>NC_136421.1:32682500-34137500 GCF_052625555.1 Lactuca saligna | reverse complement strand
AGGATCACAAAACAGGGTGTGAAATAACCATGCAAATTACTTGGTACTCTTAATGTTTATCACCTAACCGATGTGCCGGTAAACCACACACACTTCATCGATCTATGATAAACCTTAAGCCACCCTTTTCCTACCTTGGTAAATCCAAGTTAGTGTGCCGGTTCACCACAAACGCTCCACTAACGACTTAAGCAAGCTGCAAAGATTAATTTCATGGGTTAGCACCATACTCACATTTTCCTAAGGTAACTAAGATTGGGAATTTATAAAATATTAAGTTACTTTACAATCATCATACTTTTAATGAGTATTAAAGTCATTGTCTTACCCGTTCGGCTAACGACCCTCCACCAGTTAAGGAAGCGGTGGGTGAGAATGGACACCCATTAAGCTGCCATTTTAAAGGCAACAACCTTATACCCCCTTATAGACCAGCTTCGTGAATGAGGCTTACTAACGGTCAAAACGACTTGTTCTTACACACACACACACACACATATATATATATATATATACATATAGATAGATAGATAGATATATAAACTTATAATATTATAAAGTATAAGGTTTGAATTTTAACTTTTAAAATTCTAGGAGTTGGAACTAAAGTTTTTAAAGTGACTTTACATGTTCCAAAACTTGAGGGCAGGTTTTGTAACTTTCAAAACTTTTCAACTTCATAAATTATGAGTTAATGGTTTATTAAAAAGAAGACTCTTCGTTTTATGTGACATATGTGTTTCTTTAATGGACTTTAAAAGAATGACTTTTGGTAATCCATAACTTGAGGACAAATTATGAATTCCATTAAAAGACATCAAGATCAAGAATTAAAGTAACAAACTATTTGCAAATATTCCTATGATCTTCTAAACTCTTAAGTGTATGAACATTCATATCAACAATTTCAAGAATCATGAATAACACATACAAAACTTGAAAGTTTAATAATAGCCATTGGAAATGGATTAGCATAACCATTACACCATCTAAAACAAGTTTTATAAAACTAAAACAGTTTAGGGTAATGTTTCTAGTCCATTTCCAGCAGCAAAACTCGAAAATCTGCATTCACGGCCTCCTAATCATCGAGTCCAAGAACCTACTCAACGAGTATGATGAATTAACACATGGTCTCCTCGATTCCCCCCCACCCCCATGGACTCGACGTGTTCACTCAGCAGAATGCAGAAATATTGAGTTTTTTTTAACAATTTGCATCAAGTATCACGCAAACAAGCCTAGGCTCTAATACCACTGAAGGGTTTTGAGCATTCTAACACTCCTAAGGTGTACATGCAACCCTAGAAACCTTAGATCTATTTTTACTAAGATACATGCAAATTTGCATTTTCCAAGGTTCTTAACCTAACTAGCATGGCATGGGGAACTTGAAAAATAAAAGCTAGTAGGAAATCATACCTTTCTTGTTGCTTGAATTCCTTTAGAACTTTGTGAGCCTAGCACCCCAAATGTGATGCCTCAAATGTTTCACACAACACCACAACTCTTGGAATAACTTTGAGAGAATTACACTATCACTCAAAATCAGCTATCCCTCTTGTCTACACACATAGTGTTGATTTTGGTAGCCCATGGGGTCCTTTTATAGTGGTGTCACATGTAGGGTTACAACATGTAAACCCTAATTGACATGGCTTTTCATATTGAATGATCCATGGGTTTATAACCTCCATGGACTATCCATGGAGCACCTTATAGGTTTTAGCCCAATTCAATAAACCATGAACCATTAGCCCACTATATAAGAATAGATGATTTACACAATCAACCCCATATATTTAATTAGTCTCCTTTTGATCACCAAATTAATTCTAAATTAATTCTTGATCAATACTAGTTAAATAATATTATTAATATATTAGAACTTATAATATATTAATAAACCATAAGTATCCTTTCTCTTATTTAGTCTCTCCAAGAGTCATGATGTCATGCAACCCAAATGGATCATGCTAACTAGGTCAAGTACATTCCAAAAATAGTTATGAACTTAGACACCTAATCCAACAGTGTAACAACGTAAATTTTCAAAACAATTTTTCAATTTTCAAATAACATAAAACTCATTCAATATTCTCAAATCTAAAATTTAACAAATGCCATCATGATAAAACATATCCCAAGATCATAAAACAAATCTTCTACCAGTGTGTACGGATAATGTCGGCACCTTCCTGTGATCATCGCTAGTACCTGAAACACATAACACATAATACTATAAGCATAAATGCTTAGTGAGTTCCCCAAAATACCACATACAACACATACGCCACTCAAGGCCATAGCTCTATGGGATCTTCCGATCCATGTGTCTCAGGGGACTTTCTTCCCAACTCTAGTAGACCTTCCGGCCCTACCCGTATGACCTTCCGTTCCTCATCATCTTGACCTTTCGGTCCATACATTGTTTACCTTGCGGTCCATATCATGGTACTCATAACATAACATAGCACATACATATCACATAACAACACATATCACATACTCTGCATAGCATATAAGACCTTCCGATCACATATAGTTACCACTCCAGGTAATGTATAGTGAGAAGACTCACCTCTCATGATGTCTAGTAAACCTTCTGGCTTGATAACCTCGATCGAGCCTCCGCCTAACACATAAGGTAAACATCTCTAATTAATACTTTCTCTTGACCTCATCTCTATAGAATGGGTAGAAGACCATTCTACCCCTCCCTAACCTCTCTTGAATTAGTATGACCAAAACCCTAAGGTCAACTGAAGTCAACTCTAGTCAATGGTCAAACTTTGACAAGACTCGTTGAGTGCACTCAGGTGACTCGGCGAGTCCATGCTTTTCCTATGAATCCTCCTAAGGTCTCACCCGACTTGCCAAGTTAACCTTCCACTCGACGGGTTACCACTGGTCATGAATCGTTGGGCAACCCGACTCGACTCGTCGAGTCCTCTTATGGACTCGGAGAGTGTCCTCCATGGCCACACTCAAATGACCTTCTGAGGTTAGATCTGTTTCCCCAACATATAGATCTGTAACGTCCCAAAATTCAAGACTGAAAATTTCTTTTATAAAACACTTCTTAAAACATATTATCAATCCATAACATAATCAGAGTATTAATTTCCAAAACATATGTTCATTATCAGAGTAAAACATTCCCAGGCTGTCTAATCTATGATGTGTGCCATGTAATCACCCAGAGCTCTTCCCTCCGCTACCGGAAGTACCTAAAACCAAAACTGAAAACCATAAGCATGAAGCTTAGTGAGTTCCCCAACCTACCACATACCATGCATAATCACAAACTACATATACTAGGCCATGCCCGCTATTCTGGGCCTCACCCCTTACCTCGGGCCTCACCCGCTACAACGGCCCCGCCGCTCCAGGCCCTGCCTAGCTTCGAGCCCCACTCGGACACAGATCTATTTCACTTAGGCCTCGCCTGTCACTGGGCCTCTCCCTCTAACGTATATTAGCACATAAACATATCACAACACATAAGCTAAACATATACTAATGGATCCTGTCCTAAGGCCTCGCCTATCCTGGGCCTCTCCCTTGTCCTGATACTGATGAGTCATGAAACCCCATCCACACTTCTACTGATAGTGAGATACAGGCCCAACCCACACTCACTATTTCCCTAACTTGGGCCTCACCCCTGTTCTGTTGCTAATGAGATGTGGAACACCATCCACACTCTGCTATTGGTGAGATACGGGACCTCGCCCACACTCACCTCCCTACCAGGTACATACAAGTTGATGGGTTTTGAGCATTCTAACACTTCCTAAGTGTACATGCAACCCTAATAAACCTTGGATCTATGTTTGTCTAAGATACATGCAAATAATTATTTTTCCAAGGTTCATATCCTAACTAGCATGGCATGGGGAACATGAATCAAATAAAGCTAGTAGAAATACTTACCTTGTAGTAATAGTTGATTGCTTGGAGTTTTAGAGCCTAGCACCAATAGTGTGAATGCCTCAAATGGAAATCACAAATCACCACAAACTTGGAACTTTGAGAGAATAGTCACTACTATCTTGAAATCGTCCCTCACCTCAATAAGTGTCAACTAGTGTGATTTCAAGAACCAAAGCCTCCTTTATATAGTGTGGTGGATTAGGGTTACATCCATGTAAACCTTAATACCCATGTCTCTTCATTTCCATGAGATCCATGGGTTAAAGCTCCATGGAGTATCCATGGACTTTTCCATGCAAGCCTAGCCCATTCCAAATAAGCATTAGCCCACACTATATAAATATAGAAGCCCATATTTAATTAGTAATATCTTTGATCTCTAAATTAATCCTAGATTAATTATAAATCAATACTAATTAAATAATATGATCTTATATTAATATATTAGAACTGATAATATATTAATAAATCATAACTTGTACTATTCTCAAATATTATCCTTAAATTGTTCAGGTGAAGTGCAACCCAAATGGACCATGTCGGGTCGGGTCAAGTACATACCAAATATAGTTATGGACTTAGACACTATATCCAACAGTCTCCCACTTGGATAAGTCTAATAACTATAGTTGCAAGTATGACTTCAGGAATCGATCAACAATCGTAGCTCTTTAAACTCTGTTGAACTAGAATGCGCCATTTTAGATAAGTAATCATATAATCCTATGCTCAAGATATTAGCCGGACAAATACATGGAACATGGTCTTACTTATTGTCCAACATTTCTTTCCCGATTTCCGATTTGTTTGACATAGAACTTAACTGAACACATCAATTTAGTTCTGATCGGTCCTGGTACATAGCTCAAAACACAATCATCGAGGGGCCCAGATATCAGCTTCTAATCCTAGAAGGAATAGATAAACTTCAACTCATATGTTTGTTCTACCACTCATTGAATTATACACAAAGGCACGTTTTATAACATCGAGTTACCAATGCGTTTTCGTACAATCAATGCATAATCAACTCGTAAGTAACAAATCATATCTCTAGGTTTGAAGACTTATATGATATTACCATCTCACGATCACTCGAGATAAAATTCCATGAAGTGATTCCAGTAAGCGTGGGTTGAGTCCAATGCTTAGAACTTATGAGCACTCATGATTGTTGTAGCCATGTCCAACACCTTAGACCTCTGCAACCAATCATGACAGTCTTGATTCATACCTACTTCCGACATATGACCGACTGTGGAGGTTTGAATAATATGATATACCAAACATAATTATTCTAGAAGTCAAAACATGCAAAAGAAATATAGTAAATGATTGACAAGAGATAGCAATACTTTACTCATAAATAAAACACCTTTTATTCATCATCTAATGTCAATTACACTTTACAAATTTCATAATTTATCTAACTACTAAAACTTATATCATCCTTCATCCCTATGCTCCGAGCATGCTGGAGATGCTTAACCCTACTCAGTCCCTTCGTGAGGGGATCTGCTGGGTTCTCGTCCGATGATACCCTCTTTGCCACGAGGATTCCTTCTTCTATTCAATGTCTGATGAAATGATATTTTCTGTCAATGTGTCTGGATCTCCCATGATCTCTTGGTTCCTTGGCTAAGGCAACCACACTATTGCTGTCACAGAAAATCTCCATTGGCTCCTTTATAGCTGGTACAACTCCAAGGTCTCCGATGAAGTTCTTTAGCCATATAGCCTCCTTTGCTGCCTTGCTTGATGCTATATACTCTGATTCACAAGTGGAATCAGCCACTGTCTCCTGCTTGGAACTTTTCCAAGTGATTGCCCCTCCGTTTAAGGTAAAGACCCAGCCCGACTGAGAGCGGAAATTATCCCTATCAGTCTGGAAGCTAGCATCACTATACCCTACAACTCTCAAGTCATCACTCCCACCGAAGGTAAGGACCCAGTCCTTAGTCCTTCGCAGGTACTTGAGGATATTCTTTACCGCAGTCCAGTGTTCCTTGCCAGGGTTCCCTTGATACCTGCTAACCATGCTCAAAGCAAAGGCTACATCAGGTCGAGTACACGTCATAGCATACATGATCGATCCTACAGCTGACGCATAAGGTAGTCGACTCATTTCTGCTATCTCATCCTCAGTACTAGGGCTTTGTGTCTTACTCAGTATGGCGTTACTTTGAATGGGTAACTCTCTTTTCTTGGAGTTCTGCATGTTGAATCTCTTCAACACCTTGTCTAAGTATGTACTTTGACTAAGTCCAATTAGTCTTTTACTCCGGTTTCTCAAAATCCTTATCCCTAGAATATAGGCAGCTTCTCCTAGGTCCTTCATAGCGAAACACTTCCCAAGCCAGGACTTTACTTCCTGCAAGGTTGGGATGTCATTTCCTATGAGCAGTATGTCATCCACATACAATACCAAAAAGCTAACTATACTCCCACTAGCCTTGACATAAACACAAGATTCATCTTCACTCTTAGAAAAGCCAAATTCCTTGACCTTTTCATCAAAGCAAAGATTCCATCTGCGAGGTGCTTGCTTTAATCCATAAATGGATTTCTCAAGCTTACACACTCTATTAGGGTACTCTGAACTGACAAAACCCTCTGGTTGAACCATGTAAACATCTTCAGCCAACTTTTCATTAAGGAAAGTGGTTTTGACATTCATTTGCCACATTTCATAGTCATGAAATGCAGCAATGGCTAACAAAACCCTAATAGACTTAATCTTGGCTACTGGAGAAAAGGTCTCATCATAATCCACTCCAGGAATTTGAGAGAAGCCCTTTGCAACCAGTAATTATAAGTGTGTACATTACCATCCATGTCGGTCTTCTTCTTGAAGATCCATTTTCACCCTACAGTCTTACGACCTGGTACATTCTCAACCAAGTTCCAAACTTGATTGTCATACATGGATAGTATCTCGCTATCCATAGCCTCTTTCCATTTAGCAGCCTCAGGGCCTGCCATGGCTTCCGTGTAGCTGTTAGGCTCATCTAGACCTATTAGTGTCTCATCACTAATAAGTGTCTCACCTTCTGCAGTAATATGGAAACCATAGTAATGCTCAGGTGCATTCCTAACTCTCGTGGAACGCTTCAGAGGTACAGATTCGTCAATTGGCTCAACAAGAGTTTCCTCCTCAGGTTGAGGGCTAGCGTTTAAAGTTCCTTCACCACTTGACTCTTGAATTTCTTCAAGATAAATTTGCCTCCTACTTTCTCCTTGGCTTATAAACTCTCTCTCTCTCTCTCTCTCTCTCTCTCTCTCTCGAAAGACTCCTCTTTTTGCTACAAAGACCACATTATCATTGGGTCTGTAGAAGAGGTAACCAAAGGATCTTTGTGGGTAGCCGATGAAAATACACCTCTTGCTTCGGGGTTCTAGCTTGTCATGAGTCTCGCGTCTCACAAAAGCCTCGCAACCCCAAATCTTGATATGGTCTAGTTTAGGTACTTTACCAGTCTACATCTCGTGAGGAGTTTTGGCAACTTTCTTTGTAGGGACTAGATTAAGGATATAGGCGACAGTCTCTAAGGCATACCCCCAAAATGATATTGGTAGCGAAGCTCAACTCATCATGGAACGAACCATGTCCAACAAGGTTCGATTACGCCTCTCAGCTACACCATTCAGTTGTGGTGTCATGGGAGGTGTCAATTGTGAGACAATCCCACATTCCCTAAGATAGTCAAGGAACTCTGAACTAAGATACTCACCACCTCGATCGGATCGAAGCATCATAATGTTCCTGCCCAATTGATTCTCGACTTCCTATTTAAATTCCTTAAACCTTTCGAAAGTCTCTGACTTATGCTTGATTAAGTAGACATATCCATATCTACTGTAATCATCAGTAAAAGTCAAATAATAACAATTAGCATCCCTTGTGGCATGTTTGAATGGTCCACACACGTCCGTGTGTACAAGGTCCAACAAACCTTCACCCCTCTCACAAGAACCTGTGAAGGGTGACTTTGTCATTTTTCCAAGTAAGCATGATTCACAACTATCATCTGACTTTAGGTCAAACGACTCCAAGACTCCATCCTTTTGGAGTTGGCCTATTCGTTTCTTGCTTATATGTCCAAGACGACAATGCCATAGTGATGCTTTATCCAAGTTATTATTATAAATAGAATCAATACACAATACATTATCTCCTAAGTAATCAACCACAGCTACTGTTTCATACACGCCATCACAAGGTAATGCTTTAAAATAAAGAACATTATTAAAGAAAGCATCAATAGAACCAACTTCATTATTAAATGAAAAGGTAAACCCTTGTTTATACAATGCATGAAAGGAAATAATATTTCTTGCCATTTTTAGTGAATAACAACATTTATTCAAATCTAAATTTAACCCACTACTTAGCGACAAAGTATAAACACCAATCCTGGTGACAGGTGTAACTTTCCTATTCCCAATTACTTCTTCTTAGTCCCTGCAAGTCACAACAAATATGAATACCATAACCGGTATCAAGGACCCAAGATTTAGAATGGGGTGAGTTATTATAAATGATAGTGTAAATACCTGCATGGTTGGGTTTAACTTTCCCATCCTTTACATCTTGCTCGTACTTTGGGCAGTTTCGCTTCCAATGTCCCTTTTCATGGCAATAGAAGCATTCAGTCTCTTTTGGGTCAGAAGAAGGAGTGATGAAACCTTTCTTGGTTCCACTTGAAGAAGAGCCATCAAGGGTCCTAACCTTGGTACCCTTCGAAGAACTCTTTCTCTTCTTCCCTCGTCCTTTCCCGATTGCCAAGACAGGGGCGGAGTTTGTAGAAGTAGGAGTAGTAACAACCGCCTTACCCTTAAGACCACTTTTCGCGGTCTTTAAGAGTCCTTGAAGTTTGCTGAGTGTGACCTCTTCCTTGTTCATGTGGTATGTCATGCGGAGTTGATCATAACATGAAGGTAAGGAGTGCAAAATGATATCTATTGCAAGCTCCTCAGGGAAGTTCACATTTAGCTTCAGCAAACGGTCCACAAATCTTTGCATTTTCTGCATGTGGCCCGTGATGGGTTCACCATCCTTCATGCGAGTTGTTATCATGGAGGAGATGATTTCATACCTCTCTTGACGAGCACTTTGATGGTATCTTTCCATCAAGTCTTGGTGCATCTCTTTGATGGTATCTGAAACGACCCAAAAACACGACCCAAAAATTTTCGTTTTTCCATATAATCAAAACCATAATATAAGTATCATAACATAAAACATACGCGATGTATCCCCAAAACATAATAAAATATTGTGCAGAAAACTGTATCATACTACATCAATCCAAAACATCAAGAGACATCCCCAGGATAAAGTTATGATGTGGTGTGTGCGATGCTGTCACCCCGAGCTCTTCCCTTTGCTTGCGGAAGTACCTGAAACCAAAACTGAAACTGTAAGCACGAAGCTTAGTGAGCTCCCCCAAACTACCACATACCATACAATAACATATAAACACATATTGGGCCTTGCCCACTGCATCGGGCCGAAGCCCGGAAACTGCATCGGACCGAAGTCGGGAACTGACTGGGACCTTGTCCCCTGCATCGGACCGAAGTCCGGAACTAACTGCATCGGACCGAAGTCCGGAACTGACTGGGACCTTGTCCCCTGCATCGGACCGAAGTCCGGAACTAACTGCATCGGACCGAAGTCCGGAACTGACTGGGACCTTGTCCCCTGCATCGGACCGAAGTCCGGAACTGACTGAACATGGCATAGCATAACACATCAACTAGCATAACACATATACGACATGCTACATCGGGCCGTGGCCCGGAACACATAATACTTAACACATAAAACATAGCACACAAATCCTGTTCGAACCACGAAGGCATCGAACATACTAACTGCTGCATCGGACCTAAATTCGGAAACTACTGCTAACTGAACGGGCCGGCATTGTGGCCTTAGACCCGTTCCTACTGGAAGGAAACTCACCTCGTAAGCTGGCTGCTGAGTGTGTGGCTCGGAAAGCTAACGGCGGCTGCTCCTGAATCTCCTCGGCTACAAGCCATAAACACACTCAATCAAATACTAAACACTGCGCTTGGGGTAAAATGACTCTTTTACCCTTGGTCAAAGTCAACTCTCCTTTGGGCTGACTCGCCGAGTTGGGCCACCCAACTCGCCGAGTCCTACTCTCATTTTTCCCTTACTCACTGCTACTCGTCGAGTCTGGCATCGACTCGACGAGTACCCTCTTGATCCAAGAACTCAGACAATCTTCATCCGACTCGCCGAGTCGGATGAACAGACTCGACGAGTTGTTCTTGATCCCAAGAAGATTGCCTTGGACTCGCCGAGTTGTATGAACAACTCGTCGAGTCCCTCCATCACTGAGTCTACTCTCAACTCGCTGAGTCCACTTCCTAACTCACCTCGTCCACTCGACACTGATTAAACTGAAGGACTCGGGACTCGCGACCCGACTCGCCGAGTCGCCGCCATGCAACTGATTTTTACTTGATTTTATTTGAATCCAATGCATACAATTGATAGATCTGAGTCCAATAAGCTGTTTTACCACGTAAAGTTTCCAACTTTACGTGCACAACCTCATGAATAAGGGAAATAAGGCTAAAAGATGCATAAAATGGGTAGATCTATGGTTATCGTGCAATATAACTCCAAAAAGACAGTAGATCTGGGCTCTACAACACCCCAACATTCAGATCCATAGATATATCGACTTAATAAGACATTCATGCAAGTGCAAGGCTTGAAACAAGCACCAACTAGCTCTTAGGAGAGCCCTAATGGAGGTTTAAAGCATAATATGAGATGGAACTCCGAAATACCTCAATAAACTCTTATTTAGCCTTGGATCTTTGCACTACAACCCTTCTCCTTGCTTCTTTCTTCTTCTCCTTCTTCACACCTTCACAAAGAGGGCACCAAAACACATATAAGCTCTTCAATGGAGGTTTGGGGCTCTAATACTGCGTTCTCAGGGTGAGGGAGGCAAGAATGGGGGCTATAAGGTGGTATAAATAGTGGGCAACCCGGGGATTTTAGGGTTTCACCCAGACAGATGGACTCGCCGAGTCGGGGATATGGACTCGTCGAGTCCCCGGCTCACGCGTGCCCTCAGACGCGACCCGACTCAGCGAGTCAGGCTAGAACTCGCCGAGTCCCTCTAGAAAAACTCACTATAATTACCAATAAATCAACATACCGGGAACGGGTCGTTACAATTCTCCCCCACTTGTCTCAGACTTCGTCCTCGAAGTCTGCTGCGGCTGGATCTGCGAATAACTCCGGGTAGTGCGCTCTCATCTCCTCCTCAGCCTCCCACGTCCATTCAGACCCCTTCCGATGCTGCCACTGCACCTTTACTAGCTGAATTACCTTGTTCCTCAAGGTCTTGGTCTTCCGTTCCAGAATCGTGACCGGCTTCTCGATATAATTTAGGCCGCTATCAACCTGAATGTCCTCTAAGGGAACGACTGCTGTCTCATCCACCAAACACTTCCTCAACTGCGACACGTGGAAAGTGTTGTGTATCAGACTAAGCTCCTCAGGAAGATCTAACCGATAAGCAACCCGACCCACCCGGGCCAAAACCCTGAAGGGACCAATAAATATGGGGCCCAATTTGCCCCTCTTCCGGAACCGGATGACACCTTTCCAAGGTGAGACTTTCAGAAGAACCATATCTCCCACCTGGAACTCCAAGTCCGAACGCCTCCTGTCGGCGTAGCTCTTCTGCCGACTCTGCGCAGTCTGCAGCCTACTACGGACCTGCTGGATCAACTCAGTCGTCTTGAGCACCACTTCGGTGCTCCCGATGACTCGCTGACCGACCTCGCCCCAACAAATTGGGGTCCTGCACTTCCTGCCATATAACATCTCAAAAGGAGGTCGATCAATGCTTGCATGATAACTGTTGTTATACGAGAATTCCGCTAACGGAAGATACGTATCCCAACTGCCCCCAAAGTCTAGAACACATGCCCTAAGCATGTCCTCGAGAGTCTGAATCATCCTCTCGCTCTGCCCGTCAGTCTGAGGATGGAAAGCGGTGCTGAAATGGAGACGAGTACCCATCTCGTCATGGAATCGCTTCCAGAATCTGGACGTGAAGCGAACATCTCGGTCCGACACCACCGATACCGGCACTCCATGACGTGCCACAATCTCTCGCACATAGATATCGGCTAACTTTTCCACCGATATACTCTCCTGAATCGGAATAAAATGGGCACTCTTCGTCAACCGATCCACTACTACCCATATCGAGTCCACCCCGCGTGCGATCCTAGGGAGTTTGGTGACAAAATCCATGGTGATGTCCTCCCATTTCCACACGGGAATGTCTAACGGCTGCATCTTGCCGTGAGGTCTCTGGTGCTCCGCCTTGACCTTCCGGCAGGTCAAACATCTCTCCACATACCAAGCGACATCTCACTTCATGCAGGGCCACCAATAATCAGGTCGAAGGTCTCGATACATCTTCGTCGCTCCTGGGTGGATAGAAAATCGAGACTTATGAGCCTCGTCCATCAATACTTGCCGTACCCCACCCCAATACGGTACCCATATCCTACCATGAAGTGTCAACAAACCACGACTGTCGTAATCAAATGAAACTACTCGGCCCACTATCCTCTCACACTTCTGCCTCTCCTCCTTGAGGCCCTCCATCTGAGCCTCCTTGATCCGCTCCAACAAGGGAGTGATCACTGTCATCCTCATACACAGATCTCTGATAGGGGCCGTCGACACCTTGCGGCTTAGGGCGTCGGCCACCACATTGCCCTTCCCTGGATGATAAAGGATCTCACAGTCATAGTCCTTCAGCACGTCTAACCATCTCCTCTGCCTCATGTTCAAACTCGGCTGATCCATGAGATATCTCAAACTCTTGTGATCCGTGTATATAGTACAACGGACCCCATAAAGGTAATGTCTCCAAATCTTGAGGGCAAACACAACCGCCCCCAGCTCCAAATCGTGGGTAGGATAATTAGCCTCGTGAGGCTTCAACTGTCTCGAGGCATAAGCTACTACATGGCCTCGCTGCATCAATACTGCTCCCATACCTGTGATCGAAGCATCACAATAGACTACGAAATCCTCTACTCCCTCTGGCAAGGTAAGGATTGGAGCCTCGCACAATCTCTGCCTGAGAGTCTCGAACGTCGCCTGCTGCTCAGGCCCCCAACGAAAAACCACCGACTTCTTGGTTAGTCGGGTGAGCGGCACTGCTATCTTGGAGAAGTCCTGAATAAATCTCCGATAATACCCTGCCAACCCCAGGAAGCTCCGAATTTCAGATGGAGACCTCGGGACCTCCCACTGCATCACGGCCTCAATCTTGGCCGGATCTACCAAAATACCCTTCTGGTTGACGAGATGACCAAGAAACTGCACCTCGCGCAACCAGAACTCACACTTGGAGAACTTTGCGAAAAGTCTCTCCCTCCTCAAAGTCTCCAACACCTCCCGCAGGTGCTCCTCATGCTGCCCCTGTGTCTTGGAATACACCAAGATGTCATCTATAAACACTATCACCGACCGATCCAGCATCGGTCTGCACACGCGTTTCATGAGATCCATAAACGCGGCTGGGGCATTGGTGAGCCCAAATGGCATCACCACGAACTCATAATGACCATACCGGGTCCTGAAAGCAGTCTTCTGTACATCCTCATCTCTAACCCTCATCTGATGATAACCGGAGCGTAGATCGATCTTGGAGAACCAAGACGCTCCCTGAAGCTGATCAAACAAGTCATCTATCCTCGGAAGTGGGTAACGGTTCTTCACCGTTACTTTGTTCAACTCCCGATAATCAATGCACATACGCTGCGACCCATCCTTCTTCCTCACAAATAAGATCGGCGCTCCCCAAGGCGAACTGCTCGGCCGAATGAAACCCTTGTCTAACAGCTCCTGAAGCTGTGTAGACAACTCCTGCATCTCAGGGGGAGCAAGTCGATACGGTGCTTTGGCTATCGGAGCCGCACCAGGAACTAGGTCGATCCTGAACTCAACCTGCCTCTCTGGAGGTATCCCCGGCAAATCCTCGGGAAATACATCCGGGTAGTCACGAACAACAGGAACATCATCAATCGCCGTCTTGTCCTTCTCCCGGGCATCCAAGACGTAAGCTACAAAACCGGCGCAACCCTACTGAACATAGCGCCTCGCCCTCGCGGCGGAACAAAAGATCGGTCCTCGCTGGGGCCTCTCGCCCTGAATCACTATCTCTCCCCCACTGGGAGTGCGAACCCTCACTAGCTGTAGCTCACAATCAATCACCGCCCCATTGGGGCTCAGCCAATCCATGCCCACAATAACTTTATTCCCACGCAGGGGAATAGGAACCAGGTCCACTGAAAACTGCTCATCAAATATCTGAAGGGAACACCCTCTATGTACTCTGCCGACCCTCACGATCCTATCATCTGCTATCTCAACCTCTAGTGGGCAATCCAGCTCCTCGGGAGCTCTGCTAAGTCTCTTGCTAAGCGCAAGCGATACAAATGATCGGGTAGCCCCCGAATCGAACAATACCAAAGCAGGGATGCCGTTCACCGAGAACGAACCTAAATAAAACATATCATCAAGTAATATTCAAACGATATAATAACAATTAAAGATGAAGGAAAGATTCATACCCGTCACCACATCAGGAGTCGCTCGCGCCTCCTCTGCTGTCATCTGAAATGCCCTGCTCTTCGCCACCGGCGCATCAGCTCGGCCCTGCCGGCCATCCGTAATCCTCAGGGTGGCAGGGGCAGGTGCAACCACCTTCCCTGCTGCAGCTAAACTGGGACACTGGGACCTTTTATGTCCCCTCTGATTGCACTGAAAGCAAATCAGATCTGATGTTGTAACCGTAGTAGCAGGGGCCGTACAATGCCCAGTCCGACCGCACTTGTAGCAGCCGGAACTCCCTGCCTTGCACGCCCCCTCGTGCAACCTCCCACACTTGCCACACCGACCGTGGCTCTACTGACCCTTGGACCTGTGATCTGAAACCTTGGGCTTTTTGCCCACACTGCCTGAACCCGAAACCGCCTCCGGTTTCCTCTTCTTCTCCATCTCGAGATCAATCTCCCTCTCTCTGGCTCTAGCAATCATGTCGTCCAGCGTTTTACAACTGGACCGGCTCACAAACATGCGAATGTCACTCCGCAGCATCTCATGGTAACGGGCCTTCTTCATCTCCTCATCAGCTGCATACTGAGGAACAAGAAGGGCCCTCTCCCTGAACTTGGCGGTGATCTCCGCCACTATCTCGGTAGTCTGGGTAAGATCCTGGAACTCCCTAGCTAACTGTTGCACCTCGATGACCGGTGCAAACTCCGCTCTGAACCTGGTAGAGAAATCAGCCCAGGTCATGGCATCCAGTGCCGCATCATCCCCGATGGCATGTCCGACCTCCTCCCACCAGTCTCGTGCCCTGTCCTTCAGAAGACAGGATGCCAATCTGACCTTGTCCCCCTCGGGACATTTGCTAGTGCGGAATGCGTTGGCCACATCCGCCAACCATCTGGTACTCGCTATGGGGTCCCGTGCCCCATGATAGTCAGGAGCCCCGCATGCCCTGAACTCCCTGAACGTAAGTGTGCGCGACCCCATCACGGCCGCCATCTCGGCACGGAAAGTACTCAATCTCTCATCCATCAGCTCTAAAATACCCTCCTTGATCGAACCGAAGATCACAGGAGTCTGCTCTAGTATGATGCGGGTAACCTCAGAAGAAAGGAAATCCCTAGTCTGCTCATCCATCTGCCCGGCCTCCGGGCCTGATCCCGATCCTGATCCCCCTCCGGCATCTGAACTGCCGGCTGCTGGCCTCGGACGCAAAACTACCATTCTGAAACATATCATAACAACATCAGAACACTGAAATATCTCAAGGGATCATGATACTACTACTAGCTTCCTGGTCTTGTCTTGGCCTTCCTTAATTCAAGTACGGATCCTCTGCTTTCAGTAGTATGGGCCCCTACTACCTTCCACATCTATCCGTACTTTCCTCAAGAACCGCCTTGACTCCACCAAGTCACTTCTACTGCTGCCATTCTCTGCTACTCTCATCCTAGGCTTGCCCTAGGGAAACTTCAAGCTCGACGGGACTGGTCCTCAGCTGCTGTAGGTCTCCTCATAATGCCAGTTAGCCACCACCTAAACACCATCACATGTGATGAGGATCAGATAATCCTTCAAGTAAAAGATCCGTCCCTACAACGGTTGGACTCAAACAAGAGCTGCGCAGTAGAGCCAGTTCCAGCACTCTGGGATTATTCAAACCTGATCACATGTGGTGTGACATGTTCACCTAATGGCTAGCACCCACTACTCAGAACCCCACTACGCACGAAGCAAGCAGCATTCGGACACGGGAAATAGACTCAGGCAAAACTATTCTTATAACAAGAAACTGCACTAGCATAGGATGCTAAGCTCCTACTATCAGGCATAACCTAAACAGGCTATCCTACTGCTGTCTACTCAATTCTAGCATGCAATACTCATAAAGCTGTAACACATAAGCAGGCACATAAGGCATTCTCCTAGATCCTTAGCCCTATACTAGCATGCTGTTCTACTGAAACTGAAACTGAACAAATAACTTGTATGGGTAATTTGGGAGTACTCACTTGAGCTCGGCTGACCGCATGCACACACCTCTATCTTTGTTAAAAACAATTCTTTCCTTCCGAGTGCCTTCAAAATTCTTTTTGTGAAACATTTTTATTAAAATCTTTTATTTCCCTTAGTTTGAGTTCAGATACACCCGGAAGTGTATTCGAATCCCTCAAACCAGGGCTCTGATACCAACTTGAAACGACCCAAAAACACGACCCAAAAATTTTCGTTTTTCCATATAATCAAAACCATAATATAAGTATCATAACATAAAACATACGCGATGTATCCCCAAAACATAATAAAATATTGTGCGGAAAACTGTATCATACTACATCAATCCAAAACATCAAGAGACATCCCCAGGATAAAGCTATGCTGTGGTGTGTGCGATGCTGTCACCCCGAGCTCTTCCCTTTGCTTGCGGAAGTACCTGAAACCAAAACTGAAACTGTAAGCACGAAGCTTAGTGAGCTCCCCCAAACTACCACATACCATACAATAACATATAAACCCATATTGGGCCTTGCCCACTGCATCGGGCCGAAGCCCGGAAACTGCATCGGACCGAAGTCCGGAACTGACTGGGACCTTGTCCCCTGCATCGGACCGAAGTCCGGAACTAACTGCATCGGACCGAAGTCCGGAACTGACTGGGACCTTGTCCCCTGCATCGGACCGAAGTCCGAAACTAACTGCATCGGACCGAAGTTCGGAACTGACTGGGACCTTGTCCCCTGCATCGGACCGAAGTCCGGAACTAACTGCATCGGACCGAAGTCCGAAACTGACTGGGACCTTGTCCCCTGCATCGGACCGAAGTCCGGAACTGACTGAACATGGCATAGCATAACACATCAACTAGCATAACACATATACGACACGCTACATCGGGCCGTGTCCCGGAACACATAATACTTAACACATAAAACATAGCACACAAATCCTGTTCGAACTACGAAGGCATCGAACATACTAAATGTTGCATCGGACCTAAATCCGGAAACTACTGCTAACTGAACGGACCGGCATTGTGGCCTTAGACCCGTTCCTACTGGAAGGAAACTCACCTCGTAAGCTGGCTGCTGAGTGTGTGGCTCGGAAAGCTAACGGCGGCTGCTCCTGAATCTCCTCGGCTACAAGCCATAAACACACTCATTCAAATACTAAACACTGCGCTTGGGGTAAAATGACTCTTTTACCCTTGGTCAAAGTCAACTCTCCTTTGGGCTGACTCGTCGAGTTGGGCCACCCAACTCGCCGAGTCCTACTCTCATTTTTCCCTTACTCACTGCTACTCGTCGAGTCTGGCATCGACTCGACGAGTACCCTCTTGATCCAAGAACTCAGACAATCTTCATCCGACTCGCCGAGTCGGATGAACAGACTCGACGAGTTATTCTTGATCCCAAGAAGATTGCCTTAGACTCGCCGAGTTGTATGAACAACTCGTCGAGTCCCTCCATCACTGAGTCTACTCTCAACTCGCTGAGTCCACTTCCTGACTCACCTCGTCCACTCGACATTGATTAAACTGAAGGACTCGGGACTCGCGACCCGACTCGTCGAGTCCTTCTTCCGACTCGCCGAGTCGCCGCCATGCAACTGATTTTTACTTGATTTTATTTGAATCCAATGCATACAATTGATAGATTTGAGTCCAATAAGTTGTTTTACCACGTAAAGTTTCCAACTTTACGTGCACAACCTCATGAATAAGGGAAATAAGGCTAAAAGATGCATAAAATGGGTAGATTTATGGTTATCATGCAATATAACTCCAAAAAGACAGTAGATCTGGGCTCTACAACACCCCAACATTCAGATCCATAGATATATCGACTTAATAAGACATTCATGCAAGTGCAAGGCTTGAAACAAGCACCAACTAGCTCTTAGGAGAGCCCTAATGGAAGTTTAAAGCATAATATGAGATGGAACTCCGAAAATACCTCAATAAACTCTGATTTAGCCTTGGATCTTTGCACTACAACCCTTCTCCTTGCTTCTTTCTTCTTCTCCTTCTTCACACCTTCACAAAGAGGGCACCAAAACACATATAAGCTCTTCAATGGAGGTTTGGGGCTCTAATACTGCGTTCTCAGGGTGAGGGAGGCAAGAATGGGGGCTATAAGGTGGTATAAATAGTGGGCAACCCGGGGATTTTAGGGTTTCACCCAGACAGATGGACTCGCCGAGTCGGGGATATGGACTCGTCGAGTCCCCGGCTCACGCGTGCCCTCAGACGCGACCCGACTCGGCGAGTCAGGCTAGAACTCGCCGAGTCCCTCTAGAAAAACTCACTATAATTACCAATAAATCAACATACCGGGAACGGGTCGTTACAGTATCTTTCCATCAAGTCTTGGTGCATCTCTTAGGGGTAGAAATCTTCATAGGATTTTTGGAGATCAGCGGTCATAGTGGCCATCATGATGCATGCCACTTTTGTGGCATCCCTTTCATGTGCCCTAAACTCAGTGATCTCTTGAAGAGTTGCAACTATCTCATCAATCTCTTTAAGCTCCTTATCGAGGAGATATTCCTTATCCTCGTAGCAAGTAATCATTCTGATGTTTCTGATCCATTCATTAAAGTTGGATCCATCAAAAGTGACTTTCCCACACAAGTTCATAATAGAAAAGGAGCCATTAGGATTAGAGCCAGAAGCAGCAGTGTTTGCAGACATTTGAGAAGAATAAATGTTTAGTTTAGAAATAGGAATAGTCCTTAATAAAACACCAAAATGTAGTATTAAGGCTAGGGCCCAATCACAATATATTATACTTAGAAGAGTTATGCCGTAATCTAAGTAATAACATATTTGAAAGGTAGGTGAATGACGATTCACCAATTTCCACCAAAGTCGAAATATTAAAATATTTAATTTGGTTCTTAGAAACTCCTAGATTCCTTTGAGATTCAATGAACTTTTCAAAGGCATGTTTCAATCTCGAGTGTGCCCTCCAAGTTTTCTGACTGGGATGCTGAGGATCACAAAACGAGGTGTGAAGTAACCATGCAAATTACTTGGTACCCTTAATAAATTGCCCCTCAATCGATGTGCCGGTTAACCACACATGCTCCATCGATACTATGATAAATATTAAGTCCCCCTTTACCTACCTTGTTAAGTCCAAGTTAGTGTGCCGGTTAACCACGCACGCTCCACTAACGACTTAGACAAAGTGTAAAGTGTAATTTCTTGGATTATCACCTTATTTACATTTTTCCTAAAGTAACTAAGATTGGGAATTTAATAAAACATTTAGTTACTTTATAATATTCATCATACTTTTAATGAGAATTTTTAAGTCCTTGTCATACCCGTTCGGCTAACGACCCTCCACTAGTCAAGCAAGCGGTGGGTGAGAGTGGACACCCATTAAGTTGCCATTTTATAGGCAACAACCTTATACCCACCTTATAGACTAGTTTCGTGAATGAGGCGTACTAGCGGTAAGACAACTTTGATCTTATATATATATATATATATATATATATATATATATATATATATATATATATATATATTATTAACTTATAATATTATAAGTATAAGGGTTGAATTTTAACTTTTAAAATTCTAAGGGTTGGAACTAAAGTTTTAATATGACTTTACCTGTTCCAAAACTTGAGGGCAAGTTTTGTAAACTTTCAAAACTTTTCATTTCTTGTAACTTATGAGTTAAATGCAGTAATAAAATGAAGACTCTTCATTTTTCTAACTCTTGTGTTATTTTAATGGTTTTAATTCAAGTGTGACTCTTGGTTTTCCATAACATGAGGACAAGTTATGGACTCCATTAAAACACATTATGATCAACAATTACACTTCCACATAGGTTACAAATAATTCCTATGATCATCTAAACATCTTAAGATCAAGAACATGAATATGAACACTTTCATGAATCAAAAATTACACATAAAACTTTGTAATTTTGATAACAAGTTGTTGTAAATGGATTAGCAAAGACATTACACCATCTAAAACAAGTTTTCAAGTACCAAAACAGTTTAAGGTAATGTTTCTAGTCCATTTCCAACAACTAAAGTCGAAAATCTGCACTCTGTCGCTCCTATTCGTCGAGTGCATAAGCCTACTCGCCAAGTAGGTTGAAGATACACATGAACTCGGTGAGTCCCCCCATGGACTCGGCGAGTTCGACTGGCAGACAACAAGTTTTTCGACTTTTTCAACTATATTGCATCAATTATCAAACAAACAAGCCTAGGCTCTGATACCACTGATGGGTTTTGAGCATTCTAACACTTCCTAAGTGTACATGCAACCCTAATAAACCTTGGATCTATGTTTGTCTAAGATACATGCAAATAATTATTTTTCCAAGGTTCATATCCTAACTAGCATGGCATGGGGAACATGAATCAAATAAAGCTAGTAGAAATACTTACCTTGTAGTAGTAGTTGATTGCTTGGAGTTTTAGAGCCTAGCACCAATAGTGTGAATGCCTCAAATGGAAATCACAAATCACCACAAACTTGGAACTTTGAGAGAATAGTCGCTACTATCTTGAAATCGGCCCTCACCTCAACAAGTGTCAACTAGTGTGATTTCAAGAACCAAAGCCTCCTTTATATAGTGTGGTGGATTAGGGTTACATCCATGTAAACCCTAATACCCATGTCTCTTCATTTCCATGAGATCCATGGGTTAAAACTCCATGGAGTATCCATGGTCTTTTCCATGCAAGCCTAGCCCATTCCAAATAAGCATTAGCCCACACTATATAAATATAGATGCCCTTATTTAATTAGTAATATCTTTGATCTCTAAATTAATCCTAGATTAAATATAGATCAATACTAATTAAATAATATGATCTTATATTAATATATTAGAACTTATAATATATTAAAAAATCATAACTTGTACTATTCTCAAATATTATCCATAAATTGTTCGGGTGAAGTGCAACCCAAATGGACCATGCCTGGTCGGTCAAGTACATACCAAATATAATTATGGACTTAGACACTATATCCAACACAAGTATCACACAGACAACAAGTATAAGCTATCATATAAACCATTCCTTGGGCACCCGCCCGCTATCATTGGACCTCGTCCTGAATATTATACTAGCATACTATGCCTAAGGCTAACACCCGGGTCTTCTACTCATAACTACATGGGCCGACATTGTGGCCTTAGACCCATTCACACAAAGGGAAACTCACCTGCACTTGCTAAACTTGCTGATAACCCCTCTAGCTGCTGCCCGGCAACTCTCTGAACTCCTGCTCCACTAGCTCCCCGAGCTACCAATACCAATGCAACACTTAGTCTAACTGTCCTCCGAAAGTCAACTAAGTCAACTCTGGTCAAAGTCAAAGTCCTGGTCAAAGTCAACCTTCCAGGTCAACCCTACTCGCCGAGTCTGCCTACTGACTCGCCGAGTTCATATGCTTAGAGTCCTTCCATTTGCGACTCGACTCGCCGAGTCCACCGATTTCCGAGTCCTATCCTGTCCAACTCATTGAGTCTCCACTCAACTCACTGATTTGAGTCTTAACTCGAAGGGTTCGGGGTTTCACGACCTGACTCACCGAGTCCAAGAACAGACTCACCGAATCCAAGGCAAACTTCAATAGACTCGACGAGTTGTTCATCCAACTCGTCGAGTTCCTCCCAATCTTCATGCTACTCGCTGAGTCCACTCGAAAGACTCGCTGATTCTATTCAGTCCTTCATGCATTAAGAGGCTTTTTGAGTCATGCAGGAACTCCAAACTGTAGATCCACTCTTCTAAGGCCTATTCCTTACGTAAAGTTGCAAACTTTACGTGTAGCTAAGGAGATCTAGGCCCAAATCACTCCATACTCGGGTTTAAGACAACCATGCTTCACCTACACCCCCAAGACTGATACTTTATGACTCACTAGGCCTGAATACACTTAGATCTAAAGTAGCAACTTCAAATCTGGACTTCTAACTCCAATTGGCTCTAGGACATGGCATAAAAGCCCCAAATCTCATGATAAAAAGGAAACTATGAGAAAAAGGTTGAAGGTAATGACTTCTTACATTCAAATGCTCTGAAAAGTCACACCAACACTGGATCCAACGCTTCCTCTTACACCACTATGAACTTCCTTCTCTTCCAAGCTTCAAATCACAACACCAAGGCTAGATCTTTGCTCAAAAACAAATATGGTGGCTAGGGTTCGATGTTCTTGATGAGAAGAGGTGTAAAGGAACCCTAAGGATGAGAATTATTTGCTTAAATAGTGCAAAAAATCCTAGATTTAGGGTTTCCCTCTTCAGACCAGACTCGCCGAGTCCATTCTCCGACTCGCCGAGTCGGTCACTTACTCCTCGACCCGGATCCCGCTTGGACTCGCCGAGTTCCTCCTTGGACTCGACGAGTTGGCCCTTTAACTTAGGTTTTTATTTCCTTTCTTGGTCTTTCTGATTATTGGTGTTACAACTCTCCCCCACTTTAACTAAACTTCATCCTCGAAGTTTCGCTACGGCCAATCGCCCCGCAATTTGCTTTCAACACTTTGTTTGGTAGTCCTAACATCTGCTGGCTACCTTCGTTGGCCTTCCGCCCGATCATTCTGACTAACCTTAATCCTGGCGGATAATAATATCGGGTCAACCCTGACCCTGAACATTCTGGAAACACAACTTACTCAACTGACAATCCTTCTACAACACCTTCCACCACTGACTGATAGTGAATGTTACGGCTGCCCCGTAGTCTTACAACACTTTCCACCGCTGACTGCTAGTGATGCTACGGTTGCCCCGTAGTTTTACAACACTTTCCATCTCTGACTGGTAATACGAAAGTACCCCATGATAACAGTTCTTAAGATCCTCATTCTGACTTACTTGAGTCCTACAGACGATCCTCCAACCTGAATTCCCAACCATGTACTAACCATCACCATTACATGCACTAATTGATGGGGAGTTTCTCAAACTCCCAACCCTGAACTCCTCAACCCATCGAACACTGTGCCGCTCCCTTTCCTTCTCAAAGATCGCGCACTTATTTTGGATCTGCATGCTCCTACCCTTGTACACTTGGAGGATTCTCCCCTACTTCGATCCTGCTTACACCTCGTTGCTCAATGCTCGAAAGAAATCCCAATCCTTGCTACCATTCCATAATCAATCTGCTGAGGAACCCAAACTTACCATAGCTAGGGATCTAACTAGTCCATCTCTGAAACGATACAGTTCCACCGCCGACTGCTAGTGAATGCTATGGCTGCCCCATAGTTTTACAACACTTTCCATCTCTGACTGCTAATATGAAAGTACCCCATGATAACAGTTCTTAAGATCCTCATTCCGACTCACTCGAGTTCTACAGTCGATCCTCCAACCTGAATTTCCAACCACATACTAAACATCACCATTACACGCACTAATTGATGGGGAGTTTCTCAAACTCCCAACCCTGAACTCCTCAACCCATCGAACACTATGCCACTCCCTTTCCTTCTCAAAGACCACACACTCATTCTGGATCTGCGTGCTCCTACCCTTGTACACTCGGAGGATTCTCCCCCACTTCCATCCTGCTTACACCTCGTTGCTCAATGCTCGAAAGAAATCCCAATCCTTACTACCATTCCATAATCAATCTGCTGAGGAACCCAAACTTACCATAGCTAGGGATCTAACCATTCCATCTCTGAAACGATACATTTCCGAACGGGCAAGACATTCCAAGTCCCGCACCGGCATGCTACAATTACTGCATCCTAAGCGACCTTCTCCAATAGCGCCCATCCCTTAACTACCATTCAAATATCCGAGGTATGCAGATGGTATATAACTCGATCACAAGCAAGCCGCACAAAATAAAATATTCATACCGATAATGATCTAGAACCATAACAATATAATCACACACAAAAATAAAAGAACTGAAAGCGGAAGTCGCATACCTGCAACGCCTGATGCTGCTCGCATCTCCAAGGTAGTCATCTGAAAAGCCCTACCTCCTACCGCAGGCGCCTCTGCACGGCCCTGGCGGCCGTCTGTGATCCTCAAAGTTGCAGGGGCAGGTGCCATCACCCGTCCTACCGGAAGCAAACTGGGGCACTTGGCCTTCTTGTAGCCCCACTGGCTGCAGTGAAAACATATCAAGTTTGATCCCTGTGTGGTGGTAGCAGTACGATCCCTACTAAAATTGATGGGTTTAGGTCATAAGACATCCTATGTGCTCATACAAACCCTAATGCTTGGATCTAGGTTTCTCTATTGTACATGCTTTGAATCCAAGACTATAAACCCTAATTCTAGCATATGGAAATCAATATTAACATATAATTAGGTTTAAGATGTTGCCTTGATTGTTATGTAGCAATAACAATCCCAATTCCTCCTTGAATTGACTTTGGAATGCTTAGAGTCACAAGTGTCACTCCTCTAATGGCTTACAAATACCAAGAGCAAATGGAGAAGGTATAAAGAGAGAGGAGAGAGGTAGGAATTCGTCCTTAGGACTTCTTGGGAAGGCTTACAAGAATTCATGAGCCTTAGGGGGTTTATATAGGTGTAAAGATTAGGGTTTTAGTCTTTATCCTTATCTAGTTGCTTGCCCACCAAGTAACCATAAGATAAGTCTTAGAAACCCTTATCCTAGTTGAATTCTAAGTCATTATCTCCTTAAATTCGTTCACCCTATATTTAAGATAATCCTTACCTTATTTTGTAACTATCACATAATTACAAATCAGCCCCTCTAGTTTAATTAATTACACTTGCGCGCAAAATTAATTCCTAATTAATTATCGACCAATATTAATTAAACAAATATGATTTCTCCTTTAATATATTATTCTTATAACATATTAATAAATCATAATAACCTCTCTCTCTTTATTTATTTCTCCAATCAAGTTGCTTTGGTGAAGGCAACCCAAAAGGACCATGCACCATCGGGTCAAGTACATACCAAAATAGTTATGGACTTAGATACTAATCCAATAGTCTCCCACTTGGATAAGTCTAATAACTATTATGCGTATGACTTCAGATCCTGATCTGCAATCGTAGCTTTCCAAAGCCGCTGTCAACTCTGATCCTATCAGATACGCATGTCCTTAGATAAGGGATCATATATTCCTCCATTCTAGATATCGTATGAGATATGATTTCTAATCATTCTCTTTGTACTATTTCTCGATTCCTGATTTATGACGACTGACTAATTGAACAAATCAAATTAGCCCTAGCCCGACCGAGCATTTACGTTTGTCATCACTAAACCATCGAGGGGCCCAAAGATATCGCTTTTATCCTTCTTTGGATAAAAGGAACGGATAAACTTTGATACAATGCTTGCTTGCACTTACTAACCAAATCACACACAACAATATGTTTTATAACACCATGTTACTAGTGCGCTTACATATTATCAATGTGCAACCGATTTGAAAGATACAACTCACACATCTCGGTTTCAAGAATATAAGATGTTATCGTCTCACCAATCACTCGTGATACAATTCATGGAGTGATCCAAGCAAGCGTGGGTTTAATCCAATGCTCAAATTCATATTCATAAGCACTCATGAATGTTGCAGCAAACATTTGCTTATGTCTAATACTCTTTTAGACAATCCACACACCAATTCACGACAGTCTTCATTCATACCTACTTCCAACATATGAACAACTGTGGCCCGTTTGAATAATTCGATTATTCTTAATAAACTCAGTTATTCTGGAAGTCAAAACATGCAAAGTGAAACACAAGAATAATACTAATCCCATATGGCCTCAACCCTTTGAGCATAAATAAAACACCTTTTATTTATCACCATATCGATTACTCATTATTTGCCGTTTCGGGTAATCAACTTCTTACTTGAATTATTACACTTGTCCCATGCTCATAACATGCACACAATGTTTTCCTATGGTTCTTACTTTGTGAAATAGATCACATTGAACACATTTCCAATCATTCTCATTTCATAACTCCAAATCCTTTTTCATAAGTGAAAGAATATCAAATTCTTTCTACTTATAGAATATGCTAGATTCTAACATTCTATGCAACAATCCTTTCGTAATATCATTGCACCAAAGTCACAAAGACTATTGCCAATGATATTACAAAATCTTCTATCGGAGATTGTTACAAGACAATTCCTTAGATACGATGTCTCTCACTCAAAGTACATTCCTTTGAACATCCTTTTGCATAAAGATTTCTAATCTAGTCATAGATTTTTCAATGTTCAATTTCCAATATGGACATGCTTCCATATTTTCCATATGACAACTTATTCTTAATAGAATCTTATCTATTTATAATAATGTCGATATGGTCCATTCAATACCATGCTTCCAACTACTCACAAGCAACCAATCCTCGTCGAACTTTGGATTGTCCTTTGATAGTTGTTTAATTATTTTAGTCAAAACCTATTCTAGTCCTTTTTCCCTCTAAATGTGCTAGACATTTTGAAAATCTTAGAATGGTCAAACATTAAAGCATTTTCAATCGATCCTATACCTGAAGCGTATGGGACACGATGCACAATGTTTTATTTGCTATGTTCTTAAAATTCGAATTCTGAAAAGGAATTCCGTAATCATAATCGAAATTTTAAGAACACACTATGTACCTTTTGACTAAATTTATTAACATTTCTCAACCTAAGCCTTTAGATTTGAAATGAAGCATAATATTCTCTCCCTTAATTATAGCAAAACAACTTTACAACCCTTACGAATTTGCAAGGTATAACTCTTGTTTTCTATAATTAATATTGCCAACTTGCAATACTTTCCATAATAATCATACAATCATAACTTTTATGCTCCCACTATCATGATGATTACTATAACACTTATGCTCCCACTAGCTTCGACATGTATTCATAAACATCTTAACTTTCAGAAAAACAATACCTATTGAATTTCTTAAGTCCATATTTCTAATACTTAATGCTTTGATAATCTTTTATCAAGGCTTCTTGAACTTGTACACCTTTGCCTTCGATAGTTCATATGTGTGTCTAAACAAATAAGACTAATTGCCAAACCTCACAATTCAAATTATGGAAAGGGATACCGTAACCATGATCGAATTCGAGAATGCAATTTTACAATCACTATCTTCTTAAAATCTTTCTTAGTGAAAGCATTTCCTCACAATCATTTTCATGAAGAAGGAAATCTTATGACACTTAGATTTTAATGGTGTATATGTTCCTATCCATGTGAATTTGTTAAAAACAAAGTTTATGAAAAATGCAAACTCATATGGACCGAACTTTCTTAATCTTGATTTCTTGCCTTATGGTAGCACAGCTGCCCACCACGTCTTCCAAGTAGTTAAGCAGCTCACCTTCTTCCTATCCATGTACCTTTCATTGATTAAGGTGCCTTGCCTTTTATGCGTTCAAAATGAGAACTCATAAGACTCACATGCATAATTAACTCAATTGGAACAGCATAGAATCAAAATATTGTCAACACGATAGGTTGTAAACCTCAACTCGTGTGCTAGTGATGATCAATAAGGTTTAGTTGACTTGTTCTTGAAACCTTTCAAGACCATTAAGGCTCCCACTGAGTCCTTGACATATAATATTCTCTTGTTAATAAACATTTGTTGACAACCAAATATTCAAGAGTTAGTGTAGTTTTTATCAAAACACTTCATAAATTGGTCCTAGTCGTTATTTGTCTTATTCAAGACATCACAACTTTCCACATTTGATGAATGTTATAAACCTTTAATACTTTTCACTCATTATCACAATCTTAACTTTAAGACTTGTTATTGGAACGAAGTATGATTCCTCTTCTTAAACATACAATTGTACTAAGACTCACTTAGAGGATCAATTGAGATATGGTTCTTAATCATTAAGATCTATCATAAAGCATAAAAGCTACTCTCCCTTCTTCTTAGAATGGAGAAACTTTTATTTTTCTACCTACTTGATTCTTCTTATTCGTTCTACTATTGATCTAAACCCTTTAATCAATTCAAAATCACACTTAATCATGTAAGTATAATCATATTTACTAAACCTTTAGTAAATCATGATGAATATCTGTGTTACTCTTATGGTGAACTTGATCAACACACAACTTTGTGTACTCAATCTCCTAGTCCTTCACTTGACACTTTGTCAACGAATTAGTCTAATTATCAAATATGAAATTTCTCATTCATCATGCAACCAAGTTGCGTGATTCCAAATTTCAGTCCAATTGAAACTTTGGGCGATGAGAAACTCTCCCTATTTGGTAAATTGTCGACATTACCATAAATAACATTCGTTGTAGAAATATGGAAACATCAATTTTCATAATGATTTCATTTCAAGGAAGTAAACAAATAAATAAGTCAAAATTTATTTTATTTATAAAAGCAGCGGAAAAACATTTGTCCTTACAATGCAAAATCTATTGAAAACTATGTAAAAGGAAAATTTCTATCATAACTATCTAAGCTCAAAATCCAATCTTCAAGTCCATGCGATCGAGATCCATCTCTTGTGATTAGATTCATCTTGCTCTTTTATCAAGCTTCCTTTCTTTTCACCGATCCTGCAAAACATTCAAATGCTATTTTATCACATCATGTATTAAGAATCAATGAATAGGAACTTAACGGAGTTAGATAGTGGATTTTACCTGAAGCGTAGTCATACTTTTGACTCTCCCATCTCTTAGATCTCTTAGGTAAATAGGGCAACTTCGTCTCCAATGCCCCATCTCTTGGCAATAAAAGCAAATTGACTCTTTAGGAACAAAACATGGAACTACTTCAAACATCGCCTTTCTCTTATGATCAAACTTTTCGATCATTGCATGTCTTTCATTGCCATTGTCTATATCCATAGAGGTCTTGAAGGCAGATTCACCAATCAACTTTGCTTTTCTATTGCTCCAAACCATTGTTGATTCAGCAGCAATAAGCATATCGGTGAGATCAATAAGGGTCACGTCATGGTTCATCATATAGTACTCTCTTACGAACTCACTATACGAGTTAGGAAGTGTCTGAAGAACCCAATCAACAGCCATCTCTTCACCGACAACGGATCCCATCATTCTTAACTTATCAATGTGTGACTTCATCCCTAAGACGTGTGCACACACCGACTTTCCTTCTTTATGTTTACTTGCCAAAAGGGCTTGAGTGATATTGAACCTTTCAGTTTTACAATCTTGTGGGTTAGGGAGAATAATTGGAGGAGGAGGAGGAAGAAGTGAAGCATGATTTCTTGTTCCTCGATCGAATCGTGGAATATCATCTTCATGTGGAATGCTTGTTCCACGGGATTTGGGAAGACCATAGTTGTCGAACTTTGACATCTACAAAACGGGAGAGAAAAAATTCAATTTAGTTGATCGATTGAGTCCTTAGTAAATCACCCAAATGAGATACTAAGGCTAGAACCCAACACAATACGCTACAAACTAGAAGAGGGATGTCGTAATCTAGTTGCAGAATATTTGAAGGTAAGTGAATGACGGTTCACTAATTTCCACCATGAAAAACGAAAAAGAAATTTAAGTTTTAAATCTATGAAAACTCCTAGAACCTTTGATATTCATTGAACATTTCAATGGCATGTTTAAATCTCGATATGCCCCTCTTGTTTGTAACTGGGATGCCGAGGATCACAAAGCGGGTGTGAATAACCATGCAAAGTTACAGGGTGCCTTCACATGTTACAGTCACCTATTCGATGTGTCGGTAAACCACACACGCTCCACCGAACTATGACAAACATTGAGTCACCCTTTGCTACCTTTTCATAGAACCATTTAGTGTGCCGGTAAACCACACACGCTCCACTAACATCTTCGCAAGGGCACAAAGTGTAATTTCATGGAATTGCATCAATTCACTTTTGCCTAAGTAACTAAGATTGGGAATTTGAAAAACATTTGGTTACTCTCTATTTCATTATACTTATAATGGAAGATTTCGTCCTATCCTACCCGTTCGGCTAACGAACCTCCACTAGTCAAGAGTGTGGTGGGTAAGAGTGGATACCCATTCAATCGCCATTTTATACGCAATTTCTTTAAACACCCCTTATAGACCAGCTTCGTGAATGAGGCCTACTAACGGTAAGACTGACTTTTACTCATACATATATATAATGTTAGACTTTTAATGTTATATATAGTATAGGGTGCATTTTACACTTTTAAAATACTGTGTGGTTAACTTTAACAATTACACTTTTAATTCAATTAAATGGTTAACCTAAACTTTTATGGATTTATTAAATCTCTTTTAATTATACTCCTTAATTAATTAATAAAACCATAAGGGTGTATTTGAACTTTTCAAAACATTACTAGGGTTTTAGAATTTAACATTCCTAATTAACTTTTAATCAACTTTTAAATTCCAAAACTTGAGGGCAAGTTTTGAAACATTTCAAAAACATTAGGGTTTCAACTATTTAAATTTCAAAACAACAAAACTTTTGGGTTCAAATTTAAACTATAAAACCTAAAGGGCAAAATATGAAACTTTTCATAACAACAAGGATCAAATAACAAATAATCTAAACTAACATTTAATTACATAATTATCCATATTTGATTTGTTTAATGATTTCTTGCAAAAACAATTTATCAATTTACTCAAAATAATTAATCAATTATCTTATAAGGAAACAATTATCTTATTAATTGATAAATATCTTCAATTAGATCAAAAATATAGTCAAATATATCATATAATCGGATATATTGATCTAACATGATAAGGTAACTACCCATATGCAAAAACAGCAAGAAATCCCGAGATAAGCATTATTTGACGAGTTGACTCGTCGAGTCAAGCCTGGACTCGGCGAGTTCAGCTATGGACTCGGCGAGTCCAGCCTCTAGAACACCAAAAAACGAATTTTTTAGATAAACAACGCATCAATACAATTGAAACCATCCTAGTCTCTTATACCACTGATGGGTTTACGTCATAAGACATCCTATGTGCTCATACAAACCCTAATGCTTGGATCTAGGTTTCTCTATTGTACATGCTTTGAATCCAAGACTATAAACCCTAATTCTAGCATATGGAAATCGATATTAACATATAATTAGGTTTGAGATGTTACCTTGATTGTTATGTAGCAATAACAATCCCAATTCCTCCTTGAATTGACTTTGGAATGCTTAGAGTCATAAGTGTCACTCCTCTAATGGCTTACAAACACCAAGAGCAAATGGAGAAGGTGTAAAGAGAGAGGAGAGAGGTAGTAATTCGTCCTTAGGACTTCTTAGGAAGGCTTACACGAATTCATGAGCCTTAGGGGGTTTATATAGGTGTAAAGATTAGGGTTTTAGTCCTTATCCTTATCTAGTTGCTTGCCCACCAAGTAACCATAAGATAAGTCTTAGAAACCCTTATCCTAGTCGAATTCTAAGGAATTATCTCCTTAAATTCGTTCACTCTATATTTAAGATAATCCTTACCTTATTTTGTAACTATCACATAATTACAAATCAGCCCCTCTAGTTTAATTAATTACACTTGCTCACAAAATTAATTCCTAATTAATTATTGACCAATATTAATTAAACAAATATGATTTCTCCTTTAATATATTATTCTTATAACATATTAATAAATCATAATAACCTCTCTCTCTTTATTTATTTCTCCAATCAAGTTGCTTTGGTGAAGGCAACCCAAAAGGACCATGCACCATCGGGTCAAGTACATACCAAAATAGTTATGGACTTAGACACTAATCCAACAAAAATGACTAGTCCAACCGCACTTGAAGCATCCCGAATCTCCACCACTACCACTCCTGCATGCACCCTCGTGCGTCCTGCCGCACCTTCTGCATCGGCCGCGGCTCTGGTTGTCCCTCGATCTCGAGTCTGACCCCTTGGGCCTTTTTCCCGAACTCGTGACTGTCTGAATCTCATCCAGCTTCCGCTTCCAGATCTGTACCAAATCAATCTCCCTTTCTCTAGCTCGTGCGATCATATCCTCCAATGTTTTGCAGCTGGACCTACTCACAAACTGCCTGATGTCATCCCTCAACATCTCGTGATACCGAGCCTTCTTCATCTCCTCATCCTCAACATACTGCAGAACAAGAAGGGCCCTCTCCCTGAACTTGGCGGTGATCTCCACCACAGTCTCAGTAGTCTGCGTCAAATCCTAAGACTCTCATGCCAACTGCTGCACCTCAATAATTGGTGAAAACTCAGCCCTAAACCTGGCTGAGAAATCACTCCATGTCATCACGTCTAATGCGACATCATCACCAATGTCATGACCAATCTCCTCCCACCAATCCCTCGCTTTGTCCTTCAGTAGACAGGAGGTGAGTCTGACCTTGTCCCCTTCGGGACACCGGCTCTTACGGAATGCATTGGCAACATCAGCCAACCATCTGCTGCTAGCGATGGGGTCCCTAGCCCCATGATAATCTGGTGCCCCGCAAGCCCTAAACTCTCGAAATGTCAAAGTACCTGCTCCCATCAAAGCCATCATCTCGGTACGAAAGGCTCCCAGCCTCTCATCCAAGATCTCCATTATACCCTCCTTGACTGTGCCAAAGATCACAGGAGTCTGGTCTAGTATGCAGCGTGTAACCTCAGCTGATATCAACTCCCTCATTTTGTCCTCGAGTTGCTCGGCTCCTGAACCCGAGCCTGATCCCTCTCCGGTGCCTGATCCGCCTACTGGTCTCTCTTGCAATGTTACCATGCTAAAAATATAACACAACCACTATCAGAATACTTATCACTGCTGCGAGACTAAACACATACACTACCAGGTTCCCTGTCTTGTCTCAGCCTTTCCTGAATCGAGTACGGATCCCCTGCTTTCAGTAGTATGGGCCCATACTATCTTCCACATCTATCCGTACTTTCCTCAAGAACTGCTTCGACTCCACTAGGTCCCTTTTTCCCGTACTACTGCTCCCAGCACTACCTCATCCTAGGCTTGCCCTAGGGAAACCTCTGACTCAAACCAAACCAGTCCTCAGCCGCTGAAGGCCTCCTTATGATGTCGATTATCCATCACCTCGATACATTCACATGTGACGAGGCTCAGATAATCCTTCGAGTAAAAGACTCGTCCCTACAACGGTTGGACTCAGAAAAGAGCTGCACAATAGGGCTAAATCCAGCACTCTGAGATTATTCAACCCTGATCACATGTGACATGACGTATCCACCTAATGGCTAGCTCCCATCACTCGGAGTCCCACAATGCACAAAGCAAGTGGCATTCAGACAAGGGAAAATCTAACCATAACATACTCAAGCCATCATAATCTCATAACAAGAATCTGTACTAGCATGCAACAAATCTCATAAACCTAGGCATAACCTAAACAGGCTATCCTACTACTGTTTAACCAGCACTATCATGCAGCTCAAAAGCACATATAACTGCAACATAAGGCATCCTCCCTAGATCATTAGTCCTAATCTAGCATGTTGTTCTATTAACCGGTAATCATAACATAACTTGTATGGGTATTTTGGGGTACTTACTTGAGCTTGGCTGATTGCATGCACCACACCCCTTTTCTCTTTTCAAAATTCTTTTCTTTCTGAATTCTTTTTCCTTTTCTAAAACCGTTTTCTTTCTCAAACTCTTTTTACAAAACTGACTTTTCATTTTGAAAACTTCTATACCAAGTCCTTAGCTTGAGTTTAGACACACCCAAGAGTACGTCCGAATCCCTCAAACCAAGGCTCTGATACCAACTTGCAACGTCCCAAAATTCAAGACTGAAAATTTATTTCATAAAACACTACTTAAAACCTAATTATCAATCCATAACATAATCAGACTATTAATTTCCAAAACATATGTTCATTATCAGAGTAAAACATTCCCAGGCTGTCTAATCTATGGTGTGTGCCATGCGATCACCCCGAGCTGTTCCCTCCACTACCGAAAGTACCTAAAACTAAAACTGAAAACCGTCAGCACGAAGCTTAGTGAGTTCCCCAACCTACCACATACCATGCATAATCACAAACTACACATACTGGGCCACACCCACTATTCTAGGTCTCGCCCCCTTACCCCGGGCCTCGCCCGCTACAATGACCCCGCCGCTCCAAGCCCCACCTGGCTTCGAGCCCCACTCGGACACAGATCTGTTTCACTTAGGCCTCTCCTATCACTGGGCCTCGCCCGCTAACGTATAATAGCACATAAACATATCACAACACATAAGCTAAACATATACTAATGGATCCTGTCCTAAGGCCTCCCCAATCCTGGGCCTCACCCTTGTCCTGCTACTGATGAGTCATGAAACCCCGTCCACACTTCTTCTAATAGTGAGATACGAGCCCAATTGTTGAGAGAAAAACTTTGAGACACACTTGAACAAAATGGTTAGAACACGTATATAGCAGAATAGTTAATCTCGAACGATCTGTTAACTCAACAATAATATTAATAGTTAGAAGTTAGTGAGTTAGATGTGGAAAGTAAAGTACTGTAAATGACAGCAATTGTTATATCAAGAATACACATAAGTTGATTCATAACTTGGAATGCATTCAAACCAAGATTAGTTAGTGAGATCAGACTTACTGAATAAGTCACAAGGACTTGCTCCGAAGAGAGATTGTAAACAGATATGATAGTAAGTGAGAGAGGAGAGAATTTCTGAGATAAGTAGTAAAGATACTTGAAGATGCGTATTTGATTTAGAACAAGTGAGCTCTATTTATAGAGACTCAAACATTACAAAAGATAACTTATAGAAGTAGCCATGCAAGGCATACTGGAAAATAGAAAGCGTAAAGAAAAGACAAAATAGAGTAAGTACAAAAGCTTGCTGTCTTCTAACTATAGATGACTATGGTAGAAGCTTTCATTACGGTAGTAAATTGGCTACGGTTCCAGGAAAGTTCAAGAAGGTCACTTTCAGTGTTCTAACAATTTCCCCCTAAGTGACCTCTTTAACTTGTATCACTTATCAAGATGGAGATGCTTGATTATGATCCACCAAAACTTCCTGACACTTTCTAACCAAGTGATCCACCTTAGAATTTCAAACTTTACTTCCAGAGTGGTATATTTTGACTTTTCAACTGCGGTCCGATAGATATCAAGCTGCTTCTTTCTTAGACGATGTATAGTAGAGGTAGGGATGAAATATTTGACATTATCAGTTTTTCTTTTGAAGATGACACCAAGTTCAGGGAAGTTGGATGCACCTAAGGGTCTTTCTTCAAAGCCTTCAGAGGGCATCGATGCTGGATCAAGTGGAGGTAATTCATGCTTCTTCGCAATGGTGGGATAGATATTTGCATCGATTTTAGCAAAATCGCATACAATATCCATCAGAAAACTGTTGACTCTATCAAGTGCAATTTGCATCTTCGGATACTTCTCTGTCTTGCCCTAGAACACTCTTGTAATGAGGAAAATCACCTCCGGATTCATGCAAGGAAAATCAGCTTAGTTCCGTACATAATCTTGTTCCCTTTAGGTTAGAGTGTACTGGAAAAACTCTGCCTTCATAAATTTTCTGACTCTATAGTTCACAACTGCGGATGGTCGAACATTTGACCATATGTGCTCAAAGGAAGAGGCATGCTTTGCATAGAATTGAGAAAGTATCTCAAATTCCATAGGCAACCGTTTGGCATCTGGAAGGCTTTGATCAAATAGCTCAAATACAGTGAAGTATTTGGCATTGGTTGAGATGGGGATATCCTAGTAACCATCAGTAGGAGGCTCAGCATATGTAAGATGAGGAACGTAATCTTCATCTAGAAGTCTTCGGTGGGAATTAACCCAAGAATTGTTAAGAGTTTCATCCATGACTGTGTCAAATCCATATAGCCTCCAGATCTCTTCACCACGTTTGGCTGCCCTCCAGTCTTTCTACCTTTGGACGGTGGTGGGAGAATCTGTTGAGCTTGGAGATGACATATGTTACTCAAGATGTTTGAAGTGTGGAGGAGTTTCAGGTTTCTCCGGAATGTGAGGCGCAGTGTGAGATGATGGTTGCAGTGAGGAAACTTTGCCAGTGATGATGGGGAGGGGGTGATGTGGTGAAATTGATTGCTGAGATTGATGAACATGATCTGATTGATGAGATTGATGGGCTTGATCTTTTTCACTTCCCCCTCTTGAGGAAGTCCAAATCGGAGCTTCCTCAAGCCATGTCCGAAGGCCATCAATTTTGGAGAAGGCCTCCTGAAATTGAGCTTTGATGGCGTCTGTGAGTTGTTGATTGGTTGGAGAGGAGGATTTGACTAGTAGGTGATGAATCTCCTTAATGAGTTGAAGGAGTTCAGGGCCATGAAAGTTGGTTGTTAAGGATCTTTGAAGGCGGTTGCTGGTAGAGTGAAGAACCGAGATGGTAGACTCATAAGCAGTATGAGTTTCATCTATTAACTTTTGTGACTGAGAGGCTTGATCTTTGATAGAGGTTTGGAGATCATTTTTTATTGCGGTGACTTCTGAGATAAGGCGTTTAGTGGCTTCCATGAAATCTTTGTGGTCTGCTTTGCGATTGTTGTTGAGGGACCGGATTCCCATTTTGACTTTTAAAGATATGCGCTCCACAGCCAGTCGTTCTCTTGCTTCTAGTTTTTTAATCCTTTTATCAACGATTGTGGTCCAGGAACATCCTCTGGTTGCGGTTGAGTTGGCTTGACCGCAGCCAGGATTTGATCAACTTTGGCCTAGAGAGATAGAAACTCTTTTCTTGTGACTGTGTTCTTCTTCTTCTTTTTAGGCTTGGAGGTGGAGTGGTGAGAACCACTTGATTCTTCACCTTCATCGAACATCATTAGATCATCGTCAGAAGGAGAGGGTTTGTTTACCTCTTGTACTTCGTCATCATCAAGACCGAAGGTAGGAGCTGAGCTGATTGCGATCTCAGTACCTTCGTCTTGTGATGTTTCAAGAGTCGTAGTGGGAGGAACTTGGGAGGTATGTTGGGCCGCAGATGCTGCTTGAGCTTTGAGGAGTGAATCGGCCATCTAAGACATCCAGTCTTGAATATGAAGAATTCCTGCTACAGTATAAGCATTGTTGATTGCATCAGCCCAATACTTAGCAATCATCTAAAGTTCTCGTTCCTTCTACTATTGCTGTTTGATTTGTTGATCCTTTCGGGCTTAGAATGCCCTTCGAAAGGCAGCATATTTCTTGATTTCGGCATCAGTAGTTAGTTGATACCGACTCAATGAATCACTTGAATCGTCTCCGTCAATTCTTTGAGTTTGCACCAAGGTGTCCTTTGGGTTCACGGATCCTTGCACATGTGTGCTCACCGTGCCTAAACCACCTGTAAATAATGGAAGCAGAGTAGGATTTATGGAGCTTCCTTGGTCTCCATGACCCATGGTCACGTTTGGCCTTGGCTCCTTTATGGCATGAGCGAAAGAAGTTCCCTACGGATGGTCAGGTGTTTGAAGTGTTTGGGATATGGTCAAGAGGATGGATTCTAACTCCTCGGGAGAAAAGAAATGCAGTCGGGAAGCCCTGGAGACCACAGGGCGATGTTCAGATTTATCTGCTTGAGATATAACTGGGGGGCTATCTCCACATTCAGATGATGATGATGATGATGAAACAGGCTCACATGATGATCTTGAGTGGTATTCGATGGTGGTAGTGAATGGAATTGCGGCAATCCCAAGGACTACCCTAGCCTGTGGAGAGGCTGAGGTATCAGTCCGGTCACGCATTTGGCTAGAGGTATCGGTGGTTTTTCTTTTCTTGAGGATCAAAATTGGTTGCTTGTCCTCTTCAGAATCACTGCTTGATACAGTGGTTGTTTTGGTTTTGCGTTTCTTGTGGGTGCGGTTGGTTTGGGAGCATCCTTTTGTGGTGTTCTTTGTTTCTTTTTTGATGCCAACTTCTTTCTTCTTTGAGAAAGATTGGATAGAGTAGTGGCAGAGAGGACTACGGTACCCTTAGGGATAATGGCCGTGGATGGAAGAGGTGGGGTAGAAGGGTATGGGGCAATACCATCCGTAGCCTCAATATGGTCTGAGACATCAGCAGTTTTAGGACCAAGAGTAGAGAGAATATGGGTGGGAAGCCTGCGGATTGGTCCAAAAAGAGTTTGATCGGATGAAGGATTGTACCTTTTGAGATCTTTTGTAGCAAAAAGATTGGTGTCGTTGCCCATGGGGATGTCTGCATCGGCATGAAGATCCAGGATGCACAGTGACCAGAACCTAGCAATGGTGAGTTCGGTTGGGTTTTCCTTGCGGTGTTCCTTAGGGATGTATTGAAGGAAGTCATCCCATAGGATTTTCCCGCAATTCACATCATGCCCTGTGAATATGCTCCAAACCAACTCAAGGAGCTTAAGGCCCATATTATCGGTTCCTCCGGTTCTGCCGGATAGGCTTCGGATGATGAAGTGGCACACATATTGCCACAATGTGGGCAGTTGATTTTTCTTGAATTCGCCGGTACCATTGATTCTTTTCTGGTATCCCATTTGGTATAGAGAAGCAGTGATATCCGCCATTGATGGAGAGAAGAACTTGATCGACGGATGAACCAGTACATTGATGGACCTTAGAAATTTCTCCTTGGTCAGAATGACCAATGCATCATTCATGAGATTGAGATGCACTTCTTGAGGGTTTTGGAGTGGTCGATATGCCGAGAATACACATTTGAACAAGGTGGAAATTGGTACGATTTCCGTAAATGCATCAAAAGGTCCAAACAGAGGGTGATTCTTGAGGAACTTAATCATAAGCTTGATGGGAGCATTGTATGAAGGATGATCTTCAAATACAGCTCGAAAATTGCTTGAGGCGATTGATGGAGAGTCTGAACCTGTTGAATTCACAGAACCTAAAGCCTTGTATGGCTTCTTGGATGCACTGGATTTCACCATTGTGAAAAAAAAGTTCTTGAGAGTTATGGAGGGTTTAGAAGGTTGAGAGAGACAATCGGTATTTAGAAAGCGTAAAGGATTGATGGGGAAGAAGGTGGGTTTATAAAGGGGGGTGAAAAATGTTTTTACCCTAGGTAAAAGGTAAGGAGAGGATAAAACGATGATTGGGGTTTTTTGGGGGGAATCGATGAATTATGGATTGAATCTCAGCCACGGATATTTAAAAATGGGTTGTAAAAGATTTTGGGAGATTTCCACAATGGGTTTGCATTTAATGTAAAGACGGACGCATGTTTATACGTCAGGTAATCATGGGGGTGATGGGAGAGGAAGTGGTAACGAATGGGACGTGTTTGGGAGATGGGACGTGTTTGGGAGAGGAAATGACAAATTAAGGATGAGTTTGATGGAAATACGTTTTTTTGTCATCATCCCTAAAATAGGTCTGATAAAATGTTTTTTTTTTTAAAAAAAATGATAAGATGACAGTTTCAATGAGAATGTTTTATTTTATTTAATGAAGCATCATTAAATAGCACACAAAGTTTTTTTTTAAGTTGAAAACAGCAGTTGAGAAATTATCACAAAGATTACGGATGAAAACTTCATTGCGGTTGGAGATGTCATTTCGGATGAACAAAGGAAAGATTGCAGTGAGGAACTGAGAGGAAAACACTTTGAACAAAAATTAGTAACAACATACCATTAAGACCCTTGAGAGATACGTATGACATATGGTTGCGGTACCTAGACTGCGGTACAAAAACCATCTATAATATGTAATTCTCAGTTAGAACCGCAACGGAGACCAAGGATGGTCTGTGGTAGCTAACAACTCAAAACGAATTGTGGGTCTGGATTCATCATTCCCAACATTTGTAGGAATACATTGAGTTTTGTAGAGTCAAGTGCTTTTGTAAAAACATCAGCAATCTCTTCATGAGTCAGAACAAAGATGAGTTCAATATTACCTTTCAGAATATGATCTTTGATGAAATGATACCGTAACTCAATATGTTTTGTCTTGGAGTGTTGAATAGGATTATGAGAGATCGCTATGGCACTTTCAGAGTAACAGTAAATTGGTATCCGCAGCATTTTGTACCCGTAGTCTAGCAATTGTGTCTTCATCCAAAGGACTTGGGAACAGCAGCTGGCTGCGGCCATGTATTATGCTTCTGCGGTAGATAAAGATACACAACTTTGTTTTCTCGAGGACCAGCTGACAAGTCTTCCTCCTAAAAATTGGTATCAACCAGATGTACTTTTTCGATCAAGTTTACATCCGGCATGATCTACATCAGTAAATGCTTGAAGACTGAATTCATTGCCTGCGGGGTACCATAGACCCAGGGATTTTCTTCCTTTTAGGTACCAAAGAATTTGTTTGGCTACGGTCATGTGTGACACTTTTGGATCAGCCTGGTACCTTGCACACACACCAGTTGCAAAGACAATGTCAGGTCTACTTGCGGTGAGGTACATTAGCGAACCAATGATACCTCTACAAGTCTTGTGATCCACAGATTCACCAGAGGGATCAGCAGAGATCTTATATCCGAAGGCCATAGGGACCTTAGCAGAAGAATAGTTGTCCATACAGTATTTCTTCAGAAGTTCAGTGGTGTATTTCTCTTGATGAATGAATATTCCTTGCTGAATTTTTTTGACTTGGAGACCTAGAAAGAAGTTAATCTCTCTATTCATGCTCATTTGAAATTTGTTTGTCATGAGCTTCGCAAATTCATCCACCATTCCTTGATCAGATAACCCGAAGATGATATCATCCACATATATTTGTACAAGCATAAGGTGAGTCCTATTTGCTTTTCTAAATAGTGTGGGATCAATCACTCCTTTTTTGTATCCTGAAGAGACTAAGAATTTAGAAAGAGTTTCATACCAAGCTCTAGGGGCTTGTTTCAGACCGTAGACAGCTTTCTGAAGCTTGTAGCAGTGACCAAGGAACTCGATATTCTCAAATCTGGGAGGTTGTTGAAGATAAACTTCTTCTTTTAATTCCCCACTAAGAAAAGCACTCTTAACATCCATTTGGTGCACTTTGATGTTTTTGTGAGAGGCATATGCTAAGAATATTCTGATTGCTTCCATTCTAGCTACTGGAGTGTATGTCTCATCGTAGTCAACACCTTCCAATTGGCTATAACCTTTAGCAACTAGCCTTGACTTATTTCTAATGACTGCACCAAATTCATCTAGCTTGTTCTTGAAAACCCATCTTGTACCAACAATAGTATGACCTTGTGGGATGGGAACAAGTTGCCACACTTTGTTTCTTTCAAATTCTTCAAGTTCTTCTTGCATTGCAAAAATCCAATCTGGTTCCAATAAGGCTTCTTTGATAGATCGAGGCTCGACTGCGAACATAAATGTTGCATAGTGACAATGATCAGAAAAATATTTGGCAGATCGAGTTTGTATACCTACGGACGGATTGCCAATAATTTGACCTGGTGGGTGATCCTTCGTCCATACATGTAGGCGAGGCATCATATGATCAGCAATTGTGGTAGAAGGAATGTTTTCAATATCATAGGTTGCTTCGGGTGGGGAAGGAAGTCCCCCCTGGATTTGAGAACACCCTGTTGAGTCATCCGGACTAGTTGGAGTGAGAGAGACATTTTCTTTGATAGGTTCCCCCTGGATTGTTGAAGGGAGACTATCTGGAACCTGATAGGGTTCCCCTTGGACTGCGGATGGGAGAGTGACAATTCTTGGGTCGATTTGAATATCAATATTCTCTATGAGTTCATCATCCGAATCCGAATATACGTTTGATGGTAATGCTTCTCTGCGGGCAGGAATTTGAACAACATCAATTACTGGAACTTCGATGGTTGCGGATAGATCTAGAGTAGATCTTTCCCCCTCAACCGGAGAGGTGGAAGTATTGAGATATACTGCTTCGGATGGAGATGGTCCAGAAATGTTAGCATGTAGTTGTTGAGCTACTGGAGACGCAAGAAATTCTGATAGTTTTGCCATTTCAACAGGTTCGAAGAGATCATCATAATTTACTTCTACTAGATTTAACGGACCAGAAGAGGCAGGAATGTCACATTCCATGATTGCGGTGGTTTCAGTGGATGAAGGGGCATCGCGGATGTGAGAATCATCGAATTTCACATCGAAGCTTTCAATGATCAGCCTTGTACGCCTGATAAGCACTCGATAAGCAACCTTGTTAGTGGAATAACCAAGAAAAATGCCTTCATCAGACTTAGGTGCAAATTTATTTAGCTGATCACTTTTGTTGATCACGAAACATCTACACCCAAAGATATGAAAGAAACGAACATTCGGCTTGCGGTTGTTAAGACCTTCGTATGGTGTTTTGTTGAGATGTTTGCACACAATGCTCCGGTTTTGGACAAAGCATGCAGTTACTACAGCTTCAGCCCAGAAGTAGAGAGGAAGATGGGCGAAGTTAAGCATGGATCTGGCTGCTTCTACTAATGTGCGGTTTCTTCGTTCGACGAAACCATTTTGTTGCGGAGTGTAAGGTGCTGAGAAGTTGTGATAAACACCCTTGGACACCAAAAAACAGTTGAGAAGATGATTAGTGAACTCATTTCCATTATAATTGTGGATGTGTCTGACTGGAAGCTTGATCAGAAGTTCTATTTCTTTGATGAAGCTTATGAGAATCTGCGGTGTTTCTGATTTGAGTTTGAGAAAGAAGACCCATGTGAAGCGAGTGAAATCATCAACAACAACCAGTATGTATTTCTTGTGGTGGAGATTGGCTACAGTTGAAGGACCGTAGAGATCCATGTGTAATAATTCCAAAGGTTCTGAAATAGACGAATCCATTATAAGAGGGTGACTTGCTTTGACTTGTTATCCACATTCATAAGATGGACAGAGAGTATCGTTCCTGAATTTGAGAATACGGAGACCGCGGATAAGATCTCCAGTGACCAGATTGTTGATGTATCTGAAGTTTATATGAGCTAGCTTGCGGTGCCATAGCCAGCTGACTTCGGATACAACTTTAGAAAGAAAACACAACTGCGGTTTACCAATGATAAGAGAGATATCTAGAGGATACATTGTGCCTTCGGAGCGAGACTTAATTAAGCAAGTGCTTCATTCACCCGTCATTATGTAACATAATTGATCATCAAATTCCACTCGATGACCTGCTTTACATAGTTGGCCAACACTGATGAGATTGTGTTTAAGGCTTTCTACATAAGCAACCTTCTGAATGGAAAAGTTCCCCGTGGCGAGGACACCGTAGCCTCGTATGATGCCATTTTCATTGTTTCCAAAAGTGACATTTCCAACATTTCATATAGGCCTAAAATCCCGAAGGTATTCTAACCTTCCGGTCATCTGCAAGGAGCAGGCACTGTCGATCAACCATTCTTCTTCTTGATCCTCCTTGCACAATGCCTACAAAAGTTAAGTGGTTAATTTGGGCACCCAAGTGAGTTTGGAACCCGAGGTCACATGCGGAGTGTTACATGTATGATGTGAGGTGGCAGGGATAGGTTTTAAGTCAACTTTCAAACCTAGTCCTGGGTGTTTGAAGTTCTTTCGAATTTTGTAAGATTGTGAGTAATTATAAGAACTTTTGAAGAGATTAGGATTGACCCTGAAATCCTGGGTGTTGGAAGTTCTTTGAATTCTTTTACAATGACATTGAGAGGAGAACTTTTTGTCATTTTTCCTGACATTTGACCTGGTCTGAGGTTTTAAAGAAAAAGTATGTTTTTGTCCATTCCGAGGATTGTCAGATTTGACCTTTTTGTTTGTGTGTTTTGAAAAAGTGTTTTGTGAAGGTTTGGCAGGTGTGAAGACATGTGCAGAGCTTTTGTGATGTTATTTCTTAAACGTTTGAAATGAGCTTTTGGGTGCCAGAGTTGGCAAAATTCTTTTCCATTTTTGAGACTTTGACACTGAAAAGGTTGGAATAGGTAAGATACCTTTCCATTTAGGATCATTGATAGAATACATTTGAAATCCATTTGAATGAAAAGACTTATCCTCATGTTTGGATAATTTTTGAGTATTGTAAGAAACAGTGAACTCCTTTCTTTTTGTTTTCTTGGAAACAGTTTTCTCGAAATGAAAATGTGAAAAAGTAAACTTCTCAGGACTTTTTGATTTAGGACATTTCATAGATTTCTTAACTTTTGAGCAAATTTCTCGTGCTTGCCACGAGAACGAAATTCTTCTTTGAAAACTCTTTTTGCTTCGGTCTTAGGAGAACCGCAATCAGTGATATTTAATTGCGGTTTCCTAGAATCTTTTGAGGATTTTGAAAAATAGTGACTCGATTCATCTGAACTTGAGAAGTTGGGACTTTGCGAACATTGACCATATTCAAAATTTTCAATTGGTAATTCATGATTAATTGGCTCAATGGTCACAGAACTCTTGACTTCGATAAGTGGAGTAGTGCTTTGGACTACCGCAGAGTAAGTCTTGGTGAATACTTCTTTGGGACAATTGATATTAGGTAATGAGTCATATTGCGGTATGTGACTACAGTCAGAGACACTGCGGTCTGACTGTAAGGATTGGAAGTCTAAGGAGACTTCAGAACTTTCAATAACAATTTCCTCACCAACTACGGATGATGTCTGAGAATCTGTGTTGTTGACATGAGTAGAAGATTCAGGGAGAATTTCTTCTATAACACAATTATTACTCAGATCATGGAGTTTTCCAAAGTGGGCTTGGATGTCCTCAGGAAATGTTTTGTCATTGACTGGAAATAAGAAGTTGCGGTCTGGTGGGACATAGGGACGTTCCGGTGTGAACCGAGGTGATGAGTCTGTTGCGGTTGGATAACCATTGAACCACCCCAATTAAAAGTGTTATCAAAATTCTCATTATTAACAAGATTCTCAATGGCCTTAGTTTCATTAAACAGTTTTTCAATTAAAAGATTTAAACGTACAATTTCATTTTGTATTAGATTTCTTTGATTTAAGGCTATTTCTAATTTGTAACGACCAAAATTTCAATAAAATTTAAACTTTTCAAAAACATCCCAATTCATTAAGTTATTACAAAAAGGTTTTCAATACATTTATTATCAGAGTATTCCCAGGTCCATTTCATAAAACATAAACACGAGGACCAGTACGATCACGCCTTTGCCTTGCTTAGTGAAGAACCTGAAAAAAATATTAAACCACAACTGTAAGCCCGAAAGCTTAGTGAGATACCCCCAAAATACCAACCACATATACTATACACATAACATGCTATATCATAACAAATCACAGAACAGCCATGCATATCGGGTCTGCTGTGAGACTGGTCCGCCGTGTCGGGCCTTCAGTTCACCTGGTCCACCCTCAGAGTCCAATCATGTCCTTCGAGCCTGCAGTGTGGTTGGTCCGCCCGCACCGGACCTTCAACCTACCTGGTCCACTCTCTGAGTCTACAGTATGACTGGTCCGCCCGCATCGGGCCTTCAGTCGGCCTGGTCCACTCTCCGAGCCTCGGCACATCTGGTCCGCCCTCGTGGGGCCTATAGCCTATCTGGACCGCTCGCTGGGCCTTCAAAACAACCGGTCTGCCCTGGGTATTTTGTCCTACAGTCCAAACAACCATGTGCACATAAACATCCAATCACATATCAATTTATATTCAGTCAACCGATCTAGCAGATCACATAACACAACATACTCTAACGGGATACCGACCTAACCAATCACTAGCATAACATCATCCTATATATCAGGATACCGACCTTAACCAGGTCTCTAATGAATACCATCCTAACTATCCGGATACAACATATCAAAGCAATAACATATCAACAGATACCCGGATCTCAATCCGATAAAGGGTCAGCCTTGGTGCCTTAGACCCTGTTGATATAGTGAGGATAACTCACCTCGCAACTGCTGACCGAAAGGATAATATCACACTGCTACAACCTCCGACCCGAACTCCAACACTATCAATGCCCAAAAGAGTGAATCCAATAAATACCAATAATTAGAAAATTAACCATGGAAATCAACTGGTCAACCCTTGGTCAAAGTCTACCCCTGACTGACTCTACTCGCCGAGTCCTCATACACAGAACCTCCTTCAATTCGCGACCCAACTCGCCGAGTACAACAACTCTGAGCCCACTCGCACATAACTCACCGAGTCACAGCACTTCCCAAAAGAAACTTGGACCCTACGACCAGACTCACCGAGTCCGAGAACAGACTCACCGAGTCTACGACTACCTTCAACCTACTCGCCGAGTTGTTCTTCCAACTCGCCGAGTTCCAAGCCACCTTCATCGAACTCGCCGAGTTGTTCTTCCAACTCGCCGAGTTCCAGACATTCTTCAAGCAACTCGTCGAGTCCACCCATGTGACTCGCCGAGTACCACCGGATCTGAATCCATATAGAAGCTTTCCAATCCATGCAGATGATCCAAACCATAGATCTACTTCTCCTAAGGCCATCCATCACATAAAGTGGCAATCTTTACGTGAATCCAAGAAGATCTAGGCATTTTTACTCGAGGGTTTGGGGTTTGGGACAAGATAGCTCCATCAATTACACAAGAACAGGGACTTTAATGCACTTAAGACCTTCTCCACTCCAGATCTCAGGTAGCAACCTCAGATCTATCCTTCCAATTCAAGATACTACCAATCTAAGCTTCCCACACAACCCCAAAATGATGAATCTAGAAGAAAACAGCCCAAGAACGAGATATTACCTCAAAATGAAGCCTCCAACAGCAAGAAATCGGAATCTAAACAAAGCCCTTTGATCCAAGCCTCTTCTCCTTCAAGATTTCTTCAACAAACACTTCCCCAAGCTCCAAATTCACTCCAATCTTCCACAATCACGCTTTCTAGGGTTTATGGACTTCAAGGGAGATCAAAGAGGCTGAGGAGAGGATATAATGTTCTTTAAATAGGGCTCATCCCCCGGATTTAGGGTTTTCTCCACTCAGCACTTACTCGCCGAGTCCATCTTTGGACTCGCCGAGTAGGCCACTTGACACGCGACCAAAGTCGCGACCCCACTCGTCGAGTCCATCCATGGACTCGCCAAGTTGCCCTTCAAAATTTACACTATTAGCCCTTCAACTCTACTCTTGATATTTCGGGATGTTACAATTCTCCCCCACTTAAATTAGGCTTCATCCTCGAAGCCTACGGCAACTCAACTCTAGAAATCCTCTTGCATTACAACTCCTAGCATTAACCCAACCAGGCTCCTCAAAGCACAACCATGGAACTCATAACTCACTTTCTCCTTGCTCGCAGTGTCCTAACCACCGTCACAAGCAGGCCACCGGCCTTACTCTCTGATAACTACACAAAACAACTGAGTACTACCCATGATGCAACATTGCTCCAAATCACATCCATCACTCGACCCATATGAGTTATAAATAACTATGCACCACCGGATTCCCGATCCGATTCCAGCTCTATCCATTCCAAACTGACAGAAAACACAATCTTCAGGGCAACTCTCATGATTTCTCCTCTTGAAATCGCATGCATATGCTGAACTAACTCTAGCACCCTCGGGTTGGGAAGACCCATCACACTGATGACCCTCAAAACATTCCTCAGGATGAACCACTGCTACACAATTCCTTCACTGAAATCAAGCTAGGAACCCAAAACTCCATACTTGCATCCCTTACGAGCCTCTTGACTTTACACCCTCGAAATTTCCTTCCGAACCTCGGCAGATATCCAAACCGGACGATTCCATACCACCGCCGCACACACTATGCCATAACAATAGTTGGAGCATCCCAATCATACTCTACACTACTAACTCACTTCCGCGTCTTACATTCCCTCTCGGAGCTACATTCCTTTCCTTTTTTCCCTACCAAGGAGATCCCCTTAGCAGTCTTGACACTACCACAATTCCACGGTGCTCCCCCAACATTACACCATTCCCTTTATAGTATAACCGCTATCCCATGCACCATACATACTCTGAATCCACTCGCGAAAACTCTCAATTCCGTGCACTACCTCCACTGGTTGTGTTCAAAATCCAGGGCCAGACCTTGTAACGCTAACATATCGCGACATACTCAATCTATTAGCTCGCACCGATCTAACGACACATGCAGAGTCTTCAGCATGACTAGACCGCCTTACCAGGCCTTCAGCCAAACTGGACCACTCTCATAACCTTCAGCAGACCTGGACTGCCCTCCAGGGCCTTCAGTCTAGCTGGACCATTCCTCGAGCCTTCGGCCTGATTGGTACGCCTATTGGCCTTCAGTCTATCCGGACCGCTCAACTAGCAATCAACATTCCGAGTTACCTCTCTGGGAACTCCTCCCATGCATACTGTTCTAGCCCCGCCCCCCTAGGGGGTTCCGAACTCTATCTCCATCATACATACTCGATCCCGGCGTAGCCCCAGGCCCTACACAATCAAGCTCTTGGTCTGTATCCCGCCCCGCACGCCTGCTATTTACTCATACCAGCCAATGCCCTTGGCTGACCGAGACACTACTGAATCCCATGCAGGTAAACAACCTTTCATACTCGTCAATATTCCGGAGAATTCTCCAATTCTCCCCCACTTAGGGCACTGACTCTCAACGACCGGTCGCTATCACCGACCTCCCAAAATAACCCTGCACAAAACCCAACACTTACACGCAGACTAATTCCCACTAGCAGTAGCAACCTTCGCAAAAACACATTTCCACACCGATCATCCCGCTCGAAAGGAACCCAATCTTCAATTATCCACTCCTCAGATTGTAGATGCTACCTGACATTCAAACCAACATCGCATCCACTAATAATCCTCACAAAAGATAACCAGCGAAATCCCGAAACACTAACTGTGACAACCCGATATTTCGAGGCAATATGATGGAACGCAAGTCAAATTTATGTCAAAATTTAACTTTCCTAAAACCTTATTTGGGTTAAATAAAGTAGTAGGAATCGTGTCAAGGTTTTCATACATATAAAGAACCCAAAAATCTGAGTTATAACGAAGAAGTTATGGCCAATCGAAGATTCTCGGCAAAACTGGCAATACTGATAAACGTAAAACGCGAAGTTTCAATACAATAGTTTTTGGCCTTAGGTATCTAAATGAAAGTTTTAGATATCATCAAACCGTAAACGTAGATAAAAAGAACGTCCAAATCTGACTTCGTATGAGGAAGTTGTGATTTTTCTAAGTTCCATATATAACAGTAGATAGCTAAAAACTCGAAATAGATATCGAGAGACTTTTAGCCGACACAATCTAAATGAGAATCGATGGGCTCAACAATACTAGCGCAACGGTAAAAATTATGATGAAAACGGACGTCGGATGAAGAAGTTATGGAACTTTAACGGACTTTTCCTGTCCCGACCTATTAAAAATAAAGTCAAAACTAGCCGACAGAGTCTAAACGAAAGTTGTAGATCATAGTCTCACCTTCGCGTGGATATAAAGAACATCGAAAACGGAGTTCGTATGAGAAAGATATGAATTTTTGAAGTTTACTAATTAATTAAAATATAAATTTAATTAAGGCCCGGTATTATCCGAAGAACGAGTCAGCGGTCCGATCCCCGGTACGCCCAGCGTACCCTCGTACGCCCAACGTACTCGGATGCTAGGCTCCCGTTCGTCCACGTCGCTCCGATGTTTCGACCGAGGATGCGCTCATGCATGACGCATGAGTACGCAGCGCGTACTCTCGTACGCCCCGCGTAACGAAACCTCTCAGACCCCTATAAATAGAGATGCGAGGGTGTCGGCCAAATTTGCTAATTTCCTTCCTTTCTCGCGCCGAAGCTATGCGTTTCAACCCTCGGAATCATCCCAAAGGCCCGGTTTTCATACCCAAGGTGGGAAGAAAGTTTTACACTCCCGAGACTCCCGAGATTTCCCGAGAATCTCGACAGATCCGCTTTCTCGAGTAGAAGTTCTGCTTGGTTTTCGTCACGCTTTCTTCAATCAATCAAGTGAGTTCATACGCCTATAAACTACACTTTTAAATGTTTCATAAATACTTTTAGATGCTTTTAAGGGGGGGAATACAAGTTAAATACTCGATTATTGTCGTGTGTTATATAATAAAGTTCATTATACGCTTTTTATCAACGGAATCATATGTGATTTATAACAATTATAGGGAAACTTTCGTATGAAAAATATATCACGATAACATCATAACTTTTGAAATGAAAAGTGTTGTTATATATATATAAATCAAACACTCTGCTTATACTGTATGTATATGTGTCCGTCTTTGGTACTACAAACATACGATTATTTTGGCATGAAAAACATCAATATTTTGGGATACTTGTTGTTAATAAATCAATCATATGAGATTTATAACTAGTATACAAATGGATTTACTACAAGTTTAGCAGTTTTACTAAACATATTACTTCAAATGACTTTCTTAAACGTTTTTACATGATTAAAGCTCTTTATCAAACCGTCTTACACACTGTAAGCTTCCTTTCAAACTCGGTTACAAAGGTGTTTTCAAACAGTGGTTTTCCGTGTACTTAAACTATCTTATCAAACAAAATACTTTCAATCGTTTTATAAACTGACATCAAGTCACAAATTCTTTATTAGACTTTTCAACGGTTTTACAAAACTTCTTTTATGCTTTTATACTATAAATTGCATGCCTCTATATGTATAGTTATATAAGAAATGTTTAAAAGACTTAGGAAGGCTATCCACCCTATTTCCTTTTCCTCGATTTGGATGTGGTCTGGTGGGATATCGGGTACCCGTCCGAAGGTTGTTTAAATATTAGTTATGTATCATGTGTACATATATAGTCATAAATGTTCCATCAGTTAATTCTGTTCTGACGCTCTTGGGTAGCAAGGGTGTATAAATCTACTTGGATATTCATCAGTTACATTCTAGTAAACTATTATAGGAATAGTTTAGGGGATACAAAACATTATTCCTATTACAAGAAATTACACCAGAGTCAGTTCATTCATGAGTCTAGACTACCTGCTATATGAAGGGATACTCTTACAGAGATTCCTCTTACATGGATATATTTATAGGGATACTCTTACATGGATATATTTATAGGGATACTCTTACATAGATACGCTTACATGAGTACGATTACATGAATACTCTTACATGAATACTTATACATGAATACTTTTACATAGACATTATATGGCAAATTACTATTACATGTTATATGTCTAGATATTGTTATATAGTTTTCCTTTCTATCTTTACCTTGTGATACAAACACATCATCGACGAGATAGATTGGACTTTATATCCTAGTACCAAAGGATACTTTACGGGATTAACCATTCCTAGAATCTCTATTAGCTACAGAGGTAAATGAACATCTACGGATGTTTTCTGTTGATACCATTACAGGTATACTTAATGGACTAACTATTCCTAAACCCAGCTGTTAGCAACAGAGGTAAATGCACATCTATGGATGTCTACGGTTGAACTATTTACGGCGAGTTTCCACGTCGTGTGTATCTTAGTACCCAAGGATACAACATAAGTTATTATATTATTATTATTTTTAGTTTTATAATAATAGTTAAACAGGGAAAAACCACCACATTTTCATGTAATGCCTATTTTCAAAACAGCCAGGTCTTGGTTAAAGACTACTTCCAAAACATTTGGGTCTTGGTAGAAGACTACTTTTTATACTAGTAGGAAATATGGGATTTTCTAGGGTTTTCATACTTATACTAAACGTTTCATCAAACATTCACCAGTCTTTCAAAACAACTTTTCAAAGCAATAACATTGAAATACTTATGAACTCACCAGCTTAAATGTTGATCTACTCTTTCAAAATAACTTGTATTCTCAGGTCACCAGCAGACAGGTACGATGACCAGGTTTTAGAGAAGACGGAGCAGTCAAGACTCGTCTTTCATTTTGATTAGTTATCATGTTGTCTTGTACTATGAAAGAACACAGTTGTAATCAAAATTATACTATTAATGCAATGGATGATGTTGTTGCTTATTTACTACTTTACATTTGTTGTGATACATTACATGACGTCCTCCTCCCCAGAACGTTTCCGCCGTTCTCGGTTTTGGGGTGTGACACTAACCCATAACCATGCCAAACCCTCAAGGAACAACGGATACCAAAACGAAAACCACCCAGCGAGACTAGCAGATAAACGATACTCCACAATAATCATAAATAATCAAGACAACGACACTGCTCTAACCTCCTCCGTTGCAAGCTGAAAAGCACGACCCTAAGCCCTTGGGGGCTCCGCTCCACCCTGACCTCCACCTGTGATCCTCAACGTGGCCGGTGCTGGAGCCTGCACCGGTCCTGCAGCAAGCTGTGGACAGTTGAACCTCAAGTGCCCAACCTGATGAAAATGATAACATATCCTCAAATCCCGATTTGGCACTGACTGCCGACAATCCCTCACATAGTGCCCCTCCTTTCCGCACTTGCGGCATGCACCACCGGACCGAAAAACTCCGGCGTGAACCCTCTCACACTTTCCACAAACGTGGCTGCCCTAATCTCCCATCCTGGAATCAACGGCCTTAGACCGTTTTGTCGCCGGCTGCGACTGAACCGGAGCTTGCCTCAGCTCACGCAACTGCAACTCAATCTCTAACTCACGCCGCCTGGCGGCCTCCTGCAACTCCAACAAGGTCTCGCACCTATGCGCGGACACAAACTGTCTGATGTCTCTCTTTAGCATACTCAGATATCGGGACATCTGAGCCTGCTCCGAAGCGAACTCAGGGCAAAACATCGCCCTCTCAATAAACATCCTGGTGATTTCTGTCACCGACTCCGAATCCTGCTTCAGGTCAAGGAACTCCTAAGCCAACCTCTCCCTCTCTACATGTGGAACATAACGAGTGTTGAACATCTCTCTGAACTGATCCCATGAGATCGCAGCCCTCTGCGCATCCGAGTATGACCCCGTGGTCAATCTCCACCAATCCTTTGCCCCGAGCCTTAACAGGTTCAAAGCACACCTCACCCTCTGATCAGCAGGGCATGAACATGTGAAGAAACACCCCTCCACGTCTGATAACCATCTCATAGCAACGATCGGATCCGGAACTCCATCAAAGGTGGGAGGCTTCGTATTATCGAAGTCCCGATACTGAAAACCTCTACTAGCTCCTCCCCCTGCCGCTGCTACAGCCGTTGTAGCCTCCGTGGCAGCCGTTTCCGTGAGAGTCGCATAGCGCTCATCAAAATACTCCACCATGTCAGTCTTGATCGACCCAAACAGTTCCGGCAGCTCGGCCCAGAACAATGCAGCAACCTCATCGTGCAGGATCTCTCGAATCCTAGCATCCAACTCGCCTGAGCTCATCTGATCAACCACCTCGGGCGGTACAGACCCGCCTGGAACCCCCTCTCCTACTCCCGATCCTGACCCGGATCCACTCCCAGCATGCCTCGGAATCTCCATACTGAAAATAAACCACAAAACTTGAGACACTTCCCACCATCCGGGAAACAACTCTGAACCCAACCCTAAAGGTCATGGTTTCCCTGATACGCGTATGGGTCCTGTGCTTTTAGTAGTACGGGCCCATACTACCTTCCACACCTACCCATATTTGTATGAAGTACTTCCACAATACCCTAGAGAAAACATACATAACAACGCTCTATCCTCACAACTAGAGGAACACTAGAAATCTCTCACAAGGAAACCCTAGGCTAGCAGGCATCATAAATCAGGCAACACATCAAGAAATCCTGAAGATCCCTAGCCTAACTCTAGAATGATGTTCTATTAAAGCTCAATAAAACCAATATCATGTATGGTATTTTGGGGTTACTTACTGGCTCCAGCTGATCGTACCTCCGCGTCCTCCTTTACTTATTTTTGAAAACCATTTTAAATTCTCTTTTGAAAACCTTCCTCGATTTGAGACTGGAGTCACACAAGTGTTCCTCCAATTCACTCAAACCAAGGCTCTGATACCAACTTGTAACGACCAAAATTTCAATAAAATTTAAACTTTTCAAAAACATCCCAATTCATTAAGTTATTACAAAAAGGTTTTCAATACATTTATTATCAGAGTATTCCCAGCTCCATTCCATAAAACATAAACACGAGGAGGAGTACGATCACGCCTTTGCCTTGCCACAGTCTCCTGAAGAACCTGAAAAAAATATTAAACCACAACTGTAAGCCCGAAAGCTTAGTGACATACCCCCAAAATACCAACCACATATACCATACACATAACATGCTATATCATAACGAATCACAGAACAGCCATGCATATCGGGTCTATTGTGAGACTGGTCCGCCGTGTCGGGCCTTCAGTTCACCTGGTCCACCCTCCGACTCCAATCATGTCCTTCGAGCCTGCAATGTGGTTGGTCCGCCCGCACCTGGCCTTCAACGTACCTGGTCCACTCTTTGAGTCTATAGTATGACTGGTCCACCCGCATCGGGCCTTCATTCGGCCTGGTCCACTCTCCGAGCCTCGGCACGTCTGGTCCGCCCTCGTGGGGCCTACAGCCTATCCGGACTGCTCGCTGGGCCTTCAGAACAACCGGTCCGCCCTGGGTATCTTGGCCTATAGCACGAAACATGACCCGCCTCAACCCAACTCCAGTCCAAACAACCATGTGCACATAAACATACAATCACATAACAATTTATATTCAGTCAACCGATCTAGTAGATCACATAACACAACATACTCTAACGGGATACCGACCTAACCGGTCACTAGCATAGCATCATCCTATATATTAGGATACCGACCTTAACCAGGTCTCTAACGAATACCATCCTAACTATCCGGATGCAACATATCAAAGAAATAACATAACAACAGATACCCGGATCTCAATCCGATAAAGGGCCGGCCTTGGTGCCTTAGACCCTGTTGATATAGTGAGGATAACTCACCTTGCAACTGCTGACCGAAAGGATAATATCACGCTGCTGCAACCTCCGACCCGAACTCCAACACTGTCAATACCCAAAAGACTGAATCCAATAAATAACAATAATTACCAAATTACCCCTGGAAATCAACTGGTCAACCCTTGGTCAAAGTCTACCCCTGACTGACTCTACTTGCCGAGTCAACCCAATGACTCGCCGAGTCCTCATACACAGAACCTCCTTCAATTCGCGACCCAACTCGCCGAGTCACCCCGAGACTCGCCGAGTACAACAACTCTGAGCCCACTCGCACATAACTCATCGAGTCATCCCTTGACTCACCGAGTCACAGCACTTCCCAAAAGAAACTTGGACCCTACGACCAAACTCGCCGAGTCCGAGAACAGACTCGCCGAGTCTACGACTATCTTCAACCTACTCGCCGAGTTCCAGGCCATCTTCATCCAACTCGCCGAGTTGTTCTCTCAACTCGTCGAGTTCCAGACTTTCTTCAAGCAACTCGTCGAGTCCACCCATGTGACTCGCCGAGTACCACCGGGTCTGAATCCATACAAAAGCTTTCCAAGCCATGCAGATGATCCAAACCATAGATCTACTTCTCCTAAGGCCATCCATCACATAAAGTGGCAATCTTTACGTGAATCCAAGAAGATCTAGGCATTTTTACTCTAGGGTTTGGGGTTTGGGACAAGATAGCTCCATCAATTACACAAGAATAGGGACTTTAATGCACTTAAGACCTTCTCCACTCCAGATCTCAGGTAGCAACCTCAGATCTATCCTTCCAACTCAAGATACTACCAATCTAAGCTTCCCACACAACCCCAAAATGATGAATCTAGAAGAACACAGCCCAAGAACGAGATATTACCTCAAAATGAAGCCTCCAACAGCAAGAAATCTGAATCTAAACAAAACCCTTTGATCCAAGCCTCTTCTCCTTCAAGATTTCTTCAACAAACACTTCCCCAAGCTCCAAATGCACTCCAATCTTCCACAATCACGCTTTTTAGGGTTTCTGGACTTCAAGGGAGATCAAATAGGCCGGGGAGAGGATATAATGTTCTTTAAATAGGGCTCATCCCCTGGATTTAGGGTTTTCTCCACTCAGCACCTACTCGCCGAGTCCATCTTTGGACTCGCCGAGTAGGCCACTTGACACGCGACCAAAGTCGCGACCCCACTCGTCGAGTCCATCCATGGACTCGCCGAGTTGCCCTTCAAAATTTACACTTTTAGCCCTTCAACTCTACTCTTGATACTTCGGGATGTTACATAATTGAGTTTCACTAAGCATTCTAGCATCTTTTTCAAACATTAAATCCTTCTCTAACATTGCCATTTTGAGTCTCTTATTGTCCAAACATCCTCTAACATGGAACATCTCCTGCGAAGCGATGTTCTTCTCATCTAGGGCTTTATTGTAGTCTGTAAGGACGGCAGCACAAGTGTCATTGAGAGCGTCTATGAAAGGTTGACAATCATGCATGTTGTAATTTAAAGTTTGAATCATGAGTTTTACCTGTTCCACAATGTTGAGAGTTGCATCTTTAGCCATATAGCAATGGTCCTTTTGAGATTAGTTGAGCCATCTTCATCAGCAGTTGCTACCATACAGATCTTGCCTTTCCCTTTGCTAAGGAATTCTTCATCTTCATCTCCTGATGACCACACTTGATGATTCCTTTTCACTTGAGCAACGTAGGCCTTTCCCTTTTCTTTAACTTCCAGTTCTTGAGCCATTCGAAGATAGAAGGCTCTATCCTTTACTACGTTTGCCTTGCAATCTTTGGCAAAATGGTTTTCCTTATTGCATTTGTGACATATGATGACATAAATCTTGTCTTCTATAGAGGTACCGGAGTCAGTTGATTGGGACTGCAGTGGTACTTCTTTTTATTGAGTCTGCTGAGACTGCGGTGGAGGGAGAGAGTTTTTGGTGGAACGGAAGTGATTGTTCTGAAAGTTACGATTGAAAGGTGGTCGATTGAATTATTGGTTTTTGCGAAATGAAGGTGGTAAGCGATTGAATTTCTGACTGATAAGAGCAATGGCATTCTAAAACTCTTCTTCGTCGTCATATTCTGAGTCAGCTTCTTATGACTGCGGTGGAGAGTCATATGAGGTGGGATAGGTTTGAGTTTGAGGTGATTGGGCTACTAATGCGAGTGGTCCTCCGAAGTCTAAGCAGTCCTTGAGTACAGTGGACTCTTGAGCTTGCAATTCTCCATAAAGCTTATATAGAGATAAGGAGTGAATCTTCCTGTCACCTTGTACAATCATTTTGGTTGTTGTCCAGTGTCTTCCTAAGCCATTATGAAACTGCAAATTTGTTTCATGATTGATGTGGATGGTACCCGCATTGGACAGTTTTGTGACAATCAAGTTGAACCTTTTAAATGAATCTTCCAAACTTTCACCGGAGTGGGCTTTGAAATTATTGAATTCCTTGAGTACTGTAGTGAGCTTCTTGTCTTGAGCCTACTCTGAACCTTCATACAAGTTTTTGAGAACATCCCAAATCTCCTTTGCTGATTTGCAATTTATGATGATGTCAAATTTGTCAGGAGCAACTCCAAAAGAGATTTCATAAAAGGCAATAGCCTCACTTCCCATTTTGTCTAGATCATCTTTTGTGGGACGATTCAAAGCTGGTTAACCTCCTCTAAGTCTTGTTGTGGCTCCATTAGTTTGAACAGGGGTAAGGACTGGAACGTGGGGTCCTTCTTCTACAGATCTCTAGACATCTCTACCAAGTTGTCTGAGATATCTCTCCATCCTTTGAGACCAGTGGTGATACACATTTGCAACCAGTGTTGGGGCTTGATTGGAACCACCAACACTGTTGGAAACATTCAGTGATAATGATTGTGCCATTTGAAGAATTTTTTTGTTTAGAGATGAGCTTTAGTGGTATAGAGGGCTCTTTGAAAAATCAGAGTTCCAATTTTCAAAAAGCAACCACTCTGGCTCTGATACCAATTATTGAGAGAAAAACTTTGAGACACACTTGAACAAAATGGTTAGAACAAGTATATAACGAAATAGTTAATCTCGAAGGATCTGTTAGCTCAACAATAATATTAATAGTTAGAAGTTAGTGAGTTAGATGCGGAAAGTAAAGTAACGTAAATGACAGCAATTGTTATATCAAGAATACACATAAGTTGATTCATAACTTGGAATGCATTCAAACCAAGATTAGTTAGTGAGATCAGACCTAGTGAATAAGTCACAAGGACTTGCTCTGAAGAGAGATTGTAATCAGATATGATAGTAAGAAGTGAGAGAGGAGAGAATTTCCAAGATAAGTAGTAAAGATACTTGAAGATGCATATTTGATTTAGAACAAGTGAGCTCTAATTATAGAGACTCAAACATTACAAAAGCTAACTTCTAGAAGTAGCCATGAAAGGCATACTGGAAAATAGAAAGTGTAAAGAAAAGACAAAATAGACTAAGTACAAAAGCTTGTTGTCTTCTGACTACGGATGACTGCGGTAGAAGCTTTCATTGCGGTAGTAAGTTGGCTGCGGTCCCAAGAAAGTTCAAGAGGGTCACTTTCAGTGTTCTAACACCAACCCACACTCACTATTTCCCTAACTTATGCCTCGCCCCTGTTCTGCTGCTAATGAGATTTGGAACACCATCCACACTCTTCTATTGGTGAGATACGGGACCTTGCCCACACTCACCTCCCTACCAGACACATACAAGTATCACACAGACAACAAGTATAAACTATCATATAAACCATTCCTTGGACACCCGCCCGCTATCATTGGACCTCTTCTTGAATATTATACTAGCATACTGTGCCTAGGGCTAACCCCCGGGTCTTCTACTCATAACTACATGGGCCGACATTGTGGCCTTAGACCCATTCACACAAAGCGAAACTCACCTACACTTGCTGAACTTGCTGATAACCCCTCTAGCTGTTGCCCGACAACTCTCTGAACTCCTGCTCCACTAGCTCCGCGAGCTACCAATACCAATGCAACACTTAGTCTAACTGTCTCCCGAAAGTCAACTCTGGTCAAAGTCAAAGTCCTGGTCAAAGTCAACCTTCCAGTTCAACCCTACTCGCTGAGTCTGCCTACTGACTCGCCAAGTTCATATGATCAGAGTCCTTCCATTCGCGACTCGACTCGCCGATTCAACCCATTACTCGCCAAGTCTACCGATTTCCGAGTCTTGTCTTGTCCAACTCACTGAGTCTCCACTCAACTCACTGATTCAAGTCTTAACTCGAAGGGTTCGGGGTTTCACGACCTGACTCACCGAGTCCAAGAACAGACTCGTCAAGTCCAAGGCAAACTTCAACAGACTTGCCAAGTTGTTCATCCAACTCGTCGAGTTCCTCCCAATCTTCATGCTACTCGCCGAGTCCACTCGAAGGACTCACCGAGTCTATTCAGTCCTTCATGCATTCAAAGGCTTTTTGAGTCATGCAGGGACTCCAAACTGTAGATCCACTCTTCCAAGGCCTATTCCTCACGTAAAGTTGCAAACTTTTCGTGTAGCTAAGGAGATCTAGGCCCAAAACACTCCATACTCGGGTTTAAGACAATCATGCTTCACCTACACCCCCAAGACTGATACTTTATGACTCACTAGGCCAGAATACACTTAGATTTGAAGTAGCAACTTCAGATCTGGACTTCTAACTCCAATTGGTTGTATGACATGGCATAAAAGCCCCAAATCTCATGATAAAAAGGAAACTATGAGCAAAGGGGTGAAGGTAATGACTTCTTACCTTCAAATGCTCTGAAAAGTCACACCAACACTGGATCCAAGGCTTCCTCTTGCACCACTATGAACTTCCTTCTCTTCCAAGCTTCAAATCACACCACCAAGGCTAGATCTTTGCTCAAAAATGGATATGGTGGCTAGGATTCGATGTTCTTGATGAGAAGAGGTGTAAAGGGACCCTAAGGAAGAGAATGAGGTGCTTAAATAGTGCATAAAGTCTCGGATTTAGGGTTTCCCCTCTTTAGATTGGACTCGCCGAGTCTATTATCCGACTCGCCAAGTCGGTCACTTACTCCTCGACCCGGATCCCGCTCGGACTCGCCGAGTTCCTCCTTGGACTCGACGAGTTGGCCGTTTAACTTAGGGTTTTCTTCCCTTTCTTGGTCTTTCTGATTATGGGTGTTACAAGATCTGACCTTCTAACACCCAATAGTCACGTAAAGGTCCAAACTTTATACACATGCAACACACATATAGCTCTATATGGTGAAATAGCTCTAAAAATTGCATCGTAGATTCATAACTCCAATGGAACTGCAAAAAGCTGGAAGATTGGGACTCTCTGGACCACTTAAGGTCCAGATTTAATACTTATTCCACATTGGGACCTCATATGCATCATATAGCATCCAAGAAAGGGTAAAGGAAACCCTAGATTCAAGGATTCTTCAAAAAACATAAAGAAAGGGTCGAATTACTACCTCATAATGCAGATCCATGCTTGAATGTCTCAGTATGACATCCTACTTTGGTCCTTCTAGCTGGGTCCCTTCTCTTCCTTTGCAAAAATCACACCAAAATACTTGATTTCATCATAAGAACTCTCCCTTGGCTCCAATGGTGGTGTAGGGTTTCTCACATGAGATATGAGGCGCATCCAAGGTCATAAGTTACTTTAAATAGGATCTAATCCCCGAAATTTAGGATTTTCTCTGCCCAGCACCTACTCGACGAGTCCATACTTGGATTCTTCGAGTCCTCTCATTAAATACCCGCAATCAACTCGACGTGACTTGGCAAGTTAGACTCTTGACTCATCGAGTCCCTCCTAAATCCTCAAAATTTGAAACACAAACTAACATACCCAAAATCCCGGATGTTACAATTCTCCCCCACTTAAGTTAATTTCGCCCTCGAAATCGCTCCTCAAACCATATAGAAAGAAACCAAACATCCAAAAACTACCCCCTAAAATAATCTCACACCAAAACGCCATCTCCCTCTATGGATACCTAGACCCGACTAGCAACTCCTAAATTCGGAACAAACCAGCCCCTCTGCTGCTAAGATATCCCTCCTGACTATCCAACTATAAACCTAAAAATCGGACACCGATCACCCATCCCATACGTACCAAACAATCCCAAATATATTTCTATAGTCGAAAAGGGACATATTACACCAAAGAATTGTCTTCTGCCCCAAAATCAAACCCCACCGGTTCAAAGAAATTTCAACACCCCGTCTTCAGATATAAGAAATAATCATGCTCCCACAAAATGTCCTATGACATCTATAATCATAAACCCCCAAATTACTCTTAATGACCCCTTCTCCACCCTGGGTATTAGGTCATCTCTCAACCAGCCATTAACTTCCAAAGGTTACTCATATCATGTTCCCAGTGTCTCGCTGACTTCCTTCCACATCAACTATCTCAGCCTAGTGACACACAAGTCACAAATTCTCTTTATCCCAAACGAATACCATACTCCCATCAGAAAATCGCCTAACCCTTGACCTTAGCCGAATTAATACTCACTCGTCTCATGCACCTACTGGTATTTCCCGTACTAACGAACCGACCCCACCAGGTCTAAGATATCACGTGACAACAATACCCCTCACCTAATAATCCATCTCGGAATCCAAACTCTCCTCTTGCCTACCCAATATACTACCAAAGCCCTACTCAAACTTGAGAGTTTGGTCCGACCCAAAGTTGGAACCACTTGTCCCAATGAAACAATCATCTCATGACTCAACCTGTAATCCGCGCTAATACCACTTTTCCAATTCCCTCCTGTTGCGACAACCACCACTCAATTCACAATATAACGATAATATATTTTCAATTTCGTAGATTTTTTTGGTGAGTTCATAGTATTATATCAACTAGTGGAAGGTCTCTTGGCTACGCCACTTTTGGTGTAAGACATTATTGTTCAATTTTACTTGAAGTAGGTTACATTGGTGTGAACTTTGTATAGAGTATGCAATATGTTAGTTCTTTATTGGAAACTTTGAATTTGAGATTAAATGATGGACATTTCACACCGTATGAACTACGGTCCATTTCATGATATTTACAAACATTATAGAAATTGTATACTACCATTATTTATAATATCGTCTTTGCAAGGAAACATATTTACATAAGCAAAAGTTGATTTACAAAGTTGGTGGTCAGTCATGACGGATGAAGTCAAACTTTAGAAATGGACGGAAAATATAAACGAAGGAAAAAAAACGTTAGTGAGGAAAGTACAAATAAGAAGACTCTAGGGGTAAAATCATGAAAAGCAAAATTTTATAACATTGTTTTTGCAAGGAAAAATATTTACATAAACAAAAGTTGGTCGTAAGTAATGACGGATTAAGCCAAACTTTTGAAATGGATGGAAAATTTAAGCGAAGGAAATAAAATCGAAAAAGAAAAAGAAAAGAAAAACCGTTAGTGAAGAAAGTACAAATAAAAAGACTCTAGGGGCAAAATCATGAAAAACAAAAATTATTTGTTCATCCCGGCCACCAACTTTTATATATAAAGATACTAGGTTTAAGATCTGTGTACTATACAGGTTTATTAAAAATAAAAATTTAATATCAATATTTAAACATTAAATTTAATATCAATATCAATTTTAGAGCTCTCATTAATTATGTCATTTATTACATTATAAATATAAATATATCATTTCTTTTTCAAGGAAACATTTATTTCTCTCAATTGTAACCGAAATAAGTTATGATATGTGAACAAATCAGAAAATTCCATATGGAAATAAATAAATTCTAAAAATCTATTAAAATGTCATGTGTCCAAATTAGTGAGGACATAACATGTGGCAGAAAATGAGTTTTATTTATTAGTATAGATTTCATAGGTGAAATCTTCCAAATTGAGTAATTATTTTACTTTTTTTCTTAAATTTTGGAAAAAAAAAAAAAACTATTAGACTAGTTGTTTTTGTTTCTTTCTCTACAGAAAGTTAAAAACAATTGATAAATAAATAATAAAGGTAAAAATATTTCGTAAATTAATTGTCAATTTTTGATTTTTGAAGTTTTTTTCTTTAACTTTAACCTTAAATATTTTTATTTGTAATATATATTACTTGATGAAACTTAGGGCATCTCCAACTCACACCCAAACTACATTTCTTCCCCATTTCTTTTCATATTCTTCTCCAACTCTATCCCATTTTCACCTCTATTTTTGGAGATATAAATAGTATTTCTCAATATATGAGGAAATACTATTCATATCTCCAAAAATAGAGGTGAAGTTTGGTGCCAATTTTAATCTATCTTATTTTTATTTTATACATTTTTAGTTTATTTTATATACTAATTATAATTTAAATGCAATATTTAATATTTATAATATTATGTTATATTCTAATTTATATTAATTAATCATAAATATAAAATTTAATTAGTAGATGAGTGTATTTGACAATATATATAAGCTATAAAAATAGAATATTCTAAGAATATATAATTTTTAGGTTAAAAAATAGGATAGAAAATGAAGTAAGGTTGGAGATGAAACACTACTTACTCCATTTTTACTCCATTTATGGAGGAAAAATAAAGATGCGTTGGAGATGGTCTTATAACAATGAAAAGAAATTTAAAATACAATATATTCATATATTTTACATCAAGTATTATCTATAAAAAAAATATATTTAAAATCATAGTTAAAGAATCAAACTTCAAAAGTAAAATGTTGACAATTAATTTAGAACGGAGATAATAAAAATTACATAGCAACACATAAATGATATAATTTGAACTTCCATAATATAATAGTCTCTTGAAAAACAAAATTATTTAAAAAACTTAAAACAAAAAGCTATTTTTATCTTCATAATAGGAAATATTTTTTCTACATGTTTTCTTATAAAACCCATGTATAAGTTATATTTTTACAATTTCTTGAGAAATCAACAAAATCTAAATGACCACCAAATCATTATAAAAGACGTTCTAGTATAAAAACTTGTCATTTAACAAGCTATTCGAAAAAAAATTCCAATAATTTTAAGTTTTAATAAGATTTTTAGGATGGAAAAGCTCTATAAAGAAAAATCCATAAACTTATATTATGGTATATTATGATTTTAGATTTTAGAAACCACACAAAGAAATAGAGAATTCAAATCGAGTTTTGTCCACATAAAGTGAGAGATGTAGCCAAGACAAAACTAAACAAATTGCATGTACCTCAACTACGTGGCTCTTTTCTGGCCACTCTTAGCATTTGCCTAACATACGCATTTTTTTTCTTTACCTGTAACCTCACCAACTGTAACGATCCATTTAATTACCTTCAACCACGTCACTGTTTTTTCACGGAATACATTAGCATAAACTCATTAATTTTTTTTATCAAAATTATTATTTAGTGATAATAAACTTATTTTAGATTAAAAAAAAATCTAAAATGGACTCACAAATCGGTTTTAAATAGAGTTATTTCTATTTTCTATACATTTATTAAGACAATTAAAATTATATTTCCTTTCATTATCCACAACAAATCTGAACCGTTCATACTCTCAAATCTAACGATGGGAACCACCAGCGTATCCTAAACCATATCCTCAGAAATCTTACAAAGACAACCCTTCACTTCACTCCACTTCACCACCAGTCCACCACCATGGCTTCCGTCGCTCTCAAATCTTTCGTCGGACTCCGCCAAACATCGCCGGAAAATCACCATTCCTCCATCGCCACTCTTTCCAAGCCCATTTCCACCAATCAAATCCATTACCGTCGCCTTAATGTTGTCGCCGGTAAGTCTAGCCCCAAAATCACTGGCCGTAACCTTCGCGTCGCTGTCATCGGTGGTGGACCGGCAGGAGGCGCGGCTGCTGAAACCCTTGCGAAAGGCGGAATTGAGACGATTCTGATCGAACGCAAAATGGACAACGCTAAACCATGCGGCGGCGCAATCCCACTCTGCATGGTCGGAGAATTTGACTTGCCCTTAGATATCATCGACCGGCGTGTCACCAAGATGAAGATGATCTCCCCGTCGAATGTCGCCGTCGACATCGGTCGAACCCTCAAACCTCACGAGTACATCGGCATGGTCCGCCGCGAAGTCCTCGACGCTTACCTCCGTGACCGCGCCACCGCGGCTGGGGCAACAGTAATCAACGGTCTTTTCTTCAAAATGGACAAACCAACCGACAAATACGCACCTTACGTCCTCCATTACAACGCGTATGACGGCAAAGCAGGATCCGCCGGAAAGAGAGAGACTATCGAGGTCGATGCAGTAATCGGAGCCGACGGTGCTAACTCTCGTGTCGCAAAATCCATCGACGCCGGTGACTACGAGTACGCCATAGCGTTCCAAGAACGCATCAAAATCCCAGCCGATAAAATGCAATACTACGAAGACCTCGCAGAGATGTACGTCGGAGACGACGTTTCCCCAGATTTCTACGGCTGGGTGTTCCCAAAATGCGATCACGTGGCTGTCGGAACCGGAACTGTCACTCACAAACCCGATATCAAAAAATTCCAACTTGCCACGCGCCTCCGTGCCCGTGACAAGATCCTCGGCGGTAAGATCATCCGGGTAGAAGCTCACCCGATCCCAGAACACCCACGGCCGCGGAGACTGGCGGAGAGAGTGGCGCTTGTAGGAGATGCAGCAGGGTACGTCACCAAATGTTCCGGCGAAGGCATCTACTTCGCGGCGAAGAGCGGGCGGATGTGCGCGGAGGCGATTGTTGAGGGATCAGAGAACGGGAAAAGAATGGTGGATGAAGCGGATTTGAGGAAGTATTTGGAGAAATGGGATAAAACCTATTGGCCGACGTACAAGGTGTTGGATATATTGCAGAAGGTGTTTTACAGGTCGAATCCGGCGAGGGAGGCGTTTGTGGAGATGTGCGCCGATGAGTATGTGCAGAAGATGACGTTTGACAGCTATTTGTACAAGAAGGTAGCGCCGGGGAATCCATTGGAGGACTTGAAGCTCGCTGTCAACACAATTGGAAGCTTGGTTAGGGCCAATGCCCTTAGGAAGGAGATGGCCAAGATTTAATTTTTATTGTCTTGTGTGTAATATTTCAAGAAACTTATAAATTGCTCTAATTTTGATGTGTTTTTATATTTTATTCCTTTAAACTTCATATTAAGAATTCCCAATAATTTTTCTTGAGACATTATTTTATAAATCACAAAACATTCATAATCCTTTTAGAACAAAGAAAGAGATGTTCATCGGACCCAAGATTGCATGGCTAATAGACATTGTAGAAGAGATGATCTAGTTTGATATTGACAACGTACCATTTTCTTGTCATGAAATTATATTCATTGGTACTTAATAATAATCGCCAAATATCATATAAAATGATAATATTTTGAAGGCGTAGGAAATTTTGTATAAATTGTGGAAATAAATTTTCTTTCCACTGAAATTCACGATATAGAGAACTAAATTCGTTTTACTTCTTGAAACCTTCAGGAATTTTCAAAAGAGTTGTTAGCAACTATATATGTCAAACCAAAATTTAAATAGATACTTAAACAACGAGATAAAGGAGTGAAGACTCTTGTCGTATGATAATGTAGGCATATGTTAATGTCTTTGATGATTTGCACATGTCAAAGCATCTCGAAGTAATGCTTTTAATGTGTGGTTGTTGCAACAAGTATTAATGTTACACAACAACAATAGTATAGAAATTATGATTGCAACCACAATATTTAAAGCACGAGTGAAAGATGGAGGGTGTGTTTTATGAAGTTAGGTTTTAACCAAGGTTGTAAATATCGTACCGCGTTAAATTTGTTTAAGGGATTAATAGTTCTAGTCGGGGATTATTCGGAGGTTTATCAAGGATCCTAAGTTATTAAATAATTTATTTAAAAATAAACAAATATCACGAAATATAAAAAGTCTGATTCATTTTATGTTCAGATAAACATACAAAATTACACATAAAGGTAAATTTTGAAACAAATAGCAAAGTCTAATTCATTTTATGTTCAGATATATAGAAACGTCGTTGGCGTGGAGGTCGATGTGTGCACGATGAGAGATAGAGAAAAAAAAAGCTTTGCAAGTGGCAGTTTCGTCATCTCTAATGGAGGGTATGAAGCTTGATTGTGCTTAATTGAAGATCTTGAGTGCATTACATCATTCTTAGCTCTTGAATGTAGTTTCTTATCCTTAATTCTTCATTTACCGTGTCTATACTTAGTTTGTGAGATTTCTCAAAACACATATTCCATTGTTAAATATATTGCTTGTTTAAGTTTCTAGCATATACCTTCTCTTCCTAAAGTATCATTCAATATATAACTTCCTTTATAGTTGTGTGATTTGAGATTTGGTGGGTGTTTTTTAGGGATTTCTAGCCTTAACTTCCATAGAATTTGAATTTGATGATTCATTTAATGTTATGATGATTATTTCTAGTCTAACTAATTTGTTATATCATTAGTCTAAGATCATTTAAGCAAATCATGCATCCATTGGTGATTATTGAGCTTGGTTGATGTTTTGGAGTTTCTAACTATCATCCATGGAATTTAAGTATAATGTAAATCATTAATTTCACTCAAAACTCTAAATATTACTTGGTGATTCTATTCTAGAAGTTGGGCTTTTTTTTCAACTGAAAGCTATTTGGATGTGATCTAGCATATATTGGAAAGTATGTTGCTAATTTGGAGTCCATAAGGTTGCTATATCGAGAGGTTATGATCTCCCAATTTGAATGTTTATTTCTCATTATGATTGAATTATAAATGTTAAATTAAGGTTACAGTAGGTTCATAATCAATCCATAAGTATTAGAGGTCATTTGGAGCATAATGCCCTAGAATTTAAAGCTTAAAAATTCGTTTGAGGTTACCTGTGTAGAAACATGAACCCTGTTTTGCAAGAGCAAAATTATATGGGCCATGTAATCATCTGTTGTGAAATCTTGTAATATCTATATTTTTTGGATATGGATGCCAAATCAGGTCTAATTTTCACCAATATTCTTCTATGAATTCAAGGATAAATTTAGAACAATAAAACTTCATATTAGGGGTTAAGAATTTAATAAGTGACTTTATATACCATTTAAGTGTGTTTGATCCAACTATTGATATCATTAAGTAACCATTAAATCCACCAACAATTATAAAAAGGAAGCGAAACGTATACAGATTTTCTAAAATACTTTGAGGTGAGCACTTTTCCCCTGTATAATAAGGTATTTTTATATTCATGTTCCATGTGTGAAATACTATTTGGATACTTGCTTTATTATTATATGTATTACATGTAACATTCTTTGTATTTTAAATATGTTGATGATTTGGTTTTAAAAATGGGGACATCCTTTTATGGTGAAAGGATAATTTGAGAATGAGTTTTTGAATAAGGATTTATTTCATTAAAATTTGAGATGTTTGACATGTATATGGAATTTGAAATTATGATCATGTGCATCCATTATTTTAAGTGGGTCGAGACTTGTATGGTTTGAACACATTATTATGAGACTTGAATAACTTAAATATGAATACGAGAATATAAGAATAAGAGTACATGAAATACAAGTATATGATAATTAATATGAATATACAAACAACTTTTACCCATGATATTGTTACTTTGGTTGTCCCTAAAGTGAGAGAGAGACTTTGAACTTTGTGAGTTGTAGTTGCCCTAGGGTCGGGTGTTTTGTTGCATTTCATATATTGAGTTTATTTATACTATTTAAATGGTTAATGTTTTGTTGAATGTTATTATGGTGATTAACAATGTACTCTAATTTAATTAACGATTTTTCTAAATCTAAGTTTTGATGATTTTGTTGGCTTTTGATGATGTATGGGTTTATACATATGTATATAAATTGGTGTTTATTTATACATAATCCTTATAATTTATAACCTAAGATTTATTCACTAGGTATTCCAAGCGTAACCCATTACTTTGATATATTTTTTTAGGTCAGTTACATATTATTAGTGGCATTAGAGATTGAGAAACCTATGAATATTCACAAGACAATATATTTTGTATTAAATATTATTTCATTTAGAACCGTTATCTTTTGGATTAGAATATGTCACTCTCGTATGCTTCCATGTTTTTTTAGAATAATACCAATATATTGAAAACGCTAGTTAGGAATTAGCAACAAAAAATACAATCAATGCGGAAATTGAAATTGCAACAACTCATTCTAGTTCTTATATGTATTAGCGTTTCTTAACGAAAACCAATTAAAAGAAAAGCAAACTATATTATTAAAAATGAATTATCTCTGATATATCCTATCAGGAAAAATCATTGCATTCTGGTAAGTCCAAAGCACCAAAATAACTGACATAAAAATAGAATCAATTATGACCCCTCTCTAAACGCACAACTGATCGACTATCAACCCAACGAAAAACTTCAGAACAATTTTAAAAGTCTGGCAACTAAACATCCATCCAACTTGTAACTTTACTCCATACCTGTTTGGAACTATCACTTTGAAAAAAAAAAAAAAAAAAAGATGAGACATATCTTTCACCTGATCATCACACACGGGGCAAAGAAAGGAAGGGAGATCAACCCCACGATAATCACGATTCCTCCTAGATGGAATACGATCCAAAAGAACTCTCAAAATACATTAACCTTAATAGGCATGTGTTTTTCCATCGAATAACCTGATCAGACCTAGGTAAGAGAGAATGATCCAGATGAGCCCGAACAGAACGAACCGACAAACAACCAGATTGATCCAACTCCCACCTCCAACCATCCTTCATATAAGCAATGTGAAATGTCTCCATGGAAGAAATCATCTTCGAGGGCTATGAAGCCACAATTCCTCTAATAATAGGCCTCCTCCAAGAAAAAAATATTAACTTTGATCATCCCAGTAATAGGCCTCCTCTGAGAAAAACATCAACCCTGATCATCCCAATAATTGTTCACCATCGCCTCTTGAGTGTTCGAAAGAGCAAACAATCTAAGAAATTGCAACCCTAAGGGAAAACTACCATAAAAATATCATTCCAAAAAGAAATATAAGACCCACTTCCTAACACTCTATCAATCATTTACTAAATTAAAAGCATTCAGGCTCCTAATATCCAAACCACCTTTCTGCTTGGAATTAAGAACCAAATACCAATTAATCCAACTAATCTGCCTCTCATTCGAATCCATACACCCCCCCCCCCAAAAAAAAAAAAAAAAAAAAAAACGAGCTCTAATATCCTCCAAACAATGATTGATAGCCATAGGAATTTCAAACATCAAAAAGTAGTAAATACCTACGTTACCGAATACTGACTTCAACAACATAAGTCAGCCCCCAATGAAATCATCTTAACCCTACAAGAAGAAAGACGATTAAGAAATCTATCAGACACCATTTTATAGGCTTTGATGCGACCCAAACAATCTCTAACTGGAGGACCCAAATGAATAAAAGGGACATTAGCAACACTACAACCTGTAAAAGAAGCAATAGCCTGAATCAAATCCACCCCCACACCATAGATATATTTGATTTAAGGAGATTAATCCTTAAACAAAAAACCAGATTGAGTGTAAGTGTGTAACATCTGTTTTCTTGGATGAATCGAATTAGGGTTTCAGAGGGTCAAAAGCTTATATTTTGGTGAAAAGTGATGGGTTTGAGCCATAAGAACTTTCCTATGTGCACATGCAAACCCTAATGCTTGGATCTAGGTTTCTCTAATTGAACATGCTTTGTATCCAAGACTTTGAATCATAGATCTAGTGTAAACAAACAATTCATAACATATGAAATCAGATCTAGAAGAATACCTTGAGTTACTTCCTTGAAAACTTCTTTTCCTTGGAGCTTAGAGTCACAATTGTCACTCCTCTAATGGCTTACAAACACCTACTAGCAAGAAGATGATTTGAGAGAGAGAAAGAGAGGTGAGAAATCGGCTCTAGGGTTTCCTCATTCATAGAGTGGCCGATTTCTCCAACCCTAAGGGTCTATTTATACTATGAGCTCCTAGGGTTTTACCTTAAACCCTAATTGGATAACTTAGCCTCAAAGCAATCCAAAGATCCTTCTAGATAAGGCCTTGGACGATTTCTAGGATATCAATATCCTTAAAATTGTCCCTTCCCATATCCATAAGGATTCATAGCCTAAAACACAACTATCACACATTTGAGAATTTATGCCCCTTTATTCAATTAATCTCTTTAAGTCACCAAATTAATTCCTAATTAATTTATGAATTATATCAATCAAATAGTATTATTATTCCTTTAACATATTATTCTTATAATACATTAATAATAATATCTCTTCTCTCTATATAAATCACCTTGTCAAGTTGCTATGGTGAAGGAAACCCAAAAGGACCATGTACAACCGGGTCAAGTACTTACCAAATATAGTTACAGTCTTAGACACTAATTCAACAGTCTCCCACTTGGATAAGTGTAGTAACTATAAATGCAAACACAATCCGATTAGCAATCGTAGCTCTCAAAGACGCTGTCAACTTTGATCTCATCAGTAACTTGTCCTTTAGATAAAGGATCATACAGTCCTCTGTTTAGATATTGTGTGGACAATCTCATGGAACTAATTGTCCAGCAGTTGGTTTCTAGATCTCAGATTTATTTGACATAGAACTTAATTGAACACATCAATTCAGTCCTGACCGGGCCCGACACATAAGTCAAATCAAATCATCGAGCGGCCGTGATATCGCTTTTACCCTCTTAGGATAGAAGTAACAGATAAACTTTGACTTATATGCATTTACTTATCCACCAATCAATTATACACAACAATGCGTTTTATAACATATATTTACTGATACGGTTTTGCATTATCAATGCACAACCAATTAGTAAATAATAAACCATATATCTAGGTTTTAAGACCATATGATATTATCGTCTTGCGATCACTTTTGTCACATTCCATAAAGTGATTCCAGCAAGCGCGGGTTTATTCCAATGCTCAAAACTTGTTTATAAGCACTCATGAACGTTGTAGCAAACCCTTGATATGTCTAATACCTTTTAGTAAATCTACACACCAATTCATGACAATCTTCATTCATACCTACTTCTAACATATGAACGATTGTGGACTATTTGAATAATTCGATTATTCTTAACAAACTCAATTATTCTGGAAGTCAAAACATGCAAAGTGAAACAATAGTTAAACAATTAACATAAGATAGTAGCTGATGTGTGTGAAACCAACTAGTTTTAATCCTACTTTAATTATCAAATAACACACAAAAGGCAGTGAACCTATCAATTGTGGTATAGCTAAATAAGCAGGGTATCGAACACAGGGAACGGCAAATTAAATTAAAAACTAATTCTATCTAAGTTGATTAAGCAAATAGGGGTTTTTTCTCTAGTTTTACAAGACTAGAAACTTACTAACTAAAACTAATTCAAGACTAGAAAAGGACAAATTAACTAGATTCAATAATGGGAAAGGAACTTCTGTTTAGTTCAACTCGGTTAACTTTATGGTTGATTTTAAGGTAATAGTGCAATGGATTAATTCTTTCGTTGGTTACCGATTCAAGTGATTAGGTTTGTGTTCACTACCCTAATCCTTAGCAAATAAACTAATTCAAACAGTGGCCAATTGCTTAATTTAATTATATTTACTAGATTAATTATTCGGGTTAAGTTAGACTTGCAATAGCTAATTAATTCGTTATTCTTAATTAACCTCTTGTTTGATGGTCATCTTACAAGCTTGCACATGAATTTACTCAATTTCCTTATTAATCCTAGTTTCATGTTCATTAATTCTAGACATATGGTATAGTGGTCACATATCATATGAGGTTGATAATCAATAGATGTTCATGCTAATCAACTATCTTCCTATTAACAGAAAATTAATTATCATTCATACACAAGGTTCTTTAGCAAGCTAAAATAACAATTAATCACCAACTTGGAATTAATCCTACCAATCAATCAAACCATATTGTCAACTTTGTATTCCCAAACAGAAGACTAAAGAATTTAGTTCATAACTAAGGTAAATAACAGCAAACAAATAAGTTCAAGTTGCTTAATCATGTTGACAAAACAAAAGAATTAAGTAGAATGGTGAAATTATGCCTTAATTACTCCCGGGATTGGATTCTAGCTTCCTTGGTCGACTTCTAGGGTTCTTCTGACTTCTTATTCGCAGCTAAGTACTTCTGAAACTTCCCAGAATTCTCTCTTCTCGATTTGTGGAGTTATCTTTATATATGCGTTCCGACTCGTCGAGTCATATGGTGACTCGTCGAGTCCCTCTCACATCCTTTGTAATCCGATAACTATCTTGACTTCCGAATGATTATCCTTCTGATTCCGCGACTGGACTCGTCGAGTCAAGGCTCGACTCGACGAGTAGAAGCCTTTTTATGGGTGTTTTCTTTCTTCGTAATCCCATCACAGACCATTGTCTCGCCTTCATGTTGAAACTCCTTTAAAAGGTAAGGAGCTAATTCTTCTTCATATCTAACACTTTGCAGCCACTCCCAATCAATTCTGTTCAGCACATACACCTCCCTCTTTTTAATGTCGGAGAGCTTCTTCTTCCACTTCCTCATTGTTGAAGCGGATTCAATTTGCGGGAAATTTAGCCATGGAAACTCCCCTTGGCTACCACTTGAAGATTGTCCTCTTCTGAACATGATTTCTGCAAAACATATAAACAAAACCCAGAAAACACAGAATATAATTAAAAACTGCACTGTCTCTGTAAATCGACTGGACTCGTCGAGTCCATGCCCGACTCGGCGAGTCGCGCAACCTGCACGAGTCGGTCGACGGGTCTCATAAAATTGGACCATTAAACCTGTAAATTCTTTCAAGGGTTTTGTTCAGGGACTTCCTACTAAGTAATAAGGCCAAAATAAACGTTCAAAACAACAATATTCATGAAAAATCGAAACCCTAGAATTTCATTACTTTTCAAAAATGGGTTTTTTCATGCAATTGCAGGAATAGATGACCTTATAATCACATTCTTTCTAGAAATCAAGAAGAAAGTTGTTACCTTTTGAGTTTAAACCTTGAGAAATTGGAAGAAAATTTGAAGAAAACTTGAATGCTTGAGAGAGAGTTTGAGAAAGAGGTACCCGGCGAGTGTGGTGTGGAAACTGAACTTTTAGGGTTAAAACCCTATTTGCCAGATGTAAAAGTAATTTTGAAATTTTTTTTTTTTTTCTGTAAATAAAATCGACTCGTCGAGTCAGGGGCAGACTCGGCGAGTCTAATCGCGCAGTCAAAGATTTTTCGAAATCAATATATACTCGTCGAATCAGGGTCAAACTCGGCGAGTCTCTTGTAAAACATTACTGATTTTCAAAATTTTGTTATTTATTCAAAATCTTTTCACCCCACCCTTAAGCTAAGCACACCCTTAAGCAAACATGTCCGATGATTTGGAAGATTAAAATTGAAACACGAAACAAAAACTAAAAAAAACTAAAGAGTAAAAGAAAGCAAACTCTAACGACGGGTTGCCTCCCGCCAAGCGCTTCTTTTTAAGGAGTCATTAGCTAGACTCCTTCCCATTTACGTTTTGTCATCTTCAAGCATCGGGAATGTACGCCTCACTTTTTGTGGTTTATACTTGGTCTTGTAGGCGTGAATCTTTTTCTTGTAAGCCCTTTTCAATTCGTCTCTTCTCCTTTTCTCAGTATCATCCTCAGCTGTTTGGGCTTCTCTTTTCCTCTTCTTCTTTTTCAACCCATTCTTTTTCACCAACTCTTGAACCTCCTTCTCTTTAAATTTAATAACTTCATATTTCATAATGGTCCGTGCTCTAGGTTTAGTGGTGAATTGGTGATCAGCTTCCACTCTGCTTCCCTTTACGTCTTCATCCTCTTTTGTGCTCAACTCTTCTCCAAATGGCATCGTATCAAGGCATGCCACATTGGCGTGTTGGACCTCCATTCCTTTTACTTCTTCTGCCGATTATTCTTCCAAAGAATCAATAACAGTAACTGAACCCATGGTATGTGAAGAACTATCAACAAACAAATCAGCTTTGGTCAAGTTTTTATCCAAATCGACTGGACTCGTCGAGTCCATTATGGTGACTCGGCGAGTCTGATCGGGTTCCATCAATCCTGGAGTGTTTTCTGAGCTGACTCCTTCCAGTAGCTTTTCTAGCTCCTCCAAGTCTTTGTTAGCATCTTCAACTTCTTCTGAGTGTAGCGTGAACTTACTTGGGTCTTCTTTTAGTAAAATTTCAAGCTCTTTTTGTAATACCTCATCATCCAATTGGATAATTAAGATTTCTTCTCTCTTTTCTTCTTCTTGCTTGACCTCTGGATTACCTTTAAACATCACCGACTCATCACCCACTCTTAATGTCAATGTAGACTCACATATGTCAATTAGGGCACATGCGGTGTTTAAGAATGATCTTCCCAAAATAATTGGTATTTCGGGGTCTTCTTTCATCTCCACCACCATGAAGTCTACTGGAAAAATAAACTTGTCCACTTTGATAAGGAGATCTTCACAAATGCCTAGTGGATGAATTATTGTTTTGTTTGCCAAATGGATTCTCATATTTACCGGCATTGGTGCTAGTAAATTCAGCTTCTTAAAGAATGAATAGGGCATCAAATTAATGCTTGCACCTGAATCAGCCAATGCTTGTGTAGAAACTTCATTACCAAATTGGCACGGAATTACTATGTTACCCGGATCACCCTTCTTCTTAGGCAGCTCACTCATCAATATCTCCGCGACTTCAGCCAGATCTTTCCTAGCAGCAAAAAGGCCTTTAAGCAAGTTAAAGTATTTAGGAGTTTGGAGCATTGTGTCCACAAATGGCATATTGACCTGTAAAGCTTTAACGTGCTCCATGAAGGTTCTATAGGCTTGAACTGTTTCTGAAGGCATGGCTCTGGTTGGGTATGGCAAAGGAGGATTGTATGGCTTCAGAAAACTGGCAATATCTTCATTCCCGACTGGACTCGTCGAGTCCATTATGGTGACTCGGCGAGTCTGATCGAGTTTTCCTGGTTCTGGTTTTTCTTCCTTTTCTGCCTTCTTTTTGGAGATGCTTAGTGTGTCTGTAAATTTTTCTTCACCGCTGGAGGTTATTACGCTCACGTTCTCATTTCTTGGATTGGGCTGGGTATCGCTCGGAAGTTGGCCCGGTCTTCTTTCGTTTACTTGATGTGCAAGTTGGCCCAGCTGTTTCTCAATGTTGAGAATGGAAGCTTGCTGATTCCTCAACATGTTTCTGGTTTCTTGCATTGCCACATCATGATCATTATGTCTTTTCTCGGATGCGGTTATGAATCTTGTAAGTATATCTTCTAAATTCGGCTTCTTGTCCGTCACCGGTTCTTCCTTTTGATAATATCCCCTCTCCCTCTGTTTGTATTTCTCCTCCTTAGCCTTTTTGTACTCTTCGCATGGGAGCCATTCCTTCTTCGGTTTCCTCCAGTCTTCATCGTATCTATCGCCGCTGGAATAGAATACTTGAGCCTTTTTATTTCCATTCTCGTCTCGATCACATTCCTTGGTAAGATGGGGACCACCACAATTTTCGCATCCAACTCTAATAGCATGGATCGTTTGATCCATTTTCGTCATTCTTCGGTCTAGGCTATCGAGTTTAGCTATCACCGCCGCCATACCATCGTTTACCGAGTTTACTGCTCCACGACTCACTTCATTCCTCGGGTTGTGGTATTCTCTAGAGTGCCTGGAGAATTCTTCAATTAACTCCTTTATTTCCGGAGGTGGCTTTCGGGTGAGTGGGCCTTGTGAATCGAGTAATTGCCTTGTGGTGACATTTACTCCATCATAAAAGATAGAGACCTCTTGTTGGCTATTAAGATCATGGTGGGGGCAATTTCGAAGTAGGCTCTTGTATCTTTCCCAAGCTTCATAAAGAGATTCTCCGGGTTGTTGCTCGAAGTTGGCAATGGCTTTCTTTAGCTTGGCTATCTTGGAAGGTGGGCAGAAATGATCTATGAACTCTTCTTTCATTTTGGCCCATGTGGTAACCGATCCGGGAGGGAGTGACCTCAACCAATCCTTTGCAGCTCCTTTAAATGTGACAGGAAGCATGCGTAGTAGCTGGATCTCGCGGGGCACATTAGGTACATTGAAGTAATCCGCCACATCATTTACTTCATCCAAGTGCTTATAGGCGTCTTCATGATCTCTCCCGTGAAAAGGTATCTCCTTGAGTTGAGCGAGAATATGACCCTTTAGTTCAAACGTAGCGGTAGCGGGGATTGCGGGTTGCACAAGTCCTGAGCCGGTGTCATCACGCATCCTTTTCTTCCACTCCCCCATGGGGATTTCGTCAATATTAGCCATAGCGGTGGCTAAATTGTCTTCAAACTCGGATGTGTGCTCGCTTTCTTCGTCGGTCTCGTAGTCGGTGTCTTTTGGGATCGGGTCTTCGGTTGTCAACGATGCACTGGATGCTCCTGATTTGCTGCTCCTTTTCTTGCTAAAAACGGATTTGAGGTTTTTGAGTGGTGAGTTCTTTGAAGAAGCGGTTTCTCCAACGGTTTTGCCCTTGTTTCTTCTTAATGCGGTTTCCGGATCTTCAAGAGGGGGAACTAGAGGCGTAGCAGATCCTCGGGTCATGAACCAACTGCAAACAAAAACAAAACAAAACGCGTAAAAAAGAACAAAAATTTAAATCTGATTCAGCGTTGTACTCGCCGAGTTGGGGCGAATGCACTCGGCGAGTTCAAGTTAAAATCAGCGTTTTTTTTTTTTTTTTATACCTAAAAACTTAAACACAAATGAAACCGAAATTAACTTTGTCGAATTAGAATTTTAATGCTAATTTTAGAACCGTTCCCCGACAACGGCGCCAAAAACTTGATGTGTGTGAAACCAACTAGTTTTAATCCTACTTTAATTATCAAATAACACACAAAAGGCAGTGAACCTATCAATTGTGGTATAGCTAAATAAGCAGGGTATCGAACACAGGGAACGGCAAATTAAATTAAAAACTAATTCTATCTAAGTTGATTAAGCAAATAGGGGTTTTTTCTCTAGTTTTACAAGACTAGAAACTTACTAACTAAAACTAATTCAAGACTAGAAAAGGACAAATTAACTAGATTCAATAATGGGAAAGGAACTTCTGTTTAGTTCAACTCGGTTAACTTTATGGTTGATTTTAAGGTAATAGTGCAATGGATTAATTCTTTCGTTGGTTACCGATTCAAGTGATTAGGTTTGTGTTCACTACCCTAATCCTTAGCAAATAAACTAATTCAAACAGTGGCCAATTGCTTAATTTAATTATATTTACTAGATTAATTATTCGGATTAAGTTAGACTTGCAATAGCTAATTAATTCGTTATTCTTAATTAACCTCTTGTTTGATGGTCATCTTACAAGCTTGCACATGAATTTACTCAATTTCCTTATTAATCCTAGTTTCATGTTCATTAATTCTAGACATATGGTGTAGTGGTCACATATCATATGAGGTTGATAATCAATAGATGTTCATGCTAATCAACTATCTTCCTATTAACAGAAAATTAATTATCATTCATACACAAGGTTCTTTAGCAAGCTAAAATAACAATTAATCACCAACTTGGAATTAATCCTACCAATCAATCAAACCATATTGTCAACTTTGTATTCCCAAACAGAAGACTAAAGAATTTAGTTCATAACTAAGGTAAATAACAGCAAACAAATAAGTTCAAGTTGCTTAATCATGTTAACAAAACAAAAGAATTAAGTAGAATGGTGAAATTATGCCTTAATTACTCCCGGGATTGGATTCTAGCTTCCTTGGTCGACTTCTAGGGTTCTTCTGACTTCTTATTCGCAGCTAAGTACTTCTGAAACTTCCCAGAATTCTCTCTTCTCGATTTGTGGAGTTATCTTTATATATGCGTTCCGACTCGTCGAGTCATATGGTGACTCGTCGAGTCCCTCTCACATCCTTCGTAATCCGATAACTATCTTGACTTCCGAATGATTATCCTTCTGATTCCGCGACCAGACTCGTCGAGTCAAGGCTCGACTCGACGAGTAGAAGCCTTTTTATGGATGTTTTCTTTCTTCATTCCACTCTTGAGCTCCTAACCGCTTCTCTTGCTTCCTTTCGCTTCCGAGCTTCATCTTTGGACTGAAAAACATAATTTAACACTTTTAAGTACCTTTTGTCCATAATATGCAACAATTTAGCTAATATATGAATAAATAAACTACACTTAATCCACACTAAATATGCACATATCAGTAGCTTTACTTATAAATAATACTCCTTTATTTAATCATCGAATGTCAACTACATTTATCTATTATATGTTTCCAAAACTATCTAATCTAAACTAATATCATCCTTCAGCCCAATGCTCCTAGCGTGTTGCAAGTGCTTAACCCTACTCAGTCCCTTCATAAGCGGATCTACTTGGTTATCTTCTGATGATATCCTCTTAACCACGAGGTGTCCTTCTTCTACTCGATGTCTAATAAAGTGATATTTTATGTCGATATGCCGAGATCTACCATGATCCCTCGGTTCCTTGGTCAAGGCAACCGCTCCTTCATTATCACAGAAAATTTCCATAGGCTCCTTTACGGCAGGCACAACTCCAAGGTCACCAATGAAGTTCTTTAACTATATCACCTCCTTTGACGCTTCGCTCGCTACAATGTACTCTGATTCGCACGTTGAATCATCTACAGTTTCCTGCTTGGAACTTTTCCAAGTCACTGCTCCTCTATTTAGGGTAAAGACCCAGCCCGACTGCGAACGGTAGTTGTCCCTGTCAGTTTGGAAACTGGCGTCACTATACCCTCGCACGTTTAAGTCATCACTCCCTCCGAGGACTAGAAACCATTTCTTGGTTCTCCGAAGGTACTTAAGGATATTTTTAACCGCAATGCAATGAGCTCTGCCAGGGTTCCCTTGATATCTATTGACCATGCTCAAAGCAAAGGCCACATCAACGCGAGTACAAGTCATAGTGTACATGATTGAGCCAACTGTGGAAGCGTAAGGTACTCGGCTCATCTCAGCTATCTCGGCATCAGTACTCGGACTTTGAGTCTTACTCAACTTGGCATTACTTTGTATCGGTAGTTCTCCCTTCTTCGAGTTTTCCATACTAAAACGTTTTAGTACTTTATCTAAGTAAGTATTCTGACTAAGTCCTATCAGTCTCTTACTTCGTTCTCTCACTATCCTTATTCCCAAAATATAGGAAACCTCTCCGAGGTCCTTCATAGCGAAACACTTCCTGAGTCAAGACTTAACTTCCTGCAAAGTAGGGATGCCGTTTCCCATGAGCAGTATGTCATCGAAATACAAAACGAGAAAGCTAACTATACTCCCACTGGCTTTGACATATACACACGATTCACCTTCGCTTCGTACAAATCCAAACTGTTTGACTTTCTCATCAAAGCAAAGATTCCATCTGCGAGATGCTTAAGTCCATAAATGGACTTTTCAAGCTTGCACACTCTATTGGGATGCTTGGCATCGACAAAACCCTCTGGCTGAGCCATGTAAACATCCTCAACCAACTTCCCATTAAGGAAAGCATTTTTGACATCCATTTGCCATATCTCATAATCATGAAATGCAGCAATGGCCAGCATCACCCTAATAGATTTTATCTTCGCAACTGGCGAGAAGCTCTCATCATAATCAACTCCAAGAGTTTGAGTAAAGCCCTTCGCCACCATTTGTGCCTTATACGTGTGTACATTCCCATCCACGTCGGTCTTCTTCTTGAAGATCCATTTGCACCCAACCATCTTACGTCCGGGCACATTGTCAACCAAATTCCAAACTTGGTTGTCATACATGGACTGAATCTCGCTGTCCATTGCCTCATTCCATTTAGCAGACTCCGGGCCTGCCATGGCTTCCTTATAGCTGTTAGGTTCATCTAGATTTACTACTGTACTGTCACTAATGTATGTGTCCCCCTCGGTAGTAATATGAAAACCATACAACTGGGGGTTGAACTCTAACTCTTTCGGAACATCTAACAGGTAAGGATTGGTCAATCGGTTCAACCGAAGTTTCCTCCTCAGATTGAGAGCCAGCGGTGGAGGTTCCTTCATCACTCGACTCTTGAATCTCTTCAAGATCGATCTATCTCCCACTGTCTCCTTGGCTTATGAGTTCTCGCTCTCGGAAAACCCTTATCCTCGCAACGAAGACAACATTGTCACTCGGTCTGTAGAAGAGATATCCAAACGATCTCTGCGGGTAGCCGATGAAAATACATTGCTCACTATGAGGTTTGAGCTTGTCGTGAGTCTCTCGTCTTATGAAAACCTCACAGCCCCAAACCTTGATATATGCCAACGAGGGAGCTTTCCCTGTCCACATCTCGTGAGGTGTTTTGGCAACCTTCTTTGTAGGGACTCGGTTAAGGATATGGGCGACAGTATCTAAGGCATACCCCCAGAATGAAATATGGTAGTGAAGCACGACTCATCATAGAATGGACCATGTCTAATAAGGTTCGATTACGCCTTTCTGCCACACCATTCAATTGTGGTGTCCTAGGTGATGTCAATTGCGAAACTATTCCGCAATCCTTAAGATAATCGTGGAATTCAAGACTTAGGTACTCTCCTCCTCGATCGGATCGAAGCATCTTGATTTTCTTGCCCAATTGATTCTCTACATCATTTTTGAACTCTTTGAATTTTTCAAACGTTTCCGACTTGTGCTTGATTAAGTAAATATACCCATATCTACTATAATCATCGGTGAAAGTCACGTATAAGAAGTTCCCATTCTTTGTGGTGGATCTAAAGGGCCCACATACATCGGTACGTATGAGATCCAATAAACCCTCACCCCTCTCACAAGTGCTAGTGAAGGGTGACTTTTCATCTTTCCAAGTAAGCAAGATTCGCATGTGTCATCTTCCCTAAGGTCGAATGACTCCAACACTCCATCCTTTTGGAGTTGGGCTATGCGCTTTTTGTTGATATGTCCAAGACAACAATGCCACAAGGATGCTTTATCCATATTATTGGAAGAATCCATACACAACACATCATTTCCTAGGTTATCTACAACCATAACAGTTTCATAAATTCCATTACAAGGCATTGCTTCAAAATATAAAACACCATTTAGATAAGCATAAATCGAACCATTCTCATTATTAAACAAATATCTAAATCCTTGTCTAAATAAACAATGAAAAGAAATGATGTTTCTTGCCATATTTGGCGAGTAGCAACAATTATTTAAATCTAAATTCAATCCATTACTAAGCACTAAAGAATACACTCCAATCTTGGTAACAGGCGACGATCTTTTGTTCCCCATGATTAGATTTATTCTTCCAAGCTCCACATCCCTATTTCTTCCTAGTCCCTGCAAATCAGAAAAAATGTGGTAACCACACCCTGTATCAAGAACCCAAGAAATAGCATGAGATGAATCATTAGATTTAATTGTGTATATACCTGCAAAATATGGCTTGATCTTTCCATCCTTGATGGCTTGCAGATATTCCGGGCTGCTTCTCTTCCAATGCCCTATTTTGTGGCAATGATGGCACTCTGCCTCCTTTGGGTTAGGGTTGGGCTTAGCAGGATCAACCTTGGTCCCACTAAAAGAGGAACCATCTTGGGACTTTCCCTTGCGGTGGTTCTTTGACAGAGCCTTCCTCTTCTTGCCCCTTCCCTGCCCAATAGCCAAAACAGGAGCAGCAGGTGGATTGGGAGTTGGTGCAACAGACTTGTCCTTGAGGTTGCTCTCAACAGTCCTTAGGATCCTTTGGAGTTTGCTTAGGGTGACCTCTTCCTTGTTCATGTGGTAGGTCATCCTAAATTGGTTGTAACATGAGGGAAAGGAGTGAAGAACAATGTTGATAGCCAAATATTCCCTAAAGTTGACATTCAACTTGCGAAGACGATCAACATACCTTTGAATCTTTTGCAAGTGCACGGTTAGAGACTCTCCACTTCCCATTTTAGCAGTGATCATATTCGTTATGATCTCATAACGCTCTTGCCTCCCGCTTTGGTGATATCTCTCCATCTAGTCTAGATGCATCTCATAAGGATACATGTCCTCATAGGACTTTTGGAATTCGGAGTTCATTGTGGCTATCATGATGCAATGGACCTTCGTTGCATCACGTTCATGGGTCTCAAATACAGCCATCTCTTTGGGGGTAGCAATTTCTGGGTTGACCTTCTCGAGCTTTTCATCGAGGACATACTCTTTGTCCTCGTAGCTTGCGATTGTGCGAATGTAACTTATCCATTCGCTAAAGTTCGATCCATCGAAAGTCACTTTTTGACAAAGACTCATTAACGTGAATGAGTTAGCATCAGCGTTGTTTGCGTTCGACATCTACAAATAGAAAGGATAAAGTTTGATTAGTATTGAATCCCTAATTAAACACCCAAAATGGAAAATTAGGGCTAGGACCCAACAACATTATTTACATATTAGAAAAGGGATTTCGTAGTCCAACATGCAAATAATTTGGAGGTAAGTGAATGACGATTCACTAATTCTTCGCCATGAAAAACATAACCTTAAGTTTTAAATGTATTGAGAATTCCTAGATTTTCTTGGAGATTCATTGAACTTTTCAATGGCATGTTTAAATCTCGATACGCCCTCTCGTTTGTGACTGGGATACCGAGGATCACAAAGTGGGTGTGAATAACCATGCAAATCTGCATGGTGCGTTCATTGTTACAATCACCTATTCGATATGCCAGTAAACCACACACGTTCCATCGAACTATGATAAACAATGAATCACCCTTTGCCACCTTTGCTTAGAACCAATTAGTGTGCTGGTAAACCACACACGCTCCACTAACTTCTCAGCAAGGGTGTAAAGTGTAATTTCATGGGATTGCATCAATTTACTTTTGCCTAAAGTAACTAAGATTGGGAATTTGAAAAAAAAACATGTAGTTACTTTATATTTTAACATTATACTTTTAATGAGAAGAGAGAGTTGCCCTATCCTAACCGTTCGGCTAACGACCCTCCACCAATCAAGCAAACGGTGGGTGTGAGTGTACACCCATTAACCGCCATTTGATAGGCAGCAACCTTATACCCACCTTATAGACTGGCTTCGTGAATGAGGCCTACTAACGGTAAGACTAGCATTTTAATTATACTTATATATATTCATTAAGCTTTAATAATATAATAGTATAGGGTTGAATTTTAAACTTGTAAAACTCTAGGGGTTGAAATTTAAATTCTTCTAAATTAAACTTTTAATCACAAAATTTAAATCTCAAAACTTCAGGATAAATTTGAACTTTTCAAAACTAGAGGGATCAAATAACAAATAGTTCAAATAACTAATTTCATAATTATCTATATTTGACCTAGTCCAGACACAGACTCGCCGAGTTGGGTTGGGCAAAGGCCAAGAAAAACGATTTTCAGCAAGCAAAGCAGTTAAGCATCATATTCAACTGAAACCAATCAAGGCTCTGATACCACTGATGGGTTTGAGCCATAAGAACTTTCCTATGTGCACATGCACACCCTAATGCTTGGATCTAGGTTTCTCTAATTGAACATGCTTTGTACCCAAGACTTTGAATCATAGATCTAGTGTAAACAAACATTTCATAACATATGAAATCAGATCTAGAAGAATACCTTGAGTTACTTGCTAGAAAACTTCTTTTCCTTGGAGCTTAGAGTCACAATTGTCACTCCTCTAATGGCTTACAAACAACTAGGGCCCAAAACATAATATAAAAAGATCCAACATTAGGTAGGCTTCCCAAGCCCACTATTGGCCCATTAATCGCCCAATTTGCTACATTGGGCCCAAACCCTTTATTGGGCCTTACCCTAAGCCCAACACATATACTTGGCCCATAATCACTGACTCCTGATGGCACACTAAGGCCCAAAGACCTATAGTCTAAAGCACAACCCACATCGAGGCCCAAATGCTCAAGGCCCAAACCTGGCAGCATTACGCGGGGCGTACTCCAATTTATGCTTAGCGTACATGCACAAAGGTGAGTACGATGGGCGTACCTACACGTACGCTCAACGTAATCCTCCTGATAAGTCTTTTTTCCATTAAGTGCTTATTCCTCCACTCCAGGGGCTACAAACTCAGATCCAGGTCCCTATTGATGTCTTAATCCATAAATTCGACTACTTTGTGACTTGCAACCCACCAAAAGGCCCAAACTTGAAATGTAACCAAATACTTTTATGAAAATGGCTAGATCTCATGCATGAACCCATTAAGACACACAAGATGGGACCTTTCTGCCTTAGGGACTCATTTAGAACAGAGAATGGCAACTCAAGGCCAAACATAACATGTTGAGACATAAAGGTCCAATCTTGGGACCTAAAAGGTCCAAAAACTCATCCTATAGGAGATCTAAGAGAATAATCTTCAATATCAAGACTTTATAACTTGAAAAGGTCTGGAAAGAAGGAAAAGTCCCAGATCTACAACTCCTTCTTTGATCCACCACCTTGCTTGCTTCTTCTTAGCTTGGAAAATGGTCCTATAACACCAAAATGCTCATTAATGGCCACCAAAGCTTCAAGAACACTTAAGGGAGGATTAGGGTTTTGTGGAAGCTGTCTTATGATGAGAGGGAGGTTGATATCCATGGCATTATATTCCTTATATAGTGGCATACCCTAAAAATTAGGGTTTAGTGAGTCTAAGCGTATGTTGGGCGTATGCCTCTCTGTACTCGCGTTCGTTTCCCTTTCTACATTGGGCGTAACCCAACTTACGCTGGGCATACCCAGATACTTCACACACATGCATTCCATGCATGCATAGGGCCACCTTGTTACAATTTCTTATTAGGGACTATTATTGACAACATTTTCAAAGTGGCGAGAAGCCCTACGCTTCTAGCAACACACCCCGGCCCGAAACTTTCTCAAATAACCTCAAAGCCCGTAAAAGACCAAAACGCCCTTATCCTTGGCCTCTAAAATCCATAACAAGAACTGGGCGTTACAAATTGACTTCTAAGTCTGTAATATAACACATATTTTCTACAAACCGAAGAATTCGTGATGAATTTAAGCATTCCTGAAGAATGCTTTAAGAATGAATTGTCTAAAACTCTTTTCATTTCCATTTTCTCTAATAGATAACCATTGGCAATAAAATCTATCATTTTGACCTTGGATGTCAAAATCACGAATAACATGTAACATAAAGTTTTAAATACATAACACATACATACAAATATCACATACACCAGCTCAAAAAACGTATTGATGCAACATATACCATTAGTAGTTGCTTCTATTGTTGCCCGAAATTATTCCAAGTGCCTCATCAAATTAGAAAACTTCTCCATGCAGCATGTGAAAAGGATGAAAATTAGAAAGGACCATGAAAAGCAATTTGAATAAGCTAGACCTCTTGCAGAAAAGGTCCTTCCATTATTGTTGGTCTTTTATTTTTGGATATGTTATGTTTTTGGTGTAGTTTGTGAAAGTATTGTTAAAGTTTGTACACCTGTTGCACAGATCGTGCATCGTGTTTATCCATTCCTTCCATCGTCTTCCTTTTTATCTCTCACCGTTTCTTCATCTCGATCCTTCCACCCTCTCCGAGGGTTTCTCTTTAGAAGTGATTGAGCACCGCCATGACCACCGTCCACTTCAGTTCGTGTCGGCGCCACCCATATTCACCTTCGATCAGAAACCCTGAGTCGTCTTCCATTGCTTTCTGCTTCAAACTGTTTTTTCCACACATTAGGGTTAGCTTTTGGTTTTAACAAACATCTCAGGTACCGCTACCCCTTTTTCTCTCTTTCAATTTCGATTCATTTTTCGTGCTTCATATACCTCTGCCTCCTTAACCTCCTGATTAGTTGTTTACAGATTTCATTGGTGTTTGATAAACCATTAAACTCTACACTTCGCATTTCTGATTTCATTCCAACAACAATCGGGTTGATTTTGATTCATCGATTCTTGTGTTTGAAGTTTGCGAAATGGACAGCGAGGGTGGTGTGGCTACGACTCCAGCGAGCTTAGACAGGAAATTCTCTCAAGTTTTTGGTCCACATGTAGCTGGAGACGAGGTTCAACAAGGTACAAACAATATTTAATCGATGTGTATTTCTTTATATTTGTGATTAAATTTCCCTTTGATTTTGTTTTGATTTTACTTCGTTCCTGGTTCTTCTATTTCTTACTATCGCAAGAAAAGAAAACATGGACATTTTGATTCTTAATCAAACCTGTACTTTTTAGATTGAAAATTGATTAATAATGTAACTCTTTGCATGCACGTAATGAAACTATACCTTCTGCTTGATCTTCTAAAGTTGAAGTCAAGGGAATTTGTTCTCTAATATGCTAAATTATGTATCAATTTATAGAATGCAATGATTAAACTGAAAGTACAGACTTTTTGTGTTCTGATAGCTTAAGCCAAAGCATAGAGGTGAAGGTTGATTGTTTCAGCAGCCGCCACCCTGAATTCCGTTATAAAACAGAATTCCAAAATCATGAGCCTGAGCTTTGTTGTCATGTTCTGTCAATTTTATCATACATCATGTATATTTACTCTCGCATTTATGCTATTTCAGTTTGACTATTTGAAAAGCTTGGAAATTGAAGTTAAATTCAACAAGATTAAATGGTGTCAGACAGCTAACACTTCCCTTTTTCTGCTATCCGCTAATGATAAAACCATAAAGTATTTGTGTTTCAGTTGTAAAGAAATCTTGATTTGGTGATTTTGGATTTGCGATAGGTTAGGTCTGTATTGCTTACCCCAAAACCGCTACACCGACCAAAATTCAACCAAGGCTTTTCCATTGTGATTTACGGTACATTCGTTGTCTATCTGTTATTTGTAGACTGCTTTGTAATTATATGCAAAAAGGTAGCTTGGAGAATCATCTTCTCAGAGGTATGCTTAATTTTCTTGGTCTCATAGGATTGGATGCGTTTCAGTGTTATGTTTTTGGCCCAGTTTTCGTGGGACAGGAGGATCCCCCTTTTGGTGCAACAGTGATAATGAAGCGGGCAAATGATTTCCTTTGTGATTCACATGTTTAGAGGCAGAGCACACTGTTCATTTGGTTGGTCGTTTTCCCATTCTAATTATAATTCATTATTTTATTAATTATGCCCATGTAATTAGGTAAAGTTATATCTAAGAATTTGGAGTCTAGAAATCAAGTTGTTTTCAATTTTTATGTCTCTACAAATTAAGTGAAGTTGTTGTACATTAATGGCTTGGTATCATATTGAATGTTTTTTTTCTCAAATTTTTGTACTTCAATGGAATTCTCACTCTTTTTGTCAAGATCTGGTTTTCATATGAGATAAATGGGTCATCTATGCAGTATGCATAAGTACTTCTTATTAGCTTAGTAATTTCTCTAAAAAGTTACAAGCTTTTAATTTGCCCCTTTCTGTAATGGATTCAACTTATTTTGTCAATGGAGCATGAAGTTATGGAAAGAGAGATTCGAAGACTGCGTGCGTACTAATTGTTATTGCACGACTTATAGAAGCAGAGCTTACCTGTTGCGACAGAGGTATGTGTCACAATTTATGTTAATTTCATTATTTCCTTTACTACATTGTGTTGGCTGTTTATTAGGTTTTAGTTTTATTTATTGACAGTGGTAGTAACTTCATTGGTATTTCGAATATAAATGGGATTTTATGAAATCTTGAAGTCAGTTATATCATAATTAATGGTATCTGTGTTTCTAAAATTCTTATCTATTCTTTTAAACACTTTACTACTATTTTTTTTCTTAATCTAGGGGCAATCGGGTAATAGGCAAACAATGGTTCTGAACACTGGGTTGTTATACCAAGTAAATGTCTATTTGTTACTGTAAATACATTCAACTTTCTGGGTATATTTTTTACTTTTTAATACATGAAATTATATATAAAATAAAAACTACTTTTAATATAAAATGCTATAAAATTAAAGCTAAAATGTTTATATAAATAGAAATATGTTGACAAAAATATTAAAATATTCCTTATCTCAAAATATAAAGAAATTTTTTTTGGTGAATATCAAGTTTTACAGTTTCATTCAATCCATGTTCTTCGATATATATATATATATATATATATATATATATATATATATATATATATATATATATATATATATATATATATATATTCTATCATATTGACCTTACGCTTCATAATCAATGAACAATGAACAAGTCTCATTTGAAGTCGAAGATGTTTAAAATAACCATTTCTTGCTAGAAAGTTTGACTTGGTTAGGTCAATGAAGAGTGGAGAGCATATAAGGTTATGTTGACTTCACCCCATAAATTTGGATTTGCATCTATTTTTTAGTTTTTTTAGTCTCTTTATGCGACAATCTGACAGTTTTTTGGTGAGTTTAGTGAGATGACAATGGGACCATTCATGTACTAACGGAAGATACAATGAACTTATTGAAGATATAGTACAGCTTGGAAATTTTAAATTCACTTCAGGTTATAACCATTTTTTGTAGTGATTTTCTTATATTTTCTTTACCTATATATTTATGTTAAACGTTGGTTTTATGTGATTTTGGTTTTATATAATTCAGGCATTACCTGTAATCTGACCAGTTTTTTTTTTTTTTTTTTTTTTTTTTTAGGTAGATACAAATGGTAAAAAGACCAGGTCTTATATTCTAATACTCTCTCCGATAGATTTCGTGTTCCTATTGATATAATGATGCTTTGGAGAATTTACGGCTTCTGTTGTTTTAATTTTTTTTTTATTTATAATTCATTATCTTACTTTCATTGATTTTTACATCTAATAGAGGAGTAAGGGATTCTCTTTGAAAATTTTAGAAATTTGTTTATTGTAACACAGAAATATGGTATGTTCTAACACCAACATTAGTTACTCATCCGATTGATGGCAAATTACACAGAATAACAATGTACTTTACTATGGATACCAATTCAGACAATGTACTTTATTATTTATCTCACAAAACTAACACCTTCCGTCACGCACAACGCGCGTGAAACCCCTCTAGTTAGTATTAATAATAAGCATAACAAGAGGAAAAGAAAAATCCGGTCACTTGTATTAAAAAAACAGCAACATGGTCTTCTATTATATTAAACAAATTGTTAGCCTTAAGATCATCCAACATAAAAATCTTTGCCTTGACCTCTAATGTGAAATGCAAGTTAGGACTTTTACAAATTAAAATTGAATTTATGGTCATATAATATGATATACAAATTGAAAATTTACATAATTCATAAAATCCACAGAAAAAATAACGTTAATGGTAAATGAAATAGCACATAATAAACACCAAGAAATCATTTGATGTTGTACCCCACACTAATTTAAAAACATAGTTGCATTAGTTGCAAGACAAAATTGACATATTAAAAAATAAATCAAAAATATCTCATAAAGACTAACATCAACAAGTAATAAAGTAATGGAATTTATATATTTTTTAATATTTTTTTGGATTTTTTTTTGAAAAAATTACAAATTTAACCAATTACACTAATTACTTTGTGGAAAATTACAAAAAAAAAAAAAAAAAACCTAAATTGCATTTTAGCCACTAAAATCGCAGATGGGTATAATCCATCTACGATTTCGCCATGCCATCTGCGAATGTACAAGTGGCTAAAACATATACATGCTTTAGCCATTTGTACGTTCATAGTTGGTTTTTTTTTTTTCGCTATATACATATATATATATATATATATATATATATATATATATATATATATATAAAATTTATTGAAAAAATTTATATATAATAAGGTTGTTTTGTAGTTAAACCTATCAACTTCATAGTCAAAATTAAAAAAAAAAAAAAAAAAATCACAAAATCGCTGTTCAAAGTGAGAGGAAATTTCAGATGGATTATGTCCATCTGCGATTTTAGGCTGAAAAAGGGGTGTGTATATATATATATATATATATATATATATATATATATATATATATATATATATATATATATATATATATAATACATTATAAAGTAAATCTTACTATTTCTAAAAATAGATTCAATATAATAATAATATTTTTTTTAAGACGTTCAAGTCATTAAACTAATAGTAAAAGTAACCATTAATAAAATAATAATATTTTTAAGTTGTACAAATATATAAGCTTAAAGTACAACTAGTTCTTATTAAAATAATAATTAAAAGTTAAACTAACTATATTTTAAAATCTTATCCATGGAGATTTTAAAGGCACCCAATAAAAAGTCAAAACCACCCATTCAAATACAATTTCAAAACTATTTTCGAGGGATGAGCGTAGGCGGGTACCCGCCTCATTTGGCGAAAACCGAAACCGACGGTTCGTAGAAAGTTAGAACCGGAACCGCTCTAGGCAGTTCATAAATGTTTTGAACTAGTCCCGGAACCGGCGGTTCCGGTTCCGGGAGCGGGTAACCCGGTCGCATTACTTTTGTTAACTTTTTTTTGACAAAACCACAATTTAGTTCGATCTAAATCAAATCAATTCGGACCAAAGACGGACAAAATCGTACCAATATATTCTAAACCGGTCTAAGTAACACACCTTTATATGAAATTATATATATATATATATATATATATATATATATATATATATATATATATATATATATATATATATATATATATATATATATATATAAACCGGTTCCGGCGGGTACCCAGCGGGTAGCGGTTCCGAAAAAACGAGAACCGGAACCGCTTAAGGCGGTTCCATAACTTTAGGAACCGGAACCGGAACCGCCTAAGGCGGTTTCCGTTCCAAAACCGGCAGTTCCGAGGCGGTTTCTGTTCCAAAAGCGGGTACCCGGTTCCGATGCTCATCCCTACTATTTTCCCGTTTATTTTAGAGTAAATTATAGAAATGACCCTTGATCTTTGGTCTGATTAAATTTTTGGTCCCTAAGTTAAAAAGTTAATAAGTTTTGATACCTAAGTTAAAAAACTTAATAGGTTGTATCCTTGTGGTTAATATATATAACAATTTTGGTCATTTGGGATAAAAAGACTAACTTAATCTTTTTTTTTTTTTTTTCATTCTCTTTTAATAATTTATTATTATTATTATTATTATTATTATTATTATTATTATTATTATTATTATTATTATTATTATTGCTTAAGATTAAAACCAAGAATATATTGGTTGTTTTATACTTTATTTTTATTTAGTTTCTTATTTAAAAGCGTCTTGTATAAAAATTATATTAACAAAAAAATAATATAAGTGATAATAACAATTATTTTTATTATTTGGATTGTGAAATGTCTCCGAAAAGAAAACTATTCACCGATGACACTTTTCCTGATATCATACTAGATGAAAATGTAGTTGTATATTATCTGTTTTTGGTATAACGAATCCAATGTAAGAAAATACATACCGAACAAACGCGAAAGTTTCAAAATTTTCCAAAAAAACAGTTACCACATTAGTCAATTGAATATAGAAATTTTGAAACTTTCGCGTTTTATTGAACATGTGTTCTAAATCAAAAAAAAAAATCACAAAATCGATGTTCAAAATAAGAGTAAATTGCAGATGGACTATATATATATATATATATATATATATATATATATATATATATATATATATCCCCATTTTCAGCCTAAAATCGCAGATGGACTATATTTCCTCTCATTTTGAACAATGATTTTGTGATTTTTTTATTTTTTTTTTAATTTTGACTATGAAGTTGATAGGTTTGACTACAAAACAATCTTATTATATATAAAGTTTTTTCAATAAATTATAATTTTTGTTATTTTTTTGGAAAATTTGTTTAAAACATCTCTAACGAAATCGTTCATAATATCATCTATAATGGCTCTAAGGAGATCGCGAAGAGAGAGTTTGTCTAAGAAAGAGAGTGAAAAATGAAAAAAAAATCGTTTTATACTAGATCCCACGAAATCGCGAATGGACTTTACAAAATCACAGATGGACTTTTCCATCTGCCAACGTACAAGTGCTTTAGGCACTTATACGTTCGCAAATGGAAGGGAAAAATCGCAGTGGATTTAATCTATCTGTGATTTTAAAGGCTGTTTTTGTAATTTGATTTTTTTTTTTGGCTATTTTCAACAAAATAATTAATGTATTTGGTTAAATTTGTAATTCTCTCTCTTTTTTTTTTTTTGTAATCTATAATATTTGATTAGATTTCGATTAATCTAATAATAGAAGTGTGTTGAGATAATGGTGGGTTTACCTTCGTTAGATAATGAATTGGAATTAACAAGCATTACCATAACAACTCGATAACTTTTAAAGAAGGGTTAGATATCAAAGAGTTGGTGATTACGCTTGATTGGGCAGGTGATTAGTCCTCATTATGTCTGTGGCCTAGAATGGTGAAGATGTCGGAGTGTGTCAGTGATCGACAATGACAAAGATGTCGATGATTGCAATGTTGACGGAAGATGGTAGAGCGGCTGACAAGTGCGCTAGTGATTGAAGATGGTCGACCGACGCCTGATGATGAAATCTCTGGTGATAAAGAAGCGGACCAACCGCCATTTCAACTTTATGTATCGATGGAATGAGTTTCTGTTTTGAAAGGGGAGGTTGTGATTGAGGACATTTGCTGCTAGATATGAGGGTTCGACGACTTCAGTTGCCGGAGGGGAGTATAGATGGAGAAGGAAATATTGGGTGAAAAAAAGGGTTGGATCAGGTAGTACAATATATTAGGGAAATTATTGGAGAATTAATTAGTTTACCATAATTAAATATAATTGAAGTTACTTTTATACCATTTTCAAATGATTTGTTGAGATTTAACCATACATTCAGTTATGGTTTGTATAGAATAGTAGATATCGTTGTTATATATATATATATATATATATATATATATATATATATATATATATATATATATATATATATATATATATATATAACATTGTTTTATTAGAATAGTAGACAAATTTTATTTGATATAAAGTTATTATTAATTTCCCTTCATTTCATAGCGATTAAAATTTATTCTTAAATATTAGGTAGAACACACAAACAAATCAACTTATAATCATGTTTTTTAATAACTGGTTAATGTTAAAAATCTAAAAAATATAATTAAAAAGTAAACAAGTAAAAAAGTCATCAAAATATATTTTTTAATAAAAAGAAAAAAAAAATATTAGTAACCGAACGTTACCCATTTTGTCCTATACAAAATGTTTTTGTTCCACAGCCCAATTTGACATGTTATATATGAAGCCCACAATGCCACCCATCTTTTGCTTTTTATCATCGCATTTCTCAAATTTCTAAATTCTAACTATACTAAGACAATAATACAAAGTTCCAATTAATCTAGTGAACTTAACCATAATTTAAGAAATATCGAGATTCGAGAGCTAACAGATTTATATAAATAATAAAATAATTTAATCCGTGGTATTCAATCTTTAAGCCCCAAAGCGATAAAAAAAAAAATGTAACTTATATTTGCTAGTAATTAAATTCTTGATCATGATGATGTAATTAATGCCCACCACCACCACCACCACTAATTTTCCGTTAGTGATAGTAGATTAGGATTTTATATTTTCATGCAACTCCCTCACATACAAAATTACTCTTTCACCCCTCAGACCCTCACTATTAAGCTCAACTATAATAAGATGTATAAAAAGTGGTTGATTTAATCTGTAACACCTACAACTTATATATATTACAATTCTCAAGTTCGAATCCAGCATAAGTTATCTACATATGGTTAAATAAAAAGTGGCTGAATCAGTCTTTGAGTTTCTATTGTACACTTATGCGACGACTAGAGAAAAATGAGTTTTTATTTTTTATTTTTTATTTTTATGATACGGAAACTCATCTCCAAACTTTTAATATAGAACGGCGCATGATCTTCACAACAATAATTACATGATTAATTACTTTCACATTAACGTCAAGGAATAAGCATTTAACATCAAATTAACATTAACGAACCACTAATTACTTAATTACAAATGTACAATCACTTTAGGCTTCTCCACTTCCTATATATCCATTCAGAAACAAATAATATCAAAACCTCATAATCCTCCAAGTGTGTTCTAGCATCTCATGTATAAGTCAAATCTAGTCATGGGAAGTAAAAATCCTTTGGAAATAATAGAGTGGTCAAACCATGAAATCATTCCCAAAGAAGACGAAGTTTTCTCCTTTCAACACCAATTGCCTCCTCTTGATTTTAGGTACGTAATCAAGACTTAATTATTTTTTTTTTGTTTTTAATCATGTTTTCATCAACATTTCGTAATGGGATCAGAAATGAAGAACATAGGTTTCAATTCATGTTCAAATTGGATTGATATGTAGGTATCCAGAATCAGGATGTAGTAATTATGATCTTGATCCTACTTATTTGATGGATATCATTTCAAAGAATCCAATCTGTTCTTCCATGGAAATCCTACCAGGTGATTCAAGTTAATTTCTAGTTAATTTGATCATGCATGTAATCCAGACTAGGGTTTTCGTTCTTTCGTGATCTTATATGTTTTACATGTGTAGATCCTACGCTCTATGAAAATGGTTTCTTGGTTGGAAGAGATGATGTTTTAGGGTTTCCAGATCAAGAAATGTCCACCATGAACTCGTTAAGCTTTCCAAATCAAGAAATACCATTGATGAACTCATTAGGTTTTCCAAATCAAGAAATGCACATAACGAACACATTAGGGTTTTCTCATCAAACTCAAACTCAACCAGCGATCATGGCGCCCATGAACATTGACGATAAAGAGGAGACAAAGATGGTAAGATCTGGTTATGAGAAACCGCAGAAAAAGCTTGATCAGAAAGGTGATAATGGCAATGGCAATAATGGTGGTTGTGATTCTAATTATCCGTCCAGAATGGCGTTAAGCAGGGAGACGATTTCACAGTTCTTTTACATGCCGATAACACAAGCTGCAAAAGAACTTAATGTCGGATTAACGCTTTTGAAGAAACGGTGTAGGGAATTGGGCATTCGTCGTTGGCCTCATCGCAAACTTATGAGCCTTCAAACTCTAATCAATAATGTTCAGGTTTTTAAACTCCAGTTTATTCAAAGATCGGAAGATTATTATCTACAAATGTTTAATCCAATTAAAGGGTGTTAATTAGTAATCATCGATTCTTGTCACTAATCTTGTTCGCCAATTGGATTCTTGAAGCAGGAATTGGAGAAATCATCAGGGAATGGAGTCGAAGAGAAGCTACAAGAAGCAATCATGCGACTGGAGAACGAAAGAAAGAAAATGGAAGAAATCCCGGATTTACAACTTGAAGACAACACGAAAAGATTAAGACAAGCTTGCTTTAAAGCGAATTACAAGAAGAGGAAGACAATTGGGAATAATTCTTCGACATCAATTACTATTTACAGGCAGTCGCCATCTTCGTGTTCTAGCACTTGTGTTGATAATGGCGGTTATGAAGCCATAGAAGGTGGTTATGGTGGTGATTTTGCAGAACAAGAAGAGATGAAGTCGCTATTATATACTGGTTGTTTTCCTTCTTCTAGCAACGCCTTGTTATAAAAATGGTTATGTGTTTTTTGGAATGTAGGCCATAATCGACGTAATGTAAGTTTTTTCTCGTATAGTCGGGTCAGACGTTTAACCCAAACCCGACCCAGATTGCAGGCTGCAGTGCTTTTGACTTGTGTTTATATAAAGTTTTTTTGGTTTGGGTCAAATTTGAGATATATTCTTGAGTAAAGTGCAAATTTGGTCCATTATATAATTTAGAGTTTTGGTGCATATTTTAGACAAAATTATAATTTGTCAAAAGAGACATGGCGGCAACACTTCATGATAGTTTGTACCTGTTTGCAGTTGGATTCTTATTTTTTTTTTATTTATTTATTTTTATTTTTATTTTTTTTGTTATTTCTTGTGTTTTAAAATTTTCTTTTTTAAATTGATCTAAAATCACTATTACAACTTTGATTGAATATTTTTATTAATTATTTTTTAATATAGTTTTAGCAACAATTTTTATTAAATAAAATAAATACCCCATTTAACCCTAATCCTAAAACTCATTACCTTTTTCTACCACAATCCTCCTCTTGAAGAGGCATCCACCACCACCTATACCTTCAACTCCACCCTATCTCTAAATCACTATATTATAGAAAGATACATTGTGTATCTATAGTTGTAAGCACTAATCTTATTAAACACCACAATGGAAAGGTACCTCTAATTCACACAAAACCAACCCCTTAAATATATAATGTACCAAAGAATGGATAAGCGACGATACGATCATGGTGGGTTTCAACTCAAAACCAAGAATTTAGGGTCGTGTTTTTAGGGCGACAAAGCAGAGAGACAAAATGAAGAAGCATCGTTGGTTGTGGGAATAAGCTTTGTTTATGGATGGTGTGTTAGGCTTTGAAGGGTGTGCATCGGTGATGGACGTCGTCAGCTTGTTTGACTCTTCTAGATAAGGAGCCCAGTGATGGTCATAATTCAAGATAAAGAGAAAGAAAATGTATAATATACTATCAGGGCTAAGGAAGGAAAAATAGGAGAATGGTGGTTGTGGCGCATTCTGTGGAAGCATTGTATTGACCATGACGAGAGGGAGAAAGATGAAGAGGATGGTAGTCGCGGCTTGATCTGTGGCGGCGTCATATCGTGTGGTGTTCGTGTTATATAAAAAATTATTATTTTGTGTTGTGTCAGTTAAAAACACGACACCACTTTTCGATTATAAAAAAATTGATTGTTATCACATTTCGAGATTATCATATTTAGTGAGGGTTTGGCTGTAACAATTGTATTCTAAGATTTGAAAAGTTGAAACTAGAAATACAAGTTATTGTCACTGGTAAGATTATTTTGAACACAAAATAATAGTTTAATGGTCAATGGTATAACAAAAGATGAGATTAAATATGAACAAAAGAGATAATTGGTCAATTCAGGGTCGGTTCTGAGAATTCAAATGGTCAGGACGAGATGGATAAAAAAGATCATCCGCCTTTCTCCTTTCTATATCTATTTTTTTTTGTTTTTGTTTTTGTTTTTGTTTTTGTTTTTACTACCTGATAATTGTTTAAACTTTATCTCTACAAGTTTATAAACAATAAACATAATTTGATTTTTTAAACGGTTTCTGAATTTCAAATTTCTGATAAACAATTATACAATAAACATAATCTCATAATTTAATTTTGTTTTTAATAATCTATTTCACATTGGGAATCATTCAATCAAATTTCAATATGATAATATAACATAATAACAATACAAGATACTGATAAACAATTAAACATTTATGAATACCATTCAAGAATCTAAAAAATTAAACAGTTAAAAGATACACAATTAAACAATTACACAATTACACATACCATGAATCCGAAAAATTGATAATATATTTAATCTATAGCTCATTCAATCATTCAACTGATTCAAGTATGCAATTGAATTGGCAATTATAATTTACAAATCATAATCCCTAATTCCTTATTCCTCATTCCTTAATTTCTCATAATCTATTAGATTACGAAGAATCAAGAATGAAGAAGAATCATTGATAAAGTAAATAAGTGATCGACCCTCATCTAGAATAGTAAAATATGTTGTATCGGAGGATTGCTACTGTTGCAATCGATTTTTTTTTTTTTTAAGATGTTGTTGGCTTGCTGCAATCAATCGCTGCTTCGTGCACTTTTGTCTTTGGTTTGGCGTTGTGCTTCACTACCGCTGTTATAATGTTGTTGGATTGCTTGGGCTGAAACGGACATACCATATACTAGGCTTACACAAATAAACTGGTTCAGGACCCGAACCGGTCACTGAATCGGTAAACCGGTTCACCATAAAACCGGTCCACTGTGAACCGAACCGATTCAAGAACCGAACTGCCATATTGCACCCGTTCGAGATTTTAGACATTGAAACCGGTTTAATAACCATGAACCGGTAGTCAAACTGATCAAACCGGTTTAGAACCGATTGAACCAGTGTATCTGGTTTAGATAGATTCGAGTTTTCTATGACGGAACCGGTTTGAACCGAACCAGTTTAAGGTTGAACTGTTTCGGTATGAAAAAAAAAAACGGTTTGTTATATAGTATATAAAAAAATTGGGCCCCTTCAAATTTTGGGCTCTCTTCTCATGCACATATTGCACCGTCCTAAGCCCGGCATGTTGGTCATCAACTTAAATCATTTTTTCAATCTCATATGTCATATAGATTTCATCGTATATGCTAATTGGATGTTAACTACTACAAATGATGGTAATGATATAATTTAAACATAAAATAAGGGGTTTAATGTTAATGGTGTAAAAAAATAAACAAATGCAAATAGAAGTAACAAGTTGTTACTCTTTTATTCATTTTCCTTTTAAAAATAAGAGTTTAATCTTCCCTTTAAAAACAGTAGTAGCTGTTTATACGTATATAATTTACCGATTGTTTGCATGTACGAAGAACACTTTCTTGGTAAATCGATAACGTATTTTGAAACTTTCTTTTTTGGTGAAAAATGAACAAGATTCGTCAACGTCTGAACCGCGTCAAACAATGCGAAATATCCCATAATTGCATATCCATTTTCTTGTATTTTATCCAAAATATCCATATCCCCAAATCAATATGCTCACACCCTAGATTTTGAAACCAGACCAGAGTTACAATATCAAACTTACGATTTCATCTGTCCAACACCAATTCCACCTACTCGATCCTTCTTTTAAGGTATTCAACACTCGATTCTAGTTCAATTTCGTATTATTTCTGTGTTTTGAGCTCCCCTATTGTACTAGGGTTTTGGACTATCGTTCGTTATTGCTTTTATTCAGTTTCTATGATGTTTACGTATGTAAATTGTGTATTTTGTCGACTGATTTTCTGCAACATAGCCGGTTTTTCTGATTCGTGTACGCAGCAAACTAGTTTGGGGTTTCCCCAAAATTTCGTAACTAGAACTTGATTTAACGATATTGATGAAAGTGTGGTTTTGCAGATGGAAGACCATCTAATTTCGCGTGTTGATCAGCTCAGTGACGCTGCTAATCTGCCGACTGATACAACGGAATACGAGGCATCCGTTGAGAAAGAGCCATTGATTCCGTCAACTGAATGCCGCATCTGCCAGGAGGAAGATAGCATCAAAAACCTAGAAGTTCCTTGCGCTTGCAGCGGCAGCCTCAAGGCAAGTTTCTTCTTTATTTATGAAAGACAAATTTCTCGATATTATTCTAAAATCATCATCATATTTTACAGTTTGCGCATAGAAAATGTGTTCAGCGATGGTGCAATGAAAAACGAGATATAATCTGTGAAATCTGTCATCAGCCTTACAAATCTGGTTATTCTGCTCCTACACCTCAATCACAAGACACCGTTATTGATATCAGGCATGTTATATCTTATCCCATCCTTGATTCTTAGTTTGTTATCATTAATCGAAAGAAGCTCTATATCGATTTGATTCTTTTACAGCGGAAGTTGGGCTATTGCTGGGACACCTGTAGACATGAATGATCCTCGAGCTTTGCCTATGGCAGCTGAGAATAATTATGATGAATACGAAGACAACAGTACCAGTGCAGCTTCTTTTTGTCGCTCAGCTGCTATCATAGTAAGCGATTACAATCTCTTTAATCAAAAAATTCAAATATATTATTAGATTTTTATTATGGAAATTTTGTCACAGTTGATGGGTCTTTTGCTGTTGAGGCATGCTCTCACAATCGGATATGGTGGTAGTGATAATGATGATGATGATGTTGATGATCCTTCTGCCTTTTTTGCTGTAAGTCGAATTTATTAAAACTTTTTTATATGCTGATAAATTCACATCTTGATGATTCTTATATGATTTCGGGCAGCTGTTCGTGCTTCGGGCAGCTGGGTTTCTTCTTCCTTGTTACATAATGATTTGGGCAATCAGTATATTGCAGCACCGTAGGCAATCCCAGGTAAAAAAAAAAAACTTTTTAAAAAAAAAATAAATAAATAAAATTATGTCCCACAATATAAATTAAAAGCTTCAAGATTTGTTATCGAAAACAAATATAAATTATTATTTTCGATAAGCAGGAAAGGGAAGCACTGGCGGCAGCTGACGTGGCATTCATGATTCATTCAGGGCAACATAGAGGGTTGCAAGTCACCATTGCACCAGGACCTGCCATGTCACCGACACCTGTCATACCAGTGCCAAATTACCCATAGTAGGCCCCACCCACTAGCCACTTCAATAGTATATATATCTATGGAGAAACATGACTTGTGAAGTGTTGTTGATGTTATTTGTATGAAAAAATGAAATTTGAAATATATATATATATATATATATATATATATATATATATATATATATATATATATATATATATATATATTCTGGTTGTGGTGACGTGTGACCATTTATTTAATATTGTGTTTGATTAAATGAGAATCACAAAATAAAAATAAAAAATAAATGGGGGACCCATAAGAGAATATATATATATATATATATATATATATATATATATATATATATATATATATATATATATATATATATATGAATTTGCAAAAAAACAAATGGTTATAGGGAAAGAAAGAAAAGCATAAAGCAAGATATTAAGTCACAAGAAACAAAGACTGGTTTGTGAATGCATGGATATAAGAGCTTGGAATTCAAAAGTTGAGTTTAAGAGAGCATAAAGCAAACTCTTGTTTTTTTGAAGATGTTTCTATTCCCTCATCTTTTCCTTTATCTAGCTTTCTTGCATCTGTAGCAATCTCCAATAGCTTTTGCAGCCAAGATACATTTTCACAATTAAAAAAAAAAAAAAAAAAAAAAAAATCAAAACAAACCATTTAAATTGTTAACAACAAACAAAAGAAAAACTTATTAGTCCACATCAACCAATTCCGAAGCTAACACATCACTTATGGATTCTTACTTGCTAACGAGGTTAGTTGAAATTGGATTCTATAATGGAGAACACATAACTTGTCTACTTAACCCTTCATTTACTTTACAAAGAAGTGAAGATGACGTAAAAATAGGGAACAAATTCTATAAAGATTCCAAGATTGATGTCCCAAGTTGCTTTTTCATTCAAACCTGTCAGAAACTCATAAAGAACATCCCCTTGATATGCATATGATTGAAATGAATCTACTTCTTTGCTTTTTCCATCTTTATTTGCATCCAAATCTCATAAAAGATCAAACCCTACCTTATATGTAACAGTCATATTCCACTCCATAACAATCACAACACCACCATCTCTCTCTCTCTCTCTCTCTCTCTCTCTATTCAGCCATGGGGATTACCATTACCACTTACAAGGTGATGATAATCCTTGTTTGCATCATGTTTCTATCTACACAATCAGAAAGCATCACTCCACTTAAAAGCATCGACCTTGCTCTAAAATGGGGAGAAGAAAGATTATTTTCAAGAAATTCGCGTGTTCTCAAAGTTGAAGAACAAATGGATAATACAAAATTGAATATAGCACCAACACCCGCGATGATGTTTGATCCAAATCAATCAAACAAAAGAAGAATTCGAAGAGGTTCAGACCCTATTCATAACACAAGATGAAAAGAAAAAGTTTGATCAAAGTTCACAAAGTTGTTCTATAGGTCTGTTTGATTTCCATAGTTTTGTTTAAGCTCCTTTCTCCCTCTCTTGTTCATTCTAAAACCAAAGCTAAATACAAGTGTGTAGTAGACTCTATTTAATTTACGTAGTTTTTTTTTTGTATGATCGATAGTTTTTAGTTTCGAATTAAAACAAAAACTTATACTCGCAATAGAAGCAAACATTATAAAGCACATATATCACGATTACACTATTAATGTGATTTCAAAAACTCTTGTGACATTCGGTATCTATTTTTTCTATAAGTTTGATTATTTACAAAAGACACTTTTCGAGAAACCGATTGCCAAATCATATCAACAGCATCACCATGTCTCGAAGGATACTGATATTCAAAATGTGGTGCAATTTGCTTCAATCTTTCCCACATTTGTCTCCATTTTTGTTTCTTGACACCCTTAAGAAGGTTCAAAAGGTAACCTTTTTTACATGCATCCGAAGAATGAACAAAAATGGAGAATTTTGAGTAGTCAAGAACATCTTCATATGGTAATTCAATTTCATCACTGATTATAACAGGGACACAATGAGTAGCAATTGCATCAAATAAACGATTTGATGAAGGTGTGTCCCCAGCAATATTCAGACAAAATTTAGAAGTTGCCATTCCTACAGATGATGTACGTATCCCACCTTGTTGTGCACTTCCAAAAGAAAAATAAACGTCTTTTTCATCTTTCATTATGTAGTATAGTTCTTGACGAATCACTCCACCCTATATTAATAATCACATTAAAAAAAAAGATTGGAAAAAACTTGAGATATAATAACAGATAAAGGGACAAAAAGCGTACATCTTTTCTATAAATTGCTCCACGAAAATAAACCAAAGTGGTTCGCTCTTCAAAGTCAAGTGAATTGCTAGCATTGATGCTTTTAACAACATGTTTATAAGGAGCAATTAAATCTTTATCAATATTAGCAAAATGAACAGGGTATCTTCCAAAATCAGAAAGCATCACCATTGAAGAACGCAAGTGTTTTCTTGCTAAAAGCATACTATTAGGATGATGAGCTATAATAAGATGATCTTTCCCTCCAAATCGTTTCCATTCGTTTCTACCTTTTAAAAATTTAACCAATTTCTCTTGCAAAATCATGTTCATGTCTTTTTTCCCCTTTACGTAAACCCTTGCATGTCGATTGTAACTCAAAGATGAAAAAAATGGGACGAAAATTATATCAGCTAGGGATGAATTTTGTACAAGAATTGCAGTGCAAGGTCTATTATGTATGTTTGGAGTTGTTGTTGATGATAAAAGATCAAGTGTTAGCCAATATTCTACACTATGTTGCAAGTTTAATCCACCTGGGTATGATGGGATTTCGCTAAAATTACTCACATTAGGCCAAATTTGGTTTGATTTTCCTTTCCAACCTAGTAGTCCGAAGTGGAATTCGGGAGGTAAATCATACATAAAAACTTTTAGTAGTGCTTGATTTGGGTTACATGAATCTGGTGAAGGTGGAAAAGGGATTGATTTAAGTTGAATTGGGTCGGTGTTTTCAGTGTTGTCGAGAAGAATTAGGTTGTAAGATGGTGTATTGATCCAAGATGTGTTGCTGAATCTAAAGAGGAGGAATAATGAGAGGATCAGGAAGAAAAGTGTGATGAAGAATAGGGATTTGAGGAACCTGGATTTGAACACATCCTTTTCAGGCATTGCAGCAGCCGATTGCTTAAGATCAAACGCCCATTAACTAAATCGAATGATGGAACCCTAAAAAGGTTTAGCTGTTTCTCATGATATTTAATGAGCATTGAACAAAATTTTGAAGCTCAAATTCTCGATTCAAATATCGACAAGTAGAAATCGTTAAAAATTCTCCGTCGTTGATTGTGTCGCCGTTCAAGAACACAAACAACCTGAAAAATCAAAGGAACCCTAATTTTAAAATAGCTTCGCATTTCGTATAAACAATCTCAATAAAACAAAATTGTTTCATGCAATAGAGATAGCCAGAGATTCGACTGTTAAAATCCATGTTTGAAGATAGGGTATTATTTAGAATCAATATCGACAAAGAGAAAATGAATGTGTAAGTAAAAGTATTACCTGAAAGTGGAATCGATCGGCCTGAAATATGGATAAGATCGATTCAATTGGGTGAAATGAAAGAGCGTGAAATTTCGTGGGTTTTTCCTTCTTTATCTAACGCGAACTAGTGAAATTCTGAAGGGTGTTCATCTCTGTTACTGGAAGTGCGAGCTACGTTTTCAAAACGGGATGACTGTATTCTGTACGGAGGAAGAAGACGCTCATGGAATGTGATTTCAATGTGCGATGGATGCATAAAAAACGATGATAAAACGTTAAACATGTCAAATGTACAAGCTTAACTAAAAAAACGATAAATAAATAAATAATTACTTTTTTAAGAGTAATTAACCAAAATTTAATGGAATTTTATTAGGAAAACTAAATTGACACGTATAAATAAGGGAAATTAAGAATCTAATCTTTATAAATGATTTTTTTTTTTTTTTTTTGACAAAAATGACCATTTTTTTTAAATAACCACATTCTTCGGAATACCTTTGTTCCGAAGAGATCTTCGGAATTTCGAAGTACGGTTCCGGAGTATAGTTTTTTTTTTAGTTACATGTAACATTTGATTTTTTTTAGCGTAAGTTTTGAGTTTATATAATATATAAGTTTTGCTTTTATAAGACGTATACTTTTTTGTTTTATCAAATATAAAATGCAATTAAAATCAACAAATAACTAATAAGTACATATCCTAAATAAAAGATGTGTCTGTAGGTGGTATTACAAATATGATGTTTAAATTACCTTTGTTATTGTATCCCAAACAATTTCCGCTGGTCGTTTTTGATAACCCAAAGCCCATGGAACGGTTTTACCCTCTACAAAAATCGATTTCTCGGTAATCAACGCCTCCAGGAACCAACACAAAAACATCTCACAATCCTTTCTGTTGTAAATCTATTGTGGTACGTTTGGGGCATTTTCTAGTTGGTTCGGTACCCTAGTAGTTGACTCCCACTACCAGTTTGTGGGATTGAATCAGTTGGTTCAGTACCCTAGTCGTTGACTCCCACTACCAGTTTGTGGATGCGAGCTCTCAGACCTATAAACCAATCCTCATTTTTCGAACAGTAACTGCCCTTCTAATGACTATCGTATATAGTCATTTTGAATGTCTTCAAATCCAAAGAACCCAAAAAGCAATGAGCTTGTCGTATGTTGATTGGGATGTAAAGCTACAAAAATGTTAGAAATAAGTAATTAGTATATAAATACTCAGATAATGTAATCTAAAGAAAATTATATTGTATCACACTCTGCCCAAGCTGGGTAAATGGATCCGTCAGCCATGTCACTCTAGTCATATGCATCAGTGTTGAAAGCTGATGGCACCACCGTCCACCGAGCATCATCCGCTCTACGCTCTAGCAACAGTAAGATCCACATCATGATGTGTTGCCAGTTAATTTTGTTTTTGTTGTATAGTAAATATTATTATTAGAAGTATAGTATGTAATAATCAAATAGTTATACTACTTACATCACATGACAACCATCATCCATGACTATCCACATATAACCGTGTCTAAAACTCAAGTGCAACAAAAATGGTCAAATAATTATGAGCACACAACAGAGAACCATCTCGTTCTTTATACACAATATGTACGGTAGGATCTACAAGATTGTCAAACGGTGCTGGTTGTTGTCGTGTAACACCTTTCCTCTTCATTTGTACCCATGACGACTTATACCATATGGACATAACGTTTTGGTGTTTAGATCGCCTAAGAGGTGCTTGCGCTAGTGTTTTGTAATCATCCCTCAGAATCTCTGTTACATTCGACGGGTGAGTAACGGGAGACTGCTGCTCAGGGATGACATTCAACGGCTGTTTAGGGCCGACATTCAGTGGTTGTTCAGGGTCGAAATTCAGTGGCTTTTCGAGGCTACTTAAGACATAATCATGCTCCCATAACTCATTTTCATTGTAGTATCCCTATACTGTTCAATAATATATACTTATAACGGATGCAAAAACATAACGACTATAAACGATGAAATAATTAAAAATATACCTCCATCCTGTTCGAGGTACCAACATCATATACGAGAGTCTTATTGATACGTTTTAGAACCATGTATAAAGTAGCCTCATGCTCTACTAAACTCTCCTCCTAAGACCGCAACTACTCACGACATTGACAAATCTCATTTTTCAATTGACCGATCTCGTTCTGCAAGTCACTAATAATTTGGTCCTTGTCAATTGATGGGTCAGTGGGCGGTAGTGGTGGGTGAGATGGATCATTTATCCATGTCTTCTTTTCTCGATGCTCATGGGTAGGGGAGTTTTTGGGTGATGGTGTTAGGGAAGGTGCCCTATGAACTTTAAGGTCGGGAAAATATGTAACACCCGGTTCCTGGTACGTATTTAAATTTAAATAATCATATGTTTTTACACTGGACTCGGCGAGTTGGAGGCCCAACTCGTCGAGTAGACTAGACTTTGGATGCGGGTTTTAAGTAACCTACTCGACGAGTCGGAGAGCCCGACTCAGCGAGTAGGACTGTCTTGAAGAAACCCTAATATTTAGGGTTTGCACCCTATTTAAACACCTTATCTTGTCCCAACCCAGCCTCCATCGTCCCTCCCAGTCCAGAAAAGCCCTAACTCGAAACCTTAAAGCATTTGAAGTGTTCTTGAGTCATTTTTGTGTTTTTTTGGTTGTTTTAAGCTTGGAGAAGGAAGTAGAAGCTTGGGGGTTCTAGAAGAAGCAACTAGATCCAGAGGTTTTACTTCATTTCCAGTTCATTCAAGGTAAAAAGCTTCAACCTTGACCATCTATCTCTTGGGTATCTAGTTAGGGTTCATTTCTACCTTTTCTAAGCCTTAGAAGTGCCATATTCAGGATTTTGTGGTTACAAAGGGGTATGACTTCAGATCTAGAACCATTGAGGGTTCCTATGGCATAAATGTGCCAACTTTATTGCCATAAGAGCCCCGTGCATATTGTAGACTCCATTTTAGATCCATTTGAGCCAAATACCCTATGCATGAACGTCAAGTTTGTAAATTTTTGTATATTATGGACCCTAGGAGGCTAGATCTATGTTTTGGATGTGTTAAACCCGACGGAAATCAACTGTATGGACATAGAATTTAGGGGACTCGGTGAGTCGTTCATGGGACTCGACGATTCAGGGTATGGTTCAACAACCCTTTTATGATTTGATCGATTTAGTTAAATCTAGAAGTGGAATCAACAAGATAAGATGTGAAACTGGACCTGGAAATCATATAACTCGGTGAGTTCAAGAACAGAACTTGGCAAGTCCAGGGAAATATCCCAACCATATGAAGATGGACTCGACGAGTCATGGACGAAACAACTTAACTTGGATGAAGATGAACTCAGCGAGTTAGTTGTAGAAGGTCTCGACTTGGTTTAAAGGAGAACTCAGCGAGCTCTTGTGTGACAACTCGAAATTTCTAGCTTGTACAAACATTCAAATCTATCAAAGTTAGACTCATTTTGCTATATTTTAGCACGATTTATGGTCTATTTGAGTGTTCTAAGCCTAGTATAATCTAGGTATGGGTCTTGGGATGAGTATTTGTGAGTGTAACACCTTGAAAATGAGCCAAACACACCAACACAAGGTGTGTACGACCGCACACCCATCCCAGCCGCACACTCAATACAACCTCACACTCCCACGTATATATATGATCCTTGGTCATTTTGAGAACTTTTCCACTTCTTCAAGTCTAGAATTCGTTTTCTCTCAAGTATCAACCATCTTTTCTATTCAAATCTTCAAATCAAGTAAGTGTCGCTTCCTTGAATCGTTAATACAAGGCTTTAACTAGCCTTTCCCCTTGATTTGATCCATGAAAACACCTATTTGGTGTTAGATCTTCAAAAATACCAAGAACAACAAGAACACACACTACTTTTTGGACTTTAACTACACTTTTAAGCCTCTAAATCGGGTATACACTTGGAATAGCTTGATATAAGCTAAGAACCCTTGAATTTATGCATGAAAAACGCCATTTCATATGATCATCAAGTGTGTATGGCCGCACACACTCTTTTTAGGCTCAAACATGGTTTTAAACTCCCATTTTAGCTAAGCAATGGTCAAACGCCTTCCCTAGAACATTCCTAAGGCTTGGACACATTTTTGGCACACTTCATAGTGAGTGTGCAGCTGCACACACACAAAACCCATGATTTTGTGGCCTTACACTCCAATATAGGGCCATACACCCCTTATGTGCAACCATATGTGTTAGTAACACTTAATTCTAAGTGTTTTATGTCCCTAAGGTGTGTCCCTATCACCATTAGTGGTTATATACATTAAATGTATTCATATATGTGTAATTATATGTTAAACAGGATTCATTGGTGCTCAAGACTCCAATTGACACCCAACAATCCTATATCGATCTTTCATTTGAGTTACTCACTACATGTGAGTTCACACCCCTTAATCTACCTTTTAAATGATTTTAAATGCTTTTAGGGGGAGGGGGATACAATTTGAAACATTTTAGTTATTATATCAATCACATGTGATTAATAACTCGAACAAACTGATAGATTTCTATTACTTTCAAACTGTTATCAAACATATGGATTTCAAAATACTTCAAAATATTTATCAAACTCTTTTACATACTAAACTCTTTATCAAACTTGTTCTTATATGCCAAACCTTTTCTTTTAACTCTTTTAAACTTATATATTGTCATACCATTTCGACGTCTTCGAGCGTCGTGTTTACTAGTCGATGAAGGATGGTTATAATCATATCACATTATACCTTAATTAACAATTGGTTTAAGGTAGTTAGTACAACAGTAGTTACTATATAAAACACTACAGTACTTTATTATTTCCCATTGCATTCAAATGGTGATCTTCTCACATAAACGGTAATGTAAAAACTATATTTAGTTAATGATGGTCACACTTGGGAAAAAACACACTTTTACAAGAAACAAACATACAAAACATTAGATGCCTTGGTAGAAGGATACTTTTTAGTAGAAAATATAGATTTTGTTGGAGATACAAACATTTACTACAAACTTTTACAAACTTATACATTGAACACTTACAAACATTAACGTATAAACAATGACACTAAAATGCTTATGAACTCACCAACTTTAAAGCTGATAAACTCTTTCAAAATAACTTGTATTCTTAGTTCATCAGTAGACAGGTACTGATGCCAAGTTTTGAGAAGATGGAGCACGTTCAAGACTCATCTATTATTTTGATTTGTATTTTTGGTGTCTTATAACTATACAGAACACACTTGTATTAAATTATATTATTAATGCAATGGATGATGTTGTTACTTGTTTATTATTATGCTTTTTTGTGATACTGTACATGACGTCTTCCGCCCCAGAACGTTTCCGATGTTCCGGTTTTAGGGTGTGACATCTTGTAAGGCTCGACAAGTAGGGCCAAAGTCTTGGCGTTTTCATGATTTCGGGACTCGACGAGTCGTGGGGCCAACTCGGCGAGTAGGGCCAAAGTCTTGGTATCAGAGCATTGTTTATAGTGAATCGAGTATATCAACCCATCAAAGATATACAAACTATACACACAACATGATTATTAAAATACTCTGAACACAAGTTTATACTTTTAAATAATAAAATATTTAACTAATTATACATACCTGCATTCATACTAAAATCAGTGTCACTAGGACAGAACAAAAGTATTACGATTGTTGAACATCACAAGTAGACTCGGGGATGTATGGTTAGTTCTGGGAATGACATAACCTGATCAACTATGTTGGTCCGAGGTGATTAGCATATGCCCAAGGATGGTTGTGAGGTTGCAACAAGTCTAAAAACTTACCAACACTACTACAATGAGAACATTAGAACAGAACATAAACCTAAAATACTATAGGAGTATTTTGTGTTACTATAATTACTTATTTGAGAACTAAAAAGGTCTTTACTAGTAAGTCAATAGTTGCTAAGTGGATACACTAAGGTTATATGTGACTAAGGTGTCGTAGACTAAGAATTTGTGACCTTTGCTTTACTTCTTGTTCCTTGTTTGGTTGTGGATTCGGAGTTAGGGTCATTTATTCGAAGGTCTATCCTGTTTTGGATTTCATATAACTGGTATGCATTATGCAAGTATTGAATTAACTGGTAATGATAATCTTATAATTATCTTAGGTAGTACGTCTATTTATATATAAGATTCTTATACCTCTTTTCTCGCGTAGATATCATGGCTGGATTCCATCTACACGGCGACCCATACTTCCCAAATCAAGGCAATGATGGATGGCTCGAAGCAGAGACAAAAGAGGATCATCCAATCCCTTTGGATGATCACCTCGTAGAAGGATTTTCGGATGGTTCTGACTCCGAACCGGAAGTCAACAACCTACCTCAAGAGGCTCTAATCCCAAACCTCAACCCCCGACCAACATTTCAAGGTCGCACGCCCTTGTGGGCGACAAAATTGAACCAATGGAGCCATGAACAAGGTCAACCTTTACCCTTCAATGGAGATCGAAGCTTCTACAATTTAAGCGAGGGAGGCTCAACTGACTGAGTCTTGCCCATCATGGTCCACAGGATTTCTCGGAATGTTGAGCAAGGTCGGGCAGCTATCGACCAAGTCATGGAAATAGATGGCAATTCGGGTATTAACACGTTCTGCATTCTCCATCTCGAAGAAGCTATGGAGAGTACAAAGAGAGCCAATGCGGCTCTGCAGCAGGAACTAGCTGCATCCCGAGCTGAAGTCATAGAACTTCGAGTGCGTCAGAGAGCTCATGAGTGTAACGCCCGGGTTTTCAGGGCTAAGCATTTTGTCAGTGTAATAGTCTAGGTCAAATATTGTAACTCTTTTTGAAGTAATAAATATGAAATATTTGAGTATTATGTGAATTATGTGTGTTTATGTGTTTATTATTTAATTATAAATAAAGAATAAAAATGAGCGTCAAAATTAAAATGTGAAATAATCCCGATATCTCTACATAAAGTTGTAGAATATGTCTCGAGGTTTCCGTACATATAAAGAATGCCGAAATCCGAGCTATAACGAAGAAGTTATGGCCCGCCGAAGTTTTACGGCAAAACCGGCACGGCACCGGAAGACATAAAATAGTAAATTTATGATAGAAGACTTTTTAGCCTTAGAAATCTAAACAAAAGTTGTAGAATATGTTAAACTAAGAACATCGATAAAAAGAACGCCCAAATCCGACTTCGTATGAAGAAGTTACGCTTTCTCGAAGTTTCGGACTAGCAATGTACTGCCCGAGATTCGAATGTTTGATCGAGCGGTTTTTAGCCGACATGACCTGAACGAGAATCGAAGATCTCGTTGAGAGTAGCGTAACGAGAAAAATATGGGCAAAAACGGATGTCGGATGAAGAAGTTATGAGGATTTAACGGATAAATCGTGTCCCGGCCCATTAATAATATAAAATTTAAAATCGAGCCAAAATTAGCCGACGAAATCTAAACGAAAGTTGTAGAGTACGTTCCCACCTTCGCGTGGATATAAAGAACGTCAAAAATGGAGCTCGTATGCGAAAGTTACGAATTTTTTAAGTTTGAACTCAAAAATGCGAAGCCTGATGCGAATTCGGGTGACGTGGCGCGATCAGAGCCGTCGCTTGCGGCCCACGGTCTCGCTCGGATGAGTGACACGTCGCTCCTCGCTATGCCCAGCGTCCGGCTTCGTGCGCCCCGCGTCCGCTCGTTCTCGGTCCAGAAGGCGCCACGACGACTCGCAGCTACGCCCCGCGTCCGAAGCAGATACGCCCCGCGTAACTTCGCCTGATCTGCTCCGAGTGCCAGACAGCTGGATCCTCGCTGGCGCTCTTATCCGGGGTACGCCCTGCGTAGGGTCCGAGGTACGCCCAGCGTACCGAGGCCCTCGCGGCTATAAAAGGAGGCCGAGGGTGCCTCCATTTTTCACACATTCCAACCTTCTTTCTCTCACTACTTTCTCTCTCTACAACCCCAAACCACCCCTAAGCCCTAGTTGAACCCCTAGCACCCTAAGGAAGCCCCGAGAAAAAGGAGTTTTTCGGTATCGAAACGCAGCTCCAATTGAGTCCCGGTTTTCGATAAAATTCGCTGTAAGTATGCTACGCTTACGCAGTTTTTAATATAGCTTCCAAATAATTATAGGAATGTTATTAGGTCCTTAAAATAATTATTTGGGCTATTATTATGAGTTATATTGAGCATTATTAACGCTTAATAATAGTCAGACTAATTAATTTATTGCGGTTATCATTAAACTAAACCCTAGTGATATCGATACTAGGTTTTATCGAAGGAATATCATTTTAAGAGTATCGAAGCGCTGTCCGAGTGCTGAGTCACCACCTAATCAGGTGAGTGCATAGTTACCTTCAACTTACACATAGATATGAAGTATTTTACGTGCTATGTGTGCATATTATCTGAATACTTGCTATCTATGCTAGATGAACATTGTTATACATGTTTTCAATGATTTAAACTGTATATGTATTTTATATATACGAAAATGTTGGGGTAAAACATGGGTAGATATAATAGGTGATGTGTGATAAAATGATGAGAGGCCTCAATGTTGTTGTTGTTGATCCAGTCATCTAGCGGAGTATAGATGACGACCACGGACTCTTCTAGACAGTCCAGTGGAACACTAGCAGGCTCGCAACCTGTAGGTGTTGTGAACGATGTGTTCACTGGTGTACTCCATCCCCCACATGGTTGCCTATTAGGACATTTATTGCTGAGGAATCCCCTTAGCAGTAGTGTCCGTCCCGATGATGATCCTTAGGCTAGGTCCCTTATGATAGGTGTTTAGGGACGTAAAGTGAGGATAACGGGAACGGGTAATCGGGTTATTGTTGATTGATGAAATTAATAAACTTATTTATTGTGGGTTGAAAACCCTATGTGCTCACCAGGCTCCCAAGCCTGACCCACTCAGTTTTATGTATTACAGGTAGTGGCGCATGAGCATAGGTGTGATGTTTTGGACGAGGGATTATGGATATAGGCCTGTAGATATGAAATAATGTAGTAAGGCTTATATTGTACTGTTTATACTTTTGATCTGTACGAACATGACATCCCGAGTCTTTTAATGAATACATTTCTATGGAAATGCTTTTGATAAATCTTTATCATATTATTGTTTTGGGACAAATTCCGCAAACCATTTATTAAAAGATAACTCTGATTTTGAAATAAAGTATAAACAAAACCGGTCTTTTCTGGCCGTGATTTTGGGGATGTCACAGTTGGTATCAGAGCATTAGTTTAAGCGAACTAGGAATTTGTAGGATTTCTAGACTTAAACTTAGAATGCTAAGCGATGATTGTGAGGTGTGAGCACTAGCTTATTTTAGGAATTGTGCCTAAAATGCTTATATGCGCTAAATGCTTTATGCAAGATATGCTTTAAATTTGTTCGGATCTATGGTCTGTTGCCGACCGGATCTGGAAACCTTATGTGTTTAGAATTCTAAACGTACGACTACGATATTAGAACTAGCATGTAAACGTTTCGGAGTGATAAGGACGATTTAAAGCGTCTCTCCTAAATAAAGATCTAAATTTGCCTTATTCGGTATATAGATCAAGATGGTAAGGACCCGTAGCGGAAACGTAAACGCAAATGGGAATAGACACCAACCCCCAGTGGTTCAGCAAATACCTATTGTCGAAGAAGTTGCACCTGAGCCAGTTACCATGGCTGGAGTTCAAGCCATGATTCAGGCTATGCTAGCTGAACACAGGGAAGAAATGAGACGGATGCTCCGCGAGAATAGGGACGAACCTACCATACATGTTGAACCAACGGAGCCAGTTCCCGAGCCATCTGAGGAAGGGAACTATAGCCGTCAAGTGAGTCAAATAGGGACTCAGGGTGAGCAAAGGGATGGCCCAGAAGGAAGAAACAACAAGGATGGACGGATGTACAAAAATTTCTTGGGTGCAAAACCACCAAGTCTCTCAGGAAGCCCAAAGCCTGTTGAGATTATGGACTGGATCTCCGAGATGGAGATGGTGTTTCAGAGCTGTGACTGCAACGAGAAGCAGAAGACTGTCTTCGCTGTGAGACAACTGAAAACTGGAGTCTTGAGTTGGTGGAAGCTATTGGCAGATACGATGCCACGAGGAGAAGCCCTGAAAATGTCATGGAATGAGTTCTTGGAACAACTGAAGGCACAGTACTGTTCAGAGATAGACCTGATTGATCTGAACAATGAGTTCCAAAATTTGAAGAAGGGGAGAATGAGCATCGATGACTATGCTGCTGCATTTACGGAAAAGATGAAGTTGTTTCCATACCTAGTGCCAACCGAACTTTCTAAGATTGAGAAATTCGCAAACGGACTACCGGCTGACTTTGGCCCAACGGTCAAGATGGCAACCACTCTGAAATCAGCTGTTCGAGCAGCTAAGAATGTGGAGACCCAACAAAAGGAAAGGGGTATGGAAAGGGCTGAGGTCGATGAGAAACGGAAGTTCGATGGATCCTCGAAGTCCAACAAGAAGAGTAGATTCTCGAAACCTGGTTCGAGAGGAGGAAGATCAGAAGCAAAGTGGTGCGCCAAGTGCAAGAAGAAGCACTTTGGGAAGTGTGATGGAGGAGTCACTTGTTATGAATGCGGAAAGCCTGGGCACTATGCCAACGAATGCACCCTCAACCAGAAGGCCTGTTATGGGTGTAATGAAGAAGGGCACATTTTGAAGGACTGCCCGAAGAAGAAGGAGGCAGGAAGACCCAACATACCACCGAAGCCGAAGGCGAGAGCCTTCCAGATGATGCTCGAGGCTGCAAAGGAGGCAGCAGACGTCGCATCAGGTACCTTTCTTGTAAATGGTTTACCTGCAAATATACTATTTGATTCCGGAGCCAATTACTCCTTTGTGTCGCATAAATTTGGTGGAAGATTAGCATTGCCTATAGAAAAATTAGATAATGCCCTGATTGTAGAAGTTGCCAGTGGCAAATTCGTACCTGTTAGTAATCGTATTAGGAACATCGTCATTGACCTAAACAGAAATGAATTCCATGAAGAACTACTACCCATAGAGTTAAACGGTTTCGACATCGTTTTGGGTATGGATTGGCTTAGCGCCAACGATGCCGAGATATTATGCCGAAAGAAGATAGTTAGGATAAACCCACCCGGAAAGGAATCATTTATGGTGTACGGGGACAAACGCAGAGTGAATTCTGGAATCATCTCCTTGATGAAAGCCAGGAAATGTTTGTCCAAGGGATGCGCATCATACTTGGCATTCGTAATCGATGCTAAGAAGGAAAAGAAAGAGGTGCAGAATATACCGGTTGTGTGCGATTATCCGGAAGTCTTTCCCGAAGATCTTCCCGGATTACCACCTGATAGGCAAGTAGAGTTTCGTATAGACTTATTACCAGGAACAACACCGATAGCAAAGGCACCATACCGATTAGCACCGACGGAGATGAAGGAGCTCATGACGCAACTTCAGGAGCTGTTGGACAACGGTTTCATTCGACCTAGTTCATCACCCTGAGGAGCTCCAGTGTTATTCGTGAAGAAGAAGGACGGAAGCATGAGGATGTGCATAGACTACCGAGAGTTGAATAAGGCAACGGTGAAGAACAAGTATCCATTGCCAAGGATTGATGATCTATTCGATCAGCTGCAAGGTTCGAGCTACTTCTCAAAGATCGATCTTAGGTCAGGATATCATCAGCTGAAGGTGAGAGAGCAGGATATTGAGAAGACTGCATTCAGAACAAGATATGGACACTACGAGTTCTTGGTTATGTCATTCGGACTAACTAATGCTCCCGCAACATTCATGGATTTGATGAATAGGGTTTGTAAGCCATTCCTCGATAAATCTGTGATAGTGTTCATCGACGACATTCTCATCTACTCGAAAAGCCAGGAGGAGCACGGCAAGCATCTACGAGAAGTATTGGAGGTGTTAAAGAAGGAGAAGCTTTTTGCGAAGTTCTCCAAATGCGACTTTTGGATACGGGAAGTCCAATTCTTGGGTCACGTTGTTAACCAAGAAGGAATAATGGTTGACCCCGCCAAGATCGAAGCTGTGATGAAGTGGGAACGTCCGAAGAATCCCACGGAGATTCAAAGCTTTCTAGGATTAGCCGGATATTACCGACGATTTATCCAAGGCTTTTCTTCGATAGCTGCTCCATTAACAGCTTTGACCCATAAAGGAGCTACATATACATGGAGTGAGAAACACGATGAGGCGTTCGAGAAGCTAAAGAAGAAGTTATGTGAAGCACCGATACTTTCTCTACCCGATGGAGTCGAAGATTTCGCAGTTTATAGTGATGCATCTGGAGTCGGGTTAGGTTGTGTTCTGACCCAAAGAGAAAAGGTGATAGCATACGCATCTCAACAATTGAAAGAGCACGAAAAGAACTACCCCACTCATGATCTGGAGTTGGCAGCGGTAGTATTTGCCTTAAAGATATGGAGGCATTACCTCTATGGCACGAAGTGTAAGCTCTTCACTGATCATAAGAGTCTCCAGTATCTCTTTAATCAGAAAGAGTTGAACATGAGGCAACGACGCTGGCTAGAACTTCTGAAGGACTACGACTGTGAGATACTTTACCACCCAGGTAAAGCAAATATTGTTGCTGATGCTCTCAGTCGGAAAGTCAATCTTGAAAGAAAAAGGCCAAGAGCGTTAAGAATTGAAGTCGTCTCGACGATCGTGGAAAGTATTAGGAAAGCTCAAGAAGAAGCCTTAGAGAAGAATGACCGAAAGGAAGAACGTTTGGGAAAAACGTTAGTGTTCGGTACAAATAGTCGAGGACTGAAGGTATTCCAAGATCGAATTTGGGTACCTAAGACGGGAGGAATAAGAGATCTTCTGATGGAAGAAGCACACAAAACCATGTACTCGATTCATCCCGGTAGCACTAAAATGTATAGGGACCTAAAACCCTACTACTGGTGGCCAACGATGAAGCTCGATGTTGCGAAGTATGTGGCTGAGTGCGTAACATGTGCGAGGGTTAAGGCACAACATCAGAAACCATATGGGAGTTTAGAACCTTTACCTGTACCCGTGGGTAAATGGGAAGACATCACCATGGATTTTGTGACTAAACTGCCCAGAACGAAGAATGGTCACGACATGATTTGGGTAGTCGTGGATCGTTTCACCAAGAGTGCACACTTCATAGCAGCCAACGAGAAGTGGTCTATGGATAAGCTCGCAAATGCTTACGTGAAGGAAATTGTAAGACTTCACGGTGTCCCTCTTACTATTGTGTCAGATCGTGATAGTCGTTTCACATCGAGGTTTTGGAGGAGTCTACAAGAGGAGTTGGGTACAAATTTGTGTTTGAGTACTGCTTACCATCCGCAAACTGATGGTCAGAGTGAAAGAACGATTCAGACATTGGAAGATATGCTGAGAGCATGTACCCTCGAATTCCAAGGGAATTGGGACGAGCACTTACCTCTGGTAGAATTTTCCTACAACAATAGTTTTCACTCGAGCATCAAGATGGCTCCTTATCAAGCCTTGTATGGGCAGAAGTGTCGTACGCCGTCTTGTTGGCTTGAAGCCGGAGAGAAGCAGTTTATGGGCCCCGAGATAGTCCATGAGACTGCTGAGAAATTGAAGGTGATTAGGGAAAGAATGTTAGCAGCTCAGGATCGTCAGAAGAGCTATGCTGACAAGAAAAGACGACCGATAACCTTCGAAGTTGGGGATTCCGTTTTACTTAAAGTCTCACCGTGGAAGGGACTTATACGATTTGGGAAACGAGGAAAGTTGAATCCAAGGTTTATTGGACCGTTCAAAGTTCTTCAGAGGATTGGGAACCAAGCTTACAAGCTGGAATTGCCCGAAGAACTCAATGGTATTCATAACACCTTTCATGTGTGTTATTTGAGGAAATTCGTGGGAGATGTTCCCGACATAATTCCAATCTCAGAGTTAAGGATAGATGAAAATAAAAGGCTGATCGAAGAGCCTGAGGTAATTGTTGACCGTAAGACTAAGAAGTTACGACGCAAGATGGTCGACTTAGTGCTAGTCCGATGGAAACATTCGAATGGGCCGAATCTCACTTGGGAAACAGAGGATGACATGATGAGTTGTTATCCGCATCTGTTTGCTGATGCATGATTCCGGGACGAAATCATCCTAAGGGGGAGAGAATTGTAACGCCCGGGTTTTCAGGGCTAAGCATTTTGTCAGTGTAATAGTCTAGGTCAACTATTGTAACTCTTTTTGAAGTAATAAATATGAAATATTTGAGTATTATGTGAATTATGTGTGTTTATGTGTTTATTATTTAATTATAAATAAAGAATAAAAATGAGCATCAAAATTAAAATGTGAAGTAATCCCGATATCTCTACATAAAGTTGTAGAATATGTCTCGAGGTTTCCGTACATATAAAGAATGCCGAAATCCGAGCTATAACGAAGAAGTTATGGCCCGCCGAAGTTTTACGGCAAAACCGGCACGGCACCGGAAGACATAAAATAGTAAATTTACGATAGAAGACTTTTTAGCCTTAGAAATCTAAACAAAAGTTGTAGAATATGTTAAACTAAGAACATCGATAAAAAGAACGCCCAAATCCGACTTCGTATGAAGAAGTTACGCTTTCTCGAAGTTTCGGACTAGCAATGTACTGCCCGAGATTCGAATGTTTGATCGAGCGGTTTTTAGCCGACACGACCTGAACGAGAATCGAAGATCTCGTTGAGAGTAGCGTAACGAGAAAAAGATGGGCAAAAACGGATGTCGGATGAAGAAGTTATGAGGATTTAACGGATAAATCGTGTCCCGGCCCATTAATAATATAAAATTTAAAATCGAGCCAAAATTAGCCGACGAAGTCTAAACGAAAGTTGTAGAGTACGTTCCCACCTTCGCGTGGATATAAAGAACATCAAAAACGGAGCTCGTATGCGAAAGTTACGAATTTTTGAAGTTTGAACTCGAAAATGCGAAGCCTGATGCGAATTCGGGTGACGTGGCGTGATCAGAGCCGTCGCTTGCGGCCCACGGTCTCGCTCGGATGAGCGACGCGTCGCTCCTCGCTACGCCCAGCGTCCGGCTTCGTGCGCCCCGCGTCCGCTCGTTCTCGGTCCAGAAGGCGCCACGACGACTCGCAGCTACGCCCCGCGTCCGAAGCAGATACGCCCCGCGTAACCTCGCCTGATCTGCTCCGAGTGCCAGACAGCTGGATCCTCGCTGGCACTCTTATCCGGGGTACGCCATGCATAGGGTCCGAGGTACGCCCAGCGTACCGAGGCCCTCGCGGCTATAAAAGGAGGCCGAGGGTGCCTCCATTTTTCACACATTCCAACCTTCTTTCTCTCACTACTTTCTCTCTCTACAACCCCAAACCACCCCTAAGCCCTAGTTGAACCCCTAGCACCCTAAGGAAGCCCCGAGGCTCCCGGAGTCCCGAGAAAAAGGAGTTTTTTGGTATCGAAACGCAGCTCGAATTGAGTCCCGGTTTTCGATAAAATTCGCTGTAAGTATGCTACGCTTACGCAATTTTTAATATAGCTTCCAAATAATTATAGGAATGTTATTAGGTCCTTAAAATAATTATTTGGGCTATTATTATGAGTTATATTGAGCATTATTAACACTTAATAATAGTCAGACTAATTAATTTATCGCGGTTATCATTAAACTAAACCCTAGTGATATCGATACTAGGTTTTATCGAAGGAATATCATTTTAAGAGTATCGAAGCGCTGTCCGAGTGCTCAGTCACCACCTAATCAGGTGAGTGCATAGTTACCTTCAACTTACACATAGATATGAAGTATTTTACGTGCTATGTGTGCATATTATCTGAATACTTGCTATCTATGCTAGATGAACGTTGTTATACATGTTTTCAATGATTTAAACTGTATATGTATTTTATATCTACGAAAATGTTGGGGTAAAACATGGGTAGATATAATAGGTGATGTGTGATAAAATGATGAGAGGCCTCGATGTTGTTGTTGTTGATCCAGTCATTTAGCGGAGTATAGATGACGACCACAGACTCTTCTAGACAGTCCAGTGGAACACTAGCAGGCTCGCAACCTGTAGGTGTTGTGAACGATGTGTTCACTGGTGTACTCCATCCCCCACATGGTTGCCTATTAGGACATTTATTGCTGAGGAATCCCCTTAGCAGTAGTGTCCGTCCCGATGATGATCCTTAGGCTAGGTCCCTTATGATAGGTGTTTAGGGACGTAAAGTGAGGATAACGGGAACGGGTAATCGGGTTATTGTTGATTGATGAAATTAATAAACTTATTTATTGTGGGTTGAAAACCCTATGTGCTCACCAGGCTCCCAAGCCTGACCCACTCAGTTTTATGTATTACAGGTAGTGGCGCATGAGCATAGGTGTGATGTTTTGGACGAGGGATTACGGATATAGGCCTGTAGATATGAAATAATGTAGTAAGGCTTATATTGTACTGTTTATACTTTTGATCTGTACGAACATGACATCCCGAGTCTTTTAATGAATACATTTCTATGGAAATGCTTTTGATAAATCTTTATCATATTATTGTTTTGGGACAAATTCCGCAAACCATTTATTAAAAGATAACTCTGATTTTGAAATAAAGTATAAACAAAACCGGTCTTTTCTGGCCGTGATTTTGGGGATGTCACAATGAGCGACATCTTTAGGACATAGTTCGTCAATTGGCAGATCTGAGGGTTTGTCCGAGGAGTCCCCATCACCGGTAGAAGATGTCTGACTCAACTTTTCTTTTGGTTTAAGGAATAGCCTTTCTTATCTGTTGTAACGACAAGATTTTCAAAAAAAAAATTTCATTTTTCAACAACCAAATTTTTAAATATAAAACATTCTCAAAAAGTATTCCACAATAGTTATCAAATCAAACATATCCCAAGATCACAAATCAAATGTCCTCATGGTGTGTACGGTTCATGCCGACGCCTTTCCAGGGTCCTCGCTAGTACGTGAAACACATAATACAACAACTGTAAGCATAAATGCTTAGTGAGTTCCCGAAAATACCATGTACAACACATACGCCACTCGAGGCTACTGTACCACCCTCCGGTCGATGTGTCTCAGCGGGAACCTCCTGTCCCGTAGCTCCTTGGACCCTCTGGTCCGGTCATAGCTCGTTGGGCCCTCTGGCCCGGTCTGAATCGTTGGACCCTTCAATCCGGTCTATACAATTATATATAATACTTACATCACATAGCACATAATCTCATATATGGCACACAATCTCATACATAGCACATAAGACCTTCCAGTCAACTCATAATACCACTCTAGGTAATGTATAGTGAGAAGACTCACCTCGTGTAACTCGGTAACTTGGAAATATTGGACTCCGTGAAATAGGATCTAGCCTCCGCCTAATCATATGAAAATAAACACTCGGCATCAACACATTTCCCAAGGCTAGACCATTCCCCCTCTTAGCACTCTTAGGAGGGTAAAAGACCATTTGACCCCTCTTAAGGCTCAAATACTCTAAAGTTAACCAAACCCTAAAAGTCAACAAAAGTCAACGGTCAACCCTTTGACCAGACTCACCGAGTGCACTATTGTGACGTGGAGAGTTCAGTCATGAACTTACGTCCTCAAAATCCCAAATGACTCAATGAGTCACTTCCCCAACTCAGGGAGTTACCATCTGTGTGATTTATGGGGAAAACCCATCCTACTCGCCGAGTCTGTTCTTGGACTCGGCAAGTTCAAGCCATGATCAAACTCAAATGACCTCCTGAGATCAGATCCGTTCCTCTAACCCATAGATCTGGCCTCCTTAAGCAAAATAAACACGTAAAGTTTGGATCTTGATGCCCATGCAAAGACCTAATGGCTCTATTTGAAGAAATGGACCCACTATGCCATCCCAAGCTCTTAACTCCCAATGACACTCATAAAGTTCGAGGCGTTATGGTGTTTGGACCACTTTGGATCCATATCTAAAGTCTGAACACAAGAAGGGACCAATTGCACCACAATCCATACTCTAAAGGGGCTAGAAACCCTAACTCTCAAATATTAACAACAAACTGAAGAAAGATCGAAATATATACCTCAAAATGAGGTTCCTAGCTTTTGAAATCCACATAATATCGCCCTCTTTAGTCCGCTCTTGCCTTGACCATCTTCTTCTTGCAAAAACACCCACTCAAAGATCAAAAATGACCTCTTCTTCCTCACAAACGCTCTGGATATCTTAGGGTTCCTCTCAGGGGGTATGGTAGCCGCAAATGGTGGCTATAAGCCCCTTTAAATAGGTCTCAAACCTCGGGGATTTAGGTTTCATTAAACAGCATGGACTCGCCAAGTCCGCCATTAAATCAGTCTGACCATCCGCGCTCCTACTCGGCGAGTCTGAGCGCCTACTCGCCGAGTCTCTCTCCAAAACTCAATATTAAAGCATAAAATAAGATACCTAGGTGTCTGGATGTTACAATTCTCCCCCACTAGAATCAGACTTCGTCCTCAAAGTCTCATTCCGCAAACAACTCTAGATACTGCTCACGCATCTCTCACTCCGGTTCCCAAGTCAGCTCGGACCCCCTCCGATGTTGCCACTGGACCTGTACTAGGGGCACTTCCTTGTTCCTCAAAACCTTGATCATCCGATCCATAATTGCAACCAGTCTCTCAACATAGTTTAGGCTCGCATCCACCTGGATATCCTCTAACGGTACCACCACCGACTCATTGGCCACACGCTTCCTCAACTGCGATACGTGGAAGGTGTCATGAATCTGACCTAACTCCATAGGTAACTCCAAATGATATGCAACTCTGCCCACCCTCGCGAATATCCTAAACGGCCCAATATACCGGGGCCCCAACTTGCCCCTCTTCCTGAAACAGATCACTCCTTTCCAAGGAGACACCTTCAGGAGCACAAAATCCGCGACCTGAAACTCGAGCTCCGACCGAAGCCTATCCGCGCAACTCTTCTGGCGACTATGAGCGGTCTATAAATTCTGTCTGACCCGTTGTATTTGCTCTATCGTCTGAAGTACTATCTCTGTACTACCCATCATACGTTTCCCTACCTCACCCCAGAAAATGGGGGTCCGACACCTCCTTCCATACAACAACTAAAAGGGTGGCATATCAATGATCGAATGATGGCTGCTGTTATAAGAAAACCCAACCAAGGGAAAATACGTGTCCCAACTCCTGCCGACATCCAGAACACATGCACGAAGCATGTCCTCGAGAGTCTGAATTGTCCGCTCGCTCTGTCCGTCAGTCTGTGGGTGGTATGCGATACTAAAGTTCAGCCTCGTACCCAATTCCTCATGAAATTTCTTCCAGAATCTGGAAGTGAAACACACATCTCGATCTGAGACGATCATGATCGGTACTCCATGTCGCGATACCACCTCCCTAACGTACAACTCTGCCAGCCTCTCCGCGGAAGAGCTCTCACTGATGGCAAGGAAGTGAGCGCTCTTCGTCAACCTGTCCACAATCACCCAAATTGCATCGACACCCCTAACAGTCCTTGGCAATTTGGTGATAAAATCCATGGTAATTTGTTCCCACTTCCACTCGGGAATATCTAACGGCTACAACTTACCATGCAGACGTTGGTACTTGTCCTTAACCTTATGACATGTCAAGCACCTTTCTACGAACCATGCAACATCCCTCTTCATACAGGGCCACCAATACTCCTTATTTAGGTCCAAATACATCTTAGTAGCCCCGGGGTGGATCGAGAACTTCGATCTATGCGCCTCCTCCATCAAGATGGTACGCATCCCACCCACAAACGGTACCCAAACCCGACCCTGAAAGGTCATAAGTCCTCGACTATCGGTAACGAACTCCGATACCTGCCCGATCACTCGCTCCCTTTTGCAGTTCTCTGGTTTAACGACCTCCGCTTAGACCCCTCGAATGGTGTCCCACACCGGAGTCATCACTGTCAGTCTCATGCAAACATCTCGGATCGGGGCGCCCTCCACCCTACGACTCAGGGTATCGGCTACAACATTAGCCTTGCCTGGATGGTATAGGATCTCGCAGTCGTAATCCTTTACCACATCCAACCATCTCCTCTGGCACATATTTAGGTTAGGCTGATCCATCAGGTACTTCAAACTTGTGTGATCCGTGAATATGGTACACCAAACCCCATACAGATAGTGACGCCAGATCTTGATGGTGAACACCACTGCCCCCAACTCCAGATCGTGGGTGGGATACCTCAACTCATGAGGTTTCAGCTGCCTCGATGCATATGCTATCACATGCCCCCTCTACATAAGCACCGCTCCCAACCCTAATATCGATGCATCACAGTACACCACAAAATCCTCCATCCCTTCTGGGAGTGCTAGCACCAGAGCTTCGCACAATCTCTAGCGAAGTGTCTCAAATGAGGTCTGCTGCTCCAGACCCTATGAAAAAGCAACACCCTTCCGGGTCAACTTGGTGAGTGGCACGATGATCTTAGAGAAATCCTTGATAAATCTCCAATAATAACAAGCCAACCCCAGAAAACTCCTGATCTCAGTAGGTGACCTTAGCATCTCCCAACTCATCATCGCCTTGATCTTTTCCGGATCGACCAATATCCCCTTCTGGTTAACGAGGTGCCCTAGGAACTGGACCTCCCGTAACCAAAAATCACACTTGGAGAATTTGGCATAAAGCCTCTCTGATCTCAGAACTCCGAGGATCTCCCTCAAATGCTCCTCATGGTGCTCCCTGGATCTCGAATACACCAAGATATCATCGATGAATATGATCACCGAACGATCCAACATCGACCTGCACACCCTGTTCATGAGATCCATGAACGCTGCTGGTGCATTGGTGAGTCCGAAAGGCATCACCACGAACTCGTAATGCCCGTAATGAGTTCTGAACGCTGTCTTCTAGATATATTCATCCCGAACCCTCATCTGGTGATATCCCGACCTCAAGTCTATCTCAGAGAACCAAGACGCTCCCTGCAATTGATCGAACAAATCGTTGATCCTCGGTAACGGAAACGGTTCTTGACCATCAACTTGTTCAACCCTCGGTAATCAATACACATCCGGTGTGAACCATCCTTCTTCTTGACAAAAAGGATCGACGCTCCCCAAGGTGAGCTACTCAGTCTGATAAACCCATTTCCCAACAGCTCTTGAAGTTGCGAGGATAACTCTTGCATCTCGGGTGGCACAACGAGATAGGGTGCCTTGGCAATAGGTGCCGCCCCTGGCACCAAGTCGATACGAAACTCCACCTGCCTCTCGGGAGGCACACCCGAAAACTCCTCAGGGAATACATCAGGGAACTCCCGCACAATCGCAACCTCATCAATTGAACTTGGCCTCCCAACGACCACTCGCGTGTCCATCACATAGGCCACAAATCCCCTACAGCCCTGCTGCAAACTCTGCCTCGCCCTAGCAGCCGAACAAAATGCTGACTCAGGACGGGTACCCTCACCGTACACTGTAAGTACTCCCCCACTAGGGTCTCGAATCGTCACCAGCTGATGCTCGCAGTCTATAATAGCTCCGAATTGGCTCAACCAATCCATGCCCATTATGACACATACGTCCCCCATCGCAATCGGGACTAGATCGATCGGGAACCCCACACCGAGGATCTCAAGTCTACATCCTCGAATCACCTCCATGGCATACACTGCTCGCTTGTTATCTGTAGAAAATCACAGAGGTCGACTCAAAGCCTCTCAACAAATACTGATATGATGACTAAATGCTAACGACACAAAAGATCAAATCGCTCCCGAGTCAAATAGCACTAAGGCAGGTACATAATTTACAAGAAAGGTACCTACGCATAGCATAATATAAGCATTATATCTCAGAATCAAATAGATAGAGGGAAGAATACATACCGGCCACAACGTCGGGTGCTGCGCGGACCTCCTCCGCTGTCAACTGGAAGGCTCTCCCACGAGCCTTTGGTGCCTCGGCCTTCACTGGCCGAATCTCGGTAGCCCTAGCCGCAGACGCAGATCCCTGATGTAGCTGAGGGTACTCGGCCTTCATATGGCAGGTCTGGTTGCAATGGAAGCAAACAAAAAATCACTTGGGGCAATCCCTCGCGATATGCCCCTCCTTTCCGCACTTGTAGCATACTCCTGCCCTGCACGACCCCTCGTGACTCTTTCCACACTTCCCACAAGTGCGGCCCTTCGTGCTCCCAGATCTTGAATCAGCGGGCTTGGCCCACTTGGCTGCCGGCTGAGACTGATCCAGCCGCCGATCCATCCTCTGTGACTTGGCCTACTCCCTGGCCTGAGTCTCCAACTGAATCTCCCCCTTCCGGGCATTTTCTTGGAGCTCAGAAAATGTCCGGTAATTCGAGTTCGCCATGAACTCCCGAATATCTCTCCTCAGAACACTCAGATACCGTCTCATGCGAGCCTGCTCGGTAGACACCTGCTCAGGGCAAAACATTGCCCTCTCATGAAACTTCCGCGTAATCACCGTAACTGAATCAGTACCCTACTTGAGGGTCAAAAACTCCTGAGCCAGTCGTTCCCTTTCCACAGGGGGAACATACTCATCTCGAAACATAGTGGTGAACTTTTCCCAGGTCACCTCAGAAATCTCTGCCAGAGTGACGCTCTCCGTCACGAACTTCCACCAATCCTTCACTCCAAAGCGAAGCTGGTTCAGAGCGAACCGTACCCTCAAGTTCTATGGACAAGAACATATGTAGAAACATCCCTCAATATTAGAGATCCACCTTATCGCAGCAATCTGGTCCTGCGTTCCATCGAACTCTGGTGGCTTCGTGTTGCTGAACTCCCGAAACAACAACGAATCACCTCCCTGAGGTCTGGCAGCAGCAACAACAACAGTAGTTGCAGCATCCGTAGCCTCAATCACTACTGCATACCGCTCGTCAAAGGTCTCAATCAATGTGGTCCTGATGTCCCCGAACATCTCTGGAATCTCGGCCTGGATAGTAGCAGCCACCTCCTCATGAATCAATCGACGGATCTCCTCGTCGCTGACACCACTGCTCCCAGGTGTGTGTCGTGTCCCAACCATGATGTCTCTGAAATACAACATAAAAATATCAGACACTCGATCGAGCATACTCGCACTCGATAACACAACCCTCCTCGTCCTCCAATGTCCAAAAGATTCTTACTTGGACTGCTCACTGATCCGGTGTCTTCAGTAGTACGGGCCCTATACAATTGACCACACCGCATCAGCATTCACCCCAAGTCCTCCTCCTTGGATCTCGGATCGTAAGTACTCTACTCTCGCTATGCATTGGCTACCCTCCGATAGACCTCTCATGAGCTCCTAACTGCTACCTACTCACTCTCAAGGCATCTCATAGAAGCAGTAATCTCCTAGGCTAAGGCATCACAAATCAGGCCACTCTAGTCCTAATATGAGTACCTAGCCTACTCTAGCATGCATAACATAACATATCATATTCTCATAACACAGAATGTAAGGGTATTTTAGGGATTCACCGTTCGGGCGTTGGCTGACTGTACACATTGCTCCGCTATGGTTGTTTCAAAACTTATTGCTCTTTTTAGAAAAATCAGTTCTTATTTGTTTAAAATTTCACAAATCCTCAGTTTGAGTTCAGATACGCCTGAAGGTGCATCCGAGTCCCTCAAACTAAGGCTTTGATACCAACTTGTAATGATGAGATTTTCAAATTTTTTTTTTCATTTTTCAACAACCAAATTTTTAAATATAAAACATTCTCAAAAAGTATTCCACAATAGTTATCAAATCAAACATATCCCAAGATCACAAATCAAATGTCCTCATGGTGTGTACGGTTCACGCCGACGCCTTTCCACGGTCCTCGCTAGTACCTGAAACACATAACACAACAACTGTAAGCATAAATGCTTAGTGAGTTCCCCAAAATACCACATACAACACATACGCCACTCGAGGCTACTGTACAACCCTCCAGTCGATGTGTCTCAGCGGGACCCTCGAGTCCCGTAGCTCGTTGGACCCTCTGGTCCGATCATAGCTCGTTGGGCCTTCCAGCCCGGTCTGAATCGTCGGACCCTCCGGTCCGGTCTATACAATTATATATCATACTTACATCACATAGCACATAATCTCATGTATGGCACACAATCTCATACATAGCACATAAGACCTTCCGGTTAACTTATAATACCACTCTAGGTAACGTATAGTGAGAAGACTCACCTCGTGTAACTCGGTAACTTGGAAATATTGGACTCCGTGAAATAGGATCTAGCCTCCACCTAATCATATGAAAATAAACACTCGGCATCAACACATTTCCCAAGGCTAGACCATTCCCTCTCTTAGCACTCTTAGGAGGGTAAAAGACCATTTTACCCCTCTTAAGGCTCAAATACTCTAAAGTTGACCAAACCCTAAAAGTCAACAAAAGTCAATGGTCAACCCTTTGACCACACTCGCCGAGTGCACTATTGTGACTCGACGAGTTCAGTCATGAACTCACATCCTCAAAATCCCAAATGACTCACTGAGTCACTTCCCCAACTCAGTGAGTTACCATCTGTGCGATTTTTGGGGAAAACCCATCCTACTCGCCGAGTCTGTTGTTGGACTTGGCGAGTGCAAGCCATGCTCAAACTCAAATGACCTCCTGAGGTCAAATCCGTTCCTCTAACCCATATATCTGGCCTTCTTAAGAAAAATAAACACGTAATGTTTGGATCTTGATGCCCATGAAAAGACCTAATGGCTCTATTTGAAGAAATGGACCCAATATGCCATCCCAAGCTCTTAACTCCCAATGAAACTCATAAAGTTTGAGGAGTTATGGTATCTGGACCACTTTGGATCCAGATCCAAAGTCTCAACACAAGAAGGGACCAATTGCACCACAATCCATACTCTAAAGGGGCTAGAAACCCTAATTCTCAAAGATTAACACCAAACTGAAGAAGGATCGAAATATATACCTCAGAATGAAGTTCCTAGCCTCTGAAATCCACAGAATATTGCCCTCTTTAGTCCCCTCTTGCCTTGACCACCTTCTTCTTGCAAAAACACCCACTCAAAGATAAAAAATGACCTCTTCTTCCTCACAAACGCTCTGGATCTCTTAGGGTTCCTCTTAGGGGGCCCGGTAGCCGCAAATGGTGGCTATAAGCCCCTTTAAATAGGTCTCAAACCCTGGGGATTAGGGTTTCATTAAACAGTGTGGACTCGCTGAGTCCTCCATTAAATCATTCTAACCATTCGCGCTCCTACTTGGCGAGTCAGAGCGCCTAGTCATCGAGTCTCTCTCCAAAACTCAATATTAAATAATAAAATAAGATATCTGGGAGTCCGGATGTTACATCTGTGCTCTAAGAAGCACTTTTCTGTAAAATATTCCTGTCTTTCAAACACTATAACTAGACTTCTAAGATGTCAACGTTTTTGTTGGGTCAAAATATGGTTTATACTTTGCTTTTTTGGGCATTTATATTTTTATGTAATATTTTATGAGCTTACTTTCTAGTTTACGGTTAGGTGGTGTTTTCGGTCAGTGGTTATGGCCGTAAACAGTTTACGGCCATAAACCCATTTACGACCAATGTTCAGTTAGCCCATATTCTCATGTATATATATATATATATATATATATATATATATATATATATATATATATATATATATATATATATATATATATATATATATATATAGGGGTGAGGGGTGTGAGGAATAGATTGATGAACGTGAGAAGAGAGAAACTAGTGAGCATTTTGTGTGTGTGAATCTTTTGTATCTGGATTTTCTTTCTAATCAATTCATACGTAGATTCATATTATTCTTCTTCTCTTTCTCTTCTATTTTATCTGACATCATCCGTTTGATTGGGATTCTGCACCATCAAACAGATCTGATTGATACACATGCAAATTGGGGACTTACAATTGGTATCAGAGCTTGGTTGTATCAGTCAATTTTGTCATATTTGGGGCATTGTTTGATCTTATTTTCTAAAGATCTTTGCGTTTTTGGATAGATCTCTAACAATTAAGGGGGATTTCTTCTTTGCATTTTTCATAAAAATGGGGTTTTGATCGAGTTTTAGAGCAAAAAGGGATGAAAAACGTCGTTTTTTGAAGGGTTTACGGCCATTGAAGGGTTCTCGGCCGTAAACGGCTTGCGGCTAGGGTTTATTTGCGGCCGGCGGCTAGGGTTCCGGAGTTTGCGGCTCGAAATTTGCAGCCTCGGTTGGGAGTATACGTCTCGGAATTTGCGGCTCGACTCAGTGGCTGGCGAGTTGGATGAAGTTGGGCAGGAACTCGGCGAGTTGGAAGAACAACTCGGCGAGTCTATTGAAGATTGCCTTGGACTCGGCGAGTCATGTCGCGAAACCCCAAACCCTTTCGAGTTAAGACTCAGATCAGTGAGTTGAGTGGGGACTCAGTGAGTTGGACAGGTCAGGACTCGGAAATCGATGAACTCGGTGAGTCAGCAGGCAGACTCGGCGAGTAAGGTTGACCTTGACCAGGACTTGACTGTGACCAGAGTTGACTTAGCTAACTTTGGGGGATAGTTAGACTAAGTGTTGCATTGATATTGGCAGTTCGGGGAGCTAGTGGAGCAGGAGTTCAAAGAGTTGCCGGGCAACAGCTAGAGGGGTTATCAGCAAGTTCAGCAAGAGCAGGTGAGTTTCCCATTGCGTGAATGGGTCTAAGGCCACAATGCCGGCCCATGTAGATACGAGTAGGAAGACCCGGGGGTAGCCCTAGGCACAGTATGCTAGTATGATATTCAGGATGAGGTACAATGATAGCTGGCGGGTGCCCAAGGAATGGTTTATATGATAGTTTATACTTGTTGTCTGTGTGATACATGTATGTGCCTGGTAAGGGGGGGGGGGTGAGTGTGGGCGAGGTCCTGTATCACACCAATAGCAGAGTGTGGATGGTGTTCCAAATCTCATTAGCAACAGAACAGGGGCGAGGCCCAAGTAGGGAAAGAGTGAGTGTGGGCTAGGCCCGTATCTCACTATAAGTAAGGGCGTGGACGGGGTTCCATGACTCATCGGTAGCAGGACAACGGTGAGGCCCAAGATAAGCGAGGCCTCAGGACAGGATTTGTGAGTATATGTTAGCTTATGTGTTGTTATATGCTTATGTGCTATTATATGTTAGCGGGCGTGGACCAGTGACAGGCGAGGCCTAAGTTAAACAGATCTGTATCCGAGCGGGGCACGAAGCCAAGCGAGGTCTGGAGCGGCGGGGCCGTTGTAGCGGGCGAGGCCCGAGGTAGGGGCGAGGCCTAGAATAGCGGGCGTGGCCCAGTATGTGCAATATATGGTTATGCATGGTATGTGGTAGGGTGGGGAACTCACTAAGCTTCGTGCTTACGGTTTTCAGTTTTGGTTTCAGGTACTTCCGGTAGCGGAGGGAAGAGCTCGGGGTGATCGTATGACACACACAATAGATTAGACAGCCTGGGAATGTTTTACTCTGATAACGAACATGTGTCTTGGAAATTACTACTGTGACATCCCCAAAATCACGGTCAGAAAAGACCGATTTTGTTTATGCTTTATGAAAAATCAGAGTACCTCATTTTATAAAAAGGTTGCGGAATTTGTTCCCAGAAAAACACGATAAATACGTTATTAAAACATTTTTGAAGAAACGTATTTTTATTCATCTTAAAACGTTTGGGATGTCATCGTTAATACAGAAACATAAGCATAAACAGAACTTACATTTATTTACACTAGTGATCTACATCTCTTTAAATCTCTCAATGTAAAGTGACTTCGTATCAACACCTGTGATATAAATAAACTGAGTGGGTCAGGTTGGGAAACCTGGTGAGTACATAGGGTTTTCAACCCACAATAATATAATTATTATGTTTAAACAATCAAACAATCAACCCAATTACCCATCCCCATTATCTTCTTTAGTCTTAAGGATCTACCCTAAGAATCAACTATTCCTCGTTTATTTATTCCTAAGGATCATCCTAAGGAATCGACACGAAGTCCATCATTACCAAGGCTTATAGAATATATCTGGTGAACACGTAGTCCGAAACATCTTGTAAACACTTAGTTCAAAAGTAACTAGTGAACACACTTAGTTCAAAATACTTAGTGAACACACTCAGTTCAAAGATACGTAGTGAACACACTCAGTTCAAAGATACGTAGTGAACACACTCAGTTCAAAAATACCTAATGAGCACGTAGTTCAAAAATACCTACATGATACGAAACTGCTATCGTTCCACTGGACCGTCTAGTATCGTCCATAGTCGTCATCTATACTCCACTAGATGACTAGATCACTGACAACACCGTGTTATCACAAAACAACTATTTCATCTACCCATGTTTTACCCAACACATTTTGTAGATATAAAATACATATACAGTTTAAATCATTTAAAACATGTATAAAAATCTTTCACTAAGCATAGACAGCAAGTATCCAGACAATATGTACACATAGCACGTAATTTATATTAAAATACTTCATATCTATGTGTAAGATGAAAGGGACCATGCACTCACCTGATTAGGTGGTGAGTCGGCACTCGGACAGCGCTTCGATACTCTCACAACGATTTTCCTTTGATAAAACCTAGTATCGATGCCACTAGGGTTTAGTCTAATGATAACCGCAACAAATTAATTGTCTGACTATTATTATTATTATATAAGCGTTAATAACACTCAATATAACTCATAATAATAGCCCAAATAATTATTTTAAGGACCTAATAACATTCCTATATTAAAACATAAGCTAAACTAAAGATAGGTTAGGCGTAGCTCACTTACAGCGGGTTTTCTCGAAAACCGGGCTTCGCTGGAGAAGCGTTCCCTAGCCGAAAGGCTCTTTTCTCGGGACTCCGGGAGCCTCGGGGCTTCCTTCGGGTGCTAGGGGGTTTACCTAGGCTTTTAGGGGGGTTAGGGGGCTAGAGAGAGAGTCTAGAGAGAGAAAGAATAGTTTAGGAAGGTGTGAAGAATGAGGGAACCCGACACCTCTATTTATAGGGGACGAATCTGATGGACTCGTCGAGTCTGAGTCATGACTCGTCGAGTTGGTCCATGTGGTGGCCTTCTGGTGGTGCCACGTGTCCAATTCTGGTGGTGCCACGTCACCCCCTATCGCGTATCAGCCTTCAAACTTAGAAAAATCATAACTTTCGCATACGAGCTCTGTTTTCGACGTTCTTTATATCCACGCGTAGGTAAAATCAAGATCTACAACTTTTGTTTAGACTCTGTCAGCTAATTCTCGACCGATCTCAAATTTAACAGTAGGAGGCGTTTAGACTGTTAAATGACCGCGAAGAGTTCATAACTCCTTCATTCGGACTCCGTTTTCGTCTGTCTTTTTACCGTTGAGTTCCTATTAATGAGACCTTCAACTCTCATTTAGGTCGCGTAAGCCAAAAACCGCTCGAACTAAAATTCGAGTTTCAGGCCGTGCACTGCTAAGCCGAATCTTAGAAAAATCATAACTTCTTCATACGAAGTCAGATTTGGGCGTTCTTTTTATCGATATTCTTAGTTTAACATATTCTACGACTTTTGTTTAGATTGCTAAGGCTAAAAAGTCTTCTATCGTAAATTCACTATTTACGTCTTCCGGTGCCGTGCCGGTTTTGCCGAAAAACTTCGGCGGGCCATAACTTCTTCGTTATAACTTGGATTTCGGCGTTCTTTATATGTACGGAAACCTTGTGACATATTCTAAAACTTGGTTAAGATTATTTATTCTAAATAATCTTTTGTCGAAAAGTCGTTTTCGACCCCTATTGCCTCTAAATTGACTAGCCCGGATCTACGGGCATTACAACTACTTTGTTTATGTTTTGGATTGATGATTTTGCTTTAAGTAATGTTTTATTAAATGAAATTTTTAGTCTTGAATTTTGGGTCGTTACAAGTTGGTATCAGAGCCTTGGTTTGAGGGATTCGGACATGCTCTTGGGTGTGTTTGAACTCAAACTGAGGAATTGGTATAAAGGTTTTCAAAATGGAATGACAAATTGTAAAAAGAAAGTTATGAGAAAGAAAACAGTTTTAGAAAAGCAAAAAGAATTCAGAAGGAAAAGAATTTTGATAAGAAAAAAGGGTGTGGTGCATGCAATCAGCCGAGCTCAAGTAAGTACCCCAAAATACCCATACAAGTTTATGTTATGATTATTAGTTAACAGAACAGCATGTGTAACAGCCCGGATTCCTAGGTATTATTTATTCTTATACTTTTGGTATTTTGTGAGGAGACTCGGCAAGTTGGAGCTCAAACTCGCCGAATAGGATCGCGATTTGGACAAGGATTTGCGTCTGGACTCGGCGAGTCCAAGGAGTGGACTCGACGAGTCCACGTTGTTTAATGAAACCCTAATTCTCCGGGGTTGGAGCATATTTAAGGGCACTTATAGCCTCTTAGTACGGCTACCAGTCCCTTGAGAGAACCATAAGAGAGCTAATTCGTTTTGGGAGAGAGGAAGTCACTTTTTGGCCTTTGTATTCTTTGTTTAGCAAGAGGAAGGTGGCAAGATCAAGGAGGAGGTGAGATTCCAGCAGATCTAGAGTCCAGAGGCTTCATTTTGAGGTAATGGTTCGAATATCCTTCAGTTATAGGGTTGATCTTTAGAGTTAGGGTTTTATAACCCCTTTGGAGAGTGATTATGTTAAGCAAATGGTCCCTCTTCGAGTTTGTGCATTGGATCTGGACTCAAAGAGGTCCAGAGACCTTAACCATTGGAACGTTTTGGTTTATTATGGAGTCATTGGACCTAGGTGGTTATTTTTGGGACCAAATCACCTTTTGATGCCTTGTGGGGGTTACACAAGCATCAAGTTTCAAACTTACGTGACATTCATTCTTGGGAAGGCCAGATCTATGGTTTGGGAAAGCAGATATGACCTCAGAAGGTCAATAAAAGTATGTGCATGGCATGAACTCGCCGAGTTGTTCTTGGGACTCGGCGAGTAGGGTTGGGGTTTCACGTAAAGTGTTCAGTGAGTGGACTCGCCGGGTTGGGGGATAACCCAGTGAGTCAGGGAGAGTCAATATGGGATTGAGTCAAGCCGGAACTCGCCGAGTTGTTCTTGAGACTCGGCGAGTTGAGTCGTGTTTGCCCTGCGATTCATGCCAAGTGGAACTCATCGAGTTAGGGGAAGTGCTCGATGTGCCAAGAAAGGATCCGAGGGACTCAGTGAACGCGTTAGACTCGCCGAGTTGCTTTGGTGCACTCGCCGAGTCCGGTCAAAGTTGACCGTTGACCAGAGTTAACCACCTTGATGTCCTACAGGTACTTCAGACAGCTTCGTTTCCAAAGTCATTTATCGTGGTAGTAGAAGCAGTCTGCATCCTTTAGGTTGGAAGTGGGAACAGTAGGACCAACTTTGGTTCCACTAGAAGAGGTACCATCATGGGACTTTCCCTTATAGTGGCTCTTTGAAGGAGCCTTCCGCTTCTTTCCCTTTCCTTGCCCAATAGCCAAAATAGGGGTCGCAGTAGGAGGAGTGGATGCAATAGATTTTCCTTTTAAAATACTCTCAGCAGTCCTTAGCAGGCCTAGAAGCTTGCTTTGAGTGACCTCCTCCTTTTTCATGTGGTAGGTTATACGAAACTGTTCATAGCAAGGAGGTAAGGAGTCTAGAATAATATCTATGGTCAGCTCCTCATCGAAGTTAACATTTAACTTCAGCAAGCGGTCCACGTATCACTGCATTTTCTGCAAGTGGGCCATGATGGACTCTTCATCCTTCATTTTAGTAGTGATCATTGCAGTGATGATCTCATACCATTCCTGCCTAGCACTTTGATGGTACCTATCCATCAAATCTTTTTGCATCTCGTACGAATAGTAGTCTTCGTAGGACTTTTGGAGTTTAGTAGTCATTGTTGTGAGCATGATGCAATGAACCTTCATATCATCTCACTCACGAGCCTAGTAGAAACAATCTCTTTGGGAGTAGCAGTGTTCACATTAGCCTCCTTTAGCTCCTTGTCGAGAACATACTCTTTGTCCTCATAACGGGTGACCATGCGAATGTTTCAGATCCAATCATTGAAGTTGGACCCATCGAATATCACCCTCCCACATAAGTTCATGACTGAGAATTAGCCGGAAGGGGTCGATCCAGAAGCGTTGTTGTTGTTCGAAGCAAACATCTGAAAAAGAAAAGGAACAAAGTTTAGATAAGATAAGAATCTGCAATTTAACATCCAAATGAAAAATTAGGGCTAGGACCCAACACAATTATTTACAATTCAGAAGAGGGATGTCGTAATCTAATTACAAATAATTTGAAGGTAGGTAAATGTTGATTTACCAATTTCCACCATGAAAACAAAAAGTTTTAAATGAGTTGAAATTCCTTGATTCTTTTGAGATTCATTGAACTTTTCAATGGCATGTTTAAATCTCATTATGCCCTTCAAGTTTGTGACTGGGATACCGAGGATAACAAACATGTTGTGAATAAGCATGTAAATGTACTTAGTACTCTCAATGTCATTTACCACCTAATCAATGTGTTGGTTAACCACACACGCTCCATTGATCTATGATAATAATCGACCTACCCTTTGCCACTTTTGCTAGTCCCAAATTAGTGTGTTGGTTAACCACACACACTCCACTAATGACTTGACATGGTGCAAAGTGTAATTTCATGGAATAACCTCATTTTCACATTTTTTCAAAAGTAACAAAGATTGGGAATTTTAAAAAAAATTAGTTACTTTATTAAATCATTATACTTATTAATAAGGAATTAGTTGCCCTATCCTACCCATTTGGCTAATGACCCTCCATCAATCAAGGGAGCGGTGGGTGAGAGTGAATACCCATTAAACTGTCATTTTATAGGCAGTAACATTATACCCTCCTTATAGATCGGCTTCATGAATGAGGCATACTAACAGTAAGACTAGCTTATCTTATATATATATATATATATATATATATATATATATATATATATATATATATATATATTAATCTTTTAATATTATAATAGTATAAGGGTTGAATTTTGAACTTGTAAAATTATAGGGTTTAGGATTTAAGTATTACAAAATTAAAACATTTTAATCAAAAATTTAAATCCCAAAACTTGAGTGCAAGTTTTGAAACTTTTGAAAATTATAAGGCTATAATTTTAAACTTGAGTATAAGGCTATAATTTTAAACTTGTAAAATTATAGGGTTTAGGATTTAAGTATTACAAAATTAAAACATTTTAATCAAAAATTTAAATCCCAAAACTTGAGTGCAAGTTTTGAAACTTTTGAAAACATCTTTTAGATAAAATTTGAAAAATAATTAATTAATCATATTATTAATATTTATCACATAATTTGACCTAATCTATTTTCTTCACAAGATAATTCAAATCAAAATACAAACAATAAATCTTTATCATATAAAACAAGTAATTATCTTATTTATGACACTTATCTATGAATTGCATTAGGATAATCCATACCTTATTGAAAAATTTGGATTTTATCATCCAAAAATGTTTTTGGTAATAATCCTAATTAAATTTTAGTAAAAATCCCAAAAAAATCAGCCCCGAGACTGCCCGACTCGCCGAGTCACTAATTGGACTAGTCGAGTTCATCAGGTGACTCGATGAGTTTATCAGGCAGAGGCTGGATTTTTTGACTTTTGAGCTTTGAACAATTTAGCTATGCAACAAATACAAACGAAAAACAACCTAGGCTCTGATACTACTGTTGGGTTATGAGCAAAACATCAATCTTATGGTGGACATGCAAACCCAAAAGCTTTGGATCTAGGTTTTTCTATTTCTACATACAATAATCATCCAAAGCTCTCAAACCCTAGATCTAGAATATCTAAATCGAAATCAACACAAATAACTAGTAATAATGTTACCTTTGATTGTAGCTCGAAGATCTTAAGCTTTTGAGAACCTAGCACCTCAAATGTGATGCGTCTAGTGGCTCACAAACACCAAAGCAAGTTGGAGAATCTTGGAGAGAGAAAGAGAGAGAGGGGGGGGGAGAGGTAATTTTCTGCTCAAAGAATCCTTTTAGGTTTGTGGTAGCCGAAATTTGTATGCCTAATGGTTCTATATATAGCTGAGCAATTAGGATTTCAGTATAAACCCTAATCCAGTTGCTTAGTCCTTAAGCAACCCAAAGGATCCTTCTAGAAGGCCCCTTGGACGATTTCTATGTGGACTCCCACATAGAATTCATCCATTGATTCCTTATAATCCTAAGCCCAACCTTGTAACTATCTTATAATTAAAGTATTTGTCCCCCTGATTTAATTAATCTCTTTTGACCACAAAATTAACTCTAAATTAATTCTTGACCAATATTAGTTAAATAATATGATTTCTCTTTTAATATATTATTCATATAATATATTAATAAACCATAATAACCTCTTTCTCTATTATTCATCCAATCAAGTTGTTCTGATTAAGGCAACCCAAAAGGATCATGCTACAACCAGGTTAATTACATACCAAATATAGTTATGGGCTCACCTAATCCAACAGGTACGTCATCTATTTCGCCTTACCGTTACCACGGGTATCCATATCCGGTGCAACCCTGCTAGAGGTAGCGCCTCGCCCTCGATGTTGAGCATAGGGTCAATCCATCCTGCGGCCTCTCGCCCTAAATCACTAACTCTCCTCCACAAGGAGTACGAACCCTAGTTGTTGATCACCGTCTATTACTGCGCCATTGGGACTCAGGCAATCCATGTCCACAATGAACTTATTCCTTCGCAGGGGAATAGGAACCAAATCTGCTGAAAACTGCTTGTCGAATAGATGTAGTGTACATCCTTGATGAACCCTCACAATCTTGACGGTCTTGTCATCTACTATCTCAACATCTAAGGGACAATCTAGCTCACCCGGAGCTCTATTTAATCGCTTGCTAAGTGTGACGACACAAATGATCGGGTAGCCCCCGAATCAAACAATACTAGAGTAGATATGTCGTTGACTAAGAAGGATTCTATAAATAAACATGTAAAGGTAAGCGAAAATCAGTAATAATAAAAGGATAATGGAGAAGATACATACATGTAACAACATCAGGAGCGGAACATGCCTCCTCTACTGTTAACTGCAAGGCTTTTCTCTTCACCACTAGCGCCTCAACTCAGCCCTGACGGCCATCTGTAATCCTCAATGTAGCAGGAGCAGGTGCTGCCACCTGTCCTGCTATTGTCAAGCTCGGAAACTAGGACCTCTTGTGGCCCCTCTGATTGCACTGGAAGAAAATCTGATTAGATGTTGCCGTGGTGGTGGAAGTGGTAGCTGTAAAGTCCCTACTCACATGACCAGTTCGGCCGCACTTGAAGCAGTCCAAAATACCATCCTTGCACGTCCCCTCGTGCGAACAGCCACACTTTCCGCAACAGTCTCAGCCCTGCTTGCCCTTCCCTCGGTAATCTGTCTTGGGTTTCTTGCTCGAGCTCTACATGTCATACACTGTTTCTGGCTTCCTCTTCCTAATCCATCTTTAAATCAATATCCCTCTCACGAGACCTTGCTATCATATCCTCCAGTGTCTTGCAGCTGGATTGGCTCATAGATTGTCTGATGTCGCTCCTCAACATATCATGATATTAGGCCTTTTCATCTCTTCTTCTGCTACATACTATAGAATGAGAAGGGCCCTCACCCTAAACATGGCGGTAATCTCTGTCATTGTCTTAGTCATCTTTCGGAGATCCTAGAACTCCCTTGAAAGCTGTTGCACCTCGATAACAGGTGAGAACTCCCTGAACATGGTCATAAAATCACCCCAGGTCATCGCCTCTAGAACTGTATCATCACCAATAGCTCGTCTGACCTCCTCCCACCAATCACGTGCCCTGTCCTTCAGGAGACAAGACTTAAGTTGGACCTTGTTCCCCTCGTGACATCTACTAGTGAGGAACGCGTTGGCAACATCAGCCAACCATCTAGTACTCGTAATGGTTCCCGATCCCCATGGTAATCTAGATCCCCACACTCCCTAAACTCCCTAAAAGTCAAAGTGTGCAACCCCATCATGGCCGCCACCTCAGTGTGGAAGGCACTCAACCTCTCCTCCATCAGCTCTAGTATACCCTCCTTGATCGTGCTGAAGATCACAGGAGTGTGCTTAATAATGTTGTGTGTGATCTTCGAGAAGATGAACTCCCTTGTCTGGTCATCTAACTACCCAGCTCCAGATCCCAAGCCTGATCCCTCACCAGCTCCTGAACTACTAACTGGTCTAGTGCGTTGAACCACCATTATGAAAATACACCATAAATAAATCATCAGAAACTCATCATACTTGAGGGATCTGACATACAACAAGTTCTATGGATTCATCTCAGTCTTCCTTGACTCAAGTACAGATCCTCTACATTCAGTAGTACGGTCCCATACCACCTTACACATATATTTGTACTTCCCTCAAGAATTTCCTTGACCACACCAAGTCCTTTTTACTACTAATGCTTCACGCGATACTCTCATCCTAGGCTTGCCCCTGGGGTAATCACCATCCCACTCTCTGCCATAAGTTGCATAAGAAGTCCTTGCTATTTTCCCCTAACTAGCTCGCGAATACTATTACATATCACAAAGATTAGATAATTATTCGAATGAGAGGTTATACCCTACAACGGTTAGACTCAAATGAGAGCTGCGAAATAAGGCTAAACCTAACCTTCTGAAATTATTTAGTCCCCTCAATATGTAACTTAACATGTTCGTTTACTAGTTAGTAAAAGATCTCTAGAACTCCTAAAAGTACAAAGCAAACATCATTCGAGCATCGAGTACACATAATCAAGAATATACTTATCAAGCCATCATACTGACTAATCTGGACTAGCATGCGATTCATACAGCTGATTCACACATAACAGGCACATAAGGAATCCCTCCTAGATCCCTGGACCTAAGCTAGCATCCAGTTCTCATAAACATATCATAACATAAACTTGTATGGGTAATTTTGGAGTTCTTACTTAAGCTCGACTGATTGCATGCACCACACCCTTTTCTCTTTTCCAAAATTCTTTCCGCTTTTCTAAAATTCTTTTCTTTTTCTCAATGTCCTTTTTATAAAAATGATTTTCTTTTTAAAATTTTCATAGCAAGTCCTTAGTATGAGTTCAAATACACCCAAGAGTGTGCCCGAATCCCTCAAACCAAGGTTTTGATAACAACTTGTAACATCCCAAAAATACTGTCTGAAAATTTTGTTGTAAAGCTTATAAGAAAACAATAATTCATCCATCATCATAGAGAAAATTTATAAATCGCGTGTCTCAAAACATCATATCAAAATCATGTAAGAAAATTTTTAGAGTCTGGACATCCCATGCTAAAATTATGGTGTGTGTCATGCGATCATCCCAAGCCCTTCCCTTGCTAGTGGAAGTACCTGAAACCAAAACCAAAAAATGTAATCACGAAGCTTAGTGAGCTCCCCAAACTACCACATACAATACACATCACATGCAACTAGGAAATATAGGCTCCACCCACATTTAAGGAGATACGGGTCTCACCCACACTCCTCTACTAGGAGATACGGGCCCCGCCCACACTCCGCTGCTACGAGATACAAGACCTGCCCACACTTAGCTACAGGAGATACGGGACCCTCCCACACTTAACTACTATGAGATACGGGCCCCACCCACAATTAGCTACTAACATGCATTCAAGTATCACACAGACAGCAAGTACATCTACAACTATCAATCAATCATATATATCCATACTCAAATAATGCTATGAGATACGGGACCCGCCCACACTTGACTAACTAGGAGATACAGGCCCCGACCACTCAGCTATTGGTCATACACATAACATATACGGGCCGACCTTGGTAGCTCCGACCTGTTCTAGTAGAGGAAAACTCACCTTTCAAATTGGATGTTGAACTCATGCGTGAGGAGTCTCTGTTGACTGCTCCCACGACTCCACGACTAACACTATACAATAATACTTAGTTAAAAATATGATAATCTTGCTTAGGGTAAAATGACCATTTTACGCCTGGTCAAAGTTAACATTATGGTTGACTCAACTCGCTAGTCAGCCTATCGACTCGCCGAGTCCTCAGTCTTAATGCGCCTGATTCCACGATCCAACTCGCCGATTCAACCCACTGACTCACTTAGTTCTGGACTACTACTCATCGCGATTAGTGAACCAACTCACCGAGTCACCCTCAGACAGGTCGAGTTCTAGCATGTTCAGAAATGGGACAATACATCTCAACTCATCGAGTTCCTCTATGTACTCGACGAGTCCCTCTATCTTTTTGGTCTCTCTTAACAGATTAAGCCCTTACACTCTAATCTCAAGCTCCATACTACTTCTACATGTCGGGAATGTCCTCTTAAGGGTAAAGTTTACAGCTTTACCTATTTATAACCCATCTTAATAAGTCTAGCCCCAAACCATAATTCCTTAATCTGCAAATCATTGTCTAAAGGACTTATTCTTAGATTAATGTCTAAGTCCATAACTATAATTGGTATGTACTTGACCCGACTTGGTACATTTGGGTTGCACTTCACCGAAGCAATTTATATGGATAATACTTTGAGAATAGCATGCTTATGATTTATAATAATATCTTAAAAGCTCTAATATATTAATATATAATCATATTATTTAATTAGTATTGATCAAGAATTAATTTATAATTAATTAAGTGATCAAAAGGAACTAATTAAATATGGACTCTTATATATATATATATATATATATATATATATATATATATATGTGTGTGTGTGTGTGTGTGTGTGTGTGTGTGTGTGTAGTGGGCCAAGTTCATTTAGGTTGGGCTAAGCTTTCATAGATAGTCCATGGAGCTTTAACCCATGGATCCTATGGAAATGAAAAGTCATGGGTATTAGGGTTTAACCCTAGTTCTCCACACTATACAAAGAGTCTTATGGTTCATGAAATGGATGCTAGTGGCTAGTGTGGATACACTAAAGAGGGCAATAACCAATTTCATAAGTGTGAGCCAAGTATCCATATTCTCAAGTTCTTCCAAGGTGTTTTGGTGATTTGTGATTCCACTTGAGGCTTCAACACTATTGGGGCTAAGCTCTTAAAGCTTGAAGACATCAAGATACATCAAAAGGTATGTCATCTAACTAGAACTTTATAGTATAGGTGCTTCATAATATGCTAGTTAGTATGAAACCTTAGAATATTTAATATTTGCATGTATAATAGAGAAAACATAAATCCAAGGTTTATAGGGTTTCATGTACACAATAGGAGTGTTAGAATGCCAAAAAACAGTCCATATGAATTTGGATTTGTCATTATCCTTGTCTTGTGACTATGGTTTTGACAATTCACATAGATGCGGACACATACGCCATAAAATCTAAGGGTCATAAGGTTTCCCTCCGACTCATGAAAATGATGGTGAAGAAACACTTCCACCAAGTAGATTTGAAGCAGATAGCAAAGATCTAAACAACTGAGACTATGATTGCGGCATCCCTTTTAGTAGTTCTAAAATTGTTTAGACACACCTGTGAGCTATCTAAGATAAGGTATATGATTTTGATAAAGTCTTATCAAGGTAATCTCATCTCAGAAATCTAAACTTTGGTAAGAAAGTCAGTAAAGTATTGACTTCTAGAAGTCCAACTGATTTCTGAGTAAATGTCAAAGCTAGTGGGAGCATAAGTGTTATACTAATAATCATCATGTTAGTGGGAGCATGAGGATTATGATAAAGGTCACAAGTTAGCAATGTTAATTATAGAAAATAAAAGTTTCAGTTCGTGGAGTTGCAGTGGTTGAAAAGTTGTTTTGCTATAATTAAGGGAGAGGAAATTATACTTAGTTTCAATTCTAAAAGCTTAGATTGAGATTTTAATCATCTTTAGTCAAGACTATATATATGAATTTTATGTTGGTCTGGTTCAACTTAAGAAAATTCTATATATTAGATTCTTAAAATTCGATTATGATTACGGTATGCCTCTTCATAGTTAAATTTTGAAAATATGGCAAATAAAAAATATTGTAGCAAAAGACTGGTCTAGAATCATGTTTTTATGTGAGACATCATGAATCATGTCCCATTTGCTTTGGGTACAGGATCGATTGCATGTGCTATAATTTTCATCCTTTCTAAAATTTTCCAAATGCTTGGGGCATTAAGAGGGGAAAAGGTCTAGAATTGGATATTACTAAAATGATTAAGCAATTGTCGAGGACAATCTAAGGTTTACCAAAGATTAGTTGCTCAGGGACAGTTGGAAGTATAGTGTTAATTTTTGGAAGGATCATATGGACATATTCTGAAAAGAGGCAACTCTTGTTCAGAAGCGATAGTCAAAATGGGAATATGGAAATGATTCCATAGGTGGAATTTATTCAATTTGTGTAAGATTAGAAAACTTAATGCAAGAAGGATGGTTCCCATGGAATTGATCTCCATTGGAATACTCTATAATGTCTTTTGACAAGTCTTTGTGACTTTGTACAAAGTCGTTACAAGAGGATCTTTGCATATAAGTTTAAAATCTAACAGATTTCGATAAATGATAGGAATTTGGAATTCTTACATTTTCGATAAGGATTTGGGAGTGTGAATTTAGAATCATTGAAATTATGTTCAATTGGTTTATTTCACAAAGTAAGAATCATAGAAAAACATAGAGTGCATACTTAGTGTATGGCAAAGCTATTGTTTAGAAAAACATAGTGTACATGCGTGGAGCATGGGACAACTAGTGATTTTAATTCAAGTATCAAGTCGATAAAACCGAAACAATGAATAATGAATAATCAGTATGGTGATAAATAAAAGGTGTTTTATTTATATTCATAGGTTTTGATACCATATTAGATTCAATTATTCTTGTGTTTCATTTTGCATGTTTTGACTTGCAGAATAAACTAGGTCATTCTTCCCGAATGACTAAGTTATTCAAACGATCCACAGTCGGTCATATGTTGGAAGTAGATGTTGGACAAAGTGGTGCTACAACACTCATGAGTGCTCATAAGTTCTGAGTATTGGATTCAACCCGCGCTCATTTGAATCACTTCATGGATTTTATCACGAGTGATCATGAGACGATAATATTTTATATTCTTCAAACCTAGAGATATGAGTTGTTACTATGAGTTGGTTATACATTGATTGTACAAAAACGCATTGGTAACTCGATGTTATAAAACGTGCTTTTGTGTATGATTTAACAAGTAGTAGAGCAAGCCATATGAGTCGAAGTTTATCCATTCCTTTTATCCTCGGGATAAAAGCGATATATGTGGGCCCCTCGATGATTTAATGATGACACATGTGAGTGCTTGGCCAAGCCAGGACTGATTTGATATGTTCAATCAGTCGGTCGTCATGAATCGGAAATCGGGAAACAACAAATGGACAGAGAGAATGATTTATAATCCATGTCTCATTCCATAAGATATATAGAATGGAGGAATATATGATCCCTTATCTAATGAACAAGTCATTGACAAAGGTCAGAGTTCATTTATAAGGTTAGAGTTCGACAGCAACTTTAAGAGCTACGATTGCCAGTTAGGTTTTGAAGTGATACTCAATAATAATTTTAGGCTTATCCAAGTGGGCGACTGTTGGATTAATGTCTAAGTCCATAACTATAATTTGTATGTACTTGACCCGACTTGGTATGGTCCATTTGGGTTGCACTTCACCGAAACAATTTATATGGATAATCCTTTAAGAATATCATGCTTATGATTTATATTAATATATTATAAGTTCTAATATATTAATATATGATCATATTATTTAACTAGTATTGATCAAGAATTAATATATAACTAATTAAGTGATCAAAAGAAACTAATTAGATATGGACTCTTATATATATATATATATACATATATATATATATATATATATATATATATATATATATATATATATATATGTGTGTGTGTGTGTAGTGGGCCAAGTTCATTTAGGTTGGGCTAAGCTTTCATGGATAGTCCATGGAGCTTTAACCCATGGATCCTATGGAAATGAAAGGTCATGGGTATTAGGGTTTAACCCTAATTGTCCACACTATATAAAGAGTCCTATGGCTCATGAAATGGATGCTAGTGGCTAGTGTGGATACACTAAAGAGGGCAATAACCGAGTTCATAAGTGTAAGCCAAGTATCCATATTCTCAAGTTCTTCCAAGGTGTTTTGGTTATTTGTGATTCCACTTAAGGTTTCCACACTATTGGGGCTAAGCTATTAAAGCTTGAAGACATCAAGCTACATCAAAAGGTATGTCATCTAACTAGAACTTTATAGTATAGGTGCTTCATAATATGCTAGTTAGGATGAATCCTTGGAATATTTAATATTTGCATGTATAATAGAGAAAACATAGATCCAAGGTTTATATGGTTGCATGTACACTGTGACAACCCGATATTTCAACTCTTTGTAATGACCTAATAGGTCAAGTATTGTAAACATCTTTGAGTTCCTAAAATTAACTTTGATAATAAAATGTCCAAAAAGTTTCTATTTAAATTATTCTATGTTTAGATATCATCAAACCATGATCGTATGTAAAAAGAACGCCCAAATCCGACTTCGTATATTGAAGTTATGATATTTCAAGTCCAGCTTAGCAACAAACGGCTAAAAACTCGAAACGGAGATCGAGCGACATTTGGCCGGAATGACCTAAACGAGAATCGAAGGTCTCGAAAATGGTATTTCAACGGTAAAAAGTCTGGCAAAAACCGACGTCAGATAAAGAAGTTATGAATTTTTAAAGGAATTCCTTAATCACGTCATTTTAATAAATAAATAATAAAAATAATTTCGGAATTTGCCAACGGAATCTAAACGAAAGTTGTAGATCGTAGTCTCAACTTCGCGGGGATATAAAGAACGTCGAAAACGGAGTTCGTATGAAAGAGATATGAATTTTTGAAGTTTGATAAATAATTTATATATAAATTTTATTAAAAATTTGGTATTATCCGAAGAGGAGTCAACCTAGGGTCGAGGTACGCACTGCGTACACTCGTACGCCCCACGTACTCGAAGGGCACGGCCTCGGAACGTCCACGTCGCCCTATGCGAAGCTATCCGACCCGCTGTCCCGTCCGACCCGCTCCGTCCGAAGTACGTAAGCGATGACGTACGGGTACGCGCTGCGTACGCCCGTACGCCCCGCGTTCGGAGGTGGTTCAGCACCCCTATAAAAGGGATGCGAGCCTTTCCGAAAATGTTGTTCATTTCCTCTCTTTCTCTCCCGATCTTGCCTCGATTTCCGTGCCCGTTCAAACCCGAAGCTCTGGTCTTTTTGCTCAAGTCCCGAGGGTCGATTTTACTCCCGAGATTCCCGAGAATCCCGAGAAAAATCCGTTTCGCGAGACGAAGCTCTGCCCGGTTTTCGATCTCGCTATCTTCGAATTTCCAAGTGAGTTCATACCCCTTTATTCAACCTTTGAAATGGTTTTAAATGTTTTAAATACTTTATGGGGGGGGGGGGAATACAAGTTAAACACTTATAGTTATTGCTTCGATCACATGTGATTGCATTAATCACATGTGATTAATAACTAAGGAAACCAATGATTTTATCACTGTTCAAACTGTTTTACTTCAAAATGTTTTACAAACTCTCTTACTTATCAAATGCTTTATTGTAAACTTTGTTTTACTATCTATAAGTTTGCATGCCCATATATGTATAGCCGTATAATAAATGTTTAAAGGGCTTAGGAAAGCCACCTGTTCTATTTCCTTTTCCTCGATTTGGATGTGGTCTGGTGGAATTTCGGGTGACTATCCGAGGGTCGTTTCAATATTAGTTATATATCATATATACATGTATAGACATAAAAGTACTTCCATATTCATGCTTATCAACACATCATTAGTAAGTTACCATCGGGGTAACACGGGATCATACTACTACGATTTCTAGATCAACGAGTCAGTTCATTCATGAGTCAATATTCATTACTAAGAGAACATATACAACGATACTAGAACAAGTAATATTATATTACATATACATGAATACGTTAACAATTGTGATCCACTGTATGGGAGCATGTCTTAATTGTCATGACCCGAGTTGTAGTCAGAGTCTCTTGGAGGGAGAGCGTTGAGTTTGCGTATAGATCTATACTGGATTGACTATCCTACACCTTGTTGTTAGCTACAGTGGGACCGACAGGTCTACGGGTGCCAAACATCATAACTTATTTTTCGACTATACGTTGTCGATGTTACCAGTCGATAGTATGGTGCAATTTATCACACGATACCTTAATATAAACCCGGTTTAAGGTAGTTAGTATCGCAGTAGTTCATATAAAATGAAACTACCGTACTACAATAAATTACCCATTACATTTTGGTGATAACCTCACTTAAACTTAAATGTACAAACTATATTTTGTTAAATGATAGTTACACTTGGGAAATTACACACTTTTACATCAAACGAGCATACAAACAGTTAAGCCTTGGTAGAGGGCTACTTTAAACAGAAAATATAGGTTTTTCTGAGAGATTCAAACGTTTACAAACACTTACATACATTTACAACTCATACTTGCGACAGGTTCAAAACGTTTTGATAACGAACCTCGACACTAAAATACTTATGAATTCACCAACTTAATGCTGATAAACTCTTTCAAAATAACTTGTATTCTCAGGTCATCAGTAGACAGGTACCGATGCTAGCTTTTGAGAAGATGGAGCGCATTCAAGACTCATCATACTATTTTGATATACATTACATTTTTGGTGTCTAACACTGTACGGAACACGCTTGTATTAAAATTATATATTTAATGCAATGGATGATGTTGTTTGCTTATTTACAATTACTGTGTTGTGATACTCTACATGACGTCCTCCGCCCCATAATGTTTCCGCCATTCTTGGTTTTGGGGTGTGACAGATTGGTATCAGAGCAATGTTTATAGTGAAGCAAGTATATCAACCCATAAAAGATATACTAAACTATAAACCCATTTGGGATTAAAACACTCTGACCAGGAGTTTATACTTTAAATAGTTAATTAAGTATACTAGTCTGCATTCATACTAAAACCAGTGTCACAACGACAAGAACAAAAGTATTATGATTGTTAAATATCACAGGTAAGCTAGGGGATGTATGGTCAGTGCTGGGAATGGCATAGCCTGATCAACTATGCTGGTCCGAGGAGTGATTAGCATATGCCCTAGAATAGTTGTGATGTGTTAACAAGTCTAAAAACTTACCAACAATGCCACAAAAAGATCAGTGGAACTTAAACTTAAAATACTATAGGCGTATTTTGTGCTATTAACTACATACATACTATATCTTTAATACCTCTCTTCTCGCGTAGATTTAAATGGCTGGATTCCATCACGACGAACCGTACTTTCCAAATGAAGGCAACATAGGAAGGCTCGAAGCAGAGTCTGACGATGAACACCAAATTCCGTTGGATGATCATCAAGCTGAAGGCTTCTCAGATGGATCAGACTCTGAGCCTGAAGTCAACAACCTACCACTCGTAGGTCAACCCCCGAACAACAACCCTCGACCAGCTTTTCCAGATCCTACTCCCTTATGGGCAAACCACTTGAATCGTTGGAGTGATGAACAGGGTCAACCCTTACCATACTTTGGGGACCGAAGATTTCACAACGTCAGCAATGGTGGCTCTGCTGACCGAGCCCTACCTGTCATTATCCGCAGAATAGCTCGTAATGTCGAGCAAGGTAGAGCAGCCATCGACCGGGTCATGGAAATTGATGCCAACTCAGGTGTCAACACAGTCCGCATCCGCCGTCTTGAAGAAGACATGGAACGGACCCGGAGAACCAATGAAACCCTACAGCAACATCTGGTTGCCTCTCAAGCTGAAGTCATGGAACTCCGAACTCGTCAAAGTGCTCATGAGCAACACCTTCAAGAGGTGGTCCGTCAAATGAGAGACCTTAGGGTTCTCCCGAGAAATATTCATTGCCGTTAGATGATGCCTAGTACATCATTATCTTTTGGGTTAAAGATTTGCCTTTAACATATATGCTCTAAGTAGCACTTGGATGTAAAATATTCCTAACTTTCAGTACTCTAATTAGGAATCTAAGAACTGTCAAACTTTTCTATATGGTATGATGTAAGACCTACTGTTAGGTCAATTTTCATTAAACTCATTACATCAGTAATACCAGTATATTTGAAATCTATCTAAATTGTGGGAAAAATCTATACACTTGTGTTTTCCTACTAATATTTCTTGTTGTGATTTCAAACACTCATACAACTGTTGGGCTATGGTTAGTTAGTCCATGTATCACTCTCACGTTGCTTACAAATTGATTCTTACCATTTTCTTACCTTTATAAACTTATAGCTGAAAGATGCCTCCTCGCAAATCTCCCAGGAATAATCCTGCACCACCACCTCCGCCGCCTCCGGTCATCGATACTGCAGCCCTAAATGCTGCCGTAGCTGCAGCAGTGGCAACTGCCATGGCTCAGTATCACTCTTCTGATGCCAGCAGAGGTGGAACCCCTGTGGAATCAATCCCGGTTGAAACCCCTGTGCGCTCGAGAGAGTGCTCTTACAAGGATTTCACCAACTGCAAGCCGAAGTCCTTTCATGGGACCGGCGGAGTCATTGCTCTCTCGCAATGGTTCGAGAAGACTGAAGCGGTCTTCGAAATATGTTCATGCCCTGCTGCGAGCAAAGTGAAATACACCGCATGCACTTTTGAAGGAAAGGCCCTAACATGGTGGAACGGCCACGTTAAATCTCTAACTCTTGTCGTCGCCAACGACATAGGCTGGGAAACGATGAAAGACCTCATGATTGAGGAATACTGCTCGAGGGGCGAGATCCAGAAACTAGAGCAGGAGCTGTGGAGCCTGACCATGAAGGGCACCAATATTGTTGCTTACACCGCCAGATTCAGCGAACTGGTGGCCCTCTGCCCCAATATGGTTCCCACTGAAGGGAAAAAGATCGAAAGGTACACATGGGGGCTTGTACCTCCGTATCAGGGGAATGTTCTAGCATCAAACCCCGCTACCTTCGACAGTGCCAAACGGTTGGCACAACGACTCATTGACCATGGAGTCAAAACCCCTGCAACCACAACCACCCTAGCCATCCCGGAACTCTCCAAACCCGCTGATACGAAGCGGAAATACTGGGATGAAAAGAAGAAGCAACAGGCGGCCAGAAAGCAGCAAATTGTGGCAATACATGCCGCAATAACCCCTGCTGCTACAACTACTCCGGTGGGTGGGTATGCTGGAAGTTCGCCCAAGTGCAACAAATGCAACTACCACCACAATGGCCCCTACCATGAAATGCAGTGCTCTAACTGCCACAGGAGAGGACACACAGTCCGTTTCTGTAAATCTTAGGCGAGACCGATCGCCCAAGTCCCCGGCTCTGGCGCGAGCCCGACCTGCTATGGATGTGGCGAAATAGGCCACTATAAAAGGGACTACCCCAAGGCGAAAAATACTGGCGGAGCAGGGAGGGTACTAGCGATAGGCCACAGGGAGGCAGTAGCTGACCCGACAGTGGTGACTGGTACGTTCCTCCTTGATGACTCCTATGCATGCATTCTATTCGATAGTGGAGCGGAGCGAAGCTTCGTAAACCATAAATTTACTCGCGTGCTTAATCAACCACCACACGCACTCAAAGAACTATTCATAGTGGAAATAGCTAATGGAAAAACTGAAAGTACGAGTAGCATATACCTAGGTTGTACCCTAACTCTAGATAACCATTCATTCCCAATCGACCTCATGCCAGTCTCAATAAAAAGTTTTGACGTTATCATTGGCATGGATTGGTTAAGCCTTCATCGCGCCGACATCATGTGCTATGAGAAAGCAGTCCGTTTAAACCTCCCGTCTAATGAAACTCTTATAGTCTACGGTGACAAACCTGGTACGAGTCTTCACATTATATCAAGTATTCAAGCACAGAAATATCTGCGCAAAGAATACCATGCATTCCTTGCTCACATCGTCGACACGTGCCTCGAAACGAAAGAACTAAAGAACATCCCTGTAGTGAGAGACTTCCCCGACATTTTTCCAGAAGAACTACCCGGGTTACCTCCGCAACGACAGGTCGAGTTCAGAATCGACTTAGTCCCAGGAGCTACTCCAGTAGCCAAGTCTCCCTACTGTTTAGCACCAGCTGAGATGCAGGAACTCTCTGGTCAACTTAACGATCTGCTCAGCAAAGGCTTTATAAGACCAAGTTTCTCACCTTGGGGAGCACCGGTCTTGTTCGTTAAGAAGAAAGACGGATCATTCCGTATGTGTATTGACTATAGAGAACTCAACAAACTGACGGTCAAGAATCGTTACCCTCTGCCTCGCATAGACGACCTATTCGACCAACTGCAAGGGGTGAACTATTTTTCTAAGATTGATCTGAGATCCGGATATCACCAGTTACGAGTACTAGTGGAGGATGTTCCAAAGACAGCCTTCCGAACCCGTTACGGACACTACGAATTCGTGGTGATGCCATTCGGATTGACCAATGCGCCAACAGTCTTCATGGATCTGATGAATAGAGTATGCCGACCTTATTTGGATCAGTTCGTCATCGTTTTCATTGACGACATCCTGATCTACTCCCGAAGTAAGAAAGAGCATGGTGATCACCTGCGAAAAGTTCTAGAGACGTTACGAAAAGAGAAGCTTTATGCGAAGTTCTCGAAATGTGAATTTTGGATTCGAAGGGTCGAATTCTTAGGACACGTGGTAAGCGAAGAGGGAATCCACGTGGACCCATCCAAAATTAAAGTCATTGAGAACTGGTCAGCACCTAAGATGCCGACAGAAATTCGTCAATTTCTAGGTCTTGCTGGCTACTACCGCAGATTCATTCAGAACTTCTCCCGAATAGCGAAACCTCTTACAACCCTGACCCAGAAAGGCGTGGCCTTTGACTGGGAAGAGAAACAAGAAAGAGCGTTCCAAACACTCAAACGAGCCTTGTGCACCGCACCAATACTATCCCTGCCCGAAGGAATAGAAGACTTCGTAGTCTATTGCGATGCATCGAATCAAGGGCTCGGATGTGTCATGATGCAGCAAGGTAAGGTCATCGCTTATGCCTCGAGACAGTTGAAGACACACGAGGTTAACTACACGACCCATGATCTTGAATTAGGAGCAGTGGTGTTTGCTCTGAAGATCTGGAGACATTACTTGTATGGAACGAAGAGCACTATCTTTACCGACCACAAGAGTTTACAACACATTTTCGATCAAAAGGAGCTCAACATGAGACAACGAAGGTGGGTCGAGCTACTCGGTGATTACGAATGCGATATTCGTTATCATCCGGGTAAAGCCAACGTAGTAGCAGACGCCCTAAGTCGGAAGGAATATTCTGGTCGAAAAATCAAGTCATTGTCAATAACCATCTATTCACACTTATCTAATCAAATTCAGACGGCCCAACTTGAAGCCATGAAACCTGAAAATGTGACGAGTGAATCCCTCAGAGGAATGGACAAGAATTTAGAAGCCAAGGGTGACGGAACCTTATATTTCATGGATCGGATCTGGACACCGAAACACGGTGGTTTCCGAGACTTGTTCATGACCGAGGCGCACAACACTCAGTATTCCGTCCACCCAAGTTCAGATAAGATGTATCTGGATCTTAAAAAGCTATACTGGTGGCCTAATATGAAAGCAGAGATTGCTACCTTCGTGAGTAAATGCCTTACTTGCGCAAAGGTTAAGGTCGAGTATCAGAAGCCCTCTGGTTTATTGCAACAACCAGATATCCCGGAATGGAAGTGGGAGCGGATCACTATGGATTTCATAACCAAGTTGCCCAAGAAAACGGGTTGACTTGACACCATATGGGTCATCGTCGATAGATTGACCAAGTCTGCACACTTCCTACCTATCAAAGAAACCGACAAGATGGAGAAACTGACTAGGACATACATTAGGGAAATCGTACGGCTACATGGTGTGCCTATATCTATTATCTCCGATAGAGATAGTAGGTTTACCTCAAGATTTTGGCAATCACTACAACATTCCCTGGGAACAAGGCTAGACATGAGTACAGCCTACCATCCTCAGACCGACGGACAGAGTGAGAGGACCATCCAAACTCTGGAAGATATGTTGCGAGCCTGCGTGATTGACTTTGGGAAGGCATGGGATACTCATTTACCCCTTGTCGAGTTTTCCTATAATAACAGTTATCACACGAGCATCAAGGCTGCTCCATTTGAAGCCCTCTACGGCCGTAAGTGCAGATCCCCTCTGTGCTGGGCTGAGGTGGGTGATACCCAACTAGCAAGGGGGCAAGCTTCCGACGTTACTCTTACCGGTCCGGAAATCATCCGGGAAACGACAGAGAAAATCGTTCAAATCCGTGAACGATTGAAAGCCTCTAGAGACCGACAGAAGAGCTACACAGATAAACGAAGGAAACCTTTGGAATTTCAGGTGGGAGACCGAGTCCTTCTCAAAGTCTCACCCTGGAAGGGCTTGATACGCTTCGGCAAGCGTGGGAAGCTAAATCTGAGGTACATAGGGCCTTTCGAGATTCTTGCAAGAATTGGCCCCGTAGCTTACAAACTCGATCTACCAGGCGTACTTTGTAACGTACATTCTACATTCCACGTATCTAACTTGAAAAAGTATCTATCCGACGAGACTCTCGTAATCCCACTCGACGAAATCGAGATCAACGAGAGCCTCAATTTTGTGGAAGAACCAGTGGAAATCATGGACCAAGAGGTCAAGCAAACAAAACAAAGTCGCATACCCATCGTGAAGGTTCGCTGGAACGCTAAGCGGGGACCTGAATTCACATGGGAACGCGAAGATCAGATGCAACGCAAGTACCCACATCTGTTTCCCTAATCCACGAGTGTTCTCTTACTTTGAATTTCGGGACGAAATTCCCTCTAACGGGGGGATGATGTGATAACCCGATATTTCAACTCTTTGTAATGACCTAATAGGTCAAGTATTGTAAACATCTTTGAGTTACTAAAATTAACTATGATAATAAAATGTCCAAAAAGTTTCTATTTAAATTCTTTTATGTTTAGATATCATCAAACCATGATCGTATGTAAAAAGAACGCCCAAATCCGACTTCGTATATTGAAGTTATGATATTTCAAGTCCAGCTTAGCAACAAACAACTAAAAACTCGAAACGGAGATCGATCGACATTTGGCCGGAATGACCTAAACGAGAATCGAAGGTCTCGACAATGGTATTTCAACGGTAAAAAGTCTGGCAAAAACCGACGTCAGATAAAGAAGTTATGAATTTTTAAAGGAATTCCTTAATCACGTCATTTTAATAAATAAATAATAAAAATAATTTCGGAATTTGCCAACGGAATCTAAACGAAAGTTGTAGATCGTAGTCTCACCTTCGCGTGGATATAAAGAATGTCGAAAACGGAGTTCGTATGAAGGAGATATGAATTTTTGAAGTTTGATAAATAATTTATATATAAATTTTATTAAAAATTTGGTATTATCCGAAGAGGAGTCAGCCTAGGGTCGAGGTACGCACCGCGTACGCTCGTACGCCCCGCGTACTCGAAGGGCACGGCCTCGGAACGTCCACGTCGCCCTATGCGAAGCTATCCGACCCGCTGTCCCGTCCGACCCGCTCCGTCCGAAATACGTAAGCGATGACGTACGGGTACGCGCTGCGTACGCCCGTACACCCCGCGTTCGGAGGCGGTTCAGCACCCCTATAAAAGGGATGCGAGCCTTTCCGAAAATGTTGTTCATTTCCTCTCTTTCTCTCCCGATCTTGCCTCGATTTCTGTGCCCGTTCAAACCCGAAGCTCTGGTCTTTTTGCTCAAGTCCCGAGGGTCGATTTTACTCCCGAGATTCCCAAGAAAAATCCGTTTCGCGAGACGAAGCTCTGCTCGGTTTTCGATCTCGCTATCTTCGAATTTCCAAGTGAGTTCATACCCCTTTATTCAACCTTTGAAATGCTTTTAAATGTTTTAAATACTTTATGGGGGGGGGGGGGAATACAAGTTAAACACTTATAGTTATTGCTTCGATCACATGTGATTGCATTAATCACATGTGATTAATAACTAAGGAAACCAATGATTTTATCACTGTTCAAACTGTTTTACTTCAAAATGTTTTACAAACTCTCTTACTTATCAAATGCTTTATTATAAACTTTGTTTTACTATCTATAAATTTGCATGCCCATATATGTATAGCCGTATAATAAATGTTTAAAGGGCTTAGGAAAGCCACCTGTCCTATTTCCTTTTCCTCGATTTGGATGTGGTCTGGTGGAATTTCGGGTGACTATCCGAGGGTCGTTTCAATATTAGTTATATATCATATATACATGTATAGACATAAAAGTACTTCCATATTCATGCTTATCAACACATCATTAGTAAGTTACCATCGGGGTAACACGGGATCATACTACTACGATTTCTAGATCAACGAGTCAGTTCATTCATGAGTCAATATTCGTTACTAAGAGAACATATACAACGATACTAGAACAAGTAATATTATATTACATATACACGAATACGTTAACAATTGTGATCCATTGTATGGGAGCATGTCTTAATTGTCATGACCCGAGTTGTAGCCAGAGTCTCTTAGAGGGAGAGCGTTGAGTTTGCGTATAGATCTATACTGGATTGACTATCCTACACCTTGCTGTTAGCTACAGTGGGACCGACAGGTCTACGGGTGCCAAACGTCATAACTTATTTTTCGACTATACGTTGTCGATGTTACCAGTCGATAGTATGGTGCAATTTATCACACGATACCTTAATATAAACCCGGTTTAAGGTAGTTAGTACCGCAGTAGTTCATATAAAACGAAACTACCGTACTACAATAATTTACCCATTACATTTTGGTGATAACCTCACTTAAACTTAAATGTACAAACTATATTTTGTTAAATGATAGTTACACTTGGGAAATTACACACTTTTACATCATACGAGCATACAAACAGTTAAGCCTTGGTAGAGGGCTACTTTAAACAGAAAATATAGGTTTTTCTGAGAGATTCAAACGTTTACAAACACTTACATACATTTACAACTCATACTTGCGACAGGTTCAAAACGTTTTGATAACGAACCTCGACACTAAAATACTTATGAATTCACCAGCTTAATGCTGATAAACTCTTTCAAAATAACTTGTATTCTCAGGTCATCAGTAGACAGGTACCGATGCTAGCTTTTGAGAAGATGGAGCGCATTCAAGACTCATCATACTATTTTGATATACATTACATTTTTGGTGTCTAAAACTGTACGGAACATGCTTGTATTAAAATTATATATTTAATGCAATGGATGATGTTGTTTGCTTATTTACAATTACTGTGTTGTGATACTCTACATGACGTCCTCCGCCCCAGAATGTTTCCGCCATTCTTGGTTTTGGGGTGTGACATACACCATAGGAGTGTTAGAATGCTCAAAACCCAACACTTATCACTCCAAACCAAAACGTGGAAATTGAGATCTAGGTCCTAAAAACCCAATGAACACGTAACGTCTCAGACTTTACATCTATACATGGCCATTTTAGGCTAAAAAAGCCATGATAAAGTCCTTAAGCTTGCATAGGGTTTCCATGGTCAAAAAGTATTCAACTTCATGCCATGGAACCCCTTCTAGACTCTAGATCTGAAAGGTAAATCACTTGGGACGTCCATGTCCCAAGGTTTATGCTTCTTGGGCCAAAAACTCAATAAATATTAAAAGAAGAGACTAGGGAACTAATGAGCAAGGTTGAAGCTTGTTTGCCTGAATGTGTAGCAAATGAGATGTAACTTATGGATCCAATCTCTTCCTCTTGAGTCCCTTAAGCTTCTCTTTCTCCTTACAAACTTAAATCACAACAAAACACTCAAAAATGGCACTCACATACACACAAAGCTCAAAATGGTGAGTTTGGGTTTTCTGGACAATGAGAGGTGATAAGGGAGGCCACAGTGGGCGTTATGTTCTTTTAAATAGGGTGCCAAACCCTTAAAATTAGGGATTCGTTTTGGCAGACCTACTCGTTGAGTTGGGGCTACCCAAATCATCGAGTAGACTTTTAAACTCGTGCCCCCTTTCTGTCTCTACTCGAAGAGTCTGGGGCTACCAACTCGTCGAGTCTCCTTGTACAAATGAATAAATTAGGCTTTAATTACGTACCAGGGAACTGAGTGTTACATAATGTTAGTCAACGTCCAAGAGGGGGTCCAAAGAAGAAGCTTCTACGGTCTTGTTAGTGTTGATTTGAGCATAAGGTAATTAGTGTATTGATGGAGAAAAGACAATCCCTTGTTCTAGAGAAGAAGGATCTTGTTGTACTTGTTTTTCCCTATACACAATTGTAATGATGCTTTTTGTTCCATCTTGGATGAATTGATATGGAGGAGTCCTATTGGAGGATTGTGCACCGCTAGTGGTCATCCGCTATTTGTGTATAATAAACAGAGGACAATGCCTTGGGTGCAACACGTGTCGCTCTTGGAGGCGACCAACTATGTTTGGTCCTATTATAGACTAGAGATTATCATCAAGAATTAGACCTAGGCACAAGGGCACCAAACGAGAGGGTCCTAGCACGACGGCGAGGGCCCGATCTGGCAATAGGATTGATTTGTAAATGTTAGCTAGTTCGTCCTAAATATAACGGTTTTGTTATCTTTAACGTATTCCTAGTGGGATACATTAACACTTATAGATATAATATATCCAGCATATTCCACATTCGTGAAGACATTTCGATACCCAGTAGAACCAAAAGAAAATTTTTTAAGAGAATCCAACAAGGAGCATGTAGGATCTAGAACATGCTTTTGGAGTTCTAAAATTGAAATGACACATAGTTTAAGATGTGGCACAAGAATATCAGTTACTCGTTCTACGAGATATTATGTATACATGTATCATAATGCATAACACAATGATTGAAAATAAAGGATAAAATATTACTGAATATTAGGCTACAGAGCCAATACACGTTCAATTTCAATAGGGAACGATGATATATTACATAAAGTCGTTAATATTCAAAACACACGAAAACATAGACAACTTTGAGAATACTTAGCAGATTATATGTACAATGGTAACGAAGATGATTAATATATGACAAACATGTAACTTTTTTGTTTTTAAATGTTATTTGTTTTTTGTTGTAATGTTTTTTTTTTTTTGAATTTTAAATGTTATGTTTAATTAAAAAAATAGGTTTTATTTAAATAAAATGTTTTATTAAATTCATTTTGTTTGTAAGAATATTAAATTTTAAATCGAAAAAAAAATAGAAATGATGATATGAAAATTAGCGGGTGTTATAACATGTCAATTTCCTCCGTTAGTGTTATAACATAATGGGCGCGAGGGCACAAACCGAGAGGGTCCTAGCACGACAGCGAGTGCCCGGTCTGGCAATAGGATGGATTTGTGAATGTTAGCTAGTTCATCCTAAATATAACGGTTTTGTTATTATTAACGTATTCCTAGTGGGATACGTTAACACTTATAGATATAATATATTCAGTATATTCCAAATTCCTGAAGACATTTCGACACCTAGTAGAACCAAAAGACAATTTTTTAAGCGAATGCAGCAAGGAGCATGTAGGATGTAGAACATGCTTTTGGAGTTCTAAAGTTGAAATGACACATAGTTTAACATGCGGCACGAGAATACCAGTTAGTCGTTCTACGAGATATTATGTATACATGTATTATAATGCATAACACAGTGATTGAAAATAAAGGATAAAATATTACTGAATATTAGGCAACAGAACCAATACACGTTCAATTTCAATAAGGGACGATGATATATTACATAAAGTCGTTAATATTCAAAACACACGAAAACATAGACAACTTCAAGAATACTTAGCAGATTATATATATAATGGTAACGAAGATGATTAATATATGACAAACATGTAACTTTTTTGTTTTTAACTCTTATTTGTTTTTTGTTGTAATGGTTTTTTTTTTTGAATATTAAATGTTATGTTTAATTAAAAAAAATTAGGTTTTATTTAAATAAAATGTTTTATTAAATTCATTTTGTTTTTATAAATATTAAACTTTAAATCGAAAAAAATAGAAATGATGATATGAAAATTAGTGGATGTTATAACATGTCCATTTCATCCGTTAGTGTTATAACATAATGTAATAACATGAAATGTGAGATGATATTTTTTTTTAATATGGTATAGCATGCTTTAGATGTTGTCCAAGGTTACACATATTGGAAGATACTTAACTACGGATCATCCTCCAAATAAAAGATAAGATTGTTTAGTTGTGAAGTCCGATATGCATAAAGCCATAAACTTAATTGCCACAACGGAGACTTAACAATAAGATCCCGCTCAAGGTTGAATTCAAAGACCCATAATATATAATTATCCAGTGCGAACCGTATAATTTATTATGGTCATTATTTTGGAATCGCCTTTCTAATTGTGTGCTTGTCATTCAAAACTCTAACAAAAATTATAGTCAAGTAGCATGATAACTAGACTATCCTAAAGTAGGTTGAGATGGTATTATTTTTTCCAAACGTCCGTATTACCTTTGGATGCTTAAATTTATACAGCCATCATCTACACTGGATAAAATTTTCGTTTATAAACAATCTATTTTCTAAGCAAATATTAAAAATCTATGTTGTACAACTAAAAGCTCAACAAAGCACCTTAGGCGTTTGAGGTATACTATATTTGTCTTTAACAAATTTTCTTTTACCAATTCAACTCTAATCGATCAACTGGCCTTTCATCATCACATTATTAGAACATTTATTGTTATTAATATTTAACATGCCTGCTTGCTAGGTTCTGGTTCATATTCATTTAATTCTTAGAAAAAAGAAGTCTGGCTATTTTCATTCAGAAAAATCAATTTCGACATCATTTGTCGCGTTGTAAATTCAAAGTCTACAAAGAAGTAATATTTTACGAAACTAATAATTTTAAAGCTTCCAATTAAATGCACCAAAAATATAATATCAATTTCCAAAAAGATTTTTAGTTTGAATATCCAGAAAAAAAGAAGTTAATTTTGGGACGGATGAAAAAAATACTAGGCAATCACAATTGATCAATTCGTTGTCGGTCTTAAAGCAACCCGCATTTAATATTTGATTGCATAGTTTGGAAAAATACTTAAATGACATTTTAATTATTCGAATAATTAAGACTACTCCATTATTTTAAAATCATGATACGAATTATTATTCGAAAACAACGAACAAATATATGCTAATTCATACCAAGATTACGAACAAATATAATACCAAGAGAAATTCATCGAAAACCTGATTCTCATTCATCATTGTCTTATATAGGCCTAATACAAATTAACAAACATGAGTACAATTAAAGATTTTTCTCTAAGAACATGAACACACTTGTAGATTATAATTTATAAACCTTCCGCTTACTACTATTTACACTTCTTTTTCACTTTCTACAAAACAAAAAAGAGAAAGAAACACAAACCTAAAGGATGTTCAACCAGTTTCTTCGAGTGGTTGAAAATACTTTAAATTAAATGACAAGAAACCCTAGATTTGATTCAAACTTGTATAGTACCTACTGAATTACTCGCCTGGGAGAACGTACGTCAACAGTTGGAAGTACATATTTAACACCACCTCCCACAAATCATGAGGAAAAAAAGAGTTAAAACAAGGCATCAGTTTCTTCTAAAGAAAGATTCATAAGGTTATCTTCATGTACTTGAGCAGTAGCATCATCAAGAAGCCATTTCTCTAGGAAAGTAAGAGGGAGAAATTGAGCATTTTTGGTGTTTGGTTTGCTTTCATCTTGGAATAAACTTGTTTCTGGCGAAACCGATGGAGAACCATCTGAAATATTGCTGTAGTTTGAGTAGTTGTTGAACCCATATTGCAGTGAATTATCAAAGCCTTCACTTGGAGGACTTGTAAACTGCACTCCATCGAAAGAGTTGTGAGTCTGATCAGTGGTGCTGATACTTTCCGAGCTCGTCTGTGAAGATTTTTGGGGCTTCTTCATCCAGTTTGGGAGCAATCGTGCAATGTTATCCGCACTTGAAGCATAAGTAGTTGCACCTTGATTTGTCTGTGTAGGAGGTATGGCCACTTGTTGGTGTATTTGTGAAGTAGGGTTTGTAGTGATTGATGAGGGATTTCTTGAAACCGTAGACGAGGATAATTCAGGCAGATTGATGGATTTGTTGTCGAGAGATAAAGCTTCACAGAGGGCTTGTTTAGCCATGTGGATATCAGTTTGGAGCCTTCTCTCCCATTGACCTTTAGGCATGGCAGTTTGTGAGAATGATGATGAGTTTGACCCATTTGAACGATGATGGTTTTCTAGGTCAGATGAGTCGCCTTGGATCTTGTTAAGCTTCTTCTTCAGATGGGTGTTCCAGTAATTCTTGATATCGTTATCTGTTCTTTGTGGAAGATAAGAAGCTATTGCTGCCCATCTACAAAATTTAACCAAAACCACACATCAACCACATAATTATAATAAAAAAGTAATCCTTAGCATGAGATCATCAATTTTCTCTACAGATCTAAACTCCTTATGTATACGTGTATACCTGTTGCCAAGAAGGGCTTGCAGATGGATGATCATCTTCTCCTCTTGATCGGTGAAGCTGCCGCGTTTGATACCTGGCCGGAGATAATTCGTCCATCGAAGTCTGCAACTCTTACTGCATCTTAGCAAACCTGAACAATAATAAGATGCGAAATAAGAAAAAACTGAATTCCAAAAGTCGAAAATTTTCATTGAAAAAGAAGTTTGCAGGATACAATAAATAGCAAAATTTAATGACTCTAACAAACCCACCTCTAAATAAGAATCTTTATTAAAAAAAAAAAAAAAAAAAATTGAAGTATAACATACCAGTATTGGTAGGAACAGATCTCCAATTACCAGGACCATGTTCTTGAATATAAGATACAAGGATTATATCTTCTTCTGGAGTCCATGGCCCTTTCTTCACTCCTACTTTGTCACAACAAGGTGGCCTTCCCATTGCAATCTTCCTTGTTTAGATTGTGAATAAACTGCTTAACTTTGTGTTGATGACGATCTTCTTTATGTATGACTTCTCTATTTTTCACACTTAGTTTGTGTTTGTGGCTGACAAATGAGATGGCTTCTTCTTCTTTCAACCTAGGATAAACGGCAAGACAAAGGTCTTTTCCTAAGGGTATCCCTTTCCAAACAATATATAGACAGAAGAAAGAGAGTGAGACGGTGGTGGTGGTGGTGAATTCAAACGCTGACCAAAGATAGAGGTTGAAAAGAGGTAAAAAGGAAGTGACTTTACACACACACTCTCTCTCTCACAACTCACAAACCAACAAAAGTCAAAAGAAGACGGCAAGCAACATTAACTCTTCTTCTTTGCAAAAAGTCAGCAGAGAGAGAGAGAGAGAGAGAGAGAGAGAGAGAGAGAGAGAGAGAGAGAGAGAGAGAGAGAGAGAGAGAGAGAGAGAGAGAGAGAGAGAGAGAGAGAGAGAGAGAGAGAGAGAGAGAGAGAGATCTTGGCCAGGTGGCAAAAAAATAAATTTCAAGTTATTGGAGCATTAATTTCACACTCTATGTATTTATGCATTAAAAACCAAAAAACCCATGTAAACAGATATTAATAACGAAAATGGGCCTTAATATATAATTTGAGGAGTTGTCTCATGTTTGTTATGGATACCTAAGTTCCACCTAAACATCAAATAACCTTTATCCTGATTTACCATGACAAAGGAAAATAGAGAAAGTAATGTCATTGGTATGACATGCCATCGCAAGGGAGCAGAGCCTATGAAAAATGGGAGAAAATTTTGAAATTTTGATTTTCCCTCTCCTTTAAAAGCCAGTGTTGAAGGAAGTTGTTGAGCTCGGTATGTTGTAATCGTGGGGCGGTGTTGTGAAAATTAGGATTATGTCGAGGGATTGTTGCTAATATTGGAAAACTCTACGAAATAAATAATAAAACTATTTATTATTAACCTAATAAAATTAACTAATATTGGAAGTATTATTAGACGAAAAACGATGCACCATCATTGTTAAAACTCTATATGAAATCATTGGATATTATAAAGGAATTTGATTTTGGTTTTAAACATTTTAGTAAGCAGTCTTGTAATGCCGTGAATTTTGAAAATAATTTTTCATTTTTCAATATAACATATTTCATAAAATATTCTCAAAACCCAATGTATCAAATAATATCTTAAATACAACATCTCTCAGAATCTCAAATACTCAATACTCTCTCAGTGTGTATAGATCACGTCGGCGTCTTCCCGCGATCCTTGCTAGTACTTGAAACACATAACACACAACACGATATGTATAAATTCTTAGTAAGTTTCTCAAAATACAACATACATCAGATAAACCACTCTAGGCCATAACTCGGTATGACCCTCCGGTCAATGTGTCTTAGTGGGACCCTCCAGTCTCGTAGCTTGTTGGACTCTCTAGTCCGATCTAGCTCGTTGGACCCTCCGATCCGGTCTGATCGAGGACCCTCTGGCCTTATGAGTCGTTGGACGCTCTGGTCCGGTCTATATATCACATAGCATACATATAACACATTGTACATAATCACAAACATACATATACATATAAGACCCTTCGGTCTGCACATAAATACCACTCTAGGTAATGTATAGTGAGAAGACTCGCCTCGTAAGGTGTCTAGTAACTCTAGTGCCCGATATCCTCGGTCTAGCCTCCGCCTATCAAATGAGAACATCCCAAATCAATACTCTCTTTATGTTCTCATCTCTAAAGGATGGGTAGATGTCACACCCCAAAACCGAAACGGCGGAAACGTTCAGGGGTAGAGGACGTCATGTTTAGTATCACGAGATATGCATATGGTAAGCAAGTAATGAACAACCATTTCATTTAGAAAGAAAGTGTTTACAATGTGTGTGTTCACAAAACATAGAATTCATACACAAATAACAAAACAAGACTTTAAGCTATAATGCTCCATCTTCTGAATCCCCAGGACGAGCACCTATCTAATAGTTTCCTGAGAATACAAGTTATTTGAAAGAGTTGATCAGCAATTAAGCTGGTGAGTTCATAAGATTTTAGTGATGTGAATAAGCTGTAAAGTGTGGTTGAAAATGTATATGAAAAAGTGATGTAAGTTGTAAGTTCTGTTTTAAAAGGTTCGCCTGTTCCTTTAGAAAATCATATATTTCCTACTTGAATGAAAGTTAAGTAAAATGACACTACAAGCCTTTCTATGGGTACTAAGTGGGTACAAGTTATATATATTTAGAGTAAACAAACAATTGATTGTGCGCATCTACCCTAAGCTCACAACCCAACGGGGAACAGAAAGTAAGGCGGATAGCACACATTCCATTGGTTGTTAGATCGTTGTCATATATAACCCTGGTTTATTCACTTATTACTCATGGAGTTATTTGTAATGGTTCCTTTATATCTGATGAAAAGTTCTTTAAGAAAACCTATATTTCTTATAGTAAAAATACTGACCATAGTGACTACTTTTATAATAGCTTTGTTTATACTGCTATATATAATCTGATATCGAGTAGAAAGTTAATTAAGTGAATCTGCCCTAAGTCCACAGCCTAACGGGGAACAGGAGGTAAGGTGGAAAACACACATTTAACTACCTATTGAGTATTAGTTTTATATATAAACATGGTGTATAAACTAAGGTATCATAGAGTTATTCACCTAAGGTCTCTAAAATTGTACTGGCTCAATAAAATGGATTAAGCCCTTATCTGGGAAATCTCTAGTTTTATATACCAAAAGTACTGACTTTGAAAAGTAAGTTTTGTACTAGAAAAACTTTGCTTTGACTCTGTGTCCTATAACCTGATCCACACCTGGTACCCTTATGATGACTTAATGTATACTAGGTATAGATATATATAGAATCGGGTAGATAATAGCTTGGATGAATCTGCCCTAAGTCCACAACCCAACGAGGAACAGGAAATGAAGCGAAGATCACACATCTTATTAGCTGTCGGAATCTATTAGAATATTGATGAGATTTGGAATCAAGTTTGAATGTAATTCTAGTATTAATTGAGTAAAGTATTTAAACGATGAATACGAGAGTAAATAGAATCTTTGTTTAGCTCGTATTATGCTTTTCAGTTTACAGAATACAATGACTAAACTGTAAAACTGTGTGTAAAGTCATCTTTTAGAACACTAGTACATACCCCTATTTATAGGAGAACAAAAGCATAACAAAAATACTAAGGACTAAATGTTAAGTCTTGACTTTATAATGCCTTAGTAAAATAACTATATATACAAAGACCCATACATACGAAGACACAAGATTCTTCGTAACAACCAAACTGACTCTTCGACTATTACAACATTTTAGCCCTAACAATCTCCCCCTTTGGAATCAAGGTCGAAGTCTTCAAGTAGTCAGTGCTTGAACGACATACATCAGCACTCTTCGGATCTCCATATACCAAGAGATAACCTTCTTTATCTCTTTCTTATCTCCTTCTGAGTTTTTCTTGCAGTGGTTCATACGAACAATTAAGTTCGTATATTGAGAGTTGCTGTATCTCTCCACTTCACAAGTTTGGAACAAAGATATTTTAGGTCTTCCAGCTTTATCTTTCCTAGCAAAAACTATCCCCAATGGTTTTAAGCAAATTTCACCATCTTTATACTTGTTCAACTCATTTTGCTTCTTTGTTGGTGCCATTGGTGCAATTATATCGATTCCTTTGACTATAGCAAGTTCCACATCTGTTTGAGCCAAGCACTCGAAGTAATTTTCCAAGTATATTTTTATGTGCTTGCACCCAAGGCTAAATACATCAGGCTCAATATCTTGAAGAAATGAAAATGATTTGTCTTTAAGCATCAAGGCGATATTGATGAGATCATAAGTATTCATCAAAGGAAAGTCTGCCACCGTAAATTCTTGAAGTTTTCTACTTGCTCTTGCAACAATGTATTTGATGTTTTCAAACTTCCCTTCAAAAATGACATCTCTTTTGATGGATATCACCTTTCGTATCTTCTCCAAAAACCAAATCTCTTCCTGAGCCTTTCCCAACACCGCATGAAACCGAATTTTCATCTTCTTTCCCTCTTCTGTTTCCAGTGACTGTTTCGGCTTTAAACTGTGGCATAACAAACATCATCTTATTGATTGGAAAATCAAGTTGACAAAAATCAGTGTTTGTCACCATGTAGTTTTTCTTAGGAATCTTCTCAAACGAATACATATGATCAAACATCACCCTGGATTCAATGGTTTCGTAATTATATACTTTTGACGGATCACCCTTATCAACTTTCGAACCATCCAGAGCCCTTTGTCTCATTATGCTCTGTACCTGTCTCATTCTTTCTACTTCAGCTGCCACCTTCGCTTTCTTTTCTTCATTGGAGTTTTCAATAACAATCCCTTTGCCCTTATCCTTTATATTTGACAAATCAACTTTTTCTGAAGAAGATACACCTGTTTGCTTTCCAATTACGACTCCCTTTGAGATTGGTTTTGGAATTGGAACTGTTGTGATCACAGTTGAAGTAACTGGACCAGCAGAAACAACAGTTGCCTTTGCCACCACCTTCGAAGGATATACCTTACCAACTACCTTCGCATCTTCTATGGTTGTCTTCATCCCTTCGCAAGTTTTCACTTGTTCCCCAGCCTTTGTTTGTTCTAACTTTTCTCCCCCTTGCACCTCTGTGAAAGCAGGTGGGGCATCTGATACAGTTGGTAAAAGGCTGGAAATGCGAAGCGGTGGAACAAGATTCTTGTGTAAAATGGCTTCAAAGTGAGAAAACTTCCGGGAAAGAAATTCTTGTAAAATTATCAGAGAGACAGAATTTGAAGATAAGTCCTTTAAATCCTTCAACAAGCCTACCAACTCTCCAAATTTTTGTTCCTCTTTGGTAGAAAGAGTTGTCAGTGTTGGATTCATCTGTTCATAAAGTTTGACACATCTGGTGACTGCATCACAGATGATATCAATTTTCTGATTAGCCGAAGCATAATCCTGTTGTATGATTTGAACTTCCTTTTTCATATCTTCTCGAGGTTCTCTGATTTGAAGGTTAACATCCTCCCATACCTTTTTGACTTCTTATAAGAAGACCACATGATGCTCCTTCGTAACCATCTTCAAGTCTTTCAACTCTCTAACAAAATCAGCCCTCTGAGAATTAATTCGATTCTTAGTAGAAATATCATGTTGATCAACTTTTTCAAGGACTCTACTTTCTAAATCCCTAATTAAACCAGAAGCCTTCGAAATTACTCGTCCATCCATCAATTTCATTAAAGAATCAACCTCCAAACTTGTTACCCCAACACTACCCACATCTGCCTGTGATTGCAAGATTGAATTTAATTTTGAATTCAAAATCTTGATTTGCTTCATCGTCATCAGCATGTAGTCTAGAAAATCTTCTTTGAAATTATCAAAGTGAAGAGCTTCGAACGTTCCTCCAAAGCCTTCATTATCAGTTCAAACATCAGTAGCCATGGTTTCATCAACCGGTGAAGTTGGTTCGGTGGATCAGTAGATTGAGTAGAAAAAATCATAGTGAACGGTTGATCCATAACAGATTGAAAAGTTGGACAATTAGTAGTTGATGTAACCTGGGGTAAAGAGACAACATGACCGTGTTCAACAGTTTTCGAATCAGCAGGCTTCGAAAGAGTAACAGGCGGACTAGTCTTTGCTTCTTCTTGAATTTTGACTTAAGGTGTTTCAGGAACTTGCTCTTCTTCCTCAGTCCTTTGATTCTTCTTAATAAACTTTGCAAGATCCTCAACCCTTTTCTTTTTCGACGATGGAGAAACAGGGGCTGGAATTTCCCTGACCATAACACCCTGATGTGTGATTTGAGTTTTCATAACAATCTGAGATGAAGATTTTCGCTTGAATTTGAGTCGGCGAAAAACCCCCGTCTTACATAGAATAGTCTCTTTCTCTTGAGACTCTTCGATAGTTGGTGTATCAGCAACAGTCATCAAAATAGGTGAAATAATCTGTTGAGAAACTTCTTTGACTGTAGCTGGTTTGACCGTAGGTGATTTCTTCTTCTTCTCATCCTTCACTATTCTTTCCGAAGACCCAACGTCTATCTTCTTCATTTTCTTTGATTTCTTCTTCTCCGCTTCGTATAAAAATACCACTAGCAACGGTTGTGTCAATTGATTGAAGATATGACACCAACATGTTATTTGTTGGATTCACCTTTTTGAGCATCACATCCGGAATACGAGCAATAGATGTAAAGATGGCAGGATCATCAACAACCTCCTTCGGACTGCCATACATATGAAAAACGAATTTTTCTTCAAATTTAGGAACTTCAATCCTCTCCTTTGTATAAACATATTGAAGAATAAGACTCCAATATCTGGCACACGAAATCCCTTGCCTGACATTGGTCTTCGAAATGCTTGTCAAGAACTCTATCCATAGCTGTTCAGAGTAATCAACTTGCAAATCATAATAAAGCCTAGCCACCATTGCGTAGACTTCCATTCTCCCTTTGTCTAGACCCACTGTTCTTCCGGTAAGACAACAAAGAAAAATGTCGAATAAGAAATTCCATACCGTAGGTAAACCGGATTTCTTAAAATCACTAATGCGCGTCAATGGAGGTTGATGACCTATTTCATTGAACATGAACACAACTTGTGGATAGGTGACTTCCACATACGGACCAGTGTTTGGAATCCCCAAAATCTTGCAGAATAACCTCTTGGACACCCAAATGCGTGTTTCATTCACCATTGTAAATTCCATACTTCCAGTCTCTTTGTTGTACGATGTTGTTGATCCGGCCTTAGACAACCAGGACATCAAAACCGCAAAAGAATAAACATGGCTTTTGATAGAACAGAATTCTGTAAAGCAACCACCAACATCTTGAGTTCATCCGGATACTTGGATAAATCAGAATCCACTTGATAATTTGAACCCTATATCTTCAATATTGGAACAGAAATAACTTCTTCAGTTGTTGGTGATGATGGAATTGAATCTTGCCTGTGAGTCGCCATAGTTGAGTCTGAAGAAGATGATTTTTGAAGAAGATGAATTTCAGAGAGAATTTGTAAGAAAGAGAATATTTGATCGCATAAAGCGTTATGGACCCCTGAATTCCCTTTTTATATGTAACCCTAGAATTTTGAATTTCAAGCGGGATGCATTAAATGCTTGCTGACATGGCACCTTGAAATACGGACCTCACTCATCAAAAAGTAACAAACGTAACTGTCAGCACGCCTAAAACTCGTATTGTATTCCATACGTCACCAAAAGACAAGATTGTTTTGTTTTCCCCAAGAGAAGTGTAACCGTCGGAACCCTTCGGAAGGAATAGAGGGAAGGATCTTTCACTTTTAGGTTAAAAAGCGAAGTCATATGCCAGAGTTTCGAAATCATCAGTCTGAGTTGGTAATACTCAAACCTCAAGGATTTCGTGTGTGCTATGTTCCAAAAATTTAGATAAGAAACAAATGTAAATTTTTTTTTGGAAAATGGTGATGTCAAAAATTTGATTTGACACAAAAACAGTTAAATCCCGGGCAAAGATTTCTTCGAAAATTATCAAGAGAGATAATCAACAGCTTGCTTGGTTTCCCGTGAATTACAATCGACAACTTGTAGAGGAGTTTCGAAGGGTTTCTTTTATAAGACTAATGGGTGGCTTCGAAAATTTCGTTACATATCAGCCTTAACATAAAGTGATTAATTGTAACCGAAATTATTTGTTTGACCAGTGTAGTCAGTGACAAATTGGTTTAGAATGATATTCAACGTAACAAGTATTTTCAAAATATACTCACACAGAAATCATATTCATGAAAAAAATATTATGCTGGATCTTGTTGGGAACAAACATCGTAGGTTTCGAATGTTTGATGAAGACCACTCAAAAAAAATGAATACAATTTGGAGTATAAAAGGTACTGAAACAAATGTTTCGTAAGTTCTGGAACAAAGTTCCCCGTCAATTCCTTGATTTGTTGGATTTTAGGGTTTCACTTTCATCACAGACTCATGATTTCAGATCATAAACATAGAGTTTTTGTATGTCTAGATTTCGATTGGTTTGATCAAAAACCTCTTGGACATACGTCATTGTGTGTGAATTGTGTAAAGAAGTTAGGATGAAAAAGATTGGTTTACAGATCGAATGTACCTCTGTTATTTGTGGACCAAACAGAAAACTCTTAACTCATATGAGAAGAGTAAGGTAGCTCTGTTGACTAATGCGAATACAAGCCTTTTGGGTAGAAATTTTCATGAGATAATTTCATTAAGGCTTTCCTTTCTCACACATTGAGTCATACGAGGCTTGAGTCAACATGCAGCAGTATGCTTCTAGGGACATCCTAACTATTCCAAAGTTTATAGAAATCATACCTTAGTTGAAATGTGTGTGAATGAGAAGATTTTGAATGCGAAGCCATGCGAAGATTTAACTTAGAATAATGACCTCTGAATAAGAATATCTTCAAAGAACAAAACAAACGAATGTGAAGCATTCGAACAGTTGACTTTGAACAGTAGTCTCTGAATACGAACTTCATCAAGGAACAAAACATACGAATGCGAACCATTCGAAGCATTGACCATGAATAGTAGCCTCTGAATGCTGAACACTTTGTAAGCAAACTGTCCTTCAGTTCATCAAATCATTAGGACCCATCACTCTTCGCTTTTGTCATACGAATTTGAATTTCCATCAAGCATTCCTAATCCTTCTAGAATACGAAGAAATGATTTTTCATCCAATGCCTTTGTGAAAATATCTGCCAACTGTTCCGTTGTTTTCACAAAATGAACTTCAATATTTCCTTCTACCACATGATCTTTTATGAAATGATATCTGAGATCAATGTGCTTAGTCTTCGAATGCTGCACAGGATTATGACAAATTCTTATTGCACTTTGTGAATCACAATATAAAGGAATCTTTTTCATATTTGTAGCATAATCATGTAATTGACTTTGAATCCAAATAATTTGTGATGTACACGCAGCTGCAGCAACATATTCAACCTCGGCTGTAGAGATCGAAACACATGTTTGCTTCTTCGATTACCAACTGACCAATTTTCCATCTAGTAATTGACACCCACCAGTTGTGATTTTTCGTTCAAGACTGCATCCTCCTAGATCCACATCTGAATAAGCCTGTATAAAGAACCCTGTTTTCGAAGGATACCACAAACCTAACGAAGTGGTGCCTTTCAAATATTGAAAAATATTCTTCACCGCTGTTAGATGTGGTTCACGTAGATTCAATTGATACCTTGCACAATTACAAATAGAAAACATAATATCAGGTCGACTGGCAGTTAGGTACAATAATGACCCTATCATGCTTCTATACAGAGTGATATCAATAGCAGATTTGTCTAAAGAAGGAGGTAACTTCATGCCCGTTGCCATTGGTACTCTTAACCTTATGCTATTCGTCATTCTAAATTTTTCTAGCAGATTCTTCGTATATTTCTCTTGATTAATGAAGATTCCTTCTCTGTTTTGACGAATATTCAAACCCAAAAAATTATTAATTTTGCCCATCATACTCATTTCGAATTTGCTTTTCATCAAGTCTTCGAATTCTTTAGACAAAGCAGGGTCAGTAGAGACAAAAATTATATCATCAACATAAATTTGAACAAGCATCAGGTGACTCCCAACTTTCTTTCGAAATAAAGTGGGATCAACTGATCCTTGTTTAAATTTAGATTGTTTCAAAAATGATGTTAATGTTGCATACCATGCTCTTGGTGCTTGTTTCAACCCACACACAACTTTATCTAAAATATAAACATGATCAGGATGTTCGTTATTTATAAAACCTGGTGGTTGTTCAACATAAACTATTTCTTCATGTTCGCCATTTAGGAATGCACATTTTACATCCATTTGATAAACGTCGAAATCTTTATGAGCTGCATAAGCCAGAAAAATATGAATAGCCTCGAGTCTTGCGACAGGGGCAAATGTTTCTTCATAATCAATTCCTTCTTGTTGAGAATATCCTTTAACAACAAGTCTGGCCTTATTTTGAAAAATATTTCCATCTTTGTTGGTTTTTCTTTTAAAAATCCATTTAAGTCCAACAATTGAAACATCAACAGGTTTAGGAATTAATATCCAAACCTTGTTTCTTTCGAATTCAGACAATTCAGCTTGCATAGCAAAAACCAATCAGAGTGTTCCATTGCAACCTTAACAATCTTTGGTTCGATTTTGGTAATAAAAACGTTAAACATGCATAGCTCTTGGTGAGTATTCAGTACCTCATTTCTTGCATGAATTTGAGCCCTTGTCAATACCCCCGCTTGTGGATCTCCAAGAATTTGTTCTTTTGGATGATTTCTTATCCATTTATCCAATGGTGGATAATCAGGATCAAATTCCAAAGGTGCATCTTCGAACATAGCATTGGTTTCTGATCCATTTATTGAACATGCATCCTCAGCATCATCAAAATGCTCCCCTTCTAGTATTGGTTCCTTCTCAAATTTTGGCTCCCGCTTTATACCCCCCTTCGAAATACTCCCCTTCGAGTATTTGCTCCTCTTCGTGTATTGGCTCCTCTTCAATTATTGGCCCCCCCTCAACATCAATATTGATAGACATATTATCTGCTTAGTAAGAATGCTCCCCCTCAACAAAAGTGTTTGAATATTCGAAAGCGAGATTGATTCATCAGGAAGCTTCGAATCTTCTGATTGTTGGTTATCTGGTGCATTTCTCTCTGCATCAATTGCGTGATCTGAAATACCAAAAATCGATTCATAATTAGCATCATCCATTTCTATTGGTTCGTTCTCATTTGAAGAGTTTTGCAAAATAGGATAATTTGTAAATTGACGATCAATCTTTTTAATATAATAATCATTAAATGTCAAATTGAATGTTTCTTCTAGTTTGCGAGTTCGCTTATTTAACACTCTATAAGCTACAGAGTTGTGTGAATATCCCAAGAAAATTCCTTCATCAGCTTTTGTTTGAAACTTCAAAAGATTATCCTTAAGATTCATTATGAAGCACAGTTTTGGTCAAATGAAAGAAACGTCTGATAAACGATGATGTATCCATGGTATGCTCGATACTGTACTCCTAGTATGTTCAACAATGTACTCCTTGTAACTTTTCTCGTGTTTCCTGTTTTCTATTTTGAAATTAACACTCCTATGTATCGTACCGCTATGTGCGTATACATACAAATAAAAGTGCTTTACTAACTGAAGGGATACTTTTGTACCTTGATCCCCATGGTACCACTACCATCGCTCGTCATATACAAGTTGTGAATACTTAAGATGAGCCAAGCAGTCGACTGAGCATCTCTGCCTCAAATCCTCAACTAATTAAGGAAAGGGGACCTAAGCGGAGTCACTCACTCTATGTCTGCAACATCTTAGTTGCACACAACCCTGATGTATATGGTGAGCCATACTAGCTTCTCTAAAAGATCTTTTAGTTCTCTTGAATATTTCGACCTATTTTAACATGTGAGTGGTTATAGTTACTTTTAAGTGTTATCCCCAATTTTTAATCTTATATGAATATAAATTAATTTTAAAAGTAATTACTATTTTGAAAACGTACCACTACTCCTCGATGACTCCGGGGTAGATTCTCCTTCGATGATCATCAGAATGCAGTTGAAACAGCTTCAGCCCAAAGATATTGAGGTAAATTCGAATATGCCAACATTGTTCTTGCGGCTTCGCATAATGATCGATTTCTTATTTCAACTACACCATTTTGTTGCGGTGTGTATGGAGATGAAAAATTATGTGAAATACCTTTCTCCACCAGAAATGAATCTAAAACACGATTTTTGAATTCAGTTCCATGATCACTTTTAATTTTTCGAACTGGTTTCTTCAACGAAATTTCCATTTTCTTGATAAAATCAATCATCATTTGTGAGACTTCGGATTTTAACCTGAGAAAATAAACCCACGTAAATGTCACGACTGGAAATTTTGTGTCATGTAATCCATACATTCAAACTAATGTGAACCAAAAACTTCAATCAAATACATTATACAAGTACTACAAATAGTCACCAAACAATTGGAAGACCCTAGAAGTTCTTGTTAAGCCCATTTTGGACTAGAACTTCCTTATTGGATCCAAATGGACCAATAAGCCTCCAATAAGACTATCATGGACTTAGAACTCTAATTGGGCTCTAATTGGACCCACATTCATTTATTTCAATATTTTGGGCTAGGTAGAACCTAGAATGAAATAAACCACAAGCTTTGATCCATAATATAACCTAACCTAGCTTAATGAAGCATAAAAATCACAATTTTATTTTATAAGGCCAATAAATACCCTAAACTACCTCTAATGTTGGGCTTAGGGGCAAAAAGCCCAAAAATCCTTTCTTCTCTCCCCATTCTCGACCCAAGCCCAAGGAAAAAAGGGAGAGTTGACTTGTTGTGCCACCTCACTATTGTCCATTGAGTATCCATGCAATTTAGCCCATATCTCCATGCATGGCACTTCAAATGTCACCTCCTCTCTTCTCTCTTCTCACTCTCGGCCGAACACACACTCACACACACCAAAAATCTCTCAAACTCCCTCAAGAACACTCAAGAACATATCCTCCCTCTTCACTTAAAAATCTCGAGATTTAGGAGCCTTCAAAGGAGTTCTTCCACAAAAATCATCATCTAAGGTAAGGATTTGCTTGGATCTATGACTTATATTCTTTGTTTATCAAAAACCTCTTCCTAATCCATGCAAAAATCGTGATTTTTCACCTTAGAAAGCTTCATAAACTCGAAAACTTCATCAAGGGTGCAAAGGCCAAAGTTACTTCATTTCTTCCATTCTTTCTTCCAAAAACCGAATCAACACCCAAAGTGAGTTTCATATCCCCTTAATTTCGATTTTTATGAGTTTTTATGGGGGAGAATACAAGAAAATGTGAAGATCCATCATTATGTGTATGTTGTGGTTGATTTCTATGCTTATATGCATGTTTTGTATGATTTTATTGATAGATCTAGGGTGATATGCTAAAAACCGAGACATACATTTTATCATAGCACAAAATAGATTATCACATGCAAAGTGTACTAAGGAAATGGCTAAATAGCTTAACAACACTTAACTTGGGCTAAAAACTCATTTTTTTTGACATAAAATGTTGAAAATGCAAAGTTGAAGGGCCTAATATGAAACATTTCGAAATCTGATGGGTGTGATGAGTCAAAACAGTTTGCATAATGTATTTTTCTGAAAATATGCTATTTAGAGGGTTAAAAACATAAATTCCAAGCTTATTGGGCTAAATATGACATTTTCGGCCCAATAAGGCCCAATATGCGAAAATTTCTAAATTGGAGGACCAAAACTGCATTTTTCTGTAAAACAGTGGGCTATAAGTGTTCCATATGCTTTTCAAAGGTTTAAAATGCTTTCCAAATTTAAAAGGGACCAAAATTGTAAAATTTTTCCAAATTGGGTCAAAAATGTAAAAGTTGCGAAAAATAGGGGCTATAACCGAGAAAACTGAAGATTCAAGGGCTTAAACTGTTTTCTATGATAAGTTTGCTGGAAAAATACTTATGTCAATAATTTTTGGTATAAAAATGTCAAGAAAATTGATTTAAGGACCAAACCGGAAAAGCTTTTAAATAAAGGGGTAAAAAGAGTAAATTCTTCAATTAAGGAGGGGCTGAAAACAGAAAATCTTCAAGGCTAGTTAATATATGCAATTTGACCAATTGATGGTAATACGCTTGTCGACGAAAATACAATATACTACAATACCAAAAGTCGTTGTCAAACGAATTGGTTCGGTCTCGAACCAATAAAAATCCAAAATCACTAACACGACGAAGCTACGACATTTCGATTCATAACCATAACGATTACGATTACATGCGAGTGTGCACAGACGTCTACGCACCATCTTTGGGCCCCAAAAGTGTAAAATCTTGTCTGTTGAGCCTAGCTAGCCCAACGACCTGATCTTAAGGCCCGAAGGTCTCTCTCTCTTACGAAGTGTTGGGTTTTACCGACCCTACATGACGTAACAAGACTTTCAATGGCAACATGCTGCTGGTCCCTAAGGGTCCTTCAGTGCTGCTAGTAAAGTCTGTAACTCACGATTGCGAGTTGGGCTTCGGGCCCTTCGCAATTGCATTTGGTCTCGGACGACGCGGGGAAACCCCGAAGGTTTTGTACCTTCTTCCTTCCCTCCGGTTGTGGGACTTTACATGTCCGGGAGGATCGAGTCGCGTGAAGATTTACGAGTGACGCCTATGAGGATCGCTTGTAAGGTTGTTGACTTGTCGTTTTCACTAACGCATGTCCCAACACTTCACCACCCTCTGTATTCTCGATGCCTCCGGAATACAACGATACAACGATAGGAAAACGTCGGGTTTTCCCAGGATTTCAATAACGATTACAAATTTCCGGTCGAATTTCACAACTCTTACGATTACATCTATAGAATTCAAACAAGCATACTCATGGATCATTACATATTTTTATTACACCATTCAATTTCTAGAAAATATCGGATTTTCTAAAGGTTTTCAAACAACACATTGGATTTCAAACTCTACTTATGAACTCACCAACATTTCATATATTGACGTTTTTCAAAATACTTGTATTCTCAGGTAACAGATAAAGTGAAGATGATTTGTACTCTCTGACGTTTTGCTGTGATTTAAGTAGTACCAAACAGTTATTTCTTTGAATGTAATTTTTGGAATAATGTAATGTATGTAAACGTTACCAGTTGTATCATTTCCAAATGTTGGTGATGTTTTATGTTATGTTTCATGTATATGCATTGTTATGGTATTCAATGAGTCACGATAGCCCCCGGACGTTTCCGCCGTCTGGTTCGGGGGTGTGACAGGTTGGTATCAGAGCATTGTTTATAGTGAACTAGCATATCTCGCCGCACACGGATATGCAACTATAAACCAAAAAGAGGGACTAACATAACTCTGAACAAAACAAGTAAATAAAATACGCTTGCTTGTATTAGGAATAAGAACATAACGTCGAATCAAACACAATAATGCTGGTATCTCGGTTACATTTGGACTGTTCTTAGTGATACCAAAGAGTGAATGTAGCCTGATCAACTACATTCTCTCCAAAGTAAAACTAATACACGTCTCAATGAGGTCGGGATAGCTAGGGAACCCAAAATTATACCCATCTACCACAAAAACGAGAACGCCTACTTGATCTGTGTCATAATTGTAGCACCCTAGGAATGACGCTAGCATAATCACACACTCTCGCAGACCGCATGGCTGGCTTTCATCACCCTGGAGACCCTTACTTCCCTAACCGGGGGAACAACGGATGGTTAGAGGAGGAGCCTGAGGAGGAGCCTGAGGAAGACCCCGAAGAGGAACCTGACGGGGAACCGGAGGCCGAAGTTGAGGGCGAGCCTGCAGAATCAGAGGAAGATGAAGGAAACCTCGAGGAGGATGCCGATGATAGTGACAGGGGTGATTCGGATGCGGAGTCCGAAGTCATCAACCCCCCTTACCCGATCCGGGTGCCGGCATATCGAGTGGGCCCCATTGGCCCTACACCTCCCTGGGGTATTGACCTTTGGAGATGGAGCAGACAGCAGGGACAGCGACCCCCGTACGGCATGTCACGCGAGTTCTTTGACCTGAGAGATGGAGGACCGGCTGATCGAGCCCTTCCAGTCATGGTGAAACGGTTACGGAATACGGGCGATCTTGCCCAGGACACTGCGGATCAAGTACACCAGTTGAGGACTAGGGTCGAGCGTGCGGAGCAGGAGACGCGTGACGTCCTTCGAGAGTTTCACATGAGGCAGGTTCGGTGGGAGTCTCGACTCCGGGATGCGGAACGCTTGGTGGCTCGTCTTCAGGGAGCATCCACATCCTCAGCACCACCTCCGGACGCAGCTCATCGCGGCTAGGGATAGACTCATCATAGTAGATCATTAGGAACTATGTTATGTACTCCGGCTCTATGTTTAAGTGACTACACTACTCATGGAGCCGTTATGCTGTCGGATTAGCATTACTTATGTATGCTCTTACGAGCAAATTTTCATGTATCAAATGCGGATAATATTAGTAAATTTCTATGTGTTTTATTTCGATGTTGCAACTTGTCATGTGTTGGAACGTTATGATTGTATGCCTGATAGTAGAAACGTTTAGGTTCGCATCATACACCTAGATAGTAGGGCCGCAACCTCACAGAAACCACGAGCACTCAACATCTTTCCGTTTCATGACAGAAAGATGCCGCGCCCAACTACTCGCGGAAACCCAGGACCAACCCCACCCGAAGTTGACTCAGCCGCCTTCCAGGCAGCTGTATCTGCGGCAGTCACTGCAGCGATTGCGCAAATTCAACAAGGGAACAATGGAGGAGTCAATGGGCAAGGAGTCGGAAGCTCAAACAATGGAATGAATCAAGGATCCACCAAGGCATGTACCTACAAGGACTTCACCAACGCCAAACCACAAACTTTTAATGGCACTGGAGGAGTGATCACCCTGAAACGCTGGATCGAGAAGGTGGAATCGATATTCGAGATATGCGACTGCCCTGAGCACATGAAGGTGAAGTTCGCAGCTTGCACTTTTGTGGATCAGGCGCTCACCTGGTGGAATGGACATGTAGAATCCATGACGCTCCCTGTAGCCAACTCTATCCCCTGGACAGAAATGAAATAAATGTTGATGGCAGAGTACTGCCCACGAGGCGAAATACAGAAGATGGAACAAGAGCTATGGAACCTCACTGTACAAAACGCGAATATCGATGCCTACATATCGAGATTTAGCGAACTATCTCTGTTGTGCCCGGGTATGATCACCTCGGAAGGAAAGAAGATCGAGCGATTCATCTGGGGACTCACATCACCAATTCAAGGGAATGTGATAGCTGCAAACCCAGAAACATTTGACAGCGCAAAGAGATTGGCGAAGAGGTTGTACGACCATAATAACAAAAAGGGAGAGAAACCAGTGGAGGCTGAGAAGAAGAAGGAAGGAGATGGCAAGAGGGGAAGGAACAACAAGAGGAAGGGGCATCAGGGCCCCGACACCTTCAAGAAACAACAGACAGTGGCGGTAAATGCCGTTACTACATCAGCTCCAGCCGCACCACATGCTCCAACCTCAGCCACTTCAAATACTTCCAAACCTTATTCCGGTAATCTTCCTAAATGCAACAAGTGTGGTTTCCATCATTATGGAGAATGCAAGGATTTTCAGTGCACCAACTGCAACCGAAGGGGTCACACTGCAAAGTACTGCAAAGCTTACCCTCCCCACAACCAAAATCAGGGAATCAACAACAACAACCCTTGCAACAACAACAACGCCCCTGTCAGCGGCAACAGCGCAGGGCCTAGCTACACCTGCTACAAATGCGGGAAGACTGGACACGTCCGCCGAGACTGTCCCAACAACAACAATTCAAGAAATGGAGGAACAGGAAGGATGATGACCGTGGGTCAGGGGGAAGCTATTCAGGATCCCTCTGTTGTTACCGGTACGTTTCTCTTAAACCACGCTTATGCATGCATCTTATTTGACTCCGGAGCGGAGCGAAGCTTCGTAAGCAATAAGTTTAAACACTTACTAAAACAACCTCCCCAAAAGCTAAATGAAGCCTATACGGTGGAAATGGACAATGGAAAAACCGAATCCACTGGGGAAATCTACATCGGATGTACCCTAACTCTTAGTCAACACATCTTCCGAATAGACCTAATGCCAGTATCAATTAGGAGTTTCGACGTGATCATCGGTATGGACTGGTTAAGCCCCCACCATGCCGACATTATGTGCCATGAGAAGGCCGTCCGTCTTCGTCTTCCAAATCACGAAACCCTAGTGGTCTACGGAGACAAATCTAGCATGAACCTTCGCCTCGTTTCGTGTGTCAAGGCACAAAAATATCTACGAAGGAACAATCTGGCGTTCCTGGCTCATGTGGTGGACAAGACCAAGGAGGAAATTAGCGTTCGAGACATTCCATTAGCATGTGAATTTCCGGATGTATTTCCTGAAGATCTTCCGGGAGTGCCCCCAGAAAGACAGGTCGAATTTCGAATTGACCTTATCCCAGGAGCAATTCCTCTTGCTAAGTCACCCTATCGGTTGGCTCCTGCCGAAATGCAGGAATTATCCAGCCAACTCAGCGAACTTCTGGATAAGGGATTTATTCGACCTAGTTATTCGCCATGGGGAGCTCCGGTGCTCTTTGTCAAAAAGAAAGACGGATCTTTTAGAATGTGTATCGATTACAGAGAGTTAAACAAACTCACAATCAAAAACCGCTACCCACTCCCACGAATCGATGACCTATTTGACCAGCTCCAAGGGGCTAGTTATTTTTCTAAAATAGATTTATGGTCCGGGTATCACCAACTCAAAGTCCGGGAAGAGGATATTCCAAAAACCGCTTTCCGAACTCGTTACGGACATTATGAATTTGTCGTAATGCCCTTCGGTCTAACGAATGCCCCCGCCGCATTTATGGACCTAATGAATCGAATCTGCCGACTGTTTCTCGACAACTTTGTCATTGTTTTTATCGATGACATCCTCGTCTATTCTAGAAACAAGGAAGAGCATGGCCAACATCTCCGACAAGTCTTAGAAACCCTACGATCAGAAACGCTATACGCCAAACTCTCCAAGTGTGAGTTCTGGTTGCGGAGCGTGAACTTCCTAGGCCATGTAGTCAGCCGAGATAGAATCCATGTGGATCCCTCTAAGGTCAAAGCGGTAGAAGGTTGGGCAATCCCGACAACGCCCACGGAAATTCGTCAATTCTTGGGATTAGCAGTCTACTATAGGAGATTCATTCAAAACTTCTCTAAGATCGCCAAGCCACTTACCTCGCTTACGCAAAAGGGCGTACCATTTAAATGGACAGACAAACAAGAAATCGCATTTCGAACCTTGAAGCAAGCTCTCTGTAGCGCACCGGTACTATCCCTACCTAAGGGAACGGAAGATTTTGTAGTCTACTGCGACGCGTCAAATCAGGGTTTAGGTTGCGTTCTCATGCAACGTGGGAGAGTCATAGCCTATGCATCTCGCCAGCTAAAGACGCATGAAGTGAACTACACAACCCATGATCTAGAGTTGGGAGCTGTAGTCTTTGCCCTAAAAATTTGGAGGCATTACCTTTACGGTACAAAGTGCACCATCTTCACAGATCACAAGAGTCTCCAACACATCCTAAACCAAAAGGAGTTAAACATGAGGCAACGAAGATGGGTTGAGTTGCTAAACGACTATGAGTGCGAGATTAAGTACCACCCAGGCAAGGCCAACGTAGTAGCTGATGCGTTAAGCTGGAAGGAGTACTCTAGCCGTCGTACGAAAACTCTCTTAATCACCATTCAATCTCATCTAGCCACTCAAATCGCGTCGGTCCAGTCGGAGGCCATGAGAATGGAAAATAGAGCTAGCGAAGCATTACGCGGGATGGAAAAGAACCTAGAAACAAGGGAGAATGGGGTATACTACTTCATGAACCGTATTTGGGTCCCTAAACTGGGAGGGTTTAGAGATGTTGTCATGAAGGAAGCCCACAAGACGCGATACTCCATTCACCCCGGTTCTGATAAGATGTATTTGGATATTAAACAACACTATTGGTGGCCTAACATGAAGGCGGAAATCGCGACCTACGTTAGCAAGTGCCTTACATGCGCCAAAGTAAAGGTGGAATACCAGAAACCTTCAGGATTGTTGCAGCAACCGGAAATTCCCGAGTGGAAATGGGAGGGGATTTCAATGGATTTCGTCACCAAGCTACCCAAGACGTCGGACGGACTGGATACCATATGGGTAATCATCGATCGACTGACGAAATCTGCCCATTTCCTGCCAATCAAAGAATCTTACAAGATGGAGAGACTGACACGGTTGTACCTACGAGAAATCGTGAGACTCCATGGAGTGCCAAAATCCATTATCTCGGATAGGGACAGTAGGTTTACGTCTCGATTTTGGCAATCACTTCATAAGGCGATGGGAACAACCCTTGATATGAGCACCGCTTATCATCCTCAAACGGATGGTCAAAGTGAGCGAACTATCCAAACACTCGAGGATATGCTCCGTGCATGCGTGATAGACTTCGGAAAGTCTTGGGATACTCACCTACCATTAATCGAGTTCTCATACAACAATAGTTACCATTCGAGCATCAAGGTGGCTCCTTTCGAAGCACTCTACGGACGTAAATGTAGATCACCGTTATGTTGGGCTGAAGTAGGTGACACCCAGCTAGCAAAAATGCATGCGTCGGACGAAACATTAACGGGACCTGAGATCATTCGCGAAACCACGGAAAAGATCGTTCAAATCAGGGCTCGACTGCAAGCATCGCGTGACCGACAAAAGAGCTACGCTGATAAACGATGAAAACCCTTAGAATTTCAGGTCGGTGATCGAGTACTGTTAAAAGTCTCGCCCTGGAAGGGGGTTATATGTTTCGGGAAAAGGGGAAAACTGAATCCGCGATACATTGGACCTTTCGAAATCATCACTCGAATTGGTCCGGTAGCATATAGACTACAACTACCCGCAGAGCTAAATGGTGTACACCCCGTGTTTCATGTCTCTAATCTGAAGAAGTGCCTATCAGATGAAACCCTTGTCATTCCTCTTGACGAAATCGAAATCAATGAGAATCTCCTGTTCGTCGAAGAACCCATCGAAATCATGGACAGGGAGGTGAAGCGTACTAAGCAGAGTCGCATCCCGATTGTGAAGGTACGGTGGAATGCAAAGCGTGGGCCAGAATTCACTTGGGAGCGCGAAGACCAAATGAAGCAAAAGTACCCTCACCTATTCTAGTTTTCCCAAATCTAGCTTTCAAACAGAATTTCGGGACGAAATTCCCTCTAACGGGGGGATGATGTCACGACTGGAAATTTTGTGTCATGTAATCCATACATTCAAACTAATGTGAACCAAAAACTTCAATCAAATACATTATACAAGTACTACAAATAGTCACCAAACAATTGGAAGACCCTAGAAGTTCTTGTTAAGCCCATTTTGGACTAGAACTTCCTTATTGGATCCAAATGGACCAATAAGCCTCCAATAAGACTATCATGGACTTAGAACTCTAATTGGGCTCTAATTGGACCCACATTCATTTATTTCAATATTTTGGGCTAGGTAGAACCTAGAATGAAATAAATCACAAGCTTTGATCCATAATTTAACCTAACCTAGCTTAATGAAGCATAAAAATCACAATTTTATTTTATAAGGCCAATAAATACCCTAAACTACCTCTAATGTTGGGCTTAGGGGCAAAAAGCCCAAAAATCCTTTCTTCTCTCCCCATTCCCGGCCCAAGCCCAAGGAAAAAAGGGAGAGTTGACTTGTTGTGCCACCTCACTATTGTCCATTGAGTATCCATGCAATTTAGCCCATATCTCCATGCATGGCACTTCAAATGTCACCTCCTCTCTTCTCTCTTCTCACTCTCGGCCGAACACACACTCACACACACCAAAAATCTCTCAAACTCCCTCAAGAACACTCAAGAACATATCCTCCCTCTTCACTTAAAAATCTCGAGATTTAGGAGCCTTCAAAGGAGTTCTTCCACAAAAATCATCATCTAAGGTAAGGATTTGCTTGGATCTATGACTTATATTCTTTGTTTATCAAAAACCTCTTCCTAATCCATGCAAAAATCGTGATTTTTCACCTTAGAAAGCTTCATAAACTCGAAAACTTCATCAAGGGTGCAAAGGCCAATGTTACTTCATTTCTTCCATTCTTTCTTCCAAAAACCGAATCAACACCCAAAGTGAGTTTCATATCCCCTTATTTTCGATTTTTATGAGTTTTTATGGGGGAGAATACAAGAAAATGTGAAGATCCATCATTATGTGTATGTTGTGGTTGATTTCTATGCTTATATGCATGTTTTGTATGATTTTATTGATAGATCTAGGGTGATATGCTAAAAACCGAGACATACATTTTATCATAGCACAAAATAGATTATCACATGCAAAGTGTACTAAGGAAATGGCTAAATAGCTTAACAACACTTAACTTGGGCTAAAAACTCATTTTTTTTGACATAAAATGTTGAAAATGCAAAGTTGAAGGGCCTAATATGAAACATTTCGAAATCTGATGGGTGTGATGAGTCAAAACAGTTTGCATAATGTATTTTTCTGAAAATATGCTATTTAGAGGGTTAAAAACATAAATTCCAAGCTTATTGGGCTAAATATGACATTTTCGGCCCAATAAGGCCCAATATGCGAAATTTTCTAAATTGGAGGACCAAAACTGCATTTTTCTGTAAAACAGTGGGCTATAAGTGTTCCATATGCTTTTCAAAGGTTTAAAATGCTTTCCAAATTTAAAAGGGACCAAAATTGTAAAATTTTTCTAAATTGGGTCAAAAATGTAAAAGTTGCGAAAAATAGGGGCTATAACCGAGAAAACTGAAGATTCAAGGGCTTAAACTGTTTTCTATGATAAGTTTGCTGGAAAAATACTTATGTCAATAATTTTTGGTATAAAAATGTCAAGAAAATTGATTTAAGGACCAAACCGGAAAAGCTTTTAAATAAAGGGGTAAAAAGAGTAAATTCTTCAATTAAGGAGGGGCTGAAAACAGAAAATCTTCAAGGCTAGTTAATATATGCAATTTGACCAATTGATGGTAATACGCTTGTCGACGAAAATACAATATACTACAATACCAAAAGTCGTTGTCAAACGAATTGGTTCGGTCTCGAACCAATAAAAATCCAAAATCACTAACACGACGAAGCTACGACATTTCGATTCATAACCATAACGATTACGATTACATGCGAGTGTGCACAGACGTCTACGCACCATCTTTGGGCCCCAAAAGTGTAAAATCTTGTCTGTTGAGCCTAGCTAGCCCAACGACCTGATCTTAAGGCCCGAAGGTCTCTCTCTCTTACGAAGTGTTGGGTTTTACCGACCCTACATGACGTAACAAGACTTTCAATGGCAACATGCTGCTGGTCCCCAAGGGTCCTTCAGTGCTGCTAGTAAAGTCTGTAACTCACGATTGCGAGTTGGGCTTCGGGCCCTTCGCAATTGCATTTGGTCTCGGACGACGCGGGGAAACCCTGAAGGTTTCGTACCTTCTTCCTTCCCTCCGGTCGTGGGACTTTACAAGTCCGGGAGGATCGAGTCGCGTGAAGATTTACGAGTGACGCCTATGAGGATCGCTTGTAAGGCTGTTGACTTGTCGTTTTCACTAACGCATGTCCCAACACTTCACCACCCTCTGTATTCTCGATGCCTCCGGAATACAACGATACAACGATAGGAAAACGTCGGGTTTTCCCAGGATTTCAATAACGATTACAAATTTCCGGTCGAATTTCACAACTCTTACGCTTACATCTATAGAATTCAAACAAGCATACTCATGGATCATTACATATTTTTATTACACCATTCAATTTCTAGAAAATATCGGATTTTCTAAAGGTTTTCAAACAACACATTGGATTTCAAACTCTACTTATGAACTCACCAACATTTCATATGTTGACGTTTTTCAAAATACTTGTATTCTCAGGTAACAGATAAAGTGAAGATGATTTGTACTCTCTGACGTTTTGCTGTGATTTAAGTAGTACCAAACAATTATTTCTTTGAATGTAATTTTTGGAATAATGTAATGTATGTAAACGTTACCAGTTGTATCATTTCCAAATGTTGGTGATGTTTTATGTTATGTTTCATGTATATGCATTGTTATGGTATTCAATGAGTCACGATAGCCCCCGGACGTTTCCGCCGTTTGGTTCGGGGGTGTGACAGTAAATCTTGAAAAATCATCCACAATAACTAGAATGTACCTTTTCTTGTTAAGAGTAGCAACTGTTGAAGGACCACATAAATCAATATGCAAAAGTTCTAGGGGTTCAACAATCTTCGAATCTATTGTGATTAGATGACCTTGTTTGTTTTGTTTTCCTACTTCGCAAGCTGCACACAAACTATCATTATCATATTTAAGAATGGGTAAACCTCTTACCAGATCTTGTACGACAAGTTTGTTGATGTTTCGAAAATTGAGATGTGATAGCCTCCTGTACCATAACCAGCTTGTATCGGCAGCAGCCTTCGAAAGTAGACACACAGCAGGTTTTGCCGACAATTGGAATGATGTCCAATGTAAACATATCACCTTTCCGTTTTGACTTGAGTAAAACTTCGTTTGTCTCAACATTTGAAATGAAACTTCCTTCTTCATTAAAAAGAACTTGATTGCCAGTACCCACAACAAGTTGTGAAACACTTATCAAGTTATGTTGTAAGCCTTCTACAGGTGCAACTCGATTTACAGTGAATTTTCCATTCGTTATTTTTCCATAACCCTTGACTTTGAATTTATGGTTATTTCCAAACTTAACCACTCCACCATTCTCTAAGCTTCGAAAATCACGCAAGTTTTCCTTCTTCCAAGTCATGTGACGTGAGCAACCGCTATCAATATACCATTTGTTATCATATTGCTCATCACAAAGTACCTGTGATTATTGAAAAAATTTAGGTACCCAAGACTTGTTGGGTCCATTTATATTAGGTGTCTTTTTCAATTGTAAAGTACAACCATTAACCCAATCACAAACTCTAGTTTTTAGACTGTCAACAAATTTAACATCTTCATTCAAAGGGTCAGATATATGAGTTTTTATTGTTTTCAAATTTTCACTGACTGTACCCTTCGCATTTTGAGTTTGTGATATGACAATTTTCGCTTTGGTGACCGATTTCCAAACTTTAACTGAAATATTTTATTCCTTGGATGATAAACTGCCATTCATTGAAGGATTTGCATACTTTTCGTATGCCTCATGTATCTGTTCTTTCGAAAACTTACTTGATTGATATATTTTTCCTTTTCCTTCCAACCAATGATCAATATGTCTTTTAGTTGTTATACCCTTCGCATTTGAGGCTTTGTCAGCTTGTTTCTTCGGAAGATTATAACAATTTGCTGAAATTGGAACATAATCCACTTTTGGTTTTGATAAATATGACTCATGATAAGACGTATTTATTTGTGATTTTGAAATTTGGTTTTCAACCTTTTTCTGAAAACTTTTTCTTGGAAGTGTTGTTTTTGTTTGATTATTTGAAAACGAAGCATTTTTCGTTTCAAAAACTTGACTCTTTGATTTTCTTCTAAAAACTTTTTCTTCTTTTGAGAAATTTATTGATTTCTTATTTAATGACTCAATGGTTTTTTTGAAATGTTATTTTCTTTTGAGAATTTTTCAACTTGATCTTTAAACTCCTTTGAATTCAATTTTATTGCGTTGTTAACCTCTTTAATCACTGGTTTAACACCTTTGTTCTTTGGTAACTCATTTTCAGTTGTGTTAGCTATCTTCTTTTCAACTTTCGACTATTTTCAATCCATATTCGTTTTGGTTTTTGACGTTGAAATGTATACGAATTCTTTGTTAGATTGTTTTCAACCGTGCTTTGATTTGAAAAGAAACCTTCATCAGAAGTTTTGTTATTGTCCTCCTCTACCAACGTTTTGAATTCAGGCTTTATATATTCAACATTGCCTGTTGTTACGAAGACTTGGTTTGGGAACACAATATCATCAGTGCATTTGAAGATTAGATAAACCACAATATTTGATTCAAGATAATGAGCACCTTTTTCATTAAGAATTTTCTCAAACTCTTGTGAATCCATATAAACCTGATCAACAACCACTTGAGGAATCTCAACTTCTTTCAAACTTTCATTTGTCTTCGAATTTTTGTTTTCTTCCTCATTATCACTATCATCTGTTTGACTATCATGTATTTCCACAAAATCCATATCACAAACTTTCGAAGTTAAGAGTTGATCATTGTCAATTTTTACCAATAATTCTTCACATTTTTCTTTCCATTTAAAAGAAGTTGCAACATTTATTACAGACAATTGCGAACAATCTACATCCTCTAAATCACTAATTTCACTAATATTATCAGAATTATCTTCAATATCAGCAAAATTAGATTGAGAATTAGATGTAGAATTCTCAGTCTTTTTCAAAATTCGAATTTGTTCTGATTTAGTTAAGGTCTCATTCACAATTTTTACTAAATCATAAGAATTAAGATAATCATCGACTTTTTCAATTCCATATCTATACCTATCATCTGGAACTTTGTTAAAATCAGCTATTTCTTTTTCACAATCATATGAAATACTATCTACCTTAGCTATGTCATAAGCTAAAAATGGTAGCAAATTTCTATGTTGTTCCTTACTAATCTCACTAGAATGATGCAATTCAGTTAATTTTCCATAGAGTTTTTTTGCAGAATTACAAAAAATATTACACTGTGCTAATAACAAATTTATCTCTTTAGCTAAACTCTCCCTATCTGCCATAATATTTGAAACTTGCAATTCTAGATAATCAATCCTAGTGACTTTTGAATCTAACTTCTTTCTTGTCTCTAGTAATTGATCATTTAACTTTTTCGCTTCATCGCTTCATTGCTAGAATATTAAAAGATTCAAGAATGTTACGTACCTTCGTTGTCATAGGCGACCTATCAGTAGACTTCGATACGAAGCACTGCCCACGCACTTCGTAAGTCTGCTCTTCATCTGAATCCTCTTTAACCTTTGCAAACATGGCTCCATGTGATGGATTCTTCATCTCTTCATCGTCAGAGCCTGAAGACCATATTTGATATGTACCATCTGATTCATTTTCTCCATGAGCCACCAGAGATAGATTCTTTGCTTTAGACTTCACTTCCTCCAACTTCTCAGTATAATAAGCTTCATCCTTTATTTTATGTTTCTTTTCTTCCTTTTTTCTTAACAAACGATCTAATTCCAAGTGATTAGCACCATTGCAATAGTGGCAATTAATACCAGTGTCACCCTTTAACTTCTTTTCCATTTTCTCCACTTCACTCTTCGAATCGTTCTTTTCTTCCTTCACCTTTTCATCCATTCTACTTTTGTTCTCATAATTTCACTTCGAATCTAATGACTTATTCTTTGTATTAAAAGGTTTCTTAAAAAATTTCTTTACTCAATTGTTTGAGTAAAATGCAACAGCCTCATCATCAGAATTCATCAGAAAACCTTCTTCTTCATCAGACTTCTATTTTTCACTTTCTTTTTCGAAAACCTTCGAAATTAGTGCCAATGGACCACCAAGACTTGCCACAGCTTCCTCAGCTATTTCATTAACCTCATTTTCATGAGATTTCAATTGATTGTATAAGTCGTTTAAAGTCAAAGTGTTAAAACTCTGCTGATTTTTCACCATCATACTTACACTTCTCCATTCCTTTCGAAGTCCCATTACAAATATCAAGTTGAACTCCATTGATGACCTTGTGATACCATAATGATTACAACGGAAGATTAACTCGTTGAACCAATCATAGTAAACTTCAATGGATTCAGACTCCTTTTGTTTCAAATCCTTGAGTTCCACTAAACATTATTTCACAAAAGTGATCTTTGTCTTTTCACTGCCTTCAAATTTGTCTTTGAGATTGTTCCAGATTTCTTTAGCTATTGTGCAAGTCCTGACATAATTTTACACAACAGGAGGCAAAGAACCTCTTAATTCCCTCATGCACCTCTTCTCCAGCTGTTTCAAACGATTAGATTGATTATCAACCTCCGAAGTGCTTGAAGATGCACCGATTGGCTGAACTGTTGCAGGTGGATTGTTTTCTCCTGAAATGCAATTCCATAGTTCTTCATCCAATCCACTCAAGTAGTCTTGCATACATCTGCCCACTGATCGTAATATTCTGGAATTAGCATCGGAATCTTTGTGGATGATCCAAGCAAATGAGAAAATGATGTCATGGAGTTAAGATTGAATGACGCCATTGTTGTACGGAACAAAAACTCAAGAATATTATGAAAACTTGGAGAATTTGAAATCAAATTGTATATTTCAGATTAGAATCACACTACAAACAAACGATTCACAAAAATTTTCGCAGAATCAAATCCTAGACCTAGATCAAGAAGTATTTTCCACAAACAAAAAGAACAGAAACTTTTTGAATCAAACAGTAGACTCAAAAACCTTTTTGAACGTATGAAAAACAGATCACAGAAAGGATTACTACTCTGATACCAATTGATGAGATTTGGAATCAAGTTTGAATATAATTCTAGTATTAATTGAGTAAAGTATTTAAACGATGAACACGAGAGTAAATAGAATCTTTGTTCAGCTCGTATTATGCCTTTCAGTTTACAGAATACAATGACTAAACTGTAAAACTGTGTGTAAAGTCATCTTTTAGAACACTAGTACATACCCCTATTTATAGGAGAACAAAAGCATAACAAAAATACTAAGGACGAAACGTTAAGTCTTGACTTTATAATGCCTTAGTAAAATAACTATATATACGAAGACCCATACATACGAAGACACAAGATTCTTCGTAACAACCAAACTGACTCTTTGACTATTACAACATTTTAGGCATAACTAATATATGTATCATGTGATGTATACATTAAGTAATCATAAGACTAGCATTGTGGTCCTATACTTTAATCGTAGCCTTCTACCAAGGCATCTTCTATTATGTGCTAAACCCGACTATTCCTTTATCCAATGTAAAAGTATATTCTCCCTAGTTTATAACTATCTTGACTAGAAAATAGATCAACTTTCAAGTGGTACTGTCACTTTATGAAAGTAATGGGAAAAGTAAGTACACAGATGTCATTTATAAAGACATGCGGATGTACTAATAACCTAAAAACATATTTTTTTTATTACGATCATAATGTGAAAGCTAGAACCCCTACTAGACGCTCTCCCTGTCAAGAGATTAAGGGAACCAAACGCGACCCCCACAATTTCTTGCAAGCCGTGCATTAAAGTTATATGATCATGTATACGCAATATAACTATCACCAATGCGTTAGTGATTCATTGGTATAATTAGATCCTGTTTGTGTGTTCTCTTGCAATAGCAACTTAACTTGTTTGTTATGTTCTATTCTGATATTGTTTGATTCTCTTCACTGTTTGTTTTGTTATGGTACTGTTTGATTCTCTTCACTGTTTGTTCTGTTCTGGTACTGATTCTTTGTGTGCTTCATTGTACTAGAAGTAATGAATAACATTCTTTTAAACTATACCTATAATAGTTTACTAATGTTCTACCTGGACTGTTACTGAAAAGACTCATTTATCTACTAAGTTATGCTTATACTTTAAAAACTGAGTTTTGTATAACTATAAAGTAACATAACTTTAAAAGAGTTTTGAAATGTTTTGACAACTTATAAATAACATAAGTAACATTTTGAAAGATGTTTAACAACAAACATTTACACAATTATCATTGTGTTCAACTTGTATTCCCCCCTTAAAACAGTTAAAATAGTTAAAAGATTCATTACGAGGTATGAACTCACCTGATGTGGGTGATTCAAATGGGTACGCGCGTACGAATGAGAAGTTCTACGAATGAATTCCCAGGACACAATAAGTCCTAAATGATACATAATGACACATATCGGCATGAATATAGTGTTTATTATAACTATATGAAAGGAAACACCTTCCAGGGCTAAGAAAGACCTTGACCAAGTGTTGGAATCACATGTGATTCAACAAAGGAAGGTAGAATGGCACTCACATGAGTTTACTACCATGGGTTTATGTCCCAAGGGAGTTTACGGCCGCAAACTCATGGTTAATCATGTATAAGTGCAAGTATGAAGGCTATAGATGTTTTAGGGACCTTAGCTCTACCCTAGGATGAGGAAGACCACTTTCTTTGAAGCTTTTAAGGTGTTCATGGCCCTAATGAGTTTACAACCGTAAACTCATCACCATTTATGTTTATGAGAGTTGTTTAGGGTCCTAAAAGTCATAATGAAGCATCCTAACTTCAAGTCTAAGCCTTAGGAAGTGTTTGTGGCATCAATACACCCTTAAATTGAATTTTCGGCCCATGGACCACTTTTGCATGTGTTTGCGGCTGTAATCACCTATGGGTGATGGTATTTTGATTGTTTTGAGTACTAAACACCACAAGGTAAAGTGGTAGGCTAGTCTCTAGGCTTAAGGAAGGAATTTGGGGCTTCTTTGCACCATAAAAGTGAGTTTACGGCCCAAGAACATCCTTGGCCGTAAACTCTCTTCTAACCTTTGTTTCTTGATGTTTCTAAGGTCTAGACATGTTTAATCTAGTGTACAACAAGTTAGAAGAAGAGTGCTTATGATATAGGGGCTTGAACTAGTCGATTCGACCAAGAACACTAGTGTGTGTTCTTGGTGTTTCTTGAGTATCTAAACAAACATGGTTTTCATGGATGAAATCAATGTAGGAAGATAGATTAAGAGGTGTATAAACTAATAAAGGATGAATACTTACTAGTTTTGAAGATCTAGGGTGATTGTTGTTATGATAGTTGAGAGAGAACCAAGGAGAATTGGCCAGGGAATGAGAGAAATGACTTAAAATGACCATTTGCCTTATATATGCTCTTGAGTTTACGGCCACATGAGTTTATGGATGTAAACTCGTGGTCCTGTGGCCGTGAACTCAGTTAGATGAGGTTAGGGTTTGTTTTGCTACACTGTGGTCCTAGCGGGTACTTTCTAACACTTATTCCTTAAGTGTATTAGGCTCAACACTCCTTAGAATAACCTGTAACAAGGTTAGAACTTTGTACTAATGATTTTGACACTCAGTTGAGTTGACTGACTGAGCTTATAAAAATAAAAAAATTTCGGGTTGTCACATCATCCCCCTGTTAGTGGGAATTTTGTCCCGAAATTAGCTTTCTTAACACTACTACTGGGGTTTCTCTCTTCTTATTGGCAGAATACCCACTCGTAGACTTGGCAACTTCACCATTCCGTTCATAATAGGATTCATACTTGGTCCATCTATCATTACCTCGTGTACACAAGTCATATATAATTAGGGTTAGTTAGACAATCAGATGTGCGACTCTGCCCCAGGTCCACAACCCAACCGGGAATAGGAGGTAGAGGAAACACACATACTAGATTTCCGTAATCATAATCAAATACCAACCTCACGTATACACTAAATAATAAGAGGTGGGTTGGATTCGTCCATAGCCTCTGTGCTCGAACTTGGTCTGCTGGACGAGTGGTATTTCATGACGGTCTGCGAACATCTGACGATAAGGCTTCGGAGGACAAAGTACTCTTCCCACAAGTACTTCGGGGGTTTAGAATGCAAAAGATAAATTTTTTAATTCAGGTCGGACTTTCGGTACTAAAGATGAAAGTTTTGAGAACTTGCCGATCGAGGCGATATAAACATATGAACTCAATATGGTGAGGACCATGCCAACTCATGATGAAAAAAAACAACGGACTCTATACTGAACACAGTTTTGGTCAAATGAAAGAAACGTCTGATAAACGATGATATTTCCCTGGTATGCTCGATACTGTACTCCTAGTATGTTCAACAATGTACTCCTTGTAACTGTTCTCGTGTTTCCTGTTTTCTATTTTGAAATTAACGCTCCTATGTATCGTACCTCTATGTGCGCATACATACAAATAAAAGTGCTTTACTAACTGAAGGGATACTTTTGTACCTTGATCCCCATGGTACCACTACCATCGCTCGTCATATACAAGTTGTGAATACTTAAGATGAGCCAAGCAGTCGACTGAGCATCTCTGCCTCAAATCCTCAACTAATTTAGGAAAGGGGACCTAAGCGGAGTCACTCACTCTATGTCTGCAACATCTTAGTTGCACACAACCCTGATGTATATGGTGAGCCATAATAGCTTCTCTAAAAGATCTTTTAGTTCTCTTGAATATTTCGACCTATTTTAACATGTGAGTGGTTATAGTTACTTTTAAGTGTTATCCCCAATTTTTAATCTTATATGAATATAAATTAATTTTAAAAGTAATTACTATTTTGAAAACGTACCATTACTCCTCGATGACTCCGGGGTAGATTCTCCTTCGATGATCATCAGAATGCAGTTGAAACAGCTTCAGCCCAAAGATATTGAGGTAAATTCGAATATGCCAACATTGTTCTTGCGGCTTCGCATAATGATCGATTTCTTCTTTCAACTACACCATTTTGTTGCGGTGTGTATGGAGATGAAAAATTATGCGAAATACCTTTCTCCACCAGAAATGAATCTAAAACACGATTTTTGAATTCACTTCCATGATCACTTTTAATTTTTCGAACTGGTTTCTTCAACGAAATTTCCATTTTCTTGATAAAATCAATCATCATTTGTGAGACTTCGGATTTTAACCTGAGAAAATAAACCCACGTAAATCTTGAAAAAGCATCCACAATAACTAGAATGTACCTTTTCTTGTTAAGAGTAGCAACTGTTGAAGGACCACATAAATCAATATGCAAAAGTTCTAGGGGTTCAACAATCTTCGAATCTATTGTGGTTAGATGACCTTGTTTGTGTTGTTTTCCTACTTCGCAAGCTGCACACAAACTGTCATTATCATATTTAAGAATGGGTAAACCTCTTACCAGATCTTGTACGACAAGTTTGTTGATGTTTCGAAAATTGAGATGTGATAGCCTCCTGTACCATAACCAGCTTGTATCGGCAGCAGCCTTCGAAAGTAGACACACAGCAGGTTTTGCCGACAATTGGAATGATGTCCAATGTAAACATATCACCTTTCCGTTTTGACTTGAGTAAAACTTCGTTTGTCTCAACATTTGAAATGACACTTCCTTCTTCATTAAAAAGAACTTGATTTACAGTACCCACAACAAGTTGTGAAACACTTATCAAGTTATGTTGTAAGCCTTCTACAAGTGCAACTCGATTTACAGTGAATTTTCCATTCGTTATTTTTCCATAACCCTTGACTTTGAATTTATGGTTATTTCCAAACTTAACCACTCCACCATTCTCTAAGCTTCGAAAATCACGCAAGTTTTCCTTCTTCCCAGTCATGTGACGTGAGCAACCGCTATCAATATACCATTTGTTATCATATTGCTCATCACAAAGTACCTGTGATTATTGAAAAAATTTAGGTACCCAAGACTTGTTGGGTCCATTTATATTAGGTGTCTTTTTCAATTGTAAAGTACAACCATTAACCCAATCACAAACACTAGTTTTTAGACTGTCAACAAATTTAACATCTTCATTCAAATGGTCAGATATATGAGTTTTTATTGTTTTCAAATTTTCACTGACTGTACCCTTCGCATTTTGAGTTTGTGATATGACAATTTTCGCTTTGGTTACCGGTTTCCAAACTTTAACTGAAATATTTTATTCCTTGGATGATAAACTACCATTCATTGAAGGATTTGCATACTTTTCGTATGCCTCATGTATCTGTTCTTTCGAAAACTTACTTGATTGATATATTATTCCTTGGATGATAAACTGCCATTCAGGTCGGACTTTCGGTACTAAAGATGAAAGTTTTGAGAACTTGCCGATCGAGGCGATAGAAACATATGAACTCAATATGGTGAGGACCATGCCAACTCATGACGAAAGAAAACAACGGACTCTATACTGAAGCACAGTTTTGGTCAAATGAAAGAAACGTCTGATAAACAATGATGTATCCCTGGTATGCTCGATACTGTACTCCTAGTATGTTCAACAATATACTCCTTGTAACTGTTCTCGTGTTTCCTGTTTTCTATTTTGAAATTAAAACTCCTATGTATCGTACCACTATGTGCGCATACATACAAATAAAAGTGTTTTACTAACTGAAGGGATACTTTTGTACCTTGATCCCCATGGTACCACTACGATCGCTCGTCATATACAAGTTGTGAATACTTAAGATGAGCCAAGCAGTCGACTGAGCATCTCTGCCTCAAATCCTCAACTAATTAAGGAAAGGGGACCTAAGCGGAGTCACTCACTCTATGTCTGCAACATCTTAGTTGCACACAACCCTGATGTATATGGTGAGCCATAATAGCTTCTCTAAAAGATCTTTTAGTTCTCTTGAATATTTCGACCTATTTTAACATGTGAGTGGTTATAGTTACTTTTAAGTGTTATCCCCAGTTTTTAATCTTATATGAATATAAATTAATTTTAAAAGTAATTACTATTTTGAAAACATACCACTACTCCTCGATGACTCCGGGGTAGATTCTCCTTCGGTGATCATCAGAATGCGTCCATCCGCTCTTGAGTTCTTTATTATTAGGCAGTCCCTCTGACGGTGTCCAGTCTCACCACAACCATAGCAGGCTATGTTTTCTTCAGTTCTGAGGACTTGGGAGATCGGTTGAGCCAGTGCCTTGCAGTAACGGACGGTGTTTCCTTTTTCTATAGCAGTTCAGACACTGCATTTCACGGTATACTCCAGTGTGGTGGAAATTGCACTTTCCACATTTTGGAAGGTTTCTAGCATATCGACTGGAAGGTGCTGAAGCAGTAGGCGTCGTAGAGGCATACATAGTACTCGCTGGTTGCTCTTGTGGGGTATCTTGTGTTGTTCTCTTGTTCCTTCTCTTGTTCTACGACTTCTGATTATAGTCCTCTTCCCTGGATGGCATGGGAATAGGAAATTTTACACCATGGCGGACTCCATGGTCGATGAGTCGCTGAGCTAGGCGTTTAGCACTATCGAACGTGGCTAGGTTAGAAGACAGCACATGTCCTTGGGTCGGAGAAGTCAGACCCCAAATGTATCTTTCTATCTTCATGCTCTCCGAGGTAATCATCTCGGGGAATAGAGCTGCTAGTTTGCTGAACCGGTCAGTGTAGGTCACTATGTCTAAGCCAACCATAGTGAGATCCCACAGCTCTTGTTCTAGTTTTTGAACCTCGCCTAACGGGCATTATTCCTCCCGCATTAACTCTTTTAGGTTTTACCAACCTATTGAGCTTTCCACTGATAGAGTCAGTGACTTAACATGGCTGTTCCACCATGTTAGGGCCTTTCCAGAGAAGGTGCAGGCAGCAAACTTCACTTTGCTTCCTTCTGGGCATAAACAGATTTCGAAGATCGACTCTGTTTTCTTGAAACCATTGGATGAGGGCAATGACTCCTTCAGTCCCTTTGAAATAACTATCCTTGAATGAATATTTGTTTCCTAAATAACTGTTACCAGCTGCATGTAAGAAAATAATTCTAACACATGTAATGTGAGCAGTGTTTCCACTCGCTCGATAAATTAACAGGATTAATATTTATTAGTGTGATGTGTAAGATGTTTTGGTTACTTCGGCTGATCTTTCCTTGAAATCTTCGCATGAACTTGTCCTTGTTCCTCCTGGACTCTTCTGTTGTATACTATGAGGAAGTGGTTACATCTATCTAGGCTTGTTGTGTGAGAATGAAAGTGACTAAAGAACCTATGAGCTTTAACGTAACTTTATGGGGTGATCCTTATGGAATCATCCTATAATTGTACAAGGTACACAAGTTTGTATATAATTGAAGATCAAATAGACCTTCGAATAATTGATCCTACCTCAACACTACACCCTTAAGAGGATTCGATAGCGAAGCGTAGGCCATAGATTCTATGTCTATAAGATCCTGATTATATAACACTTTAGGAATATACCTTGTAAGATTATAGGCTTATCCGTAAGAGTCTGTTAAGTTCTCACATAAGTTATTTAACTAGACTAAAATACTCCTATAGTATTCTAACTTCGAATCTACTCGTTCTGGGTTCTCTTGACTAGTGTTCAGGTAAGTTTTAACTCTGTTGCAACACCACATCATTCCCAAACACATGTCGGTCACATCTCGAATGAATATAGTTGATCAGGCTATATTGATCTTAGCTATGATTACATAACTGTTCAGGTTGACGACAGTGTCCAACCTTTAAATACTTTAGTTATGTTCTCCTCGTGAAACTAGTTCTATTATGTACATGCATGAGCAAGTAAGTATATTTTTATAACTTGAAGTTATACTCTAAAATATATCATTATCCAGAGCACTTAAGCCCCATTGTATTTATAGATGTATATATTTTATCGGTTGATATACTTAGTTTATTATAAACAATGCTCTGATACCAATCTGTCACACCCTAAAACCAGAACGGTAGAAACGTTCAGTGGTGGAGGACGTCATGTTCAGTATCACGAGATATGTACATGGTAAGCAAGTAATGAACAACCATTTCATTAAGAAAAAAAGTATTTACAATGTGTGTGTTCACAAAACATAGAATTCATACACAAATAACAAAACAAGACTTGAAGCTATAATGCTCCATCTTCTGAATCCCCAACACGAGCACCTGTCTAATAGTCTCCTGAGAATACAAGTTATTTGAAAGAGTTGATCAGCAATTAAGTTGGTGAGTTCATAAGATTTTAGTGATGTGAGTAAGCTGTAAAGTGTGGTTGAAAATGTATATGTAAAAATGATGTAAGCTGTAAGTTCTGTTTTAAAAGGTTCGCATGTTCCTCTAGAAAATCATATATTTCCTACTTGAATGAAAGTTAAGTAAAATGACACTACAAGCCTTTCTATGGGTACTAAGTGGGTACAAGTTATATATAATCAAAGTAAACAAAAAATCGATTGTGTGCATCTGCCCCAAGCTCACAACCCAACTGGGAACAGAAAGTAAGGCGGATAGCACACATTCCATTGGTTGTTCGATCGTTCTCATATATAACCCTGGTGTATTCACTTGTTACTCATGGAGTTATTTGTAATGGTTCCTTTATATCTGATGAAAAGTTCTTTAAGAAAACCTATATTTCTTATAGTAAAAATAATGACCATAGTGACTACTTTTATAATAGCTTTGTTTATACTGCTATATATAATCTGATATCGAGCAGAAAGTTAATTGAGTGAATCTGCCCTAGGTCCATAACCCAACGGGGAACAGGAGGTAAGGTGGAAAACACACATTTAACTACCTATTGAGTATTAGTTTTATATATAAACATGGTGTATAAACTAAGGTATCATAGAGTTACTCACCTATGGTCTCTAAAATTGTACTGGCTTAATAAAATGGATTAAGCCCTTATCTGGGAAATCTCTAGTTTTGTATACGAAAAGTACTGACTTTGAAAAGTAAGTTTTGTACTAGAAAAACTGTGCTTTGACTGTGTATCCTATAACCTGATCCACACCTGGTACCCTTATGATGACTTAATGTATACTAGGTATAGATATATATAGAATTCGGTAGATAATAGATTGGATGAATCCGCCCTAAGTCCACAACCCAACGAGGAACAGGAAATGAAGCAGAGATGACACATCCTATTAGCTGTCGGAATCTATTAGAGTATATGTATCCTGTGATGTATACATTAAGGAATCATAAGACTAGCATTATGGTTATATCCTTTAATAGTAGCCTTCAACCAAGGCATCTTCTGTTCTGTGCTAAACCCGACTGTTCCTTTATCCAATGTAAAAGTATATTCTCCCTAGTTTATAACTTTCTTAACTAGAAAATAGATCAACTTTCAAGTGGTACTGTCACTTTATGAAAGTAATGGGAAAAGTAAGTACACAGATGTTGTTTATAATGACATGCGGATGTACTAATAACCTAAAAACATATTTGTTTTATTACGGTCATAATGTGAAAGCTAGAACCCCTACTAGACGCTCTCCCTGTCAAGAGATTAAGGGAACCAAAAGCGACCCCCGCAATTTCTTGCAAGCCGTGTAATTGACATTAAAGTTATATGATCATGTATACCCAATATAACTGTCACCAATGTGTTAGTGATTCATTGGTATAATTAGATCCTGTTTGTGTGTTCTGATGCTATAGTAACTTAACTTGTTTGTTATGTTCAGTTCTGATATTGTTTGATTCTCTTCACTATTTGTTCTGTTATGGTACTGTTTGATTCTCTTCAATGTTTGTTCTGTTCTGGTACTGATTCTTTATGTGCTTCATTGTACTAGAAGTAATGAATAGCATTCTATTAAACTATAACTATAATAGTTTACTAATATTCCACCTGGACTGTTACTGAAAAGACTCATTTATCTACTAAGTTATGCTTATACATTAAAAACAGAGTTTTGTATAACTATAAAGTAACATAACTTTAAAAGAGTTTTGAAATGTTTTGACAACTTATAAATAACATAAGTAACATTTTGAAAGATGTTTAACAACAAACATTTACACAATTATCATTATGTTCAACCTGTATCCCCCCTTAAAACAGTTAAAATAGTTGAAATATTCATTACGAGGTATGAACTCACCTGATGTGGGTGATTCAAACGGGTATGCGCGTATGAATGAGAAGTTCTACTAATGAATTCCCAGGACACAATAAGTCCTAAATGATATATAATGACACATATCGGCATGAATATAGTGTTTATAACAACTATATGAAAGGAAACACCTTCTGGGACTAGGAAAGACCTTGACAAGTGTTGGAATCGCATGTGATTCAAAAAAGGAAGGTAGAATGGCACTCAAATGAGTTTACTACCATGGTTTATGTCCTAAGGGATTTTACAACCGTAAACTCTTGGTTAATCATGTATAATTGCAAGTATGAAGGCTATAGATGTTTTAGGGACCTTAACTCTACCCTAGGATGAGGAAGACCACTTTCTTTGAAGCTTTTGGGGTGTTCATGTCCCTAATGAGTTTACAACCTTAAACTCATGACCATTTATGTTTATGAGAGTTGTTTAGGGTCCTAAAAGTCATAATGAAGCATCCTAACTTCAAGTCTAATCCTTAGGAAGTGTTTGTGGCATCAATACACCCTTAAATTGAGTTTTCGTCCCATGGAACACTTTGGCATGTTTTTGCGGCCCTAATTGATGGGTTTTGGTCATAGGAACATTCCTATGTGCACATACAAACCCTAATGCTTGGATCTAGGTTTCTCTAATTAAATATGCATTGAATCCAAGACTTCTAATGACTAATTAGGTATAAGAACAATACAAAACCAGAGTTAGAAGCTTACCTTGAAACACTTGTTTGATCTTCTTGTTATTGGAGCTCTAGAGTCACAATTGTCACTCCTCTAATGGATTACAAACGCCAACTAGCAAAGAGAATAATTTGAGAGAGAGAGGAGAGAGGACAAAAATCGGCCTGGGTTCTTCCAAAGACAGAGGTGTCGATTTCCCTTCCTCGAGGGGTCTATTTATACTTGTAAGGCTCCTAGGGTTTCACCTTTAACCCTAATTGGATAACTTAGACTCTAAGTAATCCTAATCCTTACCATAGATAAGCCATGGACGAATTTGAGGCTATCCCAAGCCCTGGAATTCGTCCAATCCATATCCTATAAGGATTTTCAGCATAAAGTGTAACTAGCAAACAATTGACAATTTATACCCTCTTATTTAATTAATCTCCTTAAGTCACCAAATTAATACTAATTAATCTATGACTTATATTAATCAAATAACAATATTATTATTCATTATATTATTCTCATAATATATTAATAATATCTATTCTCTCATAATAAATCATCCTACCAAGTTGCTATGGTGAAGGCAACCCAAAAAGACCATGCACAATCGGGTCAAATACTTGCCTAGTATAGTTGCAGCCTTAGACACTATTCCAACAGTAAACACCTATGGGTGATGGTATTTTAATTGTTTTGAGTACTAAACACGACAAGGTAAAGTGGTAGGCTAGTCTCTAGGCTTAAGGAAGGAATTTGGGGCATGTTTATACCATAAAAGGGAGTTTACGGCCCAAGAACATCCTTGGCTGTAAACTCTCTTCTAACCCATGTTTCTTGATGTTTCTAAGGTCTAGACATGTTTAATCTAGTGTACAACAAGTTAGAAGAAGAGTGACGATGATATAGGGGCGTGAACTAGTCGATTTGGCCAAGAACACTAGTGTGTGTTCTTGGTGTTCTTGGTGTTTCTTGAGCATCTAAACAAACATGATTTTCATGGATGAAATCAATATAAGAAGCTTGACTAAGAGGTGTATCAACTAATAAAGGATAAATACTTACTAGTATTGAAGATCTAGGGTGATTGTTGTTATGATAGTTGAGAGAGAACCAAGGAGAATTGGCCATGGAATGAGAGAAATGACTTAAAATGACCATTTGCCTTATATATGCTCTTGAGTTTACGGAAACAAGAGTTTACAGCCATAAACTCATGGTCTTGTGTCCGTGAACTCACTTAGATGAGGTTAGGGTTTGTTTTGCTACACTGTGGTCCTAGCGGGTACTTTCTAACACTTATTCCTTAAGTGTATTAGGCTCAAAACTCCTTAGAATTACCTATAACAAGGCTAGAACTATGTACTAATGATTTTGACACTCAGTTGAGTTGACTGACTGAGCTTATAAAAATAAAAAAATTTCGGGTTGTCACAGTAGAAGACCATTCTACCCCTCAATAGCCTCTCTTGAATCAGTTGACCAAAACCTTAAGGTCCTTGGAAGTCAACCCCAGTTAATGGTCAATATTTGATATTGTTGTTTACTTATTCATTACAGATAAACTTTGAATTATATGCATTTACTTATTCATTAACCAACTATACACAACAATGCATTTTATAGCATCGAGCTACCAATGCGTTTTCGCATTATCAATGTACAATCAATTAACAAATAACAAACCATATATCTAGGATTTAAGACTATATGATATTATTGTCTTGCGATCACCCCTTTTCTATCACATTCCATAAGGTGATTCCAGCAAGCACGGGTTTGTTCCAATGCTCAAAACTAGTTCATAAGCACTCATGAACGTTCAACAATCTTTTGCTATGTCTAAAACCATTTAGAAACTCTACACACCTATTCATGAAAATCTTCATTCATACCTACTTCCAACATATGAACGATTGTGGACAATTTGAATAATTCGATTATTCCTAATAAACTCAATTATTCTGGAAGTCAAAACATGCAAAGTGAAACAATAGTTAAATGATTAACATAGGATAGTAACTTTACTTATAAATAAAACTCATTTATTTAATCATCAAATGTTAAGTACATTTATCTATTATACGTTTATAAAACTATCTAATCTATGCTAATATCATCCTTCAGCACAATACTCCTAGCATGCTGCAAATGCTTAACCCTACTCAGTCCCTTCGTAAGAGGATCTGCTGGATTATCTTCTGATGATATCCTCTTCACTACGAGTTGTCCTTCTTCTACACGATGTCTAATAAAGTGATATTTTCTGTCGGTATGTCGTGATGTACCATGATCTCTCAGTTCCTTGGTCAAGGTAACCACTCCTTCATTATCACAGAAAATCTCCATGGGCTCCTTTATGGCAGGCACAACTCCAGGATCACCAATGAAGTTCTTCAGCCATATTGCCTCCTTCAACGCTTCGCTCGCTGCAATGTAATTTGATTCGCACGTTGAATCAGCTATGGTTTCCTGCTTGGAACTTTTCCAAGTTACTGCTCCTCCATTCAGGGTAAAGACCCAGCCCGACTGCAAACGATAGTTGTCTCTGTCGGTTTGAAAACTGGCGTCACTATACCCTCGCACCTTCAAGTCATCACTCCCTCCGAGGACTAAGAACCATTCCTTCGTCCTCCGAATGTACTTAAGGATATTCTTCACCGCAATCCAATGAGCTCTGCCAGGATTCCCTTGATATCTACTAACCATGCTCAAAGAAAAGGATACATCAGGGTGAGTACAAGTCATAGCGTACATGATTTAGCCAACTATGGAAGCGTATGGAACTCGGCTCATTTCAACTATCTCAGCTTTGGTACTCGGACTTTGAGTCTTACTCAACTTGGCATTACTTTGTATCGGTAATTCTCCCTTCTTCGAGCTTTCCATCCTAAAACGTTTTAGTACCTTCTCTAAGTAAGTGTTCTGACTAAGTCCTATTAGTCTCTTACTTCTTTCTCTTACTATCCTTATTCCCAAAATATAGGAAGCCTCTCCGAGGTCCTTCATAGCGAAGCACTTCCCGAGCCAGGACTTAACCTCCTGTAGAGTCGGGACGTTGTTTCCTAGGAGTAGTATGTCATCGACATATATAATGAGAAAGCTTACTACACTCCCACTGGCTTTGACATATACACACGATTCATCTTCGCTTCGTACAAATCCAAACTCTTTGACTTTCTCATCGAAACAAAGATTCCATCTGCGAGACGCTTGTTTAAGTCCATAAATGGACTTCTCAAGATTACACACTCTATTCGGATGCTTCGGATCCACAAACCCCTCTGGCTGAGCCATGTCAACATCCTCAACCAACTTTCCGTTAAGGAAAGCGGTCTTGACATCCATTTGCGAAATCTCATAATCATGAAATGCGGCAATAGCTAGCATCACTCTAATAGACTTTATCTTCGCAACTGGTGAGAAGGTCTCTTGATAGTCAACTCCGGGAGTTTGAGTAAAGCCCTTCGCAACCAATCGTGCTTTATACGTGTGTACATTTCCATCCACGTCGGTCTTCTTCTTGAAGATCCATTTGCACCCAACGGTCTTACGTTCGGGTACATTGTCAACCAAATTCCAAACTTGGTTAGCATACATGGATTGGATCTCGCTATCCATTGCCTCTTTCCATTTTGTAGACTCCGGGCCTGCCATGGCTTCCATATAGCTATTAGGTTCATCAGGGTTTATTAGTGTACTATCACTAATATACGTGTCCCCTTCGGTAGTTATATGAAAACCATATAACTGGGGTTGAACTCTAACTCTTTCGGAACGTCTAAGAGGTAATGATACGTCAATCGGTTCAACCGGAGTTTCCTCCTCGGGTTGAGTGCCAGCGGTAGAGGTTCCTTCATCTATCGACTCTTGAATCTTTTCAAGATTGATTTGCCTCCCACTGTCTCCTTGGCCTATGAGTTCTCGCTCTCAGAAAACTTCTCTCCTCGCAACAAAGGCAACATTGTCCTTCGGTCTATAGAAGAGATAACCAAAGGATTTCTGCGGGTAGCCGATGAAAATACATCGCTCACTACGAGGTTCGAGCTTTTCGTGAGTATCTCGTTTTACGAATGCCTCGCAACCCCAAACCTTGATATGTGCTAACGAAGGAGCTTTCCCCGTCCACATCTCGTGAGGTGTTTTGGCAACCTTCTTAGTAGGGAATCGGTTAAGGATATGGGCGGCAGTCTCTAAGGCATACCCCCAAAAATAGATAGACAGCGAAGCACGACTCATCATAGAGCGAACCATGTCCAACAAGGTTCGATTACGCCTTTCTGCCACACCATTCAATTGTGGTGTCCTAGGTGGCGTCAATTGTGAAACTATTCTGTACTCCTTGAGATAATCGTGAAATTCAAGACTTAGGTACTCTCCTCCTCGATCGGATCAAAGCATCTTGATCTTCCTGCCCAATCGATTCTCCACTTCATTCTTGAACTCTTTGAACTTTTCAAAATTTTCTGACTTTTGCTTGATTAAGTAGATATACCTATATCTACTATAGTCATCGGTAAAAGTCACGTAGAAGCGGTTTCCATCCTTCGTGGTTGATCTAAACGGTCCACATACATCGGTATGTACGTGGTCCAATAGACCCTCACCCCTTTCGCACGTACCAGCAAAGGGTGACTTAGTCATCTTTCCAAGTAAACAAGACTCGCATGTGTCATCTTCCCTAAGGTCGAATGACTCCAACACTCCATCCTTTTGGAGTTGGGCTATGTGTTTCTTGTTGACATGTCCAAGACGACAATGCCACAAGGATGCCTTATCCATACTATTGGAAGAATCCATGCATAAAACATCATTTCCTAAGTTATCAACAATCATAACAGTTTCATAAATTCCATTACATGGTATAGCTTCAAAGTAAAAGATAGCATTCAGATAAGCTAAAATAGAACCATTCTCATTATTAAAAGAAAATCTAACACCTTGTCTAAACAAACCATGAAATTAAATGATGTTTCTAGCCATTTCTGGCGAATAGCAACAATTGTTCAAATCTAAGGATAAACTATTCCTAAGCACTAAAGAATACAATCCAATCTTGGTGACAGGCGATGATCTTCTGTTTCCTATGATTAGATTTATTCTTCCATGCTCCATGTCTCTACTTCTTCTTAGTCACTGCACATTAGAACAAATGTGGTAACCACAACCGGTATCAAGAACCCAAGAAGTATCATGAGATGAATCGTTAGATTTAATTTTATATATACCTGCAAAAGATGGCTTGATCTTTCCTTCCTTGATTTCTTGCAGGTACTCCGGGCAACTTCTCTTCCAATGTCCTATCTTGTGGCAGTGGTGGCATTCTGCCTCCTTCGGGTTAGGGCAGGGCTTAACGGGATCAACTTTGGTCCCACTAGAAGAGGCACCATCTCGGGCTTTAACCTTACGATAGTTGTTCGACGAAGCCTTCCTCTTCTTTCCCTTTCCTTGTCCAATTGCCAAGACAGGAGCGGCGGGCAGATTGGGAGTTGGTGCAACAGACTTGTTCTTGAAGTTGCTCTCAGCGAACCTCAAGAGACCTTGGAGTTTGCATACGGTGACCTCTTCTTTGTTCATGTGATAGGTCATCCTAAATTGATTATAACTTGGAGGCAAAGAGTGAAGCACCATGTCGATCACTAAGTCTTCTCCAAAGTCAACATTTAACTTGCGAAGGCGGTCGACATATCTTTGCATCTTTTGCAAGTGCACGGTAAGAGACTCTCCATGACCCATCTTAGCGGAAATCATGTTCGTGAAAATCTCATAACGCTCTTGTCTCGCGTTTTGATGGTATCTCTCCAATAAGTCTTGGTGCAATTCGTACGGATACATGTCCTCGTAGGACTTTTGGAATTCGGAGTTCATAGTCGCGATCATGATGCAATGCACTTTCGTTGCATCACGCTTGTGAGTTTCGAAAGCGGTCATTTTGGCAGGAGTAACGATTTTGGGGTTGATTTTCTCGAGCTTCTCATCGAGGACATACTCCTTATCCTTATAGTGAGCAATCATGCGAATGTATCTTATCCATTCGCTAAAGTTCGTTCCATCAAAGGTGACCTTTTGACAAAGGCTCATCAAAGTGAAAGAACTCGTAGCAGCATTGTTAGCGTTCGACATCTACAAATAGAAAGGACAAAGATAGATTAGAATATGAATCCCTAATTATCACCCAATAAGAAAAATTAGGGCTAGGATCCAACAACAATATTTACACATTAGAAGAGGGATGCCGTAATCTAATATGCAAACAATTTGAAGGTAAGTGAATGACGATTCACTAATTCTCCACCATGAATAACATAACTTTAAGTCCTAAATGTATTGAGAATTCCTAGGTTCGGATGAGATTCATTGAAACTTTTCAATGGCATGTTTAAATCTCGATATGCCCCTCTCGTTTGTGACTGGGATACCGAGGATCACAAAGCGGGTGTGAATTACCATGCAAATTTACATGGTGCCTTCATTGTAACGATCACCTATTCGATGTGCCGGTAAACCACACACGCTCCATCGAACTATGATAAACAATGAATCACCCTTTGCCACCTTCGCTTAGAACCAATTAGTGTGCCGGTAAACCACACACGCTCCACTAACTTCTTAGCAAGGTGCAAAGTGTAATTTCATGGGATTGCATCAATTCACTTTTCCTAAAGTAAATAAGATTGGGAAATTTTAAGAAAACATGTAGTTACTTTGTATTTCATATTATACTTTTAATGAGAGGATGAGGTTTCCCTATCCTACCCGTTCGGCTAATGACCCTCCACCAATCAAGCAAGCGGTGGGTGTGAGTGTACACCCATTAAGCGCCATTTTATAGGCCGCAACGTTATACCCACCTTATAGATCGACTTTGTGAATGAGGCCTACTAACGGTAAGACTAGCATTTAAGTTATACATATATAGATATTAATCTTGTAATAATATATTAGTATAGGGTTGGATTTTAAACTTGTAAAATTCTAGGGTTTGAAATTTAAATTGTCTAAATTAACCTTTAATCACAAAACATAAATTTCAAAACTTTAGGACAAGTTTTAAACATTTAAAACATAAAGGATCAAATAACAAATAATTTAAATTAACAATTAATCACATAATTATCCATATTTGATTTATTTATTATTTCTTGAAAAACAATTTACCAATTTAATCAAAATAATTAATAATTATCATATAAGGAAATTATAGATTTTATTAACTGATAAATATCTTCAATTAGATCAAAAATATAGTCATATATATCATAAAATCGGATTTGGGTTGATCTAATATGATAAGGGTAAGTTTCCATAAGATAATCATGAAAAAATCCCGATTTTGGCCCTTCCTAACGCTTGGACTCACCGAGTACCCAACTGGACTCACCGAGTCAGGCCAACTCGCCGAGTCCACTATGGGACTCGCTGAGTCCATGACTCACGAATACAAAAATCGAATTTTGCAGTTAAGATTCAAACATTCAAGCATCAATTTAATAGAAACCAATCTAGGCTCTGATTCCACTGATGGGTTTTGGTCATAAGAACATTCCTATGTGCACATACAAACCCTTATTCTTGGATCTAGGTTTCACTAATTAAACATGCATTGAATCCAAGACTTCTAATGACTAATTAGGTATAAGAACAATACAAAACCAGAGTTAGAAGGTTACCTTGAAACACTTGTTTAATCTTCTTGTTCTTGGAGCACTAGAGTCACAATTGTCACTCCTCTAATGGCTTACAAACACCAACTAGCAAAGAGAATGATTTGAGAGAGAGGAGAGAGAACAAAAATTGGCCTGGTTTCTTCCAAAGATAGAGGTGTCGATTTCCCTTCCCCATGGGGTCTATTTATACTTGTAAGGCTCCTAGGGTTTCACCTTTAATCCTAATTGGATAACTTAGACTCTAAGTAATCCTAATCCTTACCATAGATAAGCCATGGACGAATTTGAGGCTATCCCAAACCCTAGAATTCGTCCAATCCATATCCTATAAGGATTTATAGCCTAAAGTGTAACTATCAAACAATTGACAGTTTATACCCTCTTATTTAATTAATCTCCTTAAGTCACCAAATTAATACTAATTAATCTATGACTTATATTAACCAAATAACAATATTATCATTCATTATATTATTCTTATAATATATTAATAATATCTATTCTCTCATAATAAATCATCCTACCAAGTTGCTATGGTGAAGGCAACCCAAAAGGACCATGCACAATCGGGTCAAATACTTGACTAGTATAGTTGCAGCCATAGACACTATTCCAATAGTAAACACCTATGGGTGATGGTATTTTGATTGTTTTGAGTACTAAACACCACAAGGTAAAGTGGTAGGCTAGTCTCTAGGCTTAAGGAAGGAATTTGGGGCATCTTTATACCATAAAAGGGAGTTTACGGCCCAAGAACATCCTTGGCTGTAAACTCTCTTCTAACCTATGTTTCTTGATGTTTCTAAGGTCTAGACATGTTTAATCTAGTGTACAACAAGTTAGAAGAAGAGTGCCTATGATATAGGGGCGTGAACTAGTCGATTTGGCCAAGAACACTAGTGTGTGTTCTTCGTGTTCTTGGTGTTTCTTGAGCCGCTAAACAAACATGATTTTCATGGATGAAATCAATATAAGAAGCTTGACTAAGAGGTGTATCAACTAATAAAGGATAAATACTTACTAGTATTGAAGATCTAGGGTGATTGTTGTTATGATAGTTGAGAGAGAACGAAGGAGAATTGGCCATGGAATGAGAGAAATGACTTAAAATGACCATTTGCCTTATATATGCTCTTGAGTTTACGGAAACAAGAGTTTACAGCCGTAAACTCATGGTCTTGTGTCCGTGAACTCACTTAGATGAGGTTAGGGTTTGTTTTGCTACACTGTGGTCCTAGCGGGTACTTTCTAACACTTATTCCTTAAGTGTATTAGGCTCAAAACTCCTTAGAATGACCTATAACAAGGCTAGAACTATGTACTAATGATTTTGACACTCAGTTGAGTTGACTGAATGAGCTTATAAAAATAAAAAAAATTCGGGTTGTCACAGTAGAAGACCATTCTATCCCTCAATAGCCTTTCTTGAATCAGTTGACCAAAACCTTAAGGTCCTTGGAAGTCAACCCCAGTCAATGGTCTATTTGACCAGTCTCGTAGAGTGCACTCGCTGAAAGAAAACTGCAAACTCCTGCTCTGCATACTCAGAAGTCAACCCTAAGGTCCTCAAAAGTCAACACCGGTCTGTTTGCAGTGAAAGCAAACTACAAACCCCTTGGGGAAATCCCTCTCGAAAATGCCCCTCCTTGCCACACTTGTAGCACACCCCTGCTCTGCATACTCCCTCATGGCTCTTGCCGCACTTCCTATTAATGCGGCCCTTCTGACCCCCATATCTTGAATCAGCGGGGTTTGCCCGCTTGGTTGCCGACTGAGACTGAACTGGTCTCTTATCCTTCCTCTGAGACTCGGCCTCCTCCCTGGCCTGAGTCTCCAGCTCGATCTCCCTCTTCTGGGAATTTTCCTAGAGCTCAGCAAATGTCCGGTATGTTGAGTTCGCCGCGAACTCACGAATGTCTCTCCTCAGTATTCTCAAATATCGACTCATGCATGTCTGCTCAGTAGACACGTGTTCAGGGAAAAACAAGGACGTCACATGAAACATCCGTGTAATCACAGTCATGGACTTTGTCCCTTTCTTGAGGGACAAGAACTCCTGCGCCAGCCATTCCTTGTCCACCACGGGAACATACTCATCTCGAAATGTGGTGGTGAACCTCTCCCAGGTCACAGTTGTAATCTCTGCAGAAGTGAAATCATTCGTCGCAAATTTCCACCAATCCTTCGCTCCTAAGCGAAGCTGGTTCAAATCGAACCGAACCCTCAGATGCTCTGGACAAGAACAGGTGTAGAAGCATCCCTCAATGTCTGAAATCCACCTCATCACGACTATCAGATCCTGAGTCCCATCAAACTCTGGTGGCTTCATGTTGTTGAACTCTCGGTACAGCAACGAGTCACCCCCCTATGGCCTCGTGGCTACAATAGCTATTGTGGCTGTAGCAGCAGCCGCCTCGGTAACTGCAGCGTACCTCTCATCAAACGTCTCAATCAGTGTGGTCTTGATAGACCCAAACATCTCATGAATGGCCTCCTGGAACGCCGCAACCACCTCGTCATGTATCATCCGACGAATCTCCTCGTTGCTAACGACGCTGTCCCCTGGTGTGTGGCGTGTCCCAACCATGATGTCTCTTAAACACAACAAAAAAGATATCAGAGACTCGCTCCAATATACTCACACTCGATACTCAACCCTACTTGTTTCTTGGTGCCCAAAGGATTGTTACATGGACTGTTGTAGTACGGTCCCTATACTACTTTCCACACTGCATCAGTATTCACCCCAAGTCCTCCTCCTCGGATCCCAGATCACAAGTACTCTATATTTCTCTAAGCATGGGCTACTTTCTAGTAGACCACTCATAAGCTCCTCGCTGCTACCTACTCACTCTTGAAGCATCTCAAAGTAGCAGTAATCCCCTAGGCTAAAGCATCACAAATCAGGCCACTCTATTCCTAGATATGTATACCTAGCCTACTCTAGCATGCATAGCATATCACATAATGTAAGGGTATTTTAGGAAATCATCGTTTGGGCGCTGGCTGGTCATACACATGCTCCATTTTGTTTGTCTCAAAATCTTTTACTTATCAAAAAAATTATTTATTTAATGAAAATTTCTCTCAAATCCTCAGTTTGAGTTTAGATACGCCCGAAGGTGCATCTGAATCCCTTCTAAGCCCAATTTCCTCTCCAATCTTTTCTCTTCCGCTCTATCGACAACTAATAGTTGTAAATTACAATTCAAAGAATTATAAGTACCTTTCATCTCTAAATAACAATAATAAAGGCTGAAATACTAAGATATAATATAGAAAAATGTGACATCCCCAATTTCACGGCCAGAAAAGACCGATTTGTTTATGCTTTGTTTTTAAAATCAGAGTAATCTTTTACGGAAAACAGTTGCGGAATTTATTCCCAAAACAAATCATGATAAGAATTTATCAAAGCATTTGTTTAAAGAAATGTATTTTCAATATATAAAAAAATCTCGGGATTTCATGTTCAATACAGACCAAAAGCATAAACAGAACAAGATAGACCTTACACAGTTGAATATAACTATGGGCCTATAATCCTTATCTCTCGTTATGTCAGCCAACTTATGGTCACGTGCCGAAACCTGTAATACAAAGAAAACTGAGAGGATCAGGCTTGAGAGCCTGGTGAGCATATAGGGATTTCAACCCACAATAGTATAATTATTATATTCAACCATCAAACAATCAACCCAATTACCCATCCCCATTATCTTCTTTATTTCTCAAGGTTTTACCCTAAAAATTCAACTATCCTTCATTCAATCATTACTGAGGATTGACCTATGGAATTGGCACAAAATCCATTGCTACATAAGGCGCATCTACCAACATTATCCTTTAAGCGCCTCTGCCAGGATTACATCAAACACTATGAGGTGTGACTACCAGGTTTATGACATTCTCTTTTAGGCGCATCTGCCGACATTATCCTATAAGCGCATCTGCAAGGATTATCCTATAAGCGCATCTGCTAGTATTATGATATTCTCTATTTGGTGCATCTACCAATATTATTCTTAAGCGCATCTGCTAGTATTATGACATTATCTAATTGGTGCATCTACCAATATTATTCTTAATCATCTTACATACCTCATCATTTTATCACATACCAACTATCTCATCTACCTATGTTCTACCCAACATATTAGTAGATATAAAATACATATAAATCAAGGTAAAACGGGAGAGAGAGGAGAGAAAATAGGAACCCTAAACGGTTGGCTCTTCAAATCTATTTGTAGGGCAAAATTTTGCCCTTGCCACGTCGTGGCACCATTTTCCATGTCGTGGGCTTGGTCTTCACTACATGCGTCATCGCAATTTATGTCTGGGGTACTCCAGGAGGCGTCAGAAGATTTGCCACGTCGTGGCATTGGTTGCCACGTTGTGGTATCTGATAGTTTTGGGGTTTCGCGCCCCGAACTTCAAAAATTCATAACTTTCGAGTACGAACTCCGTTTTCGACATTCTTTATATTGACGTGTAGGTGAGATTATTCTCTACAACTCTCGTTTAGACTCTGTTGGATAATTTTGAATTTAATTTTAATATATTATAAATATATTACTTTTATATTATTTTTAGCAGGTCGGGACAGGAAAACTCCGTTATAAATTCATAACTTCATCATCTGACGTTCGTTTTCGCCTATGTTTTTATCGTTTCACTAATATCGATGAGATCTTCGATTCTCATTTAGATTGTTTCAGCTAAAAATCACTCGATCTCAAATCGACGATTCGGGTTGCATACTGGTAAGTCAAAACTTCGGAAAAATCATAACTTCCTCATACGAAGTCAGATTTGGGCGTTCTTTTGATGCACACTTTCGGTTTAACATATTCTAAGACTTTTGTTTAGATTTATATGGCTAAATATCACACTAACGTAAATTCACTTTTTACGTCATTCAGCGTCGTGTCCGTTCTGTCGTGAAACTTCGGCATGACATAACTTCTTCGTTATAACTCGGATTTCGGCGTTCTTTATATCTCCGGAATCCTTGTCATGACCACTACAACTTAGTTGAGATTATCCACCTGAAATAATACTCGACCAAAAATTCATTTTTGATGCTTATCATCTCTAAATTGACTAGCCCAGATCTACGAGCGTTACAATTATCCCCCCTTAGGATGATTAAGTACCGGAATCATCAACGAATTAGGGCTTGCATAATGATTCCACAAGTTAACTCTTCATCCTAGGTAACAACTGTAGCCTCTATGTTTCTTCGAAGAGTATTTAACTCTATGGCTTTCTTGACGGCAGACGATGCCCAATCTTGCATCTGCTTTTCGTACTATGTTGTACTCTCAATCGTAACCTCCAAGTTACAAAATAAGTCCCTATTGTGGATTCCTTCTTCTTATCAGGATAAATACATTCCTTTATCTATTGTAACAGACCGATAGGTCATGCTCTAATGACCTCTCATGGAATGATGCAACGCTTAGACTCGATCTTTTTAAAGTTAAATTCCATAATGGAATATACCATCCTTCATATTCTAATGTGATATAATCACATTTCAACATGTAGCATTTCTAGCTACAAACTTTATGAACAAGGAGTGCGATACCAATGATCGCATTAACTTCAATCTTCTGACTTACGTTCGATGTTACTTCGAACTAGGTTCTCCGAACCACGTAACATACTCATCGTAGTCGGACTCCAATTGGATATGACCATTAGGGTCGGAACAAGAACTATCTTACTAGTCATTACCGAAACAATGGTAATGACATACCAGAATAAAATGAAATCAATCATTAGCTTCTTGGTAACCTTGTGACTTTCCCTGATCCAAGTGCGAGTCCCGTGCTTCTGGTAGTATATGCATCTACTACCTTTTAAACCTACTTATACTTGTCCCAAGTATTGTCCTGCAGTCGACCAAGTCACCATACAAGAAAATCACAAAACAATTTAATACATACGAATGTGTCCAACTAATCATAAACAATTTCCCTAGACTCTACTAGGACTTCTTCATTGCTCAATCTTTAATCATCAACTCTACTTCAACTTGATTAGTGATGGAAATACCAGACGATGAGACAACTTCAAGAATTTCACCAACCGTTCCATCATCCTACCAATCGAAGGTGTACTTTAGACGTACGGTACTCCTCTAAACGTACCTTTATTTCATAAGACATACTCTAAAGGCAAGATACCACTCTTACGATATCTTCTGATAGGTATCATCCACTATCACAAGCCTTCTTCATTTCCTCCATTTACTCAATTTCTCTACGAGTCTTCACCATGGCCTCTTGTACATCCAAGCAGATATTTGGTGTACCAAGCGAGAATTTTAAGATAAGAAAGCTTTAATTATGATAAACATGTAAATCTCCTTATCACCCTGAAATGTTTACATCCTAGTTCTAATATTGTAGTCATACGCTTAGAATCCTAAACACATAAGGTTTCCAGATCCGGTCGGCAACACACCATAGATCCGAACAAATAATAGCATCAATATAGCTATCACACAAAACATTTAGCACATTAAAGCATTTTAGGCATCATTCCTAAAATAAAGTAGTGCTTTTGTCAATTTAGGTGTACTACCTAACATATTTTAGACACACTCCTCACAATCATTACTTAGCATTCTAAGTTTAAGTCTAGAAATTTCCTATAAATTCCTAGTTCGCTTAAACTAATGCTCTGATACCAACTGTGACATCGCCAATTTCACGGCCAGAAAAGACTGATTTGTTTATGCTTTGTTTTTAAAATCAAAGTAATATTTTACAGAAAATAGTTGCGGAATTTGTTTCCAAAACAAATCATGATAAGAATTTATCAAAGCATTTCTTTACAGAAATGTATTTTCATTATATAACAAAATCTCAGGATGTCATGTTCAATATAGACCAAAAGCATAAAAAGAACAACATAGACCTTACACAATTAATTATAACTACAGGCCTATAATCCATATCTCTCGTTATGTCAGCCAACTTATGCTCACGTTCCATAACTTGTAATACAAAGAAAACTGATAGGGTCAGGCTTGAGATCCTAGTGAGCATATAGGGTTTTTGACCCACAATAATATAATTATTATATTCAACCATCAAAAAATCAACCCAATTACCCATCCCCATTATCTTCTTTATTTCTCAAGGTTTTACCCTAAGAATTCAACTATCCTTCATTCAATCATTCCTGAGGATTGACTTAAGGAATTGGCACAAAATCCATTGCTACATAAGGCGCATGTACCAACATCATCCTTTAAGCGCCTCTGCCAGGATTACATCAAACACTATGAGGCACGACCGCCAGGTTTATGACATTCTCTTTTAGGCGCATCTGTCGACATTATCCTATAAGCGCATCTGCTAGGATTATCCTATAAGCACATCCGCTAGTATTATGATATTCTCTATTTGGTGCATCTACCAATATTATTCTTAAGCGCATCTGCTAGTATTATGACATTCTCTAATTGGTGCATCTACTAATATTATTCTTAATCATCTTACATACCTCATCATTTTATCACATACCAACTATCTCATCTACCCATGTTCTACCCAACATATTAGTAGATATAAAATACATATACATTTTAACTCATTTAAAAACCATATAAAACATCCATTCCACAATTATCTCAAATAAACAACAGTATATAAACACATATCATGTATTTCATAGCAAATACTTCATATTTATGTGTTAAAAAGAGTGACTACACTCTCACCCAAAACATATATTTAATACATTCAAACAATACTTGTATTAAAATTGTGTTTATGAAAGGGACTATACACTCACTCCAAATAAACAACAATATATATACACATAACACGTATTTCAAAGCAAATACTTCATATTTATGTGTTAGAAGAAAGTAACCACACACTCACTTGATCAGAAGATGGTCGGACAACACTACGGTTTGTAGAAGTAGTATTCTTCGGTAGATCTGGAAGATCTTCACAAAAACCAGGCTTCTTGCGGGCAAAGCTTCGGCTCGAGAATCTCACTTCTCGGGATCTTCGGGCTTCGGGACTTGATTCGAGTCTTGGGATGAAACTGGGGCTTCGGGTTATTTCTTGCATGTAAATCAAGGTAAAACGGGAGAGAGGAGAGAAAATAGCAACCCTAAACGGTTGGCTCTTCAAATCTATTTGTAGGGAAAAATTTGCCCTTGCCACGTCGTGGCACCATTTTCCATGTCGTGGGCTTGGTCTTCACTGCATGCGTCATCGCAAGTTACGTCTGGGGTACTCCAGGAGGCGTCAGAAGACTTGCCACGTCATGGCATTGGTTGACATGTCGTGGTATCTGATAGTTTTGGGGTTTCGCGCCCCAAACTTCAAAAATTCATAACTTTCGCGTACGAACTCCGTTTTCGACATTCTTTATATCGACGTGTAGGTGAGATTATTCTCTACAAATCTCGTTTAGACTCAGTTGGATAATTTTGAATTTAATTTTAATATATTATAAATATATTACTTTTATATTATTTTTAGCAGGTCGGGACAGGAAAACTCCGTTATAAATTCATAACTTCTTCATCTGACGTCCGTTTTCGCCTATGTTATTATCGTTTCACTACTATCGATGAGATCTTCGATTCTCATTTACATTGTTTCATCTAAAAATCAATCGATCTCAAATCGAGGATTCGAGCTGCATACTGCTAAGTCGAAACTTCGGAAAAATCATAACTTCCTTATACGAAGTTAGATTTGGGCGTTCCTTTTATGCACACTTTCGATTTAACATAATCTACGCCTTTTGTTTAGATTGATAAGGCTAAATATCACTCTAACACAAATTCACTTTTTACGTCATCCAGCGTCGTATAGGTTATGTCGCAAAACTTCGGCAGTTCATAACTTCTTCGTTATAACTCGGATTTCGGCGTTCTTTATATCTCCGGAATCCTTGTCACGACCACTACAACTAAGTTAAGATTATCCACACTAAATAATATTCTACCAAAAAGTCATTTTTGATGCTTATTGATATGTGTATTTTTATATATATTTTTATGCACTATATCTTAATATTTTGGCCCTTATTATTCTCTTTTAGAACTAAAAAGCACTCATAATGCTTTGAATTATGTTTTGCAGCTATTCGTTGTCGATAAAGAACAAAAGAAAAGACTGAAGTGGAAATCAGGCTTAGAAGCTAAAAGAAAATAAAAATGCTGGAGGGCCATTTACGCCCCGCGTAATTCACATTTACGCCCAGCGTAATGACCAAAATCATATTACGCCAAGCGTAATATTAGATTATGCCCCGCGTAATAGCTGGCATCAGATAGACTCAATCGCATATAAATCCGACGTACGCTCAGCGTAATCCGACTTATGCCCAACATATGTAAGTCGGCTACAAAGTTTATAAAAGTCGATTTTCAGCTAAACAGAAGGGGGGGTTCGACTTTCAACTTAATTTAGTCAATATTAAACTTCTATTAAGCCGTTTTGAGGGTCTAGAAGGCAGCCGGAAGGCCTTTAAGCTAACGGGAGCGGAGATCGGAAGGGTTGGAGAGCGGATAAATGTCGGTAATCATATGGGTTGCTAACGTGACCATGTTTAGTATTCCATTGTGTTGCTATTATGTATTTAGTTTCTGATTTTGGTGTAAAAACCTTTTACTTTGTGTTTATGATGGAATGAAACCTTGATTATTAGACTAATTGCTATATTGAATCGTTTGTTTGTGTTTAATTTATCTTGCAAGCTTGTTAAAAGATCCTTACGTATTAATGATAATTAATTGATGTTAATTGTTAAGTGAATTGAGTTGTATGAACATATGCTTGATTGCTTGTCTCTTGTGATTTTGATGACCATTGAGATTATAAGTCTAGGAATAACGAATGTGAAACTAGGATTAACTTGGAAATAAGTAAGTTAATGTGTGAGCCTTGTGTGATAAACCATCAACAAGAGGTTAAATTGAATTAGTAATTTTATTAACTATATTTACAAGTCTTGCTTGATATGAACTGAACACTAGGAAGCATGTTGGTTTAACCAACTGATCACTGTTTGAATTTACTTGTTTGCTAAAGGATTAGTTATAGTGAAAGTGAATCTAATCATTTTAGGAATCAGTGAACATGAATAAATGAATTTGTGTATGCAATTATCTATGTTTTTAAGGTGTAATTTATCTAAACCAAAGTACCTGAAGAGATTTGCTTTCCTATTAGTTTATCGAGGGTTGTTAATTAATTGTTAGTTTGAGATTTATTAAACTATTTATTTATTCTTTTCGTGTGACCTGTAACCGATAATCAAATATTTTAAATTAATTCACTACCTTTCCCGGTGATCGACACCGACTTACCTAAGCTATACTGTAATCTGACTTGGTACACTGCCTATAAGTGCATAGTTAGTCTAAGTTTATTTGGTTATAAATATTAAAATTAGTGGGTACTTTTGTGCACATCAAGTTTTTGGCGCCGTTGCCGGGGAACGGCTTGTCATTAATTTAGTTTATTTGATTATTCGATATTTGTTTTTAGTTAGTTTTTATTTTTAGTTTGATTTTCATTGATATCATTTCACTTGTCGGGAAGGTTCTTATTGTTATTTGCAGGAATTTGGGATTGTACACATTGCTTGACTTTACTTTTTGCATGGATTTCGAGGATGAAAGCGATTAGGGAATTCTTGACCTGCTTAGCCTACTACTTTGTTGATTTGTCCAACTCAATCCATGAGGCGTAGTATATCAAGGCGTATTGTGGTGGTTAAGTGGAAGACCGAGCTCTTGTTGTTCTTGACTAGTTAGGTCACTTCTTGTTCCGCTTTTAGTTAAAGGTGCAAAGAAAACAAAGGAAATATTCTAACGGGTCTCGAAAGTGGGTGTTTTCGTAAACCAATTCTTGCATGCAAAGGTTTTTGATCAACCGTTGTTTGATCTTGACGAAGATAAGTGATTATGACATCTCAGTTTTTTTTTTTTTACGTCACTCATTGGGAAGTCATCAGTTGCTGAAGAAATTAAAAAGAAAAATAATTAAGTTTTAAGTCTCTTAATTAAATAGTTAAAAGAAAAAGGAATTTAAAGAAAAAGGAAAAGTTTCATTTAAACTTACGCCCAGCGTAATAAACCCCGGATCGCGGATAGACTTTTCATGGAGTTGGGTTACGCCCAGCGTAACCTTGTTTTACACTCAACGTAATTCAGCGACCAGGTTATATCTTTTGACCCTTTGACTTCTTTGTTATTCTTTCAAACACTTCTATTTCGCCGCATAAGCTGTGACGGACGAACTCTCTCAAAGAATTTCAAATTTGCTTCTTTTATTGTAAAATCCGGCACACAGGTAAGTTTTTCGGTTACTCAATGTTATGGATTTGTGTTTAAATCGATGAAATTGGCCGCATATTGCCTTTTTTCGAAATCTAGGATTTATACATTTCTTGAATTAGAGCCGATTTCACAAATGTATGTTCTGATTAGGGCTTGAATGGACCGATTTCTATCAATAAACTGAACTCTAGGGCTTAATTTGTCCTTAATCTCGTGATAGACCCATCGATTTGAGCTCGGGGATGGACGCTAAGCGTAACCCCTGTTGACATTGATTCTTGACTGCCTATGCAGTTTCCCTGTAGTGTTTAATCTTGAAAAATACAAGGCACGAACATGGGAATGATTCGTATTTTTAAGGGTGGTCCCGTTTTTTTTCTGCTTTGGACCACGAGGCTGTATGCTCGATATGCCCATGTGTTTGCCCTGCTGTGTTTATTTCTTGCAGTTGCTTAATTTGAAAATTTTGATATGGGTTACGACTTTAGCACAAGAAAAGGATGCAGAACACAGATTCGTGAAACCTGGATGTACGCCCAGCGTACTGTCCATTTCCAGTACCATTTTTTTTATTTAAAAAAAGTTGTTAATGTTGTTATATTTTGTTTGGTTTTGTGTTTATTTGTGTAGATTATGGCCCGAAGAACTCAAAGGACCAACCCACCCGAGGATGTGACCGATCATCGTTTCTTACAATTTCCGCAAACGTTGAACAATGCAACCCGGGCACGATATGTCACCAATTTGAGTTTGTTGCTCACCAAGGAGATCGACATAGCACCCTCATTTAACTGGGAATTGGCGACCCGGATTAGGCTTGCTGCACTGATCCAGGATTTTTTGCAATACATGCACTCGGACGCGAGTGGAGTGGATTTGTTCGTGTGTCAGGGATGGGCACGATTGTTCAGGATCCATGAGCCTGTTTATTGGGAATTTTTGTTGGAGTTCTACGCTACAGTTTCCTATGATCCTACGAAGGCACCCGATGATAGGACATCTTTTGCCTTCAGATTGGGGGGAGTGAGCCGGGAGTGCAGTGTCATAGAGCTTGCGACTCGAGTGGGTATATACACAGCAGATGAGACGAGGAGTGTCCACTTCCCGGTATTCCTTGCTGATTGTCTCACGGACCGGCCAGAAGACTATAACGAGAACGATTTTTGGGCCGAGATTACAGGGGCAGTTTATACGCCATCTATTGCACGGGGGAGGATGATTCGGTCTACTACATACAGATTGCTGCACCGCTTGATTTCTATGACTCTCACGTACCACAAGAATAGTGAGAGAGTGCCTTCGACATACTTGTATTTCTTGTGGGCACTTGTTACTCCAGGGAGGCACCTGAACCTTCCAGTTGCTTTAGCCGTATATTTGGGACGGAGGGCCAGGGGACTTCGGGAGGATAGCCCGATTTGCGGAGGGCATTTTATCACGTGATTAGCTCGATCATATCAGTTGATGACGCGTAAGATCACGAGATCAATGGTGTTTCACGATATGAGGCCGATGAGCCTTCAGTTGTTAAAGTCGATGCGTGTATTAGAGCGGGGCGGAGATGGTGTCTTGCGGGTACGACCAAAGGATGTGGTGGATGAGGAGGGTGTCGCCGAGCCACAGCCGAGACGAGTCCAGCAACGTAGACCTGCTCCTCGGGGAGCGCAGCAGGGACCTGAGCTGGAGATTGATATGCGCTACCTAGCTCAGGGCATTAACCGTCTTGACATGAGGGTACTAAACCTTAGTGAGTATGTTGCACATGTGGACAGGCAACAACAGTGGTATGGGGATGCGTTGAATGCATTCTTTGCCCACCAGGGGTTTCAGTACTCGGTTCCCTATCCTCCACCATTCCAGTCACGATATGATGGGCCCGGTACTTCTGGGACATAGCAGCATGATGACGGAGATGATGAGTGATTTAGTTATCCTTTTTATTTTTATTTTTATTTTTTTTGTGTTATTTTTAGTTTAGTTTAGTATTTTTATTTTGTATGTAATTAAACTTTGATTTAGGATGTTTTACTTTTGTTTTCCATGTTGATGCTCTTTGGTTATATAGATTTCTGCAGAATTTTTGCCCTTAGAAAGCTAGCAGTAAGTTCAGCAGCTAGGTCCGACTGTTGCTAGAGAGAGTCGTGTGAGAGTTCGAAGATTATAGTCAAGACCCACAATCTGTCATAAGTGTGGGGTGCATATTGATTTCGTGAGCGATTGTTTAGAAGATTGGCATTTTTATGATATTTTGAATCTAATGATATGGATCAGATGTTCCCACACCATAGAGTTTTATTTCGATGCGAGGAAGAAGTATCATCCCGACTTCCATGACATGGTTGACACTTTCCTATGTTGTGGGGGATTTTCCATCGCGAGAAAAGGATGTCATTCTTGACGAGACGACGTGGTCGACACTTTCCCGCGTCATTGTTATTATACATTGCATTTGTTTGCAATCTTTTGCACCACATTTTTGAAGTCGGCAGTCTTAATTTTATTTTTCGGCAAATTCAGAAGCAGCAGTTCCAGGTCCAGTCTTTCAGAAATATTTGAAGCAACTTGTAGCAGCCCCATTCGATCTTGCCACAACTACCCAGGGGAGTCTGTTCATTTTTCTCCCTTTTTACGTTCTTAATTTGTTTTAGCATACAATGAGGGCATTGTATGAAATAAGTGTGGGGTAGGGGGTCGGTAAAAGTAAATTATAAAAATGAAATAATAGTTTGGAAATTTCTAGTTTTAGAAAATTTAAAAATTTAGAAAACTTGAAATAATAGTTTAATTTAGAAGAATCTAGTGATAATTTAAATTCAGAAGCAGCAGTTCCAGGTCCAGTCTTTCATAAATATTTGAAGCAACTTGTAGCAGCCCCATTCGATCTTGCCACAACTACCTAGGGGAGTCTGTTCATTTTTCTCCCTTTTTACGTTCTTAATTTGTTTTAGCATACAATGAGGGCATTGTATGAAATAAGTGTGGGGTAGGGGGTCGGTAAAAGTAAATTATAAAAATGAAATAATAGTTTGGAAATTGCTAGTTTTAGAAAATTTAAAAATTTAAAAAACTTGAAATAATAGTTTAATTTAGAAGAATCTAGTGATAATTTAAATTTTGCTAATATTGTATGATGATCCGATGAGAACTCAAATATTTAGTTGAGCCAATATACGTTATAGTGCATTTGTGGCCTCCCTTATTTTAGTGAAATCATGGAACAAAAACATAACCCCACTTGGTTTGAAGGATGCAATATGTTTAGCAGCCTAAACCTGAAATGTATCCAGGAAAATTATTATCATTAACCAATAAAGGTTGAGGTTAAGCGCCTCTGCTTAAGCATGTAAGTTTTGAGTGAAAAAAGTGAGGTACATGTAAAAAAAAAAGAGAATTGCAAGAAAAGTTTGAAGAATTTTGGAGCAAATAAAGTGAAGATCAAAAGATCAAAATTCCAAGAAATTCAAAAAGTCGAAGATACCAAGAAATCAAATCAAATAAGGTGGTGAATTCAAAGAAATCAAAGATCAAATTATCAAGAAAGTGAAGAATTCCTAAAGAAATCCATAGTGGTATCATAAATTGTAATTCTAGATTATGAATGCTTAGGTTTCTCAACTAAAAATACCTTGAGGTTAGGAGGTTTTCTGCGGATGGATTCGGAGGGTTGCATAAAATGAGCATTGTTCGGAAAAAGTGGGCAAGTGTTTATGAAGATTGTGAGTATTTAAAGTATGGGGGGTACTTTAGGAATATTTTAGACACAAATGCATGCGTTGCGGTTTTAACATAATGGCTGAGTTTTAAATGGATTGTTTAGTGTGATATTGGTAAAATAAAAGTAAATTTGCTTGGGGGCAAGCAAAGGCTAACTGTGGGGTATTTTGATATGTGTATTTATATATATATATATATATATATATATATATATATATATATATATATATATATATATATGCACTATATCTTAATATTTTGGCCTTTATTATTCTCTTTTAGAATTAAAAAGCACTCATAATGCTTTGAATTATGTTTTGCAGCTATTCGTTGTCGATAAAGAACAAAAGAAAAGACTGAAGTGGAAATCGGGCTTAGAAGCTAAAAGAAAAGAAAAATGTTGGAGGGCCATTTACGCCCCGTGTAATTCACATTTATGCCCTGCGTAACGACCAAAATCATATTACGCCCAACGTAATATTAGATTACGCCCCGCGTAATAGCTGGCATCGGATAGACTCAATCGCGTATAAATCCAACGTACGCTCAGCGTAATCCGACTTACGCCCAGCGTACGTAAGTCGGCTACAAAGGTTATAAAAGTCGATTTTCAGCTAACCAGAAGGGGGGATTCGACTTTCAACTTAATTTAGTCAATATTAAACTTCTATTAAGCCGTTTTGAGGGTCTAGAAGGCGGCCGGAAGGCCGTTAAGCTAATGGGAGCGGAGATCGGAAGGGTTGGAGAGCGGATACATGTCGGTAATCATATGGGTTGCTAACGTGACCATGTTTAGCATTCCATTGTGTTGCTATTATGTATTTAGTTTCTGATTTTGGTGTAAAAACCTTTTACTTTGTGTTTATGATTGAATGAAACCTTGATTATTAGACTAATTGCTATATTGAATCGTTTGTTTGTGTTTAATTTATCTTGCAAGCTTGTTAAAAGATCCTTACATATTAATGATAATTATTTGCTGTTAATTGTTAAGTGAATTGAGTTGTATGAACATATGCTTGATTGCTTGTCTCTTGTGATTTTGATGACCATTGAGATTATAAGTCTAGGAATAACGAATGTGAAACTAGGATTAACTTGGAAATATGTAAGTTAATGTGTGAGCCTTGTGTGATAAACCATCAACAAGAGGTTAAATTGAATTTGTAATTTGATTAACTATATTTACAAGTCTTGCTTGATACGAAGTGAACACTAGGAAGCATGTTAGTTTAACCAACTGATCACTGTTTGAATTGACTTGGTTGTTAAAGGAATAGTTATAGTGAACGCGAATCTAATTATTTTAGGAATCGGTGAACATGAATAAATGAATTTGTTTATGCAATTGACTATGTTTTTAAGGTGTAATTTATCTAAACCAAAGTACCTGAAGAGATTTGCTTCCCTGTTAGTTTATCGAGAGTTGTTAATTAATTGTTAGTTTGAGATTTATTAAACTATTTATTCATTCTTTTCGTGTGACCTGTAACCGATAATCAAATATTTTAAATTAATTCACTACCGTTCCCTGTGATCGACACCCGACTTACCTATGCTATACTGTAATCTGACTAGGTACACTGCCTATAAGTGATGGGTTTTAGCCATAAGAACTTTCCTATGTGCGCATGCAAAACCCTATTGCTCGGATCTAGGCTTTCTAATAAACATGCTTTGAATCCAAGACTTCTAATAGCTAATTAGGTTAAATAACAATGATGAAACAGATCTAGAATCATACCTTTGACTTCCTTGTTGATCTTGTTTGTCTTGGAGCTTCTAGAGTCACAAATGTCACTCCTCTAATGGCTTACAAACACCAATAGCAAGCAAGATGATTTAGGAGAGAGGAGAGGGGAGGAATTCGGCCTGAGGTTCCTTGCTTTAGGTTTTGTGTCGAATTCCCTCACCCCTAGGGTCTATTTATACTTGTAGAATCCTTAAGGATTACCACTTAAACCCTAATTGGATAATCTTCTCTTAAGGCTATCCAAATCCATTCCATAGATAACCCTATGGACGATTTTGGCTTATCCAAGCCCTAGAAATCATCCATCCTATCTAGGATAAGGATTTACATTCTAAATTGTAACTATCAAACAATTGACAGTTTATACCCTCTTATTTAATTGATCTCTTTAAGTCACCAAATTAATACCAATTAATTTATGACTTATATTAATCAAATAGCCATATATTATTCCTAATAATATTTACTCTCTCTTAACAAATCATCCTTCAAGTTGCTATGGTGAAGGCAACCCAAAAGGACCATGCACAACCGGACATAGTTATAGCCTTAGACACTATTCCAATAGTCTCCCACTTGGATAAGTCTAGTAACTATACAAGTACAATTCGGTTTGCAATCGTAGCTCTCAAAGACGCTGTCAACTCTGATCTAATCAATCTTGTCCTTTAGATAAGGGATCGTACAGTCCTCTGTTAGATATCATGCTGACAATCCTATGGAATGGTTAGTCATGCATTTAAATTTCTCAATCTCCAATTTATTCGACATAGAACTTAATCGAACACATCAATTTAGTTCTGACCGGGCCCGGCACATAAGTCAAATCAAATCATCGAGTGGCCAAGATATCTCTTCTACCCTCTTAGGATAAAATTTACAGATAAACTTCGACTTATATGCATTTACTTATTCATTAACCAACAATACACTACAATGCGTTTTATAACATCAAGTTACTGATGCGTTTTCGCATTATCAATGCAAAATCAATTAACAAATAATAAACCATATATCTAGGTTTTAAGACTATATGATATTATCGTCTTGCGATCACCTTTTATATCGTATTCCATAAGGTGATTCCAGCAAGCGCGCGTTTATTCCAATGCTCAAAACCAGTTCATAAGCACTCATGAACGTTGCAGCAACCCTTGCTATGTCTAACGCCATTTAGACATTCTACACACCAATTCATGACAATCTTCATTCATATCTACTCCCAACATATGAACGATTGTGGACCATTTGAATAATTCGATTATTCCTAATAAACTCAATTATTCTGGAAGTCAAAACATGCAAAGTGAAACAATAGTTAAACAATTAACATGTGACAGTAACTTTACTCATAAATAAAACTCCTTTATTTAATCATCAAATGTTAATTACATTTATCTATTATACGTTTCTAATACTATCTAATCTATACTAATATCATCCTTCAGCCCAATACTCCTAGCATGCTGCAAGTGCTTAACCCTACTCAGTCCCTTCGTAAGCAGATCTGCTGGGTTATCTTCTGATGATATCCTCTTCACTACGAGTTGTCCTTCTTCTACACGATGTCTAATGAAGTGGTATTTTCTGTCGATATGTCGAGATTTACCATGATCCCTCGGTTCCTTGGTCAAGGCAACCGCACCTTCGTTATCACAGAAAATCTCCATGGGCTCCTTTATGGCCGGTACAACTCCAAGATCACCAATGAAGTTCTTTAGCCATATTGCCTCCTTCGACGCTTCGCTCGCTGTGATGTACTCTGATTCGCACATTGAATCAGCTACGGTTTCCTGCTTGGAACTTTTCCAAGTCACTGCTCCTCCATTTAGGGTAAAGACCCAGCCCGACTGCGAATGGTAGTTGTCCCTGTCGGTCTGAAAGCTGGCGTCACTATACCCTCGCACCTTCAAGTCATCACTCCCTCCAAGGACTAAGAACCATTCTTTCGTCCTCCGAAGGTACTTAAGGATGTTCTTCACCGCAATCCAATGTGCTTTGCTAGGGTTCCCTTGATATCTGCTAACCATGCTCAAAGCGAAGGCTACATCAGGGCGAGTACAAGTCATAGCGTACATGATTGAGCCAACTGCGGAAGCGTATGGTACTCGGCTCATTTCTGCTATCTCAGCTTCGGTACTCGGACTTTGAGTCTTACTCAACTTGGCATTTCCTTGTATCGGTAGTTCTCCCTTCTTTGAGTTTTCCATACTAAAACGTTTTAGTACCTTCTCTAAGTAAGTATTCTGACTAAGTCCAATTAGTCTCTTACTTCTTTCTGTTACTATCCTTATTCCCAAAATGTAAGAAGCCTCTCCGAGGTCCTTCATAACGAAGCACTTCCCGAGCCAGGACTTAACCTCCTGCAGAGTCGGGATGTCGTTTCCTATGAGTAATATGTCATCGACATATAGAACGAGGAAGCTTACTATACTCCCACTGGCTTTGACATATACACAAGATTCGTCTTCGCTTCGTACAAATCCAAACTCTTTGACTTTCTCATCGAAGCAAAGATTCCATCTGCGAGATGCTTGCTTAAGTCCATAAATGGACTTCTCAAGCTTACACACTCTATTCGGATGCTTCGGATCCATAAACCCCTCTGGCTGAGCCATGTAAACATCCTCAGCCAACTTTCTGTTAAGGAAAGCGGTCTTGACATCCATTTGCCAAATCTCATAATCATGAAATGCGGCAATTGCTAGCATCACTCTAATAGATTTAATCTTCGCAACTGGTGAGAAGGTCTCATCATAGTCAACTCCGGGAGTTTGAGTAAAGCCCTTCGCGACCAATCGCGCTTTATATGTGTGTACGTTCCCATCCACGTCGTTCTTCTTCTTGAAGATCCACTTGCACCCTACGGTCTTACGTTCGGGCACACAATCAACCAAATTCCAAACTTGGCTATCGTACATGGATTGGATCTCGCTATCCATCACCTCTTTCCATTTCGCAGACTCCGGGCCTGCCATGGCTTCCTTATAGCTATTAGGTTCATCAAGATTTACTAGTGTACCATCACTAATATACGTGTCCCCTTCGGTAGAAATATGAAAACCATAAAACTGGGGATGAACTCTAACTCTATCGGAACGTCTAAGAGGTAAGGATTCGTCAATCGGTTCAACCGGAGTTTCCTCCTCGGGTTGAATGCCAGCGGTAGAGGTTCCTTCATCTATCGACTCTTGAATCTCTTCAAGTTCGATTTGCCTCCCACTGTCTCCTTGGCTTATGAGTTCTCGCTCTTGGAAAACTCCTCTCCTCGCAACAAAAACAACATTGTCTTTCGGTCTATAAAAGAGATATCCAAAGGAGGTTTGCAGGTAGCCGATGAAAATACATCGCTCACTTCGAGGTTCAAGCTTGTCGTGAGTATCTCGTCTTACGAAAGCCTCGCAACCCCAAACCTTGATATGTGCCAACGAGGGAGCTTTCCTTGTCCACATCTCGAGGTTCTTTGGAAACCTTCTTAGTTGGGACTCGGTTAAGGATATGGGCGGCAGTCTCTAAGGCATACCCCCAAAAGAAGATAGGTAGTGAAGCACGACTCATCATAGAGCGAACCATATCCAATAAGGTTCGATTACGCCTTTCTTCCACACCATTCAACTGCGGTGTCCTAGGAGGCGTCAATTGCGAAACTATTCCACACTCCTTGAGATAATCGTGGAATTCAAGACTTAGGTACTCTCCTCCTCGATCGGATCGAAGCATCTTGATTTTCCTACCCAATTGATTCTCCACTTCATTCTTGAACTCTTTGAACTTTTCAAAAGTTTCTGACTTTTTCTTGATTAAGTAGATATACCCATATCTACTATAGTCATTGGTAAAAGTCACATAGAAGCGGTTCCCATCCTTCGTGGTTAATCTAAAGGGTCCACATATGTCGGTATGTATTAGGTCCAATAGCCCCTCACCCCTCTCACAAGTACTCGTGAAGGGTGACTTAGTCATCTTTCCAAGTAAACAAGACTCGCATGTGTCATCTTCCCTAAGGTCGAATGACTCCAACACTCCATCCTTTTGGAGTTGGGCTATGCGTTTCTTGTTGACATGTCCAAGACGACATTGCCACAAGGATGCTTTATCCATACTAGTGGAAGAATCAATATTCAAAACATCATTTCCTAAGTTATCAACAATCATAACAGTTTCATATATTCCATTACATGGTATAGCTTCAAGGTAAAAGACACCATTTAGATAAGCCAAAATAGAACCATTCTCATTATTAAAAGAAAATCTAAATCCTTGTCTATATAAACCATGAAATGAAATGATGTTTCTAGCCATTTCTAGTGAATAGCAACAATTGTTCAAATCTAAGACTAAATTATTCCTAAGCACTAAAGAATACACTCCAATCTTGGTCACAGGCGACAATCTTCTGTTCCCCATGATTAGATTGATCCTTCCTTGCTCCACATCCCTACTTCTTTTTAGTCCCTACACATTAGAACAAATGTGATAACCGCAACCGGTATCAAGAACCCAAGAAATAGCATGATTAGAATCGTTAGATTTGATTGTGTATATACCTGCGAAAGATGGCTTGATCTTTCCTTCCTTGATGGCTTGCAGGTAATACGGGCAGCTTCTCTTCCAATGTCCTATCTTGTGGCAGTGGTGACACTCTGCCTCCCTTGGGTTGGAACAGGGCTTAGAGGGATCAACTTTGGTCCCACTAGAAGAGGAACCATCTCGGGCTTTCACCTTTTGATAGTTATTCGATGAAGCTTTCCTCTTCTTTCCCTTCCCTTGACCAATAGCCAAGATAGGAGAAGCGGATGGATTGGGAGTTGGTGCAACAGACTTGTCCTTGAAGTTGCTCTCAGCAACCCTCAAGAGACCTTGGAGTTTGCTTAGGGTGACCTCCTCTTTGTTCATGTGGTAGGTCATCCTAAATTGATTGTACATCGGAGGCAAAGAGTGAAGCACCATGTCGATCGCCAAGTCTTCACCGAAGTCAACATTTAACTTGCGAAGGCGGTCGACATACCTTTGCATCTTTTGCAAGTGCACGGTACGAGATTCTCCATGACCCAACTTAGCGGAGATCATGTTAGTGAAAATCTCGTAACGCTCTTGTCTCGCGTTTTGGTGATATCTCTCCAACAAGTCTTGATGCATCTCGTATGGATACATGTCCTCGTAGGACTTTTGGAATTCGGAGTTCATGATGGCGATCATGATGCAATGTACTTTCGTTGCATCTCGCTCATGAGTTTCAAAGGCGGTGATTTCGGCGGGAGTAGCCACTTCGGGGTTGATTTTCTCGAGCTTCTCATCGAGGACATACTCTTTATCCTCATAGCGAGCAATGGTGCGAATGTATCTTATCCATTCGCTAAAGTTCGTTCCATCGAAGGTGACCTTTTGGCAAAGGCTCATCAACGTGAAAGAACTAGCAGCAGCGTTGTTTGCGTTTGACATCTATAGAAAGGACAAAGATATATTAGAACAAGAATCCCTAATTATCACCCAATAAGAAAAATTAGGGCTAGGATCCAACAATAACATTTACATACTAGAAAAGGGATGTCGTAATCTAATATGCAAATAAATTGAAGGTAAGTGAATGACGATTCACTGATTCTCCATTACAAAACTTAAACTATTAGTCCTAAGTGTTTTTCGAGAATTCCTAGGTTCGGATGAGATTCATTGAACTATTCAATGGCATGTTTAAATCTCAATATGCCCCTCTTGTTTGTGACTGGGATGCCGAGGATCACAAAGCGGGTGTGAATTACCATGCAAATTCACATGGTGCCTTCATTGTAACGATCACCTATTCGATGTGCCGGTAAACCACACACGCTCCATCGAACTATGATAAACAATGAATCACCCTTTGCCACCTTCGCTTAGAACCAATTAGTGTGCCGGTAAACCACACACGCTCCACTAACTTCTTAGCAAGGTGCAAAGTGTAATTTCATGGGATTGCATCAATTCACTTTTCCTAAAGTAACTAAGATTGGGAAATTTTTTTAAAAGGTGTAGTTACTTTGTGTTTCTTATTATACTTTTAATGAGTGGATGAGGTTGCCCTATCCTACCCGTTCGGCTAACGACCCTCCACCAATCAAGCAAGCGGTGGGTGTGAGTGTACACCCATTAAGCGCCATTTTATACGCCGCAACCTTATACCCACCTTATAGATCGGCTTCGTGAATGAGGCCTACTAGCGGTAAGACTAGCATTTAGTTACATATATATATTATTCTAGTAATATCATATAAGTATAGGGTTATATTTTAAAACCTTTTAAAATCTAGGGTTTGAAATTTAAGTTGGCTAAATTAAAACTTTTAATCACAAATATAAATTTCAAAACTTTAGGGTAGGTTTTAAACATTTAAAACATGGAGGATCAAATAAAAAATAATTCCAATTAACAATTAATATCCTAATTATCTTTATTTGATTTATCTAAGATTTCTTTCAAGATAATTATCAAAATAATTAATCATTATCATATAAGGAAATTAAATATTTTATTAGATGATAAATATCTTTAATTAGATCAAGATAATAGTCATATTTATCAAAAAATCGGATTTAGATTGATCTAATACGATTAAGGTAAGTTTCCATAAGATAATTATGAAAAAAACCCCGAATCTGGCCATTCCTGACGCCTGGACTCGCCGAGTCACAAGGGGACTCGCCGAGTCAGTGACTCAAAAACCCAAAAATCGAATTTTGCAGGTTTGTTTTAGTTAATCAAGCAACAATTTAAAGAAAATCAAGCTAGTCTCTGATACCACTGATGGGTTTTAGCCATAAGAACTTTCCTATGTGCTCATGCAAAACCCTATTGCTCGGATCTAGGCTTTCTAATAAACATGCTTTGAATCCAAGACTTCTAATAGCTAATTAGGTTAAATAACAATGATGAAACAGATCTAGAATCATACCTTTGACTTCCTTGTTGATCTTGTTTGTCTTGGAGCTTCTAGAGTCACAAATGTCACTCCTCTAATGGCTTACAAACACCAATAGCAAGCAAGTTGATTTAGGAGAGAGGAGAGGGGAGGAATTCGGCCAGAGGTTCCTTGCTTTAGGTTGTGTGTCGAATTCCCTCACCCCTAGGGTCTATTTATACTTGTAGACTCCTTAAGGATTACCACTTAAACCCTAATTGGATAATCTTCTCTTAAGGCTATCCAAATCCATTCCATAGATAACCCTATGGACGATTTTGGCTTATCCAAGCCCTAGAAATCGTCCATCCTATCTAGGATAAGGATTTACAGTCTAAAGTGTAACTATCAAACAATTGACAGTTTATACCCTCTTATTTAATTAATCTCTTTACGTCACCAAATTAATACCAATTAATTTATGACTTATATTAATCAAATAGCCATATATTATTCCTAATAATATTTACTCTCTCTTAACAAATCATCTTTCAAGTTGCTATGGTGAAGGCAACCCAAAAGGACCATGCACAACCGGACATAGTTATAGCCTTAGACACTATTCCAACAATAAGTGCATAGTTAGTCTAAGTTTGTTAGGTTATTAATATTAAAATTAGTGGGTACTTTTGTGCACATCACTTATCATATCAAAATTTACTAGCCCGGATCTACGAGCGTTACAAAAAATATGTATAAAAATTCACATATCAAAATACCCCACACTTCGCCTTTGTTCGCCCCCAAGCAAACTTATTTTTAATTTACCAATATAGTATAAAAGAATCCATTTTAAACCCAACCATATCCCAAGACCGCAATGCATGTATTTGTGTCTATAAATCCTAAGAAACTTCCCACTCCTAAATACTCAAAATCCTTATGAACATTCACCCCTTAGTTTATACGACATTCATTTCTGCAACCCTCCGAATCAATCCTCAGAAATCTTCCTTAACCTCAAGGTATTTTTGTAAAGCTACCCAAGCATACATAATCTAGAAATTACAACTTTTGATACCACAATGGATCTCTTGCAATTCTTCACTTCCTTGAATATTTTATATTGATTTCTTTGAATTCACCACCTTTTGGATTTTTGGTATCTTCAACTTTTTGATTCTTGAAATTTTGATCTTTTGATCTTCAACTTGATAGCTCCAAAATTCTTTGACTTTTTTTTTTTTTTTTGTAATTTCTCTCTTTTTTTACATGTATCTCACTTTTTTTTTTTCACTCAAAACCCTACATGCTTAAGCAGGGGCGCTTAACTTCAATCGTTATTGGTTAAGATATTAGGCTACGTGTAATGACTATATGAACTTTCCTGGATAGATTTCAGGTTTAGGATGAAAAACATATTATGCCATATAAACTACCATATTACCTTTCATATCTCATTATTTTTCACTAGGAAATGGGAAGCCACAAATACACTATAACATGTGTTGGCTCAAGTAAACATTTGGGTTTTCATCGGATTATCCCATACAATACTAACAAAAATTATACTAGATTTTCTAAATTAAACTATTATTTCAAGTTTATAAATTTTTAAAATTTAAAATTTTAAAATTATTAAATTTTCCCAATCTAGCGATTAAATTACTTTTCGACCTCCTACCCCACACTTAGTTCATACAATGCCCTCATTGTATACTAAAAGTAATTATGAAAATAAAAGCAGTAAAAAGGAACATAATCCTCTAGGGTAGTAATGGCGAGATCGAATCGGGTTGCTAAAAGTTGCCCCATAAGTTGCTGGAGAACTGGAAACTGGAACTGTCTCTAACTATGCCGGAAAAATAAATCAAGAACGCCGACTTTTAAAATGTGGTGCAAAAGATTGCAAATAAATACAAGGCATAGAAAGCCTGACGTGGGAAAAGTGTCAACCACGTCGTCTCATCGAGTTATGTGAAATCTAAACATAGTCACAATGTGAAAATTGTTGGTGACGTCGTCACATCAAGAACGACAGCCTCCTTTCGCGATGAAAAACTCCCCCACGGTATAGGAAAGTGTCAACCATGTCGTGGAAGCCAGAATGATACTTCTATCTCATGTCGAAATTAAACTCTATGGTATGGGAACAACTCATCCATACCATAGGAATCAAAATATGGTAGAAACGCCACTCTTCTAAATAATAATCTCTCACAATATCAATGCGCACCCCAAACTTATGAAAAATCGTGGGTCTTGATTATAAACTTCAAACGCTCACACATCCCTCTCTCGAGATAAAGCAACAGACGGACCTAACGGCTGAACTTACTACCAACTTTCTAAGGGCGAAAAATCTGCAAAGATTTAAAACAATCAAAGAGCATCAACACGAAAACAAAAATAAAACAAAAATAAAACATCCTAATTTTAAACTAAATACCTACCAAAATAAAAATACTAATACTAATTGTAAGCAACGCAAAATAAAGTAAAAATAACATGAAAATAAAAATAAAAAGGATAAACTAAGTCACTCTCATCCTCGTCATCGTGCTGCTGTGTCCCAGATGTGCCGACTCCATTCCGTTGTGGCTGGTATGGTGAACGAATAGGAACCGGGTACTGAAAACCCTGATGGACAAAGAATGAGGTCAACGCATCCCCATACCATTGATTCCTACCCTCCAATATATTAAAACACTCGTCCATATTCCTAGCAACGTAACGTATATCGATCTCCGGCTTTGGTCCCTGCTGCACTCATCGAGGAGCAGGTCTACGCCTCCGGACTCCCTGTGGCTGTGGATCGACTACACCCTCCTCGTTGGCTACGTCATCTGGTCGTACCCGTATAACACCATCCTCATCCCGCTCGAGTACGCACATCAACTCCAATAATTGTAGACTCATCGGTCTTATATCATGCAACACCATCTATCTAGTGATCTCCACATCAATAATTGATAAGATCTAGCTAAGCGTGTGATGAAGTGCCCACCGCAAATCGGGTTATCCTCCCGATGCCCCCTGGCCATCCTCCCCATGTAAGTGGCTAAAGAAATCGGGAGGTTTAGGTGTCTCCCTGGAGTAAAAAGAGTCCACAGGAAATACAAATCTATAGAAAGCACTCTCTCATTGTTCTTATGATGCATGGGAGATATAGAAATCAAACGATGCAATAATCTAAAAGTGGTGGACCGAATCATCTTTCCCCAAGCAGTTGATGGTATATAAACTCCCAAAGTAATCTCAGCCTAAAAAGTATTTTCGTTGTAGTTATTCGGCTATTCTGTAAAACAATTAGCAAGGAATGTCAGGAAATGAACACTCCTCATTTCGTCTACCGTATAAATCCCAACTCTAGTGGCAAGCTCAGTCACACTGCATTCCCGACTCACACCACCAAGTTGAAAGGCAAAAACTATCCTATCATCGGGTTCTTTCCTAGGATCATAAGAAACTGTAGAATAAAACTCCAACAAAAGTTCCCGATAACTAGGCTCCTAAATACAAAACAATCTATCCCAACCTCGGCATACAAACAAAGACACACCACTCGCGTCTAAGTGGGTGTATTGCAAAAAATTCCGGATCAGCTCGTCAAGTACAGTATGGGACACCAATCCCCAATTGAATAAAGTTGCAATTTCAATCTCCTTAGTAAGCAACAAACTCAAAATGTTCACATATTTTCCCTGAGTTTTATTATTCAAGGTTTGTGGGAATTGCAAGAAACGGTGATCGGTTATGTCCTCGGTTGGATTTGTTCTTTGATTTCTACGAGCCATAATCTGCAAAAATAAGAAGATCAAAACAAAAACAACACCAAATACCCATAGCATTATACAAATTATAAATGCAAAACAGGTTAGCTGGACAAGAACTTACGCTAAGCGTACGTCCAGCGTACACTGGGCGTACGTCCAGATGGTTAAATTTGTTCCATGTTGTTCGTTATTTGTTTAGCCATAATCAATATTCAATATAAATTTGTAGGAAAACATGCAGGGTACCGAAAATCGAGGGTTCTACACATGGTGTATGTCCAACGAATGCTAGGCGTACATCCATGAGCTCAAATAGATGGTTGTTGTATGGGATTAAGGCCAAATTAATTCTAAGGATCTAGTCCAATGATCTGAATCGGTCTATTTAAGGATAATCACACTTAAATTCTCATGGAATCGGCCCCAATTCAAGAAATACAATAAACCCTAGATTTCTTTAAAGGCTTAATGCAGCAAATTCCACTAAATTAAACATAGATTAAAGCAATATGGTAACCGAAAATCATACTTGTGTGTCGATTTCTACAATAAGGAAGAAAAATCAAGGCTTTTTGGAGGTTTCCAGTCACCATCGTAGAATGAAGTAGAATATGAAATAAGAACAAAAATTCAAAGAGGAAAGATATAACCTGTAGACGATGTACGCTGGGCGTAAGGCCAAATTATGCGGGGCATAACTCCAATTCCCTGACTAGTCTGGTCGCGACCATCCACTTAGTACACTAGGCATAATGTTAATTACGTTGGGTGTAACTTTACTGTATTTATTCTCCTTTTTCTTTTTCCTTTATTTGAAATCCCTTTTCCATCTAATATATTTGGGAACTTCTTAATATTTTTAATTGCTGCAACAACAACCACGACTTTCCAATAAGTGACACATTATAAAAAAAATAAATGAGACATCTTGATCACTTGTGTTTATCGAGATCAAAAAATGGTTAATTAGAACCCTTGCACGCAAGAAATGGTTTGTGAAAACAACAACTTTTGGGACCCGTTAGAATATTTCCTTTGTTTGCTACACACGCTTAACTAAAAGTAGAACAAGAGGTGACCTAAGTAATCAAGAACAGCAAGAGCTCGGTCTTCTACTTAACCACCACAATACGCCTTGCTATACTACTCCCCATGGATTGAGTTGAACAAATCAACAAAGTAGTAGGCTACGCAGGTCAAGAATTCCCTAATCGCTTGCAATCTCGAAACCCATGCAAAAGGTAAAGCCAATCAATGTGTATGATCGCGAATTCCTACAAATAACAACAAAAACCTTCCTAACAAGTGAAATGATATCAACAAAAATAAAACTAAAAATAAAATAAAACTAAAAATAAAAACAAATAATCAATAATCAAATAAACTAAAGTAATTGAAAATCGTTCCCCGGCAACGGCGTCAAAAACTTGATGTGTATATCTAATGCACTGGTTTTTTATTTATAATTCCTAATTTATCGCATCTAAACCATACCTTATAGCTTTGATAAGCAAGGGTGTCAAAAAAAGGGGAACGGTAGTGAATTAATTTGAAATATTTGATTATAGGTTACACGAAACACAAAAAAGCAATAAAGAAATGGTTTATTAAATCTCAAACAAACAACTAGTTAGCAAATCTCGATAAACTGATAGGAAAACAAATCTCTTCAGGTACTTTGGTTTAGATAAATTACACCTTAAAATCATAGATAATTGCATACACAAATTCATTTATTCATGTTCACCAATTCCTAAAATGATTAGATTCGTGTTCACTATTACTAATCCTTTAGCAAACAAGTCAATACAAACAGTGATTAGTTGATTAAACTAATATGCTTCCTAGTGTTTAATTCGTTTCAAGCAAGACTTGTAATAATAGTTAATCAAATTACTAATTCAATTTAACCTCTTGTGGATGGTTTATCACACAAGGCTCACACATTAAGTTACTTATTTCCTAGTTAATCCTAGTTTCACATTCGTTATTCCTAGACATATAATCTTGATGGTCATCAAAATCATAAGAGACAAGCAATCAAGTAGATGTTCATACAACTCAATATACTTGACAATTAACATAAAATAATTGTTATTAACACATAAGGATCTTTTAACAAGCTTGGCAAGATAAATTAAACATAAACAAACTATCTAATATAACAATTAATCTCTAAATCAAGGTTTTATTTAATCATAAACTCAAAGTAAATGGTTTTGACACCAAAATCAGTAAGAAAAAACATAATAGTATCACAGTGAAATGCTATGCATGGTTACGTTAACAAACCACATGATTACTGACACGTATCTGCTCTCTAATCCTTCTGATCTTCGCTCTTGTAAACTTAACAGCCTTCTGGCCGCCTCCTAGACCCTCAAAACGGCCAAATATATGTTTATTGCTAAGGATTAGTGGGAGTCAAAAACTCTCTTCTGGTTGGCCAATATCCTCTATTTATAACTTTTAGAACCGACGTACGTATGTTGGGCATTGGTCGAATAACGTTAGGTGTACAAGGAATTCCATCGCGATCCATACTTCGGGACACCATCTCACTATGCTGGACGTAATGATATTTACACGGGGTATAGTCCATATTTCAGCATTACGCTTGGTGTATGTTATATTACGCTTGGTGTAACGACAGTCTTCAACATATTTTCTTCCTTTTAGCTTCTAAGCCTGATTTCCGCTCCAATCTTTTCTCTTCTGCTCTAACGACAACTAATAGCTGTAAATTATAATTCAAAGCATTATAAGTACCTTTAACTTCTAAATAAGAATAATAAAGGTTGAAATACTAAGATATAATTTATAAAAATATGTATAAAAATACACATCAACGACCCACTTGTAGAAGATGCAGAGATATGTGGATCGCTTGCTAAAATTTAACGTCAATTTTGATGAAGAGTTGGCCATAGACATAATTGTACACTCTTTACCTTCTTGTTATGATCAGTTTCATATGACTTATCATATGAACAAGGAGGATGTCACTTTTAGCAAGCTTCAAGGGCTTTTAAGGACTGTAGAAAGCAACCTTAAAGGCAATTCGGTTGTGTCTATTCCTACTACTACTTCTACCCCTGTTCTGGAAATATGACATGGAAAGGGAAAGAAGAGGAAGGCCACTTCCAAGATCTGCAAGGGAAAGTCCCTTGATGGATCCTCTTATATTAGGACCAAGGCTGGTTCCGTTAATTCGTCTTCCTATCCGAAGGATACTGACTACTTCCATTGTCATGAAAAAGGGCACTTGAAACGATGTTGTCCCAAGTACTTGTAGGACATAAAGGATGGGAAGATCAAACCCTCATTTGCAAGTATTTACATAATTCAATCTAATAAATCATCAAATGCTAATTCATGGGTCCTTGATATAGGTTGTGGATTTCACATTTGTTTTGATTTGTAGGGACTAAAAAGAAGTCAGGATGTGGAGCACAGGAAGATAAACTTAATCATGGGAAATAGGAAAATGTCGTCTGTGATCAAGATTGGAATTTATTGTTTATTTCTTAGAAGTGGTCTAAATTTAGATTTGAATAATTGTTGTTACTCGGCCGATATAGCGAGAAATATTATTTTGTTTCATAGTTTTTACAAACAAGTTTTTACCTTTTCGTTTAATAATGTAGTCGGTGCTATTTATGCTTATTATTGGGATGCTAACCGCTTCTATGTGACTTTTACTGATGATTACAATAGGTATGGCTATATCTACTTAATCAAGCATATGTCAGAGACTTTTGAAAGGTTCAAAGAGTTTAACCGAGAAGTGGAGAATCAATTGGGTAGAAAGATAAAGATGCTACGATCCGATCATGGAGGAGAGTATCTTAGTATCGAGTTCCTTGACTATCTTAAAGAATATGTAATAGTACCTTACTAGACATGGTTCGTTCCATGATGATTTGAGCTTTGTTACCAATCTCATTCTGGAGGTATGCCTTAGATATTGCCACCCATATCCTTAATTTAGTCCTTACCAAAAGGGTTTCCAAGACACCTCACGAGATGTAGACTAGGAAGGTTCCTACATTATATCACATCAAAGTTTGGGGTTATGAGGATTCTGTGAGAAACAAAACTCACGACAAGCTCGAACCTCGGAGTGAATGATGGATTTTCATCGGCTACCCGCAGAATTCCTTTGGATATCTCTTCTATAGTCTGAGTGACAATGTTGTCTTCATTGCGAGGAGAGGAGTCTTTCAAGAGAGAGAACTCATATGCCAAGAGGAAAGTGGGAGAAAAATTTACCTTGAAAAGCTTCAAGAGTTAAGCGATGAAAGAACCTCAAACACGAGCACTCAACCCGAGGAGCAATCTCCAGTTGAACCAATTGACAAGTCCATAGTTCCGAGGTGTTCTAGTAGAGTTAGTTTTCCACCTGTGTTATATGGTTTTCATATAACAGCTAAAGGTGATACATATATCAGTGATAGCACACTGATAAATTTTGATGAACCTAACAACTAAAAGGAAGCCATGGCAGGCCCCGAGTCTGCTAAGTGGAAAGAGGCTATAGATAGCGAGATTCAGTCCACGTATGACAATCAGGTTTGGAACTTGGTTGATAATGTATTGGGTCGTAAGATAGTCAGGTGCAAATGGATCTTCAAGAAGAATACCAATATGGATGGAAATGTACACACATATAAGGCGTAACTGGTTGCGAAGCGCTTTACTCAAACTCCAGAAGTTGACTATGATGAGACCTTCTCACCAGTAGCGAAGATTAAATCTATAAGGGTTATGGTAGCCATAGTTGCATTTCATGACTATGAAATATGGAAAATGCATGTCAAAACCGCTTTCCTTAATGGAAAGTTGGCTGAGGATATTTACTAGAGTTAGCCAGGGGGTTTTGTCAGTGCAGAGTACCGTAATAGAGTGTGTAACCTTTAGAAATCCATATATGGATTGAAAAAAGCATCTCGCAGATGGAATCATTGTTTTGATGAGAAACTCAAAGAGTTCTTATTTTTGAGAAGGGAGGATGAGTCTTGTGTATATCTCAAAGCTAGTAGGAGTATACTTAACTTTCTGCTGTTATATGTGGATGATATAATACTCATAGGAAATGACATCCCAACCTTGCATGAGATCAAGTCCTGGCTTAGGAAGTGTTTCGCTATGAAGGACCTTAGATGTCACACCCCAAAACTAGGAACGGAGGAAACGTTCTGTGGCGGAGGACGTCATGTACAGTATCACAACAATGAAAAGTAGTAAACAAGCAACAACATCATCCATTGCATTAATAATATAATTATTATACAATTATGCTCTGTCAAATTTTGATAAACACTAAAGCATAAATAAAAATGAAAGATGAGTCTTCAACGAGATCCATCTTCCCTAATCCTTGCATTGGTACCTGTCTATGATGACCTGAGGATACAAGTAATTTTGAAAGGGAGTATCAGCTATAAAGCTGGTAAGATCATAAGTATTTTAGTGGTTTAATTTGTATGTAAGAATTTGTAAGTTTATGAACTGTAAGCATGGAAAATGTAAATGAACTGTAAGTATAAAAATGTTTGTAAAACAACTGTAATGTTTGAAAAACTCTAGAATCCCTATGATTCCTACTATTATATAAGGGTGTCTTCTACCAAGACCTAACTGTTCTCAATGTAGTCTTCTACCAAGACTTAATTGTTCTCAATGTTCGTTTCTTGTAAAAGTGTGTAATTTTCCCAAGTGTAACTATTATTAACAATATATAGTTTTTACATTTAAAGATTAGTGAAAAGATCACTAAATATATGTACAGGGAAAATTAATGTAGTACTAAAATGTAGTGCTATAAGAACTACTGCTGTACTAACTACCTTAAACCGGATTTATATTAAGGTATCATGTGATTAATTGTACCATACTATTGACTGGATAACAACGACAAATGTAGTTCGTAAAAAGAAATGACGTTTGGCACCTGCAGACCTGCAGGTCCAGCTGTAGGTAGCAGCAAGGTGTAGGATAGTCAATCCAGTATAGATCTATATGCAAATTCACGCTCCCCCTCCAAGAGACTCTGGCTACAACTCGGGCCATGACATTGAAGGCATACTCCGATACAGTGGATCACAATTTTGTTAACGTATTCATGTATATGTACTTAATGTAAGCGTAATCATGTAAAAGTATATGAACGTATGCCTTTGCTACCCAAAGGTACTGAACTGACTAAAAGGAATTATTATGTCCATATATGTACACATGATATATAACTAATGTTTAAATGACGTTCGGACGGGTACCCGATATCTCACCAGACCACATCTCAAGCACGAAAAGGAAATAGGGTGGATAGCCTTCCTAAGTCCTTTAAACATTGCTTATATATTTATACATCTATAAGCATGCTTATAACAGGATCTCTATGTAAACATATCAATGTAAATGTAAAGTAATGTACTGTAATGTTCTGCGTGTGCTAGCCGTAATGTGTGTTCTTTCTCTATCTAGCAAGTATTGACTCATGAATGAACTGACTCATTGTATGATATCGTGTTCTAGTAATGGTTCTAGTATCTTCCTAAACTACCCATATGGTAGCTTACTAGTAATTTAACTGGTACATATGAACATGGATGTATACCCTTGCTACCCAAGGGCATTGAATGAACTGGAAGAACCTTTATGACTATATATGTACGTATGATATATAACTCATATTTAAATGACCTTCGGACGGGTACCCGATATCCCACCAGACCACATCTCAAGCGCGAAAAGGAAATAGGGTGGATAGCCTTCCTAAGTCTTTTAAACATTCCTCATATAAATATACATATATAGGCGTTCAATTTATAATATAAAAGCATAAAGTAAGTTTTGTAAAACCTTTGAACATAATTATTATTTAAGAAAATATCGACTTGATGTCAATCTATAAAACGGTTTGAAAGCATGGGTTTGATAAAACAGTTTAAAGTATAAAAGAACATTTGTTTGAAACACAATTATAAATGAGTTTGAAATGAAGCGTAGAGAGTAAAGTGTACAACTTAACAAGGAGTTTTAATCATATAAAATGTTTATGAAAATCATGTAACACCGAAAATTTAAAGCCAATTTTTCAATTTATATAAAAACATAATTCCATTAATATTCATAAAAACAACCATTTTACTTGTTCAACATAACAGTACAAAATCCCAAGATCAACGTGTAAAACTCCAAACGTGTGTGTACGGATCAAGCCGACGCCTTCCCGCGGTCGTCACTAGCACCTGAAACAAATAACATCAACACTGTAAGCACAAAGCTTAGTGAGTTCCCCAAAATACCACATATAACACATATTAGCCACTCGAGGCTATAACTCTGTGGGTCCGTGCACCCAAACTCTGTGAACCCTCAGGTTCTAGCTCTGATAAACATGCACCACATAAATCACGTAGAAATCATGCAGTACAACACATAACATACATAGCATACAAATACTCTATCACATAACTCTGGTTACCTACTCAAGGTAAAGTATAGTGAGGAGACTCACCTCGTGTGTCTCGGTAATTCGTAACCCTGAAATCACTAAACACTCGATCCGCCGAGCTGTAGTCCCCCTATAGCACAATACATCTCTAATTAACACTTTCCCAACTAGGGTTGATCACACTATAACAAATCACTCTTGGTCAACGCTGGTCAACGGTCAACGGTCAACTTTGACCGGACTCGGCGAGTCCGTGCGCATGCACCAATTTCCCTGGAACCCTCCCTTGACACGTCGAGCATTTCCCCCAACTCGACGAGCTCCACCTGGCACGAGTTGTGGGGCCACCACGACTCAACTCGCCGAGTCTCAAGAACAACTCGGCGAGTTCAGTTTGACTCGGTCCACCTGTCCATCCTGACTCTCCCTTGACCCACTGAGTTCACCTTTCCCAACTCGGCGAGGCCACTCGCTGAGTGGTCGCGCAACATTCATGCTACTTGCCGAGTCTGTTCTTCGGACTCGGCGAGTTCGTGCCATGCACTGACTTAATCTTGCTCTAAAGGTCAGATCCAGTCCACTAATCCATAGATCCAGTCCCTCCATGCTTATTTAGCACGTAAAGTCACAATCTTGAAGCATAAATAACCTCTACATGATCACAAATGATGTTTTTGACCCAAATACTTCAACACAAGGCCAAGGACTCCATTTCCATCCATAAATCTTGATGAGTGAGGCCCTCTGGACCTCTATGGGTCCAGATCCATGGTCTCAACTCCAAGAGGGAACCAAAGGGGCATCAAATCACCCCATAAATGATCATATTAAACCCTAACATGCATCAAGTTTCACCAAACAGAAAATGGTCCGAAAATAATACCTCTAAAGTGATGATCCAAGCTCCAAATCCACGAAATAACAACCTCCTTTTCTTCCTCTTGCCTAGAGCCTCCTTCTTCTTGCTAAACAACACTCACAAGGTCAAGATTTGCTCTCAATCCTTCACCAACCGCTCAAGAACTTTAGGGACACACTCTGGGGGTTGGATGAGCGCAAATGACGGCCATAAGGCCCTTTAAATAGGCCACAAACCCGGGGATTTAGGGTTTCATTACACAGCGCAGACTCGCCGAGTCCAAGCGCGCACCATCGATCAGTTCCGCGTCCCTACTCGGCGAGTTTGAGCCCCAACTCGCCGAGTCCCTCTCACAAAATAACACAATTAAACTTACATTATACCTGGAAAAATCTGGATGTTACAACTCTCCCCCACTAGAACTGGACTTCGCCCTCGAAGTCTCGCTCTAAAACAGCTCCGGATGCTTCTCTCGCATCATACCCTCCGGCTCCCAGGTCATCTCTGATCCCTTCCGATGTTTCCACTGAACCAATACCAGAGGTACCTCTTTGTTCCTCAAAATCTTGATCTTCCGATCCCTAATAGCCACTGGTCTCTCCGCATAATTCAGGCTTGCATCAACCTGAATATCCTCAAGTGGAACCACTGCCGACTCATCGACTATACATTTCCTCAACTGCGATACATGAAAAGTGTTGTGAATCTGCCCCAACTCTGCTGGCAACTCCAGCCGATAGGCTACCCGGCCTACCCTGGCATTCATACGAAACGGGCCTATAAACCGGGGCCCCAATTTGCCCCTCTTCCTGAACCGGATCACTCCTTTCCAAGGAGAGACCTTCAGGAGAACAAAGTCGCCGACCTGAAATTCCAGCTTGGACCGGCGTCTATCCGCGTAACTCTTCTGTCGGCTCTGAGCGGTCAATAACCTCTGCCTGACCAGCTGTATCTGCTCTGTCGTCTGATTCACGATCTCTGTACTGCCCATTACCCTTTGCCCAACCTCTCCCCAACATATGGGAGTCCGACACCTCCTACCATACAACAGCTCAAAAGGTGGCATACCAATGCTCGAATGATAGCTGTTATTGTAGGAAAACTCCGCCAAGGGCAAATACGTGTCCCAACTACCCCCAAAGTCCAGAACACAAGCTCGAAGCATGTCCTCGAGTGTCTGTATCGTCCGCTCACTCTGACCGTCGGTCTGGGGGTGGTATGCGGTACTAAAATGCAGCTTAGTACCCAACTCCTCATGAAATTTCTTCCAAAAACGGGAAGTGAACCGCACATCGCGGTCTGAAACAATCGAGATAGGCACCCCATGCCGAGATACAACCTCCCTCACGTAAACCTCCGCCAACTTCTCCGCTGAAGAACTCTCACTGATGGCAAGAAAGTGAGCGCTCTTTGTCAACCTATCCACGATCACCCAAATTGCATCAACTCCTCTGGTAGTCCTCGGCAATTTGGTGATAAAGTCCATAGTGATCTGTTCCCACTTCCACTCGGGAACCTCCAATGGCTGCAACTTGCCATGCGGTCTCTGGTGTTCGGCCTTTACCTTTCGACAGGTCAAACACTTCTCGGCAAACCATGCTACATCCCTCTTCATACAGGGCCACCAATACTCCTTCCTTAGGTCCAAATACATCTTCGTGGCCCCGGGGTGGATCGAAAATTTCGATCTATGAGCCTCCTCCATCAATGTAGCACGTGTACCGCCCACAAACGGTACCCAGATCCTGCCCTGATAAGTCATAAGGCCTCGACTATCCGATACAAACTCAGAAACCAACCCAGCAACCCGCTCTCTCTTCTGCATCTCCGGACGCACGGCCTCGGCCTGAGCCCCACGAATGGCATCCAGAACTGGAGCTATCACGGTCAATCTCAAACATACATCTCGCAGGGGAGTACTCTCCGCCCTGCGACTCAATGCGTCGGCTACCACATTAGCCTTGCCCGGGTGGTACAAGATCTCACAATCATAATCCTTGACCACGTCTAACCATCTCCTCTGCCGCATATTTAGGTTAGGCTGATCCATCAAGTACTTCAAACTCTTATGGTCCGTGTAAATCGTACAACGAACCCCATACAAGTAGTGCCGCCAAATCTTGAGGGCGAACACCACTGCCCCCAACTCCAAATCGTGTGTGGGGTACCTCGTCTCGTGAGGCTTCAACTGCCTCGATGCATAAGCTATCACATGACCCTTCTGCATCAGTACCGCTCCCAATCCTAGGATCGATGCATCACAGAATACCACAAAACCTTCCATACCTTCCGGAAGGGCTAATACTGGAGCTTCACACAACCTCTGGCGAAGCGTCTCAAAGGAGGTCTGCTGCTCGGGACCCCATACAAATGTCACACCCTTCCGGGTCAATCTGGTGAGTGGAACCGCAATCTTGGAGAAATCCTTAATAAACCTCCGATAATACCCTGCCAACCCGAGGAAACTCCGGATCTCAGAAGGTGACCTCGGCACCTCCCACCTCATCACTGCGTCAACCTTGGCCGGATCAACCAATATCCCCTTCTGGTTAACGAGATGTCCCAGGAACTGGACCTCCCGCAACCAGAAATCACACTTGGAAAACTTTGCGTAAAGTTTCTCCGCTCTCAAAACCCCAAGCACCTCTCTCAAATGCTCCTCGTGCTGCTCTCTGGATCTCGAATATACCAGAATGTCATCAATGAAAACAATCACCGACCGATCCAACATCGGCCGACATACCCTGTTCATGAGGTCCATGAACACAGCCGGGGCATTGGTGAGCCCAAAAGGCATCACCACAAACTCATAACGCCCATAACGCGTCCTGAATGCTGTCTTCTGGACGTCCTCGTCCCACACTCTCACCTGATGATAGCCCGACCTCAAATCAATCTTGGAGAACCAAGATGCTCCCTGTAGCTGATCGAATAAATCGTCGATCCTCGGTAGCGGGTAACGGTTCTTGACCGTCAGCTTATTCAATTCCCGGTAATCAATACACATGCGATGCGAGCCATCCTTCTTCTTCACAAACAGGATGGGTGCTCCCCACGGCGAGCTACTCGGCCGAATAAACCCCTTTCCCAGCAACTCCTGAAGTTGCGAGGATAACTCCTGCATCTTTGGAGGCGCAAGGCGATACGACACCTTAGCAATAGGCGCGGCTCCAGGAACCAAATCGATGCCAAACTCCACTTGCCTCACGGGAGGCACACCTGGTAACTCTTCGGGAAATACATATGGAAACTCCCGCACCACCGGAACTTCATCCACAGAGCTCGGTCTCTCCGAAATCACTCGCGTATCCATCACATATGCTACATAACCCTTACAGCCCTGCTGTAAACACTGCCTCGTCCTAGCAGCCGAACAAAAGGCTGATCCAGAACGTGTACCCTCGCCGTATACTGAAAGAACTCCCCCACTAGGATCTCGTATAGTCACCAACTGTCGCTCGCAATCGATAACCGCACCGAATCGGCTCAACCAATCCATGCCCACTATAACACATACATCACCCATCGCAATCGGAATTAGGTCGATCGGAAACTCGACCCCGAATATCTCCAATACACATCCCCGGAAGACCTCAGTAGCACAAATCACTCTGTCGGCGGCTATGGAAACCCGCAGGGGCTGACTCAATGCCCCACGACTAACACTGATACTCTGACTAAATGCCAAAGACACAAAAGATCGACTCGCACCCGAGTCAAATAACACTAAAGCAGGTACAGAATTCACAAGGAAGGTACCTATGCATAGCATAATATAAGCATAATATCTCAACACCATAATTAAATAATGAAAAGGAAACATACCAGCCACAACGTCGGGTGCAGCGCGGACCTCTTCCGCAGTCAGCTGGAAGGCTCTCCCCCGAGCCCTCGGTGCCTCGGCCTTCACGGGCCGACTCTCTGTAGCAGCAGCTATGATGGCGGCGGGATCAGTCCCCTGAGATGCCCCGCGCAGCAGCGGGTACTCCGCCTTCCGGTGTCCGGTCTGGTTGCAGTGGAAGCACACTGCAAATCCCCTGGGGAAGTCCTTAGCCATATGCCCCTCCTTGCCACATTTGTAGCAAGACCCTGCCCGGCAGACGCCGTCGTGACCCTTGCCGCACTTCCCACAAGTGCGGCCCTTCTGGCTCCCGGGTCTGGGATCAGCGGGCTTGGCCCGCTTGGCTGCCGGCTGGGACTGTGCCGGCCGCCGATCCCTCCCCATAGACTCCGCCTCTTCCCTGGCCTGAGTCTCAAGCTCAATCTCCCTCTTCCGAGCATTTGCCTGAAGCTCGGCAAATGTCTGGTACGAGGAGTTCGCAGCGAACTCCCGAATATCCCGTCTCAGAATGCTCAGGTAACGGCTCATACGTGCCTGCTCGGTGGACACGTGCTCAGGGCAAAACATCGCCCTCTCATGAAACATCCTCGTGATCGCTGTAACTGACTCGGTACCCTGCTTGAGGGTCAGAAACTCCTGCGCCAGACGTTCCTTCTCCACCTGAGGAACGTACTCATCTCGGAACATGGTAGTGAACCTCTCCCAGGTCACTGCCGAAAGCTCAGTCGGTGTGAAATGCGCAGTCACAAACTTCCACCAGTCCTTCGCTCCCAAGCGAAGCTGGTTCAGCGCGAAACGAACCTTCAAATGCTCAGGGGACGAGCAAGTGAAGAAGCATCCCTCCATATCAGATATCCACCTCATAGCTGCCACCGGATCCTGTGTACCATCAAACTCTGGTGGCTTGGTGTTGCTGAACTCCCTAAACAACATCGCATCACCTCCCTGGGGTCTCGTCGCAGCAATCGCTGCGGTAGCCGCTGCAACCGCAGCCTCAGAAAGAGCGGCATAGCGCTCGTCAAACGTCTCAATCAAAGCGGTCTTGATAGACCCGAACATCTCTGGTATCTCAGCTCTGATGACCGCAGCCACCTCCTCATGAATGATCTGTCGAATCTCCTCATCACTAGATCCGGCATCCTCCGGCATGTGTCGTGTCCTCACCATGATCAACCTCTGAAATACAACATGCGATAATTAGAATTCACTCGAACACTCTTACATTCAACAATCCACCCCTCCTTGATTCTTGGCATCCCCAGATTATTATTTGGACTGTGTACCGCACCGGTGCTTTGAGTAGTACGGGCCCAATACTACTGTCCGCACCGTCTCAGTACACACCCCAAAGCGTCCTCTTCGGATCCCAGTCCCCAAGTACTCTATTATACTTAAATCACTCTGGAACAAATCTCACACAAAGCCCTAGCTGCTACCTAATTACTCTCAGCATCTCATAGCAGCTCACCATTCCCTAAGATAAGGCATCACAAAACAGGCCACTCTAGTCCTATCAGCAATACCTAGCCTGCTCTAGCATGCAAACACATCACAGTAATAATTATTTCATAACAAAAGATATTTTGGGAATTCACCGTTCGGGCGCTGACTGATCGTACACACGTTTCTTCCTGGAAAACCCTTTACTCTTAGAAAATTTTGGTTTTTATTTTTGAAAATATCTCTCTAATTCCTCAGTTTGAGTTCAAATACTCCCGAAGGTGTACCCGAATCCCTCAAACCAAGGCTCTGATACCAATTTGTAACACCGAAAATTTAAAGCCAATTTTTCAATTTATATAAAAACATAATTCCATTAATATTCATAAAAACAACCATTTTACTTGTTCAACATAACAGTACAAAATCCCAAGATCAACGTGTAAAACTCCAAACGTGTGTGTACGGATCAAGCCGGCGCCTTCCCGCGGTCGTCACTAGCACCTGAAACAAATAACATCAACACTGTAAGCACAAAGCTTAGTGAGTTCCCCAAAATACCACATATAACACATATTAGCCACTCGAGGCTATAACTCTGTGGGTCCGTGCACCCAAACTCTGTGAACCCTCAGGTTCTAGCTCTGATAAACATGCACCACATAAATCACGTAGAAATCATGCAGTACAACACATAACATACATAGCATACAAATACTCTATCACATAACTCTGGTTACCTACTCAAAGTAAAGTATAGTGAGGAGACTCACCTCGTGTGTCTCGGTAATTCGTAACCCTGAAATCACTAAACACTCGATCCGCTGAGCTGTAGTCCCCCTATAGCACAACACATCTCTAATTAACACTTTCCCAACTAGGGTTGATCACACTATAACAAATCACTCTTGGTCAACGCTGGTCAATGGTCAACGGTCAACGGTCAACTTTGACCGGACTCCGCGAGTGCACTATGGCGACTCGGCGAGTCCGTGCGCATGCACCAATTTCCCTGGAACCCTCCCTTGACACGTCGAGCATTTCCCCCAACTCGACGAGCTCCACCTGGCACGAGTTGTGGGGCCACCACGACTCAACTCGCCGAGTCTCAAGAACAACTCGACGAGTCTAGTTTGACTCGGTCCACCTGTCCATCCTGACTCTCCCTTGACCCACTGAGTTCACCTTTCCCAACTCGGCGAGGCCACTCGCTGAGTGGTCGCGCAACATTCATGCTACTCGCCGAGTCTGTTCTTCGGACTCGGCGAGTCCGTGCCATGCACTGACTCAATCTTGCTCTAAAGGTCAGATCCAGTCCACTAATCCATAGATCCAGTCCCTCCATGCTTATTTAGCACGTAAAGTCACAATCTTGAAGCATAAATAACCTCTACATGATCACAAATGATGTTTTTGACCCAAATACTTCAACACAAGGCCAAGGACTCCATTTCCATCCATAAAGCTTGATGAGTGAGGCCCTCTGGACCTCTATGGGTCTAGATCCATGGTCTCAACTCCAAGAGGGAACCAAAGGGGCATCAAATCACCCCATAAATGATCATATTAAACCCTAACATGCATCAAGTTTCACCAAACAGAAAATGGTCCGAAAATAATACCTCTAAAGTGATGATCCAAGCTCCAAATCCACGAAATAACAACCTCCTTTGCTTCCTCTTGCCTAGAGCCTCCTTCTTCTTGCTAAACAACACCCACAAGGTCAAGATTTGCTCTCAATCCTTCACCAACCGCTCAAGAACTTTAGGGACACACTCTGGGGGTTGGATGAGCGCAAATGACGGCCATAAGGCCCTTTAAATAGGCCACAAACCCGGGGATTTAGGGTTTCATTACACAGCGCAGACTCGCCGAGTCCATACCCTGGACTCGCCGAGTCCAAGCGCGCACCATCGATCATTTCCGCGTCCCTACTCGGCGAGTCTGAGCCCCAACTCGCCGAGTCCCTCTCACAAAATAACACAATTAAACTTACATTATACCTGGAAAAATCTGGATGTTACAAATCATTTGAAGGAAATTGTTTGGTAAAATGGCTAATGAGTAGCCAATCATTTGAATACTGCTTAATAATCACATGTGATTGATATAGTAACTAGCATAATTCTACTTTTATCACCCCCTATAAAACGTTTAAAAATAGTTAAACCATTGATTAAGGGGTATGAACTCACCTGTAGTAAGTGGATCGGAAGGAAGTGTCGGATAAGTGCTTGGTGTCAAGTGAAGACTTAGACATGCACAAAGATCCTAATAACATATAAGGATATATGTATATACACAATTAGTCTTTAAACAACTAATAAACAAAGTTAAGACACTCTAGGACATGTTAAACACTTTATACAAGTGTTATAAGTCTCAAGGGTTGCATCTAAGTGTTGCAGGGAAAGGCTAGTGTGTTTGGGGTTTAAGGGTAAACTCCCTTGGAGTTTACGGTTTTGATGTCAAGACTTTGGGAGTTTACGGTAGTAAACTCTAGTTTTAAAGTCCAAGTGTTATTTGGGGGTTTAGCAAGCTATTGAAGCATTTCTACTAAGTGGTTTGACCTTTGGAATGGACTAGGGCTACAAAACACCCCATTTGAGGAGTTTACGGCCTCATGGCTATTTCCTTTGGGTTCAAAAACTGTAAACCCATATTGAAGTGTGTATGGCCATGATTTCAAGTCCCTAACACACTTAGGTAAGTCTATGTGCTAGTTTATAAGCCTAAGGAAGGAAAATAACCCATATGGACATACTTTTGGGTGTTTACGGTTTTTGGAGATCCCAAACCGTAAACACTTATATTTGTGGGTATTTTGTGTTTTTCAAGGCTTAGAAACATCAAAGGAAGGTTTAATCATTTCTTGGAAGGCTTAAACATCAAACTAGGGCTTTGATAAGGACTTAGGCACACTTTGGTGCATTTTAGGGTGTTTACGGCCCAAGCATCTCCTTGGACCGTGAACACCTTTAAACATGTGTTCTTGGCATAAATTCTTGATGTTTAAATGTAATACTAGCTTAAAATCACTCAAGGATGGAAGCACTTACTAGTAGAAAGCTTGATTTGAGCTAAAAGGCCAAGAACACTTAGTGTGTGTTCTTGGTGTTCTTGGTGTTTTGGAAAATCTAAATAAAAACCGGAAATGAATAGATGGATAGATGCACAAACACTAGATTAAGTGTTATACTAACTTGAAATGGTTAGAACACTTACAAGTTTGAAGATTTGGAATTAAATCTTGGATGATACTTGAGAGAGTTTTTGGAGTTTACTCTTTGACTATTGGGGAGTAAACACAAATGACTAGTTTTTGGGGAGTAAACTCATACATAGGTATGAGTTCACGGTTTTTGGGTGATTTTTCAACCCAAACATAAAAGTTTGGTCGTGAATGTCTAAGACGCGAAGTGTTTGCGGTTTTTAAAATTCAAAATCCGCAACGACACTTTATTTCACCCGTTCATTTAAAAATAATATTAAAATAATCAAAAGAATTTTATATTTCTTGAAAATAAGAAATAATGACATTGACTTATGATACGAAGTGGTTGACTTTTAGAGTTTGACCGAATGGAAATTTCGGGTTGTCACATCATCCCCATGTTAAAGGGAATTTCATCCCGAAATTAGAATTTAGATAAGGAAGTAGGTATGAATGATCAAGTTATGAAGTGGAAAACTTCCTAATCAATTGGTTCTAGCGCTCCTAGGTGAAATCGGGTCCTCGGTTGGTATCCCAATGAACCTTCACAAACGAGTACCGGCATTGCTTTGTCCGCTTGACCTCTCGGTCGAGGGTTACTACGGTTCTAATACGAAGTTCAAGATCTAGACGAGTAGACTTACAAGAGTCCGAACGGAAAGGTATGGTTTCACGATCGAGACGCAAAGAGTAGAATGTACGTTACTGAGTTCGCGGAGTAGAGCTAGTATACGAGATACAGGACCGATTCTGGTAAGAATCTCAGAGGTCCTATCTATCTTGGATTTAGCTTTCCACGCAATACGAAGCGTATTAAGCCATTCCCAGAGTAAGATTTCCTAAAGAACTTGTTCTCTAATTTGGAATCTCTAAGGTTTCCTTTTCTTGTTTAACTTTCCAGTCAAGGGCCACTCCTTGCTGGGTCAAGGTCGAAAGGGTTTCTGTAATTTGCGAGGTGTTCTGAATGAACTATGACAGTAGGTCTGTAAGACCTAGAATTTGGCGAATGTCTGTCGGCATCTTTGGCGAATGTCTGTCGGCATCTCTGGTGTCCCACATCACTAAAAGTGTGTCATAGAAATTTGACTCTTCCATTTCATAACTCGTGCCTAGAGAACTTCGCGAAAAGTACCTTTGAAGGTAATGTTCCCATGGTTTCCTTCTTACTACGAGGGTAGATAAGTAAGTCATTACATGGAGTAATGACGAACTGATCCATGTAAGAAAGATGTACCCTACTCATTTAGCTCATGAAAACTATGGGCATATTGGTCCTATCCGAAGGGTATCTCTACGGGCTCGAAGTGTCCGCATCGAGTTCGGAAGGTAGTCTTCCGGACTTCCTCCTTTAACACTCGAACTGGTGATACTCGGATCTCAGATCCATTTTTGAAAATAATTCTTTCCTTGCGTTTGCTCAAGCAAATCATTTATACGGAGTCCTCGATAGTCGAGGTACATATGATGCAATCCGTCAATTTCTGGAAGGATATGACCGGAGTTCTCCAGGGTGAGAAACCTAGTCTTCCATTTCTGTTTTGAGTAGTTTGCTGAGCAGTTTGCTAAGATGTCCGGACTGTTCTTGTATCTCCGTAGATGTTTAGACTGTAGGGAGATCGGTTTACAGGAGTCGTATCGGATTCTAAGTTTGATCACATAACGATGCGATTACTCGTAGGATTAGGCAGTTCTCCGTCCTGAAGTTCATATTTAGGATTCATACATGGTTTCACAATCACAATCTCGTGTATACGAGTCACATATAATTAAGATTGAAAAGGTATTCAAATAACTGATTCTTCTTTAAGCTCACATCCTATCAACGAAAAAGAAGTTAAAGTGGAATCATCAATTCTAAACTTGTAGAACCTTGATTACATATCACCTCTATGTATACATTCTTCAGCGATAGATCGACCGTATGGATCTTTTGATTGAACTTGACGTACTGTATGAGTGGTACTTCGTGGATTTCTTCGGAAAAGAGAAGAACTAAGAGGTACTCCATGCATGAGTACTTCGGTGTTCTAATATGACGGCTTCGTTGGAAAAGCGATCTCGAAGAAAAAGGTGTACGTATGAAGCTGATTGTTTCTTGATGACGACATGATTCTGTTAGTACGAAAGATAGGGATTTGGTGAGCGATTTTTGGTTGACCCTAGATGTACTGCGATTGTTCAAGAAAAGGGTAAGAGTATGTTCTCAAAAGTTTGACTTACATCCCTATGATGCAGTCATAGTACGGAATAGAAGTATGTTTGCGAAGGTTTGACCTACATCCCCATGATGCAGTCCTAGTAATGGGTAAAAGTAAGTTCGTAGAATGGTTTCAAGATGTTTTTCGTTCATGCCGAGGTATTGTGGGTTGGTGAATAACATGATCCAACCACTGAAAGAGACTTGGAAATGTCTCCGGAGCTAAATTACTATAGTTCAATGACTTGACTAAAGCATGTTTCAGATAGACTCCAATGAAAGTACGATAAGAGTACTTGAATGGAGAATGACACAGAAGTTAGCCGATTGTCAATATCTTTGATATTCATGACGTAAAAGTTCGGGAAAATGACCTTGGAAAAGGTCTTACATCATATCTAGAGAACATAATTCTTGATAGCATAAAGACCTAAACAAAAGTACTTACGATACAAGATAATTTCATAGAAAATACCACTTCGGGTATAGACAGAAAAACGATTACTTTCTAACAAGGAAGATGAAGTAAGGCATCTACTACTGGTGACGGTCATCCCTCTGGTGAACTCTCAGTTCTGCTAGTTGATGTTCCATATCAAGCAGGTATCTTTCGTATACCCTCTGACGTACTCGGAGCTCGATGACTTCAGCTTGGGTTTCAGCTAGTGCTTGCAACAGGGTTTCGTGGTTTCTCTCAGATCTCTTGCAATCATGTTCAAGGAAATTGGTGCGAAGGATATGCATCCCTCCATTGGTGTCAACTTCCGCGATCCAAAGTAGAGCTGTCCTGTCCTGAATTTTGTTTCGGGCAACTCTACGGATCAGGATTGGTAGGACTCTATCTGCTGTGCTCCCTTCATTTACGTTGTAGAAGCTTCGGTCTCCATTAAACAGCATAGGTTGATCTTAATCTTCGCTCCATGTTTCCAAACATTCAACCCATGGAGGCGTTGGGCCATAAAAAGCCGAACGAGGGTTAGGAATTGGAATGGGAGCTACCTGGGGTAGGTTCTCAACTTCAGGTTCAAAGTTAGAACTGTCCGAAAGGTCTTCATCATGGTGATCATTCACAAGGATTGGATGATCATTCTCTGGTTCTTCTTCAAACCATGTAGCAATGACTACTTTCGGAAGGTACTGATTGTCGTGGGGATGGAGTCCTGCCATGTTATCTACGCGAGAATTGGGGTAGGAAAATAATTATTAGACGAAACTATCTAGATAATTATTTAGAAAATCTTCATTAGTTACATCACTATTTGTGAAGTGCATACCAATTATATGTAATCGAAATAGGATAGGCCTTCGAATAAGTGTCATTAACTCCAAATTCACACAGAATAGGGGTAAAGTAAAAATTTTCATAGATTCTAAGTCTATAACATCCTAATTACATATAGCCTTAGTGTATCCACTTAGCAACTATGAACTTAGAAATGAAGATCCCGTTTTAGTTCTCAAGTATAACGTACTTATAGTAATACCAAATACTCCTATAGTATTTTAAGTTTAATGTTATGTTCTACTGTTCTCATTGTGGTAGGGTTGTTAAGGTTTTAGACTTGTTGCAACCACACAATTAAACTTAGGCACATGCTAGTCAACCCTCGGATAATATAGGTGATGAGGCTATATCTTCCCAGTTTTGACCATATGTCTCTAAGCCCACCTGTGTTGCCCAACAATCGTAATTCTTTTGTACTGTCCTAGTGACACTGATTTTAGTATGAATGCAGGTACGTATATTTAATTAAATATTTTATTATTTAAAGTATAAACTCTTGGTCAGAGTATTTTTAATCCCTTATGTATTTATATTTAGTATATCTTTTATGGGTTGATATACTTAATTCACTATAAACAATGCTCTGATACCAATCTGTCACACCCCAAAACCAGGAATGGCGGAAACGTTCTGGGGCGGAGGACATCATGTACAGTATCACAACAATGAAAAGTAGTAAACAAGCAACAACATCATCCATTGCATTAATAATATAATTATTATACAATTGTGTTCTGTCAAATTTTGATAAACACTAAAGCATAAATCAAAATGAAAGATGAGTCTTCAACGAGATCCATCTTCCCTAATCCTTGCATCGGTACCTGTCTATGATGACCTGAGGATACAAGTAATTTTGAAAGCGATTATCAGCTTTAAAGCTGGTGAGATCATAAGTATTTTAGTGGCTTAATTTGTATGTAAGAATTTGTAAGTTTATGAACTGTAAGTATGGAAAATGTAAATGAACTGTAAGTATAAAAATGTTTGTAAAATAACTGTAAACGTTTGAAAAACTCTAGAAATCCCTATTATTCCTACTATTATATAAGGGTGTCTTCTACCAAGACCTAACTGTTCTCAATGTAGTCTTCTACCAAGACTTAATTGTTCTTAATGTTCGTTTCTTGTAAAAGTGTGTAATTTTCCCAAGTGTAACTATTATTAACAAAATATAGTTTTACATTTAAAGATTAAGTGAAAAGATCACTAAATATATGTACAGGGAAAATTAATGTAGTACTAAAATGTAGTGCTATAAGAACTACTGATGTACTAACTACCTTAAACCGGATTTATATTAAGGTATCATGTGATTAATTGTACTATACTATTGACTGAATAACAACAACCAATGTATGTCGTAAAAAGAAATGACGTTTGGCACCCGCAGACCTGCAGGTCAGGCTGTAGGTAGCAGCAAGGTGTAGGATAGTCAATCCAGTATAGATCTATACGCAAACTCACGCTCTCCTTTATGGAAAGTACAACTCCAAGATCACCAATGAAGTTTTTTTAGCCATATTGCCTCCTTTAACGCTTCGCTTGCTGCAATGTACTCTGATTCGCACGTTGAATCAGCTACGGTTTCCTGCTTAGAACTTTTCCAAGTCACTTCTCCTCCATTCAGGGTAAAGACCCAGCCCGACTTTGAATGGTAGTTGTCCCTGTCAGTTTGAAAGCTGGCGTCACTATACCCTTGCACCTTCAAGTCATCACTCCCTCCGAGGACTAAGAACCATGCCTTCGTCCTCCGAAGGTACTTAAGGATATTCTTCACCGAAATCCAATGGGCTCTGCCAGGGTTCCCTTGATATCTACTAACCATGGTCAAAGCAAAGGCTACATCAGGGCGAGTACAAGTCATAGCGTACATGATTGAGCCAATTGCGGAAACGTATGGAACTCGGCTCATTTCAGCTATCTCATCTTCGGTACTCAGACTTTGAGTCTTACTCAACTTGGCATTACTTTGTATTTGTAATTCTCCCTTCTTCGAGCTTTCCATCCTAAAACGTTTTAGTACCTTCTCTAAGTAAGTGTTTGGACTAAGTGCTATTAGTCTCTTACTTCTTTCTCTTACTATCCTTATTCCCAAAATATAGGAAGCCTCTCTGAGGTCCTTCATACCGAAGCATTTCCCGAGCCAGGACTTAACTTCCTGCAGAGTTGGGACGTCGTTTCCTATGAGTAATATGTCATCGACATATAGAACGAGAAAGCTTACTACACTCCCACTGGCTTTGACATATACACACGATTCATCTTTGCTTCGTACAAATCCAAACTCTTTGACTTGCTCATCGAAACAAGGATTCCATCTGTGAGATGCTTGCTTAAGTCCATAAATGGACTTCTCAAGCTTACACACTCTATTCGGATGCTTTGGATCCACAAACCCCTCTGGCTAAGCCATGTAAACATCCTCAGCCAACTTCCCATTAAGGAAAGCGGTCTTGACATCCATTTGCCAAATCTCATAATCATGAAATGCGGCAATAGCTAGCATCACTCTAATAGACTTTATCTTCGCAACTAGTGAGAAGGTCTCATCATAGTCAACTCTGGGAGTTTGAGTAAAGCCCTTCGCAACCAATCGTGCTTTATACGTGTGTACCTTTCCATCCATGTCGGTCTTCTTCTTGAAGATCCATTTGCACCCAATGGTCTTACGTCCGAGTACATTATCAACCAAATTCCAAACTTGGTTATCATACATGGATTGGATCTCGCTATCCATTGCCTCTTTCCATTTTGTAGACTCCGGGCCTGCCATGGCTTCCATATAGCTATTAGGTTCATCAAGGTTTATTAGTGTACTATCACTAATATACGTGTCCCCTTCGGTAGTTATATGAAAACCATATAACTGGGGTTGAACTCTAACTCTTTCGGAACGTCTAAGAGGTAATGATACGTCAATCGGTTCAACCGGAGTTTCCTCCTCGGGTTGAGTTCTAGCGGTAGAGGTTCCTTCATCTATCGACTCTTGAATCTCTTCAAGATCGATTTGCCTCCCATTGTCTCCTTGGCCTATGAGTTCTCGCTCTCAGAAAACTCCTCTCCTCGCAACAAAGGCAACATTGTCCTTCGGTCTATAGAAGAGATATCCAAAGGATTTCAGCGGGTAGCTGATGAAAATACATCGCTCACTACGAGGTTCGAGCTTGTTGTGTGTATCTCTTCTGACGAAAGTCTCGCAACCCCAAACCTTGATATGTGCTAACGAAAGAGCTTTCCCCATCCACATCTCGTGAGGTGTTTTGGCAACCTTCTTAGTAGGGACTCGGTTAAGGATATGGGCGGCAGTCTCTAAGGCATACCCCCAAAAAGAGATAGATAGTGAAGCACGACTCATCATAGAGCAAACCATGTCCAACAAGGTTCGATTACACCTTTCTACCACACCATTCAATTGTGGTGTCCTAGGTGGCGTCAGTTGTGAAACTATTCCACACTCCTTGAGATAATCGTAGAATTCAAGACTTAGGTACTCTCCTCCTCGATCGGATCGAAGCATCTTAATCTTCCTGCCTAATTGATTCTCCACTTCATTCTTGAACTCTTTGAACTTTTCAAAGGTTTCTGACTTTTGCTTGATTAAGTAGATATACCCATATCTACTATAGTCATAGGTAAATGTCACGTAGAAATGGTTTCCATCCTTCGTGGTAGATCTAAACGGTCCACACACATCGGTATGTATGAGGTCCAATAGAGCCTCACCCTTTCGCACATACCAGCGAAGGGTGACTTAGTCATCTTTCCAAGTAAACAAGACTCGCATGTGTCATCTTCCCTAAGGTCGAATGACTCCAACACTCCATCCTTTTGGAGTTGGGTTGTCTGTTTCTTGTTGACATGTCCAAGACGACAATGCCATAAGGACGCCTAATCCATACTATTGGAAGAATCCATGCATAAAACATCATTTCCTAAGTTATCAACAATCATAATAGTTTCATAAATTCCATTAGATGGTATAGCTTCAAAATAAAAGACACCATTCAGATAAGCTAAAATAGAACCATTCTCATTATTAAAAGAAAATCTAAAACCTTGTCTAAACAAACCATGAAATGAAATGATGTTTCTAGCCATTTCTGGGGAATAGCAACAATTGTTCAAATCGAAGGATAAACTATTCCTAAGCACTAAAGAATACACTCCAATCTTGGTCACAGGCGACGATCTTCTGTTTCCCATGATTAGATTTATTCTTCCATGCTCCACATCTCTATTTCTTCTTAGTCCTTGCGAAAGATGGATTGATCTTTCCTTCCTTGATGGCTTGCAGGTACTCTGGGCAGCTTCTTTTCCAACTTCCTATCTTGCGGTAGTGGTGGTATTCTGCCTCCTTTGGGTTAGGGCAGGGCTTAGCGGGATCAACTTTGGTACCACTAGAAGAGGCACGATCTCGGGCTTTAACCTTACGATAGTTCTTCGACGAAGCCTTCCTCTTGTTTCCCTTTCCTTGTCTAATTGCCAAGACAGGAGCGACGGGCGGATTGGGAGTTGGTGCAACAGACTTGTCCTTGAAGTTGCTCTCAGTGACCCTCAAGAGACCTTGGAGTTTGCTTAGGGTGACCTATTCTTTGTTCATGTGATAGGTCATCCTAAATTGATTATAACATGGAGGCAAAGAGTGAAGCACCATGTCGATCGCCAAGTCTTCCCCAAAGTCAACATTTAACTTGCGAAGGCGGTTGACATACCTTTTCATCTTTTGCAGGAGCATGGTAAGAGACTCTCCATGACCCATCTTAGTGGAAATCATGTTAGTGAAAATCTCATAACGCTCTTGTCTCGCGTTTTGATGGTATCTCTCCAATAAGTCTTGGTGCATTTCGTACGGATACATGTCCTCGTAGGACTTTTGGAATTCGGAGTTCATTGTGGCGATCATTATGCAATGTACCTTCGTTGCATCACGCTCGTGAGTTTCAAAAGCGGTGATTTCAGCCGGAGTAGCGATTTCAGGGTTGATTTTCTCAAGCTTTTCATCGAGGACATACTCCTTATCCTCATAGCGAGCAATCGTGCGAATGTATCTTATCCATTCGCTAAAGTTCGTTCCATCAAAGGTGACCTTTTGACAAAGGCTCATCAAAGTGAATGAACTCGCAACAACATTGTTAGCGTTCGACATCTACAAATAGAAAGGACAAAGATAGATTAGAATATGAATCCCTAATTATCACCCAATAAGAAAAATTAGGGCTAGGATCCAACAACAATATTTACACATTAGAAGAGGGATGCCGTAATCTAATATGCAAACAATTTGAAGTTAAGTGAATAAAGATTCACTAATTCTCCACCATGAAAAACATAACTTTAAGTCCTAAATGTATTCAGAATTCCTAGGTTCGGATGAGATTCATTGAAACTTTTCAATGGCATGTTTAAATCTCGATATGCCCCTCTCGTTTGTGACTGGGATACCGAGGATCACAAAGCGGGTGTGAATTACCATGCAAATTCACATGGTGCCTTCATTGTAACGATCACTTATTCGGTGTGCCGGTAAACCACACACGCTCCATCGAACTATGATAAACAATGAATCACCCTTTGCCACATTCTCTTAGAACCAATTAGTGTGCCGGTAAACCACACACGCTCCACTAACTTCTTAGCAAGGTGCAAAGTGTAATTTCATGGGATTGCATCAATTCACTTTTCCTAAAGTAACTAAGATTGGGAAATTTTAAGAAAACATGTAGTTACTTTGTATTTCATATTATACTTTTAATGAGAGGATGAGGTTGCCCTATCCTACCCGTTCGGCTAACGACCCTCCACCAATCAAGCAAGAGATGGGTGTGAGTGTACACCCATTAAGCACCATTTCATAGGCCGCAACCTTATACCCACCTTATAGACCGGCTTCGTGAATGAGGCCTGCTAACAGTAAGACTAGTATTTAAGTCATACATATATAGATATTAATCTTGTAATATTATATTAGTATAGGGTTGGATTTTAAACTTGTAAAATTCTAGGGTTTGAAATTTAAATTGTCTAAATTAAAATTTTAATCACAAAACATAAATTTCAAAACTTGAGGACAAGTTTTAAAAATTTAAAACATAAAGGATCAAATAACAAATAATTTAAATTAACAATTAATCACATAATTATCCATATTTGATTTATTTATTATTTCTTGAAAAACAATTTACCAATTTAATCAAAATAATTAATAATTATTATATAAGGAAATTAAATATTTTATTAATTGATAAATATCTTCAATTAGATAAAAAAAATACAGTCATATATATCATAAAATCGGATTTGGGTTGATCTAATATGATAAAGGTAAGTTTCCATAAGATAAACATGGAAAAATCCCGATTTTGGCCCTTCCTGACGCTCGAACTCGTCGAGTGCCCAAACTGGACTCGCCGAATCAGGCCAACTTGCCGAGTCCACTATGGGACTCGCCGAGTCCATGACTCAGAAACACAAAATTCGAATATTGCAGTTAAGATTCAAACATTCAAGCATCAATTTAATAGAAACCAATCTAGGCTCTAATACCACTAATGGGCTTTAGTCATATGAACATTCCTATGTGCACATACAAACCCTAATGCTTGGATCTAGGTTTCTCTAATTAAACATGCATTGAATCCAAGACTTCTAATGACTAATTAGGTATAAGAACAATACAAAACCAGATTTAAAAGCTTACCTTGAAACACTTGTTTGATCTTCTTGTTCTTGGAGCTTTAGAGTCACAATTATCACTCCTCTAATGGCTTACAAACACCAACTAGCAAAGAGAATGATTTGAGAGAGAGGAGAGAGGAGGAAATTGGCCAGGGTATCCTTGCTATAGAGGATGTGCCGATTTCCCTATCCCATGGGGTCTATTTATACTTGTAAGGCTCCTAGGGTTTCACCTTTAACCCTAATTGGATAACTTAGACTCTAAGTAATCCTAATCCTTTCCTTGGATATCCCTTAGATGATTTTGAGGCTTATCCTAGCCCTAGAAATCGTCCACCCTATATCCCATAAGGATTCATAGCCTAAAGTATAACTATCAAACAATTGACAGTTTAAACCCTCTTATTTAATTAATCTCTTTAAGTCACCAAATTAATACTAAATAATCTATGACTTAAATTAATCAAATAACAATATTATTATTCCTTATATTATTCTCATAATATATTAATAATATATATTCTCTCATAATAAATCATCCTACCAAGTTGCTATGGTGAAGGCAACCCAAAAGGACCATGCACAATCGGGTCAAATACTTGCCTAATATAGTTGTAGCCTTAGACACTATTCCAACATACCCTTGCTACCTAAGGGCATTGAATGAACTGGAAGAACCTTTACGACCATATATGTACATATGATATATAACTAATATTTAAATGACCTTCGGACGGGTACCCGATATCCCACCAGACCACATCTCAAGCGCAAAAAGGAAATAGGGTGGATAGCCTTCCTAACTCTTTTAAACATTCCTCATATAAATATACATATATAGGCATGCAATTTATAATATAAAAGCATAAAGTAAGTTTTGTAAAACCTTTGAAAATAATTATTATCTAAGAAAAGATCAACTTGATGTCAATCTATAAAATGGTTTGAAAGCATGGGTTTGATAAAACAGTTTAAAGTATAAAAGAACATTTGTTTGAAACACAATTATAAATGAGTTTGAAATGAAGCGTACAGAGTAAAGTGTACAACTTAACAAGGAGTTTTAATCATATAAAATGTTTATGAAAATCATTTGAAGGAAACTGTTTGGTAAAATGGCTAATGAGTAGCCAATCATTTGAATGCTGCTTACTAATCACATGTGAATTATATAGTAACTAGCATAATTCTACTTGTATCCCCCCATAAAACGTTTAAAAACAGTTAAAACATTGATTAAGGGGTATGAACTCACCTGTAGTAAGTGGATCAGAAGGAAGTGTCGGATAAGTGCTTGGTGTCAAGTGAAGACTTAGACACACACAAAGATCCTAATAACATGTAAGGATATATGTATATACACAATTAGTCTTTAAACAACTAATAAACAAAGTTAAGACACTCTAGGACATGTTAAACACTTTATACAAGTGTTATAAGTCTTAAGGGTTGCATCTAAGTGTTGTAGGGAAAGGCTAGTGTGTTTAGGGTTCAAGGGTAAACTCCTTTGGATTTTACGGTTTTGATGTCAAGACTTTGGGAGTTTACGGTAGTAAACTCTAGTTTTAAAGTCCAAGTGTTGGTTGGGGGTTTAGCAAGCTATTGAAGAATTTCTACTAAGTGGTTTGACCTTTGGAATGGACTAGGGCTACAAAACACCCCATTTGAGGAGTTTACGGCCTCATGGCTTTTTCCTTTGGGTTCAAAAACCGTAAACCCATATGGAAGAGTGTATGGCCATGATTTCAAGTCCCTAACACAATTAGGTAAGTGTATGTGCTAGTTTATAAGCCTAAGGAAGGAAAATAACCCATATGGACATACTTTTGGGTGTTTACGGTTTTGGGAGATCCCCAAACCGTAAACACATATATTTGTGGGTATTTGGTGTTTTTCAAGGCTTAGACACATCAAAGGAAGGTTTAATCATTTCTTGGAAGGCTTGAACATCAAACTAGGGCTTTGATAAGGACTTAGGCACACTTTGGTGCTTTTTAGGGTGTTTACGGCCCAACCATCTCCTTGGACCGTGAACACCTTTAAACATGTGTTATTGGCATAAATTCTTGATGTTTAAATGTAATACTAGCTTAAAATCACTCAAGGATGGAAGCACTTACTAGTAGAAAGCTTGATTTGAGCTAAAAGGCCAAGAACACTTAATGTGTGTTCTTGGTGTTCTTGGTGTTTTGGAAAATCTAAATAAAACCGGAAATGAATGGATGAATAGATGCACAAACACTAGATTAAGTGTTTTACTAACTTGAAATTGTTAGAACACTTACAAGTTTGAAGATTTGGAATTAAATCTTAGATGATACATGAGAGAGTTTTTGGAGTTTACTCTTTGACTATTGGGGAGTAAACACAAATGACTAGTTTTTGGGGAGTAAACTCATACATAGGTATGAGTTCACGGTTTTTGTGTGATTTTCAACCCAAACATAAAAGTTTGGTCGGGAATTTCTAAGACGCGAAGTGTTTTGCGGCTTTTGAAATTCAAAACCCGCGACGACACTTACTTTCACCCGTTCGTTTAAAAATAATATTAAATAATCAAACGAATTTTATATTTCTTGAAAATAAGAAGTAATGACATTGACTTATGATACGAAGTGGTTGACTTTGAGGGTTTGACCGAATGGAAATTTCGGGTTGTCACATTAGAGAAGCTTCCTATATCATGGGGATAAGGATGCTTATAACCTGGGGATAAGGATATAGAGAAACAGAAGTAAAAGACTAATAGTACTTAGTCAAAGTACCTACTTAGAAATGGTTTTGAAACGTTTCAGCATGGAGAACTCCAAGAAGGGTGACTTACCTATCCAAGGCAATACCAAACTAAGTAAGACTTAGAGTCCGAGTATAGAGGCTAAGATAGCAGAAATGAGTCACATAACATATGCTTCTATAGTTGGTTTGATCATGTATGATATCACTTTTACTCGCCCTGATGTGGCCTTTTCTTTGAGCATGGTCTTCAAATATCAAGGGAACCTTGGTAAATCTCATTGGACTACGATTAAGAAGATTCTTAAGTACCTGCAGAGGACTAAGCACTGGGTCCGTACCCTTGGTGGGAGTGATGACTTGAGAATAACGGGGTATATCAATGCGAGCTTTCAGACCGACAAAGATAGTTTCTGCTCTCAGTCGGGCTGGTGTTTACCCTGAATGGATGAGAAGTGACATGGAAAAGTTCCAAGTAGGAGACTGTAGCTAATTCAATGTGTGAATCAAAGTATACATTAGTAAGCGAAGCAGCAAAGGAGGCGATATGGTTGAAAAACTTCATCAGAGACGTTGGAGTTAGTCCATCCATAAAGGAACATGTGGAAATTTTCTGTGATAATGAAGGGGCGTTTGCCTTAACCAAGGAACCGAGAGATCATGGAAGATCCAGACATATCGCCAGAAAGTACCACTTCATAAGACATCAAGTAGAACAAGGGCACCTCATGGTGAATAGAATATCGTCAGAGGATAACCCGACAGATCCCCCCACAAAGGGAATGGCTAGGGTTAGTCACTTGCAGCATGTGAGGGGCATTGGGCTAAAGGACGATATTAGTTTTGGTGATTAGATAAACTGAAACTTGTAATAGATAAAGTGTAATTGACATTTGATGAAGAATAAAAGGAGTTTTGTTTATAAGTAAAGTCAATGTCTTGTGTCAATTATTTACTATTGTTTTGCTTTGCATGTTTTGACTTCAAGAATAAATAAGATTTATTCAGACAATCCAAAATTATTCATACTTTGGAAGTAGGTATGAATGAAGACTGTTATGAGATGGCTTGTAGGATTCTCTAAGAAGTTAGGCATTGCAATAGGTTTGCTATACCATTCATGAGTACTTCTGAAATAAGATTTGAGTATTGGATCAACCTGCACTCACTTGAATCACTTCATGGAATTTATCACGAGTGATCGTGAGCCGATAATATCATAAATATGTCTTCAAACCTAGATATATGAGTTCTTGACTATGAGTTAGTCATGCATTGATGGCACGAAAACGCATCAGTAAGTTGATGTTATAAAATGTGTTGTTGTGCATGATTTAATGAGTAGTTAGTACACGCATATAATGTCAAAGTTTATATGTTCCTTTTATCCAAAGAGGATTCAAAATGATATCTTGGTCCCCTCAATGATTATGTTTTGACTTATGTGATGGGACCGATCAGAACTAAATTGATGTGTTTAGTTATGTTCTATGTCAGACAAATCGGAAATTGAGAAACAAACTGCTAGACATTAAGTATGACATTGTTCCATGCATTTGTCCAACTGATATCTTGAGAACATAGGAGAATCTGATCCCTTACCTAAATGATGCGTCACTGACTGGGTCAGAGTTGACAACGGATTTTGGAAGCTTATGATTGCTAAGTCGGATCCTGAAGTCACATACACAGCTATATTTATTAGATTTATCCAAGTGGGATACTGTTGGATTTAGTGTCTAAGCCCATAACTATAACTGATATGTACTTGACTCGATAGTAGCATGTTCCTTTTGGGTTACCTTCACCAGTGCAATTTGATAGGATGGTTTTATGAGAATAAGGTTATTTACGATTTATTAATATATTATAAGTATAGTATATTAATATGGTTATTTAATTAGTATTGTCTAAGAATTAATTTGGAATTAATTTTATGGTCAAAAGAGACTAATTAAACATGAAGGGATTGATTATGTAAATTAATGATACTTATTGTATGGGCTAAGTGATCGATGATTATGTGAGTGGGCTAAACCAATAATATAACCCATAGATAGTCTATGGAGGTTAAACCCATGGATCATAGGAATGTGGAAAGTCACGGATCATTAGGATTTACAAAGTGTAACCCTAGCACTTGGTACAACTATAAATAGACCCCTCCAAGCTCCAAAATCGGTTGCACCTTCAAGAAAGAAAAGTAACTTATTCTCTTAGAACCTCCTTTTGCATATTGATCTTTGTGAACCATTAGATACATCACACTTGAGGTGCTCAAGCTTTCAAAGGTCAAGAACTCTGCCCTACTCAAGAGGTAAGCCTCCTAACCAAAGTTTTGTTATATAGCTTCAACTGTATGCTGGTTAGGGTGAATGCTTTGGAAATAGAAAATGCATGTATAATTAGAGAAAACATAGATCCAAAGCATTTAGGGTTGCATGTGCACTTAGTAAGTGTTATAATGCTCAAAACCCAACATTTTTGGTTCCAAAAACTTATATAATCCTTATTTCTATATTTTAGATTATTTTCTTACCTATATGAACTTAACGGAATAAATAAAACTCAAATTTTATTTATCGGTTTTGACTTTTGTTCACCGGGAAAGTATCATGTTGTCATAGGTTAACGGTTCGTAATCTAATCGAATAAGGTCTTAAGCTTCATAGGAATAGATTTTAGACCCTATTGGATGTTGATGATGTTGGTTAAGTGATTTAAGTCGTAAGTTGTGCTTTGGAGCTAAAGGATGAAATTGGAAAAATAATATCTTGGACTTCTTGCATGAATTTAGTTTGGTATGCTTTAAGTAAAAAATAACTATAATATATTGTGGGGCTTCTCAATACTTTCGTGTGGATATAAAAGTCACCGAAAACGAATTTAAAATGAAGAGTTTATTACTATTTGAAGATAAAATGCGAAATTAGGAATTTTGCTCTACGACAAGCGTAGGAAAACCCCCCTATATGGAGCGTAGGTGAAAGAATTGGATGCATATTAATGACCTATACTGAGTGTAGGTTAGGCTACGCTGAGCATAGCCACAAAAGACCAAAACCCTTAACCTAAGGTTTAGAGTCGTAGATAATGGCTCTAACTTCTTGGGATCCTTCCCATGATCAGTCTCTATCACCTCAGATCATTCCTTGAGAAACCCTAACCCCTATTAATTATTTTGATCCTTGAAGAATAATGTGTTTGTAACGTGCATAGAGATGGGTTGAAGTATAAACCCAAAAAGGTTGTTTCATACTTGAACCATTATGAGTAAAAAGCTTCTAAACAACTCATTGGTTTCTTAGATCTTGTTACTGGTCATTTTTGTCACTTTTTGGTCCATTGAGCTTGTGTTTTGGGAGTTAAGAGAACTCAAACACCTTTTAAGCTACATGGAACACTCTTAGGACTTGTTGGAGTTGGAAATTTGTGCTTTGGTGCTTATTTATTAAGCCATGAATGTTATGGTAGCATTTTTGGTCATTTTAGTGCATAAAGTTTAGATCTTGCTTAATTGGTAAAGTTGGAAACTTTATTCATCAAGACATTATAAGGATCCCTATCTGAATGTTTGAGGGATTGGCTTTCTGTATTAAGAACTTAATATAGTTTTTGGACTTTCTGGGCTATAATAAGCATAGGAAAGTCATGTATGCTTAGCATAGAGCAATATACTACATTGAGCATAGGTCAACTAAGGAGTGACCATTAACTATTGAACAATTTGAGTTTTGGTCAAACTTGGAGAGGTTTTGAGCTATAGTCTGAGGAATAGGTTGTGATTGGTTTAGGAGGTTCGTGTAGTTGATTCAGTGGGACTTTGAGTTGTGGATTTCATCTCTTTGATTAGGTGAGTCTTCTCACTATATTACATATATCATAGTGTGTGCATGTTAGACTAGTTGAGTCTTATTTGTTGATTGATGTTGTATGAGTTGCTGATAATTCCAAGACTATTAATTGTATGCAGGGTTGTTGATAACCCATAACCGTTTATTTGTACTGTGTTGTATGTGATACTTTCGAGAAATCACTAAACTTCGTGCCAATAATTGTTAATTATATATGTTTCAAGTACTTTATATGATTGGGGGAAGGCGGATGTTTGACTATATACACTTATCAGCAACTTTCTTGGTTTTGCATTATTATGATACTCTAATTTGGGATGACTGTATTTGATACTTATGAGTTTTCTTGACTCGGGTTTTATGAAATGACATTTTTAACTAAATTAAAAATGAAAAATTTTTGTTGTGGAAAATGGACGTTCCAACCCCTAATTAGGGTAATCATCCTTTCGTTTTCTTCGCATTTAGACAATTTCTTTTGCACTCATTTGATCATTTAACATGTTAAATATGTTCACATATTATCATTGATACCGGTTATCTCAAGTGAAAATGGTAATTAATAAATATATTTTTATTTTTGTGAAATAATTTATATAGCATCTTATTTTTTTAATTTTTATTTTTAAACATATCTAATAATAAAATTAAATAAACTAAATGAAACAATGACTATGTAGAGTCTTTGAAAAAAATAAAAATAAAATATTAGGTAGCAAAAAAACTTTATAATGTAATTGTTTTAAAATTATTATAACTTTTTGACTTTTTAATTAGAAGTGTATAGACTTTTTAATACAACATACTAAACTTTTATTTGACGGAAATATTTTAAAATGTTATAAAAAATATTAAATTGTTCTACAAATTCTATGAAACATTTTAAAAATGTTGTAAAACAAAGTTTATAAAAGTTGTATGAAAGTTATAAAAAAAATTGTATGAAAATATAAGCAAAAAATTAAAAACTTGTAATAAAAGTTTAAAATTTTTATAAAATACATGGTTGTAAAAGTGAAAAAAAAGTAGTTGTATCAATATTATATAAAAATATAATAAAAGTTATTGAAAATATTAGCGAAATTTAAAAGATTTTTTTAGAAAAACTTATAAAAAATATCTTAAAATATTGTAATAAATTATAAAAGTTTTAAGAAATAAAAAAAAAAAAACAATTATTTACATTTAAACAACTTTTATTTTATATAGATTTAACCATTTAATTTAATAATTGTATTTACATGCTATCATTATTACATTCAATTCAATAGCTGTTGACAATGTTAATACGAGATACATTTAAAAAATTAATTTGTCAAATATTTACAAAATAATTGTCTAAAAAAATAATTACTTTAACAAGTTATCTTTTCATATTTAAAAAAGCTAAAGATAATAGATTTGGAAAACAATTCATTTTGGAGTTACGAACGCATTAGGTATCAATCGAATGAGTACTAATCATAAGATGAACATATTATATATTTTAATTTATTTTATTTTTGAATATTTTATATCCATACATGTTTGTTTCCATTTGAATTGTCATTGATTATATAAGATATATCAACGTACAACACAAAATAAGTCAACTAAATGACGATGTATAAGAGACACGTTTACTATGGTCTGATGAGTCCCTCTTTCTAGTCAAAAAAATCATCATGCATTACATACATTACGAAACAACACAACAATTCACAAAAAAATACATGGTCATCCATTATGATTTATGACCCATTCTTAGTAACAAACTATATGACGCAATCGTCTTTTGACTAAGGGTGATCCTAATTGCATCGAGCAACCTCTATGTGCATGGAACATAATTTTGTATTTGATTTTCATACTCTCAATACAAGTATTTGATAAATTTAGTTTCAAAAGACTTGTATAGACGACCGAGGCAGTTTACATCGATTGAACACTTGTCACCAGAATAAACATCCATGTGGGACTCAGAATTCAACTTTCGCTCTTTAGAAATCAAACCGCTAAAATACACATATGCAATTTTAAATATTCAATGTGTATCTATCTCTCACGATGAACATCAAATCAATGTATTCATATGTTAACTAGATTGAATGATTCATATTTCGTGAATATGTAACATGTCACACTAAACTTAGTTACACCCTCTCTCTCTCTCTCTCTCTCTCTCTCTCTCTCTCTCTCTCTCTCTCTCTCTCTCTCTCTCTCTCTCTCTCTCTCTCTATATATATATATATATATATATATATATATATATATATATATATATATATATATATATGATCGGGTGAGAACTCATTTTAAAGTGAGTATTTGTAAGGACACTTTAATCTTAACAAATTGAAAAAAAAAAATCTAAAAACAATACAAATCATAAAATTAAACATATATTTATATCCAGGAGAAAAAAAAATACATAAAAAATTTAAATCATTAAAATTAAATCATGAATCATAATGATACAAAATAAAAAAAATACTTCCACGTTGCACAAAAATAAAATGTATGATTAAATATATTGACAATTTATATTTAAATACAAAAATTTAAATCATAAATAAATAAGTCGGTAAAAAATTTCATCCTAAATTCAAACATAATATCACAATTACAGTTTTGAAGTCGATTATATATAGGTGGTCCAAGATAATATATATATATATATATATATATATATATATATATATATATATATATATATATATATATATATATATATATATATATAAAAGAAAATAAGAAAATAAGTTTACATAAGTTCTTTCAAATTTAAATTTAAAAAATAACACCCATCACCTATTTACAAAAACAAAAGGCTAAATTTAAGAAATTTATTGTTTTGGGTGCTTTTTATGTGAGTGTAACAGCTCGGAATTCCAGGTATTTATTATTATTGTATTTTTGGAGAATTGTGAGTGGACTCGACGAGTTGGAGCTCAAACTCGCCGAGTTGGACCGCGGTTTTGGATGCGGGTTCGCGTCCAGACTCGGCGAGTCCAAGGGTGGACTCGGCGAGTCTACGCTGTTTAATGAAACCCTAATTTTCAGGGCTTGAGACCTATTTAAAGGGGCTTATGGCCGTCATTTGCGGCCACCAACCCTAGAGAGAAACCCTAAAGAGATTTGAGCGTTTTGGGAGAGAAAAGAGGCCATTATTGACCTTTGAAGCTTGGTTTGGCAAGACAAAGGAGATTCTAGCTAAGAGAAGGCAAGGGAAGTGGACATTCTTCGATTTTGGAGCTCAGAGCATCATCTTGGAGGTATATCTTGGCTTCCTTTTCGGTTTTTATGATGAACATGGTGGTTTAGGGTTTCTTGACTCCTTTATTGGTTAGATTTGATGTGTATTTCGTCCCTATTCGTGATAAGGCTTGAGATGAGATCCATAGAGGTCCAGAAGAGCTGTATTCCTTAAGCTTTATAAGGGTTCATGAGAGTAGTGGCCTAGGGTTATGAGATATGGGACTAAAACATCATTTATGAGCAAATAGTTGTTGTTTGAGCCCCAAGGTTTGGACTTTACGTGATTATCATGCTTGGGGAGGCCAGATCTATGAATGTATGGAACAGATCTGACCTCAGAAGTGAGTTTGAGTTGATGCATGGCATGGACTCGCCGAGTCTGAAGAACAGACTCGGCGAGTAGCATGAAGATTGCCCAGAACCATTCAGCGAGTGGTCTTACCGAGTTAAGGGATTGACTCAGTGAGTCAGGGAGAGTCAGAGTGGTTTGACAGGTGGACTGAGTCAAACTAGAACTCGCCGAGTTGTTCTTGAGACTCGGCGAGTTGAGTTGTGGTGGCCCCGAAACTCATGCCAGGTGGAATTCGTCGAGTTAGAAGAATACTCGGCGTGTCGAGTGAGGATCCCAGGGAATCAGTGTATGCGCATAGACTTGCCGAGTCGCTATAGTGCACTCGCCGAGTCCGGTCAAAGTTGACCGTTGACCATTGACCAGTGTTGACCTATGTTGACTTGTTAAGGAATAGTCAACCTTAGTTGTGAAGTGTTATTTAGAGATGTATTGTGTTATAGGAGGACTATAGATTGGGGGATCGAGCATGAGTGAATTCAGGGACTCGCGAGTTACCGAGATACGCGAGGTGAGTCTTCTCACTATACTTTACCTTGAGTAGGTAATCAGAGTTATGTGATAGAGTATTTGTATGCTGTGTATATTATGTGTTGTACTGCATTATTTCTATGTGATTTATGATGTGCATGTTTACAGAGTTAGAACCGAAAGGTTCCCAGAGTTAGAACCTGAGGGTTCACAGAGTTTGGGTGCACAGACCCACATAGTTATAGCCTCGAGTGGCTAATATGTGTTATATGTGGTATTTTAGGGAACTCACTAAGCTTTGTGCTTACAGTGTTTGGTGTTATTTATTTAAGGTACTAGTGACGACCGTAGGAAGGCGCCGGCTTGATCAGTACACACGCACGAGATTTTATGATTATGGGATCTTAGGATTTTTGTATAACTTGGATTGAATTTCAAACATGGTTGTTTTATGAATATTAAGTGAATTATCTTTGTATAAAATTTGAAAAATTCGTTTTGAAATTTACGGTGTTACAGTGAGATTCATATATGTAAAAAGAAATTAGTTTAATTATTTTGCTATATACCGAAAAACAACTACTAATTAGGAGTTCAAAATATATATATTGTTAAAATAACTGTTCAATCAAATTAACCTACATATAATATTCTAGTATTTTTAAATGAAATATAATGAAATTTAAATTGAAGTTTGTTTTGGTCCAAAATCGAACAAAAAGATATCAACCAAATAATATGAGAGGTGATATTGTGACTAATATGGATATGGAATCGAGATGAGAATGATACAAAAGATTTACAATGAAATACGATTAAAGTAGATTTTTCTAAGGGTCTTTAGGTGATTAGGATCCTAAAGACTTTAGGTTTTATAAAAATTAATGAAACTAGAAAGGTTACCCCCGCTACGCGGGGCCAGAAGCTTTCAATGTTGTTTCCGAATCGATAAATATGACAGACGTAGAAAGTGCAATGATGACATGCCCGGGCTTTGCCACGGACCGTTTTTTTCATGTTTTTATGAAAAAAATGTAAACGTTTTGACTACAAGGACTAGAAGTGTCAAAATGGCTAAAGAATTAAAGGGGTAGGAATTAGCAACTTTATCAAAAATGGATCAAAATTTTCAAACCATTAAAGTTATGTGATCAAACTTTAAATATTAAAAGGTTCCTAAAAAGTGTAAAATTATTGATTACAAGGACCAAAAGTGTCAAAATGGCCAAAGAATGAGGAGCAAAGTTGCCAAAAAATGGTAAGTTTACTATTCCTAAGATTCATTTCTTTAATATATATATATATATATATATATATATATATATATATATATATATATATATATATATATTAATTTGAGATAGACAATCGCTTGTTTTTAGGACAACTTCAGGCATAGCAAACATATAAGATAAGGATTGAAAGGACCTGAGTATAAATTCCATTCCTTAGACTTCACCCCAATTTTCATTTGATTTTTTGAACTTTCCTTCTGAATTCTAACTTAGCATAAGTTTTGTATTTAAAGGTTTTAGTCTTTCATGATCTTGAAGCCTTTACCGGGGAATAGTCCTCTTAAGAAAATGCATCTTAAGAATTCACTGGGGAAGATTCAAACTTTAGTTATACTGGGGATGATCCTAATCTTAGAATACCGGGGAATATCCAAACTTCGAATACTAAGGAAGATCCCAACTTCGAATACTGGGGAAGATCCCAACTTAGATTATATTGGGAAAGACCCCAACTTAGATTATAATGAGGAAGATCCTAAATCGTAAGATAGCATGACAATGTTATAAACTATAGATTAACACTTATGATCTTAACATATGCTCAGAGATAAGAGGGTTGCCAAGTCACTAAAGCATGAAATGCTCCTCTTATCCATATTCCATAGCTAGATATTGTGCGTCCAAGCGAGGTTTGGAAACCCAAAGACAGATGAAAGAGGTCATTAACTCTTTAAATCTTAGAGGGGATTATCTACCCTTTATCATAGAATAGATGATAAATCTCTATTCGTATTTCCAATATGTTTAATCCTATGTATGTTGAATACGTTAGTTTGGGTTGGCCGTTATCTTGGCTAAGGTCCCTCCGATACATAAGTCAGTAATGGTCTTCGAGGAAAAACTAATCAAAGGAAAAAAAGTAAGGGTAAGGAGTGAAGTTTTGTATAGATCATATACACTTCAAGTATATAGAAGAAAGTAAAACTTAATCTATGAAAATAAAGAAAAAAGTAAAATAACACGGGGAGTTTCCAAATTGTTCATTCACCAAGAAAGGATTTTGTCTTCAACAAGAAGATGGGTTGTCACAAAGCCGAACCCTCTACATTAGGGTTTACCCTAATGTAGATTATATACTAATTTGTACGTGTGAATCCCATGATTTAAGGTCTTGCATCTTATTTTGTAACACCCAAAGTTTGGAAGGCCAAGAAAGGAAAGAAAACCCTAATTTTAAGGGGCGACTCGGCGAGTCCAAGGAGGAACTCGGCGAGTCCGAGTGGGATCCGGGTCGAGGAGTAAGTGACCGAATCGGCGAGTCGGCCAAGGGGACTCGGCGAGTCTGGTCTGTGCGAGGAAAACCCTAAATTCGGGACTTGGAGCCTATTTAAACGTCTCATTCTGTCCCTTAGGGTTCCTTTACTGCCACTTTCACTCAGAACATCGAACCCTAAGCCCCATTATTGCTCATTCAAGATTCCAAGACATTTTTGGGTGATTTGAAGGGAGAAGAAGAAGGGGAATCATTGAAGCTTCAAGGATTGGCCTTAGATTTAAAGTTTTGGGGAAACTTTCTGAGTTATTGAAGGTATTAAGTCATTTCTTTCCTTTAGATCTATTATGGTTGTGAGTTTTGGGGGTTTTTTAGCCATGATTAGCTACCCCTTTGAGTTAGAAGCTAGATCTGAAGTTGCTACTTTGGATCTAAGCATATTATGGTATTGAGAAGCATAAAGTATCTGCCCTTGAGTTGATTATGGAGCCTCTTTGCTTTAAACCCTAGTTTATGGTGTATTTTGCCTAGATCTCCTTCTCTACATGTAAAGTTTGCAAATTTACGTGAGGAATAGGCTTGGGAAGGGTAGATCTACAGTTTGGAGTCCATGCATGACTCAAAAGTCCTCTGCATGTAAGGATATCTGAATGGACTCGACGAGTCCTTTGAGTGGACTCGGCGAGTAGCATGAAGAGTAGGAGCAACTCAATGAGTGGGATGAACAGCTCGTCGAGTTAGATGAAGATTGCCTTGTACTCGGCGAGTCTGTTCTTGGACTCGGTGAGTCATGTCGCGAAACCCCAAACCCTTCGAGTTGAGACTCGAATCAGTGAGTCGAGTGGAGACTCAGTGAGTTGGACAGGTCAGGACTCAGAAATTGGTAGACTCAGCGAGTCATGGACTGACTCGGCGAGTCAAGACGCGAAAGGAAGGACTCTGAATATATGAACTCGGCGAGTCAGTAGGTTGACTCGGCGAGTAGGGTTGACCTGGGAGGTTGACCTTGACCAAGACTTTTACTTTGACCAGAGTTGACTTGGTTGTCTCTCGGGGGTCAGTTAGACTCAGTGTTGCTTTGATATTTGTAGTTCAGGGAGTAAGGGGACCAGGAGTTCAGAGGGTTGTCGGGCAGCAGCTAGTAAGATCATCAGCAAGTTCAGCCAGTGCAGGTGAGTTTCCCTTTGTGTGAATGGGTCTAAGACCAGAATGTCGGCCCATGTAGTTATGAGTAGAAGGCTCAGGGGTTAGCCCTAGGCACAATATATTAGTATGATATTCAGGACGAGGTCCATTAATAGCGGGCGGGTGCCCAAGGATTTGTTTATATGATAGTTTATACTTGTTGTCTGTGTGATACTTGTATGTGCCTGGTAGGGAGGTGAGTGTGGGCGAGGTCACGTATCTCACCAATAGCAGAGTGTGGATGGGGTTCCACATCTCATTAGTAGCAGAATAGGGGCGAGGCCCAAGTTAGGGATGGAGTGAGAGTGGGCTGGGCCCGTATCTCACTACCAGTAGGAGTATGGATGGGGTTCCATGACTCATCAGTAGTAGGACAAGGGCGAGGCCCAAGATAGGCGGAGCCTTAGGACAGGATCAGTCGTATGAGTTTAGCTTATGTGTTGTGATATGTTTATGTATTATTATTTGTCGGCGGGCGAGGCCTGTGATATGTTTATGTGTTATTATTTGTTGGCGGGCGAGGCCTAAGTGAAACAGATATGTATCCGAGCGGGGCTCAAAGCCAGGCGGGGCCTGGAGCAGCAGGGTCGTTATAGCGGGCGAGGCCCGAGGCAGGGGGCGAGGCCCAGGATAGAGGGTGTGGCCCAGTATATGCAGTATGTGATTCGGCATGGTATGTGGTAGGGTGGGGAACTCACTAAGCTTCGTGCTTACGGTTTTCAGTTTCGATTTCAGGTACTTCCGGTAGCGGAGGGAAGAGCTCGGGGTGATCGCATGGCACACACCATAGATTAGACAGCCTGGGAATGTTTACTCTGATAACGAACATGTATTTTGAAAATTAATACTTTGATTATTGTTTGGAATGATGAATTTGCTTAAAGTAATGTTTTATTAAAAGAAATTTTTGGTCTTGAATTTTGGGTTGTTACATATTTATACTAAGAACCGATCTTCATAACAAAGATAATGGATCTGCTATCTATTTTATACTTATATATATATATATATATATATATATATATATATATATATATATATCATTACGTAATATAAAAATAATTATATGAAATAACTATACTAAGCACTGACACTAATAAGTTTGATATGTTGGCGCTGGTAGTAGAGTAGACGTTGACGTTGACGGATGTGTAGAGTGTTTGAATCATTAGATCATAAGTTGTGACCTTACAATCTCCCCCTATCTATTGATGTTAAAATTATTCTTTAGTGAATTCTTTAGCTCGTGCACCCCTACAAAGGAATGAAGTTTCAATTCTTCAACTTTAACGAATGCTCCCCCCTTAAAAGATGAATGACTTCCCAAGATGACAGATAGTTTTAATGTTAGCTTTTAACACCCCCTTAGATTGGTCTTGGCTAAACATCCAACTATTTCTTCAGCTTTGGCAAGATTATTCTCCCCCTTTTTGACATCAGTGGGAGAATGAAACCGGAGGAGAGTATTAGAGATGTAGCGTTGTAGTCTAGTATAGGATTGTGATGTCTCTTTATAGTATGGGTTTAAACTACCATTCACTGACATAGTATTGTGATATCTCATCAGCATGTGGTTTCATATGCTGAAACATTAATCACTTTTATTAAAAGAAAATGGCAAGAGTAGTATGATGCGTGTGATAAGCTATGGTGTTTTAGCTTAACCATCGACATAGAGTGCCAAACTTTTATTAGTGTGTGGTATAACACAATGAAAGATTAAGTTTTATTAAAAATTATAAAGGAAAATGTATTGTTTCAGTCATGCTGAGGTGGAATCAGCATGAGTCGTAAATAGTTTAACTAATCAACTAGAAGTGGTTTAAACTTTCGTATCATAAAGTAAGTTGCAGTCTAGAATCAAATATTCACTGTTAACTCACAATGGTACCATGCCATACCTCAAACTGGGAGGTTAGGGACATGAACAATCCTTTTTCATTAAGGAGAAACTTAGAGATTTGTCAAATTTGCATACTAGGCTAAGAATTTCCACTGTTAGATACTTTTAAAAAATGGTACAAAATAATAAATAATATAAGAATATAAACAAAAGAGTTAGTCAAACAAGAAAATAGTTTAAATAGCAAAATATGTGCAAGTTTTCAAGAAAGGTGATGAATTCCCGTCCCATCAAATCTTTTAAATTGAATGGTCATAAATGTACTTTCATTTTCGAGATAGCTTCCCCTAGAATTCTGACTATAAAAGAGAGCACAAGTAAAGATATACTCATTAGTACACAAAACATCTCACTATAAATCAAGACCAAGAGAAGAGTAGAAAATAGTGTTTGTAACCAACGAGTTAACCGACACAAATCCATAAAAACATCGTGTTTTCAAAATTAACACAAAGGAATTCAAGGTTTTGTCGGATTATGAGTCAGTAGATGAAAATAAGACTTACTTTAATAATGGTTGCTCCTTACATCCATAATAGTGAGTGGAGGAGAAAGGGGTATTCACAAGAAGAAAAGGACATGATGCCACTCTTTTTCTCAACACTAAGAGCATTGAGATCTTTCTGGATGACTCTAGTTCTCACAAACTCTAAAGAAGGAAGATGCAGATAAAAATTAGATAGGCTTGAAAGATAGATAAAAGAGAGAGGTGAATAATTGTAAATACTTGAAACAAGACTTAAACAAACTATGTAAAAATATATCAATATAATAACATCATCTTTTGTTTTTGTGTTTTTTTGTGTTTTTCAGAAAGCAAGTAAGGACAATGTTAAATAAAAATAGTTTAGAAAATAATCAAGTCGTTGAAAGCATGCCAAGATCTATAATTAATTTGTTTCAAGTCTTCTCATCCAATGACTTTGTGAAAATGTAGGCCAACTATTCAGTGTATGGAATGTAAAAAAAAAATCCACTTTTCCTTTTTGAATGATATCCCTGATGAAGTGATGACAGATATCAATGTGCTTGGTCTTAGAATGTTATACTGGATTATGTTTCATCTCAATGACATTAGTGGTCACAACAAATGGGAGTCTTTGAGAAACATAGACCATATTCTAATAACTGATTCTGAATCAATAAAATTTGAGCACAACACCTTCTAGCGGTAACATATTCAGCTTCAATGGTAGAATAATCCACTAATGCTTGCTTTTTGCTAGACTAGTTTACCAATATATTTCCAAGAATTTGATCTCCTCCTTAAGTGATTTTGTGTTGAATTCTACATCCATCTGCTAGAATTCATAGTCATGAAAGCCAGAATTCATAGTCAGAATTCTACATCCATCAGCTAGCTCATATAAACATCTTCAACCAGTTTTCCATTAAGGAAAGTGGTTTTGACATCCATCTGCCAGAATTCATAGTCATGAAAGCAGTTATAGGTAGCATTACCCTAATATATTTTATCTTGGCCACCAGTGAGAAGGTCTCTGTAACATCCCAAAATTTAAGGCTAAAATATTCATTTTTAAATAAGTAATAAAGAGACCATTAGTATAAAAACATCCATCGTGTCATCCCATAACAAAAATAAAATGTCAATAATCAAAATGTTCCACAATAAAGCATTATCAGAGTATATATCCCAAGAATCTCGTGTGCAGAAATCATGGTGTGATGCGTTGCAATCATTCCAACTCCTTTCCCTTCGAAGAATAGGTACCTAAAACCAAAAATAAAAACCGTAAGCACAAAGCTTAGTGACTTCCCCTATCATACCACATAATCATATATTTACAGTCATATCTGGGTGCCTGACCTACCTGTCGGGCATATCTGGTTGCCCGACCTACCTTGTCAAGCATATTTGGGTGCTCGACCTACCCTACCAGGCATATCTAGGTGCCTGACCTACCCTCCGGTTTATTTCAACCTGTTACAGGGACTATTTCACCCCTACCACTACCACATAATAACATAGCATAAACATACTGTCAGGCATATATGGGGGCCCGACCAACCCTCCGGTGTATTCCAACCGGTTACGGGGACTATTTCACCCCTACCACTACCACATAATAACATAGCAATTAGCACATAAATCATAATAGATAGTGGCATACAAGACAATTATCACAAATACAATCATATCTACTATACACAACTGATAGTGGGTCAACATTGGATCCTTCGACCCACTCATAAAGGAAGGTAACTCACCTCACACTACTGAAGTCCCGCACACAAAACTCTAGCTGCTAGATGATAGATTCCCAAACTGTCAACATCAAAACAACACCCAATTAATAATTGGGTTCCAATACATAACCATAATTCCATACTTGGGGTAAAAAGGCTACTTTACCCCCAACCTAGCTTCATTCAAATCCAAAGCCCAAACTCACACTCCAAAGACCCAAAAGTCAAACAATAAACCAAAGCCCAATATATGGCTCAATTTTACAAATCGGGCCCAAACCCTTCACATGGGCCTTACCCTAAAGCCCATCCAAATGCATTAGTCCATATACTTCTTATTAGTTGGCGCATCAAGAATCCAAACATCTAGGCCCACTAGAAAGGCCCCACTCAAAACCCAACACAATTAGGGTTTTCACATAAAATGACGATTAGGGTTAATTAGAAACATTTATCTCATTAAGGACTTAATACATTAAGTCCATCATTCTACTAGGTCAATCATAGAATGTGATCACACTTAATTTAAAATTCCAATCTAATGGTCCAAAATGTAGGTCCCGACAATTCCAAAACTAGCATATCCAAAATTAGGGTTTTCTAAACCCTAATTAGGGTTTCCAACCCAAACGTGTGCCAATTAGTCCATTGGCGGTAGGCGGTGGTTGGAGGTGATAACCAAAATACAATAATACAACATAATATGCAAATGAACACAGACACACACACAAAATAACACATACACACATACACACTGAGCCACCCTTATGGAGGTAGGCAGTGGTTGGAGGTGACAACCACCACCAGTGTGATGGATTTTCTTGCAGTATCCGACCAAGCAAACACTACACACGACACATACTAACAGCAAAACCACACACGCACACACACTTTTCCTAGAAAAGGAACATGAAGACAACAGCAGTGCAGCGGTGGACGAATCGGACCATGACTGGTGGTGACTCAACGACGAACTACAGCGGCCTCCACGGTCGTCCATCTTCAATCTCCATGGTTGAAACAATGATGGGTAGCAACTTTTCGACTTCCTCGATAGAAGGATGATGACAGTAGCTTCTCGGTGGTTCTCTGGTGACGACAAGGAATGACGAATAGAGGGAGTGGAAAGTATAAGGTGGTGGCGGCTGAATGTTGAAGTAGGGTTACGATTACCAGAGATGATGGGTTGTAAACCCCGTCTATACTCAACCTTTAGCTATAATTTCATTTACAACCCATCCCCCTCAATTGCTTTCATCGTAGATCCATAAGTTACTTAAACAACCCCCCGCTTTGAGAATTCATTGCAAAGCCAATCCGAAAATTACCTTTTAATCCCTAAGATCTCAAGTATGACATATTCAGTCCTTCCTTCTCTAATCATTACCATCTAAATCCCCATTTCACCCTTTATCCTTGCTTCCCACAATTTATTACAATTCAAATCCAAATATTACAATAAAGATCCTAATTTTTAGAATTTATGTCATTTAGCTCCTTATGACATACAATGGTAACTTATCACGGATTTAGGGCCACTATTCGTTTTTAATCTTTATCTATTTGTTTATTTAATAAACGGGATGTTACAAATCCCTGCCACTTAAATTAGATTTCGTCCTCGAAATCCTTCCTTACCATCCTTACACGCCAGAAAACTTGAACGACATGGTCACAACCCCAAGCATAACCCCAACCTTCCTATGGCAATCAAATCCAAACCTCACATGGTTCTAAAACCAGAAGATGAACAAATTTATTTCGTTATGATCACATTACTGAATCTAAAATCTGAAGTCCCGAGATGGTTTGATTCCCCGAAAGACCGCCTATATAGTATCATTATTTTTTGAGCCCACTCTACTTATCTCCTAACTGACTACTCGACCTTTGGTAACTCGAGGTTCCCACTAGAAAACAAAATAATTGACTCAATTATCCCTGTAGATCACTTATACATGACAGAAGGCTCAGATAATCCTTTGAGTAGAAGATCCATCTGTGCAATAGTTAGATGCAAACGAGAGCTGCGCAATAGTGTCATATCAATTACTCTGAGTTTATTTAATCCCACTGCGAGTGATTTATCACTTCCCAATCAATTAGTTACACTATCCGTACTTGCAAACCTAAAACATTAATACTTCCTGAGACACCGAAACTGTCCGAAACACTAAACTGCCTGAAACAGTATGTTGCCTCCTGGCTGCTCTCAAAATTCCACTGAGACCTCCCTAGTCTCAATTGTTTGCCAGTCATCTGAAATATCGGTTTCTAGCCTTGTTGCAGAGCCAAAAGACTCCCCCGTAGTCACCCCACACAACTTTTGAACGAAATCCTTGTCTACTAATAATTGTCTTTAATTAGCTTGCCACTATGGCTCTAATGACTTCCTGATCCAACTGATTGGGTCCATACGTCGAATCATGACTTCACCAAATCCAAGGCTAAAAGTGATTTCTACATGACCAAGGGTAGCCTTATATCACAATTGACCTTAAACGATCCACCGCTTCCTAGATCCCATGACTGTAGTGGTGTTCCTACGGTCTGATCACTGGCTTAACCAGGTCTAATTCATCTGGGGAAATCCGTAAACCAATCTATGGATTTGCCACGTCTTCACTGTTGCACCCGAACTAGTAGGTACTATTGTTCCTTCCATGATCCAACAACTCTCCCATGCTATCTACCAACCTAGTGAATGCTATGTCTACACCCTCAGTCTTACAACACTCCTGCACTATTTTCCAACCTTGTGAATGCAATGGCTACACCCGTAGACTTACAACGCTCTAGCATTATTTGCCAACCTTGTGAATGTTATGGCTACACTTGTAGATCTACAACACTGTAGCACTATTTCCAACCTTGTTAATGTTATGGCTACACCTGCATATTTACAACACTTTAGCACTATCTACCAACCTTATGAATACTATGGCTACACCGACAGACTTACAACACTTTAGCACTATCTGCCAACCTATTGAATGATATGGCTACACCTGCAGACTTAAAACACTCTAGCACTATATGCCAACCTAGGTCATACCACCAATCCAACTATATCCAACCCGGGTTGAACACGCACTCGACCTAACACTCAACTGAACTTGAGTCCTAACTGGAGCTCTAACTTGGTCCCTGAAACCTGCAATCCAATGCCAAGGAAAAATGTGAACCAAATGTTCGAACGTATTCCAAACTCCCAACTCACACAATCCTCAACCTAGATAGCCACTTGACCACATTCTTCCATGAAAGGGATACGAACTCATCCTGTATTCACTCTTATTTCTACTCCTGGGTACCTGATCGATTCTCCCTCACTCAGATTCGACTACGTCTTCACAACACATAAGAATTGAAGGATTCCCAATCCACTTTTGCTTTCTAGTAGTAGATCTGATGGCAACCAACTCTTATCAATGCTAGTGCTCCATCACTAGCTGAGCTGCAAAATACCACACAACTTCTAAAGACCAAATGATACTTCCTAAATTCCAACATAAATGACATTTCCTGATGCTTGAAATGATATTGCACTCAAATATTTTATCTCAATGAAATATGCTCTAACCAATACCTCAACAACAAGCACTACCTTGGTGCTTCCAACAGTCACTCCAAGATCAACTACCAAACCACCGAGTCCTGACGATGCTGAAGAACCATCCTGTTGACACTAACCATAGACATCTTTATAATGCCCATGACCGATCTCTACTACGAACCGAGAGAATACTAAACACCCTGAACCATCAAAAGGGGAAACGACCTTACACTAACCACTAATAATTCATGGTATGAAATTGACATATGACAATATTTTGAGGTATATCCTAATCATGAGCAAAGAAATGAGCCGAATATGTACCTACCCAAACTGATGTAAGATTTCGACAACCATAAACATGATATAAACTATGAGGAAAGAAAAAATAACATACCCACAATATCGCCTGAAGAAACCCTGAATGTCTCTTCCTTCCGAAGCATCTGCGATGAAACCTGAGCTTCCTCAATCACTAAGTAGGGGCATTTCGCCCTGATATGACTAGGCTGATGACACCGATTTCACAACTCTACCTCCACCGTGCACTCTTGGCGATTGTAACACTTCCACCTACACTTTCCACACTTAGACCTGCTGCGTACATCCTCACGCGCCACTTCTTACTTTGTGTAACTCCCATGACCCCTTGAGTCTCTAGCACCAACTATGGCAGCATTCGAATGCTCAGATTATTGAGCTTGACTAGAAGTCTGCTTCCTCTTGCCCCACTGCATATCTAAACCAATCTCTTTCTCCCGGGTTACTTCGACTACTCCATCAACTACCTATATAACTAAGTCCGGCCCTTCAAGTCTAGCGACTGCTCTATTAGTGACACGCCCAATGATGTCGGTAAACTCCTCTCGTAGGGCTCGAGAAACCTCCACATTGATCCAATCATGTGGTAAACTCTCCTAAAGATAAGGTGCATAACCCAAATCCAGTCCTAAATGACGAGAGTTAACAGTAGGTTCCTCCTTCCTAAAGGATCTGAGGGATCCATAAGCAATGGGCTCCAGTTGAGCCCCCAAATGCCTCGTAACGATCTCGGCCGGAAAGGCCCCGAGGGCAACTGTCTAATAGCTCTAACATTCCCTCCTTAACTGATCCAAAGATCACAGGGGTTTGTTCCAAAATATTGTGGCTAATCTACGATGAGATGAACTCCCACAGCTGCTTGCTAATTAACTCAGCACTCGCACCTGATTCGGAACCTAAACTAGAACCCGAACCTGAACCACCTCCCTGAGTGCTCATCTCCAAACAAAAAAACCATGAACCAATTATCAAAACATACTCAAGGATTCTCCTCCCCTAATCTTCTTAGATTCTCCAAGACTCTCACTAATTCGAGTATGGATCCTGTGCTTTTAGTAGTACGGGCCCAATACTACCTTCCACACCTATCCATACTTTCCTCAGCAATCATCTCGAATCCTCTAAGTCATATTCTCAATAAAAGCACCAAAACTCACTAAACTACACCACTAAACTTACCGAATTAAATTCTAGGCACTCCTAGGTTCCCGAACCCACCCAATCCTCACCTATTGAAGGATTTCCCATTAATGTCAACTAGCTACCTCATTAATATAGCCACATGAAAAAAGATCATATAATCCTTCAAGTAAAAGACCCAATCTTAGAACGGTTAGACTCAAACGAGAGTTACACAATAAGGCCAATTCCATTACTCTGAGATAATCCAACTTGTTCCATATGTGACTTAACATAATCATTTAATAGCTAGCTCACATTGCTAGGAGTTCCATAAAGTACAAAGCACACATCATTCGGATAATGGAAAAACTAACCAACATATTCAAATCAATCCATTCTATCCTCTCATTAGGAATCTGTACTATCATGCAATTCTAAGGCTCATACAATCAAGCATAACCTAAACTGGCCATTCTATCACTGACTGATCAATGCTAGCATGCAGGTCTATAAGCTCATATAGTAGGTATACAAGGCATCCTTCCTATATCCTTGCCCTAATCCAGCATGCAGTTTACATGTTCACGATTCATATCATAACATAACATGTTGGATATCTTGGGGAAAACTTACTTGAGCTCGGCTGATTTCATGCATCAGATTCCTTGTTCTTTATTAAAACCCTTAATTTTAGTTTTTAGAAAAATCGTTTTTCTTGTAAAAATTCTTTTAAACCCTTGATTTGAGTTCAGACACACCCGAGCGTGTGCCTGAATCCCTCAAACCAAGGCTTTGATAAAAACATGTAACATCCCAAAATTTGAAGCTAAAAAATGCATTTTTAAATAAGTAAAAACATCCATCGAGTCATCCCATAACAAAACCAAAATGTCAATAATCAAACATGTCACTTTAAAACATCATCAGAGTATATCTCCCAAGAATCTCATGTGCAGAAATCCTGGTGTGATACGCTGCAATCATGCTGACTCCTTTTCATTCGAAGAAGAGGTACCTGAAACCAAAACTGAAAACCGTAAGTACAAAGGTTAGTGAGTTCCCCTATCATTCCGCATAATCATACATTTCAAGGCATATTTGGGGGCCCGACCTACCCTGTCAGGTATATGTAGGTGCCCAACCTACCCTGTCAAGAATATTTAGGTGCTCGACCTACCTTGCCATGGATATCTGGGTTCCCGACCTACCCTCCAGTTTATTTCAACCAGTTATTGAGACTATTTCACCCCTGCCACTACGACATAATAACATAGCACGAACATACCGTCAGGCATATCTGGGTGCCCGACCTACCCTCTGGTGTAGTCCAACCGGTTACAGGGACTATTTCACCCATACCACTACCACATAATAACATAGCAATAAGTAAATAAATCATAACAGATAGTGACATACAATAAAATTATCACAAATACAATTATCTTTACTTTAAATAACTACTAGTAGGCTCTCATTGGTGCCTTTGACCCACTTATACAGGAAGGTAACTCAACTCACACTATGGAAGTCCCGTAGATAAAACTCTAGCTTCTAGATGACAGATTCTCGAACTGTCAACATCAAAACAACACCCAATTAATAATCGGGTTCCAATACATAACCATAAGTCCATACTTGGGGTAAAAAAGCTACTTTACCCCCAACCTATCTTGATTCAAATCCAAAGCCTAAACTCACACTCCAAAGGCCCAAAAGTCAAACAATGTATCAAGCCCAACATATGGCCCAATTTTCCAAATTGGGCCCGAATCCCTCACATGGGCCTTACCCTAAAGCCCATCCAAATTCCTTAGTCCATATACTTGTTATTAGTTAGCCCATCAAGAATCCAAACATCTAGGCCTACCAGAAAGGCCCAACTCAAAACCCAACACAATTAGGGTTTTCATATAAAATGAGGATTAGGGTTTATTAGAAACACTTAGCCCATTAACATCTTAATCCATTAAGACCATCATTCTACCAGGTCAATCATACAATGTGATTAGGCTTAATTCATAATTGCAATCCACTTGTCCAAAATGCGGGTCCCGATAATTCCAAAACTAGCGTATCCAAAACTAGAGTTTTCTAAACCCTAATTAGGGTTTCCAACCCAATCGCATGCCAATTAGTCCATTGGTTATGTTTTAGGGTTTTTAATGTTAATTAAGTTAGGCACCACCAACTACCACCTCATGTAGTGGTGGTCAACAGCGACTCACAATAGTGGTGACGAATTTCATTGATTATTCCGGCCAAAATACAATAATACAACATAATATCCAAGCGAACACACACACACACACACTAAATAACACAAAGACACTCAGCCACCCTTGTGGTGGTAGGCGGTGGTTGGAGGTGGCAGCCACCACGTCACGGTGGTGGTGATGGATTTTCTTGCAATATTCGACCAAGAAAACACTACACACGAAACATACTAACAGAAAACACACACACACACACACTTTTCCTAAAATAGGAACACCACCACCCACCTAGTGGCGTACGGCAACAACAGCGACTCGGTGGACGGTGGTGGCCGAACAGCAGCGACTAACGGCTATGGATGATTGCGGTGGAACAGCCGCTGGGGTGGTGGTGGCGATGCAACAAAATAAGAAGAAGCAAAGAGGGTGACTGACTGCCACCAGAAACAACAACACAACACCCCGTGGACTGGTCTTCCGATCACCTACTGTGGCATTGCCCCAATGGCCGCTTTCGTCTTCAACGGGGGCGAAACGGTGGAAGAATGGGGGAAGAGGTAGTGTGAGCGACTCAACCATGAACTACAAAAGCCTCCACGATAATTACTCTTGGATCTCCACGGCTGAAAAAATGATGGGTGGCGACTTTTCGTCATTGTTGGCAGAAAGACGGTGATGATAGATTCTCAGTGGTTCTCCGGCTAAGACAAAGAGTGGCGACTTGAGGGAGTGGGGGGGGGGGGGGGAAGTTAGTGGTAGCTGAGTGTTTAAGTAGGTTAAGAGTTACAGGGGATGATGGGTTATAAACCCCGTCTATACTCAACCTTTAGCCATAATTACATTTACAGCCCCTCCCCTTCTATTCCCTTCAACTTAGATCCATAATTTACATAAATAACCCTCCGCTTTGTGAATTCTTTGCAAAACCAATCCGAAAATTACCTTTTAATACCCAAGACCTTAATTATGACATATTCAGTCCTTCCTTCTCTAATAATAACCATCTAAATCCCCATTTTACCCTTTAGTCCTTGCTTTTCACAAATTAATACAATTCAAATCAAAATATTACAATAAAGATCCCAATTTCCAGAATTTATGTCATTTAGCTCCTTATGAAAAACACAGGTAAATTATGAAGGATTTTGGGAAACTATTTGTTAATTAATCTTTATCTATTTATTTGTTTAATAAACGGGATGTTCCAATCTCATCACAGTCAACCAATGGGGTTTGTGTAAAGCCCTTCGCTACCAGTCGAGTCTTGAAGGTGTAACACTCAGTTTCGGATTTGCCTCTTTATTCGGGGCAATGACCCAATCTTCAGAGGTTATGAGGCTTAGGGCCTTGGGAAGGAAATAATTTTACCCTTTTCGGGTGTAAGTATTATGGTTTACATGATCCGAGTGTTCGATGGTGCCTTCGGAGGTCAAAGGTATGATTGTAATTTGATAACCTGACCTCTTATGGAATTTGGTTTTTGTTCAGGGAAGTTTTAAGGCTAGGTTATGTTGGTAGAAGCGTAGGGCATATTACCATCTTTCTGTGGACATAAGGTTCGTTGGAAACGGATCTAGGATGAGGGAGTTATGACATTTTGAAGATATTGGCAGAATTGGCCCCTAATGGAATTAGTTGGCAAATTGGTCACATGCATGCAAGGAGGGTATGCACATGTTCGGCTAGATATGCCCACCGTAAGTTGGGGTATGCCCAACGTAAAATTCAAAAGTGGACGTGGGTGTTTGAGTTGTACGCCCAACGTAGTGTGTAGGATCCAAAAACCCTAAATTTTAGGGTTGGCCCACTATTTAAACACCTTAAGTCCTAGGTTTTAGCCTTTCTTTCATCCTCCATTGTCAGAAACCCTAATCTCGAGCTGTAGCCTCACCTACGAGTGTTATGAGCTTTATATGTGCATCTTTGGTGGGTTTTAGTGTATATTCCAGAGTGAAAACTTTGTGTAAGGTGGTGAATCAAGGAGAAGGCTTGTGGATCATGGATATTTCCTCCATTTCCAGCTCATAAAAGGTAAAATTTTCTAACCTTGCTCATTAGAAGTTGAGATCTAAGATTTATGTGGGTTTTGGTCCCATTTTTACCTCATGGGTAAGATCTAGTGGTCGGGCACCACTCTATGGACTTTGAGTTGCTACTCTAGCATTTCTAAGGTTATAAGTTCATAAAATTGCCATCTTTAAGGTTAAAGATCTTCCATGCATGTTCTAGTTCGATTACAATGGGTCTTAATGGATTAAGTTGATTTTTGGGTCCATTATGTCATGAAAATGCATAAAGTTGCCGACTTTATGCATTAAGAGCTTCATTTCAAGGTTCTTTAAGGTTTAGGTGCTAAGGACTTAAAGGATTATGTAATAAAGTGAGTTTTGAGAAAAGCCCATGTACGCCCTGCATAAGGATAGTTAAGCTCCGCGAACTGACTTAAGGCCCGCATCTGTATCTTCGAGTACGCTAAGCGTAAATAGGGGTACGCCCTGCGTACGTTCAACTGTAGACTTTTGGTTAATTTCTCATTTGTGTAACATCCTGAGCTTTTAGGTATTTTCAAATCCTTCCCTTGGTATTTTAATAATCAATTTTGGTCCTTGATGTTAGTTGGATTTTGCCCTAGTGGAAAATTGGTAATTGTTTGAAGCTTGAGTTGTGTTGGGCATACATGTGAGTATGCTTAGAACACTAGGGCACTCCTTAGTAAGCTGGGCATTTAAATATGTTCGCAAGGCATATGTGTGTCCGGATGAAACCCTAATTTTTAGGGTTTGTGGGGTATTTAAGCACCATTATGGGAGATTTTTACTCACACTTTCAACCTCCAAGTCCCTTAGCCGTTTTAGAGAACCCTAACCCCCTCCCCCCATAGTGAACATCTTGAGCTGATAGTGTGACTTTTGTGTGTAAAAAGGAGAAGTTAGTGCATCAAAGGAGTCAAGGAAGGAAGCAAACTTGTAGATCTAGGATTATCATCTTCTTAGGAAGCTTCTAAAGGTATAAAGCTTCTACATTTATTCTTGGATTGTTGAGATCTTGTTTTAGTTGCGTTTTGGTATTATTCTTGTCCTAAGAGTCCCAATATTGTGCATTCTTTGTTTTGGTCACGATGGGTTGTCCTTTCAGACCCTAGGATTGTCCTAAGTCATAAAAATGAGGTCCCTTGAGCTAGTTTAGTCCCTTGTTCTTTGTGGGAGGTCTTAATGGATTAAGACCATGTATTAATCCCTTTTTGGATGACCAAAGTCTTAAAGTTTGAGACTTTATGGTTCTAGAGTGCCATTGTGTCTTAGATCTGAAATTTAAGCTTGGGTTCTTAAACCATTAAGCACTTATCAGGATTTTAAGACTTGTGAAGTTACGCCCCACATAAGTTGATGTACGTCCCGCGTACTGAGCTAACCACCTCGATGGTGGTCAAAGCGAGGCGATGTACGCCCGATGTACCAAAGGGGTACGCCCCACATACACCCTTTGTTTGGGTTATGGACTTTAGGCTTCAAGTATTGGGCCATCTGTTGGGATTTGATACTCGAGCCCTTATGAACCATCTAGATAAGTGGGTTTTCAGCTAATCAGAGCATCATACGTTTAGATGAGGCCCAATTAGGGGTTTGGGCCCAATTTGGAAACTTGGGCCAATCATGGGCCTTAAAGTGAGTTGGGCCTTTTGGATCAAAGATTTGGACTTGGGCCTTTGCCCAAGTAGGGAAAGGGTAAAATGGATAGGTACCCTTTGTTTGGGAACTTAGTCAAGTATGGTGTCCCAAATTATTAGGGTTTTTTTATTTTAATAGTTGGGGATTTTTCCGCAAGTCACCAATCAACGATTTTAGTACAACTTGTCATTTGAGAGGTAAGTCTTCCTTACTATACTTTCAGGTCAAAGGCACTAAGGATGGACCTTTGGATTGTTATCCTGATTATCGTATGATTGAGTACTGATTTGTTAGATATGAATCCTAGTAGATAGGATGTTGCTATGCTTATTGATCTGTATGATATGTGCTTGACTGTTGATTGATTATACGTTGATGATTTATCTACATGTCGACATGTGTGTGTGGTTGGGTTGAGGCGTTCCTGCTTTGTAATGAAGGCCAATAGACCCAGGGCGTCCCAGATAAACTGAAGGCCTTCAATGTAGACCAGTCAGCATAAAGGCCCGGAGAGCAGTCTAGACAAGCTGAAGGCCCAATGTGGTGGTCTAGACATGCTAAAGGTTCTGTATACATGTTGTTGCTATGATATTTATAATTATGTATTGTTGTGGTATTTTGGGGGAACTCACTAAGCTTTGAGCTGATAGTTTGGATTATATTTCAGGTACCTCAGAGGCTCACGAGAAGGCGAAGGCTTGATCATGCACTTCCTCATGTTTTTGTTTTACGATTTTGGGATTTCTCTTATGTGAAACTTATTTTGAAAAAAATATGCAAACAATGATGGTTTTGGTTTTGTTTAAAAAGTTTAAAAGTTTCTAGAATTTTGTGAATGTTACAGTTTGGGCTTCAGACTTGGGTTTGAGTTTTGTGTGTTGGGCTTATTGGTCAGAGAAATCTTAGGGCCTTACACTCTTGTTTGGGCATGTCTAGTTGGGCCTAGGTTTTGTATTGGGCTTTTGTGGGCCCAATGGTTTTGGACTTTAGTGTGCCCAATGGGCTTGGGCCTTTGGGCCATTTGAGATTTATTTTTGAACAAGGAATTGTTGGGCTTTTGGATAACATCCATATGGGTGTTGGGCCCAATTTGGAAAATTGGGCCATTAGTGGGCTTTTGTGAATCTTGTAGTTTTAGGCATGTTTGGTTTGGTCTTGGGCCTTAGTTGCAAGTCTAGTTGAGGCAGGGGTAAAATGGTCATTTTACCCCAAGTAGGGATGATGGATTATAGTTTGGAACCCAATTGCTAATTGGGTGTTATTTTGGTATGGATAGCTCGAGAGATCATCATGGCGGTAGCTAGGAATTTCTTGTGGTGAGCTTCAGTATTTGAGGTGAGTCTCCTCACTATTTCTATGGATCGAAGGCACCAATGGTGGCCCATTTGGTTTATGTGTTGTGGGAAGAATCAGGGGTAACCCTTGGCAGTTTGTATGAAAGACCAGGAGGCAGCTCCTGGTATACTGTACGCAAGACCAGAGTCTAAACTTTGGTAATTAATTAGTTAGTAATGGTAGATTGTATGCTAGTTGTCCTTGTGATGCTTGCATGGAGGACCAAGAGGTGGCTCGTAGAGCTTGTCTGTAAGACCTAGGGTTTTTTCCACCGTCGTTGCAAGAAAGACCACAAGGTAGCGCATGGCATAATGACAAGACTATGGTTGGCACATAACACTTTTATTGATTGAGTGGATATATATGACATGTGTGACTCGTTGGATATGTTTGGCATTTTGTATTTAGGGAACTCACTAAGCTTCGTGCTTATATTTTGTGGTTTATGATTTCAGGTATGTCCGGTTCAAAAGGGACGGGCCCATCTTGATCGCAACGCACACACCCGTGTTTTCCGCAATATGTGATATCTGGGAATGAACTTTGATAACTGTTTTATTTTAAAAAACTTTTAGATGTCTAGATAAATTTACAATAGTTTTTTGGTTATTATAAAAAAGAAATATTTATCCTTGATTTTTTGGACGTTAGAAGTTGGTATCTGAGCCTTGCTTTGAGGGATTCAGCCATACTCTTGGGTGTGCCTAAACATAAACTGAGGGTTTGGTGAAAAATTCTATAAAATAGACATTTAACTAAAAAGTACCTTTTAATCAAAGAAAGGGGTGTGATGCATGCAATCCGCCAAGCTCAAGTAAGTGGTTCCTAGAATACCAATACATGTTTATTATGATATATGATATGATTATGAGAATTTCATGCTAGATTTGGGCTAAGGATCTGCTCATTATTATATGATAAGAGGGATGCCTTTTTATGTGGTTGATTATAAGAACTTTAGAATTGCATGCTAGTATGGATTCCTAATGAGTGAATAGAATGGCATGATTAATGTATGTTGGTTAGATTTTCCTTTTCATAAATGCTTCTTGCTTTGTGATTTGTGGGGCTCTTAGCAATATGAGTTAGATACTAAGTGAATATTCTAAGTCGCACATGGGCTGGATAATCCTAGAGTGATGGACTTGGCCCTATTACAAAGCGCTTGTTTGAGTCCAACCATTCAAGGATTGAGTCTTTACTCGAAGGATTATACAATCTCTATTGCATCTTACTATAGTCATGAGGTAGATAGTTAACATTAATGGGAATCCTTCAGCAGCTGAGGACAGAGTGAGGCAGGAACCTAGGAGAGCCTAGGAAATGCTTCAGTGGGTTAGTGGTGTGGTTTAGTGAGTTTTGGCACATTGTTTTGAGGAACTGACATAGAGGATTCAGAAGGATTGCTGAGGAAAGTATGGATATTGTGGAATGTATTATTGGGTCCGTGCTACAGAAAGCACACGATCCATACTCGATTTGGTGAGAGTCTTGGAAAGTCTAAGAAGCTTATGGGAGGAGGATACTTGGGCATGTTTTGAGGTATCATGATTTATTGCAGGATAGATGAGGGAATTTGTGAGAATTTTAGGGTGCGAGACCCTGAATGATATGATATCTAGAGCCCGAGAGAGGGATATCGATTTGGAGCACCTCTGGAAGAGGGGATCTGTGACAACCCGAAGTTTGTCCATCGTCGTAACCCATTGCATCCATAAAAATTTGTCTCTTTTGAATTGTTTCCATTTAATTTTTGAATTAAGTCATTATTTTTGAGATTATATTATGACTTAGTGGGTGTCTAAACATGTTTAAAACTCATTTTAACACTCCATATTAGTAATCGGAAACATTTTAGTTTCAACCATATCGGGTTACGACATCTTAATCGGGTGCGACCAAAAGCCCCGTTTAACGTTTGTATCGGGTAGAATTCCACCGTGTCCAAACTTAGACACTATTTAAAGTGATCTAAGCTTCCATTTGAAGCTTTTTCCCTCTCTCACTACTCTCTCTAACCTCTCTCCTCAATCCAAATTCCAGGTCCAAAAACTTTGATTTAAGGCTTCAAATCCTTAAGGTAACTTCCTTAACTTGTTATTCAACCTCTTTAGCCTTCAAATCTGAGTTTAAACACTTATTAAGGACCATCTTCATGAGTTTATGGCCCTGGAGCATGCTTGGGCCATAAACTCAAATAAATTGGGTTTTTATGCCCTTAAACCCTTCCAAAACTTCATTGACGCTTATATATGACTTGTAGAATATTGGAATTAGCCTTGGAACACCTTGAACATTAATTTAGAGGAGTAAACATGAGTTTACTACCCAAGAACATGCTTGGGCCGTAAACTCATTTACTTGGGGAGTAAACTCCTTCTAATGTGTTAAAATGCCATTTATACACACCACAAGCCCTGGGATAAAATGTAGAAGTGACCACAAACAAGATTTGGACCTTAAAACATTTTAAATCCCCTATCTAAGGAGTTCACGACCATGAGGGGGTTCATGGGCCGTAAACTCCTAAATCTATGCCAAAAGTCCCCTAAAGATCCATACAAGGCTTGGGAAAAATCATTGGAATCACATGTGATTGTTTAAGGACCAAAACATTAAGGATTTGGTGTGAGGGGGAGTTTACGGCCGTAAACTCCATGTTTACTACCATAGATACCCTAGATAAAATCCTAGCTAAATTATCCTTGAGTTATGAAGCCATTTAGCACCCAAAAACACCTTCCATGAGTTCACGGACGTGAACTCATGTGGATGGGGTGTTTAAGGCCGAAAACTCCTCTATGAGTTTACTCTTGAAGAGTAAACTCCATATCCAAGCCTTGCATGACTTCAAATGCCACCTGGGTCCTTCCAAGCACTTGTAATGAGGTGTTTCCGCAACTAGAAGTGTATGTCCCTAGCAAATAAATAATTCAAGTCCTAATTATATACAAATGTGTATCATTTCACATTTCATAGGAACCACGCGCGTTTTCAAGCCTTAAACTGACGTTTAGCATCCAAACCGACACATTCTACGATTGGTGAGTTCATACCCCTATGCTTTTTCCGTGTTTTTCAATGCTTTTAAGGGGGAATACAAGCAAAATTATAAATGTTTTCAAAAACCTAATACTTATGTATTTCTATAAATATCTGGCTAACCTTTACATATCTTTACCCCTTGTGTATTATGTTGAGCATAAGGGTTGTTTTCTCAACTATAACTACGTGAATTTCAGTAAAGGAAACAATCAAACCAATTAAATTATTATGGGAATAATTTGGGGTCTTTAGTTCATGTTTTACGAAAATAGAATTAGATAAAGTTAATAGATAAACTATGTCTGATTCAGTTTATCTCTGTTTAATTAAGATTATATTGCCAGATCATTTCATTGTATTAAACTGTTTGTATTGTATTATGTTTCTAAACGATTAGTATGTTTGATAACGTTCAAGAAGACCGTGAATAGTATAATACTAGCTTGTGAGGTCTGTCATTATTATTAGTAAATCCTCCCTGGAAGTGTAACCAGAGTCTCCTGAAGGGAGAGCGTGGAATTTGTGGATAGATCTATTCGGGACTGACAATCCCACACCTTAACTGCTAGCTACAGTTAGGCGGGCACACCTGCGGTGACAAATTGTTGGGTAGTGTTTCGACGTCTGACAAACGTCAAGGAGGTCTCTTTGTTGTATCAGCATGGTTACCCGACTCACAATACGTATTAATATAAGTTTATTCACGGAATTGAACTTCATATCTATCTTATATCTATAATTCTTATATCTAGTACAGGATGATAATCCTATGGTTTTGAATCTATATTTGGTACGGGATGATAATCCCATGGTTTTAAATCTATATTTGGTACGGGATGATAATCCCATGGTTTTAAATCTATATTTGGTATGGGATGATAATCCCATGGTTTTGAATCTATAATTAGTACGGGACGATAATCCCATGGTTTTAAATCTATATTTGGTATGGGATGATAATCCCATGGTTTTGAATCTATAATTAGTACTGGATGATAGTCCTATAGCTTTAAATCTACATCTATCTATAGTTTTGTGTATATCAAACTATCTTATATTTGGTACGGGATAGTAATCCCATGATTTTTCTGTGAATAGTTTTATGAGTAAAACTTTACAATGTGGTCTTAAACTAAAACCTTACTTTTTGGAAAATATAGGATTTTCCTGGGATAATGAATATACATAACTAGAATCGTGTAAGTAATCAGTTAACTAAACAGTACTTTTAAGAAAATGTGGGATTTTCTATGTTTTGTAACTTTTTCGGTAAACCAAAGGAAACTTAAACATTTTCAGAAAAACAAACATCTTATGAACTCACCAGCTTTATGCTGATTTTCAAACCACTTGTATTCTCAGGTCAGCATTAGATAGGTACCCAACGATCCTTTTGGAGAAGACGGAGCGTACTGAAGATCTCGTCTTTACTTTTGTTAATATGATACATATGTATATCACTTGTACAACTTTACTTTTGAAAAAAATGTAAATTTCTATATGTAATGTAATGGTTGTTTACTTTACTTAATGTGTGCATTGGATTTGATACTCAACGTGGAGTCCACCCCGGAAATGTTTCCGCCTTCGGTTTTTGGGGTGTGACAGATTGGTATCAGAGCCCTTGTTTATAGTGAATGGAGTATACCAAACCTTACATGGTATAAAACTATAAACACTAAGGGGCCTAAGTGCTCTGAACTAAAAGTATCCTTCAAAGTATAAGTATTTTCAAAAGTATACAAGTACACCTAACCGCCGAGATCGGTAACTACGAGTAGAACAAAACATAAGTAAATGGGTGTTGTATGTTGCGGTTAAACCTGGGCAGTTATGTAGTCTTGTCTAGGATCAATATAGCCTGGCCAACTATATTCATTCGAGACACGACCAACATGTGCTTGGGAGTGACTGTGGTGTGCGACATGCTTAAAACTTACCCTAATATCCCAAACATCAAACCGTGATCGTAGCGAATCATGAGATACTATGGGAGTATTTCTCAAGCCAATCCTTGTTATAAATCCTCAATCGATCGTTGTTCCCTGATCATTTCTCTAGTGATAAATCATCTGTTTTACTAACTCCTTCCTGTTTTATCGCTTATTCGGAATATATAACTGTCATATCTCTTGATTCAATTCAGAGGACTTATCATCCTCTCTTTCCTGATCTTATTAGATCAAGATGCCCCCAAGAAAGAGACCCAACTCAAAGACCAACAACAATCCTTCTCCGCCACCACCTCCTCCTCAATTTGATCTTGCATCGCTTCAGACAGTTCTAACTGCCGTAATGGTAGCAACCATGTCGCAAATGAACCCCGGTAGTTCAGGAGGTGGTCCCCAGCCCCAAAACCCAGAAGATAGCCAGGGACACCGAAAAGGGGGTTCCTATAAAGACTTCATGAATGCGAAACCCACATCCTTCGATGGCACTGGAGGTGTTATTTCCCTAACTCGATGGTTCGAGAAAATCGAATCAATCTTTGAAATATGTGCCTGTTCGGAATCTGATAAAGTAAAGTTTGCCGCCTACACCTTCCTTGATAAAGCCCTGACTTGGTGGAACGCTCGAGTCAAATCCTTAACACTACCTGTAGCAAATGCTATGTGTTGGGAATCTATGAAGGAGCTTCTACTTGCAGAGTATTTCCCTCGAGGCGAAATATAGAAGCTAGAACACGAACTCTGGAACCTGAAGACGAAGGGTTCTGACATAGTCACTTATACTTCAAGGTTTGATGACTTGGCACTACTCTGCCCGGGAATGGTTACCCTGGAGAGTAAGAAGATAGAGATATTCATCTGGGGGTTGACCCAGCCAACCAAGGGAAATGTCTTAGCTGCGAGGCCGGATACTTACGATAGCGCCAAATGTCTTGCGCAAATTCTGATCGACCATGAAGATAACCCTGATGTGGAGACCGTCGCCCCTGAGCTAACTAAGAGTAGTAGTGGAAGTAAAAAGAAATTTTGGAACAAATGGAAGGCCCAAACTACATAGGGATCTTCTAAGAAACAACAAAAAATAGTAGTCCACGCTGCTACTGTCCCTACTGTCGTCACTGCTTTTGGATCTACAGCTCAGACTCCTACCAGTGGATATACTGGTACCCTTCCTTGGTGCGACAAATGTAGCTATCATCATCGTACTCCTGGACCATGTCACAAAAGACTCTGCAACAACTGTGGCAAGAAGGGCCACCTTGCTCGAACCTGCAGAAAACTAGCCAAATCATTAAACCAATCATCCGGAGCAGGTGTCAGTCGGGCCTGCTACGGTTGCGGCGAAGTAGGGCATTTCAAGAGAAATTTCCCTAAAGCAGCAGCAGCTGGCAACGCTGTAAGAGTCATAGCTATAGGACAAGGTGAGGTAGCCGCTGATCCCACCGTTGCTACAGGTATATATATTCTTCCTCGACAGCTCTTATACTCACAATCCTTTTTGATTAGATGGTTGAAAGAAAATTTGTTATTCATTCAATTAAAACACCACCTTAACCGTAGTTCTCCATTAGTAACCGAAATGTCAACCATCGAGATGTCTAACAACGAGAAAGAGAAAATTAGCGATATATCTGTGGGTCGAACTCTTACCCTCAACAATCATCCTTTTCCTATCGATCTTATACTATTTTTACAATTAAGAACTTTGAAATATTCATTGGCATGGATTGATTGAGTCTCAATTGTGCTGATATCCCTGTTTCGAAAAATCTATCCATCTCAGCCTTCCCCCGGCCAAACTCTCAACATCGGAGACGATAAATTTAGCTCCATATGTTGTACCATTTCGTATGTCAAAAGCCCGAAAGACTTCCCAAAAGAGTGTGCCATAATTTCCTAGCCTAATTGACCATTGAGAAACAGGAAGTGCATCCCCTAAGTCTACAACTTTCCTGGTATCTTTTCCTGAAGAGCTTCCAAGAATTCTTCCTGAGTGTCGAGCCGAGTGTCGCATTGACCTAATTCCTGGAACTACCCTCGTAGCCAAACCCTCATGTCGATTAGCGCCAGCAGTAATGCAGGAGTTATTTAGTCAGCTTGATGAGTTTGATCATCAAAACCGATATCCTCTTTCCTCGAATAGATGACCATTTCGATCCACCTCATAGAACCAACCACTTCTTAAAAATAAATCTTACAACAAGGTACCATCAACTACGAGTCCACGAGAGTGGTATTCCTTAGACAGTATGTCAAACTCGATACGATCACTATAAGCTCGTAGTGATGCCCATCAATCAAACCACCTCCCTTGGTCATGTAGTAGAAAATGAAGACATACATGTGGAATCCACCTAAGATCAAAATAGTCAGCACCGAAGACACCCACAAAAACCCGTTAATTCTTGGGTCTCGTTGACTACTATTACAGGTTCATCCCGAATTCTCCTGAATCGCCAAAACCTTAACCATTTCGACATCGAAAGATGTACCCTCCTGTAGGAGGTCTTACTTTGGAAAGACATGGTGCACCTTGGAAAGCATGAAGAACTTAATCGGTGGTACATTAGACCCTTCGAGATCCTCGTTAGTAACCTTCGAACTTCGACTACCTCTAGAACTTAGCAGCAACCATCCGGTATTCCACGTCTTTATTCATAAGAAGTGCCTACTCGACAAAACCCTAGTAATCCCTTCGATGTGACTGAAACCAACAAAAGTCTGAACCTCATGAAGAAATCAATCGAACCCATAGATCGAGAGGTTAAACATACGAAACAAAATCGTGTCCCGATAATGAAGATTCACCGGAATGCCATACGAAGACACGAATCCATTAGGAGCGTAAAGATCCAATCAAATTGAAGTATCTGTATCTATTTCGAAATCCTTGAGTCGCATTTAAAGATTGAATTTTGGGATGAAATTCCCTCTAACGGGGGGATAATGTGACAACCCGAAGTTTGTCCATCGCCGTAACCCATTACATCCATAAAAAATCGTCTCTTTCGAATTGTTTCCATTTAAGTTTTGAATTAAGTCATTATTTTTGAGATTATATTATGAATTAATGGGTGTCTAAACATGTTTAAAACTCATTTTAACACTCCATATTAGTAATCAGAAACATTTTAGTTTCAACCATATCGGGTTACGACATCTTAATCGGGTGCGACCAAAAGCCCCGTTTAACGTCGGTATCGGGTAGAATTCCACCGTGTGCAAAACTTAGACACTATTTAAAGTGATCTAAGATTCCATTTGAAGCTTTTTGCCTCTCTCACTACTCTCTCTAACCACTCTCTCAATCCAAATTCAAGGTCCAAAAACATTGATTTAAGGCTTCAAATCCTTAAGGTAACTTCCTTAACTTGTTATTCAACCTCTTTAGCCTTCAAATATGAGTTTAAACACTTATTTAGGACCATATTCATGAGTTTATGGCCCTGGAGCACGCTTGGTCCATAAACTCAATGAAATTGGTATATACCCTTAAACCCTTCCAAAACTCCATTGAGGCTTAGATATGACTTGTAGAATTGGAATTGGCCTTGGAACACCTTGAAAATTAATTTAGAGGAGTAAACATGAGTTTACTGCCAAAGAACATGCTTGAGCCGTAAACTCATTTACTTGGGGAGTAAACTCCTTCTAATGTGTTAAAATGCCATTTATACACACCACAAGCCTTGGGATAAAATCTATAAGTGACCACAAACAAGATTTGGACCGTAAAACATATTAAATCCCCTATCTAAGGAGTTCACAACCATGAGGGGGTTCATGGGTCGTAAACTCCTAAATCTATGCCAAAAGTCCCCTAAAAATCCATACCAGGCTTGGGAAAAATCATTGCAATCATATGTGATTGTTTAAGGACCAAAACATTAAGGATTTGGTGTGAGGGGGAGTTTACGGCCGTAAACTCCATGATTACTACCATAAACTCCAATAAATGGTCTGTAAGTGAGTCTAAATTCATCCGAATGCCCTAGATAAAATCCTAGCTAAATTATCCTTGAGTTATGAAGCCATTTAGCACCCAAAAACACCTTCCATGAGTTCACGGCCGTGAACTCATGTGGATGGGGTGTTTAAGGCTGAAAACTGCTCTATGAGTTTATTCTTGAAGAGTAAACTCCATATCCAAGCCTTGCATGACTTCAAATGCCACCCGGGTCCTTCCAAACACTTGTAATGAGGTGTTTCCGCAACTAGAACTGTATGTCCCTAGAAAATAAATAATTGAAGTCCTAATTAGATACAAATGTGTATCATTTCACATTTCATAGGAATCACGCACGTTTTCCAGCTTTAAACTGACGTTTAGCATCCAAACCGACACATTATGCGATTGGTGAGTTCATACCCCTACCCTTTTTCCGTGTTTTTCAATGTTTTCAGGGGGGGGGGGGGAATAGAAGAAAAATTATAAATGTTTTCAAAAACCTAATACTTATGTATTTCTATAAATATCTGGCCAACCTTTATATATATATTTACCCCTTATGTATTATGTTGAGCATAAGGGTTGTTTTCTCAACTATAACTACGTGAATTTCAGTAAAGGAAACAATCAAACCAATTAAATTATTATGGGAATAATTTGGGATCTTTAGTTCATGTTTTACAAAAATAGACTTAGATAAAGTTAATAGATAAATTATGTCTGATTCAGTTTATCTCTGTTTAATTAAGATTATATTGCCAGATCATTTCATTGTATTAAACTATTTGTATTGTATTATGTTTCTAAACGATTAGTATGTTTGATAACGTTCAAGAATACCGTGAATAGTATAATACTAGGTTGTGAGGTCCGTCATTATTATTTGTAAATCGTCCTCGGAAGTGTAACCAGAGTCTCCTGAAGGGAGAGCGTGGAATTTGTGGATAGATCTATTCAGGACTGACAATCCCACACCTTAACTGTTAGCTACAGTTAGGCGGGAACGCCTGGGGTGACAAATTCTTGGGTAGAGTTTCAACGTCTGACAAACATCAAGGAGGTCTCTTTGTTGTATCAGCATGGTTACCAGACTCACAATACATATTGATATAAGTTTATTCACGGAATTGAACTTCATATCTATCTTCTATCTATAATCCTTATATCTAGTACAGGATGATAATCCTATGGTTTTGAATCTATATTTGGTACGGGATGATAATCCCATGGTTTTAAATCTATATTTGGTACGAGATGATAATCCCATGGTTTTAAATCTATATTTGGTTCGGGATGATAATCCCATGGTTTTGAATCTATAATTAGTAAGGGACGATAATCCCATGGTTTTAAATCTATATTTGGTACGGGATGATAATCCAATGGTTTTGAATCTATAATTAGTACTGGATGATAGTCCTATAGCTTTAAATCTACATCTATCTATAGTTTTGTGTCTATCAAACTATCTTATATTTGGTACGGGATAGTAATCCCATGATTTTTCGGTGAATAGTTTTATGAGTAAAACTTTACAATGTGGTCTTAAAATAAAACCTTACTATTAGGAAAATATAGGATTTTCCTGGGATAATGAATATACATAACTAGAATCGTGTAAGTAATCAGTTAACTAAACAGTACTTTTAAGAAAATATGGGATTTTCTTTGCTTTGTAACTTTTTTGGTAAACCAAAGGAAACTTAAACATTTTTAGAAAAACAAACATCTTATGAACTCACCAGCTTTATGCTAATTTTCAAACCGCTTGTATTCTCAGGTCAGCGTTAGACAGGTACCCAGCGATCCTTTTGGAGAAGACGGAGCATACTGAATATCTCGTCTTTACTTTTGTTAATGTAATATATATGTATATCACTTGTACAACTTTACTTTTGAAACAAATGTAAATTTCTATATGTAATGTAATGGTTGTTTACTTTACTTACTATGTGCATTGGATTTGATACTCAACGTGGAGTCCGCCCCGAAAATGTTTCCGCCTTCGGTTTTTGGGGTCTGATAGGATCAGATCAGACGCATGCAGTTCGGGGGTCTGGAAAGAGACCCAAGACTTCGGATCATCGTTTGAGATGCCAGCAGGGCTAGGGTCTGTGTAGCACGTGCGGGAAAACACATGAGGGAGTTTTCCATTCCAGCGGTTTGGATTGCTTTATGTGACGCCGAGTGGGTCACGTCAGCAAGGATTGTCCTCTGAGGACAAACCCCTAATGTTTTCACTATGATCTGGTGGGACACAAGAAGGCTGACTATCCGATGTTGAGGGGAAAAGCAGTAAGTGTGCCTGCTCCGACTACTTTGAGGATCACCAATAGACGAGAGGGTAGGGTGGGAGCCCCAAAGGAGAGGAGTTAACCGTGACAGTGTTAGACAAGCGAGGTTATGACTCCAGCAGGTGATGTTGCAAGTATGTATCTTTTTGCTTCCTTTTTTCTTTTATTAGTATTTTTGCTATTAGAATTTTGCTTCGTTCATTTCTCTGCTTATCTTTGGATTATATTTTCAAGAAATGTTATATGCTAATTGCTTGCCATGAATCCTTAGTGGGTTAGTAAAGGGTTGAATTTTTTATAGCAGGTTCCAAGTGTTCGTTTGTTATTTCCGGTTTTGGTCAATATTAGACCAGTGGCATTATGTGGAAGGTTTATGTTCAGGAATCTGTGCGTTAGCTATCAGTATCACCAGGATTCAATGGTTTTAGCATTGGTCTGCAGATTGGATTTTGGGGGTGCCGAGGGAAGTGGTATGTTGCTGAGGTTTAGTTTGGAGCATTCGTCCTTGGGACTTCAACATTTGAGTGTGATATCATTTTAAGAATCTAGGATTATCATTGTTGTTGGGATTCGGGAACTATTCAGCTGGTCTTCAGGCGTTGTTCGCTCTTCTAGGATGGTTAGTGATGGAATAGTAGCATTGGTAAGCGTTAGTTGTTAGCAGATCGATCATTTGAGGGTAAGAAGGATTAGGAATCCTTCAATAATTGTGTGCTATGAGAACTTAGTCGAATCACAGTGGGGGAGAATCATTCATGTATTTAGGAACAGGAGCGGTTGTGAAACTAGGATTAGTTTTGCATACTAGTTGCGGAGAAAGGCGGCCCAAGTGGCTGTTTGGATTGAGGATTGTGTGACATGGGTGTTTGGGAAACTAGGTTTTCATCTTCTTGGTGCTTGATAGCAGGCGTTGAGAAAACCAAGTTCGGGTTCCAATCTTGATTTGAGTTTGGTTGGGGAGTTTGGTTCGGTACGTGTTTGAATCTGAAACATCCCAAAGTCGGGACCTAAATATTTTTGTTTAAAATATATTACATATAAAAATAGTCATCAAAAGACATCATTACAATCCATTAACATAAAATCACAAGTCATAAATCTAAAAAATCATTCCATCAAATAGTGTAATACTAGAGTACAAATCCTAGGTTCGCAGATATGAAAATCATGTGCAAGTGTGTGATTTATTGCTACACCATCGGCTCCTTCCCCTTAAATGAAGAGGTACCTGGAACAAAAATTAAAAACTGTAAGCACAAAGCTTAGTGAGTTCCCCCATCATACCCATACCAAATAATTCATAAACCTCGGTATCTTTAAACCGGTAACTATCAAACATAACCGGGAGTTGAACTCCCATTCGGTATCTTTCAATCGGTAACTGGGAACTAACCTCCCCTTCAGTATCTTTCAACCGGTAATTGGGGACTATTTCACCCCTACTAATGCTAACACATATTAGGAACAATAAGCATGTCAAGTACAATAATCATATCAAGCACAGTAAACATGTCACATATCAATCCTAAATAATTGTCATAAAGACAATCATCTATCCAACACCCTTACTTGTGGACCGACATTATGGTTGTAGAACCACCCTTACTAAGAGGAAACTTACCTCGAAGTCGTGTAGTGTCTACACTGATCTTGGTATGAAAAATAACTCCCCTCGATTCCTCAATCCCTACATAACAACCTTTCTAACTTAGTAACTCATACTTGTAACCCTTACAGGGGTCAACCAAAATTTGGGTCTAAGTTTGGTCAAAGTCAAACTCATGTTGACTTGACTCACCGTGTTGGTCTATCAATGTGTTGAGTCTTTATTCCTACAAAATGATTCAACCCTTGACTCCACTCGTCGAGTCTACCAACAACTCGATGGGTCCTCATTTAACCATAAATTCGGGACCATCTTCAACCGACTCGCCGAGTTCACCCTTGAACTGGTCGACTTCATCTCCATCATAAGAATGTGTTCGGTCTATGACTCGCCGAGTTGTGTGAGCAACTCGTCGAGTCCATCTTCATTGGTTTGGAGATTTCCTTGGACTCGCTGAGTTTTATAATACAATCGTCGTGTTCCAGGATTTCTAGGTATATAATCATGACCCTATTTGTTGAGTCCCCTTCTAAACTTAACCAGACTCCTCAAAACAACAAAGATCGGGTAACCATTACCTGAATCTCCCCGAGTCTCAAAAACAACTCTCCGACTCTACTAAGTCCATGCACATAAACTCGATTTCTGTTGAGCTCATCTAATCCAAAGGGTAGATTTGACCTATTAGGGTCGATATAACACATAAAGTCACGAACTTTACTTCCATGCATGGGTCTTTAAGCTCAAAAGGACCAAAAATGAGACCTACAAGATGCATGGGGCTCTCATGGCCATAGATTTGGCACCTTTATGCCATGAGACCCTTCCAAAGTCAAAGATATGGAGCCATAACTCCACATTACACCACAACCCGAAAATGGCTTAAAAAAGCCCTAAAGGTACCAAAATCCAAGCCCTAAAATTGATTAAACACATGGAAAGTCAAGATTGAAGCTTGTTACCTTAAATAAGTTGGAGATGAAACACAATCTCTGGATCTTCTAGCTTCAACTCCTTTCTTCTTCTCAAGAGTCACAACCACCAAAGAATGCACAAAAATGCCTTAAGAGCACACAAACAAGGCTAGGGTTTCAGTTTAAGGTCTCGTGGAAGTGTGAGGGATGATAGAGGCTGATATTGGAGGAGATAAGTTGTTTAAATAGGGTGAAAACCCTCAAATTTAGGGTTTCACTCACACAACTCCTAGTCACCGAGTTGGTCTCCCGAGTCATCGAGTAGTTCACTTAAAATATGCACGTAAAGCTGAGTCTACTCGACGAGTTAGGCCTTCAAATCACCGAGTCCCAGGGTAAAATACAATAATACTTGGAATTAAATACGTACCAGGAACCGGGTGTTACAAATCTCCCCCATTTATTCTAGACTTCATCCTCGAAGTCTGTTGCTGAATCTGAAAACAGCTCAGGGTAGTGCTCCCTCATCTCGTCCTCCGGCTACCACGTCCATTTTGAGCCCTTGCGGTGCTGCTATTGCACCTTCACTAGTTTCATCCTCTTGTTCCTCAGATCCTTCGACTTGCTGTCGAGGATAGCTACTAGCTGCTTGATGTAGTTCAGGCTGTCATCCACCTAAATATCCTCCAAAGGCACCATTATTGGATCGTCCACCAAACATTTCCGCAATTGGGAGACGTGAAACGTGTTGTGAATTTGACTGAGTTCGACTAGCAGGTCCAGCCTATACGCCACCTTGCCCCCGGGCTGCAACCCTGAAGGGTCCAATTTATCTGGGGCCCATCTTGCGCCACTTACTAAACCAAATGACACCCTTCCAAGGTGACACCTTCAGGAGCACCATGTCCCCGACCTGGAACTCTAGGTCCGGTCGTTGCTTGTCAGCATAACTTTTCTGCCGACTCTAAGCAGTCTAAATCCTGCTCCAAACCTGCTAGATCCTCTCCATAGTCTTGAGTACCACCTCGGTACTCCCCATGACCCTCTGGCTAACCTCACCCCAGCATATCGGGGTCCTACACTTCCTCTCATACAACATCTCAAAGGGAGGCCGGTCAATACTCTCATGATAGTTGTTATTGTAGGAGAACTTAGGTAAATGAAGGTAAGTATCCCAACTACCTCCAAAGTCTAGAACACACGTCCGCAACATATCTTCCATATTTTGGATGGTCCACTCACTCTGATCATCCATCTGCGGGTGAAAAGCAGTGCTGAAGTGCATATGAGTACCCAACTCGTCGGTCCAAAATCAATGAGACTGGCACTCCGTGCCGAGCTACTACCTCTCGGATGTAGATATTGGCCAACTTCTCTACCAGGATGCTCTCCTGGATCAGTATGAAATGGGCACTCTTGGTCAACCGATCCACGATGACCCAAATCGAATCCCCCCCCCCCCCCGAGCAGTCCTAGGAAGCTTTGTGATGAAATGCAGAGTAATATCTTCTGATTTCCACGTGGGGATGTCCAACGGTTGCATCTTGCCGTGAGGCCTCTGGTGCTCATCCTTGACCTTTCTGCAGGTTAAGCACCTCTCAACGTACCATGTGATGTCCCGCTTCATGCACGACCACCAGTAGTCGGGTCGAAGAACTATATATGTCTTTGTCACCCCTGGATGGATGGAGAACCTGGACATATGGGCCTCATCCATCAAGATCTGCCGAACCCCGCCCCAGTACGGTACCCAAACCCTCCCATGTAGGGTCAACAATCTATGAATATCATAGTCAAGCAAGGCCACCAGGCCTATGATCCGCTCACACTTCCGGTGCTCCTCTTTCAGGCCCTTGACCTGCACCTCGTGGATCTGCTCCAATAGTCGAGTCACTACCGTCATTCTTAGGCGAAACATCTCTAATCGGGGTTGCATTGCGACTAAGAGCATCAGCCATAACATTGGCCTTCCCCGGGTGGTAAAGGATCTCACAATCATAATCCTTCACCACATCTAGCTATCAACATTGTCTCATGTTCAGTTAGAGCTGATCCATAACATACCTCAGACTCTTATGGTCCATGTAAATGGTATAGTGGACCCCATAAAGATAACGATGCCAAATCTTGATGGCGAAAACAACTGCCCCCAACTATAAATCATGCGTCCGATAGTTCGCATCATCAAGCTTCAGCTGCCTCGAAGCGCAGGCGATAACATGCCCCCTTTGCATTAATACCACACCCAAACCCAAGATGGATGCATCACAATATACCAAAAAACCATCCATGCCCTCTGACAGGGCTAAGATTGGCTCCTCGCACAATCTCTGTCTCAGAGTTTCGAATGTAGTCTGTTGCTCTAGCCCCCAACCAAAGAACACGACTTTCCTTGTCAACCGGGTCAAAGGCATAACTATCTTCGAGACGTCCTGATTAAATATCCAATAGTAACTTGCCAATCCCCAGGAAGCTACGAATCTCAAATCGAGACATCTGGACCTCCCACCTAATCACGGCCTCCACTTTGGCTGGGTCGACTGAAATCCCGTCCTAATTGACAAGGTGCCCAAGAAACTGCACCTCGCGCAACCAGAACTCACACTTGGAGAACTTGGCATACAAGCTCTGCCCCCTAAGAGTATTTAATACCTCCCACAAGTGCTCCTCATGCTGCTCCCGAGTGTTGGAATAGACCAAGATGTCATCGATGAAAACTTACACAGACTGATCCAACATCGGTCTAAACATGCGGTTCATGAGATCCGTGAATGCAGCAGGAGCATTTGTGAGCCCAAAAGGCATCACCAGAAACTCATAATGACCATATTGCGTCCGAAAAGCAGTCTTTTGCACCTCCTCCTCTCGGACCCTCATCTGATGATAACCAAAATGCAGATTGGTCTTGGAGAAACATGATGCTCCCTGCAGCTAGTCAAAGAGGTCTTCAATCCACGGGAGTGGGTAGCAGTTCTTCACTATTACCTTATTCAGCTCCCGGTAATCTATACACATCTGATGAGACCCGTCCTTCTTCTTTACAAATAGAATTGGGGCTCCCCAAGGTGAACTTCTAGGTCTGATGAATCCCTTGTCTAACAGCTCCTGCAACTGTGTAGATAACTCCTGCATCTCAGGTGGAGCCAACCGATATGGTGCCTTGGCTATTGGAGCTACACCAGGGACCAGGATGATCCTGAACTCTACCTGTCTCTCCGGGGGAATCTTAGGAAGCTCCTCTGGAAATACATCAGCATACTCTCGTACCACTAGCACATCACTCAATGTTGCATGTCCTGCCTCTCAGGTATCCAAAACATAGGCAACATACCCTGCACAACCCTGTTGAACGTAGCGCCTAGCCCTCGCTGGTGAACATAAAGTTGGTCCATGCTGTGGCCTTTCGCCCTGAATCACCAACTCTCCCCTGCCTGGGGTCCTGATCCGAACCAACTGTTGTACACAGTCGATCATTTCCCCTATTGGGGCTCAACCAATCCATCCCTATGATAACCTTGTTCCCCTGCAAAGATATGGGAACCAAATCTACCAAGTAGAGCTCCTCGTGCAACCTCAGAACACAGTCTCTAAAAACCTCTGACGCTCGCACTAATCGGTCGTCCACAATCATGACCTCTAGAGGGAAATCTAACATGCCCGATGACTCAGGAAACCTCTTGCTAAGTGCGATAGAGACAAATGATCCGGTAGCACTCGAATAAAACAACACCTGAACCGGGATACCGTTCACATGGAACGACCTCGACTGTCAACTGGAAAGCTCGGCTCCACACCACTGGAGCCTATAACTTGAGCTTTTGGCCATCCATAACCCCTGTAGTCGCTGGAGTTGGCACCACCATTGGCGCTGCTGCTGCTGCTGTCAACCTGGGGTAGTTGGCCTTTTTATGGCCCCTCTGATTGCAATGAAAGCAAATTAGGTCTAGCATCTGAATAGTAGGGGTAGGAGCAGTACAATCGCTGCCAAAATTTCCGATCTTGCCACACTTATAGCAACCTGATCCCGACCCCGTACGACAAACTCCCTCGTGTGATCTATCATATTTCCCACGGTGGTCCCGACCCTATTGTCCCTTTCACCTAGTGTCGAATCCCTTGTGTTTCTTCCCTAAAACGCCAGCAACCTGCCCCATCTGCACTTTCCTCTTCTTGAGGTGCTCTAAATCAATCTCTCTCTCTCTCTCTCTCTCCCTCGCTCAGGCAATCATGGAATCCAGATTCGGGCAAGCAGAATAACTAATGTGCTCCCGAATATCAGCCCTCAACATATCATGATAGCGAGTCTTCCATATCTCCTCATCCCCTACGTACTGAGGTACCAACAAGGCCCTCTCTCGGAACTTGGAGGTGATCTCCACCACAGTCTTAGAGCTTTGCCTCATATCAAGAAACTCCCTAGCTAGCTGTTGAAGTTAGCACAAAATCAACCCTGAACCTAGTCACAAAACCTGACCAAGTCATAGCCTTAATGGCTGGGGCCCCCAATGAATCACCCACTAACTCCCACCAATATTTGGCTCGATCCCTTAAACAACCCGCAACAAAGCGGACCTTTGAACCCTTCAGGAAGAAGCTCGTCAACTATGCATACTCGATGTCTACAATCCATATCCTGGCTACAATAGGGTCCTTCACCCTGTGAAAGTCTGGCGCGCCACTCCCTCTGAAGTCCTTGACGGACAGCATGCCCGAACCTAACTGGCTGGACGCTAAGTTGATACTGAATGTCCGGAGGCAGTCCTCCATCAGCTCAACAATCCCCTCCTTGATCGACCCGAAAATGACCGGGGTCACCTCAATAATACATCTTCTGATCATCGGACATGATGAAATCATGTAGCCCGTCATCAACCTGCTCGGATCCCACACCCGAGCCTGATCCTGATCCTGACCTAGATCCCGCTCAATGTCATGTAATAGCTATAGTGAAATAAACAAACATATGTTAGGGTCATACATACTCTCGAGAGGTCTTACACCTTCTCCAAGTTTCCGGGTTCTTTCTCAGCCCTTGTTAATTCGAGTACGTATCCTCTGCTTTAAGTAGTACCGACCTATACTACCTTCCACATCTATCCATGCTTTACTCAAGAATTTCCTCGGCTTTACCACGTCCCTTTTTACTAATACAACTTTCCAATTAATCTCATTCTAGGCTTGTCCTGGGGCACTCTCCGACCAACTATCCGCCATTAGTTGCACAAGGAGTCCCTACCATCTTTCCCTAACTAGCTTGTGGATACTATTACATATCCGCTTACTAGTTAGTTAAAGCTAGTCGGAACCCCTTATAGACCAAAGCAAACATCATTCGTGCATCGAGTAACCATTACCAAACATAACTTAATCAGGCTATCATACTGCTGTCAAACCAGCCATAACATATAGCTCAATAAACTCATAAAACAGGCACATAAGGCATCTTTCCTAGATCATTAGCCCTAATGTAGCATGTGGTTCTTATAATCACATAACAGGCATAAAAGGAATCCTCCTTAGATCCCTAGCCTTAGTCTAGCATGTAGTTCTCATAATCACATCATATAACATATTATAACATGTATGGGTATCTTAGGGAAAACTTACTTGAGCTCGGCTGGTCACACGCATCACACACCTTGTTCTTTCTCAAAACTCGTTATTTTAAATTTTAGAAAACTATTTTTCTTGTAAAAATCCTTCAAGCCCTCAATTTGAGTTCAGACACCCCCAAAAGTGTGCCCGAATCCCTCAAACCAAGGCTATAATACCAACTTGAAACATTCCAAAATCGGGACCAAAAAATTTTTGTTTAAAAATATATTACTTATAAAAATAGTCATCAAAAGACAGTATTACAATCCATTAACATAAAATATAAATTCAGAAATCTAAAAAATCATTCCAAAAAATAATTTAATATCAGAGTACAAATCCCAGGTTCTCAGATACATAAATCATGTGCAAGTGTGTGATGCACTGCTACACCATTGACTCCTTCCCCTTAGATGAAGATGTACCTGAAACCAAAACTAAAAACTGTAATCACAATGCTTAGTAAGTTCCCTTATCATACCCATACCCAATAATGTATAATCCTCGTTATCTTTTAACCGGTAACTGTCAGTATAACGGGGAGCTGAACTCCCCTTCGGTGTCCTTCAACCGGTAACTGGGAACAAACCTCCCCTTTGGTACCTTTTAACCGGTAACTAGAAACTAACCTCCCCTTCGGTATCTTTCAACCAGTAATTGGGGACTATTTCACCCCTACTACTGCTAACACATATTAGGCACAATAAGCATGTTAAGTACAATAATCACATCAGGCACAATAAACATGTCACATATCAATCCTAAATAATTGTCACAAAGACAATCATCTATCCAATGCTCTTACTTGTGGGCCGACATTGTGGTCGTAGAGCCACCCCTACTAAGAGGAACATCACCTCGAAGTCGTGTAGTGTCTGCACTGATCTCGGTATGAAAACCAACTCCTCTCGATTCCTCAATCCCTACACAACAACCTTTCTAACTTAGCAACTGATACATGTAACCCTTACAAGGGTCAACCAAAATCCAGGTCAAACTCAACCTCCAGTTTACTTGACTCACCAAGTTGGTCTACCAAGTTGTCGAGTCCATATTCCTCAAAAATGATTCAACCCCCAACTCCACTCGTCGAGTCTAGCAACAACTCGATGGTCCTACTTCAACCATAAATTCGGGACCATCTTCAACCGACTTGCCAAGTTCACCCTTGAACTCATCGAGTTCATCTCCATCATAAGAATGTGTTCGATCTATGACTCACCGAGTTGTATGAACAACTCGTCAAGTCCATCTTCATGGGTTGGGAGATTACCTTGGACTCGTCAAGTTTGCTCATACACTTGTCAAGTCCTATGATTTCCAGGTCCTTTATCACTACCATCTTTGTTGAGTCCCCTTCTAGACTCAACCAGACTCCTCAAAACAGCAAAGGTCGGGGAACCATTACCTGACTCACCGAGTCCATTAAGTCCATGTCCATAAACTCGATTTCTGTTAAGCTCATCTCATCCAAAGGGTATATCTTTCATCTTAGGGTTGATATAAAACGTAAAGTCATGAACTTTACGTCCATGCATGGGTCTTTAAGCTCAAAAGGACCAAAACCGAGACCTACAAGATGCATGGGGCTCTCATGGCCATAGATTTGGCACCTTTATGCCATGAGACCCTTCCAAAGTCCAATATTTGTAGCCATAACTCCACACTACACCCCACAACCCGAAAATGGCTTAGAAATTCCCTAAAGGTACCAAAATCCAAGCCCTAAGGTTGATTAAACACATGGAAAGTCAAGATTGAAGCTTTTTACCTTAAATGAGCTAGAGATGAAGCACAATCTCTGGGTCTTCTAGCTTCAAATGGAACTCCCAAGCTCCTTTCTTCTTATCAAGTTTCACAACTACAAATGAATGCACAAAAATGGCTTAAGAGAACTCATACAAGGCTAGGGTTTCAGTTTAAGGTCTTCTTGAAGTGTGTGGGATGATGGAGGCTGATATGGGAGGAGATAAGTTGTTTAAACAGGGTGCAAATGCTCAAATTTAGGGTTTCACTCAGACAGCTCCTACTCGTTGAGTCGGTCTCCTGACTCATCGAGTAGCTCACTTAAAATCCGCACGTAAGCCGAGTCTACTCGACGAGTTAGGCCTTCAAATCACCGAGTCCCAAGGTAAAATACAATAATACATGGAATTAAATACGTACTAGGAACTGGGTGTTACAGAATCTGGAAGGTGTTCGGATAGATAAATTAGTGGTAGGGCATTAGGCGGTGGTTGTAGCAGTGTGTGTGTGTGTGTTGTTAGACTGCAAGGTGGCCTATATCATTCATTAGTGGTCAGTTGGTGTAACATCCGGAATTCCACATATCATATTTTAATTATTTAGTTTGTGTCAAGATGAGGAACTCGATGATTTGACGCCTAGACTCGTCGAGTAGGAACGTGATTGCTGACTAGATTTAATGAAGGGATTCAACGAGTCGGCATGTTGACTCGATGAGTTGGCAGGTTGACTCGACAGGTCAGCGTTGTGGACAGAAACCCTAAATCCCCAGGCTTGTGCCCTTTTTAAGGGAACTTATGGCACTCATTTGTAGCTACCTTCACCCTTGAGAGAACATGAGAAATTGAGAGCCTTGTGAGTGAGAGAAGAAGCCATTTTCATCATTTCTAATGTGATATTTCAAGAAAGAAGGAAGGAGGGAAAGCTAGGCAGATTGTGGAGCTCAGATCTTCCACCATTTGATCAGAAGAGGTTGTAAGAGGTATAAATCTATGCTCATTCTCATGTATATGGTGACCTACTTGAATCTAGGGTTTTCTTATTCCTTCTTTAGATTGAATTCAAAGTATATGAGGTCCCAAAGTGGAATTCTTCTTAGATATGGAGCTTAAGAGGTCCAAAGAGTCCTATCTATCCTACTTTATGCTATTCCTTTGGAGATATGAACCTAGGTTGCCATTTTAGAAGCTATATCACCAAAAGAAGCCCTATGAGTGTTGCATGAGTGTAAAGGTTTGACCTTTACGTGATTATTGTGCATTGAAATGTCAGATCTATAGGTTAGGAAAGTTGATCTGACCTTAGAAGGTCTTTTGAGTGTTGTCATGGAAGGAACTCGCCAAGTCCATAAGGGGACTCGACGAGTTGAGTCGAATTACCCCGCGATTCGTGACCAGTAGTAACCCGTCGAGTGAAAGGTTAACTCGACGATTCAAGTGGGGATTTATGAGGATTAAAGGACACGAATCGACCTGCCGAGTCACATGAGTGAATTCGACGAGTTTGGTCAAAGTTGGCCGTTAACTAGAGTTGACTATAGTTGACCTTAGGGTTTTGGTCAAGATGGTCCAAGAGAGGTCAGGGAGGGATAGAATGGTCTTCTACCCATTCTTTAGAAATGAGGAAAAGAGAAAGTATTGATTAGAGATGTTATTATGTTGATAGGAGGAGGCTAGGTCGGGTTATCGGGTGAGAGGTTATCCGACATCGTACGATGTGAGTCTTCTCACTATACTTTACTTAGAGGGGTAATTATGTGTGACCGAAAGGTCTTATGTGATATGATGAGTATGTCATGCATGCTGTTATATGATATGTATGTGCTATGTTATGTTATAAGTACTATGATATGGACCGGAAGGTTAAGGGTGTATGGGCCGGAAGGTCAAGTTGATACGAACCGTAAAGTTAGAGAAGTGGGATCAGAAGGTCTATGGGATGGAAGTCCCCTGAGACACATTGACCGGAAGGTCTTGTTGAGTTGTAGACTTGAGTGGCGTATGTGTTGTATGTGGTATTTTGGGGGACTCGCTAAGCATTTATGCTTACTGTTTATGTGATATCTGTTTCAGTTACCAGTGAGGATCGCCGGAAGGCGCCAACATGATCTGTACACATTGATGGAGTTTTATTTATTTTGAGATTTTGGGATATGTTTATTTTAGATGACATTTGACACTTGAGTTTTTGGAATGAATTATGTGAATTATATTTGTTTTAAAATTGAAAAATTGTTTAAAATTTACGTTGTTACAAATTGGTATCAGAGCCTTGGTTTGAGGGATTCAGATGCTCCTTCAGGTGTATTTGAACTCAAACTGAGGATTTGAGAAAGTTTTTCATCAAAGAAATAATTTTTCTAAAAAGTAAAGGAATGTGTGGAAATTTGAAAGAAGCAGTGTGTACGATCAGCCAGCGCCCGAATGGTGATTTCCCAAAATACCATTACATTATGTGTTATGATATGTTATGCATGCTAGAGTAGGGTAGGTATTCCTATTAGAACTAGAATGGCCTGATTTGTGATGCCTTAGCCTAGGAGATTACTGCTACTATGAGATGCTTCGAGATTGAGTAGGTAGCAGTGAGGAGCTTATGAGAAGTCTACCGAAGGTAAGTCTATGCTTAGTGAGATGTAGAGTACTTGTGATCTGGTATCCTAGGAGGAGGACTAGGAATGAATGCTGATGCGGTGTGGAAGGTAGTATAGGGCCCGTCCTACTAAAAACACCGGATCAATGCACAATATAAGTAAGAATCCTTAGGGTACTAGGGAACAAGTGGGAATGAGTTATCGAGTACGAGGATACTCGATCGAGTCTCTGATATCTTTTGTGTTGTGTTTCAGAGACATCATTGTTGGGACACGCCACACACTAAGGGATAACAGCGCTAGCGACTAGGAGATTTGTTGGATGATATATGATGAGGTGGTCGTGGTGATCCGGGAGGCCATTCCGGAGATGTTTGGGTCTTTCAATACCATGCTGATTGAAACGTTCGATGAGAGGTACACTACTGTTACCGAGGTGACTGCTGCTGCAACCACAACAGCTGTTGCCGCCGCGAGGCCACAGGGGGGTGACTCGGTGCTGTACCGAGAGTTCAGCAACACAAAGCCACTAGAGTTTGATGGGACTCTGGATTTGATAGCCGCTATGAGGTGGATTTCATACATTGAGGGATGCTTCTACACTTTTTCCTATCCATTGCATCTGAGGATTCAGTTTGCTTTGAACCAACTTTGCTTAGGACTAAAGGATTAGTGGAAATTTGTGATGGCTAATTTCACTTCTACAGATGTTACAACGGTGACCTAGGAGAGGTTCACCACCATGTTTCGAGATGAGTATGTTCCCTTGATGGAGAGGGAATAGCTTGCACATGATTTTTCTCCCTCAAGCAGGGAACGAAGTTCGTGATTTTGATTACACGGATGTTTCACAAGAGGGCGTTGCTTTGCCCTGAGCACGTGTCGTCTGAACTTGCACGCATGAGCCGATATTTGAGCATTATGAGGAGGGATATTCGGGAGTTCGTGGCGAACTTAACTTACCAGAAATTTTCTGAGCTCCAGGAGAATGCCCGAAAGAGGGAGATTGAGCTAGAGACTCAGGCCGGGGAATAGGCCGAGTCTTAGAGGAGGGACATGCGACCGGTATCGGTATAGACGGCATCCAATTGGGCTAAGCCCGTTGATACGAGATCTGGAGGCCAGAAGGGCCGCACTTGTAGGAAATGTGGCAAGGGACATGAGGGAGTGTGTCGAGCGGGTGCTTGTTACAAATGTGGCAAGGAGGGGCATATAGCCAACGAATGTCCCAAGGGATTTATGGTTTGCTTTCATAGCAACCAGACGGGTCACCGGAGGGCCGAGTGCCCACAACTGTTACAGGGATCAGCGCAAGGATCTTCCCCTGCTACTGCACGAGCTACTGAGGGTCGGCCAGTGAAGGCCGAGGCACCAAAGTCCCGCGAGAGAGCCTTCTAGTTGACAGCGGAGGAGGTTCGTACAGCGCCTGATGTCGTTGCTGGTATGTATTCTTTCATTTATTTATGTTGAGTTGAGAAATTGTGCTTATATTATGATATGCGTAGGTACTTTTCTTGTGAGTTTTGTACCTGATTTGGTGTTATTTGACTCGGGTGCCAGTCGAATATTTGTGTCGTTAGCGTTTAGTCAGCACATCAGTATTCGACGAGAGGCGTTGAGTCGACCTCTATGAATTTTCCATAGCTGACGAGTGAGCGATGTATGCTACTGACGTGATTCGAGGATGTGTGGTCGAGATCTTCAGTGTTGAGTTCTCGATAGATCTGGTCCCGATTGCGATGGGAGACGTTTGTGTTATAGTGGGCATGGATTTGTTGAGCTGATTTCGGGCAGTTATAGACTGCGAGCGGCAGATAGTGATGATATGAGACCCTAGTGGGGGAGTGTTGACTGTATATAGAAAATGTACCTGATGTGGGTCAACAGTTTGTTTGACTGCCATAACGAGACAGAGTTTATAGCAGGGTTGCAGCGGGTTTGTAGCTTATGTGATGGATACACGAGTGGCTGCAGAGAGGCTGAGTTCGGTTTATGATGTTCCGATAATGTGTGAGTTGCCAGTTGTTTTTCCCAAAGAGTTTCCTGGGGTGCCTCCTGAGAGGCAGATGGAGTTCCGCATCAATTTGGTTCCGGGGGCAGCATCAATCGCCAAGGCACCTTATCGCCTTGTGCTGCCAGAGATGCATGAGTTATCCTCATAGCTTCAGGAGCTGCTGGGGAAGGGGTTTATTCGACCAAGTAGCTCATTATGGGGAGCACTGATCTTTTTTGTCTAGAAAAAGGATGGTACACACCGGATGTGCATCGATTACCAGGAGTTGAACAAGTTGACGATCAAGAACCATTACCCCTTACGAATGATTAATGATCTATTTAATCAGTTTGTAGGGTGCATCTTGGTTCTCCAAGATTGACCTAAGGTTCGGATATCATCAGATGAGCGTACGGGAAGAGGATATCTCGAAGATGGTGTTCAGGACTCATTATGGGCAATACGAGTTCGTGGTGATGCCTTTTTGGCTTACCAATGCACCGCCAGTGTTCATGGATCTCATGAACCGGGTGTGCAGACCGATGTTGGATCGTTCGGTTATTGTGTTTATTGACGATATCATAGTATATTCGAGATCCCGAGAGTAGCATGAGGAGCATTTAAGGGAGATCCTCGGGGTTTTGAGATCGGAGAGGCTTTATGCCAAGTTCTCCAAGTGTGATTTTTGGTTACGGGGGGTCTAGTTCTTGGGGAATTTCGTTAATCAGAATGGGATATTGATCGATCCGGCCAAGATTGAGGCGGTGATGAGTTGGGAAGTGCCGAGATCCCCCACCGAGATCAGAAGTTTTCTGGGGTTGGCCGGCTACTATCAAAGATTTATCAAGGATTTCTCCAAGATCGTCATGCCACTTACCAGGTTGACTCGGAAGGGCGTTGCTTTTACATGGAGTCCAGAGCAGCAGACCTTGTTTGAGACTCTTCACCAGAGACTGTGCGAAGCCTGGATGTTAACCCATCCAGAGGGAATGGAGGATTTCGCGGGGTATTATGATGCATCGATATCGGGGGTTGGGTGCGTTGATTATGTAGAGAGGGCACGTGATAGCGTACGCATCCAGGCAGCGGAAGTCTCACGAGGTGAGGTATCCCATCTAGGATTTGGAGTTGGGGGCCATGGTGTTCGCACTCAGGATATGGCATCATCATTTGTATGAGGTTCAGTGTATTACATTTACGAACCACAATAGTTTGAAGTACTTGATGGATCAGCTCAACCTGAACATGCACTAGAGGAGATGGTTGGATGTGGTAAAGGATTATGACTAAGAGATCCTGTACCACCCGGGAAAGGCTAACGTTGTAGTCGATGCCCTGAGCCGTAGAGCGGAGAGTGCCCCGATACGAGATATTTGTATGAGGATGATGGTGATGAATCTGGTGTTGGATACCATCCGAGAGGCCCAGGCAGAGGCTATGAGACTGAAGAACCACAAGAGAGAGCGGGTGATTGGGCAGATATCTGACTTTGTTACCGATAGCTAAGGGCTTATGACCTTTCAGGGTCAGATTTGGGTGCTGTTTTCGGGTGGGGCACATACCTTACAGATGGAGGAGGCCTTCAAATCGAGGTTCTCGATCCATCCTGGGGCCACTAAGATGTTTTTGGATCTGAAAATAGATTATTGGTGGCCTTATATGAAGAGGGATGTTGTGTGGGTTGTTGAGAGGTGCTTGACCTATCGCAAGGTTAAGCCTGAGCACCAACATCCAAACGGAAAATTGAAGCCACTTAAGGTTCCTCAGTGGAAGTGGGAACAAATTTCTATGGATTTCAACACCCAATTTCCGAGGACCACAAGGGGTGTCGATGAAATCTGGGTGTTCGTTGACTAGCTAACGAAGAGTGCTCACTTCCTTGATATCAGTGAGAGCTCTTCAATAGAGAGACTTGATGAGATGTATATGAGAGAGGTGGTATTACGACATGGAGTACCGATCTTGATTGTGTCAGACCGAGATGTAACGTTTCACTTCCAGATTCTGGAAGAAATTCCATGAGGAGTTGTGTACGAGGTTGCATTTCAACACCGCTTTCCACCCACAGACGGACAGACAAAGTGAGTGGACGATTCAGATGCTCAAGGACATGCTTCAAGCATGTTTTTTGGACTTCGAAGGAAGTTGGGACATGTACTTACCATTGGCTGAGTTTTCCTATAACAATAGCCACCATTTGAGTATTGGTATGCCTCCCTTCGAGTTATTTTATTGGAGGAGGTGTCAGACTCGCATCTACTAGGGAGAGGTAGGGCAGAGTGATGGGTAGCACTAAGATAGTGCTACAGACGAATGAGCAGATAAAGTAGGTCAGACAAAGGTTGCTGACAGCTCAGAGTTCCCAGAAAAGTTATGCGGATAGGCGATGATTCGAGCTCGAGTTTCAGGCTGGTGATTTCATACTCCTGAAGGTATCTCTTTGGAACTGAGTGATCCGATTTAGGAAGAGGAGCAAGCTGGGGCCCCAGTACATTGGTCCTTTCAAAGTGACCACAAGGGTGGAAAGGGTAGCGTATTGTTTAGTGCTACCTGCAGAGTTGAGCCAAATTCATGATACCTTCCACGTGTCTTAGTTGAGGAAGTGTACAGCCGACGAGTCAGCAGTAGTGCCACTAGAGGATATTCAGGTGGATGCGAGCCTAGATTATGTTGAGAAGCCGATTGCAATCCTGTATTGGAGGATCAAGGTTCTGAGAAACAAGGAGGTGCTCGTGGTTCAGGTCTAGTGGCAACATCGGAGAGGGTCCGAGTTGACTTGGGAGCCGAAGTTGGAGATGCGGGAGCAGCATCCCGAGTTGTTTGTAGAGCAAGACTTCGAGGGTGAAGTCTAACGTGGTGGAGAATTGTAACATCTGGAATCCAGGTATCATATTTTAATTATTTAGTTTGTGTCAAGATGAGGGACTCGACGAGTTGACGCCTAAACTCGTCGAGTAAGAACGCGATTATTGAATGGATTTAATGATGGGACTCGACGAGTCCGCGCTGTGGATAGAAACCCTAAATCCTTGGGCCCGTGCCCTATTTTAAAAGACCTTATGGCCCTACTTGAATCTAGGCTCAGATCTTCCACCATTTGATCAGAAGAGGCTGTTAGAGGTATAAATCTATGCTCATTCTCATGTGTATGGTAACCTACTTGAATCTAGGGTTTTCTTATGCCTTCTTTAGGTTGAATTCAAAGTATATGAGGTCCCAAAGTGGAACTTTTCTTAGATCTAGAACTTAAGAGGTCTAGAGATTCCTATCTATCATGCTTTATGCTATTCCTTTGGAGATATGAACCTAGGTTGCCATTTTAGAAGCTATTTCACCAAAAGAAGCCCTATGAGTGTTGCATGAGTGTAAAGGTTGGACCTTTACATGATTATTTTGTATTGAAAGGTCAGATCTATAGGTTAGAAAAGCATATCTGACCTAAGAAGTTCTTTTGAGTGTTGCCATGGATGGAACTCGCCGAGTCCATAAGGGGACTCGACGAGTTGAGTTGGGTTTCCCCACGATTCATGACCAGTGGTAACCCGTTGAGTGAAAGGTAAAGACGATGAGTCGAGTGGGGATTTATGAGGATTAAAGGACACACATGGAATCGCCGAGTCACATGAGTGCACTCGACGAGTTTGGTCAAAGTTAGTCGTTAACTAGAGTTGCCTTCAATTGACATTAGGGTTTTAGTCAAGCTGGTCCAAGAGAGGGTAGGGAGGGATAGAATGGTCTTTTACCCATTCTTTAGAAATGATGACAACAGAAATTATTGATTAGAGATGTTATTGTGTTGATAGGAGGAGGCTAGGTCGGGTTATCGAGCGAGAGGTTATCCGACATCGTACGAGGTGAGTCTTTTCACTATAATTTTCTTAGAGTGGTAATTTTGTGTGACCAGAAGGTCTTATGTTCTATGATGAGTATATGATGCATGTTGTTATATGATATGTATGTCCTATGTTATGTTATTAGTACTATGATATGGAATGGAAGGTCAATTTGATACGGACTGGAAGGTCAAAGAAGTGGGATTGGAAGGTCTAAAGGACGGAAGTCCCCTAAGACACATTGACTGGAAGGTCTTGTAGAGTTGTAGCCTTGAGTGGCGTATGTGTTATATATGGTATTTTGGGGGACTCACTAAGCATTTATGCTTACCGTTTATGTGATATGTGTTTCAGGTACCAGCAAGGATCGCGGGAAGGCGCCGACATGATGCGTACACATTGATGGAATGAATTATGTGAATTATGTTTGTTTTAAAAATGATTTTTTTTTTAAAATTTACATTGTTACAATTGGTGTAATACTGCGAGTGGCCCGTGGCATTCACTAGTTAGCAGTTAGTGTAGAAGTGTTGTAAGACTGCGGGGTGGCCTGTAGCATTCACTAGTGGTCAGTTAGTGTAGAAGTGTTGTAAGACTGTGGGTGCCCAATAACGTTAGCTAGTTAGTAGTTAGTGTAAAAGTATTGTAAGACTGCTGGGTGGCCATAGCATTTACTAGTTTTCATTTGGTGTGGGAGTGTTGTAAGACTGCAAGATGACCCCTAGCATTCACCGGTCCTTGTTCAAGGGTGAGATGGTGGAAAATCGATGATTTGCTCTTGGATTTCTTTAGATGGTTTAAACCAAAGTGGATCTATTTTCAAGGTTGTTGGAGGGCCATAATATGTTTGGAATCAGGAATTGTAAGGTTGTGGAAGACCGGGTATAAGGTAAGACTGTAGTTGGTCCTGTAGAGATCAGTTAGCATCGGGTTTGGGTGTCGAGATGGTTCGCGTAATTGTTTTCGGTCAAGGTTTCCCTTGAGAAGTCATGTGGGGTGACTATGTGGGTGTTCTTGGGCTAAGCAACTGGGCAGGAAGCCGATCCATCATATATTTGGAAAACAAGTTGGGACCAGGGAGGTCTTGGCTGCTTTTAGAAAGCAGGTAAGGCTCTACGTGATGCTTCGGGCAGTAGTAGTGATTTGGGATTTTTATGAGTGAGGTAGGTTGTTGATCGGGAATTTAGGTCACTTGCATTTTGGATTAAATAATCTTAGAGTAAGTGATTTGACCCTTTTGCACAACTCTCATTTGAGTCTAACCGTTGCAGCGATGAATCTTCAAATCAAATGATTAATTGATCCTTCTGTCAAGTGAAAGTGTTCTGCAGCTGTTTATGGTTAGTGGCTTTGTTTTCATAGAGTGCATCAAGATAATCTAGGTTGGAAGTGTTATATTCGGTCTATTATTTGATGAGGTTTTGGCATGTTAATGTTATTGAATTAGGTGTCTAAGCTCATAACTATAATTAGTATGTACTTGACCCGATAGTAGCATGGTCCATTTTGGGTTGCCTTTACCAGAACAATTTGATAGATGGATATTTGAGAAAGAGATTATTTATGATTTATTAATATATTATAAGTATAATATATTAATTGAGAAATCATATTATTTAATTAGTACTGTTCAAGAATTAATTTAGAATTAATTTAGTGATCAAAAGAGACTAATTAAATTAGCAGGGACTGATTATGTAAATCAATGAAACATATGATTTGGGCTAATGTTCCATGATTGGTTTATGTTGGACTAAGCTTTCATTAAAGTCCATTACGTGATAATCCAAATCATATTGTTGGATAATAAGCTTAAATGTAAGAATTAGGGTTAACACATGACTCTTGGAATTCTACACTATAAATATGTACCCAAAGCCCTAAAATCGGCACCACTTGCATTCCAAGAAGAGTATACCCGATTTGTATGTCCTAAACCTTTCTCATATTTATCTAGTTGTTTATTGGTGTTTGTGACTTGTTTGAGGCATCACACTTGAGGTGCTAAGCTCTCTTAAGGCCAAGTTTTGCAAGCTACTACACAAGGTAATCTTCTAACTAATTTTTATGATTCATATATCACATTTGTATGCTAGTTAGGCTACATGCTTTGGAAAATGAATATTGCATGTATAATTCGAGAAAACTTAGATACAAAGCATTGGGGTTGTATGTACACCATAGGAATGTTATAGTACATAAAACCCAACAAATGTTTCATTATAGGCAGTCTGTCGGGGAGTCAGACCATTATAGGTTTCAGGTCTCGGAAAGGTGGAAGTGGTTTTGCAGGTACAAAAAGGTTTGTTTTCATCGGGATGGAAGTTTCGGTTTGGGTTTTAGTTGTCATGTGAAGGCTATTTTATGCACACAATTTTCAGGTGCATTGCTCAAGTTGATGATTTGATACAAGTGTTAGTAAGGAGTGATTTCGACGACGAAATCTAAATTAAGTTGGGAGATTCGTAACACTCGGTTTCGGATTTACATCTTTATTTGGGGTTGTGCCCTAATCTTCAGAGGTCATGAGGCTTAGGGCCTTGGGAAAGAAAGAATTTGACCCTTTTCGGGTGTAAGTATTATGGTTTGCGTCATCCAATTGTTCGATGGTGCCTTCGAAGGTCAAAGGTGTGATTGTAATTTGATAACTTTTCCTTTGACGGATTTTAGCTTTCATTCATGAAGTTATAAGGCATGGGTATGTTGGTAAAAGTGTAGGGCTTCTCACTACCTTTATGTGTAATTGTGTAATTTTCAGATTTAAGCCTAGGGTGTTTTCTATTATATTAATGCAACTGTGTAATTTTCAAAGCTGAAAATTTTACATTTCTGGCCACTGACTGTTGGACTCGTCGAGTACCATAAGGGAACTCGATGAGCTAGATCGTATGATGATGAACTCGACGAGTCCAATGACTGGCTCGAAGAGTTTGATAATTTGTTGGCATAATTTTCAAGTTTTTGGACTGTTTTGGATTAGGATCATTACCATAAAATGTCTTGATTCATACAATTCGTTTTTAATTTTATCGTAATGGTTATCCCCATCCAATAACATGATGATTGTCAAATTTTAAGATAATTACTTGATTTTGTAAAAAAAAAATTATTTGTAAAATTTCAAGTCGTATGAAAAGTATTAGGTTAATTGGTAAATGATAATGTTATTTGTTAAATATATCTAAATGTTTCTGGAAGAGTTTCATAACTTGTCCTCAAGTTATGAAATATGAAAAATCTCATTCATGAAAAATTAACTTTTTTATGTTATAGAATTCCAAAAGTCTTGAAGAGTTTCATAAGTTGTCCTCAAGTTATGGAACTTGGAAAGTCTCATTTAAGTACCACAAGTTCTAAAAGTCACGAGGTTTTGAAGTGTTTCAAAACTTGTCATTAATTTTTGGAATTTGAAAAGTCTCACTTATGAAACTTTAATTCCAAGCCCTAGAATTTTAAAAGTTCAAATTCAACCGTATACTATTATAATATTAAAATAATAATGTTTAACACTTATATATGTATAAGACAAGGAAGTCATACCATTAGTAGGCCTCATTCACGAAGCCGGTCTATAAGGGGATAGAAGGACATTGCCTATAAAATGGCTATTAAATAGTTGTTCACTCTCACCCACCGCTTCCTTGATTAATGGAGGTCGTTAACCGAATGGGTAGGATAGCACATTAGTCCTCATTAGTAAGTATAATGATATTACAAAGTAACCAAACTTTTATAAATATCCAATCTTAGTTACTTTAAGAAAAATGTGAAAATGGTGCTATTCCATGGAAATTGCACTTTGCACCTTGCTAAGTCATCAGTGGAGCGTGTCTGGTTAACCGACACACTAATTGGGAATTGGCAAGAGTAGAAAAGGGTAGGTTGATGTTAATCATGGATCAATGGAGCATGTGTGGTTAACCGGCACATTGATCAAGTGATTTGTAACATAAAGTGTACCTAGAACATTTGCATGGTTATTCACAACTTGTTTGTGATCCTCGGCATCCCAGTCCCAAAATTGAAGGGCATAATCGAGATTTAAACATGCTATTGAAAAGTTCAATCAATCTCAAAATAATCAAGGAATTTCAATTCATTTAAAACCTAATCTTCGATTTCGTTTTTCATGGTGGAAATTGGTAAATCCTCATTTACCTACCTTCAAATATTTTACAATTGGATTACGGCATCCATCTTCCAAATTTTAGAATATTGTGTTGGATCCTAGACCTAATATTTCATTTGGGGTGTTATATGAAGGATCCTTATCTAAGCTAAACTTTGTCTTTCTTTTTAGATGTTTAGTTCAAACAGTGCTTCAAACTCAACTGCTTCTGGATCTTTCTCCATCATGAACTTATGTGGGAGGGTCATCATAGTGGATCGAACTTCAATGGTTGGATTCAAAACATCTACATGGCCATTTGCTACGAGGACAAAGAATTAGTTCTCAAGAAAGAGGTAAAGGAGATTGATGAAAACACTGCTACTCCCGAACAGATTGATGAGTATAAGACTCATGAGAGGGACGCGGCAAAAGTGTCATTTATCATGATTGCTACCATGACTAGTGAACTTCAAAATTATGAGGACTTTTGGCATTATGAAATGCACCAAGATTTGATGGAAAGGTACCATCAAAGTGCCCGACAGGAAAGGTATGAAATCATAGCCTCCATGATCACAACAAAAATGAAGGATGGAGAGTCCATCACGGCCAACTTGCAAAAGATGTAAAGGTTTGGTTGCCATTGACATTACCCTACACTCTTTTCCTTCTTGTTATGATTAGTTTCGTATGACCTGTCATATGAACAAGGAGGAGGTCACTCTTAGCAAGCTTCAAGGTCTTTTGAGAACTGCTGAAAGCAGTCTGAAATGAAAATATGTTGTACCTACTCCTACTACTACTACCCCTGTCTTGGAAATTAAACATGGGAAGGGAAAGAAGAAGAAGAAGGCTCCTTCTAAGAGCCACATGGGAAAGTCCCATGATGGATCCAGTTCTAGTGGGACCAAAATTGGTTCTGCGACACCCTCTTCCAATCCAGAGGAAGAAGAATGCTTCCATTGTCATGAAAAAGGGCACTAGAAACAAAGTTGCCCCTAATATTTGTAGGACATAAAGGATGGGAAGATCAAGCCGGATGACACATGTAAATCTTGTCTACATGGAAAGACAAGAAAGTCACCATTCACTGGTTCTTGTGCAAGGGGTGAGGGTTTGTTGGATATCATACACACCGATATGTGTGGAGCATTCAAATCCACCACAAGGGATGCTAACTGCTTCTATGTGACTTTCACTGATGATTAAGCATATGGGTATATCTACTTAATTAAGCATATGTCAAAAACCTTTGTAAAGTTCAAAGAGTTAAAGCAAGAAGTGGAGAATCAGTTGGGCAGGAAGATAAAGAGGCTCCGGTCTTATCGAGGTGGTGAGTATCTTAGCATCGATTTCCATAACTATCTTAAGGAAAGTAGAATTGTTACACAATTAATGCTACCTAGGACACCATAGATTAATGGTGTAGTTGAGAGGCGCAATGGTACCTTATTGGACAAAGTTCGTTCCATGATGAGGCGAGCTCCGTTACCTATCACATTATGGGGGTATGCCTTAGAGATTGTCGTTCATATCATTAATCTAGTCCCAACTAAAAAGGTTTCCAAAACACCTCACAAGATGTGGACAGGGAAGGTTCCCTTGTTAGAACATATCAAGGTTAGGGGTTGCAAGGCTTTCATAAGAAGAGAGACTCCTAACAAGCTTGAAACTCGTAGAGACTGATGTATTTTCATCGGCTACCCACATAAATCCTTTGGATATCTCTTTTATAGATGGAGTGACAATGTTGTCTTTGTTGCAAGGAGAGGGGTTTTCCGCAAGAGATAACTCATATGCTAAGAGGACAGTGGGAGGCAAATTGATCTTGTAGAGCTTCAACAGTTAAGTGATGAAGGAAACTCAAATACAAGGACTCAACCCGAGGAGGAAACTCTAGTTGTACCAATTGACGAGTTTCTACCTCTAATACATTCCAGTAGAGTTATAATGCACCTAAGTTTTATGATTTTCGTATTACTACTAAAGGCGATACATTTATCAGTGATAATACACTGATAAATTTGGATGAACCTGACAACTACAAGGAACCCATGGCAGGCCCTGATTCTGCTAAATGGAAAGAGGCGGTAGACAACGAGATTCAGTCCATGTATGACAATCAAGTTTGGAACTTGGTTGACAATTTACTAGGTTGTAAGACGGTCGGGTGCAAATGTCATCAAGAAGAAGACCGACTTGGATAAGAAAGTACACACTTATAAGGCATAATTGGTTGCGAAAGGATTTACTTAAACTCTGGGAGTTGACTATGATGAGACCGTAACACCGTAAAACTTTGAATAATTTTTCACTTTTGGAAACCATAAAATATCATTTGTAATCATAAATAAAAACATTGTGTCAACATTGTATCAGTACAAAACCCAATATCAAAATACATAAACTCCGGTGTGTGTGTGTGTACGAATCATGTCGGCGCCTTCCCGCGATCATCACTGGTACGTGAAACACATAACACATAACACTGTAAGCATAAATTCTTAGTGAGTTCCCCAAAATACCACTCTAACATATAATAGCCACTCGAGGTTGTAACTCTGTTGAACCTCAAGTCTATGTGTCTCAGTGGGGCCCTCCATCCCCAACTCTCTATGGGCCCTCTGGCCCTAACTCTGTGGACTCGAAAGTCCTAACTCTGTGGACCCGAAAGTCCTAGCCCTGTGACTCTGAATCATGCATAGCACATATCACAATAAATCATAGCACATAAATAACATGCAATTACACTGGCATATAACTCTAAAATACTCTGTCACATAAATCTGTTACCACACTAGGTAAAGTATAGTGAGAAGAATCACCTCGGGTATCTCGGTAATCTCTGACTCGGTAACGTTGGTCTAACCTCCGCCTAATCATATAAAATAAATACCCTAATTATTATAACTCTCAAAGGCTAGACTATCTCCCCTTATGACACTCTCATAAGGGTAAAAGACCATTTTACCCCTCTCACAGCTCAAAAGGCCCCACAATAGACCATACCCTAAAAGTCAACCCAAAAGTTAACTTTCCGGGTTATGCTGCGCGTACCAGATGTGTATGCTAGGCGTACTCGGCTGCCTCTCAGGATCGGGGAATGCCACCCAGTACGCGGCGCGTACTGGGATTACGCCCGGTGTACTCCCCAACTTCAACACTTTAACTCTCTAGGTCTTAAACAATTAAGACTCACATCCAAATTCTAGAACCGACCACATCTAAGCCTCTTAATCCATAAAGTTGATGACTTTATGCTTTTGCATGGCTGGATAAGTCACCAACTCTCACAATGTTCCATCCTTTACTCTAGAAGGATTATACACAAGCATGACCTCAAACTAATCACTAAAGATGGAAGCTTTATGGCTCTAAATCACTAATAGTACTGAATGGGGACAGATCTCGGACCATGGAGCACTTTACACTCATAAAGTCTCCACCTTTGGGGTTTTTAGCCATAGCAAAAGCACATGCAACAACAAATCAAAAGAAGAGGAAAGTTTTGAACTTTATACCTCTAAGTGTAGTCCTTTGCTCGGTAGATCTCAGATCCAAAATGGCACCTCAATCTTTAGCTTCCAAGAACTCCTTTCCTTCTTCTTTACTAAGCCACCAAGGCACAAAAAGCTCCAATCAACACTCTCACACACTAAGGACAATGGGGGCTCTCTTTTAGGGTTTCACTCACTGATATGGAGGCTAAGAAATGAGCCTTAGAACCCTTGAAATAGTGCACAAGACGGATTAGGGTTTTGCACCTGGGTTGGGTACGCCCGGCGTAACTCTTGGTACGCCCATCGTACCTTAGCGATTCGCGTCCAAACTAAGCACACGAGTACGCACAGCGTACCCCCTGGTACGCCCAACGTACTCACATGCTAACTTTTCTCCACACAAGGGTTAATCATGACTAATGACAAAGAATAAGGGTAAAAGAAATGTACCTGAATCACGGGGTGTTACAATTCTCCCCCACTGGAATCAGACTTCGCCCCCGTAGTCTCATTCCTCGAACAACTATGGATGCTGCCCTCGCATCTCCGACTCTATCTCCCAAGTCATATCGGACCCCTTTCAATGTTGCCACTGAACCAATACCAAAGGTACTTCCTTGTTCCTCAAAACCTTGATCTTCCGATCCCTGATTGCCACTGGTCTCTCAGCATAATTCAAGCTTGCATCCACCTGAATATCCTCCAATGGCACCACTGCCGACTCATCTGTTATACACATTTGCAACTGTGACACGTGAAAGGTTTCATGAATTTGACCCAACTCTGCAGGTAGCTCCAAGCGATACGCTACCCTGCCCACCCATGCGATCACTCTAAACGGCCCAATATACCGGGGTCCCAGCTTTCCCCTCTTCCTGAATCAGATCACTCCTTTCCAAGGAGATAACTTCAGGAGCACCAAATCACCGACCTGAAATTCAAGCTCAGATCGTCGCCTATCAGCATAACTCTTCTGGAAACTCTGAGCAGTTAACAACCTCTGCTTGACCTGTTGGATCTGCTCTGATGTCTGAAGCACTATCTCCATATTACCCATTACATGCTGTCCCACTTCTCCCCAACAAATGGGGGTCCGACACCTCCTCCCATACAACAGCTCAAAGGGTGGCATACCAATGCTCGAATGATGGTTGTTGTTGTAGGAAAACTCCTCCAAGGGTAAGTACGTTTCCTAACTCCCGCCGAAATCCAACACACATGCCCGGAGCATATCCTCGAGCGTCTGAATCGTCCGCACACTCTGTCCGTCAGTCTGGGGGTGGTATGCGGTACTAAAATGCAGTCTAGTACCCAATTCCTCATGGAATTTCTTCCAGAATCTAGAGGTGAAACGCACATCTCGGTCTGAGACAATCGAGATCGACACTCCATGCTGTGCTACCACTTCCCTCACATACATCTCTGCCAACCTCTCTGCGGAAGAGCTCTCACTAATAGCGAGGAAATGAGCACTCTTCGTCAACTAGTGTACAATCACCCAAATTGCATCGATGCCCCTCCAAGTCCTTGGCAATTTGGTGATAAAGTCCATGGCAATCTGTTCCCACTTCCACTCGGGAATCTCTAACGGTTGCAACTTGCCGTGCGGTCTCTGATGCTCGGCCTTAACCCTGCCACAGGTTAGGCACCTCTCCACGAACCATGCAATGTCCCTCTTCATACAGGGCCACCAATACTCCCTTTTCAGGTCCAAATACATCTTAGTGGCCCCCGGATGGATCGAGAACTTCGATCGATGATCCTCTTCCATCAAAATGGTATGTGTGACAACCCGAAATTTTCATTTGGTCAGACCCTATAAGTTAACCACTTCGTATCATAAATTAATATCATTATTTCTTATTTTTACGAAATATAAAGTTCGTTTGATTATTTAATATTATTTTTAAACGAACGGGTGAAAGAAAGTGTCGTCTCGGGTTTTGATTTTTGAAAACCGCAAACACTTCACGTATTAGAAACAACCGACCAAACTTTATGTTTTGGGTTTATAATTCACCCAAAAACTGTGAACTCAAACATATATATGAGTTTACTCCCCAAAAACTAGTTATTTGTGTTTACTCCCAAATAGTCAAAAGAGTAAACTCCAAAAACTCTCTCAAGTACATCCAAGATTTAATTCCAAATCTTCAAACTTGGAAGTGTTCTAACCATTTCAAGTTAGTAAAACACTTAATCTAGTGTTTGTGCATCTATTCATCCATTCATTTCCAGTTTTTGTTTAGATTTTCCAAAACACCAAGAACACACACACTAAGTGTTCTTGGCCTTTTAGCTTAAATGAAGCAACATTATAGTAAGTACTTCCATCCTTGAGTGCTTGTAAGCTAGTATACTAGTATATCAATTAATCACCAAGAAAATTGGTCAAGAACACCATGTTTGAGGTGTTCATGGTCCAAGATGATGCTTGGGCCGTAAACACCATAAAGTCCCCAAAAATTGACTTAAGTCCCATGTTTAGCCCTAGTTTGAAGTTTAAGACTTACCTTAACATATTAAAACCTTCCATTGATATGTTTAAGCTTTGAAAAACACCAAACATCACCATTTATAGGTGTTCACAGTCTAAGGATATCCCAAAACCGTAAACACCCAAAAAGGTGTTTAAATGAGTCATATTCCTTTCTTTGCCCTAAAAGCTAACTTAGACATTTACCTAGTTGTGATAAGGACTTGAAATAAAGGCTATATCCTTTCCCATAAGGGTTTAAGGTAGTAAACCCAAGGGAAAATACCATTAGGCTGTAAACACCTCAAGGAGGATGTTTTGTGGCCCTAGTCCATTCCAAAGGCTAAACCACTTAGCAAGATTGCTTCAAAGGACTTGTTAAACCTCCAAACAACTCATGGTTGCAAGAAATGGAGTTTAGACCATAAACCTTTAAGTTTACTACCGTAAAATCCTAGGGTAAAGGTCATTTAGACCATAAACTCCCAAGGAGTTTACCCTTGGACCCCAAACACCCTAGTTTTGCCCTACTAACACTAGCATCCTTGTGATCTTTAACACTTGAAACAAAGTGTTTTCATGTTCTAAAGTGTCCCAACTCATTTTATTAATTATAATGAGGCAAATTAGTTATATATATATATATATATATATATATATATATATATATATATATATATATATATATATATATATTCATTATATGATAACTAGGCTCGTGCATGTGTACAAGTCTTCATTTGTCACCTAGCTCCGTACCCGACATTTCAATCCAATCCACTCACCACAAGTGAGTTCATACCCCTTTAATTAACATTTGAAATACTTTTAAATGTTTTAAATGCTTTTATGGGGGGACATACAAGTTAAATACTTATAGTTATTACATCAATCACATGTGATTAATAACTATAAAACCTATGATTTTATTACTGTTCAAACTGTTTATCAAACTAATTTACTTCAAACTACTTTACAAACTCCTTTACTTATCAAATACTTTTATTTAAACTTTGTTATACTTCTTATAAATTGCATGCCCATATATGTATAGACATATAAGCAATGTTTAAAGGGCTTAGGAAGGCCATCCGCCCTATTTCCTTTTCCTCGATTTGGATGTGGTCTAGTGGGATTTCGGGTAGCCGTCCGAAAGTCGTTTCAATATTAATTATGTATCAAGTGTACATATATATACATAAAAGTACTTCCATATTCATGCATATTAGTTACATCATTAGTAAGTTACCATCGGGGTAACACAGGATCATACTACTAAAATTTCTAGATCAATGAGTCAGTTCATTCATGAGTCAATACTTACTACTATGAGAAAATATACAACGATACTAGAACAAGTAACATTACATTACATATACATGAATACGTTAACAATTGTGATCCACTGTATCGGAGCATGCCTTAAATGTCATGGCCCGAGTTGTAGCCATAATTCTCTTGGAGGGAGAGCGTGAGTTTGTGTATAGATCTATACTGGATTGACTATCCTACACCTTGCTGCTAGCTACAGCCGGACCTGCAAGTCTGTGGGTGCCAAACATCATTCCGTTTTACGACCATTCGTATGTCGTTGTTGCCAGTTAATAGTATGGTGCAACTAATCACATGATACCTTAATATAAATCCGGTTTAAGGTAGTTAGTACAGCAGTAGTTCCTATAATACAACACTACAGTACTACATTAATTTACCCTTTACATATTTAGTGATCTTTTCACTTAAACATCAATGTACAAACTATATTTTGAGAATGATAGTTACACTTGAGTAAATTACACACTTTTACAGTAAACGAACACACAAAACAGTTACGCCTTGGTAGAAGGCTACTTTTATATATTTAATGTAATGGATGATGATGTTTACTTATTTACTGTTATACTGTGTTGTGATACTTTACATGACGTCCTCCGCCCCAGAACGTTTCCGCCGTTTATGGTTTTGGGGTGTGACAGATTGGTATCAGAGCATTGTTTATAGTGAATTAAGTATATCAACCCATAAAAGATATACTAACTATAAACCCATTTGGGATTAAAACACTCTGACCAAGAGTCTATATTTTAAAAATTAAAATATTTAATTAAGTATACTAGTCTGCATTCATACTAAAATCATTGTCACAATGACAAGAACAAAAGTATTATGATTGTTAAATATCATAGGTAGGCTCGGGGATGTATGGTCAATCCTGGGAATGGCATAGCCTGATCAACTATGATGGTCCTAGGAGTGATTAGCATATGCCCTAGAATGGGTGTGATATGTTAGCAAGTCTAAAAACTTACCAAAAATACCACAAGAAGATCAGTAGAATCTAAACTTAAAATACTATAGGAGTATTTTGTGCTACTACAAGCTACTTATATACTACATTCTTATACCTCTTTTCTCGCATAGATATCGTAGCTGGATTAGCTCAGTTGATTAATCCATGTGTTACTCTCACCCTACCTACAATTGATGCTTACCATTTTGTTCATCTTTCTAAACTTATAGCTGAAAGATGCCTCCTCGCAAATCTACCAGGAATAACCCTGCACCACCACCTCCTCCTCCTCCGGTCATCGATATTGCGGCCCTGAATGCTACCGTAGCCCCAGCAGTGGCAACTGCCATGGCTCAGTATCACTCTTCTGATGCCAGCAGAGGTGGAACCCCTGTTGAATCAATTTCGGTTGAAACCCCTGTGCGCTCGAGAGAGTGCTCCTACAAGGATTTCACCAACTGCAAGCCGAGGTCCTTTCATGGGACCGTCGGAGTCATTGCCCTCTCGCAATGGTTTGAGAAGACTGAATCGGTCTTCAAAATTTATTCATGCCCTGCTGCGAGCAAAGTCAAATATGCCGCATGCACCTTTGAAGGAAAGGCTCTGACGTGGTGGAATGGCCATGTTAAGGCACTAACTCTCGTGGTGGCGAATAACATGGGTTGGGAAACCATGAAGGACCTCATAATTGAGGAATACTGCCCGAGGGGCGAAATCCATAAATTAGAGCAGGAGTTGTGGAGCCTAACCATGAAGGGCTCCGACGTAGTCTCCTATACCGCCAGGTTCAGCGAACTGGTGGCACTCTGCCCCAATATGGTTCCCACCGAAGGGAAAAAGAATGAGAGGTACATATGGGGGTTGGTGCCTCCGTATCAGGGGAATGTCCTATCATCAAACCCCGCTACCTTCGATAGTGCCAAGCGATTGGCACAACGACTCATCGACCATGGAGTCAAAACCCCTAAAGCAACAACAACTCTAGCCGTCTCAGAACCCTCAAGACCCACTGACACTAAGCAGAAGTTTTGGGACGAAAAGAAGAAGAAGCAGCGAACTGCCAAAAAGCAACAAATTGTGGCAGTGCATGCCGTGATAACCTGGCAGTGCATGCCGCGATAACCCCTACTGCTGCTGCCACTGCTCTGGTGGGACAGTATGCCAGAAGTTTGCCCAAATGAAACAAATGCAACTACCACCACAACGGTCCCTACCATGAAATGCAGTGCTCTAACTGCAACAGGAAAGGACACACAGTCCATTTCTATAAATCTGTGGCACAACCGATGGCCCAAGTCCCTAATTCTGGTGTGAGCCCGACCTGCTATGGATGTGGTGAAGCGGGCCACTACAAGAGGGACTGCCCCAAAGTGAAGAATGTTGGCAGAGCAGGGAGGGTACTGGCAATAGGCCATGGGGAAGCAGTTGCTGACCCGATGGTGGTAACTGGTACGTTCCTCCTCGATAACTCCTATGCATGCATTCTATTCGATAGTGGAGCAGAGCGAAGCTTCGTGAACCATAAATTTGCTCGCATGCTTAAACAACAACCACACGCACTTAAAGAACAATTCACAGTAGAAATGGCTAATGGAAAAACTGAAAACACAAATAGCATATACTTAGGTTGTACCCTAACTCTAAATAACCATTTATTCCCAATTGACCTTATGCCGGTCTTGATTAAAAGCTTCAACGTTATCATCGGCATGGATTGGTTGAGTCTTCATCGTGACGACATTATGTGCTTCGAGAAAACAGTCCGTCTAAACCTCCCGTCTAACGAAACTCTTATCGTCTATGGCGACAAACCTGGTGCGAGTATTCGTATTATATCAAGTATTCAAGCACAGAAATATCTACGTAAAGAATACCATGCATTTCTTGCTCACGTCGTCAACACGAACCTCGAAACGAAAGAACTAAAGAGCATTCCAGTAGTGAGCGACTTCCCCGACATTTTCCCAGAAGAGCTACCAGGATTACCTCCGCAACAATAGGTCGAGTTCAGAATCGACTTAGTCCCAGGAGCTATGCCAGTAGCCAAGTCGCCCTACCGTTTAGCACCAGGAGAGATGCAGGAACTATCTGGTCAACTTAACGAACTACTCAGCAAGGGCTTCATAAGACCAAGCTTCTCACCTTGGGGAGCACCAGTCTTGTTTGTTAAGAAGAAAGACAGATCATTCCGTATGTGTATCTGTTGGATAAGGTGTCTAAGTCCATAACTATTTCTGGTATGTACTTGACCCGACCCGGCATGGTCCATTTGGGTTGCATGGCACCATGCAATTGGATAGACTAAATGAGAGAAATAACGCTTGGAGATTATTAATATATTATAAGTTCTAATATATTAATAATAATATTATTTGATTAGTTTGATCAAGAATTAATTTAGAATTAATTAAGTGATCAAAAGATAACTAATTAAATATATGGGTTGATTAAGTAAATCATCCATATCTTGTATAGTGGGCTAAAAGGCTCCATGGATCATCAAGTTGGGTTCCACCCATAGGATGCTCCATGGATGCTCCATGGGAGTTACAAACCCATGGGTCATGGAAATGAAGAGTCATGACACATTAGGGTTTAACCCTAGATGTGTCAACACTATATAAGTAATATGATCTCCTCCCAAATCGGTTACACACTAAAGAAATAGAGGGCTTGGCCGTTTTGTGAAGTAAGTATTCTCTCATAAGTTCTTCCAAGAGCATTTGGTGTTGTGTGAAGCATTTGAGGCATCGCACTTGGGGTGCTAGGCTCACAAGGTTTCAAGGAACACAAGCAACAACAAGGTAAGTTATTCTATCTATACTTTATGTTAAAATTGTTCCCCATGTATGCTAGATAGGAATATAACCTTGGAAATCAACTTTGCATGACAAATTAGACAAACATAGATCCAAGGTTATTAGGGTTGCATGTACACTTAGGAAGTGTTAGAATGCTCAAAACAGGTTATTAGGGTTGCATGTACACTTAGGAAGTGTTAGAATGCTGAAAACCCATCAGTGGTATCAGAGCTAGGTTTGTTTGTTCTTATTTGTGCTTAAAAGTTGAAAACAGAATCGAAAATTTGCTGTCTGCGAATGGACTCGTCGAGTCTATTGGGGGGACTCGTCGAGTCCATGTGTATTTTCAACCAACTCGGCGAGTCATGTTCATGCACTCGGCGAGTAGGGTCGAATGAGTGCAGAATTTCGATTCAGTTGCTGGAAAATGAATTAGAAACATTACCCTAAACTGTTTTAGTAAATGTAAACTTGTTTTTGGTGGTGTAATGTCTTGCTAATTCATTTACAACAACTAGTTATCAAAAATTACAAAGTTTTATGTAATTTTTTGATTGTGTTCATATTCATGTTCTTGTTCTTATGATGTTTTAGATGATCATAGGAATTATTTGTAACCTATTTGGTAGTTTAATTCTTGATCATAATGTGTTTTAATGGAGTCCATAACTTATCCTTAAGTTATGGAAAACCAAGAGTCACACTTGAGTTAAAAACCATTAAGAAAACACAAGAGTTATAAAAATGAAGAGTCTTCATTTTATGACTCTATTAAACTCATAAGTTACAAGAAATGAAAAGTTTTGAAAGTTACAAAACTTGCCCTCAAGTTTTGGAACAAGTAAAGTTAAGTTAAAACTTTAGTTCCAACCCCTAGAATTTTAAAAGTTAAAATTCAACCCTTATACTTATATTATGATAATTTAATAATTATATATATATGTATAAGAATAAAGCCGTCTTACCGCTAGTACGCCTCATTCACGAAGCCGGTCTATAAGGTGGGTATAAGGTTGTTGCCTATAAAATGGTGACTTAATGGGTGAATATTCTCACCCACCGCTTGCTTGACTGGTGGAGGGTCGTTAGCCGAACGGGTAAGACAAGGACTTATAAATTCTCATTCAAAGTATGATGAATATAATAAAGTAACTAAATGTTTATTAAATTCCCAATCTTAGTTACTTTAGGAAAAATGTGAATAAGGTGCTAATCCATGAAATTACACTTTACACTTTGTCTGAGTCGTTGGTGGAGCGTGTGTGGTTAACCGGCACACTAACTTGGACTTAACAAGGTAGGTAAAGGGTGACTTAAGGTTTATTATAGTATCGGTGGAGCGTGTGTGGTTTACCGGCACATCGATTGAGTGATAAACTTTAAGGGTACCAAGTGATTTGCATGGTTACTTCACACCTCGTTTTGTGATCCTCGGCATCCCAGTCACAAAACCTGGAGGGCACTCCCGAGATTGAAACATGCCTTTGAAAAGTTCATTGGATCTCAAAGAATCTAGGAATTTCTAAAACCAATAAAAACTAAATATTTAATGTTTCGGTTTTCGTGGTGGAAATTGGTGAATCGTCATTCACCTACCTTTCAAATATGGTATAGCTTAGATTACGACATACCTCTTCTAAGTTATATTATATTGTGATTGGATCCTAGCCTTAATATTACATTTGGGTGTTTTATTAAGGACTCTCTTAAATCTAAACTAAACTTGTTCTTCTTTTTCAGATGTCTTCAACTAATGCTTCTGGCTCGAATCCTAATGGCTCCTTTACTCTTATGAGTCTATGTGGGAAAGTCACCTTTGATGGATCCAACTTCAACAAATGGATCAGAAACATCAGGATGATTACCCGCTACGAGGACAAAGAATATGTCCTTGACAAGGAGCTTAAGGAAATTGACGAGTCCACTGCAACTCCCCAGGAGATCGCTGCCTTTCATACTCATGAGAGAGATGCAACCAAGGTGGCTTGCATCATGTTAGCCACCATGACAGCTGAACTCCAAAAGTCTTATGAAGACTTCTACCCTTATGAAATGCACCAAGATTTGATGGAAAGATACCATCAAAGTGCACGACAAGAGAGGTACGAAGTCATCTGCTCCATGATAACAACCATGATGAAGGATGGAGAGTCCGTCACGAGCCACATGCAGAAAATGCAAAGGTATGTGGATCGTTTGCTGAAGCTCAATGTGAACTTCCCTGAGGAGCTTGCAATAGATATCATTTTGCACTCCTTACCATCGTGCTATGATCAATTCCGCATGACATATCACATGAACAAGGAAGAGGTCACCCTCAGCAAACTTCAGGGACTTCTCAAGACCGCAGAAACAGGTCTTAAGGGGAAGTCGGTTGCTATCACTCCTACTCCAGACTCAACTCCGGTCTTGGCAATCGGGCAAAGTCGAGGGAGGAAGAGAAAGAGATCTTCAAAGGGTACCAAGGCTCGGACCCTTGATGGCTCTTCTTCAAGTGGAACCAAGAAAGGTTTCATTACTCCTTCTTCTAACCCAAAAGAGGCTGAATGCTTCTATTGCCATGAAAAAGCTCATTGGAAGTGGAACTGCCCAAAGTACCAGCAAGATGTGAAGGATGGGAAAGTCAAACCCAACCATGCAGGTATTTACACTATCATTTCTAATAACTCACCCCATTCGAAATCTTGGGTCCTTGATACCGGTTGCGGTATTCATATTTGTTGTGACTTGCAGGGACTAGGAAGAAGTGAGAATGTGGAGCAAGGAAGAATAAACTTAATCATGGGGAATAGGAAAGTTACACCTGTCACCAAGATTGGAGTTTATACTTTATCGCTAAGTAGTGGGTTAAATTTAGATTTGAATAAATGTTGTTATTCGCCAGAAATGGCAAGAAATATTATTTCCTTTCATGCATTGTACAAACAAGGTTTCACCTTTTCGTTTGATAATGAAGTTGGTTCGATTAATGCTTTCTTTAATAATGTTCTTTATTTTAAAGCATTACCTTGTGATGGTGTGTATGAAGCTGTATCTATTGTAGATAACTTAGGAAATAATGTTTTGTGTATTGATTCTACTAATAATAATAACTTGGATAAAGCATCATTATGGCATTGTCGTCTTGGACATATAAGCAAGAAACGCATAGGCCAACTCCAAAAGGATGGATTCTTGGAGTCGTTTGACCTAAAGTCAAATGATAGTTGCGAATCATGCTTACTTGGAAAAATGACAAAGTCACCCTTCACAGGCTCGTGTGAAAGGGGTGAAGGTTTGTTGGACCTTATACACACGGATGTGTGTGGACCATTCAAACATGCCACAAGGGATGCTAATCGTTATTATTTGACTTTTACCGATGATTACAGTAGATATGGATATGTCTACTTAATCAAGCATAAGTCAGAGACTTTCGAGAAGTTTAAGGAATTTAAACAGGAAGTCGAGAATCAATTGGGCAGGAACATTAAGATGCTTCGATCCGATCGAGGTGGTGAGTATCTTAGTTCAGAGTTCCACGACTATCTAAAGGAATGTGGGTTTGTCTCACAATTGACACCTCCCAGGACACCGCAGTTGAATGGTGTGGCTGAGAGGCGTAATCGAACCTTGTTGGACATGGTTCGTTCCATGATGAGTCGAGCTTCGCTACCAATCTCATTCTGGGGGTATGCCTTAGAGACTGCCGTCCATATCCTCAATCTAGTCCCTACAAAGAAAGTTGCCAAAACTCCTCACGAGATGTGGACTGGTAAAGTACCTAAACTAGACCACATCAAGATTTGGGGCTGCGAGGCTTTCGTGAGACGCGAGACTCATGATAAGCTCGAACCCCGAAGCGAGAGGTGTATTTTCATCGGCTACCCACAACAATCCTTTGGTTACCTCTTCTACAGACCTAGTGACAATGTGGTCATTGTAGCAAGAAGAGGAGTCTTTCGAGAAAGAGAGTTTATAAGCCAAGGAGACAGTCGGAGGCAAGTTGATCTTGAAGAAATTCAAGAGTCAAGTGGTGAAGGAACTTCAAACTCTAGCCCTCAACTTGAGGAGGAAACTCCTGTTGAGCCAATTGACGAATCTGTACCTCTGAGGCGTTCCACGAGAGTTAGGAGTGCACCTGAGCATTACTATGGATTCCATATTACTGCAGAAGGTGAGACACTTATTAGTGATGAGACACTAGTAAGTCAAGATGACCCTAACAGCTACGAGGAAGCCATGGCAGGCCCCGAGTCTGCCAAATGGAAAGAGGCTATGGATAGCGAGATACAATCCATGTATGACAATCAAGTTTGGAACTTGGTTGAGAATGTACCAGGTCGAAAGACTGTAGGGTGCAAATGGGTTTTCAAGAAGAAGACCGACATGGATGGTAAAGTACACACTTATAAGGCTAGACTGGTTGCAAAGGGCTTCTCTCAAATTCCTGGAGTGGATTATGATGAGACCTTTTCTCCGGTAGCCAAGATTAAGTCTATTCGGGTTCTGTTAGCCATAGCCACATTTCATGACTATGAAATTTGGCAAATGGATGTCAAAACCGCTTTCCTTAATGGGAAGTTGGCTGAAGATGTTTACATGAGTCAGCCAGAGGGTTTTGTCAGTAACGAGTACCCTAATAGAGTGTGTAAGCTTGAGAAATCCATTTATGGATTAAAGCAAGCACCTCGCAGATGGAATCTTTGCTTTGATGAAAAGGTCAAGGAATTTGGCTTTTCTAGGAGTGAAGATGAGTCTTGTGTATATGTCAAGGCTAGTGGGAGTATAGTTAGCTTTTTGGTATTGTATGTGGATGACATACTACTCATAGGAAACGACATTCCAACCCTGCAGGAAGTAAAGTCCTGGCTTGGAAAGTGTTTCGCTATGAAGGACCTTGGTGAAGCTGCCTATATTTTGGGGATAAGAATCTTGAGAGATCGGAGTAAAAGACTAATTGGACTTAGTCAAAGTACCTACTTGGAGAAGATTCTGAAGAGATTCAGAATGCAAGACTCCAAGAAAGGAGAGTTGCCCATCCAGAGTAACGCCAAACTGAGTAAGACACAAAGCCCTAGCACTGAGGCTGAGATAGCAGAAATACCTTATGCTTCGGCTGTAGGTTCGATCATGTATGCTATGACGTGTACTCGACCTGATGTAGCCTTTACCTTGAGCATGGTTAGCAGGTTTCAGGGGAACCCTGGCAAGGCACACTGGACTGCGGTAAAGACTATTCTCAAGTACCTACGAAGGACTAAGGACTGGGTCCTTACCCTCGGTGGGAGTGATGACTTGAGAGTTGTAGGGTATAGTGATGCTAGCTTCCAGACTGATAGGGATAACTTCCGCTCTCAGTCGGGCTGGGTCTTTACCCTAAATGGAGGAGCAATTTCTTGGAAGAGTTCCAAGCAAGAGACAGTGGCAGATTCTACTTGTGAATCAGAGTATATTGCAGCTAGCGAAGCAGCAAAGGAGGCGTTATGGCTGAGGAACTTCATTGGAGACCTTGGAGTTGTACCAGCTATTAAAGAGCCGATGGAAATTTTCTGTGATAGTGAAAGTGCTGTTGCCTTAGCCAAGGAACCAAGGGATCACGGGAGATCCAGACACATCGACAGAAAATACCATTTCATCAGACATCGGATCGAAGAAGGACTCCTCGTGGCAAAGAGGGTATCATCGGATGAGAACCCAGCAGATCCTCTCACGAAGGGACTGACTCGGGTTAAGCATCTCCAGCATGCTCGGAGCATAGGGCTGAAGGATGATATTAGATTTAGTAGTTAGATAATATCGAAATTTGTAAAGTGTAATTGACATTTGATAATGAATAAAAGTGTTTTATTTATGAGTAAAGTGTTACTATCTCTTGTCGATCGTTTACTATATTTCTTTGCATGTTTTGACTTCCAGAATAATTTTGTTTGGTATAACATATTATTCAAACCTCCACAGTCGGTCATATGTCGGAAGTAGGTATGAATCAAGACTGTCATGTTTGGTTGTAGAGGTCTGGGACAAGGCTACAACAATCATGAGTGCTCATAAGTTCTGAGCATTGGACTCAACCCACGCTCACTGGAATCACTTCATGGAATTCTATCTCGAGTGATCGTGAGACAGTAATATCATATAAGTCTTTAAACCTAGAGATATGATTTGTTACTTACGAGTTGGTTATGCATTGATTGTACGAAAAACGCATTGGTAACTCGATGTTATAAAATCGTGCTCTTGTGTGTAATTCAATGAGTAGTAGAACAAACATATGAGTCGAAGTTTATCTATTCCTTCTTGGATTAGAAGCTGATATCTGGGCCCCTTGATGATTTTGTTTTGACCTATGTACCGGGCCCGGTCAGAACTGAATTGATGTGTTCAATGAAGTTCTTTGTCAAACAAATCGGAAATCGGGAAACAAATGTTGGACAATAAGTAAGACATTGTTCCATGTATTTGTCCGACTGATATCTAGAACAGAGGATTATATGATCACTTATCTTAAATGGTGTACCATCGTCTTCTCAAGTTTCGAGAAACCTTGTAAAGAGCTATGATTGCCGATCGGTTCCTGAAGTCATACTTGCAGTAATAGTTACTAGACTTATCCAAGTGGGAGACTGTTGGATAAGGTGTCTAAGTCCATAACTATTTCTGGTATGTACTTGACCCGACCCGGCATGGTCCATTTGGGTTGCATGGCACCATGCAATTGGATAGACTAAATGAGAGAAATAACGCTTGGAGATTATTAATATATTATAAGTTCTAATATATTAATAATAATATTATTTGATTAGTTTGATCAAGAATTAATTTAGAATTAATTAAGTGATCAAAAGATAACTAATTAAATATATGGGTTGATTAAGTAAATCATCCATATCTTGTATAGTGGGCTAAAAGGCTCCATGGATCATCAAGTTGGGTTCCACCCATAGGATGCTCCATGGATGCTCCATGGGAGTTACAAACCCATGGGTCATGGAAATGAAGAGTCATGACACATTAGGGTTTAACCCTAGATGTGTCAACACTATATAAGTAATATGATCTCCTCCCAAATCGGTTACACACTAAAGAAATAGAGGGCTTGGCCGTTTTGTGAAGTAAGTATTCTCTCATAAGTTCTTCCAAGAGCATTTGGTGTTGTGTGAAGCATTTGAGGCATCGCACTTGGGGTGCTAGGCTCACAAGGCTTCAAGGAACACAAGCAACAACAAGGTAAGTTATTCTATCTATACTTTATGTTAAAATTGTTCCCCATGTATGCTGGATAGGAATATAACCTTGGAAATCAACTTTGCATGACAAATTAGACAAACATAGATCCAAGGTTATTAGGGTTGCATGTACACTTAGGAAGTGTTAGAATGCTCAAAACAGGTTATTAGGGTTGCATGTACACTTAGGAAGTGTTAGAATGCTCAAAACCCATCAGTATCGACTACAGGGAACTCAACAAACTGACGGTGAAGAATCGATACCCTCTGCCTCACATAGACGATCTATTTGACCAAATGCAAGGGGTGAGTTACTTCTCCGAACTTGATCTAAGACCCGGATATCACCAGTTACGAGTGCTAGAGGAGGATGTTCCGAAGACAACCTTCCAAACTCGTTACAGACACTACGAGTTCGTGGTGATTCCATTCAGATTGACCAATGCGCCCGCAGTTTTCATGGATCTGATGAATAGAGTATGCCGACCTTACTTGGATCAGTTCGTCATCGTTTTCATTGACCACATCCTGATCTACTCCCGAAGTAAGGAAGAGAATGGCGATCACCTGCGACAAGTTCTAAGGACTTTACGAACAGAGAAGCTCTATGCAAAGTTCTCTAAATGCGAATTTTGGATCCGAAGAGTCGAATTCTTAGGACACGTGGTAAGCAAAGAGGGAATCCATGTGGACCCATCCAAAATTAAGGCCATTGAGAACTGGTCAGCACCGAATACGGTTACAGAAAATTTTCAATTTCTAGGCCTCGCAGGCTACTACCGCAGGTTCATACAGAACTTCTCCCAAATAGCGAAACCTCTTATAACCCGAACCCAGAAAGGCGTGGCCTTTGACTGGGAAGAGAAACAAGAAAGAGTGTTCCAAACGCTCAAGCGAGCCTTGTGCACCGCACCAATACTATCTCTCCCCGAAGGTATAGAAGACTTCGTAGTCTATTGCGATGCATCGAATCAAGGGCTCGGGTGTGTTCTAATGCAGCGAGGTAAGGTCATCGCCTATGCCTCGAGACAGCTGAAAACGCATGAAGTGAACTACACGAATCATGATCTTGAACTAGGGGCAGTTGTGTTTGCTCTGAAGATCTGGAGACATTACTTATACGGAACGAAAGGCACTATCTTTACCGACCACAAGAGTTTACAACACATATTCGATCAGAAGGAGCTAAACATGAGATAACAACGGCGGGTCGAGCTACTCAGTGACTACGAATGCGAAATTCATTACCATCCGGGTAAAGCCAACGTAGTGGCAGACACCCTAAGTCGGAAAGAATATTTTGGTCGAAGAGTCAAGTCATTGACAATGACTATCCATTCGTACTTGTCTATGCAAATTCAAACGGCCCAGCTTGAAGCTATGCAACCTGAAATCGTGACGAGTGAATCCCTTAGAGAAATGGATAAGAACCTAGAAGCCAAGGGTGGCGGAGCCTTATATTTCATGAACCGGATCTGGACACCAAAACACGGTGGTTTCCGAGACTTGGTCATGACCGAGGCGCACAACACTCGGTATTTCGTCCACCCAGGTTCAGATAAAATGTATCTGGATCTTAAAAAGCTTTACTAGTGGCCTAATATGAAAGCAGACATTGCTACCTTCGTGAGTAAATGCCTTACTTGCGCAAAGGTAAAGGTCGAATACCAGAAACCATCCGGCTTTCTACAACAACCAGAGATTCCAGAATGGAAGTGGGAGCGGATCACTACGTATTTCATAACCAAGCTACCCAAGACCATGGGTGGACTTGATACCATATGGGTCATCGTCGATAGATTGACAAAGTCTGCACACTTCCTGCCTATCAAAGAAACTGACAAGATGGAGAAGCTTACAAGAACATACATTAGGGAGATCGTACGACTACATGGTGTACCTATATCCATTATCTCAGACAGATAGAGTAGATTCACTTCAAGGTTTTGGTAGTCGTTACAAAGTTCCCTAGGAACTAGGCTGGATATGAGTACGGCCTACCATCCACAAACCGACGGCAAAAGTGAGAGAACCATTCAAACACTGGAAGATATGTTGAGAGCCTGTGTGATTAACTTTGGATAGGCATGGGATACTCATTTACCCCTTTTCGAGTTTTCCTACAATAACAGTTATCACACAAGCATCAAGGCTGCTCCATACGAAGCCCTCTACGGCCGAAAGTGCAGATCCTGTGCTGGGCTGAAGTGGGGGATACCCAATTAGCTAGGGGGAAAACTTCTGACAGTACTCTCACCGGCCCAGAAATCATTCGAGAAACGATAGAGAAGATCGTTCAGATCCGTGAACGATTGAAAGCCTCTAGAGACCGACAGAAGAGCTACGCTGATAAGTGAAGGAAACCTTTGGAATTTCAGGTGGGAGACCGAGTCCTTCTCAAAGTATCACCTTGGAAGGGCTTGATACGCTTCGGTAAGCATGGAAAGCTTGATCCAAGATACATAGGGCCCTTCGAGATTCTCTCAAGAATCGACCCTGTAGCATACAAACTCAATCTACCCGACGAACTTCGTAACGTACATTCTACATTCCACGTATCTAACTTGAAAAAGTGTTTGTCCGACGAGACTCTTGTAATCCCACTCGACGAGATCGAGATCAACGAGAGCCTCAATTTCATGGAAGAACCAGTAGAAGTCATGGACCGAGAAGTCAAGCAGACAAAGCAAAGTTGTATCCCGATTGTGATGGTTCGCTGGAATGCCAAGCGAGGAACGGAATTCACTTGGGAGCATGAGGATCAAATGAAACTGAAATACTCTCATCTCTTTGCATAGTTATTTGTAACTACTTTAATTGTTTAGACTTTAATTTCGGGACGAAATTCCCTTAACAGGGGGACGATGTGACAACACGAAATTTTGATTTGGTCAGACCCTATAAGTCAACCACTTTGTATCATAAATTAATATCATTATTTCTTATTTTTAAGAAATAAAAAGTTCATTTGATTATTTAATATTATTTTTAAACGAACGGGTGAAACAAAGTGTCGTCTTGGGTTTTGATTTTTCAAAACCCAAAACAATTCACGTATTAGAAACAACCAACCAAGCATTATGTTTTGGGTTTATAATTCACCCAAAAACCATGAACTCATACATATGTATGAGTTTACTCCCCAAAAACTGGTCATTTGTGTTCACTCCCCAATAGTCAGAAGAGTAAACTCCAAAAACTCTCTCAAGTATCATCCAAGATTTAATTCCAAATCTTCAAACTTGTAAGTGTTCTAACCATTTCAAGTTAGTAAAACACTTAATATAGTGTTTTTTCATCTATTCATCCATTCATTTCTGGTTTTTGTTTAGATTTTTCAAAACACCAAGAACACACACTAAGTGTTCTTGGCCTTTTAGCTCAAATCAAGCAACATTATAGTAAGTACTTCCATCCTTGAGTGATTGTAAGCTAGTATATCAATTAATCACCAAGAAAATCAGTCAAGAACACCATGTTTGAGGTGTTCACGGTCCAAGATTATGCTTGGGCCGTAAACACCATAAGGTGTTTAAATGAGTCATATTCCTCTCTTAGCCCTAAAAGCTAACTTAGACATTTAACTAGTTGTGATAAGGACTTGAAATAAAGGAAATATCCTTTCCCATAAGGGTTTAAGGTAGTAAACCCAAGGGAAAATACCCTTAGGCCATAAACACCTCAAGGAGGATTTTTTGTGGCCCTAGTCCATTCCAAAGGCTAAACCACTTAGCAAGCTTTCTTCAAAGGACTTGTTAAACCTCCAAACAACTCATGGTTGCAAGAAATGGAGTTTAGACCGTAAACGCTTGAGTTTACTACCGTAAACTCCTAGGGTAAAGGTAATTTAGACCGTAAACACCCAACGATTTTACCCTAGGACCCCAAACACCCTAGTTTTGCCCTACTAACACTTTGATGCAATCCTTGTGATCTTTAACACTTGAAACAAAGTGTTTTCATGTTCTAAAGTGTCCCAACTCATTTTATTATTTATAATGAGGCTAATTAGTTATATATATATATATATATATATATATATATATATATATACATATATATTCATTATATGATAAATAGGCTCGTGCGTGTGTATAAGTCTTCATTTGTCACCTAGCTCCGTACCCAACATTTCAATCCAATCCACTCAACACAAGTGAGTTCATACCCCTTTAATTAACCTTTGAAATACTTTTAAATGTTTTAAATGCTTTTATGGGGGGGAATACAAGTTAAATACTTATAGTTATTACATCAATCACATGTGATTAAAAACTATAAAACCTATGATTTTATTACTATTCAAACTGTTTATCAAACTGATTTACTTGAAACTGCTTTACAAACTCTTTTACTTATCAAATACTTTTATTTAAACTTTGTTATGCTTCTTATAAATTGCATGCCCATATATGTATAGACATATAAGCAATGTTTAAAGGGCTTAGGAAGGCCATCCGCCCTATTTCCTTTTCCTCGATTTGGATGTGGTCTGGTGGGATTTCGGGTAGCCGTCTGAAAGTCATTTCAATATTAATTATGTATCAAGTGTACATATATAGACATGAAAGTACTTCCATATTCATGCGTATTAGTTACATCATTAGTAAGTTACCATCGGGGTAACACAGGATCATACTACTAAAATTTCTAGATCAATGAGTCAGTTCATTCATGAGTCAATACATACTACTATGAGAACATATACAACGATACTAGAACAAGTAACATTACATTACATATACATGAATACGTTAACAATTGTGATCCACTGTATCGGAGCATGCCTTAAACGTCATGGCCCGAGTTGTAGCCAGAATTCTCTTGGAGGGAGAGCGTGAGTTTGCATATAGATCTATACTGGATTGACTATCCTACACCTTGCTGCTAGCTAAAGCCGGACCTGCAGGTCTGCGGGTGCCAAACGTCATTCCGTTTTACGACCATTCGTATGTCGTTGTTGCTAGTCAATAGTATGGTGCAACTAATCACATGATACCTTAATACAAATTTGGTTTAAGGTAGTTAGTACAGCAGTAGTTCCTATAATACAACACTACAGTACTACATTATTTTACCCTTTACATATTTAGTGATCTTTTCACTTAAACATCAATGTACAAACTATAATTTGAGAATGATAGTTACATTTGAGTAAATTACACACTTTTACAGTAAACGAACACACAAAACAGTTACGCCTTGGTAGAAGGCTACTTTTAAATAGAAAATATAGATTTTTTTCTAGGAGATTCAAATATTTACAAACACTTACAAACGTTTAGAAATTCATACTTATAACTACGTTCAAACATTTTGATACAAGCACCGACACAAAAATACTTATGAACTCACCAGCTTAATGCTGATAAACGCTTTCAAAATAACTTGTATTCTCAGGTCATCAGTAGACAGGTACCTAGGCCAGCTTTTGAGAAGATGGAGCGCATTCAAGACTCATCTTATTATTTTGATTTACATTTTTTTCTATAATTGTACAGAAAACGCTTGTATTAAAATTATATATTGAATGCAATGGATGATGTTGTTTACTTATTTTACTATTATATTGTGTTGTGATACTTTACATGACGTCCTCCGCCCCAAAAAATTTCCGCTGTTCATGGTTTTGGGGTGTGACAGTATGCGTTCCGCCCACATGCGGCACCCAAATCCGACCCTGAAATGTCATAAGCCCCCATCCATCGGTAACGAACTCCGATAGTTGCCCGATAACCCGCTCTCTCTTCTGGTTTTCTAGTCTAATGGCCTCGGTCTGAGCTCCTCGAATGGTGTCCAACACCGGAGTCATCACTGTCAATCTCATACAAATGTCACACATCGGAACACTCTCCTCCCTACGACTCAAGGCATCGGACACCATGTTGGCTTTCCCCCGGTGGTACAGGATCTCGCAATGATAATCCTTTACCACATCCAGCCATCTCTTCTGTCGCATATTTAGGTTGGGCTGATCCATCATGTACTTCAGGCTCTTGTGGTCCGTGTATATGGTACACCGAACCCGATATAGATAGTGACGCCAGATCTTGAGGGCGAACACTACTGCCCCCAACTCTAAATCATGGGTAGGATACCTCGCCTCATGAGGCTTCAGCTGCCTCGATGCATAAGCTATCACATGGCCTCTCTGCATAAGCACTGCTCCCAACCCTGATATTGACGCGTCACAATATACTACAAAATCCTCCATTCCCTTCGGAAGGGCTAACACCGGGGCTTCGCATAATCTCTGGCGAAGTGTCTCGAAGGAGGCATGCTACTCTGGACCCCAAGCAAAAACTACACCCTTCCGGGTCAACTTAGTGAGTGGCACGGCGATCTTGGAGAAATCCCTGATGAATCTCCGATAATAGCCTGCCAGTCCTAGAAAACTCCTGATCTTCGTGAGTGACCTCGGCACCTCCCAACTCATCACCGCCTCAATTTTGGCCGGGTCGACCAATATCCCTTTCTAGTTAACGAGATTTCCCAAGAACTGGACCTCTCGTAACCAGAAATCACACTTGGAGAACTTGGCATAAAGCCTCTCCGATCTCAAGACCCCTAGGATCTCCCTCAAATGCTCCTCATGCTGCTCTCTAGATCTCAAATACACCAAAATGTTGTCGATGAATACGATCACCGAGCGATCTAACATTGGTCTACACACCCTGTTCATGAGATCCATGAACACCACTTGTGCGTTGGTGAGCCCGAAAGGCATCACCACAAACTTGTAATGCCCGTAATGAGTCCTAAATGCTGTCTTCTGGATATCCTCATCTCGGACCCTCACCTGATGATATCCAGACCTCAAGTCAATATTGGAAAACCAAGATGCTCTGTGAAACTGATCGAACAAATCGTCAATCCTCGGCAACGGGTAATGGTTCTTGACCGTCAATTTGTTCAACTCCCAGTAATAAATGCACATCCGGTTTGAACCATCCTTTTTCTTGACAAAAAGGATAGGAGCTCCCCACGGTGAACTACTCGGCCAAATAAACCCCTTTCCCAGCAGCTCCTGAAGCTGCAAGGATAACTCCTACATATCTGGAGGTGCAAGGCGATAGGGCGCCTTGGCGATAGGCAGGGCCCCCGGAACCAAAGTGATACTAAACTCCACCTGCCTCACAGGAGGTACACCCGGAAACTCCTCCGGAAATACATCCGGGAACTCACGCACTATCAGAACCTCTCCCACAGACCTCGGTCTCTCCGTCTCAACCCTCGCGTCTATCACATACGCTATGAATCCCTTACATCCCTGCTGAAGACTCTGCCTCGCCCTAGTGGCTGAGCAAAACACTGAACCAGAACATGTACCCTCGTCGTACACCGTAAGAACTCCCCTAGTAGGATCTCGCATGGTCACCAGCTGTCGCTCGCAGTCGATGATCGCTCCAAATTTGCTCAACCAGTCCATGCCCACGATGACACAAACATCCCCCATCGCAATAGGGACCAAATCTATCGGAAACTCAACCCCGAAAATATCGAGTACACAACCACGAATCACCTTGGTGGCATACACCACTCTCTCATCCGCTATGGAAACTCTCAGAGGTCGACTCAATGTCTCTCGACTAATACTGATGTGACGGCTAACAGCCAACGATACAAAAGATCGACTCGCACCCGAGTCAAATAACACTAGAGCAGGTACATAATTGTCACACCCCTGAACCAGATGGCGGAAATGTCCAGGGGCTTGTGCATTAATTCATATTGAAATATCATTACAGTGAATATAATTGAAACATAACATCATCATCATCACACATGTAATATTACAACATTCATTGTTTACATCGAGTATTGTATTTGACTATTACATGCCAAAATAGTAAGAGTATGATGAAACAAAATATAACACAATATCCATTAGTTTGTTTTGCTCATCCTGCTTTAACGATTTCCTGAGAATACAAGTTATTTTGAAAACGGTCAACATAAAAATGTTGGTGAGTTTATAAGCATGTTTGTGAAAATAATTTGTATAACTTTGAAAATCACCAGAAAATCTGATATTTTCTGAAAACTGTTTAGTGTGTTTGTGTTAGATCTTGTATAAATGCATGTATGTTATTGTTTATTTAACTAAAAAGGTAAAGAGAATGTAGAGAGAATGTAAGAGCATGTAAAGAGAATGTTCCCAGACAAACCGATGTTGCCTATAAAAAAAAAGGTCTTCCGTAAACTTCATAATGTTAATTCCTCTAAGCGATCCATCATAACCATACTAAATAATGTTAATTTCACCTGTCTTGGCGTCGTTGGACGCCGGTGCTGACTTTGATTATAAGGTTTTCGTCACCCTGGACTAAATTAGTCTAACTATAGCGAACAACTGAGGTGTGGGGGTGTCAACCCCGTATAGTTCTATATACAAATCTCCGTTCTCCCTCAAAGAGATTCTGGTTATAACTACAGGCTACGATCGTACACTTAATATGTGCCAACCGACAAAAACTCACTAGATCCTTAACCCAATTTACGCGAAGAAAAAGGTATAAACTCCATCCAGGCCCAATGATCCATGTAAGAGAACCACTAAGACATCACTAAACATGTAAATCATTCAAGACCCAATTGAAATGAGATTATATAACATGGGCCCGAAATATATATATGAAAGGACAACTAAGGCCCATTTCACATGTAAAGTATTTACAGGCCCAAATGGCACACAAATAGTATCCAAGGTCTATCCCACATGTTAATGGGTCAATGAGGCCCAATAAATATATAAATTGTATACAGGACCTATCACACATAAAAATGGGCCACTAAGGCCCAATAACCTAGAATATGATCAAATTAAATCCGTTTATTAGTTTATCGTTGGTTTTGGTTCAGGTATTCACTAAAATATCCAAAGAAAGAAGAACACATATAAAACTCATTCCAGAGCCCAATAAACATGTAAGTGGACCACTAAGGCCCACTATACGTGTCTATTATTTCCACGCTCAAAGGAATGTGAATGTCTATCCTAAGCCCAATATACATGTAAAAGGACACTAAGGCCCACTAAATATGTATATTATTTCCAGGCCCAATAAGGATATGAATATATTTTTTAACCCGTTTGTTATTGTTTTGTTTATTTTGGTTTGATTATTTACAAAGTTGATATAAAAAGCCCACTTTTTGTAAAAATGACGCTCTTGGCCCAATAAACCAAAAATTTAGGATTTAGGGCCCAATTTTTTTAAGAATAACACTTTAGCCTCCATTTTGTTCAAAACTTGTTTTGATGACTATTTTGTAGTAAAAATAACATGTTAAAACCCATTTTTGTCAAAATTAACATTCTTGGCTTGATTTTTGTGAAAATACACATTTTCTGGTTTTTGAGCTTTTCCGACCTACTTGTTTGAAAAATTGTAGAAAAATCATCGTAAGTTGAAATTTGGATCCGTAAACTCTCAAAGTTTATAAATTTTGTCTAATTTGTTCACAAATTTTCTCATTATTTTTAATGGTTTCTAACAAGTCTGAAATTGCTCATATTCACAGGTTGGTCCGAAATTATTTCAAATATGATAGGTAGTTTTGTAAAATTCGCCAAAAATTGTAGGAAAATCGTATGAAAACGTGAGAGTAGTCATTTTAAAGGTATAAATATGAAATTTATCCATAAAAAACATTTTTTAAAAATACTTCCATTTGGATGGTGAAAACAGTCCGAGATTGGACCAAAACGTTTCTGTCAGGAGCTGTTTTGTGAGTTTAGTTTATAAATCTTTGAACACAACACTTATTTTTGCTATATAAAGTGTATAAATTCCAGATCTACATGTTTACATGTAATAATTGTGATAAAACATACTTTTCTCAAGATGCATATGAAGATCCTAGTGATAAACTTCAAGTTTCTTAACATATTTTTAGATTAGTGAAGTAATCAACACATAATCACCAAATGTTTCAAGAAAACACACTTAATCATGCATATACAAATATATCTACACAAATAAACTTGTATTCTACCCTAGAAACAAGTAAAAACCAAAAACAAGGGGGGTATGAACTCACCTTGTGGTGTTGGATTCGGTTTTTGGTGAAGAGATGAGTAGATATCGGCCCTAGCAAACTCCTTGAGGATGTTTTCGAACTTAAAGGGTTCTAGAGATCATGATCCATGAAAGTATGGTGTAAGAGGAGATTTTTGAAGAGATCAAGAAGTGAAATCATAGATCTAAGTGAAAAACTTACCAAAGATGGTGATCTTGAAGAAGAATCTCTTGAAACCACCCACAAATCTCGAAAATTTAGAGGAGTAGAGAGGAGTTCTTGAGAGATTTGGAGATGTTTGAGAGAAGATGTGTGTGTGTGTGTGGTTCTTGGCCAAGATATCAAGAGGAGAGGGAAGAGAGTGTGCATGGTTATATGGAATTTGTATAGTTGTATGTGAGGTATCTATCTTGGTTGTCCATTAAATAAAAATAAGGTGTCATCACCAAAGTCAACCCTCATTTTTCCCTATTTTTTTGTTTAAATAGATTATGGGTCGACATTTGGGCTAAAGAGAGGGGAGGTAGATTATCTTGGCCCATTTCTAGTCTTGGTTCGAATTTATGAGGCCTACTAATGACTTTTCAGCCCATTGGGCCTCTAGGGAAATTCACGGCCCAAAATGGCATAAAAGAATGTATTTATGGCTTATTAGGGTTAATTGGATTAGTGATGTCCCAATAAGGCCCATTAGAGTTAAAATGAATCATTCTAGGTTCAAAGTAATCAATTTGAAAGTTTATTGGTTCGTTAGACCCAATAAGAGAATCCTATTCCATAATGAACTTGAGTTGGGATTTCTAGGGTTTCCAACCGTTATTTGAACATATGAGATATATTTGAATGAGAATGAAGTATAATATTCACTTAGAATACAAGTTATTACACTAGGTGAATGATTGCATGAGATTAGAATTTCTTAGCAAAAATGCTAGTTGTGACATCATCCCCCCGTTAGAGGGAGTTTCGTCCCCAAATTGTTTCAAAAGGTAGGTTCATGAATTATAGAATAGGTGAGGGTATTTCTGCTTCATATGGTCTTCGCGTTCATATGTGAATTCCGATCCACGCTTGGCGTTTCCATCGAACCTTCACAATCAGAATGCAACTTTGTTTTGTACACTTTACTTCCTTATCCAATACATTGACTGGTTCTTCAACGAACAAGAGATTCTTGTTTATTTTGATCCCTTATAAAGGAATGATAAGAGTTTTGCCTGATAGGCACTTTTTCAGATTCGAGATGCTAAACACAGGGTGTACGTTGCTGAGCTCTACTGGTAGCTACAACCTATAAGTCTTTGGACCAATCCGAGCAAGGATCTCGAACAGTCTGATGTATCGTGGGTTTAGTTTTCTTGGCTCCTAAAGAGAATCATTCCTTTCTAAGGAGATTCATTTAATAACACGCGATCCCTAACTTGACATCCTAATGGCTTACACCGCTTGCCAGAATAGCTCTTCTGTCGGTCTCGCGATGTTTGAAGTCAAACTTTGATTTTGATTATTTTCTCTGTTGTTTCGCAAATGGTTTCTGGTCCTGTGTGAGCATTGACGTGTGGTCTGCATTTACGACCATAAAGAGATTCGAAGAGAGCAACCTTGATGCTTGTGTGATAGCTGTTATGGTATGAGAATTCAATCAAGGGAAACTGGGTATCCCCTATCTTGTTGAATTCAAACACCCATACTTGTAGCATGACTTTGAGTGGTTGAATGGTTCGTTCGCTTTGGCTATTGGTTTGAGAGTAGTAAACGACGCTCATAGCTATGTTCCCATAGCCTTCTGAAATGACTGTCAAAGTCTTGAAGTAATACTTTTATCTCGATTCGAGATTGTAGATACCGATATTTCATGGAGTCTCACAATTTCCTCGATATAGATCCAAGCTAACCTTTTCGTCTTGTTTGATTTTTGTACTAGCAGGAAATAGACAGATTGGGGTTAACCTATCGACATTCGCCCAGATAACGCCCAACTCTACTATTATAACAATAAGCTTCGTCTTTCGACTTGGAGAGTTTTATCCATCCCTGTAGTGCTTTCTTCGTGATGTTCTTCGGCTTTGATGCTTTCAAGGCTGGTTGTAGATGATGACAGTGTTTCGTTCTCGCTTTGTGGGCAGACGAGTATGTTATTGATGAAAATAATGAAAAGGCTAACTAGGAATGGTTGGGAAACTCGGTTCGTAAGGTTCATGAATACCGTGGGAGCATTCATTAGACCGAAGGGTATCACAATGAATTTGAAATGGTCGTGACGAGTTCGGAAGGTAGTTTTTGGAACGTCGCCTTCTCGGACTTGAAGCTGATGATAACCGATTCTTAGATCTACTTTAGAGAAGTAACTAGCTCCTTAGAGCTGGCAAAATAGATCGTCAGTCCGAGGGAGTGGGTATCGGTTTTTGATAGTGATCTTATTCAATTTTTCTAAAATCGATGCACATTCTAAAGGATCCGTCTTCTTGAAGAACAAGATTGGAGCTCTCTAGGGTGAGAAGCTTGGTCCGATGAATCCTTTGCGTAACAATTCTTCTCAATTGACTGGATAACTTGTGAATTTTCGGCGAGAGTCAACCTATAGGGTGAATTGGCAATTGATGTGGTTCACAGTATTAGGTCGATTTGAAATTCGACCTGTCTTTCTAGAGGTATTCCCGGAAGTTCTTCGGGAAATACATTCGGAAAATCGCATGTTACCGGAATACCTTGTATGCTTACTTCGTCCTTGGTCTTGTCCACAACATGAGCAAGGAAAACATAGTTCTTCTGGTGCAGGCACTTCTGTGCCTTGATGCATGAGATAGGACACGGATTGATGTTAGGTTTATCACCATGGGTTATTAGAGTTTTGTGATTCGGAAGGCGAAGGAAAATGGCCTTCTCGTGACACATAATATCAGCACGGTGGGGGCTTAACCCAACCATGCCGATTATCACATTAAAACTCCCAATATTTACTGGCATTAAATCTATTTGAAATTAATGGTTGTTTAGTGTTAAGGTGTAGTCCCTATAAATATCCTATGTTAATTTGGTTTTTCCCATTAGCCATGTCCACTATAAAGTCTTAGTTTAGCTTCCGGGGTTGTTGTTTTAGTAAGTGCTCGAATTTGTTACTAACGAAGCTTCACTCAGCTTCACTATTGAATAAGGGGTGAGCGAAAGAGTTGTTAAGTGGGAACGTACCAATAACAACCGTCGGGTCTTGGATTGCTTCGCCTTGACCCAAGGTCAAGACCCTTTCTGATCCTTCCACACCTTGATTGTTATCCTTGGGGCAACTGCACCTGAAGTGACCGGTTCCTCCACACCTATAGCAGGTGTAACTGGTCTTACCATGGATAATTTCTACATAATTTGGCGGTGTGATTTATTCGGTTGCATTTGTTACAATCCATTATGATGGAATTTGCACTGGTTGCATTTTGGAAGGCTTCCATCATATGGTCTCCTGGTTGTTGGTGTAATAGGGGTCATGGTCGCATGAACAGCAACAACATGTTGCTTCCTTGAGAACCCTTGAGTGTGTTGTCCCTTTCTCTTACTTCCAGACCTCAGCTTCCTGCTTTTAAGCTTGGGGTTTGGAGTTCCCTGATAGGTTGTCACTTGTTGGTTTCCATGTTCATTCCTTTGGCTGGATTTGTCAATGCTATTCCCGCCTCCATTAGGGTAGTTTGCATTGATTTGCGCCATCGCAGCGGTTACTGCCGCTGTTACAACAACTTGGAATGTAGCAGAGTCCATCTGCAGGAGCGGTGTCTCGCGGGTGCACTTGTTATTCTTGCAGGATGGCATTTTCCTGTTGCACGTTGATAATCCAGATCGTAAGTAATGATCATCATTCCTGGTTGTACTCTATAAATTTTGCATCTTGTTGCATAATTCTCACTGCTTCCATCTACATCCCTATGATGTATTTGCGATAGTAGGTAATCAATGATTTGGCACGATCGTCACGTCTATCCTTAGAGTATATAAGTTGTTTTGGTTTCGAGACCCTTAAGTGTCTAGCGGTTTTGAGGGTTCTCTTGTGCATATAATCGAGTTTATATAGTAATTTGAAATAAAGATAGCACATAATTGTTCCATTGGTAAGTACCATCTTAGTACACGAAATAAAGTCATGTTGGATAGTAGGGGGGAAAAAGAAAAGGTTGATCCTAATTATGGCAGAAAGTGTCCGGTGGTGGTGTTGATGAACTGGATGCACGTCGGAGACGAGCTACTTGTTGTTCGATATCTCGTAGTCGTACTTCCCAAACTAACTGTCTCGCTCGGGAGTCTTCATTCTCTTCCTGTGTTTTCCTCTCATCTCTCTCAATAGCAACCCACATTTGTTCCATTCGATTTGGGGTTTCCTGAGCTTGATTATCAATACCTCGGGTGTGCCGGACCATGACTGGGAGGGCCCGATCAGCTGGTCCTCTACGACTAAGATGGAAGAGACCTCAGTTCCTACCGTAGTGTGGTCGTATCCCCTACTGGTGACTTTATCTCCAAATTTTGTGTGCCTAAGGGGGCTTTGGGCCACGGGGGCCCACACGATAAGTCGGTACTCTGGCCCTACATGGAGAGTTGATGACATCGCATTCTGCATCCAAGTCATCATCATCATTGCCCTCAGGCTCTTCCTCTTCGAGGTCCACTTATTGACTCGATGGGTCCATCTACAAGTTTTACTTTGTGTTCCTCTTCTGGTTCTTCCTCTAAGTCTCCTTTCGGGTCTTCTTCTGAGTCTCTTTCTGGGTCTTCCTCTGAGTCGAGTCACCCTGCTATTTCCTAACTAGGGAGGTAGGGGTTTCCTGGCTAATGATACACGTCTATAGTGTATTGCACGAAGGGGTATAAATACTAGAAATAAATAGCATACCAATTACTCCTATAGTAATTTAATTTTGTTTAGGTTTGGTTCTATAAGCTCTTTGGATAATTAAATGGTAAGTTTTTTATTCATTTCCCATCACAATTACTCCCAAACACATGTTGGTTGTATTTTGAATGAATGTAGTTGATCAGGCTACATTCACCCCCAATACGATTACATAATTGCCCGAGTTTAATAGCGATGTTCACTGTTGGGTTTTGAGCAATCTAATACTTCCTAAGTGTGCATGCAACCCTAATAAACCTTGGATCTATGTTTGTCTAAATACATGCAAAATAATAATTTTCCAAGGTTTATAACCTATCTAACATGGCATGGGGAACATTTCAACATAAAAGAGTTAGAAGAGATTACATACCTTTTGGTGAGTTTGGTTCTAAGGAGTTTGAGGGCCAAGCACCAATAGTGTGAATGCCTCAAATGGAATCACAAACACCACAAACTCTTGGAAAACTTTGAGAGAGTATGCACCTTGTATAAAATCGGCCACACACATGCACACACACACTAGTTCATTAGTTTTCTCTTAGGCTCCATTTCATGCTCCATAAGCATGATTATATAATGTGCATGGTTAGGGTGAAACCCTAATAACCCATGTCTTTTCATTTTCCAAGGATCCATGGGTTAAAAGCTCCATGGATCATCCATGAACTTCCACATAAGCCTAGCCCATTAACAAATGAGTATTAGCCCACACTATATAAAACAAATAGCCCATAATTTAATTAGTATTCCTTTTAATCTCTAAATTAATTCATAATTAATTTAAGACTAAAACTAATTAAATAACGTAACTTCATATTAATATATTATAACTCATAATATATTAATAAACATATGTGTATCACTCTCATAAAATTATCCATAATAGTTTGGATGAGATGCAACCCAAATGGACCATGCCGGTCGGGTCAAGTATATACCAAATAAGTTATGGACTTAGACACCTTATCCAACAGACTCCCACTTGGATAAGTCTAATAACTATATTTGCCTATAACTTCAGGAACCAACCAACAATCGTAGCTCTTGAAAACTCCCTCGAACAATGAAGACTCTGTCGAACTATGAAGCGCCATTTTAGATAAGTGATCACATAATCCTCTGTTCTCATGATATCAGCCGGACAAACACATGGAACTATGTCTTGCTTATTGTCTAGCAGTTGTTTCTCGATTTTCCGATTTGTTTGACGAAGAACTTCACTGAACACATCGGTTTAGTTCTGACCAGGCCTGGTACATGGGTCAACACAAAATCATCGAGGGGCCTAGATATCGCTTCTATTTCTAGAAGGAACAGATAAACTTCGACTGATATGCTTGTTCTACTACTTATTTAATTGTACACAAAGGCACGTTTTATAACATCAAGTTACTGATGCGTTTATGTGCAATCAATGCACAACCAACTCATAGGTAACAACTCATATCTCTAGGTTTAAAGATTTATATGATGTTATCGTCTCACAATCACTCGAGATAAATTCCATGAAGTGATACAAGTGAGCGTGGGTTTATACCAATACTCATAACTTATGAGTACTCATGAATGTTGCAGCAACCATTGCCATGTCTAAACACCTTTAAGGCATCTACAAACCCAATTCATGACAATCTTGATTCATACCTACTTCCGACGTATGATCGATTGTGGAGGTTTGAATAAATTAATTATTCTGGAAGTCAAAACATGCAAAACTGAAACAATAGTAAATAATTGACAATGATAGTAACACTTTACTCATAAATAAATCACAAATTTTATTCATCATCAAACGTCGATTACATTTTACAAGTTTCAGGAAAACTATCTAATCTGTAAAACTAATATCGTCCCTCAGCCCGATGCGTCTCGCATGCTGAAAATGCTTAACCCTCGTCAGTCCCTTCGTAAGGGGATCTGCAGGATTCTCATCCGACGATATCCTCCTTGTCACAAGGAGTCCTTCTTCAACCTTGTGTCTTATGAAGTGATATTTTCTGTCAATGTGTTAGGATCTGCCATGATCTCTTGGTTCCTTGGCTAAGGTAACCGCACTATTGTTGTCACAGAAAATCTTTATAGGTTCCTTAATAGTTGGTACAACTCCAAGGTCTCCGATGAAGTTCTTTAGCCATATCGCCTCCTTCGCTGCTTCACTCGCTGCTATATACTCTGATTCACAAGTCGAATCAGCCACCGTCTCCTACTTGGAACTCTTCCAAGAAATTGCCCCTCCATTTAAGGTAAAGATCCAGCCCGACTGAGAGCGGAAATTATCCCTATCAATCTGAAAACCAGCATCACTATACCCTAATATTCTCAAGTCATCACTGCCACCAAGGGTAAGGATCCAATCCTTAGTCCTCCGCAGGTACTTGAGAATGTTCTTTACCGCGGTCCAATGAGCCTTGCCAGGGTTCCCCTGATACCTGCTGACCATGCTCAAAGCAAATGCCACATCAGGACGGGTACAAGTCATAGCATACATGATCGAGCCAACTGCGGAAGCATATGGTCATTGGCTCATCCCAGCTATCTCTGCCTCTGTACTCGGACTCTGAGTCTTACTCAGTTTGGTATTGCTTTGGATCGGTAAATCTCCTTTCTTGGAATTCTCCATGTTGAACCTTTTCAACACCTTATCCAAGTAGATACTCTGACTAAGTCCAATTAGTCTTCTACTCCTTTCTCTTAATATCCTTATCCCTAGGATATAGGTAGCCTCCCCTAGGTCCTTCATAGCAAAGCACTTCCCAAGCCAGGACTTAACCTCCTGCAAGGTTGGGATGTCATTTCCTATGAGTAGTATGTCATCCTCTGACATACACGCAAGACTCATCTTCGCTTCTCAAGAAGCCAAACTCTTTTACCTTTTCATCAAAACAAAGATTCCAGCTACGAGATGCTTGTTTTAATCCATAAATGGATTTCTCAAGCTTGCATACTCTATTAGGGTACTCTGCTTTGACAAAACCCTCTGGCTGATTCATGTACACATCCTCAGCCAACTTTCCATTAAGGAAAGTGGTTTTGACATCCATTTGCCATATTTCATAATCATGAAATGCTGCAATGGCTAACATAACCCTAATAGACTTAATCTTTGCTACCGGCGAAAAGGTTTCATCATAATCAACACCTTGAGTTTGAGTAAAACCCTTCGCAACCAGTCGAGCCTTATAAGTATGCACTTTTCCTTCCATGTCTGTCTTCTTCTTGAAGATCCATTTGCACCCGACTGTTTTACGGCCTGGTACATTGTCAACCAAGTTCCAAACTTGATTGTCATACATGGACTGTATCTCGCTGTCCATAGCCTCCTTCCATTTAGCAGACTCCGGGCCTGCCATGGCTTCCTTAACACTGCTAGGTTCATCCAAATTTACTAGTGTACTATCACTAATAAACGTATCACCTTCCGTAGTAATATGAAAACCATAATAAAACGAAGGTGTGTTCCTAACCCGTGTGGAACGCCTCGGAGGTACAGACTCGTCAGCTGGATCAACAGGAGTTTCCTCCTCAGGTTGATTGCTAGTGTCTGAGGTTCCTTCACCAAATGATTCTTGATTTCTTCAAGATCAATCTGCCTCCCACTATCTCCTTGGCTTATAAATTTTTTCTCGCGAAAGATCCCTCTTCGTGCTACAAAGACCACATTCTCACTGGGTCTGTAGAAGAGGTAACCAAAGGATTTCTGTGGGTAGCCGATGAAAATACACCTTTCACTTCGGGGTTCAAGCTTATCATGAGTTTCGCGCCTCACGAAGACTTCACAACCCCAAATTTTGATGTGGTCCAAATTAGGAACCTTCCCAGTCCATATCTCATGAGGTGTTTTGGTAACCTTCTTTGTAGGGACTAGATTAAGGATATCGGCGGCATTCTCTAAGGCATACCCCCAAAAAGAGATTGGTAACAAAACTCAACTCATCATAGAGCGAACCATGTCCAACAAGGTTCGATTATGCCTCTCAGCTACACCATTTAGTTGTGGTGTCCTGGGAGGAGTCAATTGTGAGACAATCCCACACTTCTTAAGGTAGTCAAGGAACTCGGTACTAAGATACTCACCACCTCGATCGGATCGAAGCATCTTAATGTTCCTGCCCAATTGATTTTCTACTTCCTGCTTGAATTCCTTAAACTTTTCAAAGGTTTCGGACTTATTTTTGATTAAGTAGACATACCCATATCTACTAAAATCATCAATAAAAGTCACATAATACCGATTAGCATCCCTTGTGGCGGTTTTGAATGGCCCACATACATCAGTATGTATTAGGTCCAACAAACCTTCACCCCTCTCACAAGTTCCAGTGAAGGGTGATTTTGTCATTTTTCCAAGTAGACAAGATTCACAACTATCATCTGATTTGAGGTCAAATGATTCCAAGACTCCACTCTTTTGGAGTTGGCCTATGCGTTTCTTGTTTACATGTCCAAGACGACAATGCCACAATGATGCTTTATCTATGCTAGTAGAAGAATCAATATACAACACATTATTTCCTAAGTTGTCCACAATCGACACAGTTTCATACACACCATCACAAGGTAATGCTTTAAAATAAAACACATTATTAAAGAAAGCATTAATACCACCACATTCATTATCAAACGAAAAGGTAAAACATTGTTTGTACAAAGCATGAAAAGAAATAATATTCCTCGCCATTTCAGACGAGTACACACATTTATTCAAATCTAATTTTAACCCATTATTAAGCAACAAAGTATAAACTCCAATCTTGGAAACAGGTGAAGCCTTCCTATTCCCCATGATTAAGTTGATCTTCCCATGCTCCACATCCTCACTTCTTCGTAGGCCCTGCAAATCAGAACATATGTGAATACCACATCCTGTATAAAGCACCCAAGAGTTAGAATATGTTGAGTAATTAGACAATATAGTGTAAATATGTCACACCCCGAAAACCGAAGGCGGAAAACATTTCCGGGGTTGACTACCATGTTGAGTATCAAATCCAATGTACATAGTAAGTAAAGTAAAACAACCATTACATTACATAATAAAAGTTTTACAGTTGTTTCAAAAGTAAAGTTTGTACAGTTGTGATACATAGTATATATAGACAAAATGAAACGGATATTCATGTACTCCGTCTTCGAGCAAAAGGATCTTTCGGTACCTGTTCTAATGTCGACCTGAGAACACAAGCGGTTTGAAAATCAGCATAAAGCTGGTGAGTTCATAAGCGGTTTTGTTTTATGAAAATGTATCGGTTTCCTTTCGGTTTCTGAAATGTTATGTACAACAAGAAAATCCCATATTTTCTTATTAGTTGGTTATTGTTTCACAAATGTAAAGTATAGTAAGTTTGTACACTGAAAATATGTTTATTCCTGTGAAAATGTATAGTTGGTTATCTGACTAATTGAACTGTTATGTTTACTTATCATGTGTTACCAGGAAAGTCCCATACTTTCCTTATTGTATGTTACAAATTGTAAAAGATGTAATGTTATCCAGTTTGTTATTCTTTCTAGTTATGTAATTGTTACCCAAGAAAGCCCCATGCTTTCCTGCATGTAGGTATCTAATGTAAACGATGTTAAAGATGTAAAAGATGTAATCGTGATTAGGTTCTATGTTTTTCCCCAGGAAAGTCCCGTACCTTCCTGAATGTTGGTTACAGTAAGTAAAAGATGTAAAAGATGTCAAAGAAGTAAACGATGTATAAAGTAATCCATTATTACTGTAAGTAAATCTCTGTTATCCTAATTGCGAGTTCCATAACCATACAATAGACTGAAACCTGTGGCAATAAGTAGTCCACATGTGGCAATAAGTCGTCCACATACTCATGACTTTCGTCACCCTTGAACCATATCGGTTCGGCTGTAGCTAGTAGCCAGGTGTGGGGTAGTCAGCCCCGTATAGATCTATACACTCAAGTCACACTCTCTAAGTACCAGAGATTCTGGTTATGGGTGTAGTCCTCCACTCGCGTAATCTGGGTGGAGTGTTCTCCGAGGACGTGTCTCCAATCATACAGGAATAACAAATTTACTAGTAATAATATGATAGTCCTCCACTCGTATATGTGTGGGGAGTGTTACCGAGGACAAAACAGTGTACAGGTATTATGTTCAAATGTTTTAATGTCATGCTTTTAACTGATATAATGTGGAAAACCATTTGTGAAATTCATGTAAAACATACTAGTTTAAAGACTTATTTCACAAATATATGTTACATGATCTGTATGTTCGACCTGTTATCAGTTGTAACATCAGTTATAAAAGCATAAGAATATGAAACACACATTTGAAAGCATGTTTTGAGTACAAGAATCCCCTTGTACTTTGCTTTTGTTCCCCCCTAAAAACAGTGGAAAACAGTGAAAAAGGGTAGGGGTATGAACTCACCGGACTCGGAAACGTGTCGGTTTTGAATGCTATACGTCGGTTCGGGGTTTGATTACTCGCGATGACCCTATGTAAAATGATATAATGTCCATATATATACAATTAGAGATACATTCACTAATCATATGGAACATTACACTCCAATGAGGTTAAACACCTCAAAACGAGCGTTCGGAGTGACCCGGGTGATATCTTTGGATTTGTAATGACACTAGGGACTTGGGACATGAGTTTACTCCCCATAAGTAAACATTTTAAGGAGTTTAAAACAATGGAACACCCACACACAAGAGTTTACGGCCGTAAACTCATGTGGGTGAGGTTTTGGTGTTTTAAGGGCTCAAATGGACTTTGGGATTGCTAGGAATGATTATCTAGACACCTTGGAACACTTGGAATGGATTTAAAACATTTAAAGCATGAGTTTACGGCCACACTCATAGAGTTTACGGCCGTAAACTCACCAAGGCTAAGAAAAATTGATTTGAGCTATTTAGGGAAATCACATGTGATTCAAACTAATTTTCTAAGCATTGTTATGAATTTAGAACATCAATTAAGACATTTATTGGAGCTTACCGCCTAGAGGTATGTTCTAAGGCCATCAACTCTCCTTTACTATTGAAAAAGGTAGTTTTTGGTGCTTAAAACAATCACATGTGATTCTAGAAATTTATACAAGCCATTTGAGTGTGTTTGGTGCCTCTTAAACATTGTTTTATGAGTTTACGGCCAAGGGTATGTTCCTAGGCCATAAACTTCCATAAATCATACTTTTGTTGTGTTTTAATCCTTTAAACCATTTTTAGATGCATCTAGATTTTACCACAAAGCCATAGATTGAGTTTGGAAGCATTTGAACATGTTTAAAGGCCTTAAATCACCCTTTTAGAGGAGTTTACGGCCCAAGAGAGTGTCTTGGCCGTAAACTCTTCTTTGTTACACAAAAATCAAGTTTAAAGTGTTCCAAGTCTAGATTAGCAAGTCCAAGGTTCATGTCTAAGTCTCAACTAGGTTTTGGAAGGGTTAATTGGCTTAAATACCCCTTGTATATGAGTTTACGGCCCAAGAATGTTCCTTGGCCGTAAACTCACTTTTGGCCCTCTAAATCCATGTTCTACATGTTATAAGTTCTTCCCTTTAAGCCCTTAAGTCATATCTAGTGTCCAACTATGCAAAGGAAGGGTTTTAGGGCTTAAAAACCCTTGAAATATGAGTTTACGGCCCATGAATGTTCTATGGCCGTAAACTCATGAATGTTTGGCCTAATTCATGTCTTAAACTCGAAATTGGATGTCGAATATGTTATAGATTAAGGCTAGGAAGGTACCTTAGAGATTAGAAGCCTTAATTTTGAGTTTTGATCCCTTAAACTTGGATTAGGAGAGAGGTGGGAAATCTTTAGTGATAATTTGGCCAAAGGCTTCAAATGAAGTCCTAAACATGTTTATATAGTGTTAAAATTTTGGACACTGTGGAATTCTACCCGATACCGGCGTTAGACGGGGTTTTTGGTCGTACCCGATTGAGTTACCGTAACCCGATACGGTTAATTCTAGAATTATTCCGATCACTAAAGTAGGGTGTTAAAATGATTTTCAAATGTGTTAAGACACCCATTAAGTCATTTTAAATGCGTACTATATAATGACTCAATGAAACGGAAGATCGGAAATCGAAAATCGGAACGACGATCGGTTGTGCGAAAGAGTTACATTAAAATGATGCGGAAATTTCGGGTTGTTACATTATCCCCCCCGTTAGAGGGAATTTCGTCCCGAAATTCAAGTTTAGAACATAAGACAAGATACAAATCATGGATAAGAAAAGAGTTGTGGATACTTCTGTTTCATTGAGTCTTCCCATTCCTAAGTGAATTCCGGTCCCCGCTTGGCATTCCAGCGAACCTTCACTAACGGGATGCGACTTTGTTTTGTACGTTTGACTTCTCGATCCATGATTTCGATCGGTTCCTCCACAAAGTTGAGGTTTTCATTGATCTCGATCTCGTCTAAGGGAATTGTTAAGGTTTCATCGGATAGGCACTTTTTGAGATTTGAAACATGGAAGACAGGAAGAATGTTACTGAGTTTGTGAGGTAAATGAAGTTTATAGGCAACTGGACCAATCCTGGAGAGGATCTCAAAGGGTCCAATGTACCTCGGATTAAGTTTCCCACGCTTGCCAAAGCGTACAGTGGCTTTCCAGGGCGAGACTTTCAACAGGACACGGTCTCCAACCTGGAATTCTAGTGGTTTCCGACGATTATCAGCGTAACTCTTTTGACGATCACGTGAGGCTTTCAGTTGGTTACGGATTTGAATGATCTTTTCGGTGGTTTCGCGGATGATTTCAGGACCAGTGAGAGCACTATCAGGGACTCGACTCCTTGCTAACTGTGTATCCCCCACCTCGGCCCAGCACAGAGGGGATCTGCACTTACGACCATATAAGGCTTCGAACGGAGCAACCCTAATGCTGGTGCGGTAACTGTTGTTGTATAAGAACTTGATCAAGGATAGGTGTGTATCCCACGACTTTCCAAAGTCAATGACACATGCCCGAAGCATGTCCTCCAGGGTTTGGATTGTTCTCTCACTCTGTCCATCGGTCTGAGTAAGATATGCCGTGCTCATATCTAGTTTGGTTCCAAGGGCTTTCTGAAGGGATTGCCAGAATCTGGAGGTAAACCTACTATCTCGATCAGAAATAATGGATACAGGTACACCGTGTAGACGCACTACCTCCTGGATGTAGATTCGCGTGAGTCTCTCCATCTTGTATGATTCTTTGATCGGGATGAAGTGAGCGGATTTTGTCAAACGATCGACAATTACCCAAATGGTATCGTACCCACTGGAACACTTGGGTAGTTTGGTGATGAAGTCCATGGTAATCATCTCCCATTTCCACTCGGGAATCTCGGGTTGTTGGAGTAGACCTGAAGGCTTCTGATGTTCGACTTTGACTTTGGCGCAAGTCAGACACTTGCCCACAAATGTAGCTATCTCAGCTTTCATGCTCGGCCACCAGTATTGTTTCTTAAGATCCAGATACATCTTGTCCGAACCCGGGTGAATAGAGTATTTGGTCCTGTGTGCTTCCTCCATGACTATTTCCCTGAATCCACCGGATTTGGGAATCCAGATTCGATTCATGAAACAGTGAACTCCGTCACCTCTGATCTCAAGTTTCTTTTCCATCCCTCTCAAGGTTTCATCTGACACGTTCTCGGATTTGAGGGCTATATACTGAGCTTCTCGGATTTGCATGGGTAAGTTGGAATGGATGGTCATCGTCTGGTTCCTCACTTTGTGGTCTGCACTATCCTTTTGGCTAAGGGCATCTGCTACCACATTGGCCTTGCCGGGGTGGTAAAGAATTTCACACTCATAATCACTGAGTAATTCTACCCATCGCCGTTGCCTCATGTTTAAGTCTTTTTGATTAAAGATGTGTTGCAAACTCTTGTGATCAGTGAAAATCGTGCACTTGGTTCCGTAGAGATAATGTCTCCAAATCTTAAATGCGAAGATTACTGCTCCTAGTTCCAAGTCATGTGTGGTATAGTTGACCTCGTGTGCTTTCAGCTGTCTAGAGGCATAGGCAATCACCTTTCCTCTTTGCATAAGCACACAGCCTAAACCTTGATTAGACGCATCGCAGTAGACAACGAAGTCCTCTGTCCCTTCGGGCAGAGACAGGATAGGCACACTGCATAAGGCTTTCTTTAATGTTTGGAATGCGGTTTCTTGTTTATCACTCCAACAAAAGGGTACACCTTTCTGTGTTAGAGTGGTTAAAGGTTTGGCGATTTTGGAAAAGTTCTGAATGAATCGTCGATAGTAGCCGGCGAGACCCAAGAATTGACGAATTTCTGTGGGTGTTTTCGGTGCCGACCAACTCTCTATCGCTTTAATCTTGGAAGGATCTACATGAATACCCTCCTCGCTTACCACGTGACCGAGGAAAGTTACCTTCCGTATCCAGAATTCACATTTGGAAAATTTCGCGTATAGCTTTTCGGATCTAAGGGTTTCCAACACTAGCCTCAAGTGTTGCTTGTGGTCTTCCTCGCTTCGGGAGTAAACGAGAATGTCGTCAATAAACACGATGACGAATTTGTCTAAGAAGGGGCGGCACACCCTGTTCATCAGGTCCATGAACACAGCCGGTGCATTGGTTAGACCGAAGGGCATCACTACGAATTCGTAGTGTCCATACCGAGTCCTAAAAGCTGTCTTGGGAACATCATTCTCCTGGACTCGTAACTGGTGGTACCCTGACCGAAGGTCTATCTTAGAAAAGTAGCTGGCTCCCTGGAGTTGATCGAAGAGGTCGTCTATTCTTGGAAGAGGATATCGGTTCTTGACGGTTAACTTGTTCAGTTCACGATAGTCGATACACATCCGAAAGGATCCATCTTTCTTTTTGACAAATAGAATCGGAGCTCCCCAGGGTGAGGAACTTGGTCTAATGAATCCTTTACTGAGCAACTCATTGAGTTGACTGGATAACTCCTGCATTTCTGCCGGAGCTAAGCGATACAGAGATTTTGCTACGGGAGTAGCTCCAGGAATCAGGTCAATACGGAACTCGACCTGACGTTCGGGAGGAATTCCTGGGAGTTCTTCAGGAAACACATCAGGAAAGTTACAGACTTCAGGGATGCTCGCGAGGTCTGTAACTCCTTGTTTCTCGTTGATCACATGAGCTAAGAATGCAACACACTCCTTTCGAAGGAGCTTACGAGCTTTGATGCAAGAAATGATATGAAGGTTGGAACTGGGTTTATCGCCATAGATTACGAGAGTTTGACCTGAAGGAAGATTGAGACGGATTGCTTTTTTGTAACGAAGAATATCAGCATGATTGGGACTCAACCAATCCATGCCAATGATAACATCAAAGCTCTTAATGGAAACGGGCATGAGGTCTATAGGAAATGAGTGATCATTTAGGGTAAGTGTACAACCTATGAATACATCGTTAGCGCTTTCTTTCTCACCGTCAGCCATCTCGACGGTAAACGTTTCAGTTAGTGGTTGAGGATTTGGTTTTAGATTATGCTTGAATGCATGACTAACAAAAATCCTTTCAGCACCCGAATCGAAAAGAATACTAGCATATGAGTTGTCGAGAAGGAACGTACCCGAAACAACAATGGGATTAGCAACTGCTTCCTCCCGTCCCATGGTTAGAACCCTTCCAGTGTTATCGGCAGTTGACTTCTTGGGACAGTTCTTTTTAAAGTGTCCAACTTCTCCACAATTGTAGCAGGCTTGACTAACAACTTCTCCCGATAATTGGTTGGCTGATTGGGTAGGAGTTTTGCAGTATCGAACTGTGTGCCCTTTCTTACCACAGTTGGTGCAAGACAATTCTCGACAGGGACCAGGATGATGATGGTATTTACACTTGTCACACAGAGGAAGGTTACCAGCATATTTACTGGTAGGAGTTGAGGCTGTGGATCCCATGGCAGAAACAGCAGCAACAGGAGTAGTAGTAGCAGCATGGACTGCTACCGTCTGTTGCTTCTTGGATGGTCCTTGAGAATATTGACCCTTCTTCTTCTTCCAGAATTTCCTCTTTTCACCACTCCTTTGAGTCGGCTCAGAAGTGGTAGTGATTTCCTCAACATCGTCGCTGTGATCAATCAGAATTTGTGCTAAGGTCTTGGCACTATCGTAGGTATCCGGACGAGCAGCCAAAACGTGACTCTTTATTGGTTGAGATAATCCCCAAACGAACCTTTCGATCTTTTTGTTTTCAGGAGTGACTAACCCCGGGCAGAGAAGTGCGAGATCATCAAATCGGGAAGTATATGCAGCAATGTCGGAACCTTTCATCTTCAGGTTCCAAAGCTCGTGCTCTAATTTCTGCATTTCACCATGGGGGCAGTACTCGGCAATGAGAAGTTCTTTCATGGCTTCCTAGCCCATGGCATTGGCTACGGGTAAGGTCAGAGATTTGACTCGGCCATTCCACCAAGTCAAGGCTTTATCCACGAAAGTACAGGCTGCGAATTTGACTTTATCGGACTCCGCACAAGCACAGATTTCAAAGATGGACTCAATTTTCTCGAACCATCGAGATAAGGAAATGACACCTCCAGCGCCATTAAAAGATGTTGGTTTCGCATTCATGAAATCCTTATAGGAACCCCCTCTTTGGTGTCCCTGGCTACCCTCAGGGTTTTGAGATTGAGGACCGCCACTTGAACCACCAGGGTTCATTTGTGACATAGCTGCTACCATTGTAGCTGTCATCATCGTCTGGAGTGATGCTAGATCGAACTGAGGAGGAGGTGGCGGTGAGGAAGGATTGTTGTCGTTCGTTAAGCTAGGTCTCTTTCGGGGAGGCATCTTGATCTAATAAGATCAAGGAAAAGAGGATGGTAAGTCCTCTACATTGAATCGATAGACATGACAGTTATATGATTCGAGTAAGCGATAAAGCAGGAAAGAGTTATCGAACAGATAATTTATCGCTAAGAGTAATCACAGAAAACTACTCGAATGAGGATTACTACAGAGGATTGGAATCGAGAAATACTCCCATAGTATTTCACGAATTGTTTACGACAATGATTCGATGTTGGGATATTAGGGTAAGTTTTAGGCATGCCACATACCATAGCCACTCCCAAGCACATGTTGGCCGTGTCTCGAATGAATATAGTTGGCCAGGCTATATTGACCCTAGACACGACCACATAACTGCCCAGGTTTAACCATAGTACACAACACCCATTTACTTATGTTCTGTTCTACTTGTGGTTACGGATGACGACGGTTCAGTATACTTGTATACTTTTGAAAATACTGGTAGTTTGAAGATACTTTTAATTCAGAGCACTTAGGCCCTTTAGTGTTTATAGTTTTATACCATGTAAGGTTTGGTATACTTCATTCACTATAAACAAGGGCTCTGATACCAATCTGTCACACCCCAAAAACCGAAGGCGGAAAACATTTCCGGGGTTGACTACCACGTTGAGTATCAAATCCAATGTACATAGTAAGTAAAGTAAAACAACCATTACATTACATAATAAAAGTTTTACAGTTGTTTCAAAAGTAAAGTTCGTACAGTTGTGATACATAGTATATATAGACAAAATGAAACGGATCTTCATGTACTCCGTCTTCGAGCAAAAGGATCTTCGGGTACCTGTTCTAACGTCGACCTGAGAACACAAGCGGTTTGAAAATCAGCATAAAGCTGGTGAGTTCATAAGCGGTTTTGTTTTATGAAAATGTATCGGTTTCCTTTCGGTTTCCGAAATGTTATGTACAACAAGAAAATCCCATATTTTCTTATTAGTTGGTTATTGTTTCACAAATGTAAAGTATAGTAAGTTTGTACACTGAAAATATGTTTATTCCTGTGAAAATGTATAGTTGGTTATCTGACTAATTGAACTGTTATGTTTACTTATCATGTGTTACCAGGAAAGTCCCATACTTTCCTTATTGTATGTTACAAATTGTAAAAGATGTAATGTTATCCAGTTTGTTATTCTTTCTAGTTATGTAATTGTTACCCAAGAAAGCCCCATGCTTTCCTGCATGTAGGTATCTAATGTAAACGATGTTAAAGATGTAAAAGATGTAATCGTGATTAGGTTCTATGTTTTTCCCCAGGAAAGTCCCGTACCTTCCTGAATGTTGGTTACAGTAAGTAAAAGACGTAAAAGATGTCAAAGAAGTAAACGATGTATAAAATAATCCATTATTACTGTAAGTAAATCTCTGTTATCCTAATTGCGAGTTCCATAACCATACAATAGACTGAAACCTGTGGCAATAAGTAGTCCACATGTGGCAATAAGTCGTCCACATACTTATGACTTTCGTCACCCTTGAACCATATCGGTTCGGCTGTAGCTAGTAGCCAGGTGTGGGGTAGTCAGCCCCGTATAGATCTATACACTCAAGTCACGCTCTCTAAATACCAGAGATTCTGGTTATGGGTGTAGTCCCCCACTCGCGTAATCTGGGTGGAGTGTTCTCCGAGGACGTGTCTCCAATCATACAGAAATAACAACTTTACTAGTAATAATATGATAGTCCTCCACTCGTATATGTGTGGGGAGTGTTACCGAGGACAAAATAGTGTACAGGTATTATGTTCAAATGTTTTAATGTCGTGCTTTTGACTGATATAATGTGGAAAACCATTTGTGAAATTCATGTAAAACAAACTAGTTTAAAGACTTATTTCACAAATATATGTTACGTGATCTGTATGTTCGACCTATTATCAGTTGTAATATCAGTTATAAAAGCATAAGAATATGAAACACACATTTGAAAGCATGTTTTGAGTACAAGAATCCCCTTGTACTTTGCTTGTGTTCCCCCCCTAAAAACAGTGGAAAACAGTGAAAAAGGGTAGGGGTATGAACTCACCGGACTCGGAAACGTGTCGGTTTTGAATGCTATACATCGGTTCGGGGTTTGATTACTCGCGATGACCCTATGTAAAATGATATAATGTCCATATATATACAATTAGAGATACATTCACTAATCATATGGAACATTACACTCCAATGAGGTTAAACACCTCAAAACGAGCGTTCGGAGTGACCCGGGTGACATCTTTGGATTTGTAATGACACTAGGGACTTGGGACTTGAGTTTACTCCCCATAAGTAAACATTTTAAGGAGTTTACAACAATGGAACACCCACACACAAGAGTTTACGGCCGTAAACTCATGTGGGTGAGGTTTTGGTGTTTTAAGGGCTCAAATGGACTTTGGGATTGCTAGGAATGATTATCTAGACACCTTGGAACACTTGGAATGGATTTAAAACATTTAAAGCATGAGTTTACGGCCACACTCATAGAGTTTACGGCCGTAAACTCACCAAGGCTAAGAAAAATTAAATTTGAGCTATTTAGGGCAATCACATGTGATTCAAACTAATTTTCTAAGCATTGTTATGAATTTAGAACATCAATTAAGATATTTATTGGAGTTTACGGCCTAGAGGTATGTTCTAAGGCCGTCAACTCTCCTTTACTATTGAAAAAGGTAGTTTTTGGTGCTTAAAACAATCACATGTGATTCTAGAAATTTATACAAGCCATTTGAGTGTGTTTGATGCCTCTTAAACATTGTTTTATGAGTTTACGGCCAAGGGTATGTTCCTAGGCCGTAAACTTCCATAAATCATACTTTTGTTGTGTTTTAATCCTTTAAACCATTTTTAGATGCATCTAGATTTTACCACAAAGCCATAGATTGAGTTTGGAAGCATTTGAACATGTTTAAAGGCCTTAAATCACCCTTTTAGAGGAGTTTACGGCCCAAGAGAGTGTCTTGGCCGTAAACTCTTATTTGTTACACAAAAATCAAGTTTAAAGTGTTCCAAGTCTAGATTAGCAAGTCCAAGGTTCATGTCTAAGTCTCAACTAGGTTTTGGAAGGGTTAATTGGCTTAAATACCCCTTGTATATGAGTTTACGGCCCAAGAATGTTCCTTGGCCGTAAACTCACTTTTTTCCCTCTAAATCCATGTTCTACATGTTATAAGTTCTTCCCTTTAAGCCCTTAAGTCATATCTAGTGTCCAACTATGCAAAGGAAGGGTTTTAGGGCTTCAAAACCCTTGAAATATGAGTTTACGGCCCATGAATGTTCTATGGCCGTAAACTCATGAATTTTTGGCCTAATTCATGTCTTAAACTCGAAATTGGATGTCAAATATGTTATAGATTAAGGGTAGGAAGGTACCTTAGAGATTAGAAGCCTTAATTTTGAGTTTTGATCCCTTAAACTTGGATTAGGAGAGAGGTGGGAAATGTTTAGTGATAATTTGGCCAAAGGCTTCAAATGAAGTCCTAAACACGTTTATAAAGTGTTAAAATTTTGGACACTGTGGAATTCTACCCGATACCGGCGTTAGACGGGGTTTTTGGTCGTACCCGATTGAGTTACCGTAACCCGATACGGTAAATTCTAGAATTATTCCGATCACTAAAGTAGGGTGTTAAAATGATTTTAAAATGTATTAAGACACCCATTAAGTCATTTTAAATGCGTACTATATAATGACTCAATTAAACGGAAGATCGGAAATCGGAAATCGGAACGACGATCGGTTGCGCGAAAGAGTTACATTAAAATGATGCGGAAATTTCGGGTTGTTACAAAATACCTGCATAGGTGGGTTTCACTTTCCCATCCTTTAGATCCTGCAAGTACTTAGGGCAGTTTCGCTTCCAGTGTGCCTTTTCATGGCAATAAAAGCATTCAGAATCCTTGGGAATGGCAGAAGGAGTGACAGAACCGTTCTTAGTCTTTGATGAGGAGCCTTCAAGAGACTTTCCCTTGGTACCCTTCGAAGGGTGCTTCCTCTTTTTCCCTTTGCCTTGCCCAATAGCTAAAACAGGGGTAGAAGTTGGAGTAGGAGTAGTAGAGGTAACAACCGCTTTACCCTTAAGACCGGTTTCAGCGGTCTTCAAGAGTCCTTGAAGCTTGCTAAGGGTAACTTCCTCCTTGTTCATATGATATGTCATTCGAAAATGATCATAACAAGAAGGCAAGGAGTGCAAAATGATGTCAATTGCCAACTCCTCGGGGATGTTAACATTCAGCTTCAGCAAACGGTCCACATACCTTTGCATCTTTTGCATGTGGCCCGTGATGGATTCACCATCCTTCATTCGGGTAGTTGTTATGGAGGAGATTATTTCATACCGCTCCTGACGAGCACTCTGATGGTACCTTTCCATCAGGTCTTGGTGCATCTCAAAAGGGTAGAAATCTTCATATGACTTTTGGAGCTCGGCTGTCATCGTGGCCATCATGATACATGCCACCTTAGTAGCATCTCTCTCATGAGTCCTGAATTCAGCGATCTCCTCAGGAGTAGCAGTAGACTCATCAAGTTCTTTTAACTCCTTATCGAGGACATATTCCTTGTCCTCGTAACGAGTAACCATCCTGATGTTACTAATCCAATCCATGAAGTTGGAACCATCAAAGATGACCCTCCCACAAAGATTCATGAGAGAGAAAGAACCAGTTGGGTTAGAGCCTGAAGCATTAGTGTTGGAAGACATCTGAAAGAAGAAAGTAAGTTTAGATTAGATATTTAGGATCCTTAATAAGACACCCAAATGTAATATTAAGGCTAGGATCAAATCACAATATATTACACTTAGAAGAGGGATGCCGTAATCTAAGTAATAATATATTTGAAAGGTAGGTGAATGACGATTCACCAATTTCCACCATGAAAACGAAATGATTTATTAGGTTTAATTGGATTTGAAATTCCTAGATTCTTTTGAGATTCATTGAACTTTTCAATGGCATGTTTCAATATCGATTGTGCCCTTCAAGTTTTGTGATTGGGATGCCGAGGATCACAAAACAAGGTGTGAATAACCATGCTAATTCACTTGGTACTCTTAATATTATCACCTAATCAATGTGCCGGTTAACCACACACGCTCCATTGATCTATGACAAACATTAAGTCACCCTTCGTGATCCTTACTAGTCCTAGTTAGTGTGCCGGTTAACCACACACGCTCCACCAACGACTTGGTAAGGTACAAAGTGTGAATTCCATGGACTAGCACCATGTTCACATTTTCCTAAAATAACTAAGATTGGGAATTAAAAGAGTTTAGTTACTTTATAATATTCATTATACTTTTAATGAGGATTTAAAGTCATTGTTCTACCCGTTCGGCTAACGACCCTCCACCGATCAAGCAAGCGGTGGGTGAGAGTATACACCCATTAAGTCACCATTTTATAGGCAACAACCTTATACCCACCTTATAGACCGGCTTCGTGAATGAGGCCTACTAACGGTAAAACGACTTATTCTTATACATATATATAATAATTAACCATTAATGTTATAAATAGTATAAGGGTTGAATTTTAACTATTAAAACTCTAAGGTTTGGAATTAAAGTTTATTAAAGTGTGTGAAACTTTACAAATTCCAAAACTTGAGGGCAAGTTTTGTAACTTTGCAAAACTCTTCATTTCATAACTTATGAATTAAAGGTTCATAAAAATGAAGACTCTTCATTTTCATGTAACTTATGTGTTTTAAGTGTGTGTTAAATGAAAGTGACATTTGGTAATCCATAACTTGAGGACAAATTATGGACTCCATTAAAACACATAAATGATAAAGAATTAATCCTAAACAATTCAGCAAATAATTCCTATCATTTTCTAAATTCATAAGAACATGAACATGATCATCAAAAATTCAAGAATTATATGAACACATAAAATCATGGAATTTTGATATATGCTATTGCAAATGGATTAGAACAACCATTACACCAACTAAAATAAGTTTTATAACACCAAAACAGTTTTGGGTAATGTTTCTAGTCCATTTCCAGCAGCAAAAGTCGAGAATCTGCACTCTTTCGATCCTACTCGTCGAGTGCATGAACTTACTCGCCGAGTAGGTTGAAGTTTGCCTTGGACTCGTCGAGTCCCCCCAATGGACTCGGCGAGTCCACCATGCTGACAGCAACGATTTCGACTTTTTTTCACTATTTTGCATCAAGTATCAAACAAGCAAGCCTAGGCTCTGATACCACTGTTGGGTTTTGAGCAATCTAACACTTCCTAAGTGTGCATGCAACCCTAATAAACCTTGGATCTATGTTTGTCTAAATACATGCAAAATAATAATTTTCCAAGGTTTATAACCTATCTAACATGGCATGGGGAACATTTCAACATAAAAGAGTTAGAAGAGATTACATACCTTTTGGTGAGTTTGGTTCTAAGGAGTTTGAGGGCCAAGCACCAATAGTGTGAATGCCTCAAATGGAATCACAAACACGACAAACTCTTGGAAAACTTTGAGAGAGTATACACCTTGTATAAAATCGGCCACACACATGCACACACACACTAGTTCACTAGTTTTCTCTTAGGCTCCATTTCATGCTCCATAAGCATGCTTATATAGTGTGCATGGTTAGGGTGAAACCCTAATAACCCATGTCTTTTCCTTTTCCAAGGATCCATGGGTTAAAAGCTCCATGGATCATCCATGGACTTCCACATAAGCCTAGCCCATTAACAAATGAGTATTAGCCCACACTATATAAAACAAATAGCCCATAATTTAATTAGTATTCCTTTTAATCTCTAAATTAATTCATAATTAATTTAAGACTAAAACTAATTAAATAACGTAACTTCATATTAATATATTATAACTCATAATATATTAATAAACATATGTGTATAACTCTCATAAAATTATCCATAATAGTTTGGATGAGATGCAACCCAAATGGACCATGCCGGTCGGGTCAAGTATATACCAAATAAGTTATGGACTTAAACACCTTATCCAATAGTTCAAATCCTCCAAACACTTTTATTGTTCTTGTTGTGTTATTATTCTAAAACGCACACAAAGGTTTTTATTTTAAATTATTATGTTCAGAGTTGTTTAGTCCCATTGTATTTATAGTTGCATATCATGTATGATTAGATATGCTAGTTCACTATAAACAATGCTCTGATACCAATCTGTCACACCCCCGCACCAGACGGCGGAAACATCCAGGGGCTTGTGCGTGAATTCATCTTGAAATATCATGATAGTGAATATAATTGAAACATAACATCATCATCATCACACATGTAATATTACAACATTCATTGTTTACATCGAGTATTGTATTTGAATATTACATGCCAAAATAGTAAGAGTATGATGAAACAAAATATAACACAATATCCATTAGTTTGTTTTGTTCATCCTGCTTCAATGATTTCCTGAGAATACAAGTTATTTTGAAAATGGTCAACTTAAAAATGTTGGTGAGTTCATAAGCATGTTTGTGAAAATGATTTGTATAACTTTGAAAATCACCAGAAAATCCGATATTTTCTGAAAACATTTTTGTGTGTTTGTGTTAGATCTTGTATTAATGCATGTATGTTATTGTTTATTTGATTAAAAAGGTAAAGAGAATGTAGAGAGAATGTAAGAGCATGTAAAGAGAATGTTCCCAGACAAACCGTTGTTGCCTATAAAAAAAAAGGTCTTCCGTAAACTTCATAACATTAATTCCTCTAAGCGATCCGTCATAACCATACTAAATAATGACAATTTCACCTGTCTTGGCGTCGTTGGACGTCAGTTTTAACATTGATTATAAAGTTTTCGTCACCGTAGACTGAATTAGTCTAACTGTAGTGAGCAGCTGAGGTGTGGGGGTGTCAACCCCATATAGATCTATATACAAATCCCGTTCTCCCTCCAAGAGACTCTGGTTATAACTACAGGCTACGATCGTACACTTAATAGGTGCCAACCGACAAAACCTCACTACATCCTTAACCGAATTTACGTGAACAAAAAGGTATAAACTCCTTCCAAGCCCAATGATCCATGTCAGAGAACCACTAAGGCATCGCTAAACATGTAAATCATTCAAGACCCAATTGGAATGAGATTTTATAACATGGGCCTGAAATATATATATGAAAGGACAACTAAGGCCCATTTCACATGTAAAGTATTTACAGTCCCAAATGGCACACAAATAGTATCCAAGGTTTGTCGCACATGTTAATGGGTCAATGAGACCCAATAAACATATAAATTGTATACAGGACCTATCACACATAAAAATGGGCCACTAAGGCCCAATAACCTAGAAACTAATCAAATTAAATCCGTTTATTAGTTTATCGTTGGTTTTGGTTCAGGTATTCACTAAAATATCCAAAGAAAGAAGAACACATATAAAACTCATTCCAGAGCCCAATAAACATGTAAGTGGACCACTAAGGCCCACTATACGTGTCTATTATTTCCACGCTCAAAGGAATGTGAATGTCTATCCTAAGCCCAATATACATGTAAAAGGACACTAAGGCCCACTAAATATGTATATTATTTCCAACCCCAATAAGGATATGAATATCTTTTTTAACCCGTTTGTTATTGTTTTGTTTATTTTAGTTTGATTATTTACAAGGTTGATATAAAAAGCCCACTTTTTGTAAAAATGACGCTCTTGGCCCAATAAACCAAAAATTTAGGATTTAGGGCCCAATTTTTGTAAGAATAACAATTTAGCCTCCATTTTGTTCAAAACTTGCTTTGATGACTATTTTGTAGTAAAAATAACATGTTAAAACCCATTTTTGTCAAAATTAACATTCTTTGATTGATTTTTGTGAAAATACACATTTTCTGGTTTTTGAGCTTTTCCGACCTACTTGTTTGAAAAATTGTAGAAAAATCATCGTAAGTTAAAATTTGGATCCGTAAAGTCTCAAAGTTTATAAATTTTTTCTAATTTGTTCACAAATTTTCTGATAATTTTTAATGGTTTCTAACAAGTCTGAAATTGCACATATTCACAGGTTGGTCTGAAATTATTTCAAATATGATAGGTAGTTTTGTAAAATTCGCCAAAAATTGTAGAAAAATTGTATGAAAATGTGCGAGTATTCATTTTAAAGGTATAAATCTGAACTTCATCCATGTAAAAAAGTTTTGAAAAATACTTCCATTTGGATGGTCAAAACAGTCCAAGATTGGACCAAAACGTTTCTGTCAGGAGCTATTTTGTGACTTTAGTTTATAAATCTTTGAATACAACTCTTATTTTTGCTATATAAAGTATACTAATCCTAGATCTACATGTTTACATGTAATACTTGTGATAAAACATACTTTTCTCAAGATGCATATGAAGATCCTAGTGATAAACTTCAAGTTTCTTAACATATTTTTAGATTAGTGAAGTAATCAACACATAATCACCAAATGTTTCAAGAAAACACACATAATCATGCATATACACGTAGATCTACACAAATAAACTTGTATTCTCCCCCAAAAACAAGTAAAAACCAAAAACAAGGGTGTATGAACTCACTTTGGGGTGTTGGATTCGGTTTTTGGTGAAGAGATGAGTAGATCTCGGCCCTAGCAAACTCCTTGAGGATGTTTTCGAACTTAAAGGGTTCTAGAGATCATGATCCATGAAAGTATGGTGTAAGAGGAGATTTTTAAAGAGATCAAGAAGTGAAATCATAGATCTAAGTGAAAAACTTACCAAAGATGGTGATCTTGAAGAAGAATCTCTTGAGACCACCCACAAATCTCGAAAATTTAGAGGAGTAGAGAGGAGTTCTTGAGAGATTTGGAGATGTTTGAGAGAAGATGTGTGTGTGTGTGGTTCTTGGCCAAGATATCAAGAGGAGAGGGAAGAGAGTGTGCATGGTTATATGGAACTTGTATAGTTTTATGTGAGGTATCTATCTTGGTTGTCCATTAAATAAAAATAAGATGTCATCACCAAAGTCAACCCTTATTTTTCCCTTTTTTTTGTTTAAATAGATTATGGGTCGACAATTGGGCTAAAGAGAGGGGAGGTAGATTATCTTGGCCCATTTCTAGTCTTGGTTCGAATTTATGAGGCCCATTAATGACTTTTCGGCCCATTGGGCCTTTAGGGAAATTCACTACCCAAAATGGCATAAAAGAATGTATTTATGGCTTATTAGGGTTAATTGTATTAGTGATGGCCCAATAAGGCCCATTAGAGGTAGAATGAATCATTCTAGGTCCAAAGTAATCAAGTTGAAAGTTTATTGGTTCGTTAGACCCAATAAGAGAATCCTAGTCCATAATGAACTTGAGTTGGGATTTCTAGGGTTTCCAACCCTTATTTTAACATATGAGATATATTTGAATGAGAATGAAGTATAATATTCAATTAGAGTACAAGTTGTTACACTAGGTGAATTATTGCATGAGAGTAGAATTTCCTTGAAAAAATGCTTGTTGTGACAAGAATTCACAAGGAAAGTACCTATGCTTAACATAACATAAGCACAATATCACAAAATACAAAAGAATACATGAAAGAGTACATACCGGCCACGACATTGGGCGCTGCACGGTCCTCCTCCATAGTCAACTGGAAGGCTCTCCCGGATGCCTTCGATGCCTTAACCTTTGCAGGCTGGACATTTGCAGCTCTCATCGAAGTAGGGGTTGACCCCGAAAATGCTCCCTGTGCTGACCCCCACAACTGTGGACGTTCTGCCTTCCGTTGTCCAGTCTGGTTGCAATGAAAACAAACTGAAAAACCCTAGGGGGAATCCTTGGCCATGTGCCCCTCCTTGCCACACTTGTAGCAAGACCCTGCTCTGCATATCCTATCGTGGCTCTTGCCGCACTTGCCACAAGTGCGGCCCTTCTGGTTTCCAGATCTCGAATCAGCAGGTTTGGCCCGCTTGGTTGTCGGCTGAGATTAAGCCTGTAACAGCCCGAAATTCAGGTACCACTAATTAGCCCTTCATCTTTTATATGTTGTCATTTTGTGTCTTTGTGTTGGGCGAGTATGCTGGGCGTACAAGGAGTACGCTACGCGTACTCGCGCGCCTCATTTAAACACGTCATCACCCGGGTACGCTGGGCGTACCCAAGGTTACGCCGGGGGTAACTGGTCCAGACCTAAAAACTCTAATTTGGTTCTTGGCTATAAAAGGAATGAGATGGCTTGGTTCCTCAGCCAACATCCTTCAGAAAGAAACCCTAAGAGAGTTGTTCCTTCATTCATAGCTTGTTTGTGAGTGTTCTAAGCTTTGAGGTGTCATTTCAAGGTAGCAAAAGATAAGAGGAGTCCATTGTGGAGGCTAGAAGTTGGTGTACAAGTGTAGATCCGTGAATAGCAAAGGTTGGAGCTTCTTCCTAAGGTAAAAAGTTCAGATCTTGCCTTGTAGTTCTTGTGGTATTCTTCATGGACCATTTTCTAGGGTTTTGGTCCCAAAGATGGAGACTATATGAGCAAGTAGTCTCCATTGGCTTAGATCTATCATATTTCTGGTCCATTTGAGTTGTATGTTCATAAAAATGTAATCTTGGATGTGAATGATTAGCCATGCATGAGATCTAGATCTTTTGAGTTGAAAAGGAAAGGTATTAGGGAGTGTAGGAGCCTTTACATCCATGCCAAGGCTTAAAGGTTTCAACTTTATGGGTAACGAGTCTTAAAGAGAGATGGATCTAGAAGTTGAAGAAGTGTCTTAACCATTTAAGACCAGAAATAGAGTGTGGCTGAATCTGGGTGTTACGTTGGGTGTAACTCCCAGTACGCGCAGCGTACGGGGTTGAGACCCCGATTGTGGATTAGTGATGTACGCCCCGCGTACGTAAGTCGGTACGCCCCACGTACTGTGATATGTTGACTTTCGTTGACTTTTAGAGTTTCGGTCAGCATGTGGACTTTGAGTCAAGGAAGGGTAAAATGTTCTTTTACCCCTCTGAGGAATAACAATATGGGTGAAGCCTGGTCTTAAAAGTCTATATTAATTAGAATGATATTTCGTTATGATTAGGTGGGGTTGGGTCTTCATTTCGAGATTCGGAGATAGTGAGCACGTGAGATTCTAGAGTTTCCACGAGGTGAGTTTTCTCACTATACTGTACCCGGAAGGGTTTTATTGTGTGACCGGAAGGTCGGATATGTTATGAGTTGTATGTATTTTATATGATAAGTTAACCGTTTGTATGTGCTATGTATGCTATGCTTGATATGGGCCGGAAGACAATATTTTATGGGCTGGAAGGCATATATGTTATGGGCTGGAAGGCGTTGTGATGTGGACCGTAAGGTCGATGCGGGTAGGACCAGAAGGTTTATCGGGTCGGGACGGAAGTCCCCTGAGACACATGGACCGGAAGGTTAGGGCCTAGAAGGGCGTATATGCGTAAGTAGTATTTTGGGGAATTCACTAAGCATTTATGCTTACAGTTGTTATGTTACGTGTTTCAGGTACTAGCGAGGACCGTGGGAATGCATCGGCGTGATGTGTACACACTACCGGAGGATTTATTTATGATCTTGGGATTTACATGATTTGTATTAAGTTATGTTACATTGGATTTTATGAATTGATTTGGATGAAAACATGTTTTAAGAAATGAAAAAATTGTTTTGAAAATTCATGTTGTTAAAGAGCCTACCGTCGATCCTTTACCTGAGACTCATCCTCCTCCCTGGCTTGGGTCTCCAGCTCTATCTCCCTCTTCCGGGCATTTTCCTGAAGCTCGTAAAGTGTCCGGTACGTCGAGTTCGCCACGAACTCACATATATCCCTATTCAAAATGCTCAAATATCAGCTCATACGTGCCTGGTCGGAGGACACGTGCTCTGGGCAGAACATCGCCCGCTCATGGAACATCCTCATAATCACCGTAACAAACTCAGTACCCTGCTTGAGGGTCAGAAACTCCTCGACCAAACGCTCCCTCTCCACCTGGGGAATGTACTCATCTCGAAACATAGTGGTGAACCTCTCCCAGGTCACCGCAACAAGCTCAACAGACGTAAAGTGCGCAGTCACAAACTTCCACCAGTCCTTAGCTCCCAAGCGAAGATGGTTCAGCGCGAACCGGACTCTCAAATGCTCTGGAGATGAGCAAGTAAAGAAACACCCCTCTAAGTCTAAAATCCATCTCATCATTGCGATCGGGTCCTGGTTCCCGTCAAACTCTGGTGGTTTTGTGTTGCTGAACTCTTGAAACAGCAACGCATGACCACCCTGCGGCCTAGTCGCAGCTATAGCTGCAGTGGCCGCAGCAACAACAGCCTCAGAAAGAGCAGTTCATCTCTCATCAAATGTCTCCATCAGAGTGGTCTTGATAGACCCGAACATCTCTTGTATCTCCTCCCTGATGGCCGCAGCCACCTCCTCCTGGATGATCCTACAGATCTCCTCATCACTTGAACTGTTGATCCCTGGTGTGTGGCACGTCCCAACCATGATCTCCTTCTCTCTGAAATACAGCACAAGAATAAATATTAGGGACTCACTCGAGTATACTCACACTCGATTACTCCACCCTACTTGTTCCTTAGGGCCCTAAGGATTCTTACTTGGACTGCGCACCAACCCGGTATCTTCAGTAGTACGGGCCCAATACTATCTGACATACCGCATCGACATTCATCCCAAGTCCTCCTCCTTGAGCCCCAAATCCCAAGTACTCTACTCTCTCTATCATGTGCTACTCACTAGAAAATCTCTCATAAGCACCTCGTTGCTATCTAAATCACTCTTAAGCATCTCTAGCAGCAAAACCCCTAGACTAAGGCATCATATATTAAGCCTCTCTAGTCCTAATAAGAATACCTAGTCTACTCTAGCATGCATATTGTAAGTCATCATATAGCATACATAACATATCTAATAATCACTTATTATGAGGGTATTTTGGGAAATCACCGTTCGGGCGTTGGCTGATCGTACACACGGCTCTGTTCTGTTTGTCTCAAGACTCTTTTTACTTTTTTTCAAAAATATTATTTTTATTATTAAAATTTTCCTCAAATCCCCATTTTGACTTCAGATACGCCCGAAGATGTATCCAAATCCCTCAAACCAAGGCTCTAATACCAACTTGTAACACCGTAAATATTTGACCAATTTTTCACTTTTGGAAACCATAAAATATCATTTGTAATCATAAATAAAAACATTGTGTCAAAATTGTATCAGTACAAAACCCAAGATCAAAATACATAAACTCCGGTGTGCGTGTGTACGAATCATGTCGGCGCATTCCCGTGATCATCACTGGTACCTGAAACATATAACACATAACACTGTAAGCATAAATGCTTAGTAAGTTCCCCAAAATACCACTCTAACACATAATAGCCACTCGAGGTTGTAACTCTGTTGACCCTCTAGTCTATGTGTCTCAGTGGGGCCCTCCAGCCCTAACTCTCTATGCGCCCTCTAGCCCTAACTATGTGGACCCGAAAGTCCTAACTTTGTGGACCCGAAAGTCCTAACCTTGTGACTCTGAATCATGCATAACACATATCAGAATAAATCATAGCACATAAATAACATGCAATTACACTGGCATATAACTCTAAAATACTCTATCACATAACTTTGTTACCATACTAGGTAAAGTATAGTGAGAAGACTCGCCTTGGGTATCTCGGTAATCTCTGACTAGGTAACGCTGGTCTAGCCTCCACCTAATCATATAAAATAAATACCCTAATTATCATAACTCTCAAAGGCTAGACTATGTCCCCTTATGACACTCTTAGAAGGGTAAAAGACCATTTTACCCCTCTCACAGCTCAAAAGGCCCCACAATAGACCATACCCTAAAAGTCAACCCAAAAGTCAAATTTCCGGGTTACGCTGCGTGTACCAGATGTGTACGCTCGGCATACCTGACTGCCTCTCAGGATCGGGGAACGCCACCCAGTATGCGGCGCGTACTGGGATTACGCCCGACGTACTCCCCAGCTTCAGCACTTTAACTCTCTAGGTCTTAAACAGTTAAGACTCACATCCAAATTCTAGATCCGACCACATCTAAGCCTCTTAATCCATAAAGTTGATGACTTTAGGCCGTTGCATGGGTGGATAAGTCACTAACTCTCTCAATGTTCCATCCTTTACTCTAGAAGGCTTATACTCAAGCATGACCTCAAACTAATCACTAAAGATGGAAGCTTTATGGCTCTAAATCACTAATAGCACTGAATGGGGACAGATCTCGGACCATGGATCACTTTACACTCATAAAGTCTCCACCTTTGGGGTTTTAGCCATAGCAAAAGCACATGCAACAGCAAATCAAAAGAAGAGGAAAGTTTTAAACTTTATACCTCTAAGTGTAGCCCCTTGCTCTGTAGATCTTAGATCCAAAATGGCACCTCAAGCTTTAGCTTCCAAGAACTCCATTCCTTTTTCTTCACTAAGTCACCAAGGCACAAAAAGCTCATATCAACACTCTCACACACTAAGGACGATGGGGGCTCTCTTTTAGGGTTTCACTCACTGATATGGAGGCTAGGAAATGAGCCTTAGCACCCTTTAAATAGTGCACAAGACGGATTAGGGTTTTGCACCTGGGCTGGGTACACCCGACGTAACTCTTGGTACGCTCAATGTACCTTGTTGATTCGCGTCCAAACTAAGCACACGAGTACTTGCAGCGTACCCCCCTGGTACGCCCAGCGTACTCACATGCTAACTTTTCTCCACACAAGGGTTAATCATGACTAATGATAAAGAATAAGGGTAAAGAAATGTACCTGAATCTCGGGGTGTTATAGAGACCTTCTCACCAGTAGTGAAGATTAAACCTATTAGGGTTATGCTTGCCATACATGCATTTCATGATTATGAAATCTGGGAAATGGATGTTAAAACTACTTGCCTTAATGGAAAGTTAGATGAAGATGTTTACATGAATTAGCCAAAGGGTTTTGTCAATGCAAAGTACCCTAATAGAGTGTGTAAGATTGAGAAATCCATTTAAGGATTGAGGCAAACGTCTTGCTGATCGAATCTTTGTTTCGATGTGAAAGTCAAAGAGTTTGGTTTTTTGAGAAGCAAAGATGAGTCAAGTATATATGTCAAAGCTAGTGGGAGTATATTTAGCTTTCTTGTATTGTATGTAGATGATATACTGCTCATAGGAAACGACATCCCAACCTTGCAGGAAGTTAAGTCCTGGCTTGGGAAGTGTTTTCTATGAATGATCTCGGAGAAGCCACTTATATTCTAGGGATAAGATATTGAGAAACAGGAGATAAAGACTAATAGGACTTAGTCAAAGCACCTACTTGGACAAGGTGTGGAAATGTTTCAGCATGGAGAACTCCAAGAAAAGAGAATTACCTATCCAGAGTAATACCAAGCTGAGTAAGACTCATCGTGCAAGTACTAATGTTGATATAGCAGAAATGAGTCAAATACCATATGCTTCTACAGTTGGGTTGATCATGTATGCGATGACATGTACTCTTCCTGATGTAGCCTTTGCGTTGAGCATGGTTAGTAGATATGAAGGGAACCCTGGTAAAGCTCACTGGACTGTAGTAAAGAAAATTATTAAGTACTTGCGGATGACTAAGGACTGGGTCCTTACCCTTGTTGGGAGTGATGACTTGAGAGTGATAGGGTATAGTGACGCCAACTTTCAGACCGAAAGAGATAATTTCCGCCTTAGTTGGGCTGGGTATTTAGCTTAAATGGAGGAGAAATAACTTGGAAAAGTTCCAAACATGAAACTATAGTTGGTTCAACGTGCGAATCAGAGTATATCAGCAATTGTACCGGTGAAGGAGGAAATATGGCTAAAGAACATCATCGGAGACCTTGGAGATATACCAGCTGTAAAGGAGCCTACGGAGATTTTATGTGACAATGAGGGTGTGGATGCCTTAGCCAAGGAATGAAGGGATCATGGCAGATCCATGCATATTGACTAAGTAGGGTTAACCACTTACAACACGCTAGGAGTATCGGGGCAGAAGGACAATATTACTTTTAATGATTAGATAGATATTTTGAAACATCCCAAAAATACAATTCAAAATTTTTATTTTTAATTCATTATAAAAACCATAAATATCATCATCAAGTAAACATCACAAACCATATATATCCAAAAACATCATAACATCTGTCAGAGTATCAAAATATCATATCAAATATCAGAGTGAAATATCCCAGGCCTGAAAACTATGGTGTGAGCCATGCGATCATCCCGAGCCCTTCCTTTTGCTAGCAGAAGTACCTGAAACCAAAACAAAAAACTGTATGCAAGAAGCTTAGTGAGATCCCCCAAACTACCACATACCATACAATAAACACAAAATAGCATATATTGGGCCTTACCTATTGCATCGGGCCCCATCCAGAATCGGAGGAATACAACATCGGGCCCCACCCGACATCAGACCGAAGTCCAGTATACATATATCATAACAACAAGAACATAACACATAAATATTTAACATATAACATATAACACATAAAGCTTCCTCGGGCTTGCCCTGGCATCGGACCAAAGAACAGAACACATAACACATGACATGAAAGCTAAATCTTCATCGGGCTTGCCCCAACATCATACCGAGGTCCGGAACATACAAACGAGTACAAGCAACAATAACAGAGACTTCAAGCATACAACATTCCTCGGGCTTACCCCAGCATCAGACTGAGGTCCGAAACATATAAACTACATCGGGCTATCCCCGACATTGGACCTATGTCAGACATATGCGAACATACATGAACAAGATGGTATTGGTGCCTTCGACTCGTTCCTACTGGAGGAAAACTCACCTCTTATACTGGATGCTAAACTCGTGTGTGAGGAATCTCTGATGGTTGCTCCCATGACTCCTTGATTAACTCTATACATTAATACTTAGTTAGAAAATTGAAAATCTATCTAAGGGTAAAATGACCAGTTTCCTCCTGGTCAAAGTCAACATTCTGAGATGACCAACACGCCGAGTGAAGCATTCAACTTGTGGAGCTCTTTTAACTCAGAAATCCTGAAATCGCGACTCAACTCGCTAAGTCATCATCTGACTTGTCGAGTCCTATCGAGCTGCTCATAGTCACGACTTGGCGAATCAACTCATCGAGTCCTTCTATAGACTCGTCGAGTTCTACCATAAACTGGAACGGGACAACATGACCCAACTCGTCAAGTTCCCATTTGGACTCGACAAGTCCCTTTGTCTTTTTTTCCATCCTAACAGATTAAGCCCTTGTTCTCTAGATCCAAAGTCAATACTTCTCTTGTTCATTGGAAATGACATTTCTAAGGGTAATGTTTCCAACTTTATCCTTTGATTGCCCTTCTTGAAGGGTTTAGCTATGACCCTAATTCCTTTAGGACACAGTTCTTATCCAAAAAGCCTTAGTATCCCAAACCAAAGCATGAAAACCTAGATCTAGGGCCTAGATACCAGTTAACCACGAAAAGTATCAAGCTTGCTTCCATGCATGGCCTTTTAGGGCTAAAAAGGCCATATAGATGTTTAAAAGCTTGAATGGGGCTTCCATAGCCATAAAGTTTGCACTTTTAATCCATGGAACTTATCCTAGATCCTAGATCTAAAATATATGTCAATTGGGACGTCCAAATCCCAAAGGACAAGGTTCATTAACCAAGACCCTCATAAAAAGGAAGTAAATAGATCTAAGAAAATAATGGTCAAGATAGAGACTTGATTACCTGAAAATATATCAAATGCATTGCAGCTTTTGGATCTACACCTTCCCTCTTGAGCCCTCTATTTCCATCTTTCACAAGTAGGAACCATGTGTTACAATTCCCCCCCCCCCCACATGTCTTAGACTTCATTCTCGAACTCTGATGCATTTGGAAACAACTCTGGTTAGTGCTCCATCATCTCCTCCTCTAGCTCCTAAGTCCACTCCGAACCCTTATGGTGCTGCTACTACACCACCTTCACTATCTCAACCCTCTTGTTCCTCAACTCATTCATCTTGTGATCCAGAATCGCCACCAGTCTCTCAATGTAATTTAAGTTGTCATCAACCTGAATATCCTCTAATGGCACAACTTCCATGTCATCCAATAAGCACTCGTGTAGTTGGGAACACATGGAAAATGTTGTGGATCAGGCTTAACTATGCGAGAAGATCCAATCGATACGCTACCTTGCTCACCCAGGCAATGAATCTGAAGGGGAAAATATACCTGGGCCCAGTTTGCCCCGCTTCCAGAACTGGATGACACCCTTCCAGGGTAACACCTTTTGGAGAACCTGGTCGCCCTCCTGAATGCTGCTTGTCGGTGTAGCTCTTTTGCCGGCTCTGAGCTGTTTGGAGCCTGCTCCGGACGTGCTGGATCCGCTCTATGGTCTTGAGGACTACCTCAGTACTCCCCATGAACCTCTAACTAATCTCAACCCAATAGCTTGGGGTCCTACACTTCCTCCCACAGATCATCTCGAAGGGAGGTCGGTCTATGTTGGCGTGGTAACTGTTGTTATACGAAAATTACGCTAATGGAAGATACGTATCCCAATTGCCACCAAAATCTAAAACACATGCACGAAGCATGTCCTTAAGAGTCTGAATCGTCCTCTCGCTTTGCCTATAGGTCTGGGGTGGAAAGCGATGTTGAAGTAGAGACGAGTACCCATATCATTGTGGAACCGCTTCCAAAATCTGGAAGTAAAATGGAAATCTTGATCTGACACCACCGAGACAGGCACCCCATGTCGTGCCACCACCTCTCGCACATAAATCTCAGCCAATATGCTCTCCTGGATTGAGATAAAGTGAGCGCTCTTGGTCAATTGATCAACAATGACCGATATCAAATTAACCCCACGTACGGTCCTTGGAAGCTTAGTGATGAAATCCATAGTAATGTCCTCCATGTCAGGCATCTCTCTATGTACCAATAATAAAAACAGGATGAAGATCTCTATATATCTTCGTCGCCCTAGGATAGACAGAAAACCTGGACTTGTGGGCCTCATCCATCCATATCTACCATACTCCACCCCAGTGCAGTACCCAGACCCTCCCATGCAGGGTCAACAACCTACGACTGTCGTAATCAAAGGAGGTCACTTGGCCTACGATCCGTTCACACTTACAGCGCTTGTAACATCCGGATTTCCAAGTACATTATTTATTCATTATTTTGGAGATTTTGAGAGAGAATCGGCGAGTTGATGCTTAGAATCGCCGAGTAGAGTCGCGAATTTCCATTCGGGATAATGATCGGACTCGGCGAGTCGACTAGTGGACTCAGCGAGTCCGTGCTATTTAATGAAACCCTAATTTCCGGGGATTGAGACCTATTTAAAGGCCATTATGGTCTTCATTTGCGGCTACTAGTTGATAGAGAGAACCCCCCAGAGTGTGTGAACATTTTGAGAGAGGGAGGAAGCCATTTTTGATCTTTGTGTGGGTGTTTTTGCAAGAAGAAGGTGGCCAAGGCAACAGGAAACTGAAGAGGGTGCTAATGTGTGGATTTCAAAGCATAGGGACTTCATCTTGAGCTAAATGTTCGATCCTTTTTCATTTTTGGGGTAAGTTATGAGAGTTAGGGTTTCTAGCCCCTTTTAGAGTATGATTTGTGAAGCAAATGGTCCCTTCTTGTGTTGAGGCTTCGAATCAGGATCCAAAGACCTTAAATCCTTGATCTTTATTTAGTGTCCTTGAGAGATATGAGTATTGGATGGCATGTTGAGGCCATTTCATCAAATAGAATCATAGGGTCTTTGCATGGGCATCAAGATCCAAAATTTACATGTTTATTATGATCAAGGAGGGCAGATCTATGGGTTAGAGGAATAGACCTGACCTCAGGAGGTCATTTCTGAATAAGCACGGCATGAACTCGCCGAGTCCCAAGAACAGACTCGGAAAGTAGGGCTAGGGTATCCCATAAGTCACTTAGTGAGTAACTTGTCAAGTTGGGGGAATGACTCGGTGAGTCAGAAGGGGGTAGAGGATTGAAGGTGGAACTCACCGAGTTCATAATTGAACTCGATGAGTTGAGTCAGGGTGGCCCCGCGATTCATGCCAGGTGTAACCCGTCGAGAAGGGGAAAGGATCGATGTGTCATGAGAGGCTAGAGAGAGAGTGGACACGTGTAGACTTGCAATGTCGCCCAAGTGCACTCGACGAGTCTGGTCAAAGTTTGATCATTGACTTTGTTTACTTTTAGGGTTTGGTAAACAATGGGGTCTTTGAGTTAAGAGAGGGGTAAAATGATCTTTTACCCTTCTGAGGGTGCTAACAGAGGGTTGGGTCTAGTCTCGATAGTTATACTTATGAGCGTATTTACTTTATGTGGTTAGGCGGAGGCTAGACTATACTGCTACCGAGTCAGGGATTTACCGAGACATATGAGGTGAGTCTTCTCACAATACTTACCTTGAGTGGTAATTTGAGTTATGTGACAGAGTTATTGTATGCTATTTATGTGATGTGATGCACTGCATTATTTCTATGTGATTTATGTCGTGTGTATACCAGAGTATATCAGAGTGAGAACCCGAAGGTTCACAGAGCTAGGACTAGAGGGTCCACAGAGTTAGGGCCCATGGGCCCGCAGAGTTATAGCCTTGAGTGGCTAGTATGTGATATGTGTGGTATTTTGTGGAATTCACTAAGCTTCGTTCTTACAGTGTTTTGTGTTATGTGTTACAGGTACTAGTGAGGAGCGCAGGAATGCACCGACATGATTCGTACACACCCATCGGCGTTTATTATGATATGATCTTGGGATTTTGTATTAAAATAATATTGATATATTGTTTATGAAAGTAATTATGAATGAATTATTATGTTTTTGAAAAGGGAAAAATTGGTTGAATTTTTATGGTGTTACAAGTTGGTATTAGAGCCTTGGTTTGAGGGATCCGGATGCATCTAAACTCAAACTGAGTATTTGAGAAAATTTGGATAACAAAACAATTTTAAAAAGGTAAAAAGAGTTTTGAGAAAAACAGAGCAGATTCGTGTGTACAATTAGCCAGAGCCCGAACGGTGATTTCCCAAAATACCCTCTTAATAAGTGTTAAAAGATATGTTATGCTATGCTATATGATGAGTTATGTTATGCATGCTAGAGTAGCCTAGTTATTCTTATTAGGACTAGAGTGGCCTGATATATGATGCCTTAGTCTAGGAGTTTTGCTGCTAGGAATGCTCGAGAGTGTTTAGATAGCAGCAAGGAGCTTATGAGAGATCTGCTAGTGAGTAGCATATGATTACAGAGAGTACAGTACTTGGGATTTGGGACTCTGGGAGGAGGACTTGTGATGAATGCTGATGCGGTATGGACGATAGTATTGGGCCCGTACTACTGAAGACACCGGGTCAGTGCGCAGATCAAGGAAGAATCCTTGGAGTACTAAGGAACAATTAGGGTGGAGTCATCGAGTGTGGGTATACTCGAGCAATTCTCTAATATTCTTATGTCATATTTTAGAGGGAGATCATGGTTGGGATGCGCCACACACCAGGGAGCATCAGTACTACTGATGAGGAGATCCGTAGGATCATTCACGAGGAGGTGGCTATGGCTATTAGGGTAGAGATACCAGATATGTTAGGGTCTATCAAGACCACACTGATAAAGACATTTGTCGAGAGATACACTACTCTTTCTGAGGTTGCGGTTGCTGCAGCCACTGCAGCCATGGCTGCGACTAGGCCGCAGGGTGGTGATGTGTTGCTGTTCTGGGAGTTCAGCAACACAAAACCACCGGAGTTTGATGGGACTCAGGACCTGATTGCAACGATGAGGTGGATTTCAAACATCGAGGGGTGTTTCTTTACTTGCTCATCTCCAGAGCATCTAAGAGTCCGGTTCGCATTGAACCAGCTTCGCTTGGGAGCGAAAGACTAGTGGAAGTTTGTGACGGCGCATTACTCGCCCGCTGAGCTTGCTGCAGTGACTTGGGAGAGGTTCACTACTATGTTCTGAGAGGAGTATGTTCCCCAGGTGGAGAGGGAGCATTTGGCCCAGGAGTTTTTGACCCTCAAGCAGGGTACTGAGTCTGTTATAGTGATTATGAGGAACTTCGATGAGCGGGCGATGTTCTAACCAGAGCACGTGTCCTCCAAGCAAGCACGTATGCGCTGTTATCTGAGCATTTTGAGGAGAGATATATAAGAGTTCATGGAGAACTCGACGTACCGGACATTTTTTGAGCTTCCGTAAAATGCCTGGAAGAGGGAGATAAAGCTGGAGAGAAAGGCTAGGGAGGAGGCTGAGTCTCAGGGGAGAGATCGGAGACCGACGCAGTCTCAACCGACAGTCAAGCGGGCTAAGCCCGCTGATTTGAGATCTGGGATTCAGAAGGGCTGCACTTGCGGCAAGTGCGACAAGAGCCACGATGGGGTGTGCAGAGCGGGGTCTTGCTACAAATGGGGCAAGGAGAGGCATGTGGCAAGGATTGCCCCAAGGGGTTTGCAGTATGTTTTCACTGCAACCAGACCAGACACCGGAAGGAAGAGTGTCCACAGTTGCGAGGGACAACTCAGGGAGCATCTCAGGGATCTGCCCCTACTGCAGTGAGAGCTACAGAGAGTCAGCCCATAAAGGCCGAGGCACCGAAGGCACAAGGGAGAGCCTTCCAGTTAACTACGGAATAGGTCCGCGCAGTGCCCGATGTCGTGGCTGGTATGTATTCTTTCATGTATTTAGTTTTATGTTGAGATATTTTGCTTGTATTATGATATGCGTAGGTACTTTTCTTGTGAATTATCTACCTGCCTTGGTGTTATTTGGCTCGGGTGCGAGTCGGTCTTTTGTATCTTTGGCTTCTAGTGAGCCCATCAGTATTAGTCGAGAGGCGTTGAGTTGGCCTCTGAGAGTTTCCATAGCTGACGAGAGAGCAGTGTACGCCACCGAGGTGATCCGTGGGTGTGTACTTGGGATTTTCGGTGTTGAGTTTCCAATCGATTTAGTTCCTATTGCGATGGGAGATGTTTGTGTCATCGTGGGCATGGAATGGTTGAGCAAATTTGTAGCGGTTATCAACTACGAGAGACAGCTGGTGACCATACGAGACCCTAGTGGAGGAGTTCTTACGGTGTACGGTAAGGGTACATGTTCTGGGTTGGCATTTTGTTCAGCTACTAGAGTGAGACAGAGTCTACAGCAGGGCTGTAAGGTATTTGTAGCGTATGTGATGGATACGAGGATTGATTCAGAGAGACCGAGGTCAATTGATGAGGTTCCGATAGTGTGTGAGTTCCCAGATGTACCTCTGGAGGAGTTACTGGGTGTGCCTCCCGAGAGGCAAGTTGAGTTCAGTATCGATTTGGTTTCGGGCGCTGCGGCTACCGCAAAGGCGCCATAGCACCTTGCACCTCAAGAGATGCGGGAGTTATCCTCACAGCTTCTGGTGCTGCTGGGGAAGGGGTTTATTCGGCCGAGCAGTTCATTGTGGGGAGCACGAATCCTTTTTGTTAAGAAAAAGGATGGTTCACACTGGATGTGCATTGATTACAGGGAGTAGAACAAGCTGACGGTCAAGAGCCGTTACGCGTTGCCGAGGATCGATGATTTGTTCGATCAGTTACAGGGAGCATCTTGATTCTCCAAGATCGATTTGTGGTCTGGATATCATCAGGTGAGGGTGTGAGATGAGGATATCCAGAAGATAGCGTTCAGGACTCATTATGGGCATTACGAGTTTGTCCTGATGCCTTTCAGGCTCACCAATGCAATGATGGTGTTCATGGACCTCATGAACAGCGTGTGCAGGCCGATGTTGGATCGCTCGGTGATCGTGTTCATTGACTACATATTGGTGTATTCGAGATCTAGAGAGCAGCATGAGGAGCATTTGACAGAGATCTTTGGAGTTTTGAGATCAGAGAGGCTCTATGCCAAATTCTCTAAGTGTGATTCTGGTTACGAGAGGTCCAGTTCCTTGGGCTCCTCATTAAATAGAAAGGGATATTGGTCGATCCGGCCAAGATCGAGGCAATTTATGAGTTGGGAGGTACAAAGATCACCTACCGAGATCAGGAGTTTCCTAGGGTTGGCTGGTTATTATCAGAGATTTATCAGGGATTTCTCCAAGCTCGACTTGCCCCTCATCAAGTTGACCCGGAAGGGTGTTCGTTTTTCGTGGGGCCCAGAGCAGCAGGCCTGCTTCGAGACACTTCACCAGAGACTATGCGAAGCCCTGGTGTTAGCCCTTCCGGAGGGGATGGAGGACTTTGTAGTGTATTGTGGCGCGTCGATATCAGGGTTGGGAGCAGTGCTTATGTAAAGGGGGCATGTGATAGGCTATGCATCAAGGCAGCTGAAACCTCATGAGTCGAGGTATCACACCGATGATCTGCAGTTGGGGCAGTGGTGTTCACCCTTATGATCTGGCGTCACAATCTGTATGGGGTTCGGTGTACCATATACACTGACCACAAGAGCTTGAAGTACCTGATGGATCAGCCCAACCTAAATATGCGCTAGTGGAGATGGTTGGACATGGTAAAGGATTACGACTGCGAGATCCTGTACCATACGGGCAAGGCTAATGTTGTAGCCGATGCCCTGAGCCGTACGGCTGAGGGCGCCCCAATGCGAGAGGTTTGCTTGAGATTGACAGTGATGACTCTGGTGTTGGACACCATTCGTGGGGCCCAGGCTGAGTCCATGAGACCAGAGAACCATAAGAGAGAAAGGGTTTTCGGGAAAGTAACGGAGTTCGTTACCGATAGTTGGGGGCTTATGACATTTCAGGGTCAGATTTGGGTACCGTTTGTGGCCGGAACGCGTACCATTTTGATGGAGGAGGCACATCGATCGAGGTTCTCGATCCATCCCGTGGCCACTAAGATATATTTGGACATGAAGAGAGAATATTGGTAGCCCTGTATGAAGAGGGATGTCACGTGGTTTGTAGATAGATGCTTGGCTTGTCGCAGGGTTAAGGACGAGCACCAGCGTCCACATGGTAAGCTGCAACCATTAGATATTCCCGAGTGGAAGTGGGAACATATTACCATGGATTTCATCACCAAATTGCCAAGGACTGCAAGGGGTGTTGATGCAATTTGGGTGATTGTGGACAGGTTGACGAAGAGCGCTCACTTCCTTGCTATTAGTGAGAACTCTTCTGCAGAGAGGCTGACAGAGTTGTACGTGAGAGAGGTGGTATCACGGCATGGAGTACAGGTCTCGATTGTTTCAGATCGAGATGTACGTTTCACTTCCAGGTTCTGGAAGAAATTTCATGAGGAATTGGGTACGAGGCTGCATTTTAGTACCGCATACCACCCACAAACTGATGGACAGAGCGAGCGGATGATTCAGACGCTCGAGGACATGCTTCGGGCATGTGTATTGGACTTTAGAGGAAATTGGGACACGTACTTAACCTTGGCTGAGTTTTCCTAGAAATACAGCCATCATTCGAGCATCGATATGCCACCCTTTGAGCTGTTGTATGGGAGGAGGTGTCGAACCCCCATTTTCTGGGGACACGTAGGGCAATGTGTGATGGGTATTACAGAGATTGTGCTTCAAGCAACCGAGCAGAATCAGCTAGTTAGACAGAGGTTACTGATGGCCCAGAGCCACCTGTAGAGTTATGCGGATAGACGGCGGTCAGAGCTTGAGTTCCAGGTCGGTGACTTCATACTCCTGAAGGTATCTCATTTGAAAGGAGTGATCCGGTTCAGGAAGAGGGGCAAGTTGGGGCCCCGTTATACTGATCCATTCCGAGTGATTGCAAGGGTAGGCCGGGTAGCCTACTGGTTATAGTTACCTACAGATTTAGGCCAGATTCATGACACCTTTCACGTATCGCAGCTGAGGAAGTGTATTGCCAACGAGTCAGCAGTGGTACCATTAGAGGATATTCAGGTGAATGCGAGCCTGAACTATGTTGAGAGACCGGTTGCGATTAGGGCTTGGAAGATCAAGGTTCTGAGGAACAAGGAAGTACCCCTGGTGCAGGTCCAGTGGCAGCATCAGAGAGGGTCTAGGCTGACTTGGGAGACGGAGTGAGAGATACGTGAGCAGTATCTAGAGCTGTTTGCAAAGTAAGACTTCGAGGGTGAAGTCTGATTCTAGTGGGGGAGAGTTGTAACACCGGATTTCCAGCTACATTATTTATTCATTATTTTGGAGATTTTGAGAGAGACTCGGTGAGTTAATGCTTAGACTCGCCGAGTAGAGTCACGAATTTCCATCCGGGTTAATGACCGGACTCTGCGAGTCCGTGCTATTTAATGAAACCCTAATTTCCGGGGATTGAGACCTATTTAAAGGCCCTTATAGCCTTCATTTGCGACTACCGGTTGATAGAGAGAAACCCCAGAGTGTGTGAAAGTTTTAAGAGAGAGAGAGGAAGCCATTTTTGATCTTTGTGTGGGTGTTTTTGCAATAAGAAGGTAGCCAAGGCAAGAGGAAACTGAAGAGGGTGCTAATGTGTGGATTTCAAAGCATAGGGACTTCATCTTGAGGTAAATGTTCGACCCTCTTTCAGTTTTGGGGTAAGTTTTTAGAGTTAGAGTTTCTAGCCCCTTTTAGAGTATGATTTGTGAAGCAAATGGTCCCTTCTTGTGTTGAGGCTTCGAATCTAGATCCAAAGCGGTCCAGAGACCTTAAATCCTTTATCTTTGTTGAATGTCCTTGAGAGATATGAGTTTTGGATGGCATGTTGAGTCCATTTCATCAAATAGAGTCATAGGGTCTTTGCATGGGCATCAAGATCCAAAGTTTACATGTTTATTATGATCAAGGAGGGCATATCTATGGGTTAGAGGAACAGATCTGACCTCAGGAGGTCATTTCTGAATAAGCATGGCATGAACTCGCCGAGTCCCAAGAACAGACTCGGCGAGTAGGGCTAGGGTATCCTGTAAGTCACTCAGTGAGTAACTTGTCAAGTTGGGGGAATGACTCGGTGAGTCATAAGGGGCTAGAGGATTGAAGGTGGAACTCACTGAGTTCATAATTGAACTCGATGAGTTGAGTCAGGGTGGCCCCGCGATTCATGCCAGGTGTAACTCGTTCAGCAGGGGAAAGGCTCGACGTGTCATGAGAGGCTAGAGAGATAGTTGACACGTGTATACTCGCCATGTCGCCCAAGTGCACTCAACGAGTCGGGTCAAAGTTTAACCGTTGACTTTGTTGACTTCTACAGTTTGGTAAACAATGGGTTCTTTGAGTCAAGAGAGGGGTAAAATGGTATTTTAACCTTTTTGAGTATGCTAAGAGAGGGTTGGTCTAGCCTCGAGAGTTATACTTATGAGCATATTTACTTTGTCTGGTTAGGTGGAGGCTAGACTATACTGCTACCGAGTCAGGGATTTAACGAGACATCTAGGGTGAGTCTTCTCACTATACTTACCTTGAGTGGTAATTTAAGTTATATGACAGAGTTATTGTATGCTATTTATGTGATATGATGCACTGCATTATTTCTATGTGATTTATGTCGTGTGTATACCAGAGTATACTAGAGTGAGAACCAAGAGGTTCACAGAGCAAGGACCAGAGGGTCCACAGAGTTAGGGCCCAAGGGCCCGCAGAGTTATAGCCTCGAGTGGCTAGTATGTGATATATGTGGTATTTTGGGGTACTCAGTAAGCTTCGTGCTTACAGTGTTTCGTGTTATGTGTTACAGGTACTAGTGAGGAGCGTGGGAAGGCGCCAGCATGATTCGTACACAACCATCCGAGTTTATAATGATATGATCTTGAAATTTTGTATTAAGATAATATTGATACATTGTTTATGAAAGTAATTATGAATGAATTATTATGTTTTTGGAAAGTGAAAAAATGGTTGAATTTTTACGGTGTTAGAATGCTCCTCCTTCAGGACCTCAACCTGCGCCTCTCGGATCTGCTCCAACAATGGGGTAATCACTATTATTCTCAGACAGATGTCTCGAATCGGGGATGCTACCGCCTTATGACTCAAAGCGCCGGCCATTACATTGGCCTTTCCTGGGTGATAAAAGATCTCACAATCGTAGTCCTTCACCATATCTAAACACTGTCGCTACCTCATCTTCAGATTTGGATGATCCATGTGGTACCTCAAACTATTGTGGTCCGTGCAAATAGTACATCAGACCCCGTAGAGGTAATGTCGCCAAATCTTGAAGGCAAAAACTACAGCACCCAACTCTAAATCGTGTGTGGGATAGTTAGTCTCATGAGGATTCAACTGGCTCGAAGCATAAGCTATCACATGATTCCACTACATCAAAACTGATCCGAGGCCTGTAATCGAAGTGTCACAGTAAACTATGATGTAACATCTGGATTTCCAAGTATGATAAAATGAGTATTTATTTTCGAAGTTATGAGGAGTAACTCGACGAGTTGGCGCCTTAACTCGTCGAGTAGGATCGCGGCTTGGTGACGTGGAAAATGAATGGACTCGATGAGTCGGCAAGCTGACTCGCCGAGTCAGCGCTATTAATAGAAACCCTAATTCTCTCGGGCATGGGCCTATATAAAGGCACTTATAGCCTCCTTGTCCCCGTCCCATTAGTGTCTTCGTCCATTAAGCGAAACCCTAGAGTTATTTATGAGCTAAAGAGGAGAGAGAGGCTAATTGGAAGTCATTTCTTTGAGAAGAAGATCATGGGTGTTGCAAGGATCTCAGAGAGGGTTGGTGGATCAGTTTCATCCTCATTTCAAGCTTTAGATATGGTAGAAGCTCTTGTCTCCCTTGTGTTTGAGTAGATTTCCTTTGGTGGTTACGTTAGAGCTTGTATCACCATATTGATGGGGTTTTGGGTGCATCCAAACCCTTTTTCGAGTTATTTTGTAGATCTAGACCTTGTGAGGTCCAAAGACCTGAAAGTAGGCGGCCATGAAGGAGTAACCTTTAAGCTTTGAAGCTATGAAGCTTCAATGGAGTCATAATGATGTATAGAGAAAAATATAGTATGCATGAGCCTCAATTTCAGACATTTACGTGACTTTTGGGTGCTATAAGGCGAGATCTATAAGTTAGAAAAACATATCTGACCTCAGAAGGTTGAATGAGTGTTGCCATGGAGGAAACTCGCTGAGTCCATAAGGGAACTCGACGAGTTGGATCGGGTTTCCCCGCGATTCATGACCAGTGGTAACTCGTTGAGTGGAAGGTTCACACGACGAGTTGAGTGAGGCTTTATAAGGATGCATAGGAAACGCTTGGACTCGCCGAGTCACCTATGTGCACTCGACGAGTCTGATCAAAGTTTGACCATTGACTAGAGTTGACTTTAGTTGACCTTAGGGTTTTGGTCAAGCTGATTCAAGAGAGGTAAGACAGGGGTAGAATGGTCTTCTAGCCATTATTAGAGATGAGAACCTGAGAGTATTTTGATTAGATATGTTCTCCTATTGATAAGAGGAAGCTAGGTCGGGATATTTAAGCACGAGAGTTTATCTGACTTCATAAGAGGTGAGTCTTCTCACTATACTCTACCTAGAGTGGTAATTATGTGTGATTAGAAGGTATTATATGCTATGTAGAGTATGTGATATATGTTTATATGTGATATGTATGTGTTATGTTATGTTATGAGTAGCATGGAATGGACTAGAAGCGCATCACGATATGGACCAGAAGGTCATCATGATATGGACCAGAAGGTCAACAGTATATGGACCGGAATGTCAAGATGAGAAAAACCGGAAGGTTGATGAGGAGGACCGGAAGTTCATTAAGAGTAGGACAGTAAGGTCTACCAGGGTTAGGACGGAAGTCCCCTGAGACACATGGATTGGAAGGTCCCATAGAGCTATGGCCTTGAGTGGTGTATGTGTTGTATGTGGTATTTTAGGGCGCTCATTAAGCGTTTATGCTTACCGTGTTATGTGATATGTGTTTCAGGTACGAGCGAGGATCGTAGGAAGGTGCCGACATGATCTGTATACACTGATGAAGATTTATGTACTTGAGATTCTGGGGTTGTTTATTGAGATAATATGTGATACAATGGATTTTGAAATTATACTTATGAAATTTATTATGATTAAAAATGAAAAAAATTGTTTTGGAAATTTACGTTGTGACAAGTTAATATCAGAGCCTTGGTTTGAGGGATTCGGATGCACCTTCGGGTTTGTTTGAACACAAAATGAGGATTTGAGAAAGTTTTTCATAAAAGAATCAATTTTTCTGAAAAGTAAAGGAATTTGAGGAAAGCGGAAAGAAGCAGTGTGTACGATCAACCAGCACCCGAATGGTGATTTCCCAAAATAACCTTACATTATGTGTTATGAGATAGGATATGATATGTTATGCATGCTAGATTAGGCTAGGTATTCATATTAGGACTAGAGAGGCCATATTTGTGATGCCTTAGCCTAGGAGATTAGTGCTTCTATGAGATGCTTTGAGAGTGAGTGGGTAGCAGTAAAGAGCTTATGAGAAGTCTACCGAAGGGTAGCCTATGCTTAGCGAGATGTAGAGTACTTATGATCTGAGATACTAGGAGGAGGACTATGAATGTTGATGCAATGTGGAAGGTAGTATAGGGCCCGTACTACTGGAAGCATTGGATCAGTGAACAGTCCAAGTAAGAATCCTTGGGATGCTAGGGAACAAGTGGGGTTTAGCGATCGAGTTCACGTATACTCGAGCGAGTCTCTAATTTATTTTATGTTGGGGGACATCATGGTTGGTACATCACACACACCAGAGAGCAGCGGTGTTAGTGATGATGAGATGACCGCGACGATCTGGAAGTCTAATCCGGAGGATTCTAAAGTAGCGGATTGAGAAGCGATGTCATGGTTCGAGTACCATGATAAGTAGCAGATTCAGAAGTGATATCATGGTTCGAGTACCATGATAAGTAATGGATTGAGAGGTGATGTCATGGTTCGAGTACCATGATAATTAGCAGATTGAGAAGTGATGACATGGTTCGAGTACCATGATAAGTAGCAGATTGAGAAGTGATGTCATGGTTCGAGTACCATGAAAAGTAGCAGATTGAGAAGTGATGTCATGGTTCGAGTACCATGATAAGTAGTAGATTGAGAAGTGATGTCATGGTTTGAGTGTTGGGTTTTGAGAAATCTAACACTTCCTAAGTGTGCATGCAACCCTAATAAACCTTGGATCTATGTTTGTCTAAATACATGCAAAATAATAATTTTCCAAGGTTTATAACCTATCTAACATGGCATGGGGAACATTTCAACATAAAAGAGTTACAAGAGATTACATACCTTTTGGTGAGTTTGGTTCTAAGGAGTTTGAGGGCCAAGAACCAATAGTGTTAATGCCTCAAATGGAATCACAAACACCACAAACTCTTGGAAAACTTTGAGAGAGTATACACCTTGTATAAAATCGGCCACACACATGCACACACACACTAGTTCACTAGTTTTCTCTTAGGCTCCATTTCATGCTCCATAAGCATGCTTATATAGTGTGCATGGTTAGGGTGAAACCCTAATAACCCATGTCTTTTCCTTTTCTAAGGATCCATGGGTTAAAAGCTCCATGGATCATCCATGGACTTCCACATAAGCCTAGCCCATTAACAAATGAGTATTAGCCCACACTATATAAAACAAATAGCCCATAATTTAATTAGTATTCCTTTTAATCTCTAAATTAATTCATAATTAATTTAAGACAAACTAATTAAATAACGTAACTTCATATTAATATATTATAACTCATAATATATTAATAAACATATGTGTATAACTCTCATAAAATTATCCATAATAGTTTGGATGAGATGCAACCCAAATGGACCATGCCGGTCGGGTCAAGTATATACCAAATAAGTTATGGACTTAGACACCTTATCCAACATTGAGTACCATGAGTTGTAGCATGTCAAGAGGTGATATCATGGTTCGAGTGACATGATGTGAGCTGGATTGAGAATAAGGAACATGGTTCGAGTACCATGATTCGTAGAAGATTAAGAGGAGATAGATGGTACAAGTACCATGATTCATATCAGATCGAAAGGTGGCCACACGGTTTGAGTATCATGACATGTGGCGGTTATTGTTTCTAGTTTTTATCGGTTCTTCCATGGGGATTGTCTAGACTGAGTTCAGAGGTGAATAGTATGGGGCCAAAAGGCCATGATAAACAAGTTTTAGTGGAGCGTCTCTTGAAAGGGGAAATTGAGTGAGCTCCGAGGGATTGTGGGTGATATACCAGTTGGAGTCGCAAGACTCAGGGATGAGTAGGGATGGTGCGTTATGGGAGAATACGATCTGCGCTGTGAGACCGACCGATAGTGGAAAGGTCACTTTCTATGACCCGAGTGGTGCTATTTCCATTTCCTGTGGGAGAAATAAGTGGTGTTGAGATTTCGGTTTTAAGTTTGGGGGTAAGCCCTGTGGGATTGCACGGATGGTGATCTTCAACCAGAGTATATGGAAGTAGATTTTCAGCGAGGTAAAGATATAGCTTGAACAGGTCGTCATTGGGGACTGAGATGGTAAAGGACCAGAATACACCCTAGTTGAGTATAGTAGGGCATGTGTTAGCTGCAGCATCTAACGATCAAGAGGAGTATATCAGGGAAGTGGCCCTTATTGTCTTTGATGGATATTAATAGTGGAAATATGGTTTCTACGCTTATGATAGGTGATGTGATGGAACGTTGGTTGTGGAGTCGATGATGAGGAGTACGTTAGATCATTACTTCTAGAATAAGAGTCAAGGTTAATACTGGACAATTGGGAGGTCCGAAGATGGAATGGTGTGAGACTCTGAATGACTAGAGGCATTCATGGTGGGAGATCATCGAGCAATGTGTAGCACCTTCCAAGAGTAGGTGCAATGTTACTGGTGGAAGCTGTCTGTGGGATAGATTGTTGGTGCGCCGATTGGGGATGGTTCAAACCCTAAGTGGGGGAGAACCGGGTATTTTATTGAGGGGATCATAGATTCGATCGATAATGGTTAGAGATCTGGATATAGAGACTGACAGTGCAAATTCATGAGCCCATGGTTATTGGTGATTGAGACGAGGTGCAGAGCGAGATAATGCATATGTTATGTTTGAAATGGATGAGTGCCTCCACGGCAAGTTACCGTTGGTCGGAGACCTTGGGGTGAATAGGAATTCTTCGAGGTCATAATGGTGAATTCGAGATGGTTGGCTCTTAGGGTGAGTTTGGCGGTTGAGAAATTCTTGTTCAATGATGGGGTTATCATTCAGCTTGGGAAGGATAGAAGTTGATTAGACAACCAATTTCAGGTTGTGGAACAGGAAGATCAGTGGATGGGATGAGATGTTGTGAGGTTCTATGTGGTGTCTCGAGATATCCGAATTTAATGCATTAGATTTCAAATAATTTTGAGTCTGGAGTGGAGATGGAAAGTGGTGGGTCAAGCATCGATGATTCTAGTGGGAGCCCTTTCGGTTAATGACAACAAGTGAGATTGTCCATGAATATGGATTGCATCAGGGAAGGGTGTTTTTTTATGATGATTGTCGCCAGATATAGTGATGCATAATTTGGTTAAGTGCATGCACCTATCTATGATTGATATGTGGAATGTGAGTCAGTGAGAGGTTGTTGTGATGCTACGAGAAGTCGTAGTACTCACTAGTCAGAGGTTGTTGTGATACTACGGGAAGTTGTGGTACTCACTAGTTAGAGGTTGTTGTGATGCTACGGGAAGCCGTAGTACTGACTAGTCAGAGATTGTTGTGATGCTACGGGAAGCCGTAGTACTCACTAGTCAGAGGATTATTGTAATGCTACGGGAAGCCATACTACTCACTAGTTAGAGGTTGTTGTGATGTTGTTGGAAGCCATAGTACTCGCTAGTCAGAGGTTGTTGTGATGCTACAGGAAGTCTTAGTACTCACTAGTAAGAGGATTGTTGTTATGCTATGGGAAGTCGTAGTACTCACTAGTCATAGGTTGTTGTGATTTTACAGGAAGCCGTAGTACTCATTAGTCAGAGGATTGTTGTGATGCTATGAGAAGCCGTAGTACTCACTAGTCAGAGGTTGTTGTGATGCTACGGGAAGTCGTACTACTCACTAGTCGGAGGTTGTTGTGATGCTAAGGGAAGTCGTAGTACTCATTAGTCGGAGGTGATGGGTTTTAGCCATATGAACATTCCTATGTTCACATACAAAACCCTAATGCTTGGATCTAGGTTTCTCTAATTGAACATGCATGAATCCAAGACTTATAATGGTTATTCTAGCATAATAATAAGGATAAACCAGAGTTACAAGTTTACCTTGAATCACTTGTTTGATGTTCTTTTTCTTGGAGCTTTAGAGTCACAATTGTCATTCCTCTAATGGCTTCCAAACACCAACTAGCAAGAGGATGATTTGAGAGAGTGGGGAGGGACTTATAAATCGGCCAGGGTTTCCTTACAGACAAGGTTTGCCGATTTCCATGACCCCATGGGTCTATTTATACTTGTAAGGCTCCTAGGGTTTTACCTTTAAACCCTAATTGGATAACTTAAGCCCTAAGAAATTATAATCGCTTTATAATAACCCTTTGGATAGATTTTAGGATTATCATAAGCCCTAAAATCGTCCACCATATTATCCATAAGGGATTATAGCCTAAAGTATAACTATCACACATTTGACAGTTTAAGTCCTTCAATTTAATTAATCTCTTTAAGTCACCAAATTAATTCCTAATTAATTTATGACTTATATTAATAAAATAATAATATTATTCCTTATAATATTTCAACTCTCATTGTAAATCATCCTATCAAGATGCTATGGTGAAGATAACCCAAAAGAACCATGCTCAATCGGGTCAAATACTTGCTTAATATAGTTGCAGCCTTAGACACTATTCCAACAGTCTCCCACTTGGATAAGTATAGTAACTATATACACCAATTAGCAATCATAGCTCTCAAAGACGCTGTCAAACTCTGTTCTAATCAATCTTGTCCTTTAGATAAGGGATTGTACAGTCCTCTGTATAGATATCATGCTGACGTTTATATGGAACCAATTGTCTAGCATTTGGTTTCTCGATCTCAGATTCATTTGACATAGAACTTAATCGAACAAATCAATTTAGTTCTGACCGGGCTCGACACATAAGTCAAATCAAATCATCGAGCGGCCGAGATATCGCTTTTACCTTCTTAGGATAAAAGTAACAGATAAACTTCGACTTATATGCATTTACTTATTCATTAACCAACTATACATAACCACGGGTTTTATAGCATCAAGTTACTGATGCGGTATCGCATTATCAATGTACAACCAATTAACAAATAACAAACCATATATCTAGGTTTTAAGACCATAAGATATTCTCGTCTTGCAATCACCCTTTTGTTACATTCCATAAGGTGGTTCCAGCAAGCACGGGTTTGTTCCAATGCTCAAAACTAGTTCGTAAGCACTCATGAACGTTGCAGCAAACTTTTGCTATGTCTAATACCATTTAGACAATCTACACACCAATTCATGACAATCTTCATTCATACCTACTTCCAACATATGAATGATTGTGGACATTTGAATAATTCGATTATTCTTAATAAACTCAATTATTCTGGAAGTCAAAACATGCAAAGTGAAACAATAGTTAAATGATTAACATAGGATAGTAACTTTACTTATAAATAATACTCTTTTATTTAATCATCAAATGTTAATTACATTTATCTATTATACGTTTCTAAAACTATCTAATCTATACGAATATCATCCTTCAGCCCAATGCTCCTAGCATGCTGCAAGTGCTTAACCCTACTCAGTCCCTTCGTAAGCAGATCTGCTGGGTTATCTTCTGATGATATCCTCTTCCCCACGAGTTGTCCTTCTTCTACACGATGTCTTATAAAATGATATTTTCTGTCGATATGTCGAGATCTACCATGATCTCTTGGTTCCTTGGTCAAGGCAACTTCTCCTTCATTATCACAGAAAATCTCCATGGGCTCCTTTATGGTAGGTACAACTCCAAGATCACCAATGAAGTTCTTTAACAATATTGCCTCTTTCGACGCTTCGCTTGCTGCAATGTACTCTGATTCGCATGTTGAATTAGCTACGATTTCTTGTTTGGAACTTTTCCAAGTTACTGCTCCTCCATTCAGGATAAAGACCCAGCCCGACTGCGAACGGTAGTTATCCCTGTCGTTCTGAAAGTTGGCGTCACTATACCCTTGCACCTTCAAGTCATCACTCCCTCCGAGGACAAAAAACCATTCCTTGGTCCTCCGAAGGTACTTAAGGATATTTTTCACTGCAATCTAATGGGCTCTGCCAGGATTCCCTTGATATCTACTAACCATGCTCAAAGCAAAGGCTACATTAGGGCGAGTACAAGTCATAACATACATGATTGAGCCAACTGCGGAAGCGTATGGTACTCGGCTCATTTCTGCTATTTCATCTTCGGTACTCGGACTTTGAGTCTTACTCAACATGCCATTATTTTGTATTGGTAATTCTCCCTTCTTCGAGTTTTCCATATTAAAACGTTTTAGTACCTTATCTAAGTAAGTGTTCTGACTAAGTCCTATTAGTCTCTAACTTCGTTCTCTCACTATCCTCATTCCTAGAATATAGGAAGCCTCTCCGAGGTCCTTCATAGAGAAGCACTTCCCGAGCCAGGACTTAATCTCCTGCAGTGTCGGGATGTCGTTTCCTATGAGCAGTATGTCATCGACATACAAAACGAGAAACCTAACTATACTCCCACTAGCCTTGAATAATACACATGATTCATCTTCACTTCGTACAAATCCAAACTCTTTGACTTTCTCATCGAAGCAAAGATTCCATCTGCGAGACGCTTGCTTAAGTCCATAAATGGACTTCTCAAGCTTACACACTCTATTTGGATGCTTCGGATCGACCAAACCCTCTGGATGAGCCATGTAAACATCCTCCGCCAACTTCCCATTAAGGAAAGTGTTTTTGACATCCATTTGCCAAATTTCATAATCATGAAGTGCGGCAATTGCTAGCATCACTATAATAGATTTTATCTTCGCAACTAGTGAGAAGGTTTCATCATAGTCAACTCTGGGAGTTTGAGTAAAACCCTTCGCAACCAATCGCGCCTTATATGTGTACGTTTCCATCCACATCGGTCTTCTTCTTGAAGATCCATTTGCACCCAACGTTCTTACGTCCGGGCACATAATCAACCAAATTCTAAACTTGGTTGTCATACATGGATTGGATCTTGCTGTCCATTGCCTCTTTCCACTTTGCAGACTCCGGGCCTTCCATGGCTTCCTTATAGCTATTAGGTTCATCAAGATTTATCAGTGTACTATCACTAATATACATTTACCCTTCGGTAGTAATATGAAAACCATATAACTGGGGTTGAACTCTAACTCTTTCAGAACGTCTAAGAGGTAAGGACTCGTCAATTGGTTCAACCGGAGTTTCCTCCTCGGGTTGAGTGCCAGCGGTAGAGGTTCCTTCATCTATCAACTCTTGAATCTCATCAAGCTCGATTTGCCTCCCACTGTCTCCTTGGCTTATGAGTTCTCGCTCTCAGAAAACTCCTCTCCTTGCAACAAAGACAACATTATCCTTCGGTCTACATAAGAGATATACAAAGGATTTCTGCGGGTATCCGATGAAAATACATCGCTCACTATGAGGTTCGAGTTTATTGTGAGTATCTCATCTTACGAAAGCCTCGCAACCCCAAACCTTGATATGTGCTAACGAGGGAGCTTTCCCTGTCCACATCTCGTGAGGTGTTTTGGAAACCTTCTTAGTAGGGACTCGGTTAAGGATATGGGCGGCAGTCTATAAGGCATACCCCCAGAATGAGATAGATAGTGAAGCACGGCTCATCATAGAGCGGACCATGTCCAACAGGGTTCGATTATGCCTTTCTGCCACACCATTCAATTGTGGTGTCCTAGGTGGCGTCAATTGTGAAACTATTCCACACTCTTTTATATAGTCGTGGAATTCAAGACTTAGGTACTCTCCTCCTCGATCAGATCGAATCATCTTGATTTTCCTGCCTAATTGATTCTCCACTTCATTCTTGAACTCTTTAAACTTTTCAAATGTTTTTGACTTTTGCTTGATTAAATAGATATACCCATATCTACTATAATCATCGGTAAAAGTCACATAGAAGTGGTTTCCATACTTTGTGGATGATCTAAACGGTCCACATACATCGGTATGTATTAGGTCCAATAAACCCTCACCCCTTTCACATGTACTAGTGAAGGGTGACTTAGTTATCTTTCCAAGTAAACAAGATTAGCATGTATCATCTTCCCTAAGGTCGAAGGACTCCAACACTCCATCCTTTTGGAGTTGGGCTATGTGCTTCTTGTTGACATGTCCAAGACGACAATGCCACAAGGATGCTTTATCCATACTATTGGAAGAATCCATGCATAAAACATCGTTTCCTAAGTTATCTAAAATCATAACAGTTTCATAAATTCCATTACATGGTATTGCTTCAAAATATAAGACACCATTTAGATAAGCACAAATAGAACCATTCTCATTATTAAAAGAAAATCTAAATCCTTGTCTAAACAAACCATGAAATGAAATGATGTTTCTTGCCATTTCTGGCGAATAGCAACAATTTTTCAAATCTAAAGATAAACCATTCCTAAGAACTAGAGAATACACTCCAATCTTGGTCACAGGTGACGATCTTCTGTTCCCCATGATTAGACTTATTCTTCCATGCTCCACATCCCTATTTCTTCTTATTCCCTGCAATTCAGAACAAATGTGGTAACCACAACCGGTATCGAGGACCCAAGAAATAGAATGAGATGAATCATTAGATTTAATTGTGTATATACCTGCAAAATACGGATTGATCTTTCCTTCCTTGATAGCTTGCAGGTACTCTGGGAATCTTCTCTTCCAATGCCCTATTTTGTGGCAATGGTGGCACTCTGCCTCCTTTGGGTTAGAAGTAGGCTTGGTGGGATCAACTTTTGTCCCACTAGAGGAGGAACCATCTCGGGACTTTCCTTTGTAGTGGCTCTTAGATGGAGCCTTCCTCTTCTTGCCTCTTCCTTGCCCAATGGCCAAAACAGGAGCAACGGGTGGATTAGGAGTAGGTGAAATGGACTTGTCCTTGAGATTGCTCTCAGCAACCCTAAGGAGACCTTGGAGCTTGCTTAGGGTGACCTCTTCCTTATTCATGTGGTAGGTCATCCTAAATTGATTGTAACACGGCGGAAAAGAGTGAAGAACCATGTCGATCGCCAAGTCTTCCCCAAAGTCAACATTTAACTTGCGAAGTCGATCGACATACCTTTGCATCTTTTGCAACTGCGCAGTAAGAGATTCTCCCTGACCCATTTTGGCGGAAATCATGTTAGTGAAAATCTCGTAACGCTCTTGTCTCGCGTTTTGATGGTATCTCTCCAACAAGTCTTGGTGCATTTCGTACGGATACATGTCCTCGTAGGACTTTTGGAATTCGGCATTCATGGTGGCTATTATGATGTAATGTACCTTCGTTGTATCACGCTCGTAATTTTCAAAAGCAGCCATTTCAGCCGGAGTAGCAATTTCAGGATTGATCTTCTCGAGCTTCTCATCGAGGACATACTCCTTGTCCTCGTAGCGAGCAATTGTGCGAATGTATCTTATCCATTTGCTAAAGTTCGTTCCATCGAAAGTTACCTTTTGGCAAAGGCTCATCAATGTGAACAAGCTTGCAGCAACGTTGTTTGCGTTTGACATCTACAAATAGAAACGGACAAAGATAGATTAGAATTTGGATCCCTAATTATCACCCGATAAGAAAAATTAGGGCTACGATCCAACAACAATATTTACATTATATTAGAAAAGGGATGCTATAATCTAACATGTAAACAATTTGAAGGTAAGAGAATGACGATTCACTATTTCTCCACCACAAAACATAACTTTGACTCTTAGTGTAATGAGAACTCCTAGATTTAGATGCGATTCATTGAACTTTTCAATGGCATGTTTAAATCTCTATATGCCCCTCTCGTTTGTGACTGGGATACCGAGGATCACAAAGTGGGTGCGAATTACCATGCAAATTCACATGGTGCCTTCATTGTAACGATCACCTATTCAATGTGCCGGTAAACCACACACGCTCCATTAAACTATGATAAACAATGAATCACCCTTTTCCACCTTTTCTTAGAACCAATTAGTGTGCCGATAAACGACACACGCTCCACTAACTTCTTAAAAAGGGTGCAAAGTGTAATTTCATGGTATTGCATCAATTCACTTTTCCTAAAGTAACCAGGATTGGGAATTTTGATAAAACATGTAGTTACTTTGTATTTCATATTATACTTTTAATGAGGATATGAGGTTTCCCTATCCTACCCGTTCGGCTAACGACCCTCCACCGATCAAGCAAGCAGTGGGTGTGAGTGTACACCCATTAAGTGCCATTTTATAGGCAACAACCTTATACCCACCTTATAGACCGACTTCTTGAATGAGGCCTACTAACGGTAAGATTAGCATTTTAATTATACATACATACATACATACATATATATATATATATATATATATATATATATTAATCTTGTAATATTATATATTAGTATAGGGTTGAATTTTAAACTTGTAAAATTCTAGGGTTTGAAATTTAAATTGTCCAAATTAAACTTTTAATCACAAAACGTAAATTTCAAAACTTGAGGGTAGGTTTTAAAGTTTTTAAAACATAGAGGATCAAACAACAAATAATTTAAATTAACATTTAATCACATAATTATCCATATTTGATTTATTTAATTATTTCTTGCAAAACAATTTACCAATTTAATTGAAGTAATTAGTTAATTATCACATAAGGAAACTAATATTTAATTAATTGATAAATATCTTCAATTAGGTCAAGGATATACTCAAATTTCTCAAAAAATCGGATTTATATTGACCTAATATGATTAAGGTAAGTTTCAAAAGGATAAACAATAAGAAATCCCGAAATTAGCTCTTTCTAACGCTCGAACTCGCCGAGTACCACAATGGACTCGCCGAGTTGAGGCCTACTCGCCGAGTTCATCAGGCAGGAAACATAAAAATCGAATTTTGCAAGCATCAAACAAGCAACTAATGCATCAATTCAATAGAAACCAATCTAGGCTCTGATACCACTACTGGGTTTTAGCCATATGAACATTCCTATGTGCACATACAAAACCCTAATGCTTGGATATAGGTTTCTCTAATTGAACATGCATGAATCCAAGACTTATAATGGTTATTCTAGCATAATAACAAGGATAAATCAGAGTTATAAGTTTACCTTGAATCACTTGTTTGATATTCTTGTTCTTAGAGCTTTAGAGTCACAATTGTCACTCCTCTAATGGCTTACAAACACCAACTAGGAAGAGGATGATTTGGGAGAGTGGGGAGGGACTTATAAATCGGCCACAGTTTCCTTACAGACAACGGTTGCTGATTTCCATGACCCCAAGGGTCTATTTATATTTGTAAGGCTCCTAGGGTTTTACCTTTAAACCCTAATTGGATAACTTAAGCCCTAAGCAATCCTAATCCCTTTATGATAACCCTTTGGACGGATTTTAGGATTATCCTAAGCCCTAAAATCGTCCACCATATTATCCATAACGGATTATAGCCTAAAGTATAACTATCACACATTTGACAGTTTAAGTCCTTCTATTTAATTAATCTCTTTAAGTCACCAAATTAATTCCTAATTAATTTATGACTTATATTAATCAAATAATAATATTATTCCTTATAATATTTCAACTCTCATTATAAATCATCCTATCAAGTTGCTACGGTGAAGGCAACCCAAAAGGACCATGCTCAATCGGGTTAAATACTTGCTTAATATAGTTGCAGCCTTAGATACTATTCCAACAGGAGGTTGTTGTGATGCTACGGGAGGGCATAGTACTCAATGGTTAGAGGATTTTTATGATGCTAAGGGAAGCCATAGTAAGCACTAGTTAGAGCTGTGGTGATACTACTGGAAGCCGTAGACTCACCAGTCAGTGAGAGGTTGTGGTGATACTGCAGGAAGCTGTAGTACTCACGAGTCAGTATGAGGTTGATGTGATGCTACGGGAAGACATAGTACACACTAGTAAGAGAGAAGTTATTATGATGATTACTATTTGATCAGAGCATGGTACAGAAGAGTTTTAGGCATGGGGTTGCCCTAATTTATGAGTTTTTGGGAACCTGATAGTCGGACCAGGGGCGAGACCGAGGTCTCCTCAATGATAGGGAATCATTATTTTTTGAGTAAGGTGTGGTCATCGCAATCCAAAAGAATGGGATAAATGAGGTACGCATGGGTGGCGGCAAATGAGTTCTGAGTTGAGTGCTTCGTTGGGATGAGTCGTTCCAACTCTGGGTCGAACCAAACTCTAGAGTTTCAGTTTGGCTGTGGTGGTGCGATGGATAAGTGAGATGAGATTCTGGATTCTGAGGTGGGTTCCATGTTGAGGAGTATTGTTTTTCATCTGATATCTTAGACCTATGTCGGTCATTACTAGGGTACGGGAGGTACCGGAAGTTGCATGGAACTATGAGTAACAGATGATAAAGGTTGGGGTTGAGTCGATCTTTAGTTAGGAAGGTAGCATTCGCTTAGGGTTAAGAGAACTTCGTTACTTGTGTGTCACATTGGGCCAATGTGGTTATAGTAAGAAGGAAACAATGGAGACGGTTGGGATAATGCAACGAATGACCCTGGAGGTTCAACTGTTGGGTCAAGATCAGACCTGGTACTCAGTGTTAAAAAGGGATACGAGGAATGGAGCTGAGGCATATGATTTTTAGATGTCTGTGGACACTTCAGAACGAGCATGATTATTCTTTTGGGTTTGAGGGCAGAGAGTTGAGAATTATTTTTTCGATTGGGTTCTAATAGCAGTTCAGTGGATGATCCCTGCTGGGATGTGAACCCTTCTGTTTCTTGGGTCGTGATTCAGATGGTTGCTATGTTTGGTATGATGGAGCGGTAGACGATTGTTAGATTATGTCTGGAGAGAATTTGATGTGTTGGTTTTCCTCCAGGATTGGGAATCCCTGTTAGGATCCAGGTGTCCTAAGAGGATGGAAGCTGTGTGGCATGAGAACCTATCGATGGTTCCATTTGGTGATTGGATTTGATCTGTATGTGGAGGAGCAATTTCGAGGGATAAATCTAATTTAAGTGGGGGACAATTTTAACATCTGGATTTCCAGGTATGATAAAATGAGTATTTATTTTCGAAGTTATGAGGAGTAACTCGACGAATTGGCTCCTTAACATGTCGAGTACGATCGCGGCTTGGTGACGTGGAAAATAAAAAGGAATTATGTGAATATTATGTGAAATATGTGTTTATTTGCTGAATTATTATAATTTAATGAATTAAGAATAAAACTGAGTGTCGAAATAAATATTATATAAAGCTGATATCTATGTAGAAAGTTGTAATGGTTGAAATAAGGATTCTGGTGATATAAAGAATACCGAAATCCGAGTTATAACGAAGAACTTATGACTTGTCGAAGTTTTGCAACAAAACCGACACAATGCTATATGACGTAAAAAGTGAATTTACGATGAAATGCTTTTTAGCATTAGTGATCTAAATGAAAGTCGTAATATTCGTTTAGATCGAGTGATTTTTAGCCGAAACAATCTAAACGAGAATCGAAGATCTAATTCAATGGTAAAAAGACAGACGAAAACGGACATCAGATAATATTAATATAATATTAAAAATAAAGTCAAAAATAGCCGATGGAGTCTCAATGAAAGTTGTATATAATGAACGTCAAAAACGGATATAAAGAACATCAAAACCGGAGTTCGTATGTGAATGATATGAATTTATGAAGTTCGGAGCACAAACTTTGAGAATTTGACTGCATTCACGACGTGAACACAGTGTTCACGAGGTGAACTCAGTAAACGACGTGTTTAAAGCCTAGAAGACACCAGACAAGCCTAGGGGATGACCAGAATCAAAAGTCACGACGTGAACAAGCCTGGTTTACAACGTGAATGTTGAACTTGCACCCTATAAATAGAATTAAAGGGGTAGTCGCCCAAGGTTGCTAGTTCACTCTTCTCTCACCCTTATTACCTCGATTTACATGCAAAGAAGTACCCCCGAAGCCCCGATATCATCCCTACACCCGAAGCAAGTCCAAGAGCCCCGAAGATCCCGAGAAAAAGAGTTTTCAAGCCGAAACTTTTCCCGTGTGGAGCCCGGTTTTTGAGAAAACATTCTGGTTTTTATCGGAGACGATCACTTTAAGAGAAGAGGTGATGCCCGATTACCGTTTTATCAAGCGGGTATGTAGTCACTTTCACCTTACACATAGATATGAAGTATTTTATACAAAATACGTGCTATATGTAATTATATTGTTTGTTTATTTGAGATGGGTATTGAATGAATATTTTATACAGGTTTTAAAATGATTTAAATTGCATATGTATTTTTATTTACAAATATGTTGGTTATAACATGGGTAGATGAAATAGCTAGTGTGTGTTAAAATGATGAGATATCTCGATATTTTTGTTGTTTCAGTCATCTAACGGAGTATAAATGACGACCACATACTTTTCTAGACAGTCCAATGGAACACTATCAAGCTCACAATCTGTAGATGTTTTTGAATTTAGTGTTTTGTGGTATACTCCATCCCCCACATGGTTTCCTTATTTGACACAAATTGTTAAGGAATCCCCTAAAGCAATGTTGCCACCCCGATGAAAATCCTTAGATTAGGTTCCTTGTGATAGGTGTTTAGGGATGTAAACTAAGGATAAAGAAAATGGGTAATCAAGGTTATTATTGGTTGATAAAATTAATATATTTATTTTGGATTGATAAATTTATTGTTGGGTGATGAAATTAATAAATTTATTTTTGGTTGATGAAATTAATAAATTTATTATTTGTGGGTTGAAAACCCTATATGCTCACCAGACTCCCGAGCATGACCCACTCAGTTTTCGGTATTACAAGTAGTAGACCTCGAGCGTAGTTTGGAGGTTGAAGAGGGATTTTTGAATTATAAGCTAGTAGTTGTAAATATATGTTGCAAGGCTTATAATTTACTGTTTATATGCTTTTGGTCTGTTTCCGAACATGACATTCCGATGTTTTTGATATATAATGAAAATATTTATTTCTTTAAGAAATGTTTGGTTAAATTTTTATTATATTCTTTTTAGGAACAAATTCCGCAACATAATTTGGAAAATTAGTTTGATTTTATTTTAAAAGCATAAACTAAATCCATTTTTTCTGGCCGAGAAAATTAGGGATGTCATAGAGATGGAGATGAAGAGGAAACCTGAGGGGGTTCAATCAGGGAGTTCAGGCAAGAAGCCCATGGTATCAGACCATAGACCTAGGAGGCAGTAGACCCGCAATCATTGTGGAAAATGCGGCAAGTTGCACGAGGGGGCGTGCAAGGCAGGAAGTTCAGGTTGTGTTAAATGCGACCGAACTAGGCATATCAGCAGAGATTGTACATCTACTACCTCTACCACGATAGTATTAGATCTGATTTTTTTCCAGTGCAATCAGAGGGGACACAAGTGGTCCCCGTTCCCGAGTTTAGCAACTGTAGGACAGGTGGCAGCACCCGCCCTGACTATATTGAAGATTACAGATGACGGTTAGGGCTGGGGTGAGGCGCATGCGGCAAAGAGTAGGGCCTTTCAGTTGAAAGCCAATGAGGAACGAGCACCTCTCAACGTGGTGATGGGTGTCACCCATTCTTTTTTTTTTCGCTCACGCTAAACAAGCAATTCTTAGGGGCTCCTGGAGAACTACATTGCCCACTAGTTGTAGAGATAGTAGATGATAGTACCGTCAGGGTTGCAAGGGTTCACCAAGGATGTACTCTACAATTATTCAATGAGTAGTTCCCAGTGGATTTGGTTCCTAGTCCCCTATGAGGGAACAAGGTCATCATCGATATGGATTGGTTGAACACCAATGGGGCAGTTACTGACTGCGAGCTGCAACTGGTGAGGGTCAGCACTCCTAGTAGGGCAGGGTTAGTGATTCAGGGGGAGAGGTCAGTGGGTGGATTAAATCTATGTTCAACAGCGAGAGTGAGATGCTATCTCCAGCAGGGTTGTGCAGGTTACATCTTTTATGTCATGGATACTCAAGATAAGGGTAAGGTGACAGTTGATAACGTATTGGTAGTGCGAGAGTACCCAGACGTATTCCCTGAGGATTTACTTGGGATACCTCAAGAGAGACAGGTTGAGTTTAGGATTGACCTAGTCCTTGGGGAGACTCCAATAGCCAAGGCACCATATCGGTTGGCTCCTCCCGAGATGCAGGAGTTGTCTATGTAGCTGCAAGATCTACTAGACAAGGGATTTATAAGGCCGAGCAGTTTGCCATAGGGAGCCTCAATCTTGTTTTTTAAGAAGAAGGACGGGTCACATCGCATGTGTATAGACTAGCGGGAGCTGAACAAGGCAACAATGAAGAAACGTTACCCACTTCCAAGGATAGATGATTTTTTGATCATCTTCAGGGTGCATCGTGGTTCTCCAAGATTGATCTACGGTCTGGGTATCACTAGATCCAAGTCAGGGACGATGATGTGCAGAAGACAACTTTTAGGACTCGCTATGGTCATTATGAGTTTGTGGTGATGCCTTTTACGCTTACCAATACTCCAACCGTGTTGGTGTACCTCATGAACCGCATGTGTAGAACGATGCTGGATTGGTCTGTAATAGTTTGCATTGATGACACCTTTGTTTACTCCAAGACTCAGGAGCAGCATGAGGAGAACCTGAGGGAAGTGCTGGAGACACTAAGGAGGGAGATACTTTATGCGGAGCTCTCCAAGTGCGAGTTCTGGTCGCGCGAGGTGCAGTTTCTTTGTCATATTTTCAACCATAAGGGTATTCTGGTTTATCCAACCAAGATAGAGGCCATGATGCAGTGGGATATTTGGAGGTCTCCAAATCAGATTCGGAGTTTCATGGGTCTAGCGGGTTATTACTGGAGATTCATTCAGGACTACTCCAAGATTGTAGTTCCTTTGACCTGACTAACCAAGAAGTCAGTGGTTTTCTGCTAGGGACCTGAGTAGCAGGAAACTTTCAAGACTCTCAGGAAGCGGTTGTGCGAGGCACTGATTCTAACGTTTCCAGAAGGAGTTGATGACCTCATACGTCACAACGTGAATTTCCGAAACATTTTTTTTCATTTTTAATCATAATAAATTTCATAAGAACAATTTCAAAACCTATTATATCACATATTATCTCAATAAACAACCCAGAATCTTAAGTACATAAATCTTCATCAGTGTGTACAAATCATGTTGGAGCCTTCCCACGATCCTCGCTAGTACCGGAAACACATATCACATAACACGGTAAGCATAAACGCTTAGTGATCTCCCTAAAGTACCACATAAAACATATACGCCACTTAAGTCCATAACTCTATGGGACCTTCTGATACATGTGTCTCACGGGACTTCCATCCCAACCCTGGTAGACCTTCCGGTCCTACTCGTAATGACCTTCTGTTCCTCCTCATCGATCTTTCCGTCCGTCTCATCTTGACCTTTCGGTCCATACCCTGTTCACGTTCTGGTCCATTCCATGCTACTCATAACATAACAAATCACATACATATCACATATCAACATATATCACATATTCTACATAGCGTATAACACCTTTCGGTCACACATAATTACCACTCTCGGTAGAGTATAGTGAGAAGACTCACCTCTTATGTAGTCAGATAAACTCTCGTGCTTGAATATCCCGACCTAGCCTCCTCCTATCAATAGGATAACATCTCTAATCAAAATCCTCTCATGTTCTCATCTCTAATAATGGGTAGAAGACCATTCTACCCCTCTCTTACCTCTCTTGAATCTCTAACAAAGTTACAAAATGATACGAGTCTTCTACGCACTCCGTCTTCACCCAAGTGGATCATCGGGTACCTGTCTAATGTGGACCTGAGAATACAAGCAGTTTGAAAATCAGCATAAAGCTAGTGAGTTCATAAGCGGTTTTGTTTTCTGAAAATGTACATGTTCCTTTTTGTTTCTGTTTCTGAAAAAAGTTACACACCTAGAAAATCCCGTATTTTCTGAAAAGTTGGTTATCAAATCCAAAATGTAATGTAAAAGACATATACTGAAAACATGTTTACCCTTGTGAAAGTATTACCCCAGGAAAATCCTATATTTTCCTGAATGTTGGTTACGAAATGTGAAAGTTGCATACTGAAAACCTGGTTGTCCTTGTGAATTGTATTAGTTTTAGCACGTATATAAAACTAATATGTGTAAATCATAGTTGCTTGTTCATTATTACCTTTTAGTAAATCTTTGTTATTCAAATTGCGAGTTCCATAACCATACAATAAGACTAAATATGGCAATAAGTCGTCCATATACCCTTATGACTCTCGTCACCCTGAACCTTTTGGTTTGGTCGTAGCTAGCGGCCAGGTGTGGGGTAATCAGCCCCGTATAGATCTATACACTCAAGTTACGCTCTCTAAATCCCAGAGATTCTAGTTATGGGGGCAGTCCTCCACTCGCGTAATCTCTTGGTGGAGTGTTACCGAGGACAAAACGATGTACTAGGTTTCATATTTCAAGTTCAAAAGTTATTCTTTTAACTGATACGATGTGGAAAACCATTTGTGAAAATATGAAGTGCAAATTTATATAATGTTTTTCACAAGTAATACGATAGTATGTTCCGCAAGTTCAAACTGTTATATGTTATGATTCTTGGTTTTAAAAGCATATAAATTTATGGAAAGCAACACATGTAAGAGCAATTTTAAAGCACAAATATTCCTTGTGCTTTGCTTGTATTCCCCCCCCCCCCTAAAAATAGTGAAAAACAGTGAAAAAGGGTAGGGGTATGAACTCACCGCTTAATGTAGGGTTCGAGTGTCAACGGATGCCCTGAACGTCTATGGCCCCTATTATTCATGTGATGACACATAGATGAATTAGAATTAAGGTGTTTCATGACTAAACATTATGGGAAAACATCCTTAGAGCTTGGAATTACTAAGAATAAGTGCCCTAGGATCCAGACTTAATGATTTATGCAAGTTTAGGGCCAAATGTGACCATTAAAGTGAGTGTACGGCTGGGGTGTGCGGCCAGGAGTGTGTGTGAGGCAGCACACAAGAGTGTGCAGCTGTGCAGAGTGTGTGTGTGGCCGTACACAGGGGTGTCCGGCCGTACACAGGGGTGTGCAGCCGTACACACCCCATTAGAGTCCATATGATGATTTTTGAAGTGTTTACTATTCACACTTAGGAGATTTGAAGGTATGATGCCCCCATATGAAGGTGTGTGGCCGCACACCTTCAAGTGATGATGAACATGATGAATATTATAAGTTTTAAGCTTGGGATTCAAGTGTTTACCACTATACTTAGCTTGAAGATGGAGTAGATCACAATTTGGAAGCTTTTCAAGTGTTCTTGGTTGATGATTTTAGGGAGAGAAAGTAGAGAGAGAGAAGAGAAACATCCAAATGAACGAATGAAGGGGTATCCATCCATATAAGGGTTTGAGTGTGTGGTTGAGGGTGTGTGCGGTTGGGTGTGCGGCCGCACACACCTTATTTGGTGTGTTTAGTCCGATTTTGTGATACTTAAGCACTTTCCAACCCTTCCTAGGACTTATATCTAGGATATACTATGTCTAGTGCACCCATATGGAACCACAAGATGTAACAAAAGATAATGAACTCAAGTTTTAGTGTTGAGCACAGATCAATTACATGGCTAGAAGTTTCGGGTTGTCACAATATGCCCTCGTTAGATGGAATTTCATCCCGAAATTCAAAGTTACGGTACAAATCATGGATTTGGAAAGAGATAAGGATATTTCTGTTCTCATTGAGTCTTTACGCTCCCAAGTGAACTACGGTCCTCGCTTGGCATTCCAGCGAACCTTCACTATCGGGATGCGACTTTGTTTCGTGTGTTTGATCTCTCGATCCATGATTTCGATTGGTTCTTCCACAAAGTTCAGGTTCACATCGATCTTGATTTCACCAAGAGGGATCACGAGAGTTTCATCGGACAAACACTTCTTAAGATTAGAGATGTGAAAGACAAGATGAATGTTGCTAAGTTCATGGGGTAAACGAAGTTTATAGGTTACTGGACCGATCCTGGTGAGGATCTCGAAGGGTCCAATGTACCTCGAATTAAGTTTCCCAAGCTTCCCAAAGCGTATCATGCCTTTCCAGAGCGAGACCTTCAACAGGACATGGTATCCAACCTGGAATTCAAGAGGTTTCCGTCGGGTATCAGCATAACTTTTCTGTCTATCACGTGAAGCTTTCAGTCGTTCTCGGATTTGGATGATCTTTTCGGTGGTTTCACGGATGATTTCAGGACCAGTGAGAGCACTATCGGGAAATCGACTCTTGGTCAGCTATGTGTCCCCTACCTCGAACCGGAACAGAAGGGATCTGCACTTGCAACCGTAAAGGGCTTCGAACGGAGCAACCTTGATGCTGGTGTGGTAACTGTTATTGTACGAGAACTCGATCAAAGGAAAATGTGTGTCCCACGACTTGCCAAAATCGATGACACATGCCCTGAACATATCTTCCAGGGTTTGGATAGTTCTTTCACTCTGTCCATCGGTCTGAGGGTGATAAGCTGTGCTCATGTCAAGCTTAGTTCCAAGAGACTTCCAAAATCTGGAGGTAAACCTGCTATCTCGGTCAGAGATAATGGACGCAGGTACACCGTGCAGTCGAACTACCTCTTGGATGTGGATCCGTGCGAGTCTTTCCATCTTAAACGATTCTTTAATCGGGATGAAGTGAGCGGATTTGGTTAAAGGATCGAGAATTACCCAAATGGTATCGTACCCAGTAGAACACTTGGGTAACTTGGTGATGAAGTCCATGGGCATCTGCTACCACATTGGCCTTACCGGGATGGTAGCAGATTTCCCACTCATAATCGCTGAGTAGTTATACCCATCGCCGTTGCCTCATGTTTAGGTCCTTCTGATTGAGGATGTGCTGCAGGCTTTTATGGTCAGTGAAGATCGTACACTTGGTTCCGTAGAGATAATGTCTCCAAATCTTAAATGCAAAGACTACGGCTCCTAACTCCAAGTCATGTGTGGTATAGTTGACCTCGTGTGCTTTCAGCTGCCTTGAGGCATAAGCAATCACTTTTCATCTTTGCATAAGCACACAGCGTAAGCCCTGATTAGGTGCATCACAATAGACAACGAAGTCATCCGTCCCTTCGGGAAAGGACAGAACTGGCGTGCTGCACAAGGCTTGCTTTAATGTCTGTAACGCTGATTCTTGCTTTTCACCCCAACAAAAGGGTACACCTTTCTGTGTTAGAGTGGTTAGGGGTTCGGCGATTTTGGAAAAGTTCTGGATGAATCTCCAATAATAGCCAGTGAGACCCAAGAATTGACAGATTTCTGTGGGTGTATTTGGTGCCGACCAATTCTCTATCACTTTAATCTTGTAAGGATCCACATGAATACCTTCCTCGCTTAACACATGACCGAGGAAAGTCACCTTCCGTATCCAGAACTCACACTTGGAAAATTTCGCGTAGAGCTTCTCGGATCTAAGGGTTTCCAACACTAACCTCAAGTGTTTCTTGTGGTCTTCTTCGCTTCTAGAGTAGATGAGGATGTCATCAATGAAAACGATAACGAATTTATCTAAGAAGGAACGGCACACCCGGTTCATCAAGTCCATGAACACTGCTGGTGCATTGGTTAGACCGAAGGGCATCACTACGAACTCGTAGTGTCCATACCAAGTCCTGAAAGCTGTTTTGGAAACATCACTCTCAAGAACTCGTAGCTGATGGTACCCCGACCGAAGTTCTATCTTTGAGAAGTAGCTGGCTCCCTGGAGTTGATCAAAGAGTTCATCTATTCGCGGAAGAGGATATCGGTTCTTTACGGTCAACTTGTTCAGCTCACGGTAGTCGATACACATCCGGAAGGATCCATCTTTATTCTTGACAAACAATACCGGAGCTCCCCAGGGTGAGGAACTCGATCTGATGAACCCTTTACTGAGTAGCTCATTGAGTTGGCTGGATAACTCCTGCATCACTGCTGGATATCAGCATGATTGGGACTCAACCAATCCATCCCTATGATAACATCAAAGCTTTTAATGGAAACTGGCATAAGATCGATGGGAAATGAATGATTGTTCAGGGCAAGGGTACAACCTATGAATACATTGCTAGCGCTTTCTTTCTCACCGTTAGCCATCTCGACGGTAAAGGTTTTAGTTAGAGATTGGGGATTATGTTTTAGATTATGTTTGAATGCGTGACTAACAAAACTTCTTTCGGCACCCGAATCGAAAAGAACACTAGCATAAAAGTTGTCGAGAAGGAATGTACCCGAAACAATAGTGGGATCGGCGATTGCCTCCTCCCATCCCATGACTAGGACTCTCCCGGTGTTATCAGCGGCCGCCTTCTTGGGGCAGTTTCTTTTGATATGTACAACTTCTCCAGAATTGTAGCAGGCTTGACCAACACCTGCTCCAGAAGATTGATTTGTGGATTGGACTGGTATTTTACAGAATCTGATCGTATGGCCCTTTCTACCACAGTTGGTGCATGTTAAGTCACGGCAAGGGCCGGGTTTATGGTGGTACTTGCACTTTTCACATTGAGGAAGGCTACCAGCATACTTACTAGTAGGTATTTGAGTTGTGGATCCCACAACAGAAGCAACAGTAACAGGGGTAGTAGCAGCATGGACTGCTACAGTCTGCTGTTTCTTCGAAGATCCTTGAGAAGGTTGGTCTCTCTTCTTCTTCCAAAAATTCCTTTTCTCACCACTATTCTTGGTCGGTTCAGGGGTGGCGGTTGTTTCCTCAACGTCATCATTGTGGTCGATTAGGGTCTGGGCTAAATTCTTGTCACTATCATACGTATCCGGCCGTGCAGCGAAGACGTTTCCTTTTGTTGGTTGGGTTAGCCCCCAAATAAATTTCTCTATCTTCTTACTCTCCGTGGTAACCAATCCTGGACAGAGTAGTGCTAGGTCATCAAACCTTGAAGCGTATGAGGCAATATCGGAACCCTTCATCTTCAGGTTCCAAAGCTCGTGCTCCAACTTCTGCATTTCGCCGCGAGGGCAATACTCGGCTAGAAGGAGTTCTTTCATGGCTTCCCATCCAATGGAATTAGCTACCTGTAGGGTCAAGGATTTGACTCGGCCGTTCCACCAAGTCAGGGCTTTGTCGCTGAAGGTACAAGCTGCGAACTTTACTTTATCAGACTCCGAACAAGCACAGATTTCGAATATGGATTCGATTTTCTTGTACCATCGAGTGAGGGAAATGACACCTCCAGTGCCATCGAAGGATGTGGGTTTTGCGCTCATGAAGTCTTTATAGGAACCCCCTTTTCGGTGTCCATGGCTATCTTCTAGGTTTTGGGTTTGGATACCACCTCCCGAAGCACCGAAACCACCGGTGTTTAGTTGAGACATAGCAGCAACTATTGCGGTAATAAAAGCTGCCTGGAATATTACTGGGTCAAATTGAGAAGGAGGTGGTGGTGGAGGATTGTTGGCCTTGGAGCTGGGTATCTTTCTTTGAGGCATCTTGATCTAATAAGGTTAGGAAAGAGATGATGATAAGTTCTCCAAATTGAATCGAATGATTATGACAGTTATATCCTGAATAAGCGATAAAGCAGGAAAGAGTTATCAGAACAGATAATTTATCACTAAGGAATGATCAGGAAGCGACACTCGACTGAGGATATCTTTTAAGGATTGGCTCGAGAAATACTCCCATAGTATTTCATGGTTCATTATGACACTGATTCGATGTTTGTGGTATTTAGGTAAGTTTAGGCATGTCGTACACCACAGTCACTCCCAAGCACATGTTGGCCGTGTCTCGAATGAATATAGTTGGCCAGGCCATATTGATTCTAGACACGACTACATAACTGCCCAGGTTTAACCACAATACACAACACCCATTTACTTATGTTTTGTTCTACTTGTACTTATGGATCTCAACGGTTCGGTATACTTATATACTTTTGAAAATACTTATACTTTGAAGTATACATTTAGTTCATAGCACTTAAGCCCCTTAGTGTTTATAGTTTTATACCATGTATGGTTTTGGTATACTTTATTCACTATAAACAAGGGCTCTAATATGAATCTGTCACACCCCGAAAACCGAAGGCAGAATCATTTCCGGGGCGGACTCCACGTTGTGTATCAAATCCAATGCACATAGTAAGTAAAGTAAAACGACCATTACATTACATATGGAAAATTTTATATTTGTAAAGTTGTACAGGTGATACATAGTATATATATGAATAAAATGAGACAAGTCTTCTACGCACTCCGTCTTCGCCCAAGTGGATCATCGGGTACCTGTCTAATGTGGACCTGAGAATACAAGCAGTTTGAAAATCAGCATAAAGCTGGTGAGTTCATAAGCGGTTTTGTTTTCTGAAAATGTACATGTTCCTTTTTGTTTCTGTTTTTGAAAAGTTACACACCCAGAAAATCCCGTATTTTCTGAAAAAGTTGGTTATCAAATCCAAAATGTAATGTAAAAGACATATACTGAAAACATGTTTACCCTTGTGAAAGTATTACCCCAGGAAAATCCTATATTTTCCTGAGTGTTGGTTACCAAATGTGAAAGTTGCATACTGAAAACCTGGTTGTCCTTGTGAATTGTATTAGGTTTAACACGTATATAAAACTAATATGTGTAAATCATAGTTTCTTGTTCATTATTACCTTTTAGTAAATCTCTGTTATTCAAATTGCGAGTTCCATAACCATACAATAAGACTAAATATGGCAATAAGTCGTCCATATACCCTTATGACTCTCGTCACCCTGAACCTTTCGGTTCGGCCGTAGCTAGCAGCCAGGTGTGGGGTAGTCAACCCCGTATAGATCTATACACTCAAGTCACGCTCTCTAAATCCCATAGATTCTGGTTACGGGGGAAGTCCTCCACTCGCGTAATCTCTTGGTGGAGTGTTACCGAGGACATGTCTCCAATTTATGGGAATAACAAACTTACAGGTAATAATATGGAAAATATTGTTATGAAAGATGATCCTCCACTCACGTATTTCTGAGGAGTGTTACCGAGGACAAAACGATGTACTAGGTTTCATATTTCAAGTTCAAAAGTTATTCTTTTAACTGATACGATGTGGAAAACCATTTGTGAAAATATGAAGTGTAACTTTATATAATGTTTTTCACAAATAATACGATAGTATGTTCCGCAAGTTCAAACTATTATCTGTTATAATACTTGGTGTTAAAAGCATATAAATTTATGGAAAGCAACACATGTAAGAACAAGTTTAAAGCACAAATATTCCTTGTGGTTTGCTTGTATTCCCCCCTGAAAAAAGCGAAAAACAGCGAAAAAGGGTAGGGGTATGAACTCACCGCTTAATGTAGGGTTCGAGTGTCATTGGATGCCCTGAACGTCTATGGCCCCTATTATTCATGTGACGACACATAGATGAGTTAGAATTAAGGTGTTTCATGACTAAACATGATGGGAAAACATCCTTAGAGCTTGGAATTACTTAGAATAAGTGCCATAGGATCCCGTCATAATGATTTATTCAAGTTTAGGGCCAAATGTGAGCATTAAAGTGAGTGTATTACCTTGAAAGTGAGTGTGCGGCCAGGAGTGTGTGTGAGGCAGCACACAAGAGTGTGAGGCCGTACAGAGTGTGTGTGCGGCCGTACACAGGGATGTGCGACCGTACACACCTCATTTGAGTCCATATGATGATTTTTGAAGTGTTTTCTCTTCATACTTAGGAGATTTGAAGGTATGCTGCCCCCATATGAAGGTGTGCTGCCGGACACCTTCAAGGGATGATGAACATGATGAATATTATAAGTTTTAAGCTTGGGATTCAAGTGTTTACCACTATACTTAGCTTGAAGATGGAGTAGATCACAATTTGGAAGCTTTCCAAGTGTTCTTCGTTGATGATTTTAGAGAGAGAAAGTAGAGAGAGAGAGAAGAGAAACATCCAAATGAACGAATGAAGGGGTATCCATCCATATACGGTTTGATTGTGATGTTGAGGGTGTGTGTGGTTTGGTGTGCGGTCGCACACACCTTATTTGGTGTGTTTGTTCCGATTTTGTGATACTTAAGCACTTCCCAACCCTTCCTAGGTCTTATATCCAGGATATACTAAGTCTAGAGCACCCATATGGAACCACAAGATGTAACAAAAGATAATGAACTCAAGTTTTAGTGTTGAACACAGATCAATTACATGGCTAGAAGTTTCGGGTTGTCACATTATCCCCCCGTTAAAGGGAATTTCATCCCGAAATTGAAAGTTATGGTACAAATCATGGATTTGGAAAGAGATGCGGATATTGCTGTCTCATTGAGTCTTCACGCTCCCAAGTGAACTCCGGTCCTCGCTTGGCATTCTAGCGAACCTTCACTATCGGGATGTGAATTTGTTTCGTGCGTTTGATCTCTCGATCCATGATTTCGATTGGTTCTTTCACAAAGTTCAGGTTCTCATTGATCTCGATTTCATCAAGAGGGATCACGAGAGTTTCGTCAGACAAACACTTCTTAAGATTAGAGACGTGAAAGACAGGATGAATGTTTCTAAGTTCATGGGGTAAATGGAGTTTATACGCTACTGGACCGATCCTGGCGAGGATCTCGAAGGGTCCAATGTACCTCGGATTAAGTTTCCCACGCTTCCCAAAGCGTATCATGCCTTTCCAGGGCGATACCTTCAACAGGACACGGTCTCCAACCTGGAATTCCAGAGGTTTCCCTCGGGTATTAGCATAACTTTTCTATCTATCACGTGAAGCTTTCAGTCGTTCTCGGATTTGGATGATCTTTACGGTGGTTTCACGGATGATTTCAGGACTAGTGAGAGCACTATCAGGAAATCGACTCTTGGTCAGCTGCGTGTCCCCTACCTCGACCCAGAACAGAGGGGATCTGCACTTGCGACCGTAAAGGGCTTCGAATGGAGCAGCCTTGATGCTGGTGTGGTAACTGCTATTGTAGGAGAACTCGATCAAAGGCGAATGTGTGTCCCATGACTTGCCGAAATCGATGACACATGCCCTCAACATATCTTTTAGGGTTTGGATAGTTCTCTCACTCTGTCCATTGATCTGAGGGTGATAAGTCGTGCTCATGTCAAGCTTAGTTCCAAGAGACTTCTGAAGAGACTACCAAAATCTGTAGGTAAACCTGCTATTTCGGTCAGAGATAATGGACGCAGGTACACCATGCAGTCGAACTACCTCTTGGATGTAGATCTGTGCGAGTCTTTCCATCTTAAACGATTCTTTAATCGGGATGAAGTGAGCAGATTTGGTTAAACGATCGACAATTACCCAAATGGTATCGTACCCAGTAGGACACTTGGGTAACTTGGTGATGAAGTCCATGGAAATCATCTCCCATTTCCATTCAGGTATCTTGGGTTGCTGGAGCAGACCCGAGGGTTTCTGGTACTCAAGTTTCACTTTCGCACAAGTCAGACACTTGCCCACAAACGTAGTGATCTCGGATTTCATGTTCAGCCACTAGTATTGTTTCTTGAGATCTAGGTACATCTTGTCTGAACCTGGGTGAATAGAGTATCTGGTCTTGTGTGCTTCTTCCATGACGATCTCCTTGAATCCTCCGGACTTTGGAATCCAGATTCGGTCCATGAAACAGTAGACTCTATCACCTCTGATCTCAAATTTCTTATCCATTCCCCTTAGGTCTTCACTTGATTCATTCTCGGGTTTAAGGGCTTCTATCTGGGCGTCTCGTACTTGCATGGATAAATGGGAATGGATAGTCATGGTCAGGGTCTTCACTTTTCGGCTTGAACTTTCCTTTCGGCTAAGGGCATCTGCTACCAAATTAGCCTTACCGGGATGGTAGCAGATTTCACACTCATAATCGCTGAGTAGTTCTACCCATCACCGTTGCCTCATGATTAGGTCCTTCTGATTGACGATGTGCTGCAGGCTTTTATGGTCAGTGAAGATCGTACACTTGGTTCCGTAGAGATAATGTCTCCAAATCTTCAATGCAAAGACTACGACTCCTAACTCCAAGTCATGTGTGGTATAGTTGACCTCGTGTGCTTTCATCTGTCTTGAGGCATAAGCAATCACTTTTCATCTTTGCATAAGCACACAGCATAAGCCCTGATTAGATGCATCACAATAGACAACGAAGTCTTCCGTCCCTTCGGGTAAGGACAGAAATGGCGCGCTGCACAAGGCTTGCTTTAATGTCTGGAACGCTGATTCTTGCTTTTCACCCCAACAAAAGGGTAAACCTTTCTGTGTTAGAGTGGTTAGGGTTCGGCAATTTTGGAAAAGTTCTGGATGAATCTCCAATAATAGCCGGCGAGACCCAAGAATTGACAGATTTCTGTGGGTATATTTGGTGCCGACAAATTCTCTATCGCTTTAATCTTGGAAGGATCCACATGAATACCTTCCTCGCTTAACATGTGATCGAGGAAAGTCACCTTCCGTATCCAGAACTCACACTTGGAAAATTTCGCGTAGAGCTTCTCGGATCTAAGGGTTTCCAACACTAACCTCAAGTGTTTCTTGTGGTCTTCTTCGCTCCTAGAGTAGACAAGGATGTCATCAATGAAAACGATGACAAATTTATCTAAGAAGGTGTTGGATAAGGTGTCTAAGTCCATAACTATTTCTGGTATGTACTTGACCCGACCCGGCATGGTCCATTTGGGTTGCATGGCACCATGCAATTGGATAAACTAAATGAGAGAAACAACGCTTGGAGATTATTAATATATTATAAGTTCTAATATATTAATAATATTATTTGATTAGTTTGATCAAGAATTAATTTAGAATTAATTAAGTGATCAAAAGATAACTAATTAAATATATGGGTTGATTAAGTAAATCATCCATATCTTGTATAGTGGGCTAAAAGGCTCCATGGATCATCAAGTTGGGTTCCACCCATAGGATGCTCCATGGATGCTCCATGGGAGTTACAAACCCATGGGTCATGGAAATGAAGAGTCATGACACATTAGGGTTTAACCCTAGATGTGTCAACACTATATAAGGAATATGATCTCCTCCCAAATCGGTTACACTAAGGCAAAAGGGGGCTTGGCCGATTTTGAAGAGTGTGTATTCTCTCATAAGTTCTTCCAAGAGCATTTGGTGTTGTGTGAAGCATTTGAGGCATCACCACTTGAGGTGCTAGGCTCACAAGGTTTCAAGGAACACAAGCAACAACAAGGTAAGTTATTCTATCTATCCTTTATGTTAAAATTGTTCCCCATGTATGCTAGATAGGAATATAACCTTGGAATTCAACTTTGCATGACAAATTAGACAAACATAGATCCAAGGTTATTAGGGTTGCATGTACACTTAGGAAGTGTTAGAATGCTCAAAACCCATCAGTGGTATCAGAGCCTAGGTTTGTTTGTTCTTATTTGTTCTTAAAAGTTGAAAACAGAATCGAAAATTTGCTGTCTGCGATCGGACTCGTCGAGTCCATAGGGGGGACTCGTCGAGTCCACGTGTATCTTCAACCAACTCGGCGAGTCATGTTCATGCACTCAGCGAGTAGGGTCGAATGAGTGCAGAATTTCGATTCAGTTGCTGGAAAATGAATTAGAAACATTACCCTAAACTGTTTTAGTAAATGTAAACTTGTTTTTGGTGGTGTAATGTTTTGCTAATTCATTTACAACAACTAGTTATCAAAATTACAAAGTTTTATGTAATTTTTGATTATGTTCATATTCATGTTCTTGTTCTTATGATGTTTTAGATGATCATAGGAATTATTTGTAACCTATTTGATAGTTTAATTCTTGATCATAATGTGTTTTAATGGAGTCCATAACTTATCCTTAAGTTATGGAAAACCAAGAGTCACTTGAGTTAAAAACCATTAAGAAAACACAAGAGTTATAAAAATGAAGAGTCTTCATTTTATGACTCTATTAAACTCATAAGTTACAAGAAATGAAAAGTTTTGAAAGTTACAAAACTTGCCCTCAAGTTTTGGAACAAGTAAAGTTAAGTTAAAACTTTAGTTCCAACCCCTAGAATTTTAAAAGTTAAAATTCAACCCTTATACTTATATTATGATAATTTAATAATTATATATATATATATGTATAAGAATAAAGTCGTCTTACCGCTAGTACGCCTCATTCACGAAGCCGGTCTATAAGGTGGGTATAAGGTTGTTGCCTATAAAATGGTGACTTAATGGGTGTATATTCTCACCCACCGCTTGCTTGACTGGTGGAGGGTCGTTAGCCGAACGGGTAAGACAAGGACTTATAAATTCTCATTCAAAGTATGATGAATATAATAAAGTAACTAAATGTTTATTAAATTCCCAATCTTAGTTACTTTAGGAAAAATGTGAATAAGGTGCTAATCCATGAAATTACACTTTACACTTTGTCTGAGTCGTTAGTGGAGTGTGTGTGGTTAACCGGCACACTAACTTGGACTTAACAAGGTAGGTAAAGGGTGACTTAAGGTTTATTATAGTATCGGTGGAGCGTGTGTGGTTTACCGGCACATCGATTGAGTGATAAACTTTAAGGGTACCAAGTGATTTGCATGGTTACTTCACACCTCGTTTTGTGATCCTCGGCATCCCAGTCACAAAACCTGGAGGGCACTCCCGAGATTGAAACATGCCTTTGAAAAGTTCATTGGATCTCAAAGAATCTAGGAATTTCTAAAACCAATAAAAACTAAATATCTAATATTTCGGTTTTCGTGGTGGAAATTGGTGAATCGTCATTCACCTACCTTTCAAATATGGTATAGCTTAGATTACGGCATACCTCTTCTAAGTTATATTATATTGTGATTGGATCCTAGCCTTAATATTACATTTGGGTGTTTTATTAAGGACTCTCTTAAATCTAAACTAAACTTCTTCTTCTTTTTCAGATGTCTTCAACTAATGCTTCTGGCTCGAATCCTAATGGCTCCTTTACTCTTATGAGTCTATGTGGGAAAGTCACCTTCGATGGATCCAACTTCAATAAGTGGATCAGAAACATCAGGATGATTACCCGCTACGAGGACAAAGAATATGTCCTTGACAAGGAGCTTAAGGAAATTGACGAGTCCACTGCAACTCCCCAGGAGATCGCTGACTTTCATACTCATGAAAGAGATGCAACCAAGGTGGCTTGCATCATGTTAGCCACCATGACAGCTGAACTCCAAAAGTCTTACGAAGACTTCTACCCTTATGAAATGCACCAAGATTTGATGGAAATATACCATCAAAGTGCACGACAAGAGAGGTACGAAGTCATCTGCTCCATGATAACAACCATGATGAAGGACGGAGAGTCCGTTACGAGCCATATGCAGAAAATGCAAAGGTATGTGGATCGTTTGCTGAAGCTTAATGTGAACTTCCCTGAGGAGCTTGCAATAGATATCATTTTGCACTCCTTACCATCGTGCTATGATCAATTCCGCATGACATATCACATGAACAAGGAAGAGGTCACCCTCAGCAAACTTCAGGGACTTCTCAAGACCGCAGAAACAGGTCTTAAGGGGAAGTCGGTTGCTATCACTCCTACTCCAGACTCAACTCCGGTCTTGGCAATCGAGCAAAGTCGAGGGAGGAAGAGAAAGAGATCATCGAAGGGTACCAAGGCTCGGACCCTTGATGGCTCTTCTTCAAGTGGAACCAAGAAAGGTTTCATTACTCCTTCTTCTGACCCAAAAGAGGCTGAATGCTTCTATTGCCACGAAAAAGCTCATTGGAAGCGGAACTGCCCAAAGTACCAGCAAGATGTAAAGGATGGGAAAGTCAAACCCAACCATGCAGGTATTTACACTATCATTTCTAATAACTCACCCCATTCGAAATCTTGGGTCCTTGATACAGGTTGCGGAATTCATATTTGCTGTGACTTGCAGGGACTAGGAAGAAGTAAGAATGTGGAGCAAGGAAGAATAAACTTAATCATGGGGAATAGGAAAGTTACACCTATCACCAAGATTGGAGTTTATACTTTATCGCTAAGTAGTGGGTTAAATTTAGATTTGAATAAATGTTGTTATTCGCCAGAAATGGCAAGAAATATTATTTCCTTTCATGCATTGTACAAACAAGGTTTCACCTTTTCGTTTGATAATGTAGTTGGTTCAATTAATGCTTTCTTTAATAATGTACTTTATTTTAAAGCATTACCTTGTGATGGTGTGTATGAAGCTGTATCTATTGTAGATAACTTAGGAAATAATGTTTTGTGTATTGATTCTACTAATAATAATAACTTGGATAAAGCATCATTATGACATTGTCATCTTGGACATATAAGCAAGAAACACATAGGCCAACTCCAAAAGGATGGAGTCTTGGAGTCGTTTGACCTAAAGTCAAATGATAGTTGCGAATCATGCTTACTTGGAAAAATGACAAAGTCACCCTTCACAGGCTCATGTGAAAGGGGTGAAGGTTTGTTGGACCTTATACACACGGATGTGTGTGGACCATTCAAACATGCCACAAGAGATGCTAATCGTTATTATTTGACTTTTACCGATGATTACAGTAGATATGGATATGTCTACTTAATCAAGCATAAGTCAGAGACTTTCGAGAAGTTTAAGGAATTTAAACAGGAAGTCGAGAATCAATTGGGCAAGAACATTAAGATGCTTCGATCCGATCGAGGTGGTGAGTATCTTAGTTCAGAGTTCCTCGACTATCTAAAGGAATGTGGGATTGTCTCACAATTGACACCTCCCAGGACACCGCAGTTGAATGGTGTGGCTGAGAGGCGTAATCGGACCTTGTTGGACATGGTTCGTTCCATGATGAGTCGAGCTTCGCTACCAATCTCATTCTGGGGGTATGCCTTAGAGACTGCCGCCCATATCCTCAATCTAGTCCCTACAAAGAAAGTTGCCAAAACTCCTCACGAGATGTGGACTGGTAAAGTACCTAAACTAGACCACATCAAGATTTGGGGCTGCGAGGCTTTCGTGAGACGCGAGACTCATGATAAGCTTGAACCCCGAAGCGAGAGGTGTATTTTCATCGGCTACCCACAACATTCCTTTGGTTACCTCTTCTACAGACCTAGTGACAACGTGGTCTTTGTAGCAAGAATAGGAGTCTTTCGAGAGAGAGAGAGTTTACAAGCCAAGGAGACAGTGGGAGGCAAGTTGATCTTGAAGAAATTCAAGAGTCAAGTGATGAAGGAACTTCAAACTCTAGCCCTCAACTTGAGGAGGTAACTCCTGTTGAGCCAATTGACGAATCTGTACCTCTGAGACGTTCCACGAGAGTTAGGAGTGCACCTGAGCATTACTATGGATTCCATATTACTGCAGAAGGTGAGACACTTATTAGTGATGAGACACTAGTAAGTCATGATGACCCTAACAGCTACGAGGAAGCCATGGCGGGCCCCGAGTCTGCTAAATGGAAAGAGGCTATGGATTGCGAGATACAATCCATGTATGACAATCAAGTTTGGAACTTGGTTGAGAATGTACCAGGTCGAAAGACTGTAGGGTGCAAATGGGTCTTCAAAAAGAAGACCGACATGGATGGTAAAGTACACACTTATAAGGCTAGGCTGGTTGCAAAGGGCTTCTCTCAAATTCCTGGAGTGGACTATGATGAGACCTTTTCTCCGGTAGCCAAGATTAAGTCTATTCGGGTTCTGTTAGCCATAGCCGCATTTCATGACTATGAAATTTGGCAAATGGATGTCAAAACCGCTTTCCTTAATGGGAAGTTGGCTGAAGATGTTTACATGAGTCAGCCAGAGGGTTTTGTCAGTAACGAGTACCCTAATAGAGTGTGTAAGCTTGAGAAATCCATTTATGGATTAAAGCAAGCACCTCGCAGATGGAATCTTTGCTTTGATGAAAAGGTCAAGGAATTTGGCTTTTCTAGGAGTGAAGATGAATCTTGTGTATATGTCAAGGCTAGTGGGAGTATAGTTAGCTTTTTGGTATTGTATGTGGATGACATACTACTCATAGGAAACGACATTCCAACCTTGCAGGAAGTAAAGTCCTGGCTTGGAAAGTGTTTCGCTATGAAGGACCTTGGTGAAGCTGCCTATATTTTGGGGATAAGAATCTTGAGAGATCGGAGTAAAAGACTAATTGGACTTAGTCAAAGTACCTACTTGGAGAAGATTCTGAAGAGATTCAGAATGCAAGACTCCAAGAAAGGAGAGTTGCCCATCCAGAGTAGCGCCAAGCTGAGTAAGACACAAAGCCCTAGCAATGAGGCTGAGATAGCAGAAATGAGTCGAATACCTTATGCTTCGGCTGTAGGTTCGATCATGTATGCTATGACGTGTACTCGACCTGATGTAGCCTTTGCCTTGAGCATGGTTAGCAGGTTTCAGGGGAATCCTGGCAAGGCACACTGGACTGCGGTAAAGAATATTCTCAAGTACCTGCGAAGGACTAAGGACTGGGTCCTTACCCTCGGTGGGAGTGATGACTTGAGAGTTGTAGGGTATAGTGATGCTAGCTTCCAGACTGATAGGGATAACTTCCGCTCTCAGTCGGGCTGGGTCTTTACCCTAAATGGAGGAGCAATTTCTTGGAAGAGTTCCAAGCAAGAGACAGTGGCAGATTCTACTTGTGAATCAGATTATATTGCAGCTAGCGAAGCAGCAAAGGAGGCGTTATGGCTGAGGAACTTCATTGGAGACCTTGGAGTTGTACCAGCTATTAAAGAGCCGATGGAAATTTTCTGTGATAGTGAAAGTGCTGTTGCCTTAGCCAAGGAACCAAGGGATCACGGGAGATCCAGACACATCGACAGAAAATACCATTTCATCAGACATCGGATCGAAGAAGGACTCCTCGTGGCAAAGAGGGTATCATCGGATGAGAACCCAGCAGATCCCCTCACGAAGGGACTGACTCGGGTTAAGCATCTCCAGCATGCTCGGAGCATAGGGCTGAAGGATGATATTAAATTTAGTAGTTAGATAATCTCGAAATTTGTAAAGTGTAATTGACATTTGATGATGAATAAAAGTGTTTTATTTATAAGTAAAGTGTTGCTATCTCTTGTCGATCATTTACTATATTTCTTTTGCATGTTTTGACTTCCAGAATAATTTTGTTTGGTTTAACATATTATTCAAACCTCCACAGTCGGTCATATGTCGGAAGTAGGTATGAATCAAGACTGTCATGATTGGTTGTAGAGGTCTGGGACAAGGCTACAACAATCATGAGTGCTCATAAGTTCTGAGCATTGGACACAACCCACGCTCACTGGAATCACTTCATGGAATTCTATCTCGAGTGATCGTGAGACGGTAATATCATATAAGTCTTTAAACCTAGAGATATGATTTGTTACTTACGAGTTGGTTATGCATTGATTGTACGAAAAACGCATTGGTAACTCGATGTTATAAAATCGTGCTCTTATGTGTAATTCAATAAGTAGTAGAACAAACATATGAGTCGAAGTTTATCTGTTCCTTCTTGGATTAGAAGCTGATATCTGGGCCCCTCGATGATTTTGTTTTGACCTATGTACCGGGCCCGGTCAGAACTAGATTGATGTGTTCAATAAAGTTCTTTGTCAAACAAATCGGAAATCGGGAAACAAATGTTGGACAATAAGTAAGACATTGTTCCATGTATTTTTCCGACTGATATCTAGAACAGAGGATTATATGATCACTTATCTTAAATGGCGTACCATCATCTTCTCAAGTTTCAAGAAACCTTGTAAAGAGCTACGATTGCCGATCGGTTCCTGAAGTCATACTTGCAGTAATAGTTACTAGACTTATCCAAGTGGGAGACTGTTGGATAAGGTGTCTAAGTCCATAACTATTTCTGGTATGTACTTGACCCGACCCGGCATGGTCCATTTGGGTTGCATGGCACCATGCAATTGGATAAACTAAATGAGAGAAATAACGCTTGGAGATTATTAATATATTATAAGTTCTAATATATTAATAATATTATTTGATTAGTTTGATCAAGAATTAATTTAGAATTAATTAAGTGATCAAAAGATAATTAATTAAATATATGGGTTGATTAAGTAAATCATCCATATCTTGTATAGTGGGCTAAAAGGCTCCATGGATCATCAAGTTGGGTTCCACCCATAGGATGCTCCATGGATGCTCCATGGGAGTTACAAACCCATGGGTCATGGAAATGAAGAGTCATGACACATTAGGGTTTAACCCTAGATGTGTCAACACTATATAAGGAATATGATCTCCTCCCAAATCGGTTACACTAAGGCAAAAGGGGGCTTGGCCGATTTTGAAGAGTGTGTATTCTCTCATAAGTTCTTCCAAGAGCATTTGGTGTTGTGTGAAGCATTTGAGGCATCACCACTTGAGGTGCTAGGCTCACAAGGTTTCAAGGAACACAAGCAACAACAAGGTAAGTTATTCTATCTATCCTTTATGTTAAAATTGTTCCCCATGTATGCTAGATAGGAATATAACCTTGGAATTCAACTTTGCATGACAAATTAGACAAACATAGATCCAAGGTTATTAGGGTTGCATGTACACTTAGGAAGTGTTAGAATGCTCAAAACCCATCAGAAGGAACGGCACACCCGGTTCATCAAGTCCATGAACACTGCTGGTGCATTGGTTAGACCGAAGGGCATCACTACGAACTCGTAGTGTCCATACCAAGTCCTGAAAGCTGTTTTGAAAACATCACTCTCAAGAACTCGTAGCTGATGGTACCCTGACCGAAGTTCTATCTTTGAGAAGTAGCTGGCTCCCTGGAGTTGATCAAAGAGTTCATCTATTCGCGGAAGAGGATATCGGTTCTTTACGGTCAACTTGTTCAGCTCACGGTAGTCGATACACATCCGGAAGGATCCATATTTATTCTTGACAAACAATACCGGAGCTCCCCAGGGTGAGGAACTCGGTCTGATGAACCCTTTACTGAGTAGCTCATCGAGTTGGTTGGATAACTCCTGCATCACTGCCGGAGCTAAGCGATATGGAAACTTTGCTACGGGGGTAGCTCCAGGAATTAGGTCAATGTGAAATTCGACCTGACGTTCTGGAGGAATTCCTGGAAGCTCTTCTGGAAAGACATCAGGAAAGTTACAGTCTTCGGGGATGCTCGCGAGGTCTTTAATTTCCTTTTTCTCATTGATTACATAGGCTAGGAACGCTTGGAATTCCTTTCGTAAGAGTTTCTGAGCTTTGATGCAGGAAATGATACGAAGGTTGGAACTAAGTTTATCGCCATAGATTATGAGAGTTTGACCTGTGGGAAGGTTAGGACTAATGGCTTTTCCGTAGCAAAGGATATCAACATGATTGGGACTCAACCAATCCATGCCTATGATAACATCAAAGCTTTTAATGGAAACTGGCATAAGATCGATGGGAAATGAATGATTGTTCAGGGCAAGGGTACAACCTATGAATACATTGCTAGCGCTTTCTTTCTCACCGTTAGCCATCTCGACAGTAAAGGTTTTAGTTAGAGATTGGGGATTATGTTTTAGATTATGTTTGAATGCGTGACTAACAAAACTTCTTTCGGCACCCGAATCGAAAAGAACACTAGCATAAAAGTTGTCGAGAAGGAATGTACCCGAAACAACAGTGGGATCGGCGATTGCCTCCTCCCGTCCCAAGACTAGGACTCTCCCGGTGTTATCAGCGGCCGCCTTCTTGGGGCAGTTTCTTTTGATATGTACAACTTCTCCAGAATTGTAGCAGGCTTGACCAACACCTGCTCCAGAAGATTGATTTGTGGATTGGACTGGTATTTTACAGAATCTGATCGTATGGCCCTTTCTACCACAGTTGGTGCATGTAAAGTCACGGCAAGGGCCGGGGTTATGGTGGTACTTGCACTTTTCACATTGAGGAAGGCTACCAGCATACTTACTAGTAGGTATTTGAGTTGTGGATCCCACAACAGAAGCAGCAGTAACAGGGGTAGTAGCAGCATGGACTGCTACAGTCTGCTGTTTCTTCGAAGATCCTTGAGAAGGTTGGTCTCTCTTCTTCTTCCAAAACTTCCTTTTCTCACCACTATTCTTGGTCGGTTCAGGGGTGGCGGTTGTTTCCTCAACGTCATCATTGTGGTCGATTAGGGTCTGGGCTAAATTCTTGTCACTATCATACGTATCCGGCCGTGCAGCGAAGACGTTTCCTTTTGTTGGTTGGGTTAGCCCCCAAATAAATTTCTCTATCTTCTTACTCTCCGTGGTAACCAATCCCGGACAGAGTAGTGCTAGGTCATCAAACCTTGAAGCGTATGAGGCAATATCGGAACCCTTCATCTTCAGGTTCCAAAGCTCGTGCTCCAACTTCTGCATTTCGCCGCGAGGGCAATACTCGGCTAGAAGGAGTTCTTTCATGGCTTCCTATCCAATGGAATTAGCTACCTGTAGGGTCAAGGATTTGACTCGGCCGTTCCACCAAGTCAGGGCTTTGTCGCTGAAGGTACAAGCTGCAAACTTTACTTTATCAGACTCCGAACAAGCACAAATTTCGAATATGGATTCGATTTTCTTGTACCATCGAGTGAGGGAAATGACACCTCTAATGCCATCGAAGGATGTGGGTTTTGCGCTCATGAAGTCTTTATAGGAACCCCCTTTTCAGTGTCCCTGGTTATCTTCTAGGTTTTGGGTTTGGATACCACCTCCCGAAGCACCGGAACCACCGGTGTTTAGTTGAGACATAGCAGCAACTACTGCGGCAATAAAAGCTGCCTGGAATATTACTGGGTGAAATTGAGAAGGAGGTGGTGGTGGAGGATTGTTGGCCTTGGAGCTGGGTCTCTTTCTTTGAGGCATCTTGATGTAATAAGGTCAGGAAAGAGATGATGATAAGTTCTCCAAATTGAATCGAATGATTATGACAGTTATATCCTGAATAAGCGATAAAGCAGGAAAGAGTTATCAGAACAGATAATTTATCACTAAGAATGATCAGGAAGCGACACTCGACTGAGGATATCTTTTAAGGATTGGCTCGAGAAATACTCCCATAGTATTTCATGGTTCATTATGACACTGGTTCGATGTTTGTGGTATTTAGGTAAGCTTAGGCATGCCGTACACCACAGTCACTCCCAAGCACATGTTGACCGTGTCTCGAATGAATATAGTTGGCCAGACCATATTGATCCTAGACATGACTACATAACTGCCCAGGTTTAACCACAGTACACAACACCCATTTACTTATGTTTTGTTCTACTTGTACTTATGGATCTCAACGGTTCGGTATACTTATATACTTTTGAAAATACTTATACTTTGAAGTATACATTTTGTTCATAGCACTTAGGCCCCTTAGTGTTTATAGTTTTATACCATGTATGGTTTTGGTATACTTTATTCACTATAAACAAGGGCTCTAATATGAATCTGTCACACCCCGAAAACCGAAGGCAAAATCATTTCCGGGGCGGACTCCACGTTGTGTATCAAATCCAATGCACATAGTAAGTAAAGTAAAACGACCATTACATTACATATGGAAAATTTTATATTTGTAAAGTTATACAAGTGATACATAGTATATATATGAACAAAATGAGACAAGTCTTCTACGCACTCCGTCTTCGCCCAAGTGGATCATCGGGTACCTGTCTAATGTGGACCTGAGAATACAAGCAGTTTGAAAATCAGCATAAAGCTGGTGAGTTCATAAGCGGTTTTGTTTTCTGAAAATGTACATGTTCCTTTTTGTTTCTGTTTCTGAAAAGTTACACACCCAGAAAATCCCGTATTTTCTGAAAAGTTGGTTATCAAATCCAAAATGTAATGTAAAAGACATATACTGAAAACATGTTTACCCCTGTGAAAGTATTACCCCAGGAAAATGCTATATTTTCCTGAGTGTTGGTTACCGAATGTGAAAGTTGCATACTGAAAACCTGGTTATCCTTGTGAATTGTATTTGTTTTAACACGTATATAAAACTAATATGTGTAAATCATAGTTTCTTGTTCATTATTACCGTTTAGTAAATCTCTGTTATTCAAATTGCGAGTTCCATAACCATACAATAAGACTAAATATGGCAATAAGTCGTCCATATACCCTTATGACTCTCGTCACCCTGAACCTTTTGGTTCGGCCGTAGCTAGCAGCCAGGTGTGGGGTAGTCAGCCCCGTATAGATATATACACTCAAGTCACGCTCTCTAAATCCCATAGATTCTGGTTACGGGGGCAGTCCTCCACTCGCGTAATCTCTTGGTGGAGTGTTACCGAGGACATGTCTCCAATTTATGGGAATAACAAACTTACAGGTAATAATATGGAAAATACTGTTATGAAAGATGAACCTCCACTCACGTATTTCTAAGGAGTGTTACCGAGTACAAAACGATGCACTAGGTTTCATATTTCAAGTTCAAAAGTTATTCTTTTAACTGATACGATGTGGAAAACCATTTGTGAAAATATGAAGTGCAAATTTATATAATGTTTTTCACAAGTAATACGATAGTATGTTCCGTAAGTTCAAACTGTTATATGTTATGATTCTTGGTGTTAAAAGCATATAAATTTATGGAAAGCAACACATGTAAGAACAATTTTAAAGCACAAATATTCCTTGTGCTTTGCTTGTATTCCCCCCCTGAAAACAGTGAAAAACAGTGAAAAAGGGTAGGGGTATGAACTCACCGCTTAATGTAGGGTTCGAGTGTCAACGGATGCCCTGAACATCTATGGCCCCTATTATTCATGTGACAACACATAGATGAGTTAGAATTAAGGTGTTTCGTGACTAAACATGATGGGAAAACATCCTTAGAGCTTGGAATTACTAAGAATAAGTGCCATAGGATCCATACATAATTATTTATGCAAGTTTAGGGCCAAATGTGAGCATTAAAGTGAGTGTATGGCCTTGAAAGTGAGTGTGCGGCTGGAGTGTGCAACCAGGAGTTTCTGTGAGGCAGCACACAAGAGTGTGCGGCCATAAAGAGTGTGTGTGCGCCGTACACAGGGTGTGCAGCCGTACACACCTCATTTGAGTCCATATGATGATTTTTGAAGTGTTTGCTCTTCACACTTAGGAGATTTGAAGGTATGCTGCCCCCATATGAAGGTGTGCGGCCGCACACCTTCAAGGGATGATGAACATGATGAATATGATATGGTTTAAGCTTGGGATTCAAGTGTTTTCCCCTATACATAGCTTGAAGATGGAGTAGATCACAATTTGGAAGCTTTCCAAGTGTTCTTGGTTGATGATTTTATTGAGAGAAAGTAGAGAGAGAGAATAGAAACATCCAAATGAACGAACGAAGGGGTATCCATCCATATAAGGGTTTGATTGTGAGGTTGAGGGTGTGTGCGGTTAGGTTTGCGGGCGCACACACAAGTGTGTGGCTGCACACACCTTATTTGCTGTGTTTGGTCTGATTTTGTGATACTTAAGCACTTTTTAACCCTTCCTAGGACTTATATCCAGGATATACTAAGTCTAGAGCACCCATATGGAACCACAAGATGTAACAAAAGATAATGAACTCAAGTTTTAGTGCTGAACACAGATCAATTACATGGCTAGAAGTTTCGGGTTGTCACATTATCCCCCCATTAGAGGGAATTTCATCCCGAAATTCAATGTTACGGTACAAATCATGGATTTCGAAAGAGATGCGGATATTTCTGTCTCATTGAGTCTTCATGCTCCCAAGTGAACTCTGGTCCTCGCTTGGCATTCCAGCGAACCTTCACTATCGGGATGCGACTTTGTTTCGTGCGTTTGATCTCTCGATCCATGATTTCGATTGGTTCTTCCACAAAGTTCAGGTTCTCATCGATCTTGATTTCATTAAGAGGGATCACGAGAGTTTTGTCGGAGAAACACTTCTTAAGATTAGAGACGTGAAAGAAAGGATGAACGTTGCTAAGTTCATGGGGTAAACAGAGTTTATAGGCTACTGGTCCGATCTTGGCGAGGATATCGAAGGGTCCAATGTACCTCAGATTAAGTTTCCCACGCTTCCCAAAGCGTATCATGCATTTCCAGGGCGAGACCTTCAACAAGACACGGTCTCCAACCTGGAATTACATAGGTTTCCATCGGGTATTAGCATAACTTTTCTGTCTATCACGTGAAGCTTTCAGTCGTTCTCGGATTTGGATGATCTTTTCGGTGGTTTCACGGATAATTTCAGGACCAGTGAGAGCACTATCGGGAAATCGACTCTTGATCAGCTGCGTGTCCCCTACCTCGACCCAGAACAGAGGGGATCTGCACTTGCGACTATAAAGGGCTTCGAATGGAGCAGCCTTGATTCTGGTGTGGTAACTGCTATTGTAGGAGAACTTGATCAAAGGCAAATGTGTGTCCCACGACTTGCCGAAATCCATGACACATGCCCTCAACATTTCTTCCAGGGTTTGGATAGTTCTCTCACTCTGTCCATCGGTCTGAGGGTGATAAGCCGTGCTCATGTCAAGCTTAGTTCCAAGAGACTTCTGAAGAGACTGCCAAAATCTAGAGGTAAACCTGCTATTTCGGTCAGAGATAATGGACGCAGGTACACCATGCAGTCGAACTACCTCTTGGATGTAGATCCATGCGAGTCTTTCCATCTTAAATGATTCTTTAATCGGGGTGAAGTGAGCAGATTTGGTTAAACGATCGAAAATTACCCAAATGGTATCGTACCCAATAGGACCCTTGGGTAACTTGGTGATGATGTCCATGGCAATCATCTCCCATTTCCATTCAGGTATCTTGGGTTGCTGGAGCAGACCCAAGGGTTTCTAGTACTCAACTTTCACTTTCGCACAAGTCAGACACTTGCCCACAAACGTAGCGATCTCGGCTTTCATGTTTGGCCACCAGTGTTGTTTCTTGAGATCTAGGTACATCTTGTCCGAACCTGGGTGAACGGATTATTTGGTCTTGTGTGCTTCTTCCATGATGATCTCCCTGAATCCTCCGGACTTTGGAATCCAGATTCAGTTCATGAAACAATAGACTCCATCACCTCTAATCTAAAATTTCTTATCCATTCCCCTTAGGTCTTCACTTGATTCATTCTCGGGTTTAAGGGCTTCTATCTGGGCGTCTCGGACTTGCATGGATAAATGGGAATGGTAGTCATCGTCAGGGTCTTCACTTTTCGGCGTGAACGTTCCTTTCGGCTAAGGGCATCTGCTACCACATTGGACTTACTGGGATGGTAGCAGATTTCACAGTCATAATCGCTGAGTAGTTCTACCCATCTCCGTTGTCTCATGCTTAGGTCCTTCTGATTGAGGATATGCTGTAGGATTTTATGGTCAGTGAAGATCGTACACTTGGTTCCGTAGAGATAATGTCTCCAAATCTTCAATGAAAAGACTACGGCTCCTAACTCCAAGTCATGTGTGGTATAGTTAACCTCGTGTGCTTTCAGCTGTCTTGAGGCATAAGCAATCACTTCTCCTCTTTGCATAAGCACACAGCCTAAGCCCTGATTAGATGCATCACAATAGACAACGAAGTCTTCTGTCCCTTCGGGTAAGGACAGAACTGGCGCGCTGCACAAGGCTTCCCTTAATTTCTGGAACGCTGATTCTTGCTTTTCACTCCAACAAAAGGGTACACCTTTCTATGTTAGAGTGGTTAGGGGTTTGGAGATTTTGGAAAAGTTCTGGATGAATCTCCGATAATAGCCGGCGAGACCCAATAATTGACGGATTTCTGTGGGTGTCTTTGGTGCCGACCAATTCTCTATCGCTTTAATCTTGTAAGGATCCACATGAATACCTTCCTCGCTTACCACGTGACCGAGGAAAGTCACCTTCTGTATCCAGAACTCACACTTGGAAAATTTCGCGTACAGCTTCTCGGATCTAAGGGTATCCAACCCTAACCTCAAGTGTTTCTTGTGGTCTTCTTCGCTCCTACAGTAGACGAGGATTTCATCAATGAAAACGATGACGCATTTATCTAAGAAGGAACGGTACACCCAATTCATCAGGTCCATGAACACTGCCGGTGCATTGGTTAAACCAAAGGGCATCACTACAAACTCATAGTGTCCATACCGAGTCCTGATAGTTGTTTTAGAAACATCACTCTCAAGAACTCGTAGCTGATGGTACCCTGACCGAAGGTCTATCTTTGAGAAGTAGCTGGCTCCTTGGAGTTGATCGAAGAGGTCATCTATTCATGGAAGAGGATATCGGTTCTTTACGGTCAACTTGTTCAGCTCACGGTAGTCGTTACACATCCGGAAGGATCCATCTTTCTTCTTGACAAACAATACCGGAGCTCCCCAGGGTGAGGAACTCAGTCTGATGAACCCTTTACTGAGTAGCTCATTGAGTTGGCTGGATAACTCCTTCATCTCTGTCGGAGCTAAGCGATACGGAGACTTTGCTACAGGGGTAGCTCAGGAATTAGGTCAATGTGAAATTCGACCTGACGTTCGGGAGGAATTCCTGGAAGCTCTTCTGGAAAGTTACAGACTTCGGGGATGTTCGCGAGGTCTTTAATTTCCTTTTTCTCATCGATTACATAGGCTAGGAACGCTTGGCATTCCTTTCGTAAGAGTTTCTGAGCTCTGATGCTAGAAATGATACGAAGGTTGGAACTAAGTTTATCGCCATAGATTATGAGTGTTTGACCCGTGGGAAGGTTGAGACGGATGTCATAGCAAAGGATATCAGCATGATTGGGACTCAACCAATCCATGCCTATGATAACACCAAAGCTCTTAATGGAAACTGGCATAAGATCGATGGGAAATGAATGATCGTTCAGGGTAAGGGTACAACCTATGAATACATCGCTAGCGCTTTCTTTCTCACTGTTAGCCATCTCGATGGTAAACGTTTTAGTTAGATGTTGGGGATTATGTTTGAATGCATGATAAACAAAACTTCTTTCGTCACCCGAATCAAAAAGAACACTAGCATAAAAGTTGTCGAGAAGGAACGTACCCGAAACAACAGTGGGATCGGCGAATGCCTCCTCCCGTCCCATGAATAGGACTCTCCCGGTGCTATCAACGGCTGCCTTCTTGGGGCAGCTTCTTTTGATATGTACAACTTCTCCACAATTGTAGCAGGCTTGACCAACACCTGCTCCAGAAGATTGATTTGTTGATTGGACTGGTATGTTACAGAATCTGATCGTATGCCCCTTTCTACCACAGTTGGTGCATCTTAAGTCACGACAAGGGCCGGGGTTATGGTGGTACTTGCACTTTTCACATTGAGGAAGGCTACCAGCATACTTACTAGTAGGTATTTGAGTTGTGGATCCCACAACAGAAGCAAGAATAATAGGGGTAGTAGCAGCATGGACTGCTACAGTCTGCTGTTTCTTCGAAGATCCTTGAAACGGTTGGTCTCTCTTCTTCTTCCAAAACTTCCTTTTCTCACCACTATTCTTGGTCGGTTCATGGGTGGCGGTTGTTTCCTCAACGTCATCACTGTGGTCAATTAGGGTCTGGGCTAAATTCTTTGCACTATCATACGTATCCGGCCGTGCAGCTAAGACGTTTCCTTTTGTTGGTTGGGTTCGCCCCCAAATAAATTTCTCTATCTTCTTACTCTCCGGGGTAGCCAATCTCGGACAGAGTAGTGCTAGGTCATCAAACCTTGAAGTGTATGAGGCAATACCCGAACACTTCATCTTCAGGTTCCAAAGCTCGTGCTCCAACTTCTGCATTTCGCCCCGAGGGCAATACTCGGCTAGAAGGAGTTCTTTCATGGCTTCCCATCCCATGGAATTAGCTACCGCTAGGATCAATGATTTGACTCGACCGTTCCACCAAGTCAGGGCTTTGTCGCTGAAGGTTCAAGCTGCGAACTTTACTTTATCAGACTCCGAACATGCACAGATTTCGAATATGGATTCGATTTTCTCAAACCATCGACTGAGGGAAATGACACCTCCAGTGCCATCGTAGGATGTGGGTTTCTCACTCATGAAGTCTTTATAGGAACCCCCTTTTCGATGTCCCTGGCTATCTTCTAGGTTTTGGGTTTGGATACCACCTCCCGAACCACTGGAACCACCGGTGTTTAGATGAGACATAGCAGCTGCTACTGCGGTAGTAATAGCTGCCTGGAATATTACTGGGTCAAATAGAAAAGGAGTTGGTGGCGGAGGATTGTTGGCCTTGGAGTTGGGTCTCTTTCTTGGAGGCATCTTGATCTAATAAGGTCACGAAATAGATGATGATAAGTTCTCCAAATTGAATCGAATGATTATGACAGTTATATATCCTGAATAAGCGATAAAGCAGGAAAGAGTTATCAGAACAGATAATTTATCACTAAGGAATGATCAGGAAGCGACACTCGACTGAGGATATCTGTTAAGGATTGGCTCGAGAAATACTCCCATAGTATTTCATGGTTCATTATGACACTGGTTCGATGCTTTTGGTATTTAGGTAAGTTTAGCCATGTCGTACACCACAGTCACTCTCAAGCACATGTTGACCATGTATCGAATGAATATAGTTGGCCAGGCCATATTGATCCTAGACACGACTACATAACTGCCCAGGTTTAACCGTAGTACACAACACCCATTTACTTATGTTTTGTTCTACTTGTACTTATGGATCTCAACGGTTCGGTATATTTATATACTTTTGAAAATACTCATACTTTGAAGTATACTTTTAGTTCAGAGAACTTAGGCCCCTTAGTGTTTATAGTTTTATACCATGTAAGGTTTGGTATACTTTATTCACTATAAACAAGGACTCTGATACCAATCTGTCACACCCCGAAAACCGAAGGCGGAAACATTTCCGGGGCGGACTCCACGTTGTGTATCAAATCTGATGCACATAGTAAGTAAAGTAAAATGACCATTACATTACATATGGAAAAGTTTACATTTGTAAAGTTATATAAGTGATACATAGTATATATATGAACAAAATGAGACGACTCTTCTACGCACTCCATCTTCGCCCAAGTGGATCATCGGGTACCTGTCTAACGTGGACCTAAGAATACAAGCAGTTTGAAAATCAGCATATAGCTGGTGAGTTCATAAGCGGTTTTGTTTTCTGAAAATGTACATGTTCCTTTTTGTTTCTGTTTCTGAAAAGTTACACACCCAGAAAATCCCGTATTTTCTGAAAAGTTGGTTATCAAATCCAAAATGTAATGTAAAAGACATATACTGAAAACATGTTTACCCTTGTGAAAGTATTACCCCAGGAAAATCCTATATTTTCCTGAATGTTGGTTACCAAATGTGAAAGTTGCATACTGAAAACCTGGTTGTCCTTGTGAATTGTATTAGTTTTAACACGTATATAAAACTAATATGTGTAAATCATAGTTTCTTGTTCATTATTACCTTTTAGTAAATCTCTGTTATTCAAAGTGCGAGTTCCATAACCATATAATAAGACTAAATATGGCAATAAGTTGTCCATATACCCTTATAAATCTCGTTACCCTGAACCTTTCGGTTTGGCCGTAGCTAGCGGCCATGTGTGGGGTAGTCAGCCTCGTATAGATCTATACACTCAAGTCACGCTCTCTAAATCCCAGAGATTCTGGTTACGGGGGCGGTCCTCCACTCGCGTAATCTCTTGGTGGAGTGCTACTGAGGAAATGTCTCCAATTTATGGGAATAACAAACTTACAGGTAATAATATGGAAAATATTGTTATGAAAGATGATCCTCCACTCATGTATTTCTGAGGAGTGTTACCGAGGACAAAACGATGTACTAGGTTTCATATTTCAAGTTCAAAAGTTATGCTTTTAACTGATACGATGTGGAAAACCATTTGTGAAAATATGAAATGCAACTTTATATAATGTTTTTCACAAATAATACGATAGTATGTTCCACAAGTTCAAACTGTTATCTGTTATGATTCTTGGTGTTAAAAGCATATAAATTTATGGAAAGCAACACATGTAAGAACAAGTTTAAAGAACAAATATTTCTTATGCTTTGCTTGTATTCCCCCCCCCCCCTGAAAACAGTGAAAAATCGTGAAAAAGGGTAGGGGTATGAACTCACCGCTTAATGTAGGGTTCGAGTGTCAACGGATGCCCTGAACGTCTATGGCCCCTATTATTCATGCGACGACACATAGATGAGTTAGAATTAATGTGTTTCATGACTAAACATGATTGGAAAACATCCTTAGAGCTTGGAATTACTAAGAATAAGTGCCCTAGGATCCAGACTTAATGATTTATGCAAGTTTAGGGCCAAATGTGATCATTAAAGTGAGTGTATGGTCTTGAAAGTAAGTGTGCGGCTGGGGTGTGCGGCCAGGAGTGTGTGTGAGGCAGCATACAAGAGTGTGCGGCCGTACAGAGTGTGTGTGCGGCTATACACAGGGGTGTGCGGCCGTACACACCTTATTTGAGTCCATATGATGATTTTTGAAGTGTTTGCTCTTCACACTTAGGAGATTTGAAGGTATGCTGCCCCCATATGAAGGTGTGCGGCCGCACACCTTCAAGGGATGATGAATATGATAAGTTTTAAGCTTGGGATTCAAGTGTTTACCACTATACTTAGCTTGAAGATGGAGTAGATCACAATTTGGAAGCTTTCCAAATGTTCTTGGTTGATGATTTTAGAGAGAGAAAGTAGAGAGTGAGACGAGAAACATCCAAATGAACGAATGAAGGGGTATCCATCCATATAAGGGTTTGAGTGTGAGGTTGAGGGTGTGTGCGGTTGGGTGTGTGGCCGCACATACCTTATTTGGTGTGTTTGGTCCGATTTTGTCATACTTAAGCACTTTCCAACCCTTCCTAGGACTTATATCCAAGATACACTAAGTCTAGAGCACCCATATGGAACCACAAGATGTAACAAAAGATAATGAACTCAAGTTTTAGTGCTGAACATAGATCAATTACATGGCTAGAAGTTTCGGGTTGTCACAAATAGCTGGGGTGGGGGGGGGGGGGGGAATGATATCCTAAAAAAATTAAAAAGCCCGCCTCCCTTTTTCATCCTTTCCCTCTTTGCCCTAATTATCAACGTCGATCAAGCACGCCACCAACCCGTACTCCTTTAACGTGTTCTAATTTCTTACCGTATCCAGGTTAAAATCAACCATTACAGCAGAGCATCTTCTTGGAACTTTGAAGCCACCACTTCTTGGAACTTTGAATCCGCTTTGTCGAATAGAGTTTGAGCTTCTTCACTTGTTACGGTTTCTTCCAAAGCTTTGGAACACAATTCCATTCCGATCTCGTGTAAGTCAATATGAGCATCTGGGTCGATTCCAATGTGGGTTCGGGAATAACTGATTGAATTCAAACAACCAATCGTCCATTTCAACTTCTTTCAACTCTAGATCATCAGGTATTTTTTGGCTACCTTTTCCGGTTTTTTGTTCACTTTTGAAATCGGAATGGGACCCATTGTTTTCTACTTCAATACTCTCAATCTCAACCAGCTTTTTTTCTTCCACTTCTTCTAACAATGGTGGCTCCTGCTCAGGGGTAATCTCGACAATAAGCAATTTCAAAACCCCAGACTTTGTTTTTAAGTAGTTTCATAGTATGAAGCATCTTCCTATTGAAATGGAATACGTTAATCTACCTTGGTTGAAATAGGATGACACTGATGTTGTTCCTTCGACTCCAATAATATAGACTCCAAAACTGTGGGACCCATCTCATGTAATTAAATTATTCATCATCTCTTGTTAGTTTGTGTAAAACACATGAATCACCTTTTTTAAATGTTCAACCCTGTACCACTGAATTTTCAACTTTGGATTGTATGGTGCAGGATTTGGAATTGATCCAAGAACAACAGGGCAACAGCAGCAGCCATGGAAGTTGGGACCCACCTCTACATAATAAAAGTGTTGATTCAATGAATAGAAGGGAAAGCAAAAGCCATGATGGATGTTTGGACATGAACACGTATTTGGAGCTTGAGAAGAATGAACATACCATGTTTGATAGGTGTTGTTTGATAGTTGATGTTAAACTTTTATCTTTTATTATCCATTTGGTAACTTTCTTCCTTTCCAATATGCAGGATTTTCAAGAATTACATCCCCTATCTATTATAGGGGAAGAAAATCAAGGATGATTTCCTTAACACTTCAGTTCAAGATTTGGTAACTTACATGAATCCAGTGTTTCTAGCTTACATATAAGGAACTGACATCTTAGTTTTTCCAAATTAAATTTTGTGTATTACAAGGTGTTTATCAGCCTTCACTTTTTCATTTAGAACAAGATGTTCTAGTTTTTCCAAATTAAATTTTGTAATATCATTTTTTTAGTTTTATTTTATTTATTTTTATTTATTTATTTATAATTTAGGAGTTGTTTGAACATCAGAGTCAAGATTATTTTCAATTTTGTAGAATTGTCAACTGTGACTTTTGTTCTTTTCTGTGTTCATGTTTATGTTTACGGAACTGTTAGCTAGGCTAGACACATATCAAGATCCTACCATTTATGCATAAGAGTCTTTTATTTTAATTTTATTTTTCCTTTTTAGTTTTTTTTTTGCTCGACTTATGTTGTCTATTTTATGATGATTCCAGACCTCTGATCCGAATTATAGGAGATCAATTCCCATGGCAAGTGAAAAGTGCTATTTTTTCAACTTTGACCATCATAATAGCAAAAGGTGGGAGGGCACTTAAACCTTTTCTCCTACAGCCACAAACCACCTTTATCAAATTCTTGCAGGACAACCCAAGGTAAGACTTGTTTTATACTACTGTCTTTTGTTGATTATTCGACTTACAAGGGCATTCTCATCAATTTGCAGGAGTGTTCGTTCAAGTGCTGCTCTTGCAGTTGGTAAGCTTAGTGCACTAAGCACAAGAGTTGATCCCTTAGTTGGGGGTCTTCTATATAACCTACATGCATCAGAAGGTGGGGTCCGTGAGGCAATATTGGTCGCCCTAAAAGGTGTTGTCAAGCATGCTGGAAAGAGTGTTAGTGGTCCCGTTAAGACACGCGTTTTTGATCTCTCAAACGAGTTGATCTACAACGATGATGACCAAATACGAAGCTCTTCAGCAAGAATTCTAGGCATCATATAAGAGGTTCAGTTTAGTACATTCACTTGCATTTATAGCATCTGTTCCACCTCTGGGATTTACCACCTATGTAAATTCACAACAGCACCTGTCAACATTTGGTTGTGAGTGCAGGTGAAAAAGAAACGAGCTGGTCAGGATGGAAAAATAGATGGGCTGGTCCCTCCTCAAAGTAACCACATATGGTAACTCATATCGTGTCACTGGACCATCTGGTTGTGTATAAAAGCTCAATTGCACAGCCTCCTGTCACAATAATAAAATATAATAAAAAGATCTTAAGTTTTGTATGAAGAAACAATAGAAATTAGAAAAATTTATTACTACCTTGTCCAATTTTCTCTCAATGAACAACAATTGCAAACTTTAGTCACCCTTGGGCAGTTTTGCTGACTCCGGGTACACATCACCCATGGCGTACACACGCTATAATAATAAATGAATTAATAATTAAAAAATATGACATCTATAGAAAGGAAATGACTTGATTAAAAAATAAATATCCCCTTGTTCACATCAGCTCCTTCTTCCAACTTGAACTTATAAGTCAAAATCAACCCAGTGGACTATCTTAATTTGAAACAAAATTTGGTTGTTTAATGGGCTAAAATGTATAAAACTTTAGTGATATTGTATATTGAAACTGAGGTAAGTCATGTTTTCTTACTTGTACTCATTTCCCTATATTCTTTGCTGTTATATATTGAAAGCATATGACTTCTTTTGTTACTGTTATCTAAACCTTGTACTTATGAAATAGTTTGTAGTTCATTATTGAAATTCATTATTTACCATTTTATAAGGATAACCTTTTCAGTGATGTTATGATGTTTACATTAACATTCTTTATTTCTAGTGTGTGGTCTGCTGCACTTGAAGCACTAAATGCCTTTATAAGATTCTTTGTATATAAAGATGTTGTGAACAAGGGGATCTTGCTCCAACCAGTGCTATTATACCTTTCTCGGTACAACTGGAATCTAAAAGTGTTGATGCTTTTTTTTTATTTTCAAATCATAAGTATATATTTATTTGCTGATTTTTCAAACATAATGTATCATGAAAAACAGGGCATTAAACTTTATTTCCTCCTTAGCAACCAAGTTGCCTTATGTGAAAGCTTCTATGGACATATTCATCAGCAGAATATTGATAGCTTATGAGTCACTTTCCGATCCAAAAGCATACAAGAATGATCACCCACAACTTATTCAAATATGGTCAAGTACCTTAAGGTAAGAATATTTATGTGTGTTTGGCCTTATATGATGGATTTGGGGAACAGAGAGTCTTCCAAATATGAAGAAAGCTCCTACTTAAGGATACTTTTGGACAACAGAGATACTTGGTTAGGTCCTTGGATTCCTGGAAGGTATACACTTGTTACATATCAACTTTAGGGGGCGTTTGGTTTGTAGGATTTATCAAGAATTGGAATTCAATTCCTAATAATTTCTATGTTTGGTTGTATATAAGTAAGGATTTGAATTCAATTGTGAACTACAATCTGAAGGTTGAGCTTTTAAAGGAAGAAGCAGAGTTGGATGATTATTTGTTAGTTTTATAGGAATGTATAATTCATGTTTGCAATGTATATTAAATTTTATGCATTGGATTGTATTTTTTGTATATGATATTTTATTTCTGTTATGAGACATTAAATGCAAATGTAATTTAAAAATTAATAAATATATAAATATTTTTTTAGAACATTTAAAATTATGATATGCAAAAATGTGTGTCATCTTCATTTATGACATGGTCTTTCTTGACTGGGGCTTCCTTGATACGCATTGCGTGTCATAAACACGCGTGTGTAAGGTTACGACAGGCGAATGCGTGTCATCTTCCTTTATGACAGGGCCTTCCTTGATACGCATAAATGCGCGTCATAAATGCATGTTGTCTATAAACGATACAAAAAAGTGCCTACGAGTCGTAAATGCACGTCATAAATGCACGAAGACACTGATGGGAAGGGGCCAAGGAGGCTATAAGTGCCTATGAGTTGCTAAGCTAACTCGCCGAGTCAGCACTGTTAACAAAAACCCTAATTCTCTCGGGCCTGGGCCTATATAAAGGCACTTATAGCCTCCTTGGCCCCTTCCTATCAGTGTCTTCGTCCCTTGAGAGAAACCCTAGAGCTATTTGTGAGCTAAAGAGGAGAGAGAGGCTAATTGGAGGACATTTATTTGAGAAGAAGGTCAAGGGTGTTGCAAAGATGTCGGAGGAGGGTTGGTGGATCAGTTTGATCCTCTTTTCAAGCTTCAGATCTGGTACAAGCTCTTGTCTCCCTTGTGTTTGAGTAGATTTCCTTTGTTGTTTAAGTTAGGGCTTGTATCACCTGATTGATGGGTTTTTGGGTGTATCCAAACCCTTTTTCGAGTTATTTTGTAGATCTCGACTATGTAAGGTCCAGAGAACCTGAAAGTAGGCGGCCATGAAGGAGTAACCTTGGATCTTTGAAGCTATGAAGTTTCAATGGAGTCAAAATGATGTATAGAGGAAAATACACCGTGCATGAGCCTCAAGTTCAGACCTTTACATGACTTTTGGGTGCTAGAAGGCCAGATCTATAAGTTAGACAAAACAGATTTGACCTTAGAAGGTCGAATGAGCACGACTAGAAAAAAGGCCTTTTATAACGCTCATTGCGCGTCATAAAACGCTCAGACGACGCGCAAATGCGTGTCAGGGAAGGCCCTGTCATAACGAGAGATGACGCACTTTTGTGTGTCATCTATAGACGACGCGCATTTACGATGTGCATTTATGATGCGCATTTACGATGCGCGGTTATGAAACACAATGTGTATCTAGGAAGGCCCTGTCATAAAGGAAGATGACACGCATTCGCCTGTTGTAACCTTACAACGGGCGTTTTTATGACACGCAATGCGTATCAAGGAAGCCCCAGTCAAGAAAGGCCATGTCATAAATGAAGATGACACACATTTTTGCGTATCATAATTTTAAATGTTCTAAAAAAAATATTTATATATTAATTAATTTTTAAATTACATTTGCATTTAATGTCTCATAACAGAAATAAAATATCATATACAAAAAATACAATCCATTGCATAAAATTTAATGTACATTGCTAACATGGATTATACATTCCTATAAAACTAACAAATAATCATCCAACTATGTTTCTTCCTTTAAAAGCTCAACCTTCAGATTGTAGTTCACAATTGAATTCAAATCCTTACTTATATACAACCAAACACAGAAATTATTCGGAATTGAATTCCAATTCTTGATAAATCCTACAAACCAAACACTCCCTAAAGTTGATATGTAACAAGTATACCTTCCAGGAATCCAAGGACCTAACGAAGCATCTCTATTGTCCAAAAGTATCCTTAAGTAGGAGCTTTCTTCATATTTGGAAGACTCTTTGTTCCCCAAATCCAACATATAAGGCCAAACACACATAAATATTCTTACCTGAAGGTACTTCACCATATCTGAATAAGTTGTGGGTGATCATTCTTGTATGCTTTTGGATCGGAAAGTGATTGAAAAGCTATCAATATTCTGCTGATCAATATGTCCATAGAAGCTTTCACATAAGGCAACTTGGTTGATAAGGAGGAAATAAAGTTTAATGCCTTGTTTTTCATGATACATTATGTTTGAAAAATCAGCAAATAAATATATAATTATGATTTGAAAATAAAAAAAAGCATCAACACTTTTAGATTCCAGTTGTACCGAGAAAGGTATAATAGCACTGGTTGGAGCAAGATCCCTTTGTTCACAGCATCTTTATATACAAAGAATCTTATAAAGGCATTTAGTGCTTCAAGTGCAGCAGACCACACACTAGAAATAAAGAATGTTAATGTAAACATCATAACATCACTGAAAAGGTTATCCTTATAAAATGGTAAATAATGAATTTCAATAATGAACTACAAACTATTTCATAAGTACAAGGTTTAGATAACAGTAACAAAAGAAGTCATATGCTTTCAATATATAATGGCAAAGAATATAGGGAAATGAGTACAAGTAAGAAAACATGACTTACCTCAGTTTCCATATACAATATCACTAAAGTTTTATACATTTTAGCCCATTAAACAACAAAATTTTGTTTCAAATTAAGACAGTCCACTGGGTTGACTTTGAGTTATAAGTTCAAGTTGGAAGAAGGAGCTGATGTGAACAAGGGGATCTTTATTTTTTAATCAAGTCATTTCCTTGCTATAGATGTCATATTTTTTAATTATTAATTTATTTATTATTACAGCGTGTGTACGCCATGGGTGATGTGTACCCGGAGTCGGTAAAACTGCCCAAGGGTGACTACAGTTTGCAATTGCTGTTCATTGAGAGAAAATTGGACAAGGTAGTAATAAATTTGTCTAATTTCTATTGTTTCTTCATACAAAACTTAAGATCTTTTTATTATATTTTATTATTATGGCAGGATGCTGTGCAATTGAGCTTTTATGCATAACCAGATGGTCCAGTGACATGACATAAGTTACCATATGTGGTTACTTTGAGGAGTGAACAGCACATCTATTTTTCCATCCCGACCAACTCGTTTCTTTTTCACCTGCACTCACAACCAAATGTTGACAGGTGCTGTTGTGAAATTACATAGGTGGTAAATCCCAGAGGTGGAACAGATGCTTTAAATGAAAGTGAATGTACCAAACTAAACCTCTGATATGATGCCTAGAATTCTTGTTGAAGAGCTTTGTATTTGGTCATCATCGTTGTAGATCAACTCGTTTGAGAGATCAAAAACATGTGTCTTAGCGGGACCACTAACACTCTTTCCAACATGCTTGACAACACCTTTTAGGGCCACCAATATTGCCTCACGGACCCCACCTTCTGATGCATGTAGGTTAGATAGAAGACCCCCAACTAGGGGATCAACTCTTGTGCTTAGTGCACTAAGCTTACCAAGTGCAAGAGCAGCACTTGAATGAACACTCCTGCAAATTGACGAGAATGCCCTTGTAAGTCGAATAATCAACAAAAGACAGTAGTATAAAACAAGTCTTACCTTGGGTTGTCCTGCAAGAATTTGACAAAGGTTGTTTGTGGCTGTAGGAGAAAAGGTTTAAGTGCCATCCCACCTTTTTCTATTATGATGGTCAAAGTTGACAAAATAGCACTTTTCACTTGCCATGGTAATTGATCGCCTATAATTTGGATCAGGGTTCTGGAATCATCATAAAATAGACAACACAAGTCGAGCAAAAAAAAAACTAAAAAGGAAAAATAGAATTAAAATAAAAGACTCTTATGCATAAATGGTAGGATCTTGATATGTGTCTAGCCTAGCTAACAGTTCCGTAAACATAAACATGAACACAGAAAAGAACAAAAGTCACAGTTGACAATTCTACAAAATTGAAAATAATTTTGACTCTGATGTTCAAACAACTCCTAAATAATAAATAAATAAATAAAAATAAATAAAATAAAACTAAAAAAATGATATTACAAAATTTAATTTGGAAAAACCAGAACATCTTGTTCTAAATGAAAAAGTGAAGGCTGATAAACACCTTGTAATACACAAAATTTAATTTGGAAAAACTAAGATGTCAGTTCCTTATATGTAAGCTAGAAACACTGGATTCATGTAAGTTACCAAATCTTGAACTAAAGTGTTAAGGAAATCATCCTTGATTTTCTTCCCCTGTAATAGATAAGGGATGTAATTCTTGAAAATCTTGCATATTGGAAAGGAAGAAAGTTACCAAATGTATAATAAAAGATCAAAGTTTAACATCAACTATCAAACAACACCTATCAAACATGATCTGCTCATTCTTCTCAAGCTCCAAATACATGTTCATGTCCAAACATCCATCATGGCTTTTGCTTTTGCTTTCCCTTCTATTCGTTGAATCAACACTTTTATTATGTAGAGGTGGGTCCCAACTTCCATGGCTGCTGCTGTTGCCCTGTTGTTCTTGGATCAATTCCAAATCCTGCACCATATAATCCAAAGTTGAAAATTCAGTGGTACAGGGTTGAACATTTAAAAAAGGTGATTCATGTGTTTTACACAAACTAACAAGAGATGATGAATAATTTAATTACCTGAGATGGGTCCCATAGTTTTGGAGTCTATATTATTGGAGTCGAAGGAACAACATCAGTGTCATCCTATTTCAACCAAGGTAGATTAACGTATTCCATTTCAATAGGAAGATACTTCATACTATGAAACTACTTAAAAACAAAGTCTGGGGTTTTGAAATTGCATATTGTCGAGATTACCCCTGAGCACGAGCCACCATTGTTAGAAGAAGTGGAAGAAGAAAAGCTGGTTGAGATCGAGAGTATTGAAGTAGAAAACAATGGGTCCCATTCCGATTTCAAAAGTGAACAAAAACCGGAAAAGGTAGCCAAAAAATACCTGATGATCCAGAGTTGAAAGAAGTTGAAATGGACGATTGGTTGTTTGAATTCAGTCAGTTATTCCCGAACCCACATCGGAATCGACCCAGATGCTCATATCGACTTACACGAGATCGGAATGGAATTGTGTTCCAAAGCTTTGGAAGAAACCGTAACAAATGAAGAAGCTCAAACTCTATTCGACAAAGCGGATTCAAAGTTCCAAGAAGTGGTGGCTTCAAAGTTCCAAGAAGATGCTCTGCTGTAATGGTTGATTTTAACCTGGATACGGTAAGAAATTAGAACATGTCAAAGGAGTACGGGTTGATTTTTTTCATCTAGGCTTCCGGTGTACAAAATCGCGATTTGCTCCCAAATTAAACACAAAATAGGTTCATTAGCAGCGATCAAAAAGAGATAAGCCCAGGTCACATGTGAGATGACATAGATTGGTAATGGTGGAGGCGGATTAGGGTTTACAAAGAAAAGGAGAAGGAGAGAGTGAAGGTTGTCGGTTGGTGGCGTGCTCGATCGACGTTGATAATTAGCGAAAAGAGGGAAAGGAGGAAAAAGGGAGGCGGGCTTTTTAATTTTTTTAGGATATCATTCCCCCTCCCCCAACTATTAAAGGATGGAACGCGCGTTTCCATTAAAATTTATAAAGCGACATCTTCAGACGACACACATTTTATTATAGGCGGCCTCCGTGTTTTTTTACGCTAATTTTAAGGCACGCAAAAATGCGCGTTATAAATCCTTAAAATTTATAGAGAGATGACGTTATTTTTAGGTCACACACTTTTACGTATCGTACATCGATGCGTATCATAAATTGCGCGTCGTAAAAGGCTGTTTTTCTTGTAGTGGAGTGTTGCCATGGAGGAAACACGCCGAGTCCATAAGGGGAAATCGATAAGTCGGATCGGGTTGCCCTACGATTCATGACTAGTTGTAACTCGTCGAGTGGAAGGTTCACACAATGAGTTGAGTGAGGCTTTAGAAGGATGCAGAGGACACACTTGGACTCGCCGAATTACCCATGTGCACTCGATGAGTCTGATCAAAGTTTGACCGTTAACTAGAGTTGACTTTATTTGAACTTGGGGTTTTTGTCAAGATGATTCAAGAGAGTTAAGAGAGGGGTAGAATGGTCTTCTACCCATTATTAGAGATGAGAACATGAGAGGATTTTGATTAGAGATGTTATCCTACTGATAGGAGGAGGCTAGGTCGGGATATTCAAGCACAATATTTTATCTGACTTCATAAGAGGTGAGTCTTCTCACTATACTCTACCTAGAGTGGTAATTATATGTGACCGAAAGGTGTTATATGCTATGCAGAGTATGTGATATATGTTGATTTGTGATATGTATGTGTTTTGTTATGTTATGAGTAGCATGGAATGGACTAGAATATCAACAGGGTATGGACCAGAAGGTCAAGATGAGACGGACCGAAAGATCGATGAGGAGGACCAGAAGGTCATTACGAGTAGGACCGAAAGGTCTACCAGGGTTGGGATGGAAGTCCCGTGAGACACATGGATCGGAAGGTCCCATAGAGTTATGGCCTTGAGTGGCGTATATGTTTTATGTGCTATTTTAGCGAGCTCACTAAGCGTTTATGCTTACCGTGTTATGTGATATGTGTTTCCGGTACTAGCGAGGATCGTGGGAAGGCTCCACATTAATCTGTACACACTGATGAAGATTTATGTACTTGAGATTTTGGGGTTGTTTATTGAGATAATATGTGATATAATAGGTTTTGAAATTCTTCTTATGAAAATTATTATGATTAAAGATGAAAAAAGATTGTTTTGGAAATTCACGTTGTGACATATGAGGTCATCAACTCCTTTTGGAAACGTTAGAATCGGTGCCTCGCACAACCGCTTCCTGAGAGTCTCGAAAGTTGCCTGGTACTCAAGTCCCTAGTAGAAAACCACCGACTTCTTGGTTAGTCAGGTCAAAGGAACTGCAATCTTGGAGTAGTCCTGAATGAATCTCCAGTAATAACCCGCTAGACCCATGAGACTCCGAATCTAATTTGGAGACCTCCAAATCTCCCACTGCATCATGGCCTCTATCTTGGTTGGATCAACCAGAATACCCTTATGGTTGAAAATATGACAAAGAAACTACACCTTGCGCGACCAGATCTCGCACTTGGAGAACTCCGCATAAAGTATCTCCCTCCTTAGTGTCTCCAGCACTTCCCTCAGGTGCTCCTCATGCTGCTCCTGAGTCTTGGAGTAAACAAAGGTGTCATCAATGCAAACTATTACAGACCGATCCAACATCATTCTACACATGCGGTTCATGAGGTACACCAACACGGTTGGAGCATTGGTAAGCATAAAAGGCATCACCACAAACTCATAATGACCATAGCGAGTCCTAAAAGTTGTCTTCTGCACATCATCGTCCCTGAATCGGATCTAGTGATACCCTAACCGTAGATCAATCTTGGAGAACCACGATGCACCCTGAAGAAAAAAATCATCTATCCTTGGAAGTGGGTAACGGTTCTTCACCGTTGCCTTGTTCAGCTCCTGCTAGTCTATACACATGCGATGTGACCCGTCCTTCTTCTTAAAAAACAAGATTGAGGCTCCCCATGGCAAACTGCTCGGCCTGATAAATCCCTTGTCTAGTAGCTCTTGCAGCTACATAGATAACTCCTGTATCTCGGGAGGAGCCAACCAATATGGTGTGTTGGCTATCAGAATCTCCCCGAGGACTAGGTCAATCCTAAACTCAACCTGTCTCTCTTGAGGTATCCCAAGTAAATCCTCAGGGAATACGTCTGGGTACTCTCGCACTACCAATACGTTATCAACTGTCACCTTACCCTTATCTCGAGTATCCATGACATAAAAGACGTAACCTGCACAACCCTACTGGAGATAGCGTCTCACTCTCGCTGTTGAACATAGATTTAATCCACCCAACGACCTCTCGCCCTGAATCACTAACCCTCCCCTACTAGGAGTGCTAACCCTTGCAGCTTACAGTCAATCACTGCCCCATTGGGGCTCAACCAATCCATATCGATGATGACCTTGTTCCTTCATAAGGGACTAGGAACCAAATCCACTGGGAACTACTAATTGAATAATTGTAGAGTACATCCTTGGTGAACCCTTGCAACCCTGACGGTACTATCATCTACTATCTCTACAACTACTGGGTAATCTAGCTCCCTAGGAGCCCCTAAGAATTGCTTGTTGAGCGTGAGCGAAAAAAAAAAAATAAGAATGGCTGACACCCATCACCACGTTGGGAGGTGCTCATGCCTCACTGGCTTTCAACTGAAAGGCCCTGCTCTTCGCCACAGGCGCCTCACCCCAGCCCTAACCATCGTCAGTAATCCTCAATATAGTAGGGGCGGGTGCTGCCACCTGTCCTACAGTTGCTAAACTCGAGAATTGGGACCGCTTGTGTCCCCTCTGATTGCACTGGAAGAAAATCAGATCTAATACTATCGTGGTAGTGGTAGTAGATATACAATCTCTGCTGATATGCCCAGTTCGGCCGCATTTAACGCAACCTGAACTCCCTGCCTTGCACGGCCCCTCGTGCAACTTTCCGCATTTGCCACAATGATTGCGGGTCTACTGGCTCCTAGGTCTATGGTTTGATACCATGGGCTTCTTGCCCGAACTCCCTGATTGAACCCCCTCGGGTTTCCTCTTCCTCTCCATCTCTATGACATCCCCAATTTTCTCGGCCAGAAAAGATGGATTTAGTTTATGCTTTTAAAATAAAATCAAACTAATTTTCCAAATTATGTTGCGGAATTTGTTCCTAAAAAGAATATAATAAAAATTTAACCAACCATTTCTTAAAGAAATAAATATTTTCATTATATATCAAAAACATCGGGATGTCATGTTTGGAAACAGACCAAAAGCATATAAACAGTAAATTATAAGCCTTACAACATATATTTACAACTATTAGCTTATAATTCAAAAATCCCTCTTCAACCTCTAAACTACGGTCGGGGTCTACTACTTGTAATACCGAAAACTGAGTGGGTCATGCTCGGGAGTCTGGTGAGCATATAGGGTTTTCAACCCACAAATAATAAATTTATTAATTTTCATCAACCAAAAATAAATTTATTAATTTCATCACCGAAAAATAAATTTATCAATCCAAAATAAATATATTAATTTTATCAACCAATAATAACCTTGATTACCCATTTTCTTTATCCTTAGTTTACATCCCTAAACACCTATCACAAGGAACCTAATCTAAGGATTTTCATCGGGGTGGCAACATTGCTTTAGGGGATTCCTCAGCAATTTATGTCAAATAAGGAAACTGATGAGATTAAAGTTTCTTTTAATCTATGAAGATCGATTAGATCTTGAACAAGTAAATAAACAATGACGGTATAAACACAGTAAAATAATAGAACAAGATTGAATCAAACGAGTCGAATGATTAAAACAAAATCCTCAGAAGAGCTCGATTAAGAACATCAACTGTAGAGGATTGGAAGGTTACAAGTATGATCAAATAAACCTTTAATCGTCTGGAAAATATCGTATTCTCAGATCTCTAAAACCTTAACCTAATATGCATGCAAGCATAAGCTTATATACAAAGCATAAAAGACACACGGTTGGACAGGCCCAAACCGTAATACAAAATATTATAAACAAACGAGCCCAAAAGACGCAATCTTTTAAGCCCAACAATCTCCCCCTTTGCGTCAATTTGGAGCGAGATCTTTATTTATTACTTGGGCCAGCAGCCGAAACTGGTACCTTCTTCACGGTACTAAACAGACACTTGGTGATGGAAAGAATTGTCTGTCTAAACCGGATGTACCATTTGATCATATCTTCAAAATATTTAACATCATCAGCCGAATTCTCTTTACACCGTTTAACAATAAAAAGCACATGCTCCAAGCAAGTTGTGGTGTAAAGATGCTTATCAGCTAAAGCGAAGAGACATTTTTGTCCTTCCGCTCTAGTGAACATAACTGTGTTACGTCTCGGATCAATCTTGCCCAGCTGCATTCGATTTAGATCACTGGCCGATCCCACAGGAGCAATTTTGGGTTTCTTCTTGAAGACTGTGGCGACCTCCTGATCCATAAGGGCAACCTCCATGATATAGCAGATTAACATCCTTTTGACATGGTCTAGAATGGGACCATGTTCAGCTTCATTGGTCAAAAGGATGTTATACAAGACGATCCAATCATGAGGATTTAGATTCGGTAGCTCTGCTAGAGAGATGAGATGAACAGATTTTGCAGATCCCCGAATCAGTTTGAACCGAACGTTTATGAAGCGTCCCTCAGTGTAAGGCTTTAGCACCCGAACATTGACAATCTTCTGAGCGCTCCATGTAAGGAATTGAGGACGAGCAGCCTTCAGGTAAAAGTCAATGAGCTCCCTGTCAAGCTCAGCGTTCGGGTGAGGGACATCAAAAATATTAGAGAAGACGTGAAAGATATGTTGGATTAATGTGTAAGTCCATAACTATAATTGGTAAGACTTGACCCGACCCGGCATGGTCCATTTGGGTTGCATGGCATCATGCACTTGGATAGACTATAATGAGAGAAATAAGACACTTACGGTTATTAATATATTATAAGTTCTAGTATATTAATAATAAGAATAATGAGATTATTTAATTAGTATTGATCAAGAATTAATCTAGAATTAATTAAGTGATCAAAAGAAGACTAATTAAATATATGGGTTGATTGTGTAAATCATTCATTCTTATATATGTGGGCTTGTGATCCAAGATTCCTTATGTTGGACTAAGTCCATGGGGTGACCCATGGATACTCCATGGAGGTTAAAATCCATGGAGCATAAGGAATGGGTAAAGTCATGAGTTACATGGTGTAACCCTAATAGCCACCATATAAAAGAAACCCATGGCTCAAGAAATCGTGACTATGACTAACACTATGTGTATGTATGAGGGCTACACGATTTCATGAAGTGTTCTAATTTCTCTCTAAGTTATTCCAAGTGCTTATGGTTTTGTGTGAACCATTTGAGGTGTCACACTTGGGGCACTAAGCACTCAAGCTTCATGAAGACAAGCACTATTAAAGAGGTATGTATTCTATCTTGTTATATTGATATTTTGTATGCTAGATTAGGATAATACCTTGGATGTTCATATTTGCATGTATAATAGAGAAAACATAGATCCAAGGTATTTAGGGTTGCATGTACACTTAGGAGTGTTAGAATGCTCATAACCCAACAGTGGTATCAGAGCCTAGGCTTGTTTTCTTGTTATACCTGCAATAGAAGCTGAAAAAATCGAGTTTTGATGCTGTCAGCCCAGCTGACTCGCCGAGTCCATGAAGGGACTCGACGAGTCGAAGGCAAAATGCATCCAACTCGCCGAGTTGTGTTCATGCACTCGACGAGTTGGACCCCAGACAGCATATCTTCGAGGTTTTTGGCTAGAAATGGACTAGGAACATTACCCTAAGTTGTTTTGAACTTATAAACTTGTTTTTAAATATGGTAATGTTCATGCTAATCCATTTTCAAGATAATTGTCAATAGATTCATGTTTTGTATTAGTTTAAAGGTTAGACTAATTACATGAAAAAGTTTGATTTGAATTATCTTGTTCTTATGAGTTGCTTAGATTAATAGAAAAGTTGAGTGAAAAAGTTGTTTTCAATCCAAATTAATCTAAGAGTTGAGTATAAAATGTGTTTGTGTAACTTATCCTTAAGTTACATGAAGAGTCACATTAAAGACTCATAAAACTCATAAAGTTGGCAAAGGTTACAAAAAAGATGAAGAGTCTTGTCCTTAAGTTATGGAGGTTCAAGAGTCACTTCATTAATAAATAAATAAATAAAATATGTAACCTTAATTAATTCCATAAGTTATAAAATAAAGAAAAAGATTAATTCTTTATTAGTTTAAAGTCTTCCATAATTTGTCCACAAGTTATGGAACTTGAAGAGTTTTTGGATTAAAACTACTTTAAATACATAAGTTATGGAATTAATTAGTTTTGAATAGTTTCAAAACTTGCCCTCAAGTTTTGGAATTTGTAAAGTTTTCTCTTATGAATACTTTAATTCTAAGTTAGCCCTTAGAATTTTAAAAGTTAAAATTCAACCCTTATACTTTATAATATTATAAGTTAATAATATTTATATGTATAAGAGTAAAGTCGGTCTTACCGCTAGTACGCCTCATTCACGAAGCCGGTCTATAAGGTGGGTATAAGGTTGTTGCCTATAAAATGGCAACTTAATGGGTGTTCACTCTCACCCACCGCTCGCTTGACTGGTGGAGGGTCGTTAGCCGAACGGGTTTGACATGACTATAATTCTCCCTTCATTAAAAGTATTAATGATAAATACTAAGTAACTAAACTTTTAATAATACCCAATCTTAGTTACTTAGAAAAATGTGAATAAGGTGCTAATCCACGAAATTACACTTTTCACTTTGTTTGAGTCGGTTAGTGGAGCGCGTGTGGTTAACCGGCACACTAACTCGTATTTAACAAGGTAGGCAAAGGGTAACTTAATGTTTATCATAGTATCGATGGAGCGTGTGTGGTTAACCAGCACATCGATTGAGGGATAAACACTTAAGGGTACCCAGTAATTTGCATGGTTACTTCACACCTTGTTTTGTGATCCTCGGCATCCCAGTCACAAAACCTGAAGGGCACACTCGAGATTGAAACATGCCATTGAACAGTTCAATGAATCTCAAAAGATCTAGGAGTTTCAAAACCAATTAAAACCTAATAATACATTTCGTTTATCTTGGTGGAAATTGGTGAATCGTCATTCACCTACCTTCAAATTGTTTTATAGCTTGGATTACGGCATACCTCTTCTAAGTTATAAAATAGTTTGTTGGGTCCTAGCCTTAATATTTTCATATTGGGTGTCATATTAAGGACTCAAAGATCAACTATCTTGAATATCTCCCATAGCATGTCTGGATTAGACATTTATGATCTTCCCAAATCTCTTGAAACAAGCTTTCCTAAATGAAGATGATGTCCCATGGATATCATACTTCTCTCTCCTTTTCGAATTATTCTCCCTAACCCACAAGTTCTTGAAAAATTTAAGGTCACTCGAACCCTATTGGCAAGACAAGGTCTAGGTGTGATCACATCTTGGAGATGTAGTCACATATTGACAAGCCGGGAGAGTTGGGTGTCAATGTCTTGAGAAAGTTGGTGGTTCAATCACTTTCTAAGTTACATAGTGAGTTCCTTTGGGACACCTATGAAATAGACTATGACAAGACCCTTAATGATCTCATCTATTGTTAAGATCAACTTCCTGAAACTTTATGGACATTGACAATGGTGACACTGGAAATACAGAAAAAAAACATTCTCTTCCCAATGGAAAGGGATCGGCCATAGTCAACTCGGTTGAAAAAATGGTAAAGAGAAAAGCTAAGTCTGTAATAGTCCTGTGTACCATTATCAAAGGGTCCATATGTTTATATTGTCAAAGTAAGGGTCATTAGTTGCGAAGCTGCCTAATTTACCTAAGGATGTTAAAGTCAATAAGATTGACTCTACTTCAGGTAAAAGTCCACAAATCTAACTCTGTTAAGTTTCTATTCTGAGATTCTTGATACATGTTGTGACTGGGTCACATGGTAATGTTTTAAGAATCAAAGAAAAGTAAAGGAACTTAAAGAAAGAATATGCTGAATCTGATCGCGTAGATGGATTTCTATCGCGTAGTTTGAAGATCGGATTCTTGAGCTAATTCTTAGGAGTTATGAGATATTGCTTAGGAATAGATAACAACAAGTTTTCATATGGGTTGTAAGGATAAGTTTTTCCGCATAGTTTTAAAATAAAAGGAAAAATTTTGATTTTATTTATTTTAAAATATCCTTACAATGGCATTTGAGGAAAAATTGTTGCTTATATGATTCCATTAATAGCAAGAGTGGAAATATGAAATTGATTCTTTCATTTGTGGTAATGTCTAAATTTACCAAACAAGGAAAGATTCTCATCATCCAAAGTCTCAATTGGACCGGGACTTGGAATCATGCAAGTTGTATAGCATGATGAATGAGAACTTTCAAGTATTGGAAAATTAAGACTAATTACTTATTCACATGGATGTGTGAGTCAAGTAATGGACTAAGGGATCGAGTACATAGGCATGTGCACTGATTAAGTCCACCACAAAAGATATAAGGCTATTCGTCATAGTTTACTAAAGCTCAGTAAATATGATTATACTTACAAGCTTAAGTGTAACTCTGAGACATTGGAAAAGGTTCCAATGCATGGCAGAGCGAATAAGAAGAATCAAATTAGGCAGAAGGATAAAAGTTTCTCAAATCTGAAAAGATGGGAGAGTACTTTAGTATCAGTTTTGTGATCATCTTAATGATTAAGAAACCATATCAAAATTAGTTCTCTAAGGAAGTCTTAGTGCATTCTTATGACTAAGAAGAAGGGATCTTGAATTGTTGAAATGGTTAAATCAAGAAGACGAGTCATACTTCGTTTCAATACAAGTCTTAGAGTCATACTCCAAGATTGTAATATGAGTGACATGTCTTAAATAAGGTTTAAAACACTTGACAAATGTAAGAGTAAAAGTTTTCTACTCTTGTACATTTGAAATTGGTAAGTTGTGATGTTTTGGATAAAACAAAGACCAACTTCGGCCAATTGTGTGAAGTGTTTGTCTTGATTAGAATCCACACTATCTCTTGGATGTTTGACAAGGGAGTCTTATAGGTCAAGAGGACAGTGGGAGTCTTAAAGGTCTTGAAATTCTCAAGAACTAATCAAGAATGAAACCTAAAGTTCTTCACTAGCACACGACTTAAGGTTTATAACCTATCGTGTTGACATATTATGTGCCCATTCCAGTTAAAGTTGGCTTTGCATATGAGTTCTTAGAGCTCTCAATGTGTTGCACAACAACTTGGAAGCAATGGTAGGCCCTTGAGCTACCAGGAGGCAAGAAATTAAGATTGAGTTCAGTCCATATGAGTTTGGATTTGTCATTATCCTTGTCTTGTCACTATGGTTTTGACAATTCACATGGATAAGAACTCATACACCATTAAATCTAAGTGTCATAAGGTTTCTCTTCGATTCATGAAAATGATGGTGAGGAAACACTTCCACTAAGTAGATTTTAGCTAGATAGCAATTGTGATATTTGCATTCTCAAAGTCGTTAGTGGAGCGTGTGTGGTTTACCGGCACACTAACTTGGACTTGTGAGAAATGGCAAAGGTCAAAACGATCAAGACTATGATTACGACATCCCTTTTCATAGTTCTTAAAATTGTTTTGACACACCCATGAGCTATCTAAGGGAAGGTGTATGTTTTTGATAAAGTCTTATCAAAACAATCTAGTATCAGAAATCTGAACTTTGGTAACAAAGTCAATAAAGTATTGATTTCTAGAAGTCGAGCTTTCTGAGTATATGTCAAAGCTAGTGGGAGCATAAGTGTTATGCTAATAATCATCATGTTAGTGGGAGCATGATAATTACAATAAGTATTGCAAGCTAGCAATGTTAATTATAGAAAACAAAAGGTTTCAATTGGGAAAAAGTTGTTTTGCTATAATTAAGGGAGAGGAAATTATACTTCATCTCAAATCTATAAACTTAGATCGTGAGGTTTTAATCATTTAGTCAAGGATATATATGAATTTCATGTTGGAATGGCTCAACATAAGGAAATTCTGTATATGGGTCCATTATTTGCGTTCTTAAATTCGATTATGATTACGGCATCCCTTTTCATAATCTGAATTATGAGAACTTGGCAAATTGAAATGGAAATGTTATAGCAAAAGGCTGGTTTAGTCTTTATGTAAGACATCATGAATCGTGTCCCATATGCTTCGGATATAGGATCGATTACATGTGCTATATTCATCCTTTCTAAAAATTTCCCAATGCCTGGGGCATTAAGAAGGAAAAAGGTTTAGAACTGGATATGACTAAAAGGATTAAACAATTGTCGAGGACAATCTAAGGTTTACCAAAGATTGGTTGCTCAAGGACAGTTGGAAGTATAGTGATAATTCTGGAAGGACCATATTGACATAATCTGTAAGGAGGCAACTCTTGTTCAGAAGTGATAGTCAAAATGGAATCTGGAAATGTTTCAAAGTTAGAATTTTTCCAATCTGTTTAAGATTAAGGAAACTTAATGCAAGAAGGATGTTTCCAAGGAATTGATCTCCTTTGGAATACTCTGTAATGATTGTTGCAAAGTCTTTCTGACTTTGTGCATAATCATTACAAGAGGATCGATGGATATAAGTTTAGAATCTAACAGATTTCAGTAAATGACATGAATTTGGAATTCTTGCATTTGCAGTAAGGATTTGGGAGTGTGAAAAGAGAATCATTGAAGATTATGTTCAATTGATCTAGTTCACAAAGTAAAGATCATAGACAAACATAGTATGCATACTTGGTGTATGGCATGACTATTGTTTAGAAAACATAGTGTACATGCTTGGAGCATGGGACAACTATTGTTTTAAATTCAAGAATAATGTTGATAGCTAAAACAATATACAATAAATAATTTGTAATCATATGGTGATAAATAAAAGGTGTTTTATTTATATTCATAAGTTCTGAGACCATATTGGATTCAATTATTATTGTGTTTCACTTTGCATGTTTTGACTTCCCGAATAAACTAGGTTATTCTTCCGGAATGACTAAGTTATTCAAACCATCCACAGTCGGTCATATGTTGGAAGTAGATATGAATTAAGACTGTCATGAGTTGGCTTGTAGAGGTCTAAGTTGTTGGACAAATGGCTACAACACTCATGAGTGCTCATAAGTTCTGAGTATTGGATTCAACCCGCGCTCATTGGAATCACTTCATGGATTTTATCACGAGTGATCATGAGACGATAATATCTTATATTCTTCAAACCTAGAGATATGAGTTGTTACTATGAGTTGGTTGTACATTGATTGCACGAAACTGCATTTGGTAACTCGGTGCTATAAAACGTGTCTTTGTGTATGATTCAACAAGTAGTAGAACAAGCCATATGAGTCGAAGTTTATCCATTCCTTTTACCTTCGGGATAAAAGCGATATCTGTGGGCCCCTCGATGATTTGATGATGACAAATGGAAGTGCTCGGCCGGGCCAGGACTGATTTGATTTGTTCAATTAGTCAGTCGTCATAAATCGGAAATCGGGAAACAACAAATGGACAGAGAGAATGATTATAATCCATGTCTCAGTCCATATGATATCTAGAATGGAGGAATATATGATCCCTTATCTAATGGACAAGTCGTTGACAAAGATCAGAGTTCGTCTACAAGGTCAGAGTTCGACAGAAGCTTTTGAGAGCTACGATTGCTAGTTGGTTCCTGAAGTCATACGCAATAATAGTTTTAGACTTATCCAAGTGGGAGACTGTTGGATTAATGTCTAAGTCCATAACTATAATTAGTAAGACTTGACCCGACCCGGCATGGTCCATTTGGGTTGCATGGCATCATGCACTTGGATAGACTATAATGAGAGAAATAAGACACTTACGGTTATTAATATATTATAAGTTCTAGTATATTAATAATAAGAATAATGAGATTATTTAATTAGTATTGATCAAGAATTAATCTAGAATTAATTAAGTGATCAAAAGAAGACTAATTAAATATATGGGTTGATTGTGTAAATCATTCATTCTTATATATGTGGGCTTGTGATCCAAGATTCCTTATGTTGGACTAAGTCCATGGGGTGACCCATGGATACTCCATGGAGGTTAAAATCCATGGAGCATAAGGAATGGGTAAAGTCATGAGTTACATGGTGTAACCCTAATAGCCACCATATAAAAGAAACCCATGGCTCAAGAAATCGTGACTATGACTAACACTATGTGTATGTATGAGGGCTACACGATTTCATGAAGTGTTCTAATTTCTCTCTAAGTTATTCCAAGTGCTTATGGTGTTGTGTGAACCATTTGAGGTGTCACACTTGGGGCACTAAGCACTCAAGCTTCATGAAGACAAGCACTATTAAAGAGGTATGTATTCTATCTTGTTATATTGATATTTTGTATGCTAGATTAGGATAATATCTTGGATGTTCATATTTGCATGTATAATAGAGAAAACATAGATCCAAGGTATTTAGGGTTGCATGTACACTTAGGAGTGTTAGAATGCTCATAACCCAACAAGATAAACGCCTTTCGAGTCAGCGACATATCGAACTGCGAATCGACAGAATTGCTGAAGTCGAACGATATGACCGGCTCGAGCCATAGGATGCTGGGAGTTTCGATGGCCTCTTTGATCAAGCGTTCCCTGGTCCAGGCAGGGAAGAGAGTCTTTCGGCTCTCAAGGAGATCGTGGGCTTCTTTTTGCTTACGTTCGGCTACAGCAGCCTCACGTGCCTTACGACTGGCATCATCACCAACCTTGCGACTGTTCTTTCGTTTCAAAATGTCGGCAATGGTCTCCTTGTCGCCTTCTTCATCTTCGTCCTCAGCTATATCTTTACCTTTGTTCTTCATACCTAAACTTAAAATTTGATGAGTTGAAGATGGTTCAGTTGTATGAGTAGCTTTTGAGGAAGGAGGTGGTTTTGAAGCTTTTGAGGAAGGAGGTGGTTTTGAACTTGTCTTCTCATCTCCCCCTTGTTTCGGAATGGACACGAAACTTGGGAGGCCTTCGACCTTGTTTAGTAGATCAATGGCTGGAGAGAGCTTTTCAGCAAGGGATCGCCTCACCGAAAAGTTTAATATTGGATCATGTGCTTCCAGGATGTTTGAGATGACAGCGTGGACATCCAAAACACACGTCTTAACTGTTGGATAAGGTGTCTAAGTCCATAACTATTTCTGGTATGTACTTGACCCGACCCGGCATGGTCCATTTGGGTTGCATGGCACCATGAAATTGGATAAACTAAATGAGAGAAATAACGCTTGGAGATTATTAATATATTATAAGTTCTAATATATTAATAATATTATATGATTAGTTTGATCAAGAATTAATTTAGAATTAATTAAGTGATCAAAAGATAACTAATTAAATATATGGGTTGATTAAGTAAATCATCCATATCTTGTATAGTGGGCTAAAAGGCTCCATGGATCATCAAGTTGGGTTCCACCCATAGGATGCTCCATGGATGCTCCATGGGAGTTACAAACCCATGGATCATGGAAATGAAGAGTCATGACACATTAGGGTTTAACCCTAGATGTGTCAACACTATATAAGGAATATGATCTCCTCCCAAATCGGTTACACTAAGTAATAAGGGGGCTTGGCCGATTTCGTAGAGTGTGTGTTCTCTCATAAGTTCTTCCAAGAGCATTTGGTGTTGTGTGAAGCATTTGAGGCATCACCACTTGAGGTGCTAGGCTCACAAGGTTTCAAGGAACATAAGCAACAACAAGGTAAGTTATTCTATCTACACTTTATGTTAAAATTGTTCCCCATGTATGCTAGATAGGATATAACCTTGGAATTCAACTTTTCATGACAAATTAGACAAACATAGATCCAAGGTTATTAGGGTTGCATGTACACTTAGGAAGTGTTAGAATGCTCAAAACCCATCAGTGGTATCAGAGCCTAGGCTTGTTTGCTCTTATTTGTGCTTAAAAGTTGAAAACAGAATCGAAAATTTGCTGTCTGCGATCGGACTCGTCGAGTCCATAGGGGGGACTCGTCGAGTCCATGTGTATCTTCAACCAACTCGGCGAGTCATGTTCATGCACTCGGCGAGTAGGGTCGAATGAGTGCAGAATTTCATTTCAGTTGCTGGAAAATGAATTAGAAACATTACCCTAAACTATTTTAATAAATATAAACTTGTTTTTGGTGGTGTAATGTTTTGCTAATTCATTTACAACAACTAGTTATCAAAATTACAAAGTTTTATGTAATTTTTGATTATGTTCATATTCATGTTCTTGTTCTTATGATGTTTTACATGATCATAGGAATTATTTGTAACCTATTTGGTAGTTTAATTCTTGATCATAATGTGTTTTAATGGAGTCCATAACTTATCCTTAAGTTATGGAAAACCAAGAGTCACTTGAGTTAAAAACCATTAAGAAAACACAAGAGTTATAAAAATGAAGAGTCTTCATTTTATGACTCTATTAAACTCATAAGTTACAAGAAATGAAAAGTTTTGAAAGTTACAAAACTTGCCCTCAAGTTTTGGAACAAGTAAAGTTAAGTTAAAACTTTAGTTCCAACCCCTAGAATTTTAAAAGTTAAAATTCAACCCTTATACTTATATTATGATAATTTAATAATTATATATATATGTATAAGAATAAAGTCGTCATACCGCTAGTACGCCTCATTCACGAAGCCGGTCTATAAGGTGGGTATAAGGTTGTTGCCTATAAAATGGTGACTTAATGGGTGAATATTCTCACCCACCGCTTGCTTGACTGGTGGAGGGTCGTTAGCCGAACGGGTAAGACAAGGACTTATAAATTCTCATTCAAAGTATGATGAATATATATAAAGTAACTAAATGTTTATTAAATTCCCAATCTTAGTTACTTTAGGAAAAATGTGAATAAGGTGCTAATCCATGAAATTACACTTTACACTTTGTCTGAGTCGTTGGTGGAGCGTGTGTGGTTAACCGGCACACTAACTTGGACTTAACAAGGTAGGTAAAGGGTGACTTAAGGTTTATTATAGTATCGGTGGAGCGTGTGTGGTTTACCGGCACATCGATTGAGTGATAAACTTTAAGGGTACCAAGTGATTTGCATGGTTACTTCACACCTCGTTTTGTGATCCTCGGCATCCCAGTCACAAAACCTGGAGGGCACTCCCGAGATTGAAACATGCCTTTGAAAAGTTCATTGGATCTCAAAGAATCTAGGAATTTCTAAAACCAATAAAAACTAAATATTTATTATTTCGGTTTTCGTGGTGGAAATTGGTGAATCGTCATTCACCTACCTTTCAAATATGGTATAGCTTAGATTACGGCATACCTCTTCTAAGTTATATTATATTGTGATTGGATCCTAGCCTTAATATTACATTTGGGTGTTTTATTAAGGACTCTCTTAAATCTAAACTAAACTTGTTCTTCTTTTCAGATGTCTTCAAATAATGCTTCTGGCTCGAATCCTAATGGCTCCTTTACTCTTATGAGTCTGTGTGGGAAAGTCACCTTTGATGGATCCAACTTCAATAAGTGGATCAGAAACATCAGGATGATTACCCGCTACGAGGACAAAGAATATGTCCTTGACAAGGAGCTTAAGGAAATTGACGAGTCCACTACAACTCCCCAGGAGATCGCTGACTTTCATACTCATGAAAGAGATGCAACCAAGGTGGCTTGCATCATGTTAGCCACCATGACAGCTGAACTCCAAAAGTCTTATGAAGACTTCTACCCTTATGAAATGCACCAAGATTTGATGGAAAGATACCATCAAAGTGCACGACAAGAGAGGTACGAAGTCATCTGCTCCATGATAACAACCATGATGAAGGACGGAGAGTCCGTCACGAGCCACATGCAGAAAATGCAAAGGTATGTGGATCGGTTGCTGAAGCTCAATGTGAACTTCCCTGAGGAGCTTGCAATAGATATCATTTTGCACTCCTTACCATCGTGCTATGATCAATTCCGCATGACATATCACATGAACAAGGAAGAGGTCACCCTCAGCAAACTTCAGGGACTTCTCAAGACCGCAGAAACAGGTCTTAAGGGGAAGTCGGTTGCTATCACTCCTACTCCAGAAACAACTCCGGTCTTGGCAATCGGGCAAAGTCGAGGGAGGAAGAGAAAGAGTTCTTCAAAGGGTACCAAGGCTCGGACCCTTGATGGCTCTTCTTCAAGTGGAACCAAGAAAGGTTTCATTACTCCTTCTTCTGACCCAAAAGAAGCGGAATGCTTCTATTGCCACGAAAAAGCTCATTGGAAGCGGAACTGCCCAAAGTACCAGCAAGATGTAAAGGATGGGAAAATCAAACCCAACCATGCAGGTATTTACACTATCATTTCTAATAACTCACCCCATTCGAAATCTTGGGTCCTTGATACAGGTTGCGGTATTCATATTTGTTGTGACTTGCAGGGACTAGGAAGAAGTGAGAATGTGGAGCAAGGAAGAATAAACTTAATCATGGGGAATAGGAAAGTTACACCTGTCACCAAGATTGGAGTTTATACTTTATCGCTAAGTAGTGGGTTAAATTTAGATTTGAATAAATGTTGTTATTCGCCAGAAATGGCAAGAAATATTATTTCCTTTCATGCATTGTACAAACAAGGTTTCACCTTTTCGTTTGATAATGAAGTTGGTTCGATTAATGCTTTCTTTAATAGTGTACTTTATTTTAAAGCATTACCTTGTGATGGTGTGTATGAAGCTGTATCTATTGTAGATAACTTAGGAAATAATGTTTTGTGTATTGATTCTAAAAATAATAACTTGGATAAAGCATCATTATGGCATTGTCGTCTTGGACATATAAGCAAGAAACGCATAGGCCAACTCCAAAAGGATGGAGTCTTGGAGTCGTTTGACCTAAAGTCAAATGATAGTTGCGAATCATGCTTACTTGGAAAAATGACAAAGTCACCCTTCACAGGCTCATGTGAAAGGGGTGAAGGTTTGTTGGACCTTATACACACGGATGTGTGTGGACCATTCAAACATGCCACAAGGGATGCTAATCGTTATTATTTGACTTTTACCGATGATTACAGTAGATATGGATATGTCTACTTAATCAAGCATAAGTCAGAGACTTTCGAGAAGTTTAAGGAATTTAAACAGGAAGTCGAGAATCAATTGGGCAGGAACATTAAGATGCTTCGATCCGATCGGGGTGATGAGTATCTTAGTTCAGAGTTCCTCGACTATCTAAAGGAATGTGGGATTGTCTCACAATTGACACCTCCCAGGACACCGCAGTTGAATGGTGTGGCTGAGAGGCGTAATCGAACCTTGTTGGACATGGTTCGTTCCATGATGAGTCGAGCTTCGCTACCAATCTCATTCTGGGGGTATGCCTTAGAGACTGCCGCCCATATCCTCAATCTAGTCCCTACAAAGAAAGTTGCCAAAACTCCTCACGAGATGTGGACTGGTAAAGTACCTAAACTAGACCACATCAAGATTTGGGGCTGCGAGGCTTTCGTGAGATGCGAGACTCATGATAAGCTCGAACCCCGAAGCGAGAGGTGTATTTTCATCGGCTACCCACAGCATTCCTTTGGTTACCTCTTCTACAGACCTAGTGACAATGTGGTCTTTGTAGCAAGAAGAGGAGTCTTTCGAGAAAGAGAGTTTATAAGCCAAGGAGACAGTGGGAGGCAAGTTGATCTTGAAGAAATTCAAGAGTCAAGTGGTGAAGGAACTTCAAACTCTAGCCCTCAACTTGAGGAGGAAACTCCTGTTGAGCCAATTGACGAATCTATACCTCTGAGGCGTTCCACGAGAGTTAGGAGTGCACCTGAGCATTACTATGGATTCCATATTACTGCAGAAGGTGAGACACTTATTAGTGATGAGACACTAGTAAGTCAAGATGACCCTAACAGCTACGAGGAAGCCATGGCAGGCCCCGAGTCTGCTAAATGGAAAGAGGCTATGGATAGCGAGATACAATCCATGTATGACAATCAAGTTTGGAACTTGGTTGAGAATGTACCAGGTCGAAAGACTGTAGGGTGCAAATGGGTCTTCAAGAAGAAGACCGACATGGATGGTAAAGTACACACTTATAAGGCTAGACTGGTTGCAAAGGGTTTCTCTCAAATTCCTGGAGTGGATTATGATGAGACCTTTTCTCCGGTAGCCAAGATTAAGTCTATTCGGGTTCTGTTAGCCATAACCGCATTTCATGACTATGAAATTTGGCAAATGGATGTCAAAACCGCTTTCCTTAATGGGAAGTTGGCTGAAGATGTTTACATGAGTCAGCCAGAGGGTTTTGTCAGTAACGAGTACCCTAATAGAGTGTGTAAGCTTGAGAAATCCATTTATGGATTAAAGCAAGCACCTCGCAGATGGAATCTTTGATTTGATGAAAAGGTCAAGGAATTTGGTTTTTCTAGGAGTGAAGATGAATCTTGTGTATATGTCAAGGCTAGTGGGAGTATAGTTAGCTTTTTGGTATTGTATGTGGATGACATACTACTCATAGGAAACGACATTCCAACCTTGCAGGAAGTAAAGTCCTGGCTTGGAAAGTGTTTCGCTATGAAGGACCTTGGTGAAGCTGCCTATATTTTGGGGATAAGAATCTTGAGAGATCGGAGTAAAAGACTAATTGGACTTCGTCAAAGTACCTACTTGGAGAAGATTCTGAAGAGATTCAGAATGCAAAACTCCAAGAAAGGAGAGTTGCCCATCCAGAGTAGCGCCAAGCTGAGTAAGACACAAAGCCCTAGCACTGAGGCTGAGATAGCAGAAATGAGTCGATTACCTTATGCTTCGGCTGTAGGTTCGATCATGTATGCTATGACGTGTACTCGACCTGATGTAGCCTTTGCCTTGAGCATGGTTAGCAGGTTTCATGGGAACCCTGGCAAGGCACACTGGATTGCGGTAAAGAATATTCTCAAGTACCTACGAAGGACTAAGGACTGGGTCCTTACCCTCGGTGGAAGTGATGACTTGAGAGTTGTAGGGTATAGTGATGCTAGCTTCCAGACTGATAGGGATAACTTCCGCTCTCAGTCGGGCTGGGTCTTTACCCTAAATGGAGGAGCAATTTCTTGGAAGAGTTCCAAGCAAGAGACAGTGGCTGATTCTACTTGTGAATCAGAGTATATTGCAGCTAGCGAAGCAGCAAAGGAGGCGTTATGGCTGAGGAACTTCATTGGAGACCTTGGAGTTGTACCAGCTATTAAAGAGCCGATGGAAATTTTCTGTGATAGTGAAAGTGCTGTTGCCTTAGCCAAGGAACCAAGGGATCACGGGAGATCCAGACACATTGACAGAAAATATCATTTCATCAGACATCGGATCGAAGAAGGACTCCTCGTGGCAAAGAGGGTATCATCAGATGAGAATCCGGCAGATCCCCTTACGAAGGGACTGACTCGGGTTAAGCATCTCCAGCATGCTCGGAGCATAGGGCTGAAGGATGATATTAGATTTAGTAGTTAGATAATCTTGAAATTTGTAAAGTGTAATTGACATTTGATGATGAATAAAAGTGTTTATTTATGAGTAAAGTGTTGCTATCTCTTGTCGATCGTTTACTATATTTCTTTTGCATGTTTTGACTTCCAGAATAATTTTGTTTGGTATAACATATTATTCAAACCTCCACAGTCGGTCATATGTCGGAAGTAGGTATGAATCAAGACTGTCATGTTTGATTGTAGAGGTCTGGGAAAAGGCTACAACAATCATGAGTGCTCATAAGTTCTGAGCATTGGACTCAACCCACGCTCACTGGAATCACTTCATGGAATTCTATCTCGAGTGATCGTGAGACGGTAATATCATATAAGTCTTTAAACCTAGAGATATGATTTGTTACTTACGAGTTGGTTATGCATTAATTGTACGAAAAACGCATTGGTAACTCGATGTTATAAAATCGTGCTCTTATGTGTAATTCAATAAGTAGTAGAACAAACATATAAGTCGAAGTTTATCTGTTCCTTCTTGGATTAGAAGCTGATATCTGGGCCCCTCGATGATTTTGTTTTGACCTATGTACCGGGCCCGGTCAGAACTAGATTGATGTGTTCAATAAAGTTCTTTGTCAAACAAATCGGAAATCGGGAAACAAATGTTGGACAATAAGTAAGACATTGTTCCATGTATTTGTCCGACTGATATCTAGAACAGAGGATTATATGATCACTTATCTTAAATGGCGTACCATCATGTTCTCAAGTTTCGAGAAACCTTGTAAAGAGCTACGATTGTCGATCGGTTCCTGAAGTCATACTTGCAGTAATAGTTACTAGACTTATCCAAGTGGGAGACTGTTGGATAAGGTGTCTAAGTCCATAACTATTTCTGGTATGTACATGACCCGACCCGGCATGGTCCATTTGGGTTGCATGGCACCATGCAATTGGATAAACTAAATGAGAGAAATAACGCTTGGAGATTATTAATATATTATAAGTTCTAATATATTAATAATATTATATGATTAGTTTGATCAAGAATTAATTTAGAATTAATTAAGTGATCAAAAGATAACTAATTAAATATATGGGTTGATTAAGTAAATCATCCATATCTTGTATAGTGGGCTAAAAGGCTCCATGGATCATCAAGTTGGGTTCCACCCATAGGATGCTCCATGGATGCTCCATGGGAGTTACAAACCCATGGATCATGGAAATGAAGAGTCATGACACATTAGGGTTTAACCCTAGATGTGTCAACACTATATAAGGAATATGATCTCCTCCCAAATCGGTTACACTAAGTAATAAGGGGGCTTGGCCGATTTCGTAGAGTGTGTGTTCTCTCATAAGTTCTTCCAAGAGCATTTGGTGTTGTGTGAAGCATTTGAGGCATCACCACTTGAGGTGCTAGGCTCACAAGGTTTCAAGGAACACAAGCAACAACAAGGTAAGTTATTCTATCTACACTTTATGTTAAAATTGTTCCCCATGTATGCTAGATAGGATATAACCTTGGAATTCAACTTTGCATGACAAATTAGACAAACATAGATCCAAGGTTATTAGGGTTGCATGTACACTTAGGAAGTGTTAGAATGCTCAAAACCCATCATTAACCACCTCCCGTTTGGAGCGAAGATCTTCCAGCTCTTGTTGAGATTGAGAGAGTTGAGTGGTCTTGACCTCAAGATCCGTTGTTTTTAATGCCAGATCGTCCATTAAAGAACGCTCGGATGTCAGATCTTCTTGAAGCTTGACGAGACGAGCTTCAATGGAGGCTGTAAAAGCCGAGTTGTCGTCGCTTATGGTTTTACGTAGGTTGGCGAACGATGGCAACTCCGATGTGACAAAGGAAACCAATTGTTTGACAATCGGTTCCAATGATGCCTTTGTGTCAGCTGCACTTTGTTGCATTGACTGCAGTAGAGCATAGGCATCAGAAAATAGTTTATCAACTTTTTCGGTCGCAGCCTCACATGCTCGGGTAGATGCTTGAATTGCAGCAGTTGCTGAGGCTGCTGAATCATGTTGGGCGCTGGTGAAGGCATCTACGATCTTCTGAATTGCAGCTTCAGACAATGTTGTTTGTTGGTTGGACGAGGAGGCGAGAAGGAGATCAATCTTCTCGTTGAGCTGTTTTAGATGTTTCTTAGTGACAAGTGCATCATCCTCCTCATCACTCTGAATTTGAAACGGACTATAGTATACCGAATCAAAGACCATGTCTTCTCCCCCAAGAAAAGGGTTTTCACCCTCAGAGGCATTGCCATGAGAAGAAGAGGGTGTAGAGGTTGGGGGTGTTGAGGGTTTATTAGGAGAAGGTTGAGTGGGTGAAGGTGTAGTTTCGGTTGGTTGTTCTGTATGGGTAGTTTCGGTTGGTGGTTGTGTATGGGTAGTTTCGGTGGGTGGTTGTTTATGGGTAGTTTCGGTTGTGTGGGTTTTGGGTTGAGGAGGTTCGGCTACATGGGGTGATTCAGTGGTAGTGGTAAAGATTTGAGGAGGAGAAGGAATTGGGGAATTGGGAATTTGAATCTCTGGGGTAGGGGATCGAGGTGGTGTATTGCCTCGTGTAGGAGAAGCATCCCCTTGAGAGTCGTCAGAATCCGAACTCTCACCCTCAGAGTCACTCGAAGAGGAGGGTATAATGAGCTTTCGCTTTGGTTGAGTCTTCCTCTTCTTCGGTGGGGGGGAAGTGGCAGCTTTTGTCTGTTTCCTCTTCTTAGGTGAAGGCCCCTTTGAAGGTTTTTCTACTTGCTTTCCTTTATCCGCCTTTTTACCTTTGCTCAATGTTTTATCTGCATCGTGGATAGATCTGAGCATGTCCGGGGTCAGAACCCTTGGACCAGAAGGTGTTAGCTCCTTAAGCTTTCTGATCAGCCTGCTATCCGAAGGTACGCTTCCATACATGGACTCCGGAATCGAGTCAATAAAGGAGAATTTGGAGGCATCGGAGATAATGATCTTCTTGGTGTGAAAAGTACCAACGGAAGTCATCGATGCACCTTCGGCAATGGGAACGTCGAATCTGTCCATGGCCCATTTGGTGATCAGAATCCAGAATCGGGCCAATGAAACTTCAGAGTGTCTGGATGAACATGAGAGGCTCTGAAGAAGTTGTTGCCATAGAACGAACCCGTAATCCAGGTTGATCCCATTGTAAACTCCATACAGAATAGTAAGGAACAGACGACTGGCACCGTCTGAACCTGAGCTTCTCTCCGACAGTCCCTTGAACAAGACTGTAAATAAACCGTTCCATTGAGGCGGTAAGCAGGACTTCTTGAATCTGGCAACGGATGTAAGAACCTCCGTGTATCCCATGTTGTAAAACATGCTATACATATGACCGGTTTGTATGGACTCCGGATGGACTCTGGATGAGTCAGAAGAAAATCCGAGTAGAGAGCTGAAACGAGGGCGAGAAACGGAGGTTTTGTGGTCTCCAATCTCGAAGAATACTCGGTCGATAGCCTTGTCATAATACGCAGTCGCGTAGACCTGCGATAGAGCCGTCATTGGCACCGATGCGATTCTGGATAGTGCTGGTTCGAGTTGAGAGTATTTTAGGCATTCTATGATCGGCGACATCTAAGGATCGTATGCCTTTGGGTTAAGATCAATTACTGTATGGGAGAGTTTGTGGTTTGGAAATTTTGAGAGCGGTAAAGAGGTAAAAGGAGGTTTAACGGGCTATTTATAGTGGGAGGGAAGAGATAGAAAGATCGTTTCAAATCTCTTATGGATGACAGTTGGGACGGACGATGATCACGTAGGAGAGAGAGTGTAAGATAACAAAAGTACCTCTACTGCAAGAAGAAGGACCAAGTAGGAAGTTCTTAACTCATGTGAGAAAAGAATGAGGTAGCTCACGATTAGAATGAAGTGGCCTTGTTGGGAAGACAAAGTTTGTGTATACCAGGTCATGAAGGCCTTTATTCAAAATCTTATGAGGCTTGAGACACATACAGCAGCATGCTTCTAGGGACATGTAAGAAGTTCATAAAATGTATCCACAAAAACGAATAATAACACACACAAAAAAAAATTGGAATTTTTGAGGTAAACCGAACCCTAACCTAGGATTGGTTTCGGTTGAGAAAAATTTTTGAAAACCGAACCCGAACTCGGTTGGTTTCGGTTCTACGAGATTTTGAAAAACCGAACCCGAACCTTCGGTTGGTTTCGGTTCTGGAAAATTTTGAAAAACCGAACCCGAACCTTCGGTTGGTTTCGGTTGTACAAAATTTTGAAAAACCGAACCTGAACCTTTGGTTGGTTTAAGTTAAAAAATTTTGAAAAACCGAACCTGAACCTTTGGTTGGTTTCAGTTAAGAGTTTTTTTTTTTTTTTTTTTTTTTTTTTTTTTTTTTTTTTTTTTTTTTTAACCATACTAGTAAAAACAGAATTTTACATCCAATACACAACATTGAGAAACTATCTTTGAAGAAATGAGTGGGTTAGATAGTTGAGACGAACCCTAACGTTCGGTTGATATCTTTAAGTTTGGTACTGATTCAGATTCCATCATACCAAGTCCTTGCAATATTTTATTGAATGATGCTTCAGGAAGAGCTTTTGTAAAGACGTCAGCCAGTTGATCAGTGGTTCTTACAAAGTGAACTTCGACGTTTCCATCTTCCACGTGATCTTTGATGAAGTGATACCTTAGTGTTATGTGCTTGGTTTTGGAGTGCTGCACTGGGTTATGACAGATCCTAATTGCACTTTCGGAGTCGCAATATAGTGGGATCTTCTTCATATTGAATCCATAGTCTCGAAGTTGGCTTTGAATCCAAATCACTTGTGATGTACATGATGCAGCTGCAATGTATTCTGCTTCGGCTGTGGATAGCGACACGCATGTCTGTTTCTTAGATTGCCAGCTGACTAACTTCCCGTCAAGAAATTGACATCCACCAGTCGTGCTTTTTCGGTCAAGTCCACATCCTCCAAGGTCAGCATCAGAATAGGCTTGAACAAAGAAGCCTGAGTTGGATGGATACCATATACCTAAGGAGGTGGTTCGCTTGAGATATCGTAGGATGTTCTTCACTGCAAGCATGTGAGGTTCACGAGGGTTTGCCTGAAATCGAGCACAATAACACACGGAAAACATGATATCAGGTCTGCTAGCAGTAAGATACATTAACGATCCAATCATTTGACGATAGAGCGTGATATCAACAGCTGGTTTGTCTAGAGATGGGGTAAGCTTAGTGCCGAATGCCATTCGGACTTTGACTTTTGAGTCTCCCATCATACCGAACTTTGCTAGGAGAGTCTTCGTGTAAGCTTCCTGATTAATAAAGATGCCTTCGGGTCCCTGTCTTATGTTTAAACCAAGGAAAAAGTTAATTGGACCCATTGAGCTCATTTCAAACTTAGTCTCCATCAGCTTTCTGAATTCAGCCGTTAAGCTTGGATTCGTGGAGCCAAAGATGATATCATCGACATAAATTTGAACTATCATAAGGTGGTTACCTTCCTTTTTGCGAAAGAAGGTTGGGTCAACCGAACCTTGTTTGAATTTAGACATCTTTAAAAATTTTGTAAGCGTTTCATACAAGGCTCTCGGAGCTTGTTTAAGGCCGTACACAGCTTTATCCAGAATATAGCAATGATTTGGATGCTTTTCGTTCACGAATCCAGGAGGTTGCTCTACGTACACCGTCTCTTCAAGTTCTCCATTGAGAAATGCACACTTGACGTCCATTTGGAAAACTTCAAAGTTCTTGTGAGCAGCATAAGCCAGAAATATTCTAACAGATTCTAGTCGAGCTACTGGAGCGAAAGTCTCTTCGTAGTCTATCCCTTCCTCCTGACAATATCCATTTACCACCAGACGAGCCTTGTTCCGTATAACATTACCTTCCTTGTCCATTTTGTTCCTAAAAACCCATTTGAGACCAACAACCGAAGCATCTGGAGGAGTTGGAATTAGGCGCCAGACTTTGTTCCTTTCAAATTCGTTCAACTCGTCTTGCATTGCTTGAACCCAATCAGAGTGATCGAGAGCAGTGTTAACTGTCTTTGGTTCAACTTTTGATACGAATGAATTGAACATGCAAAACTCTACCTTTGAAAATAAGGAAGTTTGTTTTGCCTTCAGTTGGGATCGGGTCAGAACCTTTTCAGATACATCCCCAACTACTTGAGAGACAGGATGATCTCTGGTCCATTTGATAAGAGGAGGGTAATTTGGATCAACAGTTGGGTCTAATTCAGCACTGATTATTTCGTCTAGCTCAGATTGGCTATCATAACCGAGTGTCACATCATCATGTTCTACCTCAGTTGGTGTACTTTGGAAGATATGAGGTTCGTGTGATTCTAGTGGGCCTGAGCTTGCTGGTGTTGAGACCTCTTCGGTTGAAGTTGTGGAATTTGGTTCCCCCTGGACTTGAGCGTTTGGCTCCCCCTCGACTTGAGTACTTGGCTCCCCCTCGACTTGAGCACTTGGCTCCCCCTCGATTTGAGCTTCGTTGGAAGGAGAGTCGTTACAGATTGATTCTTCTTCATACATTCTCCTTGCAGCATCTTCAACAATCTGCTCCATGTGATCAACTTTGTTATCTGCTGCACCAGCTTCAGAAAGTGAAGCATTCTCTGGTTCGTCAAAGAGCCCCAGAAATGTCTCGAATAGATTAGCAACCGAGACTGTAACCATGCCGTTTGGAGGAAAGATTTCCCCAGTGATATATTCTTTAGCCTGCAGCTTCTTGACATAGTTGTCATCAAAGGTCACATAATACGTCTCTTCAATTTTTCTTGAACGCTTGTTTAGGACCTTGTATGCCTTGGATGTGAGAGAGTAACCCAGAAATATTCCTTCGTCGGCTTTGACATCAAACTTGTTGCGGTGTTCTTTAGAGTTGAAGATGAAACACCTTGAGCCGAACACATGGAAAAATTTCACATTTGGCTTCCTGTTGTTCAATATCTCATATGGGGTGAGTGCGAACCTTTTGTTGAGATATGACCTGTTCTGTGTAAAACAAGCAGCAGAAATAGCATCAGCCCAAAAATAAAGAGGTAAAGAAGCGAAACTTAGCATAGTTCAGGCAGCTTCACACAAGGATCGGTTTCGTCTTTCGACTATTCCGTTCTGTTGTGGTGTGTAAGGAGCTGAGAAATTATGACTAATTCCCTTCTCTGCAAGAAACTCTTCAAACTCCCTGTTCTTGAATTCGAGACCATTGTCGCTTCTGATGTTGCGAACAACCTTCTTGAGCTGTACTTCAATTTGCTTAAGAAACATTTTCAGCTTTTGAGTCGCTTCAGATTTGAGCTTTAGAAAGAACACCCATGTAAATCGTGAAAAGTCATCAACGATAACAAGAATGTACTTGCTACCACCGATGCTTTCGATAGATGAAGGACCACACAAATCAATATGAATTAATTCGAGTGGTTCAACAACTTTTGTGTTGATTATAGATGGATGACTTTGATGACTCTGCTTTCCCATTTCGCATGCAGCACATAGATGATCCCTGTCGAACTTGAGTAATGGAAGGCCCCTTACATGACCTCCTGTAACAAGACAATTGATATCTTTGAAGTTAAGATGAGATAATCTTTGGTGCCACAACCAGCTTTCGTCGGATTGCGCTTTTGACAATAAGCATATAGCTGGGTTTCCTTTGATGGGTTTCATGTTTAAGGGAAACATTTCACCCTTTCGCTCTGACTTGAGAATTATTTTATTTGACTTTTTCTCTATAATTTCTGAACCTTCATCATCGAATGAGACTTTGAGACCTGTACCTCCAACCAGTTGAGATACACTAATGAGGTTGTGTTGGAGTCCTTCCACATAAGCCACCTTCCTTATAGAGAAGTCCCCATTGGTTATCATCCCGTATCCCTTTATGGTGCCGAAAGAATTGTTTCCGAACTTGACGTTGCCACCATTTGCAAGCGATCTGTACTCCCTAAGCTCCTCTTTCCTCCCTGTCATGTGACGTGAGCAGCCACTATCAATGTACCATTCTTCGTCGAACTGCTCGTCACTTATAACCTGCAAAATTTAGACAGATTTAGGAACCCAAAGTTTCTTGGGTCCACGTGAGCTTTGCATTGAAACAGGAGCACAGAGAGAGATATCAACAAGATAAGTTCTTTTTACGAGAGTTGTTTTATTTTTCCTTTTAATGGTGTAAACTTTTATTTTGTTAAGATTAGTAGAGTTAGTTTCGGTCTCTGTTGTGGATTTATTGACCTTCTGCTTCCACTTTTGCTCAGTTGATGAGTGAGATTTAGAACAAGATCGATATGAAACAGAGGGTGAAGAAGAATTAGAAGAATGAGATGAATTAGAATTAGAAGGAGACTCTAGGTGACCCTTTTGTTTTTGATCATTGGAGGGACCAACCTTAGAGTTTTGCACTCTTTTGTCTTCAGAACCGAACCTTTGCGTTCGGTTGGAGCTACCTTTGGAACCGAACATCTGCCTTCGGTTGTTATCCTTTTGTAATCCGAATCTTGGCTTTCGGTTGATGTCTTCTTGTGAACCGAAACTTGACTTTCGGTTGGTTTCTTCTTGTGTACCGAACCTTGACTTTCGGTTTTTGTGACTTTCAACTTTTCCAGCAGGAATGTTTTCATACTTTAGATTCTTGTCTTGATGAGTGAAGTATGCATTCTGGGAACGCCAGAATTGTTTCCTCTCAGAAAGGTTCTTCCGGTATCTATTATTCCTTTCTATCTTCCTGTTCCGCATCTGAGAAGGTTGATGATGAACATTTGCTTTCGATTTTGCTGAATCCTTGACCGGTTCCATTTGAACTGCAGTAGAGTTACTTTGAGCTGGAGGAGCCTTAGGAATGTCTGCTTTTGGTGAGTGAACATCCTTCTGAGGAGTGTCTTTTGTACCACTAGTGCTCGGCTCATTGAAGTTATTTGGCTTATTCAATGGTTCGGGTATGTATCTTCCTTTGCTCTTCCAGGAAGTTCTTTCAGATAAACCAATGGTTTCGTCTGCATTATCAATGGGAGCTTCCCAGAAGTATTCATCACAGCCATCAGCATTGTCTTCGTTTACAATAGATGCAAGTTCAGCTGTTTGATGTTCGGTTACTCCTATTACCTTGTATACTTGATTTGGAGTAGTCCTGACCTTTTGATACACAACAGCTTTCTCAATTAATTTCAGGGACTTTTGATGGGACAACCGAGCGAATTCTACAGAATTTTCAGAAATTAGATTCTTGTGATTTTCTGGCTCGGTTTTAATAAATTCTGAGCAGTCAACCGTGTCCTCTACAGAAATTTCACTCATATTGTCGTCCTCGTTAAGCTCAGATGCATTTTCAACATCAATTTTGTTTTCTAAGCTTACATTGGCGTTTAAAGAGTCAAATTTTTGTATGGTTTCGGTTCTCAGTTTAAGTCTGTCATTTTCATCCAAAAGATTTTTAAGCATGAGCTTGTGGTCTTTAGATTTAATGAAGGACTCAATTTTGTCCAGGCCATACATGTAGGTGGGATTTATGTCATCAGACGATATCACACTTTCACAATTATAGGCTTCGGCATCGATTTCATCTTCCTTAAATTCTAGGAAGGGCAAGATCATGCGGTGAATCCTTTGGCCTATTTCACAATCCAAGTGAAGCTGAGTAATATTAGAATACAGACGTTTAGCAATTAAACAAAAAACATTTCGTTGTTTTAACAATTTCAAATTGTCTCTTTGCAAATAAATGTTTTCATCTTTAATTTTGACTAATTCTGATTCCTTCAACTCTATCCACATTCTCCGCTCCTCACTCTTCGACGCTGCCCTGCTCAATTGATCAGTTAGGTTAGAATTTGTGACCCGAGTTTGAGTTAAGCTACTATCTAGATGAGATATTCTTGTATTGACACTTTTTAGTTCTTTCTCATAAGAGGATGATGGTACTTTACATGAAACAAAAACAGAATGTACCTTCTTTATCAGTTCATCAAGCTCATTGAACTGCTGGCTGAGTGGTTTGGCTGTGAAGCACATGTCCTCCTTTGCATTCTGTCCATCATTGCCTCCATCGGTGTTGTATCCCCTCAATTGAGATACGTCAGAAACCATAAGGCATTTACCACCACTGCCTTCTTCCTTAGACACGAACGCCTTTCCATGAGTAGGTTGCCTCACTTCCTCGTCTTCTGAGTCGGTAGACCAAACTTCCGTGCTACCGAACTCATCACCTGGAACAGAACCCTGCACAATAAGAGCATTACTAGGCGGGTTAGCAGCAGACTTCTTCTTTCTCAACTCATCTAGCCTTTTCTGCAACACAGCTTCCTCATCGTTCCCATCATCTTTCTCAGCCATTTTCTTGAGGACACAGTCCTTAGCATAATGATTTTTCCCACCACAGTAGAAACAGCTCACTCTAGAGTCGCCGTCAACCTTCGGTTCCTTCTTGTGCTCCTCAACTTTCGGTTCATTAACCACCTTTTCAGAGCTGTAACTTCCCTGCCAGTTTCGGTTTTTGTTGCTGGGAAACTTCTTCTTTATGAACCTTTTGGGATTGGATACCATCAAGGCATAATCTTCTGATGTGAGATCATATTCTTCAAGGCTGAGGTCTTCATCCTCCATAACGGCTTTACTTTTTGACAAGAGAGCCAACGAACCGAGACTGGAAACGACATTCTTCTCTTGCACCACGTTTTTCTCTTGAGACTTGAGAATTCCCACCAGTTTCGCCAAAGAGTATGATTTAAATTGCTCATGGGCTTTAACCGTGGAAACTACTGCTCTCCACTCAGACCTTAGACCATTTAGGAATGTAACCTTCTGTTCGATGAGCTTCCTTTCGATATCATGTTTGATCATCTTGCTGAGAAGATGATTGAAGCGATCGAACGTCTGGGTCACGGATTCTTCAGACCCTTGTCTGAATTCACCAAACTCAGATAGAAGCAGAGTTTGAATAGAATGTTCGAGATCTTCGTCTGTAGAGTACAGTTCACGAAGTCTGTCCCAAACATCCTTCGCCGTCGTGCATGAGCTAACCAATCTGAATGTATCGGACTGAAGGGCGAACCGGATCAATCTTAGTGCTTTGATATTGCATTGGAACTTGTCCTTTTCATCTTGTGCAATGTCTTTCACGTCCTTGAGCAGATCATTATATTCTTTTTGAGTTTTAATGATTCTGGACGTTGCAGAATGAGAGAACGGTCCGTTTGTGATGGCTTCCCAAATCAAATACCCATTTTCCTCCGACCCAATAACGTAGTCTTCGAAATGATGTGCCCATACTTCATACTCGTTGGTGTATAAGATCGGAATCCTTGTCGTCGAACCAATGCTGTTTGAAATATTAATAACGTTTGATTGTGTCGCGTCCATTATGATCGTAAAAACCTGTTAAAAAATCAGACTTGTAATAAAGCAGATTAGGGCAAAATAATAAATATCAAGATACGTCAATAAAGAGATGACAGCTCAATAAATATTGATGATTGCAGAAAAATCCTAATGAAAATCTTTTTCACAGAAAAGATGTGTATCAATTACACAGCCTCCTGCTCTGATACCAATTGATGAGATTAAAGTTTCTTTTAATCTATGAAGATCGATTAGATCTTGAACAAGTAAATAAACAATGACGGTATAAACACAGTAAAATAATAGAACAAGATTGAATCAAACGAGTCGAATGATTAAAACAAAATCCTCAGAAGAGCTCGATTAAGAACATCAACTGTAGAGGATTGGAAGGTTACAAGTATGATCAAATAAACCTTTAATCGTCTGGAAAATATCGTATTCTCAGATCTCTAAAACCTTAACCTAATATGCATGCAAGCATAGCCCAAACCGTAATACAAAATATTATAAACAAACGAGCCCAAAAGACGCAATCTTTTAAGCCCAACAGAAACCATGTGGGGGATGGAGTATACCACAAAACACTAAGTTCACAAACATCTACAGATTGCGAGCCTGCTAGCGTTCCATTGGACTGTCTAGAAAAGTATGTGGTCGTCATTTATACTTCGTTACATGACTGAAGCAACAAAAATATCGAGATATCTCATCATTTTAACACACACTAGCTATTTCATCTACCCATGTTATAACCAACATATTTGTAAATAAAAATACATATACAATTTAAACCATTTTAAAACCTGTATAAAACATTCATTCAATACCCATCTCAAATAAACAAACAATATAATTACACATAGCACGTATTTTGTATAAAATACTTCATATCTATGTCTAAAGTGAAAGTGACTACATACTCACTTGATAAGACGGTAATCGGGCATCACCTCTTCTCGTAAAGCGATCATCTCCGATAAAAACTAGAATGCTTTCTCAAAAACCGGGCTCCACACGGGCAAAGTTTCGGCTTGAAAACTCTATTTCTCGGGATTTTCGGGGCTCTCGGACTTGCTTCGGGTGTAGGGATGATATCGCGGCTTCGGGGGTACTTCTTTGCATGTAAATCGAGGTAATAAGGGTGAGAGAAGAGTGAACTAGAAACCTTGGGCGAATACCCCTTTAATTCTATTTATAAGGTGCAAGTTCAACATTCACGTTGTAAACCAGGCTTGTTCACGTCGTGACTTTTGATTCTGGTCATCCCGTTGGCTTGTTTGGTGTCTTCTAGGCTTTAAACACGTCGTTTACTGAGTTCACGTCGTGAATGCAATCAAATTCTCAAAGTTTGTGCTCCGAACTTTAGAAATTCATATCATTCACATACGAACCCTGTTTTTGATGTTCTTTATATCCGTTTTTGACGTTCTTTATATACAACTTTCATTCAGACTCCATCGGCTATTTTTTACTTTATTTTTAATATTATATTAATATTATCTGATGTCCGTTTTCATCTGTCTTTTTACCGTTGAACTAGATCTCCAATTCTCGTTTAGATTGTTTCGGCTAAAAATCACTCGATCGAAATTTCAAGTTTTTAGCTGTCTACTGCTAAGCTGAAACTTAGAAAAATCATAACTTCCTCATACGAAGTCAGATTTGAGTGTTCTTTTTATGAACGCTCTCGGTTTAACGAATATTACGACTTTCGTCTAGATCACTAATGCTAAAAAACATTTCATCGTAAATTCACTTTTTACGTCATATAGCGTTGTGCCGGTTTTGTTGCAAAACTTCGACAAGTCATAAATTCTTCGTTATAACTCGGATTTCGGTATTCTTTATATCACCAGAATCCTTATTTCAACCACTACAACTTTCTACATAGATATCGACTTTATATAATATTTATTTCAACACTCATTTTTATTCTTAATTCATTAAATTATAATAATTCAGCAAATAAACACATATTTCACATAATATTCACATAATTCCTTTTTATTTTTTCAAAATGAGTTACAAAGGTTGACCTAGACTATTAGACCATCATTAATGCTTTAGCCCAGAAACACGGGTGTTACAATTTTCTCCCCCTTAGGATGATTCCGTCCCCAAAATCACACATCAAACAAATGCGGATAGTGACTCATCATGTCACTCTCCGTTTCCCAGGTGAGATTTAGCACATTCACATGTTTCCATCGCACAAGTACTAATTTGACCATCTTGCATGTCAGCTTCTTAGTTTTACAGTCAATGATTGCCTTTGGTTCTTCGATTAACCTCTTGCTTTCATCCAACTTTAATTCAAAAATTGGAATTATGTCTACAACATCTCCCGTGAACTTCCTCAAATAACACACATGGAAAGTGTTATGAATACCATCTAGTTCTTCTAGTAATTCTAGCTTGTAAGCTTGATTCCCAATCCTTTGAAGAACTTTAAACGATCAAATAAACCTTGGACTCAATTTTCCCCTTTTACAAAATATTATAAGTCCCTTCCACAGTGAGACTTAAGCAAAATCGAATCACCAACTTTGAATGTTATCAGTTTTCTTTCTGGTCATCATAGTTCTTTTGACGATCTTGAGTTGCTAACATCCTTTCCCTAATCGCTTTCAAATTTGTAGTAGTCTGATGGACAATTTCAGGTCCCATAAACTACTTTTCCCTAGCCTCAAGCCAACACAACGACGTTCGACTCTTTTCTCTATACAAGGCTTGATAAGGTGCCATCTTGATGCTCGAGTGGAAACTATTAATGTAGTAAAGTTCTACCAAAGGTAAATGTTCATCCCAGTTACCTTGGAATTCTAGGGTACATGCTCTTAGCATATCCTATAACATTTGAATCGTTCGTTCGCTCTGATCATCGTTAGCGGATGGTAAGATGTACTTAAACACAATTTCGTAACCAATTCCTCTTGTAGACTTTTCCAAAACGATGACGTGAAACGGCTATCACGATCCGATACAATAGTTAAAGGAACTCCGTGAAGTCTTAACATCTCCTTCACTTAAGCATTTGCAAGATTTTCCATAGACCACTTCTCATTGGCGGCTATGAAATGTGCACTTTTTGTGAACCGATCAACGACCACCCAAATCATGTCGTGACCGATCTTCGTTCTAGGCAGTTTAGTCACAAAATCCATAGTGATGTCTTCCCATTTACCCATGGGTATGGGTAAAGGTTCTAAACTCCCATATGGTTTTTGATGTTGTGCCTTCACTCTTGAACATGTCACACACTCGGCCACATACTTTGTAACATCAAGCTTCATCGTTGGACACCAGTAATAGGGTTTCAGGTCCCTATAAATTTTGTGCTGTCGGGATGAATCGAGTACATGCTCTTGTGAGCTTCTTCCATCAGAAATTATCTTATTCCTACCTTATTAGGTACCCAAATCCTATCTTGGAAAACCTTCAACCCTTGGTTGTTTGTACCGAACACTAAATGTTTTCCCAAACGTTCTCCCTTTCGGTCATTCTTCTCTAAAGCTACCTCCTGATCTTTCTTTATACTTTCCACAATTGTCGAGACAACTTCAATTCTCAATGCTCTTGGCCTTTTCTTTTCAAGGTTTACCTTCTGACTGAGAGCATCTCCAACAACATTTGCTTTACCTGGATGGTAATGTATCTCATAGTCATAGTCCTTGAGTAACTCTAGCCAATGTCGTTTCCTCATATTCAATTCCTTCCGATTAAAGAGATACTGAAGACTCTTATGATCAGTGAAAGTTTGCACTTTGTGACATAAAGATAACGCCTCCATATCTTTAGGGAGATTACTACCGCTGCAACCACTAGATCATGAGTGGGGTTGTTCTTTTCATGATCTTTCAATTGTCGAGATGCATATGCTATCGCCTTTTCTCTTTGAGTTAGAACACATCCCAACCCAACACCAGACGCATCGCTATAGATAGCGAAGTCTTCAACTCCGTGGGTAGAGAAAGAATCGATGCTTCACATAATTTCTTATTTAGCAACTCAAATGCTTCCTTATACTTCTCACTCTAAGCATAAGGAACTCCCTTGTGGGTTAAAGCTGTCAATGGAGAAGCTATCAAACAAAAGCCTTGGATAAATCTTCGATAATATCCAGCTAATCCTAAAAAGATTCGGATTTCCGTAGGGTTCTTTGGTTGTTACCACTTTGTTATAGCTTCAACCTTAGCTGGGCCAACCATAATCCATTCTTGGTTAACCACATGACCCAAAAATTGGACTTATTGAATCCAAAAATCACATTTGGAGAACTTTATATACAGCTTCTCTTTCTTTAATACTTCTAACACTTCTTGCAAGTGTCTACCATGATCCTCCTGGATTTTCGAGTAAATCAGAATGTCATCGAGGAACACTATCACGAATTTATCAAGGAATGGCTTACAAACCCTGTTCATCAAATCCATGAAGGTTGTTGGAGCATTGGTTAGTCCAAATGACATAACCAAAAACTCATAGTGTCCATATCTTATTCTGAACGCAGTCTTCTCAATATCCTGCTCTCTCACCTTTAGCTGATGATATCCTGACCTAAGATCGATCTTCGAGAAATAGCTCGAACCTTGCAACTGATCAAACAAGTCATCGATCCTTGGCAACGGGTACTTATTCTTCATTGTTTCCTTATTCATCTCTCTATAATCTATGCACATTCCCATAATCCCATCTTTCTTCTTTACGAATAACACCGGAGCTCCCCAGGGTGATGAACTAGGTCTAATGAAACCGTTGTCCAACAACTCCTGAAGTTGCATCATAAGCTCCTTCATCTCTGTCGGTGCTAATCGATATGGGGCTTTTTCTATCAGTGTTGTTCCTGGTAACAAGTCTATTTTGAACTCCACTTGTCTATCAGGGGGCAATCCAGGAAGGTTTTCGGTAAAAACTTTCAGATAGTCACACACCACTGGTATGTTGTGCATTTCCTTCTTTTCCTTCTTGGCATCAATCACGAACGACAATTATGATGTACATCCTTTAGACAAAAAATGTATGGCTTTAATTAGGGAAATGATTCCTGAATTTACTCTGCGCTTATCTCCGTACACCATAAATGTCTCTTTTCCAGGCGGATTTACCCTTACTATCTTTTTCTTACATAGTATTTCGGCATCATTGGCGCTAAGCCAATCCATCCCCAGAACAATTTTGAAACCATTTAACTCGATGGGTAATAGCTTCTATTGGAATTCATTTACGTTTAAATCGATGCCAATGTTCTTAATATCATCGCTAACATGTATGAATTTTCCACTAGCAACTTCTACAATTAGGGCATCATCAAGCTTTTCTATAGGTAATGCTAGTCTTTTACCAAATTTATGTGATATAAAGGAGTATTTCGCTCAGGAATCAAACAATAAATTGGCAGGCAATCCATTTACTAGAAAGGTACCTGATGCAACATCCGTTGCATTCTTTGCGGCATCTAAAGTCATTTGGAAAGCTCTGGCTTTTGGCTTCGGTAGAAGATTAGGCTTTGCTACATCCTTCTTCTTCGGGCAATCCTTCAAAATATGCCCTTCTTCGTGGCACCCATAGCACACCCGTTTGCTGATTGTGCAGTTGCTAGCGTAGTGCCCTAGCTTTCCACACTTAATACAAGTGACTTCTCAGTCACATTTTCCATGGTGCTTTTTCTTGCATTTGTCGCACCATTTGGCTTCACCTCCTCCAGACTTCTTTGTAACATATTTCGAGAACTTGCTCTTCTGGTTGGAATTTGATGACCCATCAAATTTCCTTTTCTCACCAACCTCCTCTCTCTCCAGACCCTTTTCTCGAATTTGGGTCTCCACATTCTTAGCAGCCCAGATGGCGGCTCTCAGATTGGTTGATTGCATGAACATTGGACCAAAGTCTGCTAGTAATCCATGGGCAAAATTATTTACCTTGAAGAGTTCGGTTGGAACAAGGTATGGAAAAAGCTTCATTTAATCTGTAAAACTTACAACATATTCAGTAACGCTCCTTTTTTCCTTCTTCATATTCTGGAACTCATTGTTGATTTCCAGAATATCCTGCTCTGAGTAGTATCGCATCTTTAGTTTTACCATAAAATCTTTCCAAGACATCTTACTAGCTTCTCCTTTAGGCATTGAATCAGCTAGTAGTTTCCACCAGTTCAGTACTCCATATTTTAATAGAGGAATTGCGAGAGCAGTTTATTGCTTGTTACTACACTCGCAACTTTCAAACATTGTCTCCATTTCGGAGATCTAATTCATGACTTCCACCGATGTCGCACTTGCAGATAGGCATGGTGGTTTGGATGCGATAAAATCCTTGTATTTGAATCCACATCCATCATTTCCTTCATTCTGATGGTTTCATCTAACTATCAGTGGGTTGGATTGACCAATAGCCCCACTATAGTTTTCTTCTTCTGACTGCCCTTCATTCAACTCAGGCTGTTTAACAGGAACCAAAAGTTCCTCTTGGTTTCGTTGAAGTAAACGCCTTATTTCCTCCATTTGATGATCCAACATCATTTGAATCATCGCTTGTACCCCAACCATTTTCATTGGCTCAGGTGCAGCTGTTACAATAGGTACCTGCTCCCTTTCTTAGGTTTGAGGTTGTTGACTTTTGTTTGGATTTCCGGCTCCACTCCGGGTTTTCTCCATTATGATCTATATACCAAATAAGGCGAATTTAGATCTTCATTACTCCAAAAAATTATATGCTAGTTCTAATATTTTAGTCGCACGCTTAGAATTCTTAATACATAAGGTTTCCATATTCATTCGGCAACAACCATAGATCCGAACAAATAAAGGCATATATGGAAAACATATAGCATTTATCACATAAAAGCATTTTAGGCATCTTTCCTAAAATATATTAGTGATTGTGTCTAAAATATGGTAGACACTCATCTCATGATCATTACTTAGCATTCTAAGTTTAAGTCTATAAATCCTACAAATTCCTAGTTCACTTAAACGAATGGTCTGATACCAACTGTGACATCCCCAATTTTCTCGGCTAGAAAAGACCGATTTAGTTTATGCTTTTAAAATAAAATCAGAGTAATTTTCCAAAAGATGTTGCAGAATTTGTTCCCAAAAAGAATATAATAAAAATTTAAGCAAACATTACTTAAAGAAATAAATATTTTCATTATATATCAAAAACATCGGGATGTCGTGTTCGGAAATAGACCAAAAGCATAAAAAATAAATTATAAGCTTGACAACAGATATTTATAGCTACTGGCTTATAATTCAAAAATACATCTTCAACCTCCAAACTATGCTCGGGGTCCACTACCTTTAATACAGAAAGCTGAGTGGACCAGGCTTGGGAGCCTGGTGAGCATATAGGGTTTTCAACCCATAAATAATAAATTTATTAATTTTCATCAAACAAAAACAAATTTATTAATTTCATCACCCAACAATAAGTTTATCAATCCAAAATAAATTTGTTAATTTTAACAACCAATAATAACCCTGATTACGCATTCCCGTTATCCTCACTTTACGTCCCTAAACACCTATCACAAGGGACTTAGTCTAAGGATTTTCATCGGGGTGACAACACTGCTTTAGGGGTTTCTTCAGTAATTTATATCAAATAAGGCAACCATGTGGGGGATGGAGTATACCACTGAACACTAATTTCACAAACACATAAGGTTGCGAGCTTGCTAGCGTTCCACTGGACTGTTTAGAAAAATCTGTAGTCATCATCTATACTCCATTAGATGACTGAAACAACAAAAATATCAAGATCTGTCATCATTTTAACACACACCAACTATTTCATCTATCCATGTTATACCCAACATATTTGTAGATAAAAATACATATACAGTTTAAATCATTTTAAAACCTATATAAAACATTCATTCAACACCCATCTCAAATAAACAAACAATATAATTACATATAGCACATATTTTATATAAAATACTTCACATCTATGTGTAAGGTGAAAGTGACTACACACTCACTTGATAAGACGATAATCGGGCAGCACCTCGTCTCTTAAAAAGATCGTCTCCGATAAAAACCGATATGTTTTCTAAAAAAAGGGCTCCACACGGGCAAATTTTCGGCTCGAAAACTCTTTTTCTTGGGATCTTCGGGGCTCTCGGACTTGCATTGGGTGTCGGGATAATATCGGGTCTTTGGTGGTATTTCTTTGCATGTAAATCGAGGTAATATGGGTGAAAGAAGAGTGAATTAGCAACCTTAGCCGGCTGCCCCTTCAATTCTATTTATAGGGTGCAAATTCAACATTCACGTCGTGAACCATGCTTGTACACGTCGTGACTTTTGATCCTGGTCATCCCCTGGGCTTGGCGGGTGTCTTCTAGGCTTGAAACGCGTCATTTACTGAGTTCACATCGTGAGTACTATGTTCACGTCATGAATGCAGTCAAATTCTTGAAGTTTGTGCTCCAAACTTCAGAAATTCATATCATTCGCATACGAACTCCGTTTTTGATGTTCTTTATATCCACGCGTTGGTGAAATTATGCTCTACAACTTTTGTATAGACTCCATCGCCTAATTTTGACTTTATTTATAATATTATATTTTTAACGGGACGAGACAGGAAAAGTCTGTTAGAAATTCATAACTTCTTCATCTGATATCCGTTTTCGTCTGTCTTTTTACGTTTGAACTACTATCAACAAGATCTTCGATTCTCGTTTAGATTGTTTCGGCTAAAAATCACTCGATCTAAATTTCGAGATTTTAGCTGTCTACTACTAAGCTGAAACTTAGAAAAACCATAACTTCCTTATACAAAGTCAGATTTGAGAGTTCTTTTTATGCACGCTTTCATTTTAACGAATATTACGACTTTCGTTTAGATCACTAATGATAAAAATCACTTTATCGTAAATTCACTTTTTACGTCATATAGCGTTGTGTTAGTTTTGTCGCAAACTTTCGACATGTCATATCTTCTTCGTGATAACTCGGATTACGGTATTCTTTATATCACCGAAATCCTTATTTTAACCACTATAACTTTCTACATAGATATCAGCTTTATCTAATATGTATTTCGACGCTCATTTTTATTCTTAATTCATTTAATTATAATAATTAAGCAAATAAACACATAATTCACATAATATTCATATAATTTCTTTTTATTTCTTCAAAATGAGTTACAAAGGTTGACCTAGACTATTACACCATCAGTAATGCTTTAGCCTAGAAACACAGGCGTTTCAATCTCTAAATCCAACTCCCTCTCCCAGGCACTAGAAGTCATGTCCTCCAGCGTCTTACAGCTGGAGCGGCTCCACAAACTGGCAGATATCACTCCATGATATCTCATGGTATCGAGCATTTTTCATCTCCTCATAAACCACATACTGTCAAACAAGAAGGGCCCTCTCCATGAACATCGCGGTGATCTCAGTCACAGTCCTGGTTGTCTGTTAGAGATCCTGGAACCCCCTGGAAAGCTATTACACTTGTATCATGGGTACAAACTCGGTCCTAAACCTGGTCATAAAGTCACGCCAAGTCATCACATCAAGAGCTACATCATCCCCAATGGCATGTCCAACCTCCTCCCACCAGTGACGTGCCATGTCCTTCAGAAGACTGGATGCAAGTCGAACCTTGTCTCCCTCAGGACATCTAGTAGAGCGGAATGTGTTGGCAACATCCGCCAACCATCTGGTACTTGCAATGGGGTCCCAAGTCCCATGGTAGTCGCGAGCTCCACAAGCCCTAAACTCCTTGAAAGTTAGTGTGCGTGACCCTATCATGGCCGCCAGCTTAGTGCGGAAATCACTCAACCTCTCATCCAAAAGCTCAAAAATACCCTCCTTGATAGTGTCAAAGATCACAAGAGTCTAATCCAGGATACTTCGCATGATCTCAGAGAAGATGAACTCCCTAGTCTGGTCGTCTAGCTACCCGGCTCCTGAGCCGATCCTGATCCCTCACCATCGTCTGAACTGCCGACTGGTCTGTTGCATAAAATCACCATTCAGAAAAATACATCACAACAAACATCATAATACTAATAAATTCTCGAGGGATCACATACACTACAAGTTCCTTGGATTCATCTCAGCCTTCCTTGACTCGATTATGGATCCTCTGCTTCAGTACTACGGACCCATACTACCTTCCACATCTATCTGTACTTTCCTCAAGAACTGCCTTGACTTTACCAAGTCCATTCTACTACTGCTTCACACGCTACTCTCATCCTAGGCTTGCCCTAGGGTAATCACCATCCCACTCTCCGCCATCAACTGCATAAGATGTCCCTGCTTTCTTCCCTTAACTAGCTTGTGAATGCTATTACTTATCACTCAGATTAGATAATTCTTCAAATGAGAGATCCTTCCCTAAACGGTTGGACTCAAACAAGAGCTGTGAAATAGAGCTAGACCTAACCTTCTGAAATTTTTAGTCCTCACAATATGTAACTTAACATATTCATTTACTAGTCAGTAAAAGATAACTAGGACTCCTAAAATCACAAAGCAAGCATCATTCAAGTATTAAGTAACATAATCAAGCATATACTATTCAGGCCATCATACTAACTAATTTGTACTAGCATGCAATTCCTAAAGCTGATACACATAACGAAGGCACATAAGGCATCCTTCCTAGATACTTAGCCCTAATCTAGCATGCAGTTCTCATAAACATATCATAACATAAACATACTCTATATAACATATAAAGCTTCCTTGGGCTTGTCCCGACATCGAACCAAAGTTCAGAACACATAAAACATGACATATAAACTAAATCTTCATCGGGCTTGCCCCCGCATCGGACCGAAGTCCAGAACATACAGACAAGTACATGCAAGAATCACGAAGACATCAAGCATACATCATTCCTTGGGCTTGCCACGACATCAGACCGAGTTCTGAAACATAAAATCTACATCGGGCTATCCTCAGCATCGGACCTAAGTCCGGCATACGCTAACATACATGAACACACCGTCATTAGTGCCTTCGACCCATTCCTACTGGAGGAAAACTCACCTCTCAAACTAGATATTGAACTCGTGCGTGAGGAATCTCTGCTGGCTGGTCCCATGACTCCCCGACTAACTCTATACAATAATACCTAGTTAGAAAACTAAAAATCCATCTAAGGGTAAAATGACCATTTTTCCTTTGGTCAAATTCAATGCTCTAGTCAAAGTCAACATTCTGAGTTGAACAACTCTCCGAGTCAACCTTTCAACTCGTCGAGCTCTTTTAACTTAGAAATATTGAAATCGCGACTCAACTCGCTAAGTCGTTCTCCGCCTCGTCAAGTCCTATAGTGTTGCTCATAGTCGTGACTTGGTGAATCAACTTGTCGAGTCCCTCTACAAACTCGTTAATTTCTACTATAAACTGGAACGGTACAACACGACTTGACAAGTCCCTCTGTCGATTTGGCCATCTTAACATGTTAAGCCCTTATTTTTCTAGATCCAAAGTCCAAACATCGCTTGTTTTCTAGAAATAGCCTTTCTAAGGGTAAAGTTTATAACTTTACCCGTTGATAGCCCTTCTTGAAGGGTTTAGCTAAGACCCTAATTCTTTAGGAGACAGATCTTGTCCAAAAATCCTTAGTATCCCACACCAAAGCATGACAGACTGGATCCCATATCTGAAATATATGTCACTTGGGACGTCCAAATCCTAAAGACCAAGGTTCATGAATCAAAACCCTCATAAAAAGGAATTAAATAGATCTAAGAAAATAATGATCAAGTTAGAGACTTGATGACGAAAAAAATGTAGCAAATGGAGTGTAGCTTCTAAATCTACACCTTCCCTTTTTGGCCCTCTATCTCCTTCTTCTTTCACAAGCACCAACCAGATGTTACATATTTAGAAACTTGTAATACTTTAAATGTAACTGACATTTGATGATTAATAAAAGGAGTTTTATTTATAAGTAAAGTTATTGTCTTTTTTCAATCGTTTACTATTGTTTCATTTTGCGTGTTTTGACTTCCAGAATAACGAGATTTTTCGAACTATCCACAGTCGATCATACTTTGGAAGTAGGTTATGTAAGTAGACTATCATGAATGGGTTTTTGTAAGATTTTCTAAGGAGTTAGTATTGGGTTTTGGTATAATACAACATCCTATGGTGCACATACAACCCTAAATACCTTGGATCTATGTCTTCACTAATTATACATGCAATTGTCATAGAAACTACATAAAATACTAGATAGTGTAACATACCTTTTTGTGTTGTTGGCGGTCTTGATGTATTTGGCCTTAAGAACTTAGCCCTAATAGTGTGGAAGCCTCAAATGAAGTCACAACATATCAAGGACAAGGGTAGGACTTGAGAGAAAATCTCCATGCACTCTAAAACCTTCATGAACTCCAAGAACATGTACACACACACACACACACAAGGGGTGGCGGTTTTATGTTATAAAATATGTATTTAAATGTGTTGAATTCTAAGAGTCATGGGTATAACCCAAATGCATATCCATGGTTTTTATGATCCATGGTTCATGTGGCCCAACTATTTATGTATCCATACATAAACTTGGTCCAACATGGATCATAAGCCCAATACATATAAATATAACTAATTACCATAATTAGTCCCCATAGTTTTAATTACTCTCTTTTGATCACTAAAATACTTCCAAATTAATTCTTGATCAATACTAATTAAAACATTTGATTTCATATTAATATATTAGAAATTATAATATATTAATAAATCATAGATAACCTCTTCTCTCAAAAGTCCATCCTAACAAATTATCCTGATGATATGCAACCTAAATGGACCATGCTACTCTCGGGTCAAATACATACCAATAATAGTTATGGGCTTAGACACCTAATCCAACAATCTCCCACTTGGATAAGTCTAAAGCTATTATTCAAGTATGACTCCAAGATCCCAACTAGCAATCGTAGCTCTTAAAGCCGCTGTCGAACTCTGAACAAATCAATGACATGCCTATTAGATAAGGGACCATATATTCCTCCATTCTAGATATCATATGGACTGAGACATGGATTATAGTCATTCTCTCTATCCATTTGTTGTTTCCCGATTTTTGATTTATGACGACTAACTAATTGAACAAGTCAAAATCAGTCCAGGCCCGGCGGAGCACTTACGTGTGTCATCACCAAATCATCGAGGGGCCCACAGATATCGTTTTTATCCCTCCAAGGATAAAAGGAATGGATAAACTTCGACACATAGGCTTGTTCTACTACTTGTTGAATCATACATAAAGGGACGTTTTATAACATCGAGTTACCAAATGCATTTTCTTGTAGTCAATGTATAACCAACTCATAGGCAACAAGTCATATCTCTAGGTTTGAAGAATATAAGATATTATCGTCTCATGATCACTCATGATAAAATGCATGAAGCGATTCAAATGAGTGTGGGTTGAATCCAATACTCGAATCCCTATTCCAGCAGTACTCTTGAATGTTGTAGTAACTCTTACTATGTCCACTACCTTGGACATATACAAACCCGATTCATGACAGTGTTGCCTTAATACCTACTTCCAACGTATTATCGACTGTGGATGGTTTGAATAACTTATTCATTCGGAAAGAATAACCTAGTTATTCTGGATGTCAAAACATGCAAAGTGAAACGCAAGAATAATGGGCAAATGTCATATTTGCCCATCAAACTTTTCGTGTTTGTTTTAAAAGGTCCCCAACACATTAAAGAAATATACTTTCAGTTGACCATTTAATTACATCCCTTTACCGATTTTAAAAGGTTTATCCCCTATTTTCGTGACTTGGACACCACTGTGGAATATTACTGTCGAAATCTTGGTCCCCAAGAATTGCCAAGTCATTGCTAATAGTCCCCTTATAAACCGTCTTCTCCTAAATCCATCTACCCCACCACTTTGTTACCCTAATACGTATCATTCACATCATCGACTTCGCTTTTTTATTCCCACCTATAAATCAAGAAGATGACCTCAGAACAAAGCTTCTCCTATGGTGATTTTAGAGCTTCGGAACTAGACTTACCCACTGATTACGAACTTCATGGCATTGAAACCCAAGTGTAGATTGAGGAAATGTGAGATGAGATGCAACAACAGCTTGGCGAGTTTAGGGAGGAGATATGCAACTTAAAAAGGAAAGTGACAATGATGGGTGTTGTTGGAGTTGCAGTGATGTTGTTGATTAGGGTTCGTGTTTGTGTCGAATGTAGTGGATGTGGATTTTGGTGGGTGTAGTTTAGTTCGTAGGTAGCATAATGGCGATTAGTCTCTTTTGGGTTACCAGGGTTGTCAAAGGTTGTGTCTTTTTGTCTAATTTCGTCATCTGCTAGTATATATGCATGTATTAGGATATGTGTTGTTGGTTTGTTTGAACAATGGTGCCCATTGAGGGTGTAATGGTGTTTAGAACCAAATTTTTGGGGGGTTTTTGTTAAGACAATAACCTCAGTTGTGATGGATGAATGAAATGAAAAGTAGTTCCTATTATAACCTTTGTTTTGCTTTGCATGTGATGTTATGGTTTGTAATGAAATGTACCAAATGTGAAGGTCGTATGTTGCAGGACTTCAATTTCCCCTTGAAATATGGTTTGTAATGAAATCTACCAAATGTGAAGTTCCCATTATAACCTTATGTGGAAGTACATTGTTATAATTGATGTCCATTATTATATGGAATTTCATTGGAAGTACAATTATAAAAAAAAGATTCATGTTATGTTTTAAACTAAAGAAACTAACATTCATGTAACAAACAAAAAACAAACATCCATACATTCATTAATATCATAACTTGGTGTTTTAAAGACATGTTAATATTCATGTTACAAATAGAAAAAAAAAACATCCATACGTCCATACATTCATGTTATGTTTTAAGACCTTGCACCATAACTAACATACTCAAAAAACATCTTTAATCCAAGTTCATCGGTTTGCTTGATGTATCACCTTAACCATTTTTTCCTGCAACCTTTTTTGCCAACTTTTTCGTTAGTATCCTCTCTGACTTTTTTCTTAATTTCAATGTATCTACTTTTTACCATTCTTCTTAGTCACACCACTTGTTGACTCACATTCACCTTCTCCCATTTTGAAACCAATTCCACTTCCAGTATCACCTTCACTCTTTCCCTTCCCATTTTTCCCTTGACCCTTCCTTTTCTTTAATGCACTAGATTCACCTTCACCTTCAGCCTTCCTCTTTTTCACCTGACTTTTTTGGGGCTTTGACATTGCATCACAGGTTGACTTATTGTGGCCTGATTTCTTACAAACACCACAAAACATCTTTTTGCCTGCCTTGGATAATCTGTGTGATCCAGTAACCTTAGTACTATCCCTGTTTCTCTTAATAGTAGGTCTCCCTACCATCTTCCTTTTCAATGGTGAGAAAGGTGGTATGTACTCTGTTGGGGGCCACATTGCACTCCCATTCATGATTCTAATTGTGTACTTGTATGTGTTCATATATATGCAAGCACGATATAAAGGATAAATAAATCCCTCTACATCTCTATTTACATAACTAATGGCTGCCACTGAGTGTACACAACCATACCAATTCATTTGCCAAATCCTACAAGAACATGTTTTCTCTTCCAGATCAACTCCATAAGACTCTCCTAATTTTCTTGTTTCAAATGTATTTAGGCCACTAGGAAGCACTTACCAGTACCTACAAATAATCAAAGTAAATAGGGTAATTAAAGTAACTTGACTGGATATTCAATTAATTTATGGTGAATAATATAGTACCTTTGTTGGATCTTTAATTCATTTAGGGAAAGCCTTATGTTTGGAAATACATCAAAATGTCCCCATCCACTTCCTTTATGCCTCAAACTACACATCCTCTGCATCACATATAGCCTAATATCCTCCAAAATTGTAATAATTGGCTTCTTCCTAGCCTCCAATATAACATTGTTAAAGCTTTCAGAAAACCCATTCTTAACTACATCACACCCCCTTCCTCATTGAAAAAAATGCTCTTGACCATGAGTTTGGATTCCTTCCCATAAGATGCACATAAGCAGCTGGGCTAATCATTTGAATCTCTTTCATTGAAGAATTGAAAAGAGGTTCAGTTGAGGCCTTACAAGCCTTCCAAATAGTTTCTCATACTAAGCCCCAAGGAATTTCTTCTTGAAATTGAAAAGAACATGCCTGGCACATTGCCTATATTCTATCTCTAGAAATAAATCTTTCACAGCTTTAATTATCCCCTGCATTTATATCATCAAAATATTCAGAATTATATCACATTTGAAAGAAATTAGGTATGACATTATAAAGTAGAAACATACCTTATGTTGATTTGACATCAATGTCCTACCCAAACCACCTTCAAGATGCAGATCTTCTTGCAATTTTCTAAGAACCATTTCTAGTTGTCTTTATTTTCAACACAAACTACAGCCCAAGCTATTAGGTATATATTGAAACACCAAGATTTTCGAGACAAAATTTTTTTATTGAAATAATCAATTTAATATTAATACACTTGTTTAAAACCTCGTTCATAATGGAATTACAAAACGTAGTTTCATTTTCAGTTAAATAGAAAACCAGGATCCTCCAAAACACAACTCTTTCTTCGGTGTGTACAATCGAACCGTTGCCATCCTGCGTTACTGTAAGAACCTGAAACAACATAACATAAACAACGTAAGCACGAAGCTTAGTGAGTTCCCCAATATACACCTTACGCACGTACGCCTTTCCAGGCCCTGACCTTCCGGTCCACTGCACAATGCCTTCCGGCCCATGAGATAATCGCCTTCCGGCCCATAGAATAATTGCCTTCCGGCCCATAGAATAATTGCCTTCCGGCCCATACACATATATAACACATAATACAATTACTCTAACACATAAAGCACATATATCATATATCAACCTGCCTTCCGGCCCGAAACATATTCTAACACATAAAGCACATATATCACATATCATACCTGACCTTTCTGTCACATAATACTTGCCTTCCGGCCCATATAACATGCATATCACGTGTAACTACTAACTTCCATTTACAGTATGAATACATAATGCATAACATGTTCAACTTTCCGGTCACACAATCAAACCCTTCCGAGTAAAGTATAGTGAGAAGACTCACCTCGCGGACGCTGGGAGATAGCAACTCCTGAAGTCCTTTGCACTTGATCCTCCGAGCTACAAGCTCCCTGTAACATCATATATCTCTTATTAACACTTCTATCTTCCACATTAACTGACCCTAAGAAATCACAACGGTCATCTCTGGTCAACAGTCCAATGTCAGCTCGACTGGACTCGGCGAGTTGCCTAGCGACTCGGCGAGTCTGGTCGTTCTTTAATCCTCTAAAATTCCCCTTCTACTCGTCGAGTATCCCCTTTAACTCGACGAGTTACTCCTGGAAGAATCGCGGGGCCACCCCGACTCCACTCGCCGAGTCTGAAGAACAAACTCGGTGAGTCCCAGTGAATCTTCAAGCTACTCGCCGAGTCCGATCATCCGACTCGGCGAGTCCACTCCATGCAGTCGATCGAACTGCTTCCTGAGGTACATATTTTCCCGAATATACAAACATGGATCCTTCTGGACCTCTAAGGGTCCTAATGCAAGGTTATAAACGTTGAATAACAACACAACAAACCATCTAGACTCCAAATGGGTTCCATAAACCCTAAATCTATATATACATCAATCATAGGAGAATGTAATTCGAGTTATTACCTGAATGATGTACCTTCCATGTCCCCAAACTTCAGAACTCGAACTCCCTGCGGTTCCTTTAACTAAAACCCTTCTCCTCCTTGCACAACAATTCCTTCAAGGTCACCCATGGCCTTCAATCTTGCTCTAGACGCCTCAGTCATTTAGGGTTCTCTTCAATCGGCCAAAAGACGAGCAATGACGGCATAAGATCCCTTATATACGTCCCAAACTAAACGGCTAGGGTTTTCCGCTGAACAGCGTCGACTCGCCGAGTCCAGGTATGGACTCGGCGAGTCGAGCCGCGAACCCGCGACCACAACTGCGACCCTACTCGGCGAGTCTGGCTCCAACTCGCCGAGTCTCCCCTTTAAAACACCCCCAAAATGCAATTAAACAATACTTAAGATTTTGGGCTGTTACAATTCTCCCCCACTAGAATTAGACTTCGCCCTCGAAGTCTCACTCTGAAAATAGTTCTGGATGCTGCTCCCGCACCACACGTTTCGGCTTCTCTAGACACTTCCGATCTTTTCCGAGGTTGCCACTGAATCAATACCAGAGGTACCTCCTTGTTCCTCAGAAACTTGATCTTCCGATCCCTGATGGCCACTGGCCTCTCGGCGTAACACAGACTTGCATCCACCTAATCGTTGTCTAGTAGAACCGCTGCTGACTCATCTGCTATACACCTCTTCAATTACGACACCTAAAAGTGTCATGGATCCATCCCAATTCCGTTGGCAGCTCCAACCGGTAGGCCACTTTTCCTACCTTCGCACCTTCACGCAAAACCCCAACATACCGAGCCCTTACTTACCCCTCTCCCTGGATCGAAACACCCCTTCCCAGGGAGAGACCGTCAGGAATACGAAGTCACCGACCTGAAACGCATGTTCGTAACGGCGTCTGTCTGCACAACCTTCCTGTCAACTATAAACGATCTTTAACCTCTGATTAACCTGTTGCATCTGCTCTGTCGACCAAAACACGATCGCTGTACTGTCCACCACTTCCTGCAACCGAGAATTTCCCAAGACGCGACTCTACTCTAAATCTCAATGCTCACACGACCCGTAAGGGTTATGAAACTCTGAATCACCGGTTCCCCGATCCCAAGCCCACTTTATCCATATCGGAACAACTGAGGGACCTATTCCCAATTCTCAGGGCAACTCTCACGAGTTCACCTCTTGCAATAGTATACACATGCTGCACTCGCCCCAACATACCTTTCCATTCCCTCACTTAGTGAAATCCTCTTAACAACCTTGCCACTACTCCCTGTATCACACATGCACTGGATCTGCTCGCAAGGACTCGCGGGTCCATGCATTACCTTTCCTCAACGAACGAGATTCCGACATCACCTTCCATGCAACAGCTCAAAGGGCGGCATACTAATGCACTAATGATGGCTGTTTATATGGAACAACTCAACCAATGGTAATTACGTACCGCGGCTTCCTCCGACAGCTAATACACATGCCCGAAACATGTCTTCGAACGTACGCATCGTTCGCCCTCTCTAAAGTGTCCTCAGATGTCATCATGATAAGCTCCTTTCCCATATTCCTCTTCAAGACTAAGTACCAGATCAACTTTTGGCTCCACATCTGAGCCCCCAACGGTCACCCATTTCGCGATCCAAATATTCCACTGACTTTTCTCCCCGTGACCACTATCCCGACCCAGTGACACGTAAGTCACAAAATCTTCTTTTCCTCGTGAGAGAAAATACAATCCCACCGAGGATCGTCTCAACTCTAATCTCTGGTTTCTGCTGTGCCTCTTCCTTGCGTATCTCCCCGCATCTCCCGACAGAGACGAAGACCCCCGTCTCACCCCCGACTCAACATCCAAGCTCCAAAGACTCAATATCAGGGCTACCCAAACTCGAAGCTCTTCCCCCCTCATACGCTGCTCGAAAATATTCCAACCTAAAAATTCTCTTGCCACCCAGTGAGTACTGCAACTCCACGCAGTATCACAACACCCTCTGACTAGTGAGTACTGCGACTCGAACATCCACCACAGTCTATGGAGGCAATCAACATAATGAACGCCCGTCTTGCGAAAATCCACCCTCTCAAATAATCTCCCTGAATGCCCATACCCGAAAACTCCTACTAAATCCGCAGATACCTGATATGCCACATGTCGATTCAGTTCGGGATTCCCGAATAACTCCAAAATAAGGATATCATACCCGAATATCCCGGAATACTACCACCACCAATGATCTCCTGCACCCCATAATTAAATCTATATTTTCCCCGCCTTACAACATTGGTGCATCTAATTTCTCGATCGGAATGCGAGATCACGTTGACGTATGAAATGCGCTGATAATTCTCCAAATCCCTTTTTCCCGACACTCAAAATCCAAACAAGGATACGCATACTGACTCCGGAAGTTGACTACTCAATCATTCTCTATCTTCGTGCAACAACACCAATCTCCTGTCATGAATACATACATTCTCCTCTTCAAGTACTTCCCGCATTAACTCACTCTGACCCCTTTACTCGATCATCGACACCTCTGGTCTCATGATTTCCTACTGCATCTCTATACTCCACTTATAACTACTCTTGGCAATTCTTTGTTTCCTACGTTCTGCACCCGGTTCTCCCCCACTAGGGTTCGAACCGTCACTAGTTAGCATACCATCAACCCACAACTATCTTTCACCAGCGAAATCGTACCTGCTCCAGAAAAGTGTTATGCAACGCCCAATAGTCCCTCCTCTTATGAAGTCAATCAACCCTCTATACTCAGAACCTCTGGTTAACTCTCCAAGAACTTCTCATCACGGCTGCCTCTAATCGTTCCAAATCCCATACCAATCTAATACTAAGCACCTGCACTGCTCGATAACATCTTTGACTCGTAGACTGCACCGCAAAATCATCGTTCCTCTCATCTCAACTCATCAACCCATATCCAACGCCGTATTTGTCCCAAGGACAGGAACTCACTCTCAACATAGATGAAACTCTCTGCACTGCAAAACTCGACTGAACTCTTCACTGCTACCACTATAACACAACCTGTCATTCTCAATTAGGTGTGTTGTGGTTCTCGACTACCTCAGTCCCAACTGACTGTCTGCTCACAGTAAATCACTGTCTCGCGGCACACCCGCTACCTGATGCTCTGTGGGAAGTTATTATCGAAACTACCTGCAGGGTGTACTCTCCAAACCCAGAACTGAAACACCAGACCCCTCGTGTCTTGCACACGAACATAAATGGCACTACCCACCTAGAAGGTGACCTCTCCTCTATCGACTGATTTCTCGACTTAGACCGAAATTTCCCTCACCCTTTAACTCCCTACCATAATACTCTGATAGGTACTCGCCTTTCCTTCTCTCAAGGAACGCCTCTCCATCCTCAATCGTGGTCCACAGGCCTAAAACCCATAGCATCCGATCTCTACCCCTTCGATCATAACCGGATAACAAGATAGTCACCAGCATCATCCACTACGAACCATGGTACCCATCCCATGACATGCCTTCTCAATTTGCTCCGGTGTATGGTACCTGAACCATAGCATCACCCTCAATCTGCTCCAACGTATGGCACTCGAACCACAACATCTATTTCAATCTGTTCCGATGTATGGTGCCCGGACCATAACATCACCCCGCAATCTGCTCCGATGTATGGTACTCGAACCATGACATCACCCCTCATTCCGTTCCTTAGGACCTTCAAAATGCTCCCTGTATCTAGTATGGGTCCTCTGCTTTCAGTAGTACGGGCCCATACTACCTGCCACATCTACCCATACTTTCCACACGGACCATCCCAGAGTTCCTAAGTAGCTGATCGAGTTACTCTTTCACCAGTCCCATCGCGCGTGCTCGCTTTCCAGCGAAATCCTTTACTCTACCAGCGCACTCATCTGGCTGGTTTTACTCCCTAGTCCCTTCCGCCGTCCCCCCACTTCTTTGCTATCAGCTGCTGAAGAGTTCCTAATGATGCCAGCCATCTACCTCCTGAGTATCGTCATACTCACTTAGTAGCTGACTCCCATCATCGAGAACTCCACAAAGCACGAAGCAAGCAGCATTCGAGCATCGAAGCATACATAGGACTCCCTATCCTTGATAGCTCCACCTTCTCGGTTCATCCTCGGAAGTACCACTGTACTCTGTAGCTCTACCCCCCGTGCGTTCTAACTAGATACCCTCACTCATCACATACACACAAAAGCATAACGCACATATAACAACAAACCCTAGGCTAAGGCATCACAAATCAGGCCACTCTAGTCCTAAGATATGAAATTCCTAGCCTGCCTCTAGCATACAATAATATCTCATAAAGTGCATAATAGATATTTCATAACACAAAAGTAAGGGTATTTTGGGAAATCACCGTTTGGCTCTGGCTGATTGTACACACTGCTCTTTCTTGCTTTCTCTTTGAACTCTTATTCACTTTTAGAAAACTATTATTTGAAAACTTTTTCTTACTTCCTCAGTTTGAGTCCAGATTCACCCGTAGGCGCGTCCGAATCCCTCAAACCAAGGCTCTGATACCAATTGAAACACCAAGATTTTCGAGACAAAATTTTTTTATTGAAATAATCAATTTAATATTAATACACTTGTTTAAAACCTCGTTCATAATGGAATTACAACACGTAGTTTCATTTTCAGTTAAATAGAAAACCAGGATCCTCCAAAACACAACTCTTTCTTCGGTGTGTACAATCGAACCGTTGCCATCCTGCGTTACTGTAAGAACCTGAAACAACATAACATAAACAACGTAAGCACGAAGCTTAGTGAGTTCCCCAATATACACCTTACGCACGTACGCCTTTCCAGGCCCTGACCTTCCGGTCCACTGCACAATGCCTTCCGGCCCATGAGATAATCGCCTTCCGGCCCATAGAATAATTGCCTTCCAGCCCATAGAATAATTGCCTTCCGGCCCATACACATATATAACACATAATACAATTACTCTAACACATAAAGCACATATATCATATATCAACCTGCCTTCCGGCCCGAAACATATTCTAACACATAAAGCACATATATCACATATCATACCTGACCTTTCTGTCACATAATACTTGCCTTCCGGCCCATATAACATGCATATCACGTGTAACTACTAACTTCCATTTACAGTATGAATACATAATGCATAACATGTTCGACTTTCCGGTCACACAATCAAACCCTTCCGAGTAAAGTATAGTGAGAAGACTCACCTCGCGGACGCTGGGAGATAGCAACTCCTGAAGTCCTTTGCACTTGATCCTCCGAGCTACAAGCTCCCTGTAACATCATATATCTCTTATTAACACTTCTATCTTCCACGTTAACTGACCCTAAGAAATCACACCGGTCATCTCTGGTCAACAGTCCAATGTCAGCTCGACTGGACTCGGCGAGTTCCCTAGCGACTCGGCGAGTCTGGTCGTTCTTTAATCCTCTAAAATTCCCCTTCTACTCGTCGAGTATCCCCTTTAACTCGACGAGTTACTCCTGGAAGAATCGCGGGGCCACCCCGACTCCACTCGCCGAGTCTGAAGAACAAACTCGGCGAGTCCCAGTGAATCTTCAAGCTACTCGCCGAGTCCGATCATCCGACTCGGCGAGTCCACTCCATGCAGTCGATCGAACTGCTTCCTGAGGTACATATTTTCCCGAATATACAAACATGGATCCTTCTGGACCTCTAAGGGTCCTAATGCAAGGTTATAAACGTTGAATAACAACACAACAAACCATCTAGACTCCAAATGGGTTCCATAAACCCTAAATCTATATATACATCAATCACAGGAGAATGTAATTCGAGTTATTACCTGAATGATGTACCTTCCATGTCCCCAAACTTCAGAACTCGAACTCCCTGCAGTTCCTTTAACTAAAACCCTTCTCCTCCTTGCACAACAATTCCTTCAAGGTCACCCATGGCCTTCAATCTTGCTCTAGACGCCTCAGTCGTTTAGGGTTCTCTTCAATCGGCCAAAAGACGAGCAATGACGGCATAAGATCCCTTATATACGTCCCAAACTAAACGGCTAGGGTTTTCCGCTGAACAGCGTCGACTCGCCGAGTCCAGGTATGGACTCGGCGAGTCGAGCCGCGAACCCGCGACCCCAACTGCGACCCTACTCGGCGAGTCTGGCTCCAACTCGCCGAGTCTCCCCTTTAAAACACCCCCAAAATGCAATTAAACAATACTTAAGATTTTGGGCTGTTACATATATGATTGTTACCATCCCTACCAACAACACATAAAAACTAACCAGTACACATTTTTTTTAGAAAACACCCATCTAAGTTAATTATCCCTCTACAGTCACTTCTCCAACCCTCCTTTAGTGCATGAAAATATATATATATATATATATATATATATATATATATATATATATATATATATATATATATATATATATATATATATATATATGTCCTGCTAAAGTAAGTTTCCCATCTGTCATAGAGTTCATAGACAACATGACTGTTAACCCTGGATTAAACCTTTTTATCTCTTCACCATTGGATCACAACTTTGAATAATTTTCCACTATGGTACCTTCAACAAGATACATAGCATGTTACTTAGCTCTCCTACATTGTCCCGTACTAACCTCTATGCCAAATTTAGTCTTTACTTCATCTTTTAACATCCTAACATTGAATTCCTGATTCTCAAGCACTTACCGGGTGGAATGACTACCAATCCATCTGTAATTAACAATTGACCCTAATTTTAAATTTCTTGCTCAATTGTGGTCAATGATAAGGGACTTGATTTGGAAAGAGTGCTCCTCACTCATCCATGATGCCTAAAGCCCAAATGTGCATTGATCATTACTACACTTAACCAATAACCTTTTATTGTTGTTTTTTTTTTCAAAGTACAACTGATATCCATTTGCTATAGCGTAATTACAAATCATAACTTTTAATTGTTTAGGGTTGGTGAACCTCATACCTAGAATTGGCAACTTCTTCTTTGTGACAACCCGATATTTCGAATCAATGTAATGACCTAAAAAGTAAAGAATTGTAACCCCTTTTAATATAATGAAATTATTGTCAAAAATAAAATATTCAAAAGTCATCTACTGTATTTGATAAAGGATAGATATCGTGTCAAGGGTTTCAGAAATATAAAGAAGACTGAAATCCGAGTTATAACGAAGAAGTTATGACCAACCTAAGGTTCACAACAAAAACCATCAATAAGGTTAAACGTAAAACGAGAAATCTCAATAAAATACTTATTAACCTTAGGTATCTAAAAAAAAGTCAAAGATATTTTTAAACCGTGAACATACATAGAAAGAGCGCCCAAATCTGACTTCGTATTCGGATGTAGCGGTAGACAGCTAAAAACTCGAAATAGAGATCGAGGGATTTTTGACCGAACCTTTCGTGTCATGGCCCGTTAAAAATAATATAATTAAAATAAAGTCAAAATTAGCCGACGGAGTCTAAATGAAAGTTGTAGAGTACATTCTCACCAATGCGTGTATATACAGAACGCGAAAAACGAAGCTCGTACGCAAAACTTATGCAATTTAGAAGTTGGAAAAATCAATTTACGCCCAGCGTAAAGGATTACGCCCCGCGTACCAGAGGATAGGAGCCTCTTCCTGTCGGCCACATGCTCTCCCATCGGACAGAAGCCCTCCCATCCGAAGTGCGTAAGCAATGACGTCCCACTACGCCCCGCGTAACCTAGTACGCCCAGCGTACCGAGGTGTTTCAGCCCCCCTATAAAAGGGATGCTAGGGTTCTGGGAAAAATTGATCATTTTCTCTCCTTCTCTTGCATTTTTACTCTCATACCCAAGTCCCGAAGGAAGTTTTACGCTCCCGAGATTGCCGAAAATCCTCAGAAATCTGGTTTCTTTTGCCAAAGTTTTGTTCGATTTACATCTCACTTTCTTCAATCTATCAAGTGAGTTCATACCCCTATAACTACGTTTTCAAATTCTTTGTAAATGCTTTTATACACTTTTAATGGGGGGAAATACTAGTAAACACACAATTATCCTCGTGTGAAAAACATCAATCCCTTGCTATACTTTTTGTTGTAATCAATCATATGTGATTTATAACTACCATACAAAAACATTCTCCTACAACATATCATGTTGTTATATAAATATCAAACACTTTATTTATATTGTGAGTATAAATGTTCAATAATGTTATACTTTACATACAAAGTCGACACTACACTAGGGTTTACCATACAAACGAAACATACTTTTGGAAAAACTATAATAGGTATAGTGTACTAGATATTCATGAGATTTTACATACTATAAGTACTATATCAAGGAAATAGTTTCATATACAAGAATAAATGGACTTTTCATACGTAAATCTATTTGATACTAAGTTTTGTGAGACATTCAACTTCACGTACTTTCAAGTATGCAGTTAAAGTCCTGTATTATATACCATAATCTCTTGTTGGGAGAGTCTGATATTTGTGTTTAGATCTATAAGGGATTGACAATCTCGCACCTAAACTGCTAGCTACAGTTAGACCGGCAGGTCTGGGGTGACAAATGTTAAAACATTCCAACGCCTGAAGAATTGTTCTTACAGACAGTCTAGGTCAATAGCATGTAAATAAAACTCACATGGAGTATTAAAAACACGATGATTTACGGGGTTATCAAATGTCTTAGTAATTTTTTACATACTTAAATATATTATTCTAGACATGAAAAACTACTAATGCATTACAGTTTTGGAACTTTTAAACTACCACATACTCATGGAAAAATATTGGATTTTTCAGAAATAAACTCAGTGATTTTATACCAAACTTACAAATTTTATACATAAACGCTTATGAACTCACCAACTTAATTGCTGACACTCTTTCAAAACTACTTGTATTTCTCAGGGATTCAGTAATACAGGTAAACCCCAGCTTTTGGAGAAGTGACGCTAAGGCGTTAGTTTAAAACTCATTTTGTCATCATATTGTAATTTGTTTTGAACAAGTTGTTGGATAAGGTGTCTAAGTCCATAACTATTTCTGGTATGTACTTGACCCGACCCGGCATGGTCCATTTGGGTTGCATGGCACCATGCAATTGGATAAACTAAATGAGAGAAATAATGCTTGGAGATTATTAATATATTATAAGTTCTAATATATTAATAATATTATTTGATTAGTTTGATCAAGAATTAATTTAGAATTAATTAAGTGATCAAAAGATAACTAATTAAATATATGGGTTGATTAAGTAAATCATCCATATCTTGTATAGTGGGCTAAAAGGCTCCATGGATCATCAAGTTGGGTTCCACCCATAGGATGCTCCATGGGAGTTACAAACCCATGGATCATGGAAATGAAGAGTCATGACACATTAGGGTTTAACCCTAGATGTGTCAACACTATATAAGGAATATGATCTCCTCCCAAATCGGTTACACTAAGTAATAAGGGGGCTTGGCCGATTTCGTAGAGTGTGTGTTCTCTCATAAGTTCTTCCAAGAGCATTTGGTGTTGTGTGAAGCATTTGAGGCATCACCACTTGAGGTGCTAGGCTCACAAGGTTTCAAGGAACACAAGCAACAACAAGGTAAGTTATTCTATCTACACTTTATGTTAAAATTGTTCCCCATGTATGCTAGATAGGATATAACCTTGGAATTCAACTTTGCATGACAAATTAGACAAACATAGATCCAAGGTTATTAGGGTTGCATGTACACTTAGGAAGTGTTAGAATGCTCAAAACCCATCACAAGTATCATTCAAAAATGTAACTTTTAAATTATATATATGATGGTTGTTTTACTTTCTTTACTATGTATTCAACTGTTACGATACTACATGAAGTCATCCGCCCTCGAACAATTCCGCAGTTCTGGTTTGGGGGTGTGATAGACTGGTATCAGAGAATTGTTTATAGTGAACTAAGTATATCTAACCACATAAGATATACAAACTATAAATGCATAGGGATTAAAATTATCTAACAAAATGTTTTTACACCTAAACCGTGTTTCATTTAGCTTAAATCATTTGGGTCGTAGAAGCACAAATACATGCATACAACGAGTCATTTCATAGTTAGAACTACACAAGAGGTATTTAGACAAGTTGGACACTACGACTACACAAGAAGTATTTAGACAAGTTGGACAATGTGTTGGGCTGAAGTGGGCGAGATGCAACTAGTCAAGGGACAATTACCCGAAAACGCTCTCACAGGCCCAGAAATCATAAGAGAAACAACTGAGAAGATTTTTCAGATTCGGGAACAACTAAAGGCTTCAAGAGACAGACAAAAGAGTTATGAGGACAAAAGACAGAAGCCCTTGGAATTTCATGTCGGGGACCGAGTACTATTAAAGGTCTCTCCCTGGAAAGGGTTAATATGTTTCGGAAAATGTGGGAAACTAAACCCAAGGTATATCAGACAATTCAAGATCCTTGCATGGATCGATCCGGTAGCATACAAACTTCGACTAACGTAGGAACTCAATAACGTACACCCTACCTTTCATGTGTCAAACTTGAAGAAGTGTTTGTCCGATGAGACCCTCATCGTCCCTCTAGACGAAATTGAAATCAACAAGAGTCTCCACTTTATAAAAGAACTAATTAAGGTCATGGATAGGGAAATTAAAAGAACAAAACAAAGTCGCATACCCATTGTGAAGGTCTGCTGGATTGCAAAACGAGGACCTGAATACACTTGGGAGCACGAAGATCAAATAAAACTAAAGTATCTGCATCTTTTTCCCTAATCCACAAATATTTTTCTTACATTAATTTTCGGGATGAAATTCCTTCTAACGGGGGGATGATGTGACAACCCGATATTTCAAATCAATGTAATGACCTAAAAAGACAAGAATTATAACCCCTTTTAATATAATGAAATTATTGTCAAAAATAAAATGTTCAAAAGTCATCTACTGGATTTCATAAAGGATAGATATCGTGTCAAGGGTTTTAGAAATATAAAGAACACTAAAAATCGAGTTAGAACAAAGAAGTTATGACCAACCTAAGATTCACAACAAAAACCACCAATAAGGTTAAACATAAAACAAGAAATTTCAATAAAATACTTATTAGCCTTAGTTATCTAAATAAAAGTCATAGATATAATTAAACCGTGAACATACATAAAAAGCGCGCCCAAATCTGATTGGAAAGTTATGATTTTTCGAAGTTTCTGATTTGCAGTAGACAGCTAAAAACTTGAAATAGAGATCGAGAGATTTTTGACCGAAACAATCTAAATGAGAATCGAAGACCTCAACAATGGTAGTACAACGGTAAAAAGTCTATCGAAAACAGACATCGGATGAAGAAGTTACGGATTTTTAATGGACCTTTCGTATCCCGGCCAGTTAAAAATAATATAATTAAAAAAAAATAGCCAACAAAGACTAACTAAAAGTTGTAGAGTACATTCTCACCTACGCGTGGATATAACGAACGGGAAAAATGGAGCTCGTACGCAAAAGTTATGCAATTTAGAAGTTGGAAAATCCATTAACGCCCTGCATAAAGGATTACCACCCGCGTACCATATGATAGGAGCCTCGTCCTATCGGCCACAGGCTCTCCCATCGGATAGAAGCCTTCCAATCCGAAGTGCGTAAGAAATGATATCCCACTACACCCCGTGTAATCTCGTACGCCCATCGTACCAAGGCGGTTCAACCCCCTATAAAAGGGATGCGAGGGTTCCAGGAAAAAATGCTCATTTTCTCTCCTTCTCTTGCGTTTTTCCTCCGTTTTGCATGCAAAAAATATCCTGAAGCCCTGGTTTTCATACCCAAGTCCCGAAGGAAGTTTTATGCTCCCGAGATTCTCGAAAATCCCGAGAAATCCGCTTTCTCCTGCCAAAGTTCTATTCGGTTTTCGTGTCACATTCTTCAAGCTATCAGGTGAGTCCATACCCCTATAACTACATTTTCAAATGCTTTGTAAATTCTTTTATACACTTTTAATGGGGGGAATACAAGTAAACACACGATTATCCTCATGTGAAAAACATCAATCTCTTACTATACTTTTTGTTGTAATCAATCATATGTGATTTATAACTACCATATGAAAACATTCTCTTACAACATATCATGATAACACTTTGTCTTTTTGGAATGAAACATGTTGTTATATAAATATCAAACACTTTATTTATATTTTGAGTATAAATGTTCAATAATGTTATACTTTACATACAAAGTCGACACTACACTAGGGTTTACCATATAAACGAAACATACTTTTGGAAAAACTATAATAGGTATAGTTTACTAGATATTCATGAGATTTTACATACTATAAGTACTATATAAAGGAAATACTTTCATATACAAGAACAAATGGACTTTTCATATGTAAATATTTTTGATACTAAGTTTTGTGAGACATTCAACTTCACGCACTTTCAAGTATGAAGTTAAAGTCCTGTATTATATACCATAACCTCATGTAGGGAGTGTAACGACCCAAATTTCAAGGCCAAAAATTTCATTTTTGAATTAACGCATTTAATAAGCATTTTACCAAAACCTTGTCAATAAAACATTTCATTACAAGTCATAATGTTGTATTTCAAACCATAACATCATAAGTATTGAAAATCAGAGTACATTCCCAAACACTTCTTGTGGAAACATGTGTGTGTGTGATGCGCTACTACACCGCCGGCTCTTTCCCCTTCGACGAAGAGGTACCTGAAACCTAAACCAAAAATGTAAGCATAAAGCTTAGTGATTTATTCCATCATACCACATACCATACAATATCGTCGGTATCTTTCAACTGGTAACATTCATCAGTATCTTTCAACTGGTAACCATCATTGGTATCTTTCAACCGGTAATCAACATCGGTATCTTTCAACTAGTAACTGGGGACTATTTCACCCCTACCACTAGCATACAATCATCAGATATAAGCATACAGTCACGCATATCCGGGAACTGACCTACCCTTGGGTCCTACGGACCTCGTCAGGGAGACTAATCCCTACCATATACATTACATACTATCCAGATAAACCTCATAAGCAACACATAACAAAACCAAGATAATTATCAAAAATACCATTATCTTCTAAATAACCCTTTTTGCTGGGTCGGCATTGTGGCCTTAGACCCACTTCTACTAGAAGGTAACTCACCTCGATATCGTGCAGTGTCTGAACTATCCTCGGCGTGCAAGTTGACTCCCAACGACCCCTTGATCCCTACATGACAACCTTCAAGTCAACACATATCACATACAACCCTAAACAAGGTTAGCCCAAGTTCAGTCAAAGTCAACATTCAGTTAACCTGACTTGCCGAGTTGGCCTACCAACTTGTCGAGTCCATGTTTCTCTAATCCCACACAAAACCCCGACTCCACTCATCGAGTCTAGCAAAAACTCTACGGGTTCTCCTTCAATCATAACATCGGGACCATCTTCATCCAACTCGACGAGTTCCTACTAGAACTCATCGAGTTCATCTCCAACTTAAGAACTTGTCTAGTCTATGAGTCACCGAGTTGTATGAACAACTCGTCGAGTCCATCTTCAAAGATTGGGAGATTGCTATGGACTCGTCGAGTTTGCTCATACCACTCGCCGAGTCCCATGACTTCCAGGTCCCTTTTTCGTGTCTAAACCCACAAGAAACTTCCTTCCTAACACTTACCCATTCACAGAAAGGGTTTGGTGCACAATGGTCACCGACTCGTCGGGTGCCAAGAGCAACTCATCGAGTCCAACCTTGAACAATTCCATATTGTTGATTTAAATGAGATCTAACACACCAAAACCATAGATCTGGCATCCTAATGTCCATTTTATATGTAAGGTTCCAAACTTGATGCACATGCATGGGGTTTTTAACTCAAAAATCCATATAAAGTGTCCTACAATGTGCAAGGGGCTCTCATGGCCCTAAAGTTGTTACCTTTATTCCATGAGACCCCTCTTAAGGCCCATATCTGAAGGCTAGAGTCCTCATAACACTCCATAAATCCAAAAATAGCTTGAAAGCCCTAAATGCACCCAAGATCTACAATCTAAAGATGAACAACCAAATGGAAGACCAAAGCAGGAGCATTTTACCTTGATTAAGCTGAAGATGGGATGAGATTTCTGGATCCACAAGCCCCAAGTCGAATACTCAAGCTCCTCTTCTTCTTTCCAAGCTTCACAAGTCAACAAAAGAACCAAAATGGCCTTAACACACAACAAATGGCTAGGGTTTCGATATGCAGCTCTAGGAGAGTGTTAGGGACAAGGGAGGCTGAGTTAAGATGTTTATATGGGGTGAAAACCCTCATATTAAGGTTTTTGTCCAGACAGCACGGACTCATCGAGTTCGGCCTCTGACTCACCGAGTCAGCCACATAACTCCCATGTCTAAACCGCCTCTACTCGACGAGTTGGGCCACCAACTCGCCGAGTCCCAAGCCAAAATGCAAAGTACTTAATTTAAAAATATGTACTAGGAAACAGGTGTTGCATGGAGAACATCATATTTTTGTATAGATCTATAAGGCATTCACAATCCTGCACCTAAATTGTTAGCTACAATTAGACCGGTAGGTCTTGGGTGACAAACGTCATAACATTCTAACGCCTAAAGAACGTTGTTACAGGCAGTCTAGGTCAATAGCATGGAAATAAAACTCACATGGAGTATTAAAAACATGATTATTTACGGGGTTATCAAATGTCTTAGTAATTTTATACATACTTAAATCTGTTATTCTACACATGAAAAACTACTAATGCATTACAGTTTTGGAACTTTTAAACTACCACACACTCATGGAAAAGTATTAGCTTTTTCAGAAATAAGCTCAGTGATTTTATACCAAACTTACAAATTTTGATACATAAAAGCTTATGAACTCACCAACTTAATTGTTGACACTCTTTCAAAACTACTTGTATTTCTCATGAATTCAGTAATACAGGTAAACTCGATCTTTTGGAGAAGTGATGCTAAGGTGTTAGTTTAAAACTATTTTGTCATCATATTTTAATTTTTTTAACAAGTATTATTCAACAATGTAACTTTTAAATTATATATATGATGGTTGTTTTACTTTCCTTACTATGTATTCAACTGTTACGATACTACTTGAAGTCATCCGCCCTCGAATGATTCCGCCGTTCTGGTTTCGGGGTGTGACATTCTTCCAAGGTATGTCTTCATTAAACATTGGTTGTGCTTTCACATCTGGGACATTATCATCTTCATCATCTTTTAAATCACCTTCTGTGACCTCCTAATTTCCATTACCCTGACTTACTCCTTCATAGGTTACTCCCTCCATGTTGATTTCTTGTGGACTCTTAATTTCAGTTAGGTCAATACCTTCTTCCCATTCGATTGACATATTTGACTGACAAAATAATTATCCTCATTTTCATTTTCATTTTCCTTCATTACATGCACAATAGTACCAAAATGGTCCATGTAAACAGAAACTTGTACTCCACATTCATAAGCAATGTCTATAAATTCTTGATATTGAGGTTCATTCAAAATCAAGGGTAAACCTTCTGGGATTTGTAAATCGGGTTGATGATAATAAACTTTCTTACAATTCTCTTGTGTGAATCATTCAAGAAAACCTAGAAACTCGTTATATGACATACCAGCAAAATCGATGTTCTCGAACACCTGATGAACACCATCAGAATAGCAAAAAGGTTTTTTGATGAACACACCTTGGAAATGAACTTTGATTGACAGGAATATAACCATCGATCTTCAGTTACTATGGTGGGACGACGAGGGTTGTATTCAATGAGGAGGGGTTTCTTCAATGAGGGGTAGGGGGTTGTATAACGCAAATGTTTTACTTTATAACAAATTAATATAAGTATAACACATGTGGCCATTTTATTAAATGATGTGTCACCAACATTTTCCATCCTCGCATGTATATTACCTATCAACCCGATAGAAGGTAATATAAGGGTATTTTAAAACAGAGAAATGAAAGTATATTTCATTAATGTGCAAAAAAAAATAGTTTGGGGACCTTTTAAAAAAACACAAAAAGTTTGATGGGCTAATATGACATTTTCCCCAAGAATAATACTAATCCTCTATGGTCCCAAGCACCTTTGAGAGTAAATAGAACACCTTTTATTTAAACACCATATTGATTACTCATTACTCATTGTATAATGTTTCAAATAATCAACTTTATACTTGAATTAAAACAATAGTTGTCCCATGCTCCAAGCATGTAAACTATGTTTTCTAAACACTAGTCATGCCATACACCAAGTATGCACACTATGTTTATCTATGATCTTTGCTTTGTGAAATAGACCAATTGAACATGATTCCAATGATGCTCATTTCACAATCCAAAATCTTTATCATAAATGTAATAATCCCAAATTCCTACCATTTACCGAAATCTGTTAGATTCTAAACTTATATGCATTGATCCTCTCATAATGACTATTCATAAAGTCACAAAGACTCCTCAACAGATATTACAGAGTATTCCAATGGAGATCAATTCCATGGAAATGAAGTATAAAATTCAAAGTACATTAGTTTGAACATCCTTCTTGCATTAAGCTTTCTAATCTTACATAGATTTGAAAGAACAACTTCCACCTATGTAAACCTTTCCAGATTCACATTTTGACTATCACTTCTGAACAAGAGTTACCTCTTTTTAGAATATGTCAATATGGTCCTTCCAAAATTAACACTTATACTTCCAACTGTCCATGAGCAACCAATCTTTGGTAAACCTCAGATTGTCCTCAACAATTGCTTAATCACTATAGTCATAACCAATTCTAGAGATGAAAAAAAATCTCAACCTAAGCTTTTAGAATTGAAATGAAGTATAATTTCCTCTCCCTTAATTATAACAAAACAACTTTCCCCAATTAAAACCCTTTTGTTTTCTGTAATTAACACTTAACATAATAGTCATGCTCCCACTAACGTGATAATTATTAGCATAACACTTACGCTTCCACTAGTTTTGACATATATCCAGAAATTAGCTGGACTTCTAGAAATCAATACTTTATTGATTCTCTTACCAAAGTTCAGATTTCTGATACTAGATGTTTTGATAAAACTTTATCAAAATCATACACCTCCCCTTAGATAGCTCACATGTGTATCTAAACAGTTTTGTAGAACTATGAAAAGGGATGTCGTAATCATAATCTCAATTGTTTAGACCTTTTCCATTTCTCAAAAGTCTATGTTAGTGTGTCGGCTACCCACACACACTCCACTAACGACTTTGATAATGCAAATATCACAATTGCTATCCAGTTAAAATCTACTTAGTGAAAGCGTTTCCTCACCATCATTTTCATGAATCGAAGAGCAAACTTATGACACATAGATTTTATGGTGTGTGTGTTCCTCTCTATGTGAATTTGTCATAACCATAATCACAAGACAAGGATATTGACAAATCCAAACTCATATGGACTAAACTTGTGCAACCTTAATTTCTTTCCACTTGGCAGCACAAGGGCCTACCATTGCTTCCAGGTTGTTATCCAAATAATTGAGAACACATAGAACTCACATGCATAGTCAACTTTAACTAGAAGGATCACAGAAATAAGAATATGTCAACATGATGGGTTACAAACCTCAAGTCGTGTGCTAGTGAAGAACTATAGGTTTTATCCTTGATAAGTTCTTGAAATTTTCAAGACCTTTAAGACTCCCACTGTCCTCTTGACATCTATGTAACAACCCGAAATTTCTGCATCATTTCAATGTAACTCTTTCGCGCAACCGACCGTCGTTCCGAATTCGAATCCCGATCTTTCGTTTAATTAAGTCATTATCTAGTACGCATTTAAAATGACTTAATGGGTGTCTTAATACATTTAGAAATCATTTCAACACCCAACTTTAGTGATCGGAATAATTCTAAAATTTACCGTATCGGGTTACGGTAACTTAATCAGGTACGACCAAATACCCCGTCTAACGTCGGTATCGGGTAGAATTCCACCGTGTCCAAAACTTAAACACTATATAAACGTGTTTAGGACTTCATTTGAAGCCTTTGGTCAAATTATCACTAAACATTACCCACCTCTCTCCTAATCCAAATTTAAGAGATCAAAACTCAAGTTTAAGGCTTCAAATCTTTAAGGTAACTTCCCTAGCATGTTATTCAACACCTTTAGCATTCAAATTGATGAATTTAGTGAGTTTTAGGTCCAAGAACATGAGTTTACGGCCAAGGAACTATCTTGGGCCGTAAACTCCATTAAGTGGGGTTTTAAGCCCTTAAACTCCCTCCTTGACTCCTTTGGACTTTAGATATGGATATGGGACTTCAAGATATGGACTTGGAACATTTAAAACTCAACTGTTGTGTGACAAAGAAGAGTTTACGGCCAAGGAACATTCTTGGGCCGTAAACTCCTCAAAAGGGGGTTTTCATGCCCTAAAACCCTTTCAATACCTAGTTAGGGCTTTGATATGAACCTTGGACTTGATAATCTAAGCTTGGAACACTTGAAACTTGAATTTTGACTAACATAGAAGAGTTTACGGCCATAGAACATATCCTTGGCCGTAAACTCATAAATCCAAGTCAAAGATGCATTAAACACACTCAAATGGTTTGTACAAAAATCTAGAATCACATGTAATTGTCTTTAGCACCAAAAACTATCTTTTCCTAAGGTAAAAGAGAGTTTACGGCCCTAGAACATCCCTCTAGGCCGTAAACTCCAACAAAGGTCTTAATTGATGTCTTAAAATCATACAAATGCTTAGAAAATTGGTTTGAATCACATGTGATTACCCTAAGTAGCTTAAATCAATTTTTCAAGATCATTGAGAGTTTACGGCCGTAAACTCAAAGAGTATAGCCGTAGACTCATGTGTTAAGTGTTTTAAATCTATTCCAAGTGTTCCAAGGTGTTTAGACAATTAATCCTAACAATCCCTAAGTCCATTTAAGCCCTTAAAGCACCAAAACCTCACCCACATGAGTTTACGGCCGTAAACTCATGTATGTGGGTGTTTCAATGATATAAATTCTTTAAAATGTTTACTTATGGGGAGTAAACTCAAGTCCCAAGTCCCTAGTGCCATTACAAATCAATAGATGTCACCCGGGTCACTCCGAACACTCATTTTGAGGTGTTTAACCTCATTGTAGTGCAATGTTCCATATGATTAGTGAATGTATCTCTAATTGTATATATATGGACATTATATCATTGTACATAGGGTCATCGCGAGTAATCAAACCCCGAACCGACGTCTAGCATTCATAACCGACACGTTTCCGAATCCGGTGAGTTCATACCCCTACCCTTTTTCACTGTTTTCACTGTTTTCAGGGGGGAACACAAGAAAAGTACAAGGGAATTCTTGTACTCATAACATATTTTCAAATGTGTGTTTCATACTCTTATGCTTTTATAACTGATAACCGCAACGGATAACAGATCGAACATACAAATCACGTAACATATATTTGTGAAATATGTCTTTAAACTAGTATGTTTTACATGTATTTCACAAATGGTTTTCCATATTTTATCAGTTAAAAGCATGACAATAAAACATTTGAATTTAATACCTGTACACTGTTTTAATCCTCGGTAACACTCTCTACACTTATACAAGTGGAGGATTTTCATATTATTACTAGTAAATTTGTTATTCCGGTATGATTGGAGACACGTCCTCGGAGAACACTCCACCTGGATTACGCGAGTGGAGGACTACACCCATAACCAGAATCTTTGGTATTTAGAGAGCGTGACTCGAGTGTATAGATCTATACGGGGCTGACTACCCCGCACCTGGCTGCTAGCTACAGCCGAACCGAAATGGTTCAAGGGTGACGAAAGTCATAAGTATGTGGACGACTTATTGCCACATGTGGACTACTTATTGCCACAGGTTTTAGTCTATCGTATGGTTATGGCACTCGCAATTAGGATAACAGAGATTTACTTACAGTAATAATGGATTTCTTCATACATCGTTTACATCGTTTACATCTTTTACATCTTTTACTTACTGGAACCAAGATTCAGGAAGGTACGGGACTTTCCTGAGGAAAACATGGAGTCTAATCACGATTGCATCTTTTACATCTTTCACATCGTTTACATAAGATACATACATGCAGGAAAGTATGGGGCTTTCCTGGGTAACCCTTACATAACTAGAAAGAGTCACAGAATGGATAACATTACATCTTTCACAATTTGTACATACAATAAGGAAAGTATGGGACTTTCCTGGTAATACATGATAAGTAAACAGAACAATTTAACCATTCAGATAACCAACCATACATTTTTACATGAATAAACATGTTTTCAGTGTACAAACTTACTATACTTTACATTTGTGAAACAATAACCAACTTTTAAGAAAATATGGGATTTTCTTGGTGTACATAACATTTCAGAAACAGAAAGGAAACCGAAACATTTTCACAAACAAAAACCGCTTATGAACTCACCAGCTTTATGCTGATTTTCAAACCGCTTGTGTTCTCAGGTCAGCGTTAGTACAGGTACCCGAAGACCCTTTTTGCATGAAGACGGTGTACATGAAGACCCGTTACATTTTGTCTATATATACTATGTATCACAACAGATCAAACTTTACTTTTGAAATATCTGTAAAACTGTTATTATGCAATGTAATGCTTGTTTTACTTTACTTACTGTGTACATTGGATTTGATACTCAACATGGTAGTCGACCCCGGAAATGTATTCCGCCTTCGGTTTTCGAGGTGTGACAGATTGGTATCAGAGCCCTTGCTTATAGTGAATAAAGTATACCAAACCTTACATGGTATAAAAACTATAAACACTAAAGGGCCTAAGTGCTCTGAATTAAAAGTATCTTTAAACTATAAGTATTTTCAAAAGTATACAAGTATACCGAACCGTCGTCATCCGTAACCACAAGTAGAACAGAACATAAGTAAATAGGTGTTGTGTACTACAGTTAAACCTGGGCAGTTATGTAGTCGTGTCTAGGGTCAATATGGCCTGGCCAACTATATTCATTCGAGACACGACCAACATGTGCTTGGGAGTGACTGTGGTATGTGGCATGCCTAAAACTTACCCTAATATCCCGAACATCGAATCATTGTCGTAAACAATTCATGAAATACTATGGGAGTATTTCTCGACCTTGATCCTCTGTAGTAATCCTTATTCGAGTGACTTTCTGTGATCACTCTTAGCGATAAATTATCTGTTCGATAACTCTTTCCTGCTTTATCGCTTACTCGAATCATATAACTGTCATATCTATCGATTCAATGTAGAGGACTTACCATCCTCTTTTCCTTGATCTTATTAGATCAAGATGCCTCCCCGAAAGAGACCTAGCTCAAAGAACAACGACAATCCTTCTTCGCCGCCACCTCCTCCGCAGTTTGACCTAGCATCAGTTCAGACAATGATGACAGCTGCAATGGTAGCAGCTATGTCACAAATGAACCCTAGTGGTTCAGGTGGTGGTACTCAATCTCAAAACCCTGAGGGTAGCTAGGGACACCAAAGAGGGGGTTCCTATAAGGATTTCATGAATGCGAAACCAACATCCTTTAATGGCACTGGAGGTGTCATTTCTTTATCTCGATGGTTCGAGAAAATCGAGTCCATCTTTGAAATCTGTTCTTGTGCGGAATCTGATAAAGTTAAGTTCGCAGCCTGTACCTTCGCGGATAAAGCTTTGACTTGGTGGAATAGCCGAGTCAAATCTATGACCTTACCTATAGCCAATGCTATGGGCTGGGAAGCCATGAAGGAACTTCTCATTGCTGAGTATTGCCCCCGTGGTGAAATGCAGAAATTAGAGCACGAGCTCTGGAACCTGAAGATGAAAGGTTCCGACATTGCTGCATATACTTCCCGATTTGATGATCTCGCACTTCTCTGCCCGGGGTTAGTCACTCCTGAAAACAAAAAGATCGAAAGGTTCGTTTGGGGACTATCTCAACCAATAAAGAGTCATGTTTTGGCTGCTCGTCCGGATACCTATGATAGTGCCAAGACCTTAGCACAAATTCTGATTGATCACAACGACGATGTCAAGGAAATCACTACCATTTCTGAGCCGACTCAAAGGAGTGGTGAAAAGAGGAAATTCTGGAAAAAGAAGAAAGGTCAATCTTCTCAAGGATCATCTAAGAAACAACAGATGGTAGCAGTCCATGCTGCTACTGCTACTCCTGTTGTTGCAGTTTCTGCCATGGGATACACTACTTCAACTCCTACCAGTAAATATGCTGGTAATCTTCCTCAATGCGACAAGTGTAAATACCATCATCATCCTGGTCCCTGTCGAGAATTGTCTTGCTCCAACTGTGGTAAGAAAGGGCACACAGTTCGATACTGCAGAACTCCTACCCAATCAGTTAATCAATCATCGGGAGCAGGTGTTAGTCAGGCCTGCTACAACTATGGCGAAGTTGGGCACTTTAAAAGGGATTGTACCAAGAAGTCAACTTCTGGTAACACTGGAAGGGTCCTAACCATGGGACGAGAGGAAGCAGTTGCTGATCCCACTGTTGTTTCGGGTACGTTCCTTCTCGACAATTCACATGCTAGTATTCTTTTCGATTCGGGTGCTGAAAGGAGTTTTGTGAGTTATACATTCAAACATAATTTAAAACCAAATCCTCAACCACTAACTGAAACGTTTACCGTCGAGATGGCTAATGGTGAGAAAGAAAGCGCTAACGATGTATTCATAGGGTGTACGCTTACTCTAAATGACCACTCATTTCCTATAGACCTCATGCCCGTTTCCATTAAGAGCTTTGATGTTATCGTTGGCATGGATTGGTTGAGTCCCAATCATGCTGACATTCTTTGTTACGAAAAAGCTATCCGTCTCAATCTTCCTTCGAATCAAACTCTCATAATCTATGGCGATAAACCCAGTTCCAACCTTCATATCATTTCTTGCATCAAAGCTCGAAATCTCCTTCGAAAGGAGTGTGTTGCATTCTTAGCTCATGTGATCAACGAGAAACAAGAAGTTAGAGACCTCGCGAGCATTCCCGAAGTCTGTAACTTTCCTGATGTGTTTCCCGAAGAACTTCCAGGAATTCCTTCCGAGCGTCAGGTCGAGTTCCGTATTGACCTAATTCCTGGAGCTACTCCTGTAGCAAAATCCCCGTATCGCTTAGCTCCCGCAGAGATGCAGGAGTTATCCAGTCAACTCAATGAATTGCTCAGTAAAGGATTCATTAGACTGAGTTCCTCACCCTGGGGAGCTCCGATTCTATTTGTCAAAAAGAAAGATGGATCCTTTCGGATGTGCATCGACTATCGTGAACTGAACAAATTGACCGTTAAGAACCGATATCCTCTTCCAAGAATAGACGACCTCTTTGATCAACTTCAGGGAGCCAGCTATTTTTCTAAAATAGACCTTCGATCAGGGTACCATCAGTTACGAGTCCAGGAGAATGATGTTCCCAAGACTGCTTTTAGGACTCGGTATGGACACTACGAGTTTGTAGTAATGCCCTTCGGTCTAACCAATGCACTGGCTGTGTTCATGGATCTGATGAACTGGGTGTGTCGTCCTTTCTTAGACAAATTCGTTATCGTATTCATTGATGACATCCTCGTCTACTCCCGAAGTGAAGAAGACCACAAGCAACACTTGAGATTAGTGTTGGAAACTCTTAGATCCGAAAAGCTTTACGCAAAATTTTCCAAATGTGAATTCTGGTTACGAAAGGTAACTTTCCTCGGTCATGTAGTAAGCGAGGAGGGTATTCATGTAGATCCTTCCAAGATTAAAGCGATAGAGAGTTGGTCGGCACCGAAAACACCCACGGAAATTCGTCAATTCTTGGGTCTAGCCGGCTACTATCGACGATTCATTCAGAACTTTTCCAAAATCGCCAAACCTTTAACCACTCTAACACAGAAAGGTGTACCCTTTTGTTGGAGTGATAAGCAAGAAACTGCATTCCAAACGTTGAAGAAAGCCTTATGCAGCGTGCCTGTTCTGTCTCTGCCTGAAGGGACAGAGGATTTCGTTGTCTTCTGCGATGCGTCTAATCAAGGCTTAGGCTGTGTGCTTATGCAAAGAGGAAAGGTGATTTCCTATGCCTCTAGACAGCTGAAAACCCATGAAGTCAACTATACCACACACGACTTGGAGCTAGGAGCAGTAGTCTTCGCATTTAAGATTTGGAGACATTATCTCTACGGAACCAAGTGCACAATTTTCACTGATCACAAGAGTCTGCAGCACATCTTTAATCAAAAAGACTTAAACATGAGGCAACGGCGATGGGTAGAATTACTCAGTGATTATGAGTGTGAAATCCTTTACCACCCTGGCAAGGCCAATGTGGTAGCAGATGCCCTTAGCCGAAAGGATAGTACAAGCCACAAAGTGAAGAACCAGACGATGACCATCCATTTCAACTTACCTATGCAAATCCGAGAAGCTCAGTATGCAGCCCTCAAACCTGAAAACGTGTCAGATGAAACCTTGAGAGGGATGGAAAAGGAACTTGAGATCAGAGGTGACGGAGTTCACTGTTTCATGAATCGAATCTGGATTCCCAAATCCGGTGGATTTAGGGAAACAGTCATGGAGGAAGCACATAGAACCAAATACTCTGTTCACCCAGGTTCAGACAAGATGTATCTGGATCTCAAGAAACAATACTGGTGGCCGAACATGAAAGCTGAGATAGCTACATTTGTGGGCAAGTGTCTGACTTGCGCCAAAGTCAAAGTCGAACATCAAAAACCTTCAGGTCTGCTCCAACAACCCGAGATTCCCGAGTGGAAATGGGAGATGATTACTATGGACTTCATCACCAAACTACCCAAGTGTTCTAGTGGGTACGATACCATTTGGGTAATTGTCGATCGTTTGACAAAATCCGCTCACTTCATCCCGATCAAAGAATCATACAAGATGGAGAGACTCGAGCGAATCTACATCCAGGAGGTAGTACGTCTTCACGGTATACCTGTTTCCATTATCTCTGACCGAGATAGTAGGTTTACCTCCAGATTCTGGCAATCTCTTCAGAAAGCTCTTGGAACCAAACTAGATATGAGCACAGCGTATCATCCTCAGACCGATGGACAGAGTGAGAGAACAATCCAAACCCTGGAGGACATGCTTCAGGCATGTGTCATTGACTTTGGAAAGTCGTGGGATACACATCTATCCTTGATCGAGTTCTCGTACAACAACAGTTACCACACTAGTATTAGGGCTGCTCCGTTCGAAGCCCTATACGGTCGTAAGTGCAGATCTCCTTTGTACTGGGCCGAGGTGGGGGATACACAGTTAGCCAGGAATCGAGTCCCCGACAGTGCTCTCACTGGTCCTGAAATCATCCGTGAAACCACCGAAAAGATCATTCAAATCCGTAACCGACTGAAAACCTCACGTGATCGTCAAAAGAGTTACGCTGATAATCGTCGGAAACCATTAGAATTCCAGGTTGGAGACCGAGTCCTGTTAAAAGTCTCGCCCTGGAAAGGCACTGTACGCTTTGGCAAGCGTGGGAAACTTAATCCAAGGTATATTGGACCCTTTGAGATCCTCTCCAGGATTGGTCCAGTTGCCTATAAACTTCATTTACCTCACGAACTCAGTAACATCCATCCCGTCTTTCATGTCTCAAATCTCAAAAAGTGCCTATCCGATGAAACTCTAACAATTCCCTTGGACGAGATCGAGATCAATGAAAACCTCAACTTTGTGGAGGAACCGATCGAAATCATGGATCGAGAAGTCAAACGTACAAAACAAAGTCGGATCCCGTTAGTGAAGGTTCGCTGGAATGCCAAGCGGGGACCGGAATTCACTTGGGAACGGGAAGACTCAATGAAACAGAAGTATCCACAACTCTTTTCTTATCCATGATTTGTATCTTGTCTTATGTTCTAAACTTGAATTTCGGGACGAAATTCCCTTTAACGGGGGGATAATGTAACAACCCGAAATTTCTGCATCATTTCAATGTAACTCTTTCGCGCAACCGACCGTCGTTCCAAATTCGAATCCCGATCTTTCGTTTAATTAAGTCATTATCTAGTATGCATTTAAAATGACTTAATGGGTGTCTTAATACATTTAGAAATCATTTCAACACCCAACTTTAGTGATCGGAATAATTCTAAAATTTACCGTATCGGGTTACGGTAACTTAATCGGGTACGACCAAATACCCCATCTAACGTCGGTATCGGGTAGAATTCCACCGTTTCCAAAACTTAAACACTATATAAACGTGTTTAGGACTTCATTTGAAGCCTTTGGTCAAATTATCACTAAACATTACCCACCTCTCTCCTAATCCAAATTTAAGAGATCAAAACTCAAGTTTAAGGCTTCAAATCTTTAAGGTAACTTCCCTAGCATGTTATTCAACACCTTTAGCATTCAAATTGATGAATTTAGTGAGTTTTAGGTCCAAGAACATGAGTTTACGGCCAAGGAACTATCTTGGGCCGTAAACTCCATTAAGTGGGGTTTTAAGCCCTTAAACTCCCTCCTTGACTCCTTTGGACTTTAGATATGGATATGGGACTTCAAGATATGGACTTGGAACATTTAAAACTCAATTGTTGTGTGACAAAGAAGAGTTTACGGCCAAGGAACATTCTTGGGCCGTAAACTCCTCAAAAGGGGGTTTTCATACCCTAAAACCCTTTCAATACCTAGTTAGGGCTTTGATATGAACCTTGGACTTGATAATCTAAGCTTGGAACACTTGAAACTTGAATTTTGACTAACATAGAAGAGTTTACGGCCATAGAACATATCCTTGGCCGTAAACTCATAAATCCAAGTCAAAGATGCATTAAACACACTCAAATGGTTTGTACAAAAATCTAGAATCACATGTAATTGTCTTTAGCACCAAAAACTATCTTTTCCTAAGGTAAAAGAGAGTTTACGGCCCTAGAACATCCCTCTAGGCCGTAAACTCCAACAAAGGTCTTAATTGATGTCTTAAAATCATACAAATGCTTAGAAAATTGGTTTGAATCACATGTGATTACCCTAAGTAGCTTAAATCAATTTTTCAAGATCATTGAGAGTTTACGGCCGTAAACTCAAAGAGTATGGCCGTAAACTCATGTGTTAAGTGTTTTAAATCTATTACAAGTGTTCCAAGGTGTTTAGACAATTAATCCTAACAATCCCTAAGTCCATTTAAGCCCTTAAAGCACCAAAACCTCACCCACATGAGTTTACGGCCGTAAACTCATGTGTGTGGGTGTTTCAATGTTATAAATTCTTTAAAATGTTTACTTATGGGGAGTAAACTCAAGTCCCAAGTCCCTAGTGCCATTACAAATCAATAGATGTCACCCGGGTCACTCCGAACACTCATTTTGAGGTGTTTAACCTCATTGTAGTGCAATATTCCATATGATTAGTGAATGTATCTCTAATTGTATATATATGGACATTATATCATTGTACATAGGGTCATCGCGAGTAATCAAACCCCGAACCGACGTCTAGCATTCATAACCGACACGTTTCCGAATCCGGTGAGTTCATACCCCTACCCTTTTTCACTGTTTTCACTGTTTTCAGGGGGGGAACACAAGCAAAGTACAAGGGAATTCTTGTACTCATAACATATTTTCAAATGTGTGTTTCATACTCTTATGCTTTTATAACTGATAACCGCAACGGATAACAGATCGAACATACAAATCACGTAACATATATTTGTGAAATAAGTCTTTAAACTAGTATGTTTTACATGTATTTCACAAATGGTTTTCCATATTTTATCAGTTAAAAGCATGACAATAAAACATTTGAATTTAATACCTGTACACTGTTTTAATCCTCGGTAACACTCTCTACACTTATACAAGTGGAGGATTTTCATATTATTACTAGTAAATTTGTTATTCCGGTATGATTGGAGACACGTCCTCGGAGAACACTCCACCTGGATTACGCGAGTGGAGGACTACACCCATAACCAGAATCTCTGGTATTTAGAGAGCGTGACTCGAGTGTATAGATCTATACGGGGCTGACTACCCCGCACCTGGCTGCTAGCTACAGCCGAACCGAAATGGTTCAAGGGTGATGAAAGTCATAAGTATGTGGACGACTTATTGCCACATGTGGACTACTTATTGCCACAGGTTTTAGTGTATCGTATGGTTATGGCACTCGCAATTAGGATAACAGAGATTTACTTACAGTAATAATGGATTTCTTCATACATCGTTTACATCTTTTACATCTTTTACTTACTGGAACCAACATTCAGGAAGGTACGGGACTTTCCTGGGGAAAACATGGAGTCTAATCACGATTACATCTTTTACATATTTCACATCGTTTACATAAGATACATACATGCAGGAAAGTATGGGGCTTTCCTGGGTAACCCTTACATAACTAGAAAGAGTCACAGAATGGATAACATTACATCTTTCACAATTTGTACATACAATAAGGAAAGTATGGGACTTTCCTGGTAATACATGATAAGTAAACAGAACAGTTTAACCAGTCAGATAACCAACCATACATTTTTACATGAATAAACATGTTTTCAGTGTACAAACTTACTATACTTTACATTTATGAAACAATAACCAACTTTTAAGAAAATACGGGATTTTCTTGGTGTACATAACATTTCAGAAACAGAAAGGAAACCGAAACATTTTCACAAACAAAAACCGCTTATGAACTCAACAGCTTTATGCTGATTTTCAAACCGCTTGTGTTCTCAGGTCAGCGTTAGTACAGGTACCCGAAGACCCTTTTTGCATGAAGACGGTGTACATGAAGACCCGTTACATTTTGTCTATATATACTATGTATCACAACAGATCAAACTTTACTTTTGAAATATCTGTAAAACTGTTATTATGCAATGTAATGCTTGTTTTACTTTACTTACTGTGTACATTGGATTTGATACTCAACATGGTAGTCGACCCCGAAAATGTATTCCGCCTTCGGTTTTCGGGGTGTGACAGTATAAGACTCTCTTTTCAAGAACCATTGCTTGACAAAACAAATATTCAAAGGAAAGTGCGGATTATTATCAAGACTAACACTTCACGCAAGTGGCCTAAGTTGATCTCTGTTTTATCCAAAGCATCACAAATTACCAATTTCAAATGTACAAGAGTAGAAAACATTTTACTCTTACATTTAACTAGTGTTAATAAACATTCTTCAAGATATGTCACTCAAGTTACAATCATGGAGTATGACTCTAAGACTTTGTTTTTGAAACGAAATATGACTCATCTTCTTGATTTAACCATTCCAACTATTCATGTCTCCTCTTCTTAGCCATAAGAATGCACTAAGATGTCCTTAGAGGATGAATTGTGATATGGTTTCTCAATCATTAAGATGATCACAAAACATGATGCTAAAGTACTCTCCTATCTTTTTAGATTTGAGAAACTTTTATCTTTCTGTCTAATTTAATTCTTCTCATTCGTTCTGCCATACATCAAATATTTTCCAATGTTTCAAAATTATACTTAAACTTGTAAGTATAACGATATTTACTATACTTTAGTAAATCATGACCAATAGTCTTATCAATCCTTGTGGTGGACTTGACCAATGCACAAGAATGTGTACTCGATCCCTTAGTCCTTTCACTTGACTTAATTTTCCAAAGATGAAAATTCTCATTCATCATACAACTTGTATAATTCCAAGTTTCAGTCCAATTGAAACTTGGGTGATGAGAATCTTTACTTATTTGGTAAATTATGACACTACCACAACCTAAAGAATCAAATCCATTTTCCAATATTGCTATCAATGGAATCATATAAACAACCATTTTTTCACAAATGCCACTGTAAGGATATTTAAAATAAATAAAATAAAACCTTCTCTTTTTTCTAAAATTTGTGGAAAAACTTATCTTTACAATGCAAATGCATATGAAAAATTTGTTGTTATCTATTCCTAAACAATATATCATAACTCGTATGCAACAACTCGCAATTCTAATCACCGAACAATGCGATCGAAATCCATCTTCACGATCAAAATTAGCATATACTTCCTTTAAGCTTCCTCTCTTCGATTCTACAAAACATCAAAATATGATCTGGTCACATCATGTATAAGAATCTCAAATAGGAACTTAATACATTTAGATAGTGCACTTTACCCGAAGTAGAGTCAAACTCTTTGACTTTACCAACCTTATGATTGTTCAGGTAAATTAGGCAGCTTCGCAACCAATGCCACTTCCTTTGGCATTAGAAAGTTTAGGAAGTTGATCTTCTAATAAAATTTGCTCTACTAGTCCTCAAATCATTTCTGATTCAGTAGTACCAAGCAAATAGATAAAATCATAAAGGGTCATGTCATAGTTTATTTCATAGTAGTCCCAAAGGAACTCACTGTGTAACTTAGACAATGATTGAACATCCAACTTTCTCAAGACTTTGACACCTAACTCTCTTGGCTTGTCAATATGTGACTTCATCTCCAAGATGTGATCACACATAGAGCTTGCTTTCCAATAGGGCTTGAGTGACCTTGAACTTGTGGGTTAGGGAGAATAATTTGAGGGGGTAGAGGAAGTGAAATTCCAAGAGATTTGGGAAGATCATATATGTCTAAACTAGACATCTATAATGGGATATATTCAAGTTAGTTGATTTTTAAGTCCTGAATATGACACCCAATGTGAAATATTAAGGTTAGGACTCAAAAATATATTTTATAACTTGGAAGAGGGATGCCATAATCGAAGCTATAAGATATTTTAAGGTAGGCGAATGACGATTCACCAATTTCCACCATGTAAAACGAAATAATTTATTAGGATTTAATTGGATTTGAAATTCCTAGATATTTTGAGATTCATTGAACTTTTCAATGGCATGTTGCAATCTCGATTGTGCCCTTTCAAATTTTATGACTGGGATGCCAAGGATCACAAAACAAGGTGTGAACAACCATGCAAATTGACTTGGTACCCTTAATATTTATCACATAATGGATGTGTTGGTTACCCACACGCGATCCACTGATCTATGAGAAACATTAAGTCACCCTTTGCCACTCTTACTAGTCCATGTTAGTGTGTCGGTTACCCACACACGCTCCACCAACGACTTAGTAAAGTATAAAGTGTAATTTCATGGGTTAGCACCTATTCACATTTTCCTTAGTAACTAAGATAAGGTATTTAATAAGTGTTTAGTTACTTAGTATTTATCATTATAGTTTTAATGAAGGGAGAATTATAGTCCTGTCAAACCCGTTCGGCTACCGACCCTCCACCAGTCAATGAAGCAGTGGCAGAGAGTGGACACCCATTAAATTGTCATTTTATAGGCAGTAACTTTATATCCCCCTTATAGACCGACTTCTTGAGTGAGGCCTACTAGCGGTAAGACTGACTTTTAATCTGATACATACATACACACACACACACACACATATATATATATATATATATATATATATATATATATTAACTTTTAATATTATAATAGTATAAGGGTGTATTTTACACATTTAAAATACTTGGTGGTTTAATCTAATAATTAAACTATACTCTTAATTTAATTAAACTTAAACCATGCCATTATAGAACTATTAACTCTTTTAATTAAACACTTGAATTAATTTAATGAAGTCCATAAAGTTAGAATTTTAACTTTTAAAATTCTAGGGTTTGGAATTAAAGTGTACATGGGGGGTGACTTTACAAATTCCAAAACTTGTGGGTAAGTTTTGAAACTTTTCAAAACCCTTGGATTTTTATAACTTATGAGTTTAATTAAGGTCTTAAAAAAAACTTTAATGAAGAGACTCTTGAACATCCATAACTTGAGGATAAGTTATGGAGTTCATAAAAACTATTTATCAGAAAAAGACTCTTCATTTTGTAACCTATCGCAATTTTATGAGCTTTTAAAATTCATAAATGTGACTTTTCAAGTAAATTGACGACAAGTTACAAAAAACACATATTATTACCAACTTGTAGATTAATTTGGATTGGAAAAAACTATCACATAATTTTTTCTATTAATCTAAACAAACTCATAAACATGAACATTCATAATCAACAATTTTCAAGAATCATATAAACATGTATAAAACTTGAAACTTTGATTATAACTTTATATGGATGAGAATAAACATTACCATAGTACCAAAAACAAATTTTATGAACAAAAACACTTTGTGGTAATGATTCTAATCCAAAACAGGCCAAAAAAAAAAACTTGACAATATGATGTCAGGGGGTCCAACTCGTCGACTGCATGAACCTACTCGATGAGTTGGATGAATTTGTTCATGGAATCATCGATTCCATCACTGGACTCGTCGAGTCTGCTATCAAGACAACAAAAAAAATCGATTTTTTTTAGGTTTTTCTAGCAACTTGCATCAAGAAAATTTGAAAACAACCCATGGCTCTGATACCACTGTTCGGTTTTGGTATAATACAACATCCAATGGTGCACATACAACCCTAAATATCTTGGATCTATGTTTTCACTAATTATACATGCAAATGGTTTCCAAGGTATTGAACCTATAGCTAGCATGCAATTGTCATACAAACTACATAAAATAGTAGATAGTGTAACATACCTTTCTGTGTGGCTCGCGGTCTTGATGTATTTGGACTTAAGAACTTAGCCCCAATAGTGTGGAAGCCTCAAATGAAGTAACAACATATCAAGGACAAAGGTAGGACTTGAGAGAAAATCTCCATGCACTCTAAAACCTTCATGAACTATAAGAACATGCACACACACACACACACACAAGGGGTGATGGTTTTAGGTTATAAAATATGTATTTATATGTGTTGAATTCTAAGAGTCATGGGTATAACCCAAACCTATATCCATGGATTTTAAGATCCATGGTACATTTGGCCCAACTCTTTATGTATCCATACATAAACTTGGTCCAACATGGATCATAAGCCCAACACATATAAATATAACTAATTACCATCATTAGTCCCCATAGTTTTAATTAATCTCTTTTGATCACCAAATTAATTCCAAATTAATTCTTGATCATTACTAACTAAAACATATGATTTCATATTAATATATTAGAACTTATAATATATTAATAAATCATATATAACCTCTTCGCTCAAAAGTCCATCCTAACAAATTGTCCTAATGATATGCAACCTAAATGGACCATTCTACTCTCAAGTCGAATACATACCAATAGACGTTATGGGCTTAGACACCTAATCCAACAGTTAGACATTGCAAAAGTTTGATAAAAACATTCATGAGTTCTCTTGAAAGAAGATTTGAGTATTAGACTAAAACCACACTCACATGAATCACTTCATGGAATTTATCAAAAGTAATTGTGAGATTATAGTATGATATAGTCTTCAAACCAAGATATATGAGTTGTTCACTACAAGTTGGTTGTGCATTGATAGTACAAAAATGTATTAGTAACTTGATGTTATAAAACATGTTGGTGTGTACAATTTAACTAGTAGTTAGTACAACCATATAAGTCGAAGTTTATATGTTCCTTTTAGTCCTTGGAGGATTGAAAGCGATATCTTAGGCCCTCGATGATTTTGTGTTGACTTATTTGTCGGGCCTGGTCAGAACTCTTCTAATGTGTTAAATTAAGTTCTATGTAAAAACAATAAGATATCGAGAAACAAACTTCAGGACAATAAGTATGACCATGTTCGATGTATTTTTCCGCATGATATCTTGAAGAGCAGAGGGGTATATGATCCTTTATCTAATGGACGCATCAGAGTTTGACAGCGTCTTTTGAGAGCTATGATTGCTAATCGGATTTTGAAGTTACATTTGTAGTCATAATTATTAGACTTATCCAAGTGGGAGACTGTTGGATTAGGTGTCTAAGCCCATGACTATAATTGGTATGTACTTGACCTGAAAGTAGTATGGTCCATTTTGGGTTGCCTTCACTAGAACAATTTGATAGATGGATATTTGACAGAGAGGTTATTTATGACTTATTAATATATTATAGGTATAATATATTAATAGATAAATAATATTATTTAATTAGTATTGATCAAGAATTAATTTGGAATTAATTTAGTGATTAAAAGAGACTAATCAAATTTATAGGGACTGATTATGTAAATCAATGAAACATATGATTTGGGCTAATGTTCCATGATCGGTTTATGTTGGACTAACATTATATTAAAGTCCATTAATTGATAATCCAAATCATATTATTGGATCATAATCTTAAGTGTAAGAATTAGGGTTAACACATGACTCTTGGAATGTTATAGTACATTAAACCCAACAAATGTTTCATCATAGGCGGTCTGTCGGGGAGTCAGACCATTATGGGTTTCAGGTCTCGGAAAGGTAGAAGTGGTTTTGCAGGTTCAAAAAGGTTTGTTTTCTTCTGGATGGAAGTTTCAGTTTGGGTTTTGGTTGTCATGGGAAGACTATTTTATGCACACAATTTTCAGGTAGATTTCTCAAGTTGTTGATTTTATACGAGTGTTAGTAAGGATAGTTATACCCCACGTACTGACTTGAGGATCCAATCTGTATATTCAAGTATGTTGAGCGTACCTATGGGGTACGTCCAACGTATGTTCAGCTGTGGACTTTTGGGTTTGTTCTAGTTTGGGGTTCGAACTTTGGATTGATTTTTGTGTGTTAGGCTTATTGGTCTAAGAAATCCTAGGGCCTTACACTCTTGTTTGGGCATGTCTAGTTAGACCTAGGTTTTGTATTGGTCCTTTATAGACCCAATGGGTTTGGGATTTAGTGGACCCATTAGGCTTGGGCCTTTGGGCCATCTGATATTTATTATTGGACAAGGATTTTTTGAGCTTTAGGATAAGGTTCATATGGTGGTTGGGCCCAATTTGGAAAATTGGGCCATTAGTGGGCTTTTATGAATCTTGTAGTTTTAGGCTTTTTGGTTTGGGCTCGGGCCTTCGTTGTGAGTCTAGTTGGGGCAAGGGTATAATGGTCATTTTACCCCAAGTATGCATTATGGATTATAGGTTGAAACCCAATTGCCAATTGGGAGTTATTTTGGTATGGATAGCTCGAGAGATGGTTAAGGTGGCAACTAGGAAATTCTTATAGTGAGCCTCTACATTTGAGGTGATTCTCCTCACCATTTTTATGGGTTGAAGGCACCAATGTTGGTCCATTTGGTTTATGTATTATAGGAAGACCTGGGGGTAACCCTTGGCAATTTTTATGAAAGACTAGGAGGCGGCTCCTATCAAACTGTATGCAAGACCAAAGTCTGAACTATTGCAGTTAATTAGTTAGTAATGGTAGATTGTATGCAATTTCTCTTTGTGATGCTTACATGGAAGACCAGGAGGTGGCTCCTGGAACTTGTCTATAAGACACAGGGTTTTGGCCCCCGACCTACCAAGAAAGACCACGAGGTGGCTCGTGGCATAACGGCAAGACTATGGTTGGCTCATAGCACTTTTATTGATAGATTGGATATGTATGACGTGTGTGACTCTTTGGATATGTTTGGTATGTGGTATTTCGGTAACTCATTAAGCTTCGTGCTTACAGTTTGTGGTTTATGGTTTTAGGTTCTTTCGGTTTTAAAAAGAAGGGACCGGCTTGATCGTAGCTAATACACCTATTTTTTCTGCAATATCTGATCTTTGGGAATGAACTTTGATAATTGTGTTTTTTTGAAATGCTTTTAGATGTCAAGATAGACTTACAATAGTGTTTTCATTATTATAAAAATGAAATTTATATCATTGATTTTTGGGACGTTATAGAAGGTGTGTACCTTTCCATCCATGTTGGTCTTCTTCTTGAAGATCCATTTGCACCCAAATGTATTATGACCAGAAACATTCTAAACAAAATTCCAAACTTGATTGTTATAAATGGACTTGATGTCGCTATTCATTGCCTCTTTCCACTTGGCTAACTCAGAGCCTGCCATTGCTTCCTTGTAGTTTGTTGGTTCATCCAAATTTACCAGTGTACTATACCTAATAAACGTATCACCATCTGTAGTGATATGGAAACATTATAACTCAAGATGCATTCTAATTCTAGTGGAATGCTTAAAAGGTGATGATTCACCAATAGGTTCAATTGGAATTTCTTCCTCAAATTTAGCCCTAGCATCTTCAGACGTTCCTTCATTGTTTGACTCTTAATTTCTTCAGGATCAATGGTACTCCTACTGTCCTTTTTTCAAATGAGCTCTTTCTCGCGAAAGAGTCCTCTTCATGCTAAAAAGATCACGTTCTCACTAGGTTGATAGAACAAATTGTTGGATTAGTGTCTAAGTCCATAACTATTTTTGTACATGACCCGATTATGAGCATGGTCCTTTTGGGTTGCCTTCACCATAGAAATATGTAGGATGAATTTACAAGAGAAAGGTTTAATTATGATTTATTAATATATTATGAGAATAATATATTAAAGGAGAAATCATATTGTTTAATTATAAGTAGTCAAGAATTAATTAAGAATTAATTTTTTGACTAAAAGAGATTAATTAAACTTAAGGGGGCTGGAATTGTAATTTTAAGATAATTGCAATTGGGCTATGGATCACCTTATAATATAGGTTGGACGAATTCTATAGGAAGCCCATAAGGAAATCGTCCAAGGGATATGATAAAGGAGTCCATGGGCTACTTAGGGCCTAAGCGGTCAGATTAGGGTTTCCTAAGTGCAAAACCCTAATAGCCCTAGTATATAAGGAACCCTTAGGTGCCAAAAACGTGGTGAACACTTGGATTAGGGTTTTTAGTCTTTTTTGGTTCCTCCTCTATCTTCCCTCTTCATTCTTGTTGCTTAATGGTGTTTGTGACTACAATAGAGGTGCAACACCTGAGGCGATAAGTTTTATGAAGCTAAGGAATTGATTGTTATTGCTATATAACAATCAAAGGTTAGATCTAAAACCTATTTTATATTTATATGATTAATTGTATGCTAGATCTAGGGTTTATAGCTTTGGATATTCAATTGCATGTTCATTAGACAAACTAGATCAAAAAGCTATTAGGATTTGCATGTACACCATAGGAATGATGTATTGCTCAAAACCCATCAGTGGTATCAGAGCCTAGGACTGTTTGTTGATGAATTTGATGCATATTTGATCGAACATTGACTGAAAATTGAAATTCTTTTACTTTTGGGACTGGAATCGCCGAGTCCACTGGATACTCGACGAGTCCAGTGCTGACTCGACGAGTCAGCGGGTCTGACAGCTTATTTTCGCGATACTCTTGCCTATTTTGTTGTGGATGATTGCCTAAAACGTTTTTTATTAATAAAATCTGAATTTTATCAATATTTGGAGATTATCCTTGCCAAAATAGAAATATAATTGTCAAATTTTAGATAATCTTTTTTTTTATTAGATAAATATTGATTATTTGTAATTTAGATTTGTATTATCTTGTGAAAAAGTTTCAATTTTCTCCTTTAGGTTTTATAGTTTAAATTTGAAACTTAAAAGTTTTGTTTTTGAAATTTAAATAGTTAAACCCTAAGTTTGAAAAAGTTTCAAAACTTGCCTTGAAGTTTTGGATTTTAAAATTTAATTAAAAGTCTTAATTTGAAATTTTAAATTGTAAAACCCTAGTATTTTGAAAATTTTCAAATTACACCCTTATGGTTTTATTAATTAATTAATGTGTTATATTAAAAGAGATTTAATAAACCCATAAAGTTTCAGTTTACATTTAATTAAATTAAACATATAATTTACTAAATTAAACCACCTAGTATTTTAAAAGTGTAAAATACAACCTATACTATATATGACATTAAAAGTCTAATAATATATATATATATATATATATATATATATATATATATATATATATATATATATATGAGTAAACAGTTAGTCTTACTGTTAGTTGGCCTCATTCACGAAGTTTGTCTATAAGGGGTGTTTAAGGAAATTGCCTATAAAATGGCGATTGAATGGGTATCCTTTCTTACCCACCGCACTCTTGACTAGTGGAGGGTTGTTATCTGAACGAGTAGGATAGGACGAAACGTTCCATTAAAAGTATAATGAAGTACAAAGTAACTAAATGCCTTCATAAATTCCCAAATCTAGTTACTTTAGGAAAAATGTGAAATTGTATGCTAATCCATGGAATGACACTTTGTAGCCTTACCGAGACATTGGTGGAGCGTGTGTAAATAACCGGCACACTAAATTTGGGTTTGGCATTGGTGGCGAAGGGTGGATCGATGTTTGTCATAGATCAATGGAGCGTATGTAGCTAACCGACACATTGATTAGGTGATAATAGCATTGAGTGCACCACGTAGATTCGTATGGTTATTCACACCTTGTTTGTCATCCTTGGTATCCCAGTCGCAAAATTGAACGGCATAATCGAGATTAAACATGGCATTGAAAAGTTCAATGAATCTCAAAAGATCTAGGAGTTTCAATTCATTTAAAACTTAAATTTCATTTTCATTTTTCATGGTGGAAATTGGTAAATCGTCATTTACCTACCTTCAAATATTCTATAACTAGATTACGAAATCCCTCTTCTAGGTGGTAGAATATGGTTTTGGATCCTAGCCTTGATGTTTCATTTTAGGTGTTACATCAAGAATTCTTATCAACTGACTTGAATTTTTTCCCGTTTTTGTAGATGTCTGAATCTTACAATGGTCTTCAAAAATCTTTTGGAACAAGCTTTCGAAATGAAGATGACGTTCCAAGATACGATCAAGGAAATAAGAGTCATGCTTCACTTCCTCCACCTCCTCTATTTGTTCTCCCTGACCTACAAGTACAAAGGCTTGAAAAGTTCAAGCTTACTCAATCCGTATTGGCAAGTAAGCACGAAGATGGGAAACCCGTGTGTGCACACGTCTTAGAGATGAAGTCACGCATTGATAGGTTAAGGATTTTGGGTGTCGATATCTCATAGACGTTGGCTATTGACTGGGTTCTTCAGTCACTTCCTAATTTGTATAGTGAGTTTGTAAGAGGCTACTATATCATGGTTCACGATGTGACCCTCATTGATTTGACCTATTTACTTAATGCTTTTGAATCAGCAACAATTTGGCGCACTGGTCAAGCAAACTTGATTGGTCAATCAAACTCACATACTTCATTAGACACTTGCTACATTGGAAGTCCAGAAAAGGCTGAGATTGTCCCTTGCTATGTACTAAAGGAGACCATTTGCTTTTACTGCCAAGAGAAGGGGCATTAGAGACGAAGCTGCCCTGTTTACCTGAAAGATCTAAGAGATAGGAAACTCAAGTCATATGGCTCTACTTCAGGTAAAATCCATTAACTAAATCTATAAGTTCCTATTTTTTTAATTCTTAATACATGATGTGATAAGATTACATTTTGATGTTTTGTAGGATCGAAGAAAAGAAAGGAAGCTTAAGGAAGAAGCGTACCGAATCCAATCATGAAGAAATGGATTTCGATCACATGGATTCAAAGATCGTATTTTTGAGCTGCTACTTTAGAGTTAGGGTAGATTGCTAAGAAATATGTAATAGCATAGTTTTTTAGTTGTATTGCATTGCAAGGACATCTTTTTCCGCAATAAAATAAATTTTGAGTTTTATCTTATTTATTTATCCTTACAATGGAGTGTATGAAAAATTGATATTTGTGTATTTCTAATTAGCAAAAGGATTTGATTATTAATTTGGTCATTTGTGGAAGTGTCGAGTACCAAATAGGGAGAGTTTCTCATCGCCCAAGTTTCAAGTAGATAGAAACTTGGAATCATGCAACGTGTATTGTATGGTGAATGAAAAACTTTCACATTTGGGAAATTTAGACTAATTCTTTGACAAAGTGTCAATTGATGGACTAGGAGACCAAGTACACTAGGTCATACGTTGATCAAGTCTACCACAAGAGTGACAAATATATTCATCATGATTTACAAAAGTTTAGTGAATATGGTTATACTTATAAGATTAAGTATAATTCTGTGTTTATTGAAAGAGTTTCAATCAATAGCAGAACAAATAAGAAGAATCAAGTAGCAGAAAGATAAAAGTTTCTCTATTCTTAGAAGAAGGGAGAGTAACTTTTATTGTGTTTTATGATAATTCTTAATGATTAAGAACTATTTCTCAATTGGTCCTCTAAGTGAGTCTTAGTGCATTTGTATGTCTAAGAAGAGGAATCGAGAATTGTAGAAATAGTTAAATCAAGAAGCCAATCATACTTCATTCCAATATCAAGTCTTAGAGTCAAGATTGTGACTTGAGTTAAAAGTCTTAAGTAGCTTTATAACACTCATCAAATGTGGAATTTGGAAAAGTTTTCTTATTCTTGCACATTTGAAATTGGTAAGTTGTGATGTCTTGGATAAGACAAAGAGCAACTAGGACCAATTTTGTGAAGTGTTAAACTTGATAAGAAGCTACACTAACTCTTAAATATTTGTTTTGTCAAGAAATTTTTCTTGACAAGAGAATCTTATATGTCAAGGAGTAAGTGGGAGCCTTGATGGTCTTGAAAGGTTTCAAGAACAAATCAAGAATAAACCTAGCTGATCATCACTAGCACACAACTTGAGGTTTATAACCTATCGTGGCTGACATACTCTTGTTTCTGTGCCATTCCAGTTGAGCTAAGTATGTATGTGAGTTCTATGAGTTCTCTTTTGTATTCATAAAGGCAAGCACATTGATCAATGGAAAGTACATTGATACATAAGGATGAGTTTCTCAATTGCTTGGAAGCAATGGTGGGCACTTGTGCTGCAATGAGGAAAGAAATTAAGATTGAACAAGTTTAATCCATATGAGTTGGATTTGTCACAAGAATTATCTTATGATTGTTGTTATGACAAATTCACATGCATAGGAACACATACACTTTAAAATCTAAGTGTCATAAGGTTTATCTCCTTCATGAAAATGATTGTGAGGAAATGCTTTCACTAAGAGAGATTTTAAGAAGATTGCAATTGTGAAAATTGTATTCTCAAGTTAGACTATGATTACAACATCCCTTTTCATAGTTCGAATTGTTAGATTTGAAAATTTGTCTGAACATTTAGGACTTAGTAACATAAGCTCAACATTTTATTTAGAGACACATATGAGCTTTCTAAGGCAAAGGTGTATGAGTTTAAGAAGCTTAGATAAAGGCTTATCAAAGCATCAAGTATTTAGAAATATGAACTTAAGGAGTTCAATAAGAATTGTTTTCTGAAAGTTCAGATGTTTTCTAGATATATGTCAAAGCTAGTGGGAGCATAAGTGTTATGCTTGTATGGTAATAATCATCATGTTAGTGGAAGCATGATTATTATGTCAAGTATTGCAAGTTATCAATATTAATTATAGAAAACAAAGATTCACTTTGAAGAGTTGTAGGGGTTGAAAAGTTGTTTTGCTATAATTAAGGGAGAGAATATTATACTTCATTTCAAATCTAAAGGCTTAGATTGTGGAATTTTAATCAAATTTAGTCAAATATATTTGAATGCTGTGTTGGAATGCTTCAACATGAGGAAATTCTATATATGGAAAGGATAATAGCATTCTCAAAATTTGGTTATGATTACGGCATCCCTTTTCATAATCAAAATTGCGAGAACATGGCAATTAGAAATATTATAGCAAAGACTAGTAAAGTATCACATCTTTATGTAAGAAATTATGAATCGTGTCCCATACACTTTGGGTATAGGATCGATTGCATATGCTATAATGTTTGATCAGTCTAAAATTCTCCAAATGCTTAGCGCATTAAGAGGGAGAAGGGACTAGAATGGTTTTTTGACTGAAATTATTAAACAGATATCAAAGGATGATCTAAGGTTCGTTAAGGATTTGTTGCTTGTGAGTACTTAGAAGTATAGTATTGGATGGACCATATCGACATTATTATGAATAGATAAGATTCTATTTAGAATGAGTGGTCATATGGAAAATATGGAAAATTTTAAGAATTTATGTCTAGATTTGAAAATTTTATGCAAAAGGATGTTCAAAGGAATTTACTTTGAGTGAGAGACATCACATCTATACAATTGTTTTTTACCAATTTCTGATAGAGTACTCAGTAATTTCATTGACCAAGTCATGCTGAATTTTGTGCTATGACTTTACGAAAGGATTGTTACATAAAATATTAGAATCTAACATATTATAATAGTGGTAAGAAATTTGTATTCTTACACTAATGATAAGGATAAGGAATTGTGAAATGAGCATCATTGGAAAAGTTTTAAATCGATCTATTCTCAAAGCATGGGCCATAGGAAACATAGTGTGCATGCTCGGAGCATGGGACAACTATTGATGTATTTCAAGTAATAAGTTGATTATCTGAAACATTAAACAAATAATAATGAGTAATAAATATGGTGTTTAAATAGAAGTGATTTATTTACACTCAAAAGTTTTGGGGCAATATAGGATTAAGTATTATTTTGTTTCAATTTTGCATATTTTGATTTCAAGAATAACTGGGTTATTCGTACCTCCACAGTCAGTCATACATTGGAAGTAGGTATGAAGCAAGAGTTTCATGAAGAGTCTGTAGATGGTCTAAAGAGTTTAGACATAGCACAAGTTTGCTGCATATTCCGTGAGTGCTTTGATAAGATTAGAGTATTGATTAAACCCACACTAGGAGGAGTCAGTTATGTAACAATTCCACATTCCTTGAGGTAGTCATGGAAATCAATACTAAGATACCCATCGCCTCTATCGGATCTAAGAATTTTTATCTTCCTACCCAATTGATTCTCGACTTATTGCTTAAACTCTTTCAACTTTTCAAAGGTTTCTGACTTATGATTTATTAAGTAGATATATCCATATCTTCTATAATCATTAGTGAAAGACACAAAGAATCAATTTGCATCCCATATGGTTGATATGAAGGGCCATACACCTCTGTGTGTATGAGGTGTAACTAACCTTCATCTCTTTCAAAAGATCCAGTGAAAGGTGAATATGTGATCTTACCCAATAGACAAGTTTCGCATGTATCATTTGACCTTAGGTCAAACGATCCCAATAGCCCGTCCTTTTGGAGTTAGGCGATGCGTTACTTGTTAACGTGTTTAAGACGACAATTCCACAAGCATTCTTTGTTTAAACCATTAGACGAATAAATTTGAAACACACTATTACCTAAATTGTTTATAATCATTATAGTTTCATACACACCATCATAGATAACGCTTCAAAATAAAAAACACCATTTTTAAAAGCAGAAATAGAACCATTCTCACCATTAAAATAATATCTACAACCTCGTTTAAACAATTCATTAAAGGAAATAATTTTTCATGTCACTTATGACGAGTAGAAACAATTTATTAAATCTAATACTAACTCATTACTAAACACTAAGCCATAAAGTCGAATCTTGGTGAAAGGTGAAGATCGCCTATTCCCAATGATCAAGTTCATCCTTCCATGCTCCACATCCTCACTTCTTTTTATCCACTGCAAATCATAACAAGTGTGAAATCCATATCTTGTATCAAGTACCCAAGAACGAGACCATGATGAGTTATTAGATAAGATAGTTTATATACCTTCCGAAGTTGGATTCACCTTGCCATCTTTGATAAATTGCAAGCATTTTGGGTATCTTCGTTTCAAATGCGCTTTTTCATTGTAGAATAAGCAAATGGCCTCTTTATGATCAGAGACCGGGGAGCATCAGAACACGATTTTCCTTTTGGTACACTACTTGATGACCCAGCTTGAGACGTTCCTTTCTAGTTTTCCTTAGGAGGAACTTTCCTCTTTTCCCTTTCCCTTGACTTATGGCCAGAACTGGAGTAATAGCAGGAGTAGAGGCAACACTCTTTCCTTCATCCCCGCCTCGGCTGTTGCGGGAGGTTTTGTAGTTGAGACAAAGCTATCTCATTGTTGTTCTAATGATAGGTTAAAATGAACTAATAATAACAACTAGGTAGAGAGTGCAAGACTATATTAATAGCCAATTCCTCATCAAGGTTCACATTGAGCTTAATCAAACGATCCACGTATCGTCGCATCCTCTACACATGTTGTTAACAGATTATTCATCTTTCATTTTTCTTTTTACGAGGGACTTTACCACCTTGTACTTTTCTTGAAGAGCTTGCTTATGATGCTTTTCCATCAGTTCCTTGTCATCTCGTATGGCCAGTAATTCTCACAGTGTCTATGCAATTCAGGAGTCATTGTGGCCACCATGATGCAAGCAACTTTTTTTGCATCATTGTAGTGTTTCTTGTAAGCAACCATTTCTATAGGAATGGCTTTTTGTTTTTTGATCTCACCCAATGGTCTATCAAAGACTTATTCCTTGTCCTTAAAATGAAGGTTCGTCTTTATGTTACGCATCCAGTCATTGTAGTTGGTGTCATCCGTATACACCTTAGAGGATACGTTCAACAAAGAAAAGTTGATGGAACCACTTTCATCTTGTGGATCCAAGGTCTACCTAATATTACATTATAAGAAGATAAAGTGTCAATAACACAGAAATTTTATATAGAGTTTACCCCCTCTATGTATACTGGTAGCTTTATTTCCCCAATAGTGTGTTTATTTTTCTCTGCTAAATCCTATGAGGACCGAAGATCTTTTGACTATCTCTAAATTCCAGGATATCCATCATCTTAGTGTGTCTAAGAGTACGATGTTGACCAACGATCCTCCATCAACAAGGGTCCTTCTGACAAAGTGGTTGGCAATGTACAGTGTTATCACGAGTCTGTCTTGGTGAGGATCCTAGATCCCTTCCCTATCCATTTAGTCATAAGTAATTTCCTTTTCATTTCTAACCTAGGTATTCTTCCGTGGTCTATCCTCCTTTTTTATTTTAGAGACCTTGGTGTGTCTTTTAGCCTGAGAATAAGAAGTACCACAAATGTTAGATCCACCCGAGATAAGGTTAATTATTTGGCATTTGGGGGTGGATATCCTGGCTTCTCTGAGATCTTGTGACCATCCTTGTTGTTCTCCTTGGCCTTTTATTTCTTTAGTCTGAGGATTTCTTTAAGATTCCCTTTGCCTAGGAGATAGATGATCTCCTTTCTTAGGACTATGCAATCCTATGTCATGTGACCGAAATCTTCGTGGTAAGCACACCATATGGACTTGCCTTTCCAACTGGTGGACTTGTTATCCTTTTTTGGCCACCTTGCTTTATCTTCAAGATCCTACATAGCATGGATTAAACCTAAAACATCCATATAAAAACAATAGTTAGTATTCTTAGGATGTTCCCCTTCCTTTCTTTCATCTTCGGGGGAATAAACCCTGTGATAAACAATTTTGGAGCAGGGCTTTGATTTGTAAGATCTTTGATTCGAGGATTTGGCATTCCTATTGGCATTCTCGTATTAACTTGAAGGATTGCTCATCTTTTGGACTTCTATATCCTCTTCAAGCCCTATGAATATCAATGCTCAGCACCTAACTTCGTCCAATCTTTTGCATGGGTTCATCAAGAGATCTTTGTAGAAGGGTGAATCCTTCCTTAGACCCATCTTGAAGGCGTCTATTGTAGTCGCCATGGCTATGTTAGGGATGTTCAGAGCTTCCCTACCAAACATGTTGACAAAATCCCTAAGTCGTTCCTTAGGATCCCGAACCACCCGATAGACATTACTAGTGATATTCTTGAATGTTCTGCTACAAGAAAACTAGTTATTGAAAGTATTGACTAGGTGTGCAAATGAAGTGATAGAATAGGGAGGAACATTTTGATGGGTTTTGAGCATTCTAACACTTCCTAAGTGTACATGCAACCCTAATAACCTTGGATCTATGTTTGTCTAATTTGTCATGCAAAGTTGATTTCCAAGGTTATATTCCTATCTAGCATACATGGGGAACAATTTAAACATAAAGTATAGATAGAATAACTTACCTTGTTGTTGCTTGTGTTCCTTGAAACCTTGTGAGCCTAGCACCCCAAGTGGTGATGCCTCAAATGCTTCACACAACACCAAATGCTCTTGGAAGAACTTATGAGAGAATACACACTCTTCAAAAATCGGCCAAGCCCTCTATTACTTAGTGTATCCGATTTGGGAGGAGATCATATTACTTATATAGTGTTGACACATCTAGGGTTAAACCCTAATGTGTCATGACTCTTCATTTCCATGACCCATGGGTTTGTAACTCCCATGGAGCATCCATGGAGCATCCTATGGGTGGAACCCAACTTGATGATCCATGGAGCCTTTTAGCTCACTATACAAGATATGGATGATTTACTTAATCAACCCATATATTTAATTAGTTATCTTTTGATCACTTAATTAATTCTAAATTAATTCTTGATCAAACTAATCAAATAATATTATTAATATATTAGAACTTATAATATATTAATAATCTCCAAGCGTTATTTCTCTCATTTAGTCTATCCAATTGCATGGTGCCATGCAACCCAAATGTACCATGCCGGGTCGGGTCAAGTACATACCAGAAATAGTTATGGACTTAGACACCTTATCCAACAGTCTCCCACTTGGATAAGTCTAGTAACTATTACTGCAAGTATGACTTCAGGAACCGATCGGCAATCGTAGCTCTTTACAAGGTTTCTCGAAACTTGAGAAGATGATGGTACGCCATTTAAGATAAGTGATCATATAATCCTCTGTTCTAGATATCAGTCGGACAAATACATGGAACAATGTCTTACTTATTGTCCAACATTTGTTTCCCGATTTCCGATTTGTTTGACAAAGAACTTTATTGAACACATCAATTTAGTTCTGACCGGGCCCGGTACATAGGTCAAAACAAAATCATCGAGGGGCCCAGATATCAGCTTCTAATCCAAGAAGGAACAGATAAACTTCGACTCATATGTTTGTTCTACTACTCATTGAATTACACATAAGAGCACGATTTTATAACATCGAGTTACCAATGCGTTTTTCGTACAATCAATGCATAACCAACTCGTAAGTAACAAATCATATCTCTAGGTTTAAAGACTTATATGATATTACCGTCTCACGATCACTCGAGATAGAATTCCATGAAGTGATTCCAGTGAGCGTGGGTTGAGTCCAATGCTCAGAACTTATGAGCACTCATGATTGTTGTAGCCTTGTCCCAGACCTCTACAACCAATCATGACAGTCTTGATTCATACCTACTTCCGACATATGACCGACTGTGGAGGTTTGAATAATATGTTATACCAAACAAAATTATTCTGGAAGTCAAAACATGCAAAAGAAATATAGTAAACGATCGACAAGAGATAGCAACACTTTACTCATAAATAAAACACTTTTATTCATCATCAAATGTCAATTACACTTTACAAATTTCGAGATTATCTAACTACTAAATCTAATATCATCCTTCAGCCCTATGCTCCGAGCATGCTGGAGATGCTTAACCCGAGTCAGTCCCTTCGTGAGGGGATCTGCTGGGTTCTCATCCGATGATACCCTCTTTGCCACGAGGAGTCCTTCTTCGATCCGATGTCTGATGAAATGGTATTTTCTGTCGATGTGTCTGGATCTCCCGTGATCCCTTGGTTCCTTGGCTAAGGCAACAGCACTTTCACTATCACAGAAAATTTCCATCGGCTCTTTAATAGCTGGTACAACTCCAAGGTCTCCAATGAAGTTCCTCAGCCATAACGCCTCCTTTGCCGCTTCGCTAGCTGCAATATACTCTAATTCACAAGTAGAATCTGCCACTGTCTCTTGCTTGGAACTCTTCCAAGAAATTGCTCCTCCATTTAGGGTAAAGACCCAGCCCGACTGAGAGCGGAAGTTATCCCTATCAGTCTGGAAGCTAGCATCACTATACCCTACAACTCTCAAGTCATCACTCCCACCGAGGGTAAGGACTCAGTCCTTAGTCCTTCGTAGGTATTTGAGAATATTCTTTACCGCAATCCAGTGTGCCTTGCCAGGGTTCCCCTGAAACCTGCTAACCATGCTTAAGGCAAAGGCTACATCAGGTCGAGTACACGTCATAGCATACATGATCGAACCTACAGCCGAAGCATAAGGTATTCGACTCATTTCTGCTATCTCAGCCTCAGTGCTAGGGCTTTGTGTCTTACTCAGCTTGGCGCTACTCTGGATGGGCAGCTCTCCTTTCTTGGAGTCTTGCATTCTGAATCTCTTCAGAACCTTCTCCAAGTAGGTACTTTGACTAAGTCCAATTAGTCTTTTACTCCGATCTCTCAAGATTCTTATCCCCAAAATATAGGCAGCTTCACCAAGGTCCTTCATAGCGAAACACTTTCCAAGCCAGCACTTTACTTCCTGCAGGGTTGGAATGTCGTTTCCTATGAGTAGTATGTCATCCACATACAATACCAAAAAACTAACTATACTCCCACTAGCCTTGACATATACACAAGATTCATCTTCACTCCTAGAAAAGCCAAATTCCTTGACCTTTTCATCAAAGCAAAGATTCCATCTGCGAGGTGCTTGCTTTAATCCATAAATGGATTTCTCAAGCTTACACACTCTATTAGGGTACTCGTTACTGACAAAACCCTCTGGCTGACTCATGTAAACATCTTCAGGCAACTTTCCATTAAGGAAAGCGGTTTTGACATCCATTTGCCAAATTTCATAGTCATGAAATGCGGCTATGGCTAACAGAACCCGAATAGACTTAATCTTGGCTACCGGAGAAAAGGTCTCATCATAGTCCACTCCAGGAATTTGAGAGAAGCCCTTTGCAACCAGTCTAGCCTTATAAGTGTGTACTTTACCATCCATGTCGGTCTTCTTCTTGAAAACCCATTTGCACCCTACAGTCTTTCGACCTGGTACATTCTCAACCAAGTTCCAAACTTGATTGTCATACATGGATTGTATCTCGCTATCCATAGCCTCTTTCCATTTGGCAGACTCGGGGCCTGCCATGGCTTCCTCGTAGCTGTTAGGGTCATCTTGACTTACTAGTGTCTCATCACTAATAAGTGTCTCACCTTCTGCAGTAATATGGAATCCATAGTAATGCTCAGGTGCACTCCTAACTCTCGTGGAACGCCTCAGAGGTACATATTCGTCAATTGGCTCAACAGGAGTTTCCTCCTCAAGTTGAGGGCTAGAGTTTGAAGTTCCTTCACCACTTGACTCTTGAATTTCTTCAAGATCAACTTGCCTCCCACTGTCTCCTTGGCTTATAAACTCTCTTTCTCGAAAGACTCCTCTTCTTGCTACAAAGACCACATTGTCACTAGGTCTGTAGAAGAGGTAACCAAAGGATTGTTGTGGGTAGCCGATGAAAATACACCTCTCGCTTCGGGGTTCGAGCTTATCATGAGTCTCGCGTCTCACGAAAGCCTCGCATCCCCAAATCTTGATGTGGTCTAGTTTAGGTACTTTACCAGTCCACATCTCGTGAGGAGTTTTGGCAACTTTCTTTGTAGGGACTAGATTAAGGATATGGGCGGCAGTCTCTAAGGCATACCCCCAGAATGAGATTGGTAGCGAAGCTCGACTCATCATGGAACGAACCATGTCCAACAAGGTTCGATTACGCCTCTCAGCCACACCATTCAACTGCGGTGTCCTGGGAGGTGTCAATTGTGAGACAATCCCACATTCCTTTAGATAGTCGAGGAACTCTGAACTAAGATACTCACCACCTCGATCGGATCGAAGCATCTTAATGTTCCTGCCCAATTGATTCTCGACTTCCTGTTTAAATTCCTTAAACTTCTCGAAAGTCTCTGACTTATGCTTGATTAAGTAGACATATCCATATCTACTGTAATCATCGGTAAAAGTCAAATAATAACGATTAGCATCCCTTGTGGCATGTTTGAATGGTCCACACACATCCGTGTGTATAAGGTCCAACAAACCTTCACCCCTTTCACATGAGCCTGTGAAGGGTGACTTTGTCATTTTTCCAAGTAAGCATGATTCGCAACTATCATTTGACTTTAGGTCAAACGACTCCAAGACTCCATCCTTTTGGAGTTGGCCTATGCATTTCTTGCTTATATGTCCAAGACGACAATGCCATAATGATGCTTTATCTAAGTTATTATTATTAGAATCAATACACAAAACATTATTTCCTAAGTTATCTACAATAGATACAACTTCATACACACCATCACAAGGTAATGCTTTAAAATAAAGTACATTATTAAAGAAAGCATTAATCGATACAACTTCATTATCAAACGAAAAGGTGAAACCTTGTTTGTACAATGCATGAAAGGAAATAATATTTCTTGCCATTTCTGGCGAATAACAACATTTATTCAAATCTAAATTTAACCCACTACTTAGCGATAAAGTATAAACTCCAATCTTGGTGACAGGTGTAACTTTCCTATTCCCCATGATTAAGTTTATTCTTCCTTGCTCCACATTCTCACTTCTTCCTAGTCCCTGCAAGTCACAACAAATATGAATACCGCAACCTGTATCAAGGACCCAAGATTTCGAATGGGGTGAGTTATTAGAAATGATAGTGTAAATACCTGCATGGTTGGGTTTGACTTTCCCATCCTTTACATCTTGCTGGTACTTTGGGCAGTTCCGCTTCCAATGAGCTTTTTCGTGGCAATAGAAGCATTCCGCCTCTTTTGGGTCAGAAGAAGGAGTAATGAAACCTTTCTTGGTTCCACTTGAAGAAGAGCCATCAAGGGTCCGAGCCTTGGTACCCTTTGAAGATCTCTTTCTCTTCCTCCCTCGACTTTGCCCGATTGCCAAGACCGGAGTTGTTTCTGGAGTAGGAGTGATAGCAACCGACTTCCCCTTAAGACCTGTTTCTGCGGTCTTGAGAAGTCCCTGAAGTTTGCTGAGGGTGACCTCTTCCTTGTTCATGTGATATGTCATGCGGAATTGATCATAGCACGATGGTAAGGAGTGCAAAATGATATCTATTGCAAGCTCCTCAGGGAAGTTCACATTGAGCTTCAGCAACCGATCTACATACCTTTGCATTTTCTGCATGTGGCTCGTGACGGACTCTCCGTCCTTCATCATGGTTGTTATCATGGAGCAGATGACTTCGTACCTCTCTTGTCGTGCACTTTGATGGTATCTTTCCATCAAATCTTGGTGCATTTCATAAGGGTAGAAGTCTTCATAGGACTTTTGGAGTTCAGCTGTCATGGTGGCTAACATGATGCAAGCCACCTTGGTTGCATCTCTTTCATGAGTATGAAAGTCAGCGATCTCCTGGGGAGTTGCAGTGGACTCGTCAATTTCCTTAAGCTCCTTGTCAAGGACATATTCTTTGTCCTCGTAGCGGGTAATCATCCTGATGTTTCTGATCCACTTATTGAAGTTGGATCCATCAAAGGTGACTTTCCCACACAGACTCATAAGAGTAAAGGAGCCATTAGGATTCGAGCCAGAAGCATTAGTTGAAGACATCTGAAAAAGAAGAACAAGTTTAGTTTAGATTTAAGAGAGTCCTTAATAAAACACCCAAATGTAATATTAAGGCTAGGATCCAATCACAATATAATATAACTTAGAAGAGGTATGCCGTAATCTAAGCTATACCATATTTGAAAGGTAGGTGAATGACGATTCACCAATTTCCACCACGAAAACCGAAATATTAAATATTTAGTTTTTATTGGTTTTAGAAATTCCTAGATTCTTTGAGATCCAATGAACTTTTCAAAGGCATGTTTCGATCTCGGGAGTGCCCTCCAGGTTTTGTGACTGGGATGCCGAGGATCACAAAACGAGGTGTGAAGTAACCATGCAAATCACTTGGTACCCTTAAAGTTTATCACTCAATCGATGTGCCGGTAAACCACACATGCTCCACCGATACCAAACATTTCCATAACTGGGAGATGTGAAAGGTGCTATGAATCTAACTGAGCTCGAATGGCAGATCCAGCCTATATGCTACTTTTTCTACCCAGGCCATAACCATGAATGGTCCAATGTACATGTGGCCCAACTTGCCCCGCTTCCTGAATCGGATGGCGCCTTTCCAAGGCGACACCTTCAGGAGAACCATATCCCCGACCTAGAACTTCAGGTCTGAACGACGCTTGTCTTCATAGCTTTTCTTCCGACTCTGTGCAGTCTGGAGCCTGCTCCGGACCTGCTGAATCCTTTCAATCATCTTGAGCACCACTTTGGTGCTCCCTATGACTCCCTGTCCAACCTCTCCCCAGCAAATCGGGGTCCTGCACTTCCTGTAATACAACATCTCGAAGTGAGGACGGTCTATACTCGCATGATAGCTATTATTATAGGAGAACTCAGCCAACGGAAGGTATGTATCCCAACTACCTCCAATGTCTAAAACACACGCCCGCAGCATATCCTCTAATGTGTGGATGGTCCACTCACTCTGACCATCCATCTGCGGGTTAAACATGGTGCTAAAATGCAGTCGAGTACCCAGCTCATCATGGAACTTCTTCCAAAACCTGGAAGTAAACCGCACATCTCTATCTGGAATCACCAAAACTGCACCCCGTGCCGCGCTACCACTTCCCGGATGTAGATATCGGCCAAATTATCAGTCGAAATACTCTCTTGAATCGGAATAAAATGGGCGCTCTTGGTCAACCGATCAACAATGACCCAAATCAAATCCACCCCTCGCGCGGTCCGTGGAAGCTTTGTAATGAAGGCCATGGTAATATCCTCCCACTCCCAAAGTGAGATATCCAACGGCTAGACCTTATCGTGAGGTCTCTGGTGCTCAACCTTAACCTTCCTATAGGTCAGGCACCTCTCCATAAATCAAGATATGTCCCTCTTCATATAGGGTCACCAATAATCAACACAAAGATCCTTGTACATCTTCTTCGCCCCTAGATGGATAGAGAACCAGGATTTGTGCGCTTCCTCCATCAATTTCTAATGCACGCCTCCATGATAGTGGACCCACACCCTACTGTGGAGGGTTAACAACCCTCGGCTATCATAGTCAAAAGAGGAAACCTGTCCTACAATATGCTTGCTCTTTCAATGTTCCTCCTTCATAGCCACCTGTTGGGCCTCTTAGGTCTGCTCTAGCAGTGGCGTCACCACGGTCATCCGCATGCATATATCCCTGATCGGTGCTGCCTTGCGGATAAGCGCATCGGCCACTACATTGGCCTTCCCCGAGTGGTAAAGGATCTCACAATCATAATCCTTCACCACATCCAACCACCAACGCTGCCTCATGTTCAGATTCAGCTAGTCCATGAGATACCTCAGGCTCTTGTGGTCCATGTAAATGGTACAACGAACCCCATAGAGATAATGACGCCAAATCTTGAGGGAAAAAACAACTGACCCTAACTCTAAATCATATGTCGGGTAGTTTGTCTCGTGAGGCTTTAACTGCCTCGAAGTGTAAGCAATAACATGTCCTCTCTGCATCAAAACTACATCCAAACCCGAGATGGACGCATCGCAGTATACAACAAAATCCTATACGCCGTCTGGCAGGGGCTAAGATTGGCGCCTCGCACAATCTCTATCTCAGTGTCTTGAACGTTTCATGTTGCTCAGGCCCCAATGAAAGACTATGGCCTTCTTCGTTAGCTGAGTCAAGGGTACAGCTATCTTGGAGAAATCATGGATGAATCTTTGATAGTAGACAGCTAATCCCAGGAAACTTCGAATCTCAGATGGAGACTTCGGAACCTCCCACCTCATCACGGCCTCTACCTTGGTTGGGTCGACCAGAATACCGTTTTGGTTGACAAGATGCCTAAGAAACTGCACCTCGCGCAACCAGAACTTGCACTTGGAGAACTTGGCGTACAAGATCTCCCTCCGCAAGGTCTCCAAAACCTCTCGTAGATTCTCCTCGTGCTCCTCCAGCGTCTTGGATTAAACCAAGATATCGTCTATAGATAGTATCACGGACCGACCCAGTATCGGTCTACATACGTGGTTCATGAGATCCATGAACACGGCAGGAGCATTGGTGAGTCCGAAAGGCATCACCACGAACTCATAGTGACCATAACGCATCCGAAAAGTAGTCTTTTGTACATCCTCCTCTCTGACCCTCATCTGATGGTAACCTGAATGAAAATCAATCTTGGAGAACCAAGATGCTCCCTGAAACTAGTCAAAGAGGTCATCAATCCTTGGGAGTGGGTAACGGTTCTTCACCATTACCTTATTCAACTCCTGATAATCTATACACATCCGATGCGACCCGTCCTTCTTCTTTACAAACAGAATTCGGGCTCCTCATGGCAAACTGCTTGGTCTAATGAATCCCTTATCTAACAACTCCTGCAGCTGTGTAGACAACTCCTGAATCTCGGGAGGAGCCAACTGATATGATGCCTTGGCTATCGGAGCCGCACCAGGGGCGATGTCGATCATGAACTCCACCTGCCTCTCAGGAGGTATCTCAGGCAACTCCTCGGGGAATACATCCGCAAACTCTCAAACCACGGGCACATCACCCACCATCATCTTACCCACCTCTTGGGTATCCATAACATAGGCTACGAAATCCTACACAACCCTGCTAAAGGTAGCGCCTCACTCTCGCTTCTGAACATAAGGTTGGTCCATGTTGTGGCCTCTCGCCATGAATCACCAGCTCTCCCCCACATGGGGTCCTGATCCAAACCAACTGCTACGTGCAGTCAATCACTTCCCCATTGGGGCTCAGCCAATCTATACCAATAATAACCTTGTTCCCCCTCAATGCTATGGGAACCAAATCCACTAGATAACGCTCTTCGAACAACCTCAAAACACAATCCCGGAAGGCCTATGATGCTCGCATAGACCAGTCGTCCGCAATCTCGACTTCTAGAGGGTAATCCAACACGCCCGAAGACTCAGAAAACTTCTTGCTAAGCACAAGAGAAACAAACGATCAGGTAGCACCCGAATCAAACAACACCGGAACCGATATACCGTTCACATGGAACAATCCTAAACATGTATATATGCAGGCATAAATCAATATCAAAACATCATATAAATAAATCAGAGGGAAATAATCATACCCGTCACCACATCAGGTGCGGTGCGTGCCTCCTCGGTAGTCAACTGAAAGGCCCGACTCCTCACCACCGGAGCCTCTGCCTTACCCTACCACCCATCAGTAATCCGTAGGGTCACTGGAGCTGGCACCTTTACTGGCGCTACTGCTGTCAACTGGGGGCAATTGGCCTTCTTATGGCCCCTCTGGTTGTAGAGGAAACATAACAACTTGGATGTCTGAATAGTGGGTGCAGGGGAGGTACAATCCCTGCTGAAATGCCCCGTTTTGCCGCACTTATAGTAGCCTGACGATCCCAACCTACACGTCCCCTCGTGTAACTTGCAGCATTTCCTGCAGCGTCCTTGGCCTTACTATCCTTTTGGCGCAGTGTCTGATCCCTTGGGCTTCTTCCCTGAAGCCCCCATCATCTGTCCCTCCTCAACCTTCCTTTTCCAAATGTACTCCAAGTGAATCTCCCTCTCCCTCTCCCTGGTAATCATGGAATCCAGGGTAGGGCAAGCTAAAAAACTAACATGTTCCCGAATGTTGTCTCGCAGCATGTCATGGTAGCGAGTCCTCCTCATGTCCTCATCTCCTACATACTGGGGCACCAGCAACGCCCTTTCCCGGAACTTGGCAGTGATCTTCGCCACAGTCTCTGTAGTCTATCTCATATCTAAAAACTCCATGGCTAGCTGCTGAAGCTCCACAGCTGGCATGAACTCACTCTTGATCTGAGTCACAAAGTCCGGTCATGTCATAGCCTCAATGGTCGAGGCTCCCAGAGAGTCACCAACTGACTCCCACCAATCCCTGGCGTGGTCTCTCAATCATTTTGTTGCATATCGCACCTTCGACCCCTTAGGGAAGAAGTTAGTCAACTGTGTAAACTCAATTTCTGCAATCTATCGTCTAGCAGCAATAGGGTCCTTCGCCCCATGGAAATCTGGTGCACCACTACCCCTGAAGTTCTTAAAAGACAGTGTGCATGATCCTGATTGGCTGGTCACCATGTCACTCCTAAACGCCCTGAGGTGATCCTCCATCAACTCGATAATCCCTTCACTAATCGACCTAAAGATGACCAACGTTGCATAAGGATGCCTCTAGTGATCTCGGACGCAATGAACTCCTGTAGCCTCTCATCCACTTATTCAGAACCTGAACCTGAACCCGATCCCTCTCCTAAATTGTCAACTGCTGGCCTCGGACGTAGCACCACCATTCTGCAATACATAATGACAATTGTCAGTAATACTGATACATCTAGAGGGATCACATCTATCACAAGTTTCCTGGTCTTGTCTCCGCCTTCCTCGACTCAAGTACGGATCCTCTGCTTTTAGTTGTACGGGCCAATACTACCTTCCACATCTACCCGTACTTTCCTCAAGAACTGCCTTGACTCCACCAAGTACCTTCTACTACCGCTGATCTCTACTACTTTCATCCTAGGCTTGCCCTAGGGTACCTCAAACTCCACCCAAACCAGTCCTCAGCTGCTGAAGGCCTCTTTGCAATGCCAATTAGCCACCATATGGATACAGTCACATGCCACGAGGCTCGGATAATCCTTTGAGTAAGGGACTCATCCCTATAATGGTTAGGACTTAGACAAGAGCTATGAAATAGGGTTAAATCCAACACTCTGAGATTATTCAACCCTGATTTCATGTGAGCTAACGTACCCACCTAATAGCTAACTCCGATCACTCCGATTCCTACGTAGCACAAAGCAAGCAGCATTCAGACAAAAGGAAACAAACTCAAGCAATTCTATCCAGATAACAGGAATTTGTACTAGCATGCGATATAAGCTCATGTAATTAGCCATAACCTAAGAAGACTATCCTATCGTTGTCTAATCAACACTATCATGCAGCTCAAAAGCATATATAACAGACAGATAAGGCATCCTTCATAGATCCTTACTCCTAGTCTAGCATGCTGCTCTACTGAAGCTGATAATCATAACATAAACTTGTATGGGTACTTTGGGTAAAACTTACTTTAGCTCGGCCGATCGTGCACATCACACAACTTATTCTCTCTTAAAACTTTTTAACTTAACTTTTAGAAAACCATGTTCTTTGTAAAAATCTTTTAATCCCTCGGTTCGAATCCAGACATCCTTGAGGGTGTACCTGAATCCCTCAAACCAGGGCTCTGATACAACCTTGTAACATCCCAAATTTCGAGTCCAAAAATTTCAATTTTAATATAACGATTTAAGAAACATTTGTTCTAAAACATTACTGTGTCATATCACTTTATAAAAACCATAATCTCATGTCTGAAAAACATATCCCAAAAGTAGTAACAATGACAGAGTAAAATCCCAAGAATTTTCATAAGGCGGAATCTCATGTATGTATGATGTGCAGCTACAACGCTGGCTCCTTCCCCTTTGTTGAAGAGGTACCTGAAACAAAATAGAAAACTATAAGCACAATTCTTAGTGAGTTCCCCCATCTTAATACATACCATATAATCACATAATATGCATATAGTGTAAGGCATATATGGGTGCCCGACCTACCCCATCAGTCCTCTCGACCGGATGCTGCCTAGCATATCTGGGTGCTGGCCTCCCCTTCACTCCTCTCAACCAGATACTGTCGAGCATATCTAGGTGCGGGCCTCCCCTTCGGTCCTTTCTACCGGATACTGCTTAGCATATATGGGTGTTGGTCTCCCCTTCGATCCTCTCGACCGGGTACTGGAGACTATTTCAACCATTTAATACTACCACATAACAAGTATCACGTAATTATATTCTATCTAGTATGATTGGGTGTTACTACCCCCTTCAGCCCTATCGACCAGAAATCTTAGGGATTATCTCCCCTACTACTACTAGCATATAACATCATACCATACTAGCACATAATATATCACGTAGTAGCAAACCTAGATAAATATCACAAAGACAATCATCTAACATATGACTCCTACTGGTGGGTCAGCATTGGTGCCTTAGACCCACTTCTACTGGAAGGTAACTCACCTCGTAAGGCTGACTGCTGAAAAGCTGATCGGTAGATGTCTGACTGCTGCACCGGTGATCCTCCGACTATAAATCCATAAAACACTGAATCAAACACTGATAACCATTCTTAGGGTAAAATGACTATTTTACCCTTGACCAAGTTAAAGTCAAAGTCAAATTCAACTTCCAGTTGACCCGACTAGCCGAGTTGGGCCGCCAACTCGTCGAGTCCCTATCTTTTCATCTGGTCTTCTTTACGCCTCAACGTCGAGTTTAGCAATGACTCGACGAGTTCTCATACTAAAATAACTCTAAATGAACCTTCATCCGACTCGCCGAGTTGTGTGAACAACTCGTTGATTTCATCTCCCTCAAATGAACATGTCGAATCTATGACTTGCCAAGTTGTATGAACAACTCGTCGAGTCTATCTTCGAAGATTGGGAGATTTCCTTGGACTCCCCGAGTATGATTATACACTCGTCGAGTCACAGGGTTCTCAGGGTCCCTTTCGCATCTAAACATCTATGGGACTCCCCTCCCTAACAACTGGTCAATTTTCAAAATGGATTCGGTGGTCATTACGCCTCAACTCGCTGAGTCCCAAGAACAACTCGGTGAGTTCATCCTTTACCAGTACCATACAGTCGATTTAAATGGGTCTTAACACATCAAAATCATAGATTTGACCACCTAATGTCCATTTTATACGTAAAGTTCCAAACTTGATGCACATACATGGGGTTTTTAGCTTAAAAATCGATAGAAAGTGCTCTACAATGTGCATGGGGCTCTCATGGCCATAAAGTTGTCACCTTTATACCATGAGACCCCTCCAATGACTCAGATCTGAAGGTAGAACTCCATGAATCACCTTACAACCCTAAAAATGGATTAGAAGGCACTAAATGCACACAAAATCTAATCCCTAAAGATGAACAACCAAAAGAAAGACCAAAACAGGGGGCATTTACCTTGATTGAGCTGAAAACGGAATAAGATCTCTAGATCTACAACCCCCAACTTGAATTCCCAAGCTTCCTCCTTCCTTCCAAGCTTCACAACCACCCAAAAGCACCAAAAATGGCCTTATATCACTCAAAGTGGTTAGGGTTTCGATAAGAGATGTTCTGGGAGCATAAGGAATAATGGAGGCTGCAATAAGATGTTTAAATAGGGTGCAAACCCTCAGATTTAGGGTTTCCCTCAAACAACACCTACTCGCCAAGTCAGTCTCCCGACTCGTCAAGTAGGTCACTTAAAATACCTGCGGATCGCGACCCTACTCGACGAGTTGGGCCACCAACTCGTCGAGTGACTGAAGAAATATAAAAATGCTTAGATTAATTGTGTATCGGGAATCAGGTCTTACATATTTTCACCCGGTCTTCTTTTCCCCCAATTTTCCTTCACCCATTTTTTTCTTCCAATATCGTATCTTCTCCATAAGATCTTCGAAATTACATGTATATCTATGTTCTTTTTTGTATGCATCTTTTGAGTTTGAAATATCAGTTTCATTTAAATTATTTCTCGGATCGATTATGTTATTAATGGAACCTTGGGTTTATAGGTTTTTTCTCAGTTACATACGTTGGTAACCCTCAATAAACATTTCAAGATCTTGATGTTGTTCCAAGAAAATGATTTTAAGGATGTAAATGTTTATTCTTATTTTATTTTCTTAATATCTATATGATGTTTTTTTTCCGGTAGTGAACCAATGTCTCTCCTCATCTTCGTCTTCTCTCATAGACACCACCACCTATGAATATGTGGTCACCAATGGTGCATCTTTAATGGAACAAATAAAAGGGGTCTATAATCATGTACCTAAAGTTATTAATAATTAAAGACATGTCATAAAGTTTGTCATTGATGTAATTGATATTTATTATCTTTAATGGTAAAGACTTGAAATAGACGTAGTTATTTAACGTAACACCTGAATTTGTCTTGAATTGCATTTGTTTTTGAAATTAGATGTTGTTTGTCCATTATTATATTTTAAATTATTTGACTTTTTTGATTTTTTTTTTTTAACTCTGAATAACATGTTGTGTTTTCATAGGTACACATGAGATTAATGTCTTTTTTTTTTTTTTGCTTTTTACCTATGTTCATGGATTCAATGTTGTGGCCCAAATTCGTTTGTTATTTTCATCTATTGAGGTATGATTCATAGTTTTAGACATAACATATTTGTGTGTTTGTATGTCTATGTATGTGTGTGGTTGTGATAGTGAAACAATTGGTTTATATTGCTTATTCTGTTGGAAAAAAGCTAAATCAGATTTTGAATTTTTATCTTTAATTTATATGTTATTACCACTAAAACTATAGTTTTGGTACCTAACTTTTTTTAAAAGGGTGGCTGAAATGATAGGTTTGGTCCATGTCTTAATAGCTCTGAATCAAGGAATGCTGACTTTATTATGTAATAGTGTAAATTATGGTTTTAATCCATAGATTCAAAACTGAAATTACAATTTTGGTTCCTGAATTTATACAGAAGCATTGCTGAAATTATATAAAATGTATTTACATTTTTTTTATATAATGAGGGAGTTTTGGTCTTTGGATAAGAAGAATATGTTGGAACTTTATATATAAGGAATTGCAAGTTGCCAATTTCCTTTGTATCCCATATTGGTGGGGGGGAAGAAACTTTTGTGGGTTTATAAGCCTATTCCCTTGGTAAGCCTTCAAAGGCTTTAGTGGATCAAAGGAATGGGCCAAGCCCACGCGCACGCCTAGCCTAGCACTAGCTGAAGCCTTGAGTGCGTGAAATGGCGCGATTTAGGCGCACTTCACACGACGCATCGGTCGTTGGGAGCTGATGAGCTTTTATTTTTTGACAAGTTCGGATCAAGCCAGTTTGACCGATCTGGTCAAATGGTTGACCGCCGTTGACTTCATGGAGGCCAAGTCAGGGTATTCTAGAAGGATCAGGAAACGCCTTGCTTGAAGAGCAAGCTGTCGCCCTAGGGTTTCTGGGGCCGGCCTATGGGGGCCGTTTGATGCCTTCTAGGGTTACGATACCAATAAATACAACTTCCTAGGAGCCGCATTAACACCTCTCAAATATCTGAAATCTCTCTCCATCTCTCTGCATTTTTTCCTAGTTTCCAAGTAGTCGCTTTGTGTTTATCGATTTCCAGTATTGTTGGAATATCAATCAAGCTGCATTAAATCCTGGGGTTTTACTTTGTTGCTTACAGCCAGTAAAAGCGAAGTAAAAACCTTTAAGGACAGGAGTCTGATCCATGCAGTTGCATCAAGATCAAGATCAGCAATCAACAGGTCGGTTTTACTTTTCTGTTCTGTGATTAATTCGTCCAATAACAGGACAGTCTTCTTTTACCTTTCTTATAATCAAATCTAATCGAGAAGGATAGATCTGGTTTCTGGACGAAACTCGGTAAATATAATAATAATAATTGGATCTATTATTCGCAACTAATCGACATATAATTCTCAATATTATTTGTTGGTTTCCTTGCGCGTCTATTAGTTTGTTTTTTATAACAATCTTAAAGGTTTTTATTTATTGTGATCAATCAACAGACTAATGGACTCTACTGCTAGCCTCCACTTCATGAACCAAGAGTTTGCCAAACTTGACCAATTCGATGGTCAGAACTACACTCGTTGGGCCGAAAAGATCAAGTTCATGCTTCATGTCTTGAAGCTCTCCTTTGTGTTGGACCCAAAACTGGCACCAATTCCTGATGATCCAATTCCCAAGGAAGGGGAATCTATGGACCTAATCATTACAGAACTGGAAAAACAAAGGATTCTGCGTAGACAATCCGAGGAATTGTATGTGGGTCACATCAAGAATTCCCTATCTGATCGGCTCTATGATCTTTACTCGCCGGTTAAAGATCCAAAAGAGCTATGGAGTGCGTTGGAACTCAAGTATAAGGCACATGAAGAAGGTACTAACAAGTACCTTGTGTTTCAAATGGTTGATGACAAACCAATTATGGAGCAAGTGCATGAACTCCAATTCATGGTCAACAAGTTGAACACACTCTCCATCTCTCTTCCAGAACTCTTTCAGGTTGGTGCGATCATTGCAAAACTACCACCCTCGTGGAAAAAATTTTCTAAGAGAATGATGCACAAATCTGAGGACTACTCCTTGGATGATCTGATGAAACACCTCCGCATTGAGGAGGAAACTCGCATCAGGGACAAGCAAGGTAAAGTTGGACAAAGTGTGCATCATGTGTCAGCTGGGAGTTCTAGCCACAAAGACAAATCTGGGGGACAGAACAAGAAGAACTTTGGACCCAAGAAACAAAGCTTCAATAAACCGGGTCATCAGAATCCTAACTCAAAGCCAAAAAAGGCCGGTCCTTGCCACGTCTGCGGAGAGATTGGGCACTATGCGATAGAATGCAAAGATCGGAAATCAGTATCGGTTGCACATGCAGTCGAGAAGGTAACTGACATGGTGGCTAATGTGAACCTTGGAGAGATTTTCATGATCTCCTCTCTTACTCGAGCAATCTGTGCTCGAGGTTGGTTCGTGGACACTGGAGCCACTGTGCATGTTTGTGGGCAACGAGAGAGCTTTCGCACCTACCAACCCATGCCTTATGGGACGGTTGTCGTCTGTGCTGATGGCCATAGAGCTGAAGTTCTAGGAAGGGGTGATGTTCGGTTGAATTTCACACGTGGTGAATGGGTGACTCTTCGAGATGTTCTTCATGTTCCTACTATCTCGAAGGGTTTGGTTTTTACGGACAAGTTTGACAAGGGTGGGTTCAAGATGGTTCTTGAGAGAGGCAAATTTGTGATCACTAAAGGCAGAAGATATGTTGGGAGGGCGAACAACACTTCAGGAATGTATCGCTTGTGTCTTAGTGATGAGGGTAATATGAGTGGTCCTAGTGTTGAGAGTGGTGTTTCTAGTGTTGCTAGTGTGTCGAGTGTTGGTAATGATGTAATTGATGGATTGGTTGCTAATGTGAATGAAGTGAACTTTTCTTGTTATATTGTTTGTTCAATTTCTTTATGGCATAAACGTTTAGCTCATACTAGTGTTAAAAACATTGAAAAAATGAAAACTAAAGGTATGTTAAAATATGAAACAAAAGATTTTGAAAAATGTGAAACATGTGTAAAATCAAAGTTCACTAAGAAACCATTTCCATCAGTTAAGAGAAACACTTCAGTACTTGAGTTGATTCATTCTGATATATGTGAGTTAAATGGAATCCTTACTCAAGGAGGAAAAAGGTATTTCATCACATTTTGTGATGACTTCAGTAGATATCTACATGTTTATTTGCTGAGATCAAAAGATGAAGCTTTTGATGCATTTAAACGATATAAGGCTGAGGTCGAAAATCAACTTGAAAGACACATCAAAATTCTTCGCTCGGACAGAGGCGGAAAATATCTCAACCAAGAGTTTGACACATTCTGCAAAGAGAATGGAATCAAACATGAGAGAACATCACCATACACTCCCTAACAGAATGGTTTGGCTGAAAGAAAGAACCAAACCCTTTGTAAGATGGTCAACTATATGTTGAACCAATCGGGTCAACCAAACAATATGTGGGGGGAAGCACTATTGACTGCTTGTTATGTTCACAATAGGATCACTAGTCGTGTGATTCCTACAAGCCCTTATGAGTTGTGGAAAGGTAGAAACCCTAACCTAGACTATTTAAAAGTATGGGGGTGTGTTGCTTATTATCGGACTCCCGATCCTAAGTGAACCAAATTGGGAGCACGAGCTAATAAGAGTATATTTATTGGATATGCTCAAAATAGCAAGGCTTACTGGTTACTTGATATTGATTCAGGTGTTGTTGTGGAATCCAGAGATGTGGAATTCTTTGAGGACAAGTTTTCTAAGGATGAAGAAAACTCTAGTCATACAACACCTACAAGTACCTCTCGAGAAATACTCCCACCTCCTCCCATTATGGAGGAACCAAGTACTTATATAGTAGTTATATGTCTTTGTGTTGATGATATGCTGATCATTAGCACTCATCTAGAAGGTATTCTTGAGACGAAGAAATACCTATCCTCGAACTTTAAGATGAAAGATCTTGGAGAAGTAGATACTATTCTTGGTATCAAGGTGAAGAGGACAGGTGGTCAGATTTCTCTGAGTCAATCTCATTACATAAAGAAAATTCTGACAAAGTTTCAACATTTGAACATTAAGGAATTCAATACTCCTTTTTGATTCAAGTGTAAAACTGAAGGTGAATTCTGGTCGAGCAGTGGCTCAACTGGAATATACTAGTGCAGTAGGAAGTATGATGTATGCTACTCACTGCACGCGACCTAACATCACATTCGCTGTAAGCAAATTGAGTCAATACACGGTTAATCCAGGGACAAAGCACTGGAAGGCAGTGGGTAGAGTACTAGGATACCTGAAAAGGACAAGTACTTTTGAGTTGACATATTCGTCATCTAATGGAATACTTGAAGGTTATTCTGATGCCAGCTGGATTGATCACACTAGTGATTCAAAATCAACAAGTGGTTGGATTTATACTCTAGCTGGTGTTGTTATTTCTTGGGCGAGAAAGAAACAGACATGCATAGCTTATTCAACGATGGAAGCAGAGCTAATTGCCTTAGCAGCAGCTGGCAAAGAGGCAGAGTGGATTCGAGATCTACTTATGGATATCCGTTTGTGGGATATTTCGATGCCTTCAATACCCATGTACTATGACAGTGAGGCCACACTATCTAAAGTATATAATGCGGTATATAATGGGAATTCAAGACATGTAGGTCTGCGACACAATTTTGTGAGACAACTAATTGAAAGTGGTACCATCAAGGTTGTCTATGTCAAGACAAGTAGGAACTTGGCAGATCCGTTTACCAAACCTCTGACGAGAGATTTGGTTACATCTACCACGAGAGTCATGGGTCTAAAACCACAACATAATCGTTTAGTGATGGAAACCCAACTTGACATTAGTGCTCCTAATTCATGATAGATCCATGTGAGGTAGGATAGTACGTCGTTGCCGAGAACGAGGTTGAGTTACGACTCTTAACATAGTTTTGGAGACATCTAAGCAACGAAGATGTTGTAAAACTTTGCCTATATGATCTAGAGGTGGTGCCGCCTCAAGTGAAGATTAGTGGTTTATCTTTTAGAGGGTCATGAAAAGGATTTATAGTGTATGGCCATAACAGCACTCAGGGAGAACACAAATATGACTTGTGATGTGTGGGGGTAAACCGGAGAGGTCATTTAGGTTCATGGTTTAAACCTATAAGGATACCATTGAATCGGTCTCTTGTTTGTTCTCATTAAACTAGGGTTTAATCTTCGTGACACCTGAGTGACATCATCTGTCTGAGTGAAAGGAAACTTACCAAGTTGGTGGGGGATTGTTGGAACTTTATATATAAAGAAATTGCAAGTTGACAATTTCCTTTGTATCCCACATTGGTGAGGGGAAGAAACTTTTGTGGGTTTATAAGCCTATTCCCTTAGTAATCCTGCAAAGGATTTAGTGGATCAAAGGAATGGGCCAAGCCCACGTGCGTGCCTAGTCTAGCCTAGCACTAGCCGACGCCGCGAGTACGCGAAATGGCGCGATTTAGGCGCACTTTGCACTTCGCACAACGCATCGGGAGTTGAGGGAGCTTTTATTTTTTGATGATTTCGGATCAAGACAGTTTGACTGATCCGGTCAAATGGTTGACCGTCGTTGACTTCGTGGAGGCCAAGTCAGGGTATTCTAGAAGGATCAGGAAACGGATTGCTTGGAGAGCAAGCTGTCGCCCTAGGGTTTCTGGGGCCGGCCTATGGGGGCCCGTTTGATGCCTTCTAGGGTTACGATACCTATAAATACAGCTCCCTAGGAGCCGCATTAACACCTCTCGAAAATCTGAAAGCTCTCTCCCTCTGTCTGCGTTTTTTCCTAGTTTCTAAGTAGTCGCTTTGCGTTTGTCGATTTCTAGTGTTGTTGGAATATCGATCAAGCTGCATTAAATTCTGGGGTTTTACTCTGTTGCTTACAACCAGTAAAAGCGAAGTAAAAACCTTTAAGGACAAGAGTCTGATCCGTGCAGTTGCATCAAGATCAAGATCAGCAATCAACAGGTCGGTTTTACTTTTCTGTCTTGTGATTAATTCGTCCAATAACAGGACAGTCTTCTTCTACTTTTCTTATAATCAGATCTAATCGAGAATGATAGATCTGGTTTCTGGATGAAACTCTGTAAATATAATAATAATAATTGGATCTATTATTCGCAACTAATCGACATATAATTCTCAATATTATTTGTCGGTTTCCTTGCGTGTTTGTTAGTTTGTTTTTTACAACAGAATAAACTTAAATAAGAGTACATCACTATTTTTTGCAGGTGTCAATGATGTTTTTATGGGCTAGATGATTGATGCGGGAGTTGACATCAATGGTTAAAAGGGTGAGGGTCACCAAGATGTTAATGCTTGGACGTGCCTTATGATCGAGATCATTTGTTAAATGTGAAAGCAATTTGGCATTCTTGGTTTGGCAATAAATTGGGACCGAGGTTAGTTTTGGATAAATAAGACTTAATTTATAAATACCTTACCATCTATCTTTCATTTCTTTATTTATTAGAACAATCTACTTTTAATTGTTTATCTATTATAGCAACTTTTTTCATTTCTTTCTGCTAGAGCATTGTACTTCCATTTTTACTATTATGGTGATATACTTTGAAAATCTACTCAACCATAACATTATATGTTAAAATTGTCTTATTATGACAATATACTCGTGAAATATACTCAAATATCGTGGAAAGTACCATTCAAAAATATACGTGCATTGCTATGTGTTACGAATCTGACACGTGTGTTTGATAAGTATGTGTATTTCAATTTGGTTTTCTAGAGCACTTGAATAGAAGTTAGAAAATTGGCCCCAAAGCTTCTTCTGTTCTTTCTATTTTGTACCATGTTAAATGGGTTAATTTCAACAATGTGCGTGTCTGTTGAGTGTTGAGTATGTGTGTTTAATACCTTCAAGTATCAAGTAATGCCAAAATATAAAATCAATGAAAATGAAGAAAATAAATTAATTTGCATATTTTTTTTGAAGGAAATCGTTATTATCAAGTGGGCATATTTGTAATGAAGCTTTTATTTTCACATTTACCCACTTATTTATCATTATGTGGCATAACTTTTTATAATAATGACATAGGAATGTTTCAAGTATATCGATTAATTGCTTTAATTTGAAAAAAATAAAGTGTGTGGCTTATAAAATACCAAATCTTACGTTGTTTGAATGTGGGACTCTATATGTTGCTTTTTTTTGCATACGAGATTATCAATTTTGTATTTTTGTAATTTTTTTAAATAATGAGTTTATTGGTGAATTGTAAAGAATAAATGTGGACCAATTTTATTTTAGCGTTATGTGTGCTTTGGATTTATGATGTGACACGGTTAATTATACGTACCCGTATGTAAAAAAAATAATCATATGTGTTGGTGGCATTTGACTAAAATTTACTTAATTAAATAGTGTTAGGAATGTTACTTATCAATATTGTTTTGTTTATGTTTAAACAAAACACAAGCAATGATGAGTTTGCATATGGTATAACCAAATGGTTATGTTTGAATTAATCACATCCAAAAAATAATTTATGAAAAACAGTTCGCACCCGACACTTAGCGATGGTAAACGACTATTTTATATATATATATATATATATATATATATATATATATATATATATATATATATATATATATATATATATATATATATATATATATATATTCTTCTATGTATTAGAATCAACACATTATAATAGACAAATAAGGACATATAATGATAATATAATATTATATACAATATACATAACTGAGCCCTTTCTAAACACGTATCTATATACGAATGCCCAACTCATCAAATTGGGATTACGAAGATGGTCAATCCCTTCCGATAAATGAAGGGGAAAATGACTTAAAAATCCAATAAAGTTTTCAAACTTCAAAAAATCTCAATCATGTTTTATCTGTTCAAAATAATCCAACGAACTTAATTTTTTGTTTAAAAAGTTCAACAAAGTTCCAGACCGTTCAAAAAATCTAAATTTTGTTTTGTTTAAGTTTATTGGGTTTTTTTTGAACAGTCAAAACATGATTGGAGTTTTTTAAATGTTTTGGAAACTTTGTTGGTCTAACAAGTCATTTTTCCGATAAGGTAATAAGCCACATCATCTATTTCTCTTATTTGACTTTTAGGAAAATGTAACTTAGTTGGACTTTTTAAACAAAATGTTAAGTTCGTTGATTTTTTTGGAAAGCCAAAACATAATTAGCGTTTTTTGACCAGTTTGAAATCTTGATTGGACTTTTAAATCATTTTCCCAGAGACATCTCATCCACTGACATCATGCCATATGTCGGTTGGACACGTGTATGGTGAGAATGTAACCAAGTAATCTCGCTCACTTTACAGAAAAGAATTGATTGGGCCTTCAAGTTATCTTTATGATACGGGCCCACATCAACATCTCTGAAAGCTTTTGATTATAAATGCGTAGTTAGATTGATAGTATGGGCTTCGAAACAACATGATTGTTTGAGAATTAAACTGGCCTTTAAATATTGGCACAGTGATTGTGTCAAATTTGACACTTGGCCGTTGTGAGTGTGGCTTTCATGAACACGTATATTTAGTTATTAAAAAAATAAAACATTAAAATTACTATTTTACATTTTTTGTGGATTACGTACCTACTTTTGTAAGCATAATGATTGTATTATTCTTCTGGGATGTTCATTAAATTACGTGGATGTGTATGTGTGTTTCCTTATGTTACAATCACACAAATAGGGGTTGATATTGATAATACTTGATTCGACTAGCAGCATAATACGAATTTTATCCCCTCTTTTCTAATAAATGAAAGTTTTTTTTGTTATTTTTCACACTCTCATTCATTTTACCACATATCATTTTGTAGTTATATTAAATTAATTTTTATTCCAAATGTAATTTTGTGGTTTTCATATTTTATTAAATTCCATATGATATTTAAATTTAATAATAAATAGATATTAATTTCATTAATGCATTGTCCTTATAATTTCAAAATTTTAAAATAAAATCTCATTGATTTACTTTGATTATTTTATTTAAATGATTTGTTTAAATTTAAAAGAAAAAAAACACTTTAATTTTTTCCCCTCTTTTCTAATAAATGAAGGTTTTTTTTGTCATTTTTCACACTCTCATTCATTTTACCACATATCATTTTGTAGTTATATTGAATTAATTTTTATTCCAAATGTAATTTTGTGGTTTTCCTATTTTATTAAATTCCATATGATATTTAAATTTAATAATAAATGCATATTAATTTCATTAATGCATTGTCCTTATAACTTCAAAATTTTAAAATAAAATCTCATTGATTTGCTTTGATTATTTTATTTAAATGATTTGTTTAAATTTAAAAGGAAAAAAAAAACACTTTAATTTTCGTAATTCAATATTTTTTTTTTCATTTTTCTTATAAATTCAAAATTCTCAAATCTTTATACATATTTAATTGTTTTAAATACACCCATGTAATACATGGGGCTCACACCTAGTATTATAATAAATAAGAAATTTCAATGCCATGTGACATTCTTTAAGGCTATCCAATCTATTTTTTTTCTGCTCTTTTCAGCAAACGGAAACATCGATACTGCCCTCTCCTTCGATTTAATATCTTCTGTATACAGTTGCTTCATGCGTTGAATAATTCCTATTATATCATTTGAACGAAAATTATCACCCATTTAAATAAGGAGATTCGGTAATCTTTTAAAATTCAAAAACAAAAAAATTAAATCTATTGATCTATTTCCTACATGTATTTTAAACAAGGAAACTCATGAATTAATATATAACCTTATTATTTGAAACACCTTATTATCTGAAACCGATCAGTCTTATTTATCATAAAACTCTAAATTTTATAGAGATTTTTATCTATTATATTGGTTAACATACTCACAAAATTGCGTTGATTCTTCAAATTCCAATCGTTCACAATTCTGCAGGAGCAGAAGAAAATGGATATTCTAATCGGGAGGCTTTTTCAATACATGTAAGTCAAACCTTTAAAAGAAATATGCTCATCGTTATTCATTATACATTTAATCAATAGATAATGAAATTCATGTATCAGTATATGTGTATCTGCATGTATAATTCAGGGAAAAAAAAAGATATGCATGTGTGTGACTTAAACTATGTATGTTTGTGTATCTGTATCTGTATGTGTTCTACCATCTGCAAGTAATGACCGCAACAAAATTTACTTAAATAATTTAACTAGATGTACTAAATGATGATTTCACTTTGAAAATTCGTTTCATCAAGTCATGGATCCTTAAATGGTTCAATAACAAAGATGATTTTTTTCCATTAAGTTGATTTTAAAGGACGAACAAGTATTTTACAAACCAATTTTTTATATTTTTGTTTTTATATTTATATAGTCAATAAATATATTATATTTTACTTTTGAAATTGATGTTTAGTTAATTTATTATCGTTGCCATGATAAAGAGCAATCTACATATTGCACCTTGGTTATTGGCATGAGAGTGGTGTCAGGTCGAGTAGCTAGAGTTATTGGCATTGTTGGGATTCGAGAAGTGCTAGCTGGTTTTTAGGAGTCATGTTGTCTGGAAGGGTTTTTCCTGGAGCCCTAGCACTATTAGTCACCGGCTGTCGGCAAATTGTCAATTAGATGGGAGAGGGTTTGGGAAATCCTTCAATACTCATGTGCCGAGCGGATCTAGTTGAATCTAAGTGGGGGAGAATCACTCAGATATCTAGGATGGAAGCGAGTGTGAGACGAGGATGTGTTTCACCTCCCCGTTGGGGGAGGAAAGGCGGTCTTAGGGTTCAACTGAATATATGATAGAGAGGGATAGGAGTTCGGGAAACTCCCCAACTTTTGGATCGCGTCTTCTTGAAACCATATAACAACATTTGGAGGAGGGGACTAGGTAGGGTCCAGTCAGTAGTTGAGTTTATTGGGGAGTGTTGTAAGTCTACGTGTGCAGTTGTAGCATTCACGGATTTGTTCAGATGGCTTACACCAGGGTAGACCAGTTTGCAAATTCATGGGGAATCCACTGCTTAGGCGGAATCAGGGTAGGTAATGATGATTCGATCGGATGTATGTAGGAAACCCATATGTTTATGGGAATTTGGAGTGGAATTGGTAAAGATTGTTGAAGCATGGGTTTGAACCATAAGTTGTAGGATCTTGTGGATAAGCGATGCAGGACGCAGAAAGGCTACAACTGGGTGGTCCTGATACTTGATCTCTTGGGAACCTGGTGGTTGGGCAGGGTGTGAGGCTGGTAATCTAGAAATTCGGCTAAGGATGCCTAATTACCGGTCGGGTAAGGGTAATCGGAGGTTATGATGCATAAAGGATCCCAAGGGAGTGGCAGAGTATCGACCCGGTTTGGAAAGAAATCGGAATCAGGGTTTGCGCAGATTCAGTTTAGGATCTTGATTCCGTGAGATGGGATTCGGGAGTGTAAGGATGCTAAGGGCATCATATGTAGTGTACTAGGGTAACAAATGGGTGTGATTCGATGATGGCGTAAGCCATCATGATGTACCTCGAGTGGTTCCATCAGTAATGGGACCACGACATGTTGAACCTAGGAAAAGTCAAATTAAGGGAGGTCGGGTATGATGTAAGTCTATAGTTGTTCTAGTAGCATTCCTTATTGCGTCGGATTCAATGGCGACAGGTTGTTAGCTTGTCATGAGTGGATGGATCAAGGATTGAAGGAGTTGAGAGAAGAGGCATCATTAGGGAAATTATTGCCAAGCGGGGTGTCCTTCATAGGTCATGTGGGACTGCTAAGCATGTGTCTCTGTCTTAGCAATCCGGAAGGTGTCCGGTGTTTCGGATAGTTGGCAAGCAAGTTGGGACCAGGAAGGTCCCGACCGTTCTTCAGGAAAGTAGACATATGGCAGCAAGAGAAATGGGAGTGAATTCAATGATTTGGAACCTGTGAATGGAATTGTGGTTTATTCGGTAGTCGCAGTGGTCGGTGACTTTTGTTCTTTAAGAAGCCTCATGATATCACCAGTGGGAAGTATTCCATATAGGTCGGTCTCTCGTGGAATCATCTTAAGGATGATTCGATGTGGCAGTTTGTCAGGGAGACAAACCATCTCGAGACTTTGGACTTCAAATGGAATAGACGTGATTAGGTTTCAAGGAAATCGTTCATCTTTGGATTCTAGTACCCGCGAGGGTTGGTTTTGATTACCTTGGGAAGATTGGAGTATCCATGGGTTTGTGGCTATGGTACTCAGGTAATTTGGTATGTCGAGGGTGGTAATGCATGAATTCAAGGACGCAGTCTAGTTTAAGTGAGGGAGAGTTGTAACACCTTGTTTGAAATTACTAGGTTGGGGCCTCGGAAACCAAAGGGGTAGGGGCAATTCGGTCTTTTATGGGTCCCAGGATTTATCCAAAAGGTTTTAGGCTTGGAGGTGTCGAGGGGAGCATAGGGCTTCCTGCCACCTTTTCGTGGATATACAGTTTGTCGAACTGAACTTGGAATAAAGGAGTTATGACACTTTGTATTTATTGTCGATTTTATCCCCTAATGTAAAATTAGTGACAAGATGATCCCATGCATGCAAGGTGGCCAGCTTGAGAGTATGCCCATCGTATATGGAGTAAATGGTTGCGGGTGATTGGAAACATACGCCCAACATATGCCCAGAGTCACTAAACCCTAAATTTTAGGGTGTGACACTATATAAAGAACATTACACCCTCTTGGGCCAACCTCCTTCTCATCCTTAAACCCCTCTTTGAAACCTAAACCCGAATAGTGAGAGTGTAAGCTTGTAAGGCCATCTTAGAGTGCATTTTGGTGTTCTTGAAGAGGAGTGATCATCTTGAAATTCCATTGATCAGGGAAGAGCTTTTGGATCTAGGTTCTCCAGCTCATTTGCAAGTCTTAGAAGGTATAAAGTTTCTACCTTGTTATCTTATAGCTTGAGATCTAGACTAGGGCTTTTTGGTGTTTTTATGAGCTTTTGGACTATCTCTTGGGAGTTAAGCAACTCTAGAGCTTAGAGAGAGTAGATCTGAGGTCCTTTGGTCTATCTACTTCATAAAAATGCAATCTTGATGAGTATTCTAACCTCATTCATGGATCAAGACCCTTGGAAAGGTCTTAATGGATTGTTGAGAGCATATGGAGCATGCAAAGGAATAAAAGTTTCCAACTTTATGCCCTAAGACGTCTTAATGGACCTAGATCTGAAGTTTGATGCTGGAAATCCCCTTAGTATTAAGCACATAATGGAAAAGTAGCTTAACAGAGGAGTACGTTGGGCCTGCATTCAAGTACGCACCGAGTACACCACTTCCAGTCAGTACGCTTAGCATACATAAGATTATGCCTGCGTACTCATTAGTTTTGGGCTTGTAATGTTTTGGGCCTCGGGTTGGGCTAAGCAATGGACTTTAGGTCTTTGGGCTTCAGTGGGCCATCAGGAGTCAGATGTTTTGGGCCAGGAATATGTTTGGGCTAGGGTAAGACTCATTAAAGGGATTGGGCCCAATTGAGCATGTTGGGCCATTGGTGGACCACTAGTGGGATTGGAAAGCCTACATGGTGTTGGGTTTTATTTTGAGGATTGGGCCATAGTTTTGGATCATACTGGGCCAGGGGTAAAATGGTTATTTTACCCCTACGCATGGATTAAGGATTATGGTATGGGCCCTAATTGCTAATTGGGTATATTGTTTTGGTATTGATGGTCATGAAGTGGTCAGGGCAACAACTAAGAATTTCTTCAGGAAGCTTCTATATTTGAGGTGAGTCTTCTCACCATACCAATGGGTCTATGACACCAAGTTCGGCCCATTTTATGATAGTTGGTGTACTTGTTGTTTAGATGTGTGTGGCATTGTTATGCATTGATATGTGGTAGAGATAGCTTTTACAACTAATGGTAGAGATAGCTTGTATGGCTAATGGTAAAGATAGCCTATATTGCTAAGGTTAGAGATAGCCTCGTGGCTAATGGTAGAGATATCTTTACATCTAATTTATATGTGTTATGCGGTAGAGGTAGCTTTATAGCTAAGTGATATGTAATATGTGGTAGAGGTAGCTTTATAGCTGATTGATATGTGTATGTGGTAAAGGTAGCTTTTATACCTTGCATGTTATGTGGTTTGTGTGTGGGGTATGCTTTGGGGAAATCACTAAGCTTCGTGCTTACATGTTTGTTTATGGTTTCAGGTACTTCAGATTCCATGGGCAAGGCGTGATGGCGCGGCGTGCACTCTCTCACAGACTTTTTGGGACACTCTGATGTTTGGAATATAAGTTGTATTTGACTTATGTTTTGAAAACATATATAACTGAATTTCTTAATGTATGACATCATGTTTGCTTATTCTAAAATGAAAATTTTACTTTGAAAATTGGGTCGTTACAAAAAGAATGAAGTTGTTCAAGAAATAAACGACCGCTTGCTTAAGAAGTTTCTAGGAGATGAGGTTGAATATTTAAGTTTAGATAGCATATGTCCGTCTGAATTTGTCCATGATCAGTTTGATGCAAATTTATACTCGCTTGATGTATTAAATGGTCTCAAAGTATCCAGTATACCAAATCATATGTTAATTTTAAAAATTGGTGTTCCAGTAATGTTACTGAGAAATATAGATCAGAAAAACGGCTTATGTAACGGCACAAGACTACAGGAGATATCATTGGGAAACGTGTTATTGAGGCATGTGTAATATCTGGAACTAATATTGGAAATCAGACTTTTATTCCAAGAATGTCTTAAGTCCATTACAAAAAAAATCCCTTCAAATTCAAAAGAAGACAGTTTCCTTTGGCCGTATGTTTTGCAATGACTATTAATAAGAGTTAAGGACAATTGTTGTCGAATGTTGGTTTGTTTCTCAAACATCCAGTTTTTTCACATGGGCAATTGTATGTTGTATTATCTAGAGTTCAAACCAGAGAGGGATTAAAAATTTTAATTTTAGATAAAGATGATAGACTCACAAATAAAACTTCCAATATTGTTTATAAGGAAGTTTTTCGCAATTTATATCCAACGTTTTTGTATCATCTTTTAGTTATTTTTAGCAAATCACATTTTATTCATCATATTAGTTTATTTATTGATAATCTCCTACAATGACAATGAGGACTCATCGAGACAGTGGAGTTAAAGATTTTTTGGTTGGTAACTTAAAATGGAAAAAGAGATGTTTTAGCCAACAAACGTATTTTCTTCCCACGCGCTTCCTTGTGGTTTCGTCATCATCTTCATATGTTCAACAACAATCATGCACAAAAAATAAGGGTTTTAAAAATCTCCATTTGTAATTAAAAACTTATCATTTAAAAAGTTACTAAAAATAGTGAACATATCCTAACGAAAACACCAACATCGCATGGATTTCAAGGTTATGGTCAGAAAACCTAAAGAAGAAACACATCACATAGTAAATCAAGATAAAGTTTTGAAATAAACCGACCAATTCATCAACAATTTCTATCAATCTCACCAAATTAGTGTGTAATTAAATACTTACAAATAACAAAGTTATTAAAAAAAATACAATGTTACAGTTCATAGGTTTTCTAAATTAATGATATATCATTTTGTTACATAATTAAATTTTTAATTCTATTTAAAAATAACACCCATGTGTTCCACGGGTTTTAACATAGTGTAAAGATAAACGCGTATGGGTTGAACTTTTATGAAGATAAACAAGTATGACGACTCTAATCATCAACAATGTAAGGATACAAAAAAACAAAAAAATTTCATTCGAAGACTATCATATCATTCATCAATTGTTTCATAATCAAATACCAAATCATAATATTCAAAACATCATAGTATAATTATTCAGAATGCGGAAATCATAAGGGGAGGAGGTTGTGTCATCACGTCGGGTCCTTCCCTTTCAAACTGAAAGTACCTGAAACCATAACATAAATTGTAAGCACAAAGCTTAGTAAGTTCCTCAAAGTACCACATACCAAAACATGCAACTTGGCTCAACCATGGGGTATAACCAACCTAATATACATATATAGGCCTTGCCCCTGGGGTGTATATCACCCCGATCAACACATATAGGCCCCGCCATGGGGTATCTTTTCAACCTAATCATACAATAATGGGCCATGTCGTGGGATCTCTTTCAACCCAAACATACGATAGTGGGCCCTGCCCTTTGGTTTATTTCAACCCATCATACAAACTCATGTAAGCCACATAATAGCTATCATCCTAAATAACACAATAATGGGTCAACATTTGTGCCTTTATGTAACACTTGTTCCAGGTATCATTTATTTTTCTAAATTTTAGGTTTTTAGACTGGGACTCGACGAGTTGGGGAGCTCCAACTCATCGAGTAAGAATCATTATGAATGCGGGATGGAGGTTCTCCTAGATGAGTTGGAAGGCCCAATTTGATGAGTAGGTGCTGGAAAGGAAAACCCTAATTTTTAGGGCTTTGTGCCCTATATAAAAAAATTTCATTGTCGCCTCCCTCATCATCTTTGCATCCCAGAGAAATGCTAATTCGAGCCTTGTGCCTTCTTGAGTGTGTGTGTGTGTGTGTGTGAGCCTTTGAGAGTAATTTTGGTGTTGTTCTGAAGGGATTTGGAACTTGAAGAAGTTAGAGCAAAGGGAGAGGCTGTAGATCCGACATCTACTCTGTGTTAACAACCATTTGGAGGTAAAAAGTCTTTACCTTGTCTTTCCATTTCTTAGATCTTCCCAAATGCAAGAGTATGGTCATTTCTAGGCAAAATGGAGCCACTCTCAGGTTTGAGATCTTCATGAGGACATGACTTTAGATATGGACTCCCTATGGCCTCTTTGGACGTAAAGTTGTCATCTTTATTAAGCTATGGCCCGTCCTCATGCCCTAAACTCCTTATTAAGCTTTATATGAGTGTTTTAACCCCTTGGATGCCATGCATGAACGTAAAGGTAGCAACTTTACGTGGTATCTTAAACCTAGGGGACCAAATCTATAGTTTAGGACATGGATTCGACTAGAAAGGTCTGAATATGAAAAAGGTCGAAGGAAGTCGATGAGTTACTTAGCCCACTAGACGAGTTGGATCAAATTATCCTACTTTCTGGATTCTGAGTGAACTCGGTGAGTGGGTGAGATGACTCGACGAGTTTATTAGAGTTTTTGGTCTTTTGGACACTGAAGGAACTCGACGACTTGCTAGATGTACTCAACGGGTTGGGGTCAACATGGACTGTTGACTTTGACTTTGACCGTGGTTGACCAAGTTTGACTTTGAAGGTATTTTTGGTGTTTCACAATTTTGACAAGTTATTCACATGATGGTTGTAGACATTTGAGTTGGAACTGCAAGTTGGGACTTATCTTATCAGCTCAACATTTCTTGATAGGTGAGTCTTTCACCATACCAATGGGTCCAAGGCACCAAGGCAGGCCCATTTCATGATATATAGATTATTAGTTAATTATGTGATATGTTGGTATGACATTTGTTTAGAAGTCCCCGAAGGGTACCCGTGGCAGTAGGTTAAGACCATGAGGAGGTTCCTATGGCATTTGGTATAAGTCCTTGGAGGGTTTCCATGGCTTCTTAGTATGTTACATGTTTCGCTCGTATGTTAATTCTATGGTTAGTGAAGACCGTGGGGAGGTTCCCATGGCAGGCAGCCAAGACCACATGGGGGTTCCAATGGCGGCTAGTAAATAGCATGTGGGGGTTCCCATGGCAGATAGTTAAGACCACTTGGGGGTTCCAGTGGCACTTGGTATAAGATCTTGGAAGGTTTTCATGGCATCCATATATGTTGTATGCATGGATTCTATATTATGTGTAGCTTATAGAGGTATTATAGACTATGCGATTATGTAGATTGTGTAGGGGTATTCTCTAGGGAACTCATTAAGCCCGGCTTGATGGCGTGGCATGCACTCTCTCTGGCGATTTTATTTCAGGACACTCTAATATATTGAATAAAATGTTTGATGTTATGAATTTTGAAAGCAGTTTGTAACAACGCAAATTTTCAAACAAAATTTTCATTTTAAACAAATAGAATATTTTTATTCAAACTAAATATAATTATTCCAAGTGTTAAGTCGAAATACAAATCATAGAATTCCCAAGATCTCAAAACATCAATCAGTGTGTACGCATCATGCCGGCGCCTTCCCACGGTCCTCGGTAGTACCTGAAACACATACATAACAACTGTAAGCATAAATGCTTAGTGAGTTCCCCAATATACAACTTACACATATACGCCTTTCCAGGCCCTGACCTTCCGGTCCACAACACAACGCCTTCCGGCCCATAACATAATCGCCTTCCGGCCCATAACATATTGCCTTCCGGCCCATAACATATTGCCTTCCGGCCCATATAAACATACACAGCACGCATAACAATTAACTTACCACATATAGCACATATATCACATATCATATCCGACCTTCCGGTCACACAGTCAAACCCTTCCAGGTACAGTATAGTGAGAAGACTCACCTCGTGGATACTGAAAGCTAGCAACTCCTGAAATCACTCGTACTCGATCCACCGAGCTACAAACTCCCTATAATATCATATATCCCTTATTAACACTTTTATCTTCCAAGTTAACTGACCCTAAGAAATCACACATAGGTCAACTCTGGTCAACGGTCCACGGTCAACTCGACCGGACTCGGCGAGTCTAGTCGTCCTCCAATCCTCTAAGATTCCCTTCTACTCGTCGAGTATCCTCCTTGACCCGATGAGTTACTCCTGGAAGAATCGCAGGGCCACCCCGACTCCACTCCGAGTCTGAAGAACAGCTTGACGAGTCCCAGTTATTCTCCAAGCTACTCGCCGAGTCTGTTCATCGGACTCGGCGAGTCCATGCCATGCAGTCGATCAAACTGTTTCCTAAGGTCAGAATTGTTCTGACCATTCATAGGTCTGGTCCTCCTAGACTGGTCCATCACGTAAGGTCTTCATTTAGGTGTTCATGCTACACCCCAAGACTTATAATTTACATGTTGACCTAAGGCATAAGGATTTCAATCCAAAACCTTCATCAATTCCCGGAATGCACAGACATGGGACATTCTGGACCTCCAAAGGTCCCAACACGGGGTTACAATCGTTTGGGGGACTAGGGTAACATTCAATCTATCCACAAAAGGGTTCCATAAACCCTAATCCTCTAAACACATCACCATAGCAGAGCATACTCGAATTCTTACCTGGATGATGTACTCTTTGTGTCCCCAATCCTCAGAACGTGATTCCCTTGTTGTTCCTTTAGCCAAGCCCTTCTCTTCCTTGCACAACAACTCCTTCAAAATCACCAATGGCCTTTAACCTTGCTCTAGATGCACACAATCGATTTAGGGTTCTTCTCAGAAGGCTAAAACGAACAATGACGGCCAATAAGTCCCTTTTATACATCCCAAATCTGAACGGCTAGGGTTTTCGCTAAACAGCTCCATATCTGGACTCGTCGAGTCCAGTCGCGAACCCGCGACCAGGTCTGCGATCCTACTCGGCGAGTCTGGCTCCAACTCGCCGAGTCCCCTCTTAAAACACCCCAAAAACACAATTTAAACAATACCTGAGATTCCGGGCTGTTACAATTCTCCCCCACTAGGATTAGACTTCGCCCTCGAAGTCTCGCTCTGAAAATAGTTCCGGATGCTGCTCCCGTATCTCACGTTCCGGCTCCTAAGTCATTTCCGATCCTTTCCGGTGTTGCTACTGAACCAACACCAGAGGTACCTCCTTGTTCCTCAGAACCTTGATCTTCCGATCCCTGATGGCCACTGGTCTCTCAACATAATTCAGACTCGCATCCACCTGAATATCCTCTAATGGGACCACTGCCGACTCATCGGCTATGCACTTCCTCAATTGTGACACATGAAAAGTGTCGTGGATTTGTCCCAACTCTGCTGGCAATTCCAAATGATAGGCTACCCGGCCTATCCTTGCGATCATGCGAAATGGCCCAATATACCGGGGTCCCAGCTTGCCCCTCTTCCTGAATCGAATTACTCCTTTCCAAGGAGAGACCTTCAGGAGAACGAAGTCGCCGACTTGAAATTTAAGTTCGGATCAACATCTGTCCGCATAACTCTTCTGTCGGATCTGAGCGGTTGATAACCTCTGCCTAACCTGCTGAATCTGCTCTATCGTCTGAAGCACGATCTCTGTACTGCCCATCACTCTCTGTCCCACCTCTCCCCAACAAATGGGGGTCCGACACCTCCTACCATACAACAACTCAAAAGGTGGCATACCAATGCTCGAATGATGGCTGTTGTTGTAGGAAAACTCTGCCAAGGGTAAATACGCATCCCAACTACCCCCGAAATCTAACACACACGCTCGAAGCATGTCCTCCAGCGTCTGAATCGTCCGCTCGCTCTGACCGTCTGTCTGGGGATGGTATGCGGTACTAAAATGCAGTTTAGTACCCAGCTCCTCATGGAATTTCTTCCAGAACCTGGAAGTGAAGCGTACATCACAGTCCGAAACAATCGAGATCGACACTCCATGCCGAGATACTACTTCTCTCACATATAACTCCACCAACTTCTCCGCTGATGAACTCTCGCTGATGGCAAGGAAGTGTGCACTCTTCGTCAACCTATCCACAATCACCCAAATTGCATCGACTCCCCTGGCAGTTCTCGGCAATTTGGTGATGAAATCCATAGTGATCTATTCCCACTTCCACTCAGGAATCTCCAATGGCTGTAACTTGCCATGCGGTCTCTGGTGCTCGGCCTTAACTCTACGGTAGGTCAAGCACCTCTCAATGAACCAGGCGACGTCTCTCTTCATACAGGGCCACCAATATTCCTTCCTCAAATCCAAATACATCTTCGTAGCACCGGGATGGATCGAGAATTTCGATCTATGAGCCTCTTCCATCAAAGTAATACGCGTACCGCCCACGAACGGTACCCAAATCCGACCCTGAAACGTCAGAAGTCCTCGTCCATCCTTAACGAACTCTGAAATTAACCCAACAACCCGCTCTTTCTTCTGCACCTCAGGTCTCACAGCCTCGGTCTGTGCCCCACGAATAGCATCCAATATTGGAGTCATCACAGTCAGTCTCAGACATACATCTCGCAATGGAGTGCTCTCCGCCCTGCGGCTCAATGCATCGGCTACCACATTAGCTTTGCCCGGGTGGTACAGGATTTCACAATCATAATCCTTGACCACATCCAACCACCTCCTCTGACGCATATTTAGGTTGGGCTGATCCATCAAATACTTCAAACTCTTATGGTCCGTGTATATCGTACATCGAACCCCATACAGGTAGTGACGCCAAATCTTGAGAGCGAACACTACTACCCCCAACTCTAAATCATGCGTGGGATATCTCGCCTCATGAGGCTTCAGCTGCCTCGATGCATAAGCTATCACATGATCTCTCTGCATCAATACTGCACCCAGTCCCGAAATCGATGCGTTGCAATATACAACAAAATCTTCCATCCCTTCCGGGAGAGCTAATACCGGGGCTTCGCACAGTCTCTGGCGAAGTGTCTCAAAGGAAGTCTGTTGCTCGGGTCCCCATGAGAATGCAACACCCTTCCGGGTCAATCTGGTGAGCGGCACTGCGATCTTGAAGAAGTCCTTAATAAATCTTCGATAGTACCCTGCCAACCCAAGGAAACTCTTGATCTCCGAGGGTGACTTCGGCACCTCCCAACTCATCACAGCCTCAACCTTGGCCGGATCGACCAATATCCCTTCCTGATTAACAACATGTCCTAGAAATTGGACCTCCCTCGACCAGAAGTCACATTTGGAGAACTTTGCATAGAGCTTCTTCGACCTCAATACCTCAAGGACCTCCCGCAAATGTTCCTCATGCTGCTCTCTAGATCTCGAATACACTAGGATGTCGTCGATTAATACAATCACTGACCGATCCAACATCGACCTGCATACCCTGTTCATGAGGTCCATGAACACAGCCGGGGCATTGGTGAGCCCGAAAGGCATCACCACAAACTCATAATGCCCATATCGCGTCCTAAATGCTGTCTTCTGGACGTCCTCATCCCGCACTCTCACCTGATGGTACCCTGACCTTAGATCGATCTTGGAAAACCAAGATGCCCCTTGCAACTGATCGAATAAATCATCGATCCTCGGTAACGGGTAACGGTTCTTGACCGTCAATTTGTTCAACTCCCGGTAATCAATGCACATCCGGTGTGAACCATCCTTCTTCTTGACGAACAGAATAGGTGCTCCCCACGGCGAGCTGCTCGGCCGAATGAATCCCTTCCCCAGCAACTCCTGGAGTTGTGAGGACAGCTCTTGCATCTCTGGAGGTGCGAGACGATAAGGCACCTTCGCAATAGGTGCGGCCCCCGGAATCAGATCGATACCAAACTCTACTTGCCTCGCAGGAGGTACTCCCGGCAGCTCCTCGGGAAAAACATCTGGAAACTCACGCACCACTGGGACCTCCTCCACTGACCTCGGTCTCTCGGAAGCCTCCCGCGTATCCATCACATACGCCACAAAACCCTTACATCCCTACTGTAGACATTGCCTCGCCCTAGCGGCCGAACAAAAAGCTGATCCCGAATGGGTACCCTCGCCGTACACCGTAAGAACTCCCCCACTAGGGTCTCGTATAGTCACCAGCTGACGCTCACAGTCGATGACAGCGCTAAATCGACTCAACCAGTCCATGCCCACGATGACACAGACATCACCCATCGCAATAGGAATCAGGTCAATTGGAAATTCAACCCCAAAAATCTCCAGCACGCATCCTCGAAGAACCTCCGTGGCACAAATCACTCTCTCGGCCGCTATAGAAACTCTCAGAGGCCGACTTAACGACTCACGACTAATGCTGATATGCTGACTAAAAGCTAAGGATACAAAGGACCTACTCGCACCCGAGTCAAATAACACTAGAGCAGGCACAAAGTTCACAAGAAAAGTACCTACACATATAATAACATAAGCATAACATTTCGACTTTAAATAAATACGTGAATTACAGCATACCTGCCACAACATCGGGCACAGCGCGGACCTCCTCCGCAGTCAGCTGAAAGGCTCTCCCGCGAGCCCTCGGGGCCTCGACCTTCGCCGGTCGAGTCTCAGTAGTCCTGGAAGTAGGTGTAGATCCCTGACGAAGTTGAGGGCACTCGGCCTTCCGATGGCCTGTCTGGTTGCAATGAAAGCAAACCATAAACCCCTTAGGGCAATCCCTGGCGATGTGTCCCTCCTTTCCACACTTGTAGCAAACACCAGCTCGACACGCCCCATCGTGACCCTTGCCGCACTTTCCGGAAGTGCGGCCCTTCGGACCTCCCGTCCTCGAATCGGCGGACTTGGTCCGCTTAGCTGCCAGCTGAGACTGAGCCGGCCGCCGGTCCACCTGCTGAGACTCGGCCTCCTCCCTGGCCTGGGTCTCCAACTCGATCTCGCACTTCCTGGCATTCGCCTGAAGCTCAGCAAAAGTATGATAGGTGGAGTTCGACACAAACTCCCGGATATCCCTGCTCAAAACACCCAAGTACCGGCTCATCCGCGACTGCTCTGTGGACACCAGCTCGGGGCAGAACATCGCCCTCTCATGAAACTTCCGCGTGACCACCGCAACCGAATCAGTACCCTGCTTAAGGGTTAAGAACTCCTGAACCAATCCTTCCCTCTCCACTGGGGGAACGTACTCGTCCCTGAACATGGCAGTAAACCTCTCCCATGTCACTGCTGTAATCTCCGCCAAAGTGAAGTTCGCTGTCACGAGCTTCCACCAATCCTTCGCTCCCAGACGGAGCTGGTTCAAAGCGAACCGTACCCTCAGGTGCTCCGGGCATGAACAAGTGTAGAAGCACCCCTCAATATCAGCGATCCACCTCATCGCAGCAATCAGATCCTGCGTCCCATCGAACTCAGGTGGTTTCGTGTTGCTGAATTCCCAGAATAGCAATGAGTCACCCCCCTGTGGTCTGGCAGCGGCCACAGCTGCGGTAGCGGCAGCGGCTGCAGCTTCAGTCAGTGCGGCGTACCGCTCCTCAAATATCTCCATCAGGGTGGTCTTAATAGACCCAAACATCTCCGGGATCTCAGCCCGGATCGCTGCAGCTACCTCCTCCTGAATCAGCTGACGAATCTCCTCGTCACTCACACCGCTCGAACTCGCCCCGTGGCGTGGTCTAACAATGATGTCTCTGAAATACAACATAAAACTATCAGAGACTCCATCAAGTACAATCGCACTCGATAACGCAACCCTACTCAGTCTCCGATATCCAGGGATTCTTACTTGGGTCTCCCACCAACCCGGTGTCTTCGGTAGTACAGGCCCAATACTACCGACCACACCGTATCAACATTCGTCCCAAATCTTCCTCCCCAAACCCCGAATAGTGAGTATTCTACTTTTGATATGCACTATCTACCTGCACGCAATCAAGTATCCCATATCGACAACTCCCTAGACTAAGGCATCACAAATCAGGCCACTCTAGTCCTATCATGAATACCTAGTCTTCTAGCATGCATAGCAATTCATATCATAATTCATCTCATAACATAACATTGTAAGGTATTCTGGGGATCTTTACCGTTCGGGCGCTGACTGATCGTACACACTGCTTCTTTCTTGTTTACCACAATATCATTTATAAAAGTTTATGCCTTTATTTTTTTTTAAAAAGTTTTCCTCAAATCCTCGGTTTGAGTTCAGTTACACACGAAGGTGCACCCGAATCCGTCAAACCAAGGCTCTGATACCAATTGTAACAACGCAAATTTTCAAAAAAAAATTCATTTTAAACAAATAGAATATTTTTATTCAAACTAAATATAATTATTCCAAGTGTTAAGTCGAAATACAAATCATAGAATTCCCAAGATCTCAAAACATCAATCAGTGTGTACGCATCACGCCGGCGCCTTCCTACGGTCCTCGCTAGTACCTGAAACACATACATAACAACTGTAAGCATAAATGCTTAGTGAGTTCCCCAATATACAACTTACACATATACGCCTTTCCAGGCCCTGACCTTCCGGTCCACAACACAACGCCTTCCAGCCCATAACATAATCGCCTTCCGGCCCATAACATATTGCCTTCCGGCCCATATAAACATACACAGCACGCATAACAATTAACTTACCACATATAGCACATATATCACATACCATATCCGACCTTCCGGTCACACAGTCAAACCCTTCCAAGTGTTAAGTCGAAATACAAATCATAGAATTCCCAAGATCTCAAAACATCAATCAGTGTGTACGCATCACGCCGGCGCCTTCCCACGGTCCTCGCTAGTACCTGAAACACATACATAACAACTGTAAGCATAAATGCTTAGTGAGTTCCCCAATATACAACTTACACATATACGCCTTTCCAGGCCCTGACCTTCCGGTCCACAACACAACGCCTTCCGGCCCATAACATAATCGCCTTCCGGCCCATAACATATTGCCTTCCGGCCCATAACATATTGCCTTCCGGCCCATATAAACATACACAGCACGCATAACAATTAACTTACCACATATAGCACATATATCACATATCATATCCGACCTTCCGGTCACACAGTCAAACCCTTCCGGGTACAGTATAGTGAGAAGACTCACCTCGTGGATACTGAAAGCTAGCAACTCCTGAAATCACTCGTACTCGATCCGCCGAGCTACAAACTCCCTATAATATCATATATCCCTTATTAACACTTTTATCTTCCAAGTTAACTGACCCTAAGAAATCACACATAGGTCAACTTTGGTCAACGGTCCACGGTCAACTCGACCGGACTCGGCGAGTCTAGTCGTCCTCCAATCCTCTAAGATTCCCTTCTACTCGTCGAGTATCCTCCTTGACCCGACGAGTTACTCCTGGAAGAATCGCGGGGCCACCCCGACTCCACTCGCCGAGTCTGAAGAACAGCTCGACGAGTCCCAGTTATTCTCCAAGCTAGTCGCCGAGTCTGTTCATCGGACTCGGCGAGTCCATGCCATGCAGTCGATCAAACTGTTTCCTAAGGTCAGAATTGTTCTGACCATTCATAGGTCTGGTCCTCCTAGACTGGTCCATCACGTAAGGTCTTCATTTAGGTGTTCATGCTACACCCCAAGACTTATAATTTACATGTTGACCTAAGGCATAAGGATTTCAATCAAAAACCTTCATCAATTCCTGGAATGCATAGACATGGGACATTCTGGACCTCCAAAGGTCCCAACACGGGGTTACAATCGTTTGGGGGACTAGGGTAACATTCAATCTATCCACAAAAGGGTTCCATAAACCCTAATCCTCTAAACACATCACCATAGCAGAGCATACTCGAATTCTTACCTGGATGATGTACTCTCTGTGTCCCCAATCCTCAGAACGTGATTCCCTTGCTGTTCCTTTAGCCAAGCCCTTCTCTTCCTTGCACAACAACTCCTTCAAAATCACCAATGGCCTTTAACCTTGCTCTAGATGCACACAATCGATTTAGGGTTCTTCTCAGAAGGCTAAAACGAACAATGACGGCCAATAAGTCCCTTTTATACATCCCAAATCTAAACGGCTAGGGTTTTCGCTAAACAGCGCAGACTCGCCGAGTCCATATCTGGACTCGTCGAGTCCAGTCGCGAACCCGCGACCAGGTCTGCGATCCTACTCGGCGAGTCTGGCTCCAACTCGCCGAGTCCCCTCTTAAAACACCCCAAAAACACAATTTAAACAATACCTGAGATTCCGGGCTGTTACACAGTTGTTATTGAATTTTCATACTTAAAGGAAGGTTTTTGTTGACCTAAAAATGGAATTTTTATTTGGAAAAATTTGGCTTGTTACACTTCAACCCATGGAAATAGTGAGAAAACTCACCTCATAGACAGATGAGAAAACTGAATAGCTCACTGCTCCGAAATTAACTCTACCAGTCACCTTTATAAATTTAGTGACACAATCTCAAAGTACAGATTAAAATACCTTAAATACCCATATGTCAAACTTTGGTCAAGATCTAGGTCAAAGTTAACTGATTCAACCGTGTCAACTCAATAAGTACGATGGGCATACTCAATATGTACGTGGGGCGTACTACATGCTTGGACATAGTCGGGGCGTACTACATGATTGACCATAGTCGATGAGCTGACACATACTCCCAACATAACCTTTAGTACTCCTAATGTACGTGGTTGCCACTCATCCATTCCATTAAGAGCGTAATCCTTAAGCTCTTTTGTCAAAACTTCAGATCTAGACCTAAAAATATGCCCTTAATCATAAAGTTTCCAACTTTATGATCTTATATGGCTATTCAGTGCCCAACACCAAAACTCTAACTTCTTAAATCATTAAGACAACCTACATCATGCATGGAGAGAAACTAATGCCCCAAATCTTATTTTTATGGCTTAACACACCCTATAACATCTGAAAGGACAACTCAAACATCTTGAAGAACTCCATACTCATAATGATCAAGATTAGTACAAAAGGTGCCAACTTTAAGCTAAAACTAGATCTAAATGAAATACTGATCAAGGTTGGAGCTTTATACCTCTAAAAGGTGCACAAGGTAATGTAGTTGCTTGATCCAAGGCTTTGAGTGAAACACTACAACATCAAAGCTCTTCCTTCACCTCTAAAAGCTCCAAAATGGCACCAAAAGACTCTCCAAGCTTCAAAATGCACTCACACACTTTAGGGAATCGAAAGGAGGGAGGGGGTTGGAGTTAAGAGAGTGTATGAAGCCATAAAGAAGTTTAAATAAGGTCCAAGCCCTAAAAATTAGGGTTTGCACATTGGCTACATACGCCTAGCGTATGTCGAGTGTGGCCAATAATTAGGAAAATGCCATTACAAACCAACTTTGCAATACAATCACCAACCATGGTTTAAAAAAGGAAATACATGGAAATCAAGATGTTACAAACAGTTGTCACAAAAAATCTGTTACCATCATGAGATATGTGGTTATAAGGCCCCCAAACATTGAAAATGGTTAAATCAAAAAGATTATTGGAAACAGATTTGCTTGATCGAAATGGATATCAATGATGTTTAACTTTGAAACATGTCACAAGAATCAATTTGAGTATCATGAATATAGGATTCAACAAGAGAAATGAATTGAAGCTTATTAAATAGAATATGTATAAATATTCTATGTCACAACAAAGAATTATAAGTTTTAACATAATGTTTGAAAGATGAATTGCATAACAAATTGGAAATATATATAAAAATGAAAGACTACTATGTATGGATCGATGATCAAAGACATACAAATCATTCACTCTTGTTCATAAAAAGCCAAAAATGAGTTTATTCTTTGATAAAGGGTCTTGCAAGAAGAAAACTTTTTCAGTAAAAAGAGTGAAAGTTTTCAATTGTGAAGTGAGTTGGGAAACTAAAACCAATTTGTATTTGAATGAAGGGACGTAAAGAACATCATAAAGAATAACTGAATCATGAAGTTTCATACTTCCAACATATGAAACTGGAGTACCATGACCATCTGGTAAACCAATATAATGAGGCCTAGAAAGCATGGTAAAGGTTTGAAAAAGAGATTTATTGGAATACATATGATCTGAAGCCCCTAAATCCATAATCCAAGAGATATGTGGTTGTAAAAGTGATGAAGACTTGTAAACATTTGCTACAAAATTTTTGAGGACAAAATTACCATAAGGATTCATAGCATTTTTAGTAATAAAAGTGGAAGATGATGAAATACATGAAGAAATGGTTGTAGCACCGAGAAGTTGTAGCAAATGTTGATATTGTTTTGGAGAAATGCTAGGAGCTAGATTTGAAATAACATTCTGAACTATAGAATTGGCTCATTTTTCTTGGATTTTATGAATTTGAAATCAGCGGGGAATCCATGAGATGATAACGATTTGCTTTTGTGTGGCCAGGTTCTTTGCATTGATTGCTTGTTAATGTCTTCTTGAATGAAAAGGACGTTTCAATAGATGCTTGCATAACAATAACATCATGTTAAAGAACAGATGATGTATAAATTTCTCTTTGACGTTCTTCATGTAAGAATAGAGAGTTTGGAGTAGTAACTAAAGGAAGAGGCTTCATTCTTAATAGTTGACCATAAAGAACTTTGTAAGAATCATCCAATCCCATGACTAACTGAATTAAAATTTGTTCTTCTAAAAATTTATAGATTCCAGCAGCAGCTTAACATAAACATGGTGAAATTGCTTAACATAAACTAATTCATCCCAAATTGGAGTTAATTTGGTAAAGTAGGTAAAAAAAATGTCAGATCCTTGGGAAATTGCATACCATTGTTGTTGAATCTGATACATGAGAGCTCTATCAAATTGTTCATAGCTTTGATTATGTTCTTCCCAGATTTTCTTGTGTAGTAAGAAGGAAAAAACACTATCAATGATCGATTTTGACAACGAACTGAAAATCCAGCTTATCACCATTGAATTTTCATGAGACCAAGGAGCATAATGTGACAACCTGATATTTTTCCAAGTCAATGAAATTCAATCTTCTTAAATAAAATTTAGAATTTTATTTATTTTGTTAAGTTCATGAGGATCATTGAATAATTTAATTTATATAAATAAAGTTTATATAAGTTTTCGGAACCAAAAGCACTCAAAAAACCTAGATTTTTCCGTCAATTCAGCAAAAACTCGTTTCAACCAACAATTTTCAGTCGAAGACCTTCAGATCGAGAATAGATTTCGGCCGAGAACTCCTTTCCGGCCAAAAACCCAACTCATATAAAGGGTTTTCATCGAAAACTTGGTCATTTATCACTCATTTCACTAGAAAACACTCTCATTTTGCTCCCAAGGGTCATCCAAGAACATTCATATATTCAAGTGGGAACCTTCAAATCTTCATATTTTCACCAAGAACACCAAGATCAGCCTTCATATCTTCAAGAGACCGAAAACAACCCATAACCGAAAATTTGGGTTCGGTCGAGAACCTGTGTCCGGATGAAAACCAGTTCCGACCAAAAATACATCAGGACCGAGAACCTGATTCTCGGTTGAGCCTTGACCGAAAATCCTCCCATTTCCTTCAAAAAATTTTCGGTAATCACTCTCAACACAAAAACAAGTGTTTTCCTAACACTTTAGTTAATGGTTTTGCTAATTTAAATACAATTATGTCTTTAACTATTACTAGGATACCATTAATTCCGCGTACATCAACTCGAGGGTCATCTTTCCAGTCTCGCTGTCCATCACGTACACATAAACAATTGTGAGTTGATACCCCTACATTTTCATTGTTTTTAATGTTTTCAGGGGGGGGGGGATACAACTAAAACACAAGGATTTTTGTGTTTTATACAAACGATTTCAACAGATTAAAAACTTTTGCAATGGATACAAACAGAGTAATCACTAAATTTTATAAAAATATTTAGATATTTTTAACCCTTTTGTAACATGTCGACCATAAGGGTAGTTTTCAACATACGGTCAAAATTCCAAAGTTTTCAGTACAATACATAAAATACATTTAAACTATAGTTGATATTGATGGGTTTTAAGCATTCTAACACTCATATGGTGTACATGCAACCCTAGAAACCTTGGATCTATGTTTACTCTATTATACATGCAAACTTTCATTTTCCAAGGTTTCATCCTAACTAGCATATCATGGGGTATATGTAATACAAAAAAAACTAGTAGAATTACATACCTTTCTTGCAGCTTTGATTCCTTAAGACTTTATGAGCCTAGCACCCCAAATGTTTCACACAACAACACCAACAATTGGAATAATTGAGAGAAGATTATTATGCACCAAAATCAGCTATCCCTCACTTGTATCACTTAAGTCCCGATTTTACAAGCATGAGGCTTCTTTATATAGTGTGCACATTAGGTTTACATCATGTAACTCATGACCTTCGATATTGCTCATAATCCATGGGTTTAAACCTCCATGGTGTATCCATGGGTCACCACATGGGTTTAGCCCAATCATGATGAACTATGGATCATAAGCCCATTATATAAGAATGAATGATTTACCAAATCAGTCCCCATTTATTTAATTAGTCTCTTTTGATCACAAAATTAATTCCAAACTAATTCTTGATCAATACTAATTATATAATTCATATTAATATATTAGAACATATAATATATTAATAAACCATAAATATCCTCTTCTCACAAAAGTCTATCCAAATTGTTCCGATGCCATGCAACCCGAATGGACCATGCCAAATCAGGTTAAGTACATACCAAATATAGTTATGGACTTATACACCTTATCCAACAATCTCTCACTTGGATAAGTCTACTAACTATAGTTGCAAGTACGACTTCAGGATCTGAATAGCAATCGTAGCTCTTCAAAGTCTAATGGAACTAAGTTGTGCCATTTTAGATAAGTGATCATATAATCCTCTTTTCAAGATATCAGTCGGAAAAATACATCGAACAACGTCGTAATTATTGTCCAGTAGTTTGTTTCCCGATTTCCAATTTGTTTGACATAGAGCTTAATCAAACACATTAATTCAGTTCTGATCGGGCCCGCTACATAGGTAAAACAAAATCAACGAGGGGCCCAAGATATCTGTAACATCTCAACAACACAGTCTGGAAATTTCGTTTTAAATTAGTAATAAAACCATATTCATCAAACGTCACATAAGAATCATAAACAATGTATCTCAAATATTATAACAACTATCAAGTATATCAGAGTATAAACATCCCAGACTGAACAAATGGCGTGTGCACTGTAATTTTCCCGGGCTCCTCTTTTGATAACTGAGTACCTGAAACCAAAATTGAAAACTGTAAGCACAAAGCTTAGTGAGTCTCCCCAAACTATCACATACCATACAATAACATATAAAGCATATAATGGGCCTTGCCCACTACATCGGACTGAAATCCGAAAACTACATCAGACCGAAGTCCGGAAACTAAAGAGGGCCTTGCCCTCTGCATCAAACCAAAGTCCGAAAACTGCATCAGACCGAAGTCCGTAACTAAATGGGACATTATTGTGACAACCTGAAATTTCCATTCTGTACAAACCATATCAAGTCAATAGAAGTTAGAACAGTTACAGTTAAGTTCCAGACTCTTGGGTATAAGTTTGACAGTTTCTCAGGATTTACACTTAAGGAAATATCAGGAGAGTGGATGCACTAGGGTTTTGTGCAACACGGTTATTCCAAAACTCTGTGATATTAGAGTTCATTACAGGAATAATATATTTTCTACCAAAAATTCCAGGAGTATATATAGAAATCTGAACCATATTCATTCATTAGTTACAATTCCAACTAGAGAAAAGCCAAATTCTCTCTCACGGATCTTCGGGTTTTCACCCCAAATCGTGAGTACTTCTATCTAGTTGTAATATATAGCTTAGATTGTTCCTAATAACATCAAAATCGGATCAAAACCCCAAGATTTGAGAGTTTACCGTCCAAGAACACTTGGAGAGTAAACTATTTATAAGGGCCAAAGTGTGCCCAATGACCCTCCAAACCTTGGAAATGAACCTTGATACTACTCATAACTAGTTTAGACATCCAAAACATTAAGAATCAAGGGTTGAAAGTGAGTTCACGGCCAAGGAAGTTCTTGGGCCGTGAACTCCATTTTAGGTTGCCAAAATGCCCTAAATGCCTTCATTGAGCCAAGAGACTAGCATAGCACATTACCTTGATGAGTCTAGGACCCAAAACAATCAAAATACCAACACCCATAGGTGTTCACAACCGCAAACACATGACCAAATTATCCATGGGCTGAAAACTCAAGTTAGGGGTGTTTTGATGCCACAAACACTTCCTAAGGCTTAGGCTTGAATTTAGACATGTACCCTAAGGAGTTTAGGACTAGCAAACACCATTAGAACACCAAGAGTAAGGTGTTCATGGCCCAAGAAGTTCCAGGGCTGTGAACTCCAAACAATAGTGCCAAATGGTTCTATAAACTCTTCTAAAGCCTTGGACAATTGCCTTGATTTATTCTTAGTTAAAATATGGACTTGAAAACACCACAAACACCCTCCCAAAGGGAGATTACAGCCGTAATCTCCAAGGGATATGGTCCCAAGGCCGTGAACTCCTCAAAGGAGTTAAAAAGAAGCCCAAACACTTGTTTAAGCCTAGAAGCACTTCACCACTTAAATTGTAATATCTTTGAGTTTCATTTAGAGCCCCAATGTAGAGTTTACAGCCAGGAGTTTACTCCCCTGGGTCGTAAACTCCAGCACACATGGTCTTTTGACCATAAACTTCCATATGAGGTCTTGCACTCCTTTGTTGCAACCCATTAGCCTCCTAGCACTTGACCAAAGTGTTTTCCTCGCGTTAGGATGTTTATACATGTTTAATTAGTGTTATAATCACTAATTGTTTATATACATATGTCATCATATGTAATTAGGACCATTGTGTGTTTCTAAAGTCTTCACTTGACACCTAGCAGTCCTACCTCTTCAGTTCATCCGTATCACCCACAACAGGTGAGTTCATACCCCTTAATCAACGTTTTAAATGTTTTTAAATACTTTATGGGGGGGGGGATACAAGTAGAATCATGCTAGTTATTATATCAATCACATGTGATTAATAAGCAGCATTCAAATGATTTACTACTCATTAGCCGTTTTACCAAACAGTTTCCTTCAAATGATTTTCATAAACATTTTATATGATTAAAACTCCTTATTAAGTTGTACACTTTACTCTGTACGCTTTATTTCAAGCTCATTTGCAACTGTGTTTCAAACAAATGTTCCTTTATACTTAAACTGTTTTATCAAACCCATGCTTTCAAACCGTTTTATAGATTGACATAAAGTCGATCTTTTCATAGATAATAATTATGTTCAAAGGTTTTACAAAACTTATTTTATGCTTTTATATTATCAATTGTATGCCTATATATGTATAGTTATATAAGAAATGTTTAAAAGACTTAGGAAGGCTATCCATCCTATTTCCTTTTCGCGCTTGAGATGTGGTCTGGTGGGATATCGGGTATCCGTCCGAAGACTGTTTAAATATTAGTTATATATTATGGGTACATATATAGTCATAAAAGTTCTCCCAGTTCATTCAGTACCCTTAGGTAGCAAGGGTATACTTCCATGTTCATACGTGCCAGTTACATTACCAATAAGCTACAATATTGGTAGTTTAGGAAGATACTAGAGCTATTACTAGAACACGATATCATACAATGTGTCAGTTCATTCATGAGTCAATAATTGCTAGATAGAGAGAGATCACACGTCACAGCTAGTACACACAACACATTACTATACTATTACATAGATATGTTTACATGATTACATTTACATGCGTACACTTACCTGAGTACATTTACATGATGACATCTACATGAGCACATTTACATGAGTACATTTAAAAGATTACATTTACATGAGTACACTTACATGAGTACATTTACATGATTACATCTACATGAGCACATTTACATGAGTACATTTACAAGATTGCATTTACATGAGTACACTTACATGAGTACATTTACATAGATACATCTACATGAATTAATAGTACATTTTATATGTCTAGATTCTGTTATATAATCCTCATTCTTATCTTCACTTTGTGATACAATCACATAATCGGCGAGATAGATTGGATTTAATATCCTAGTACCAAAGGATACGTTGCGGGATTAACCATTCCTAGAATCTCTGTTAGCTACAGAGGTAAAAGCACATCCACGGATGTCAACGGTTGATACCATTACAGATATACTTTAAGGGACTAACTATTCCTACACCCAACTGTTAGCAACAGAGGTAAATGTACATCTACGGATGTCTTCAGTTGAAACTGTTAGTTATCTTAGTACAAAAGGATAACACTTAGGTTATTTATATTATTACCTCTACCTTATGACTCATTCACATAACGGATGGGGTGAATTATTTGAGTATCCTAGTACCAAAGGATACAATTTTCTTATAATAATAATAATAGTAGCACAGTCGAGTCTTGGTAGAAGACAACATTTAGAACAGTCGGGTCTTGGTAGAAGACTACATTTAGAACAGTTGAGTCTTGGTAGAAGATTACATTTAGAACAGTTGGGTCTTGGTAGAAGACTACATTTAGAACAGTTAGGTCTTGGTAGAAGACTCCCTTTTATAATAGTAGGAATCATAGGTATTTATAGGGTTTTTCAAACGTTTACAGTTGTTTTACAAACATTTTCATACTTACACGAACTTTCTTTCAAATCATTTTCAAGTCTTTCATTACATATCATGCAAATACTTACATACAAATTAAGACACATTAATACTTATGATCTCACCAGCTTTAAAGCTGATACTCTCTTTCAAAATAACTTGTATCTTCAGGTCATCGATAGACAGGTACCGATGCAAGGTTTAGAGAAGATGGAGCTCGTTCAAGTCATATCTTTCATTTTGATTACTTTAGTGTCTATTATAATTTGACAGAACACACTTGTATTAAAATTATATTATTAATGCAATGGATGATGTTGTTGCTTGTTTACTACTTTTCATTGTTGTGATACTGTACATGACGTCCTCCGCCCCAGAACGTTTCTGCCGTTCAATGGTATTGGGGTGTGACAGATTGGTATCAGAGCATTGTTTATAGTGAATTAAGTATATCAACCCATAAAAGATATACTAACTATAAATACATAGGGATTAAAAATACTCTGACCAAGAGTTTATACATTAAATAATAAAATATTTAATTAAGTATATGTGCCTGCATTCATACTAAAATCAGTGTCACTAGGACAGTACAAAAGAATTACAATTGTTGGGCAACACAGGTGGACTTAGAGACATATAGTTAAAACTGGGAAGATATAGCTTGATCAACTATATTATCCTAGGGTTGACTAGCATGTGCCTAAGTGTAGTTGTGTGGTTCCAACAAGTCTAAAATCTTACCAACCCTACCACAATGAGAACAACAGAACATAACATTAAAGTTAAAATACTATAGGAGTATTTGGTGTTACTATAAGTACTTTATACTTGAGAACTAAAACGAGATCTTCATTACTAAGTTGATAGTTGCTAAGTGGATACACTAAGGCTATATGTAATTAGGGTATTATAAACTTAGAATCTATGAAAATTTTACTTTACCCTTATTCTGTGTGAATTTGGAGTTAATGTCACTTATTCGAAGGCCTATCCTGTTTCGATTACATATAACTGGTATACACTTCACAAATAGCGATCTAACTAATGAAGATTTTCTAAATTATTATCTAGATAGTTTCGTCTAATAATTATTTTCTTACCCCAATTCTCGTGTAGATAACATGGCTGGACTCCATCCCCACGACAACCAGTACCTTCCGAACGAGGTTATTGCAGGATGGTTTGGAGAAGAACCAAAGAATGATCATCCTATCCCTGTGAATGATCTCAATGATGAAGACCTTTCGGATGGTGCTAACTCCGAACCCGAGGTTGAGAACCTACCCTTGGCAGCTCCCATTCCAATTCCTAACCCTCGTCCATCTTTTCATGGCCTGACGCCTCCATGGGTGGAATGTTTGGAAACATGGAGCGAAGATCAAGATCAACCTATGCCGTTTAATAGAGACCGAGGCTTCTACAACGTAAATGAAGGGAGCACATTAGACAGAGTTCTACCAATCCTGATCCGTAGAGTTGCCCGAAATGAAATTCAAGGCAGGACAGCTCTACGTCGTATCGCGGAAGTTGACACCAATTGATGGATGCACATCCTTCACACCAACATCCTTGAACATACTCGTGAGAGATCTGAGAGAGACCATGAAACCTTGCTGCAAGCACTAGCTGAAACCCGAGCCGAAGTCATAAAGTTCCGAGTACGTCAGAGGGTATACGAAAGACACCTGCTTGATATGGAACATCAACTGGCTGAACTGAGAGTTGACCAGAGGGATGACCGTCGCCAGTAGTAGATGCTTTACTTTATTTTCCATGTTGTAAGGAATGGTTTTTCTATCTATGCCCTATGTGGCATTTTCTATGAAACTATCTTGTACTGTAAGTACTTTTGGTTAAGTCTTTATGCTGTCAAGGACTATCTTCTCTGGATATGATGTAAGACCTTTTACAAGGTCATTTTCCCGAATTTTTACGTCATGAATATCAAAGTTATCGACAGTCGGCTAACTTTTGTTTCATTTTCTTTATTCAAATACTCTCATCATACTTCATATGAGTATACCTGAAACATGCTTTAGTTAAGTCATTGGACTATAGCAATTTAGCTCCAGAGACATTTCCAAGTCTCTTTTAGTGGTTGGATCATGTTATTCACCAACCAACAATACCTCGGCTTGAACGACAAACGTCTTGAGAAACATTTCATGAACTCACTTCCACTCATTACTAGGACTACATCATAGGGATGTAGGTCAACCCTTCACGAACTCACCCTCACTCAATACTAGGACTGCATCATGGGGATGTAGGTCAAGCCTTCGCGAACATACTTCCAATTCGTATTAGGACTGCATCATAGGGATGTAGGTCAACCCTTCCTAGAACATACTCTTACTCTTTGATTGAGCAATCGAAGTACACCTAGGGTAAACCAGAATCGCTCACAAAACCCTTATCTTTCGTGTTACAGAATCATGTCGCCAAAGAAAAACGACCAACCCATCAACCAAGCACCGACTCTTCAGATTGATGCAGCTACCTTTCAAGCGGTAGTCTCGGCTGCCGTGTCAGCTATTCTGACCCACCTTAACGCTAACAACGCAAATATTAACGGGCTTGTTAACAACAATTCCAACCCGGGTAACAACCAAACACCTCAACGAACAGCAAACTACCACGACACCTTGAATTGCGAGACCAAGAGTAACAAACGGAAGTTTTGGGCCAAAAGAAGGACAAATCGCTTCGAGGGGAAAACAAGAAACAACCGCCGGTAACAACCCTCATAGCCACGACATCGACACCTCCTACTACCATCCCTTCGGGTATACCAGTTGTCCCTAACCCATCCAGACAATATGTTGGGAGTCTCCCAAAATGCATCAAATGTGGTTATCACCACCATGGACCCTGTTGAGAGATACAATGCTCAAACTGCAACAAAAAGGGGCACACGATACGTTACTGCAAGAAACTAGTAAGGTCGATCAACCAGGTGCCCAACACCGGTGTGAACCAGGCTTGCTACAGTTGTGGCAAGGTGGGTCACTACAAAAGGAACTGCCCAGAGGCAGCAAATGCTGCCACAGACGGAAGTATGCTACCGACCACCGCTACAGGAGAGAATACTCCGGACCCACGTTAATGTAATTTAGGCGTTTCGTTGTAACAGACTTATAAACTATCCAGAACTAGTGCAACTAAAGTCTTACCTTTTACGAGATCCTGTCTGTATTCGTGCTGCGTATACTTGTCTTTTGTAGTATACCTTATTCGCAACAATAGTCTTGTAGTAAATCTAAAGTACTCTAACTCTGTTCATGGTTGCATGGTTGTGTTTTGTCTGTAAACGTTTTATGTTCAAATCTATTGTCTTTAAGTTTCCGTATGATTCCGACATTATCATACAACTAGATTCAATTTGATCCACACTATAGCAGCTTCATACGTACATCTCTTTATCAGTAAATGTCCTTTTAGCGAAACCGTCATTTTAGAACACCGAAGTACTCATGCGTGGAGTACCTCATAGTTCTTCTCTTTTCCGAAGAAATCCACGAAGTACCGCTCGTACAGTACGTCAAGTTCAAACCTAAAGATCCATATGGTTGATCTGTCGCTGAAGAATGTATACATAGGGGTGATATATAATCAAGGTTCTACAGGTTTAGAATTGATGATTCCACTTTAACTTCTTTTTCCTCAATGGGATATGAGCTTAAAGATGAATCAGTTATTCGACTACCTTTTCAATCTTAATTATATACGACTCGTATACACGAAATTGTGATCGTTGAACCAAATATGGATTCTAAAATGAACTTCAGGACGGAGAACTTCCCAAGACTACGAGTATCGCATCGTCATGTGAACAAACTTAGAACCCAGTATGACCCCTATAAACAAATCGCCCTACAGTCTAAACACCTACGGAGATACAAGAACAGCCCGGATAACTTAGCGAACTACACAGAAATAGAATTAGAAGACTAGGCTTCTCACCCTAGAGAACTCCGGTCTTATTCTTCCAGAGATCGACAGATTGCATCGTATGTACCTTAGATATCGAGGACTACATCAAGATTTTTCCATTAGAAATCGTTGTCTCTACCTCGCATAGATGAAGCGGTTGAGCAAACACAAGGAGATAATTACTTTCAGAAATGGATCTGAGATCCGAATATAAGCAGTTTTGAGTGATAGTGAAGGATGTCTTGAAGACTACCTTCCGAACTCGATGCAGACACTTTGAGTCCGTATTGATACCTATCGGATAGGACCAATACGCCCATAATATTCATGAGCTTAATGAATAGGGTACGCCATCCTTACTTGGATCAGTTCATCATTCTCCTTGAAATGACTTACTTATCTACCCTCGTAGTAAGAAGGAACCCATGGAAACATTAGTCTCAGAGGAACTTTCACAAAGTTCTCTAAGCACGAGTTTTGAAATTGAAGAGTCAAATTTCTATGACACACTATTAGTGTTGTGGGAAAATTTGAGTACTCTTACAATTTGTCAAAACCATTGAGAATTTGTCGACACCAGAGACGCCGACAGAAATTCGCCAAATTCTAGGTCTTACCGACCTACTGTCATAGTTTATCCAAAACTCCTCCTAAATCACAGAAACCTTTACGACTCTGACCCAGCAAGGGGTGGCCCTTGACTGGGAAGTTGAGCAAGAAAAAGAAACCTTGGTAATTCCAAGTGAGTGACCAAGTACTTTAGGAAATCTCACTCTGGGAATGCTTAATGTGCTTCTCAACACGCGGAAAGCTAAATCCAAGATAGTTAGGACCTCCGAGATTCTTACCAGAATCGGTCCTGTACCTCGCAGACTAGATCTACTCCGCGAACTCGGTAACATACATTTTACCCTTCGCGTCTTGATCTTGAAACCGTACCTTTCCATTAGGACTCTCCTAAGCCCACTTGATGAGATCGAGATTAACGAGATCCTCGCCTTCGTATTAGAACCATAGTGACCCTCGACCGAGAGGTCAAGAGGACGAAGCAATGTTGTCGCCCATTAGTGAAGGTTCGTTGGGATACCAATCGAGAACCCGATTTCACTTAGGAGTGCTAGAACCAATCGATTAGGAAGTTTCCTCCTCATGAGTCGATCATTCGTACCTACTTCCTTACCTAAATTCTAATTTCGGGAAAAAATTCCCTTTAACAGGGGGATGATGTGACAACCCAAAATTTCCATTCTGTATAAACCATATCAAGTCAATAGAAGTTAGAACAGTTATAGTTAAGTTCCAGACTCTTGGGTATAAGTTTGACAGTTTCTCAGGATTTACACTTTAGGAAATATCAGGAGAGTGGATGCACTAGGGTTTTGTGCAACACGGTTATTCCAAAACTCTGTGATATTAGAGTTCATTACAGGAATAATATATTTTCTGCCAAAAATCCTAGGACTATATATAGAAATCTGAACCATATTCATTCATTAGTTACCATTCCAACTAGAGAAAAGCCAAATTCTCTCTCACGGATCTTTGGATTTTCACCCCAAATCGTGAGTACTTATATCTAGTTGTAATATATAGCTTAGATTGTGCCTAATAAAATCAAAATCGGATCAAAAACCCAAGATTTGAGAGTTTACCGCCCAAGAACACTTAGAGAGTAAACTCTTTTATAAGGGCCAAAGTGTGCCCAATGACCCTCCAAACCTTGGAAATGAACCTGGAGACTACCCATAACCAGTTTAGACATCTAAAACATTAAGAATCAAGGGTTGAAAGTGAGTTCACAACCAAGGAAGTTCTTGGGTCGTGAACTCCATTTTAGGCTGCCAAAATGCCCTAAATGCCTTCATTAAGCCAAGAGACTAGCATAGCACATTACCTTGATGAGTCTAGGACCCAAAACAATCAAAATACCAACACCCATAGGTGTTCACGGCCGCAAACACATGACCAAATTATCCATGGGCCGAAAACTCAAGTTAAGGGTGTTTTGATGCCACAAACACTTCCTAAGGCTTAGGCTTGAATTTAGACATGTACCCTAAGGAGTTTAGGACTAGCAAACACCATTAGAACACCAAGAGTAAGGTGTTCACGGCCCAAGAAGTTCCAGGGCCGTGACCTCCAAACAATAGTGCCAAATGGTGCTATAAACTCTTCTAAAGCCTTGGACAATTGCCTTGATTTATTCCTAGTTAAATTAGGGACTTGAAAACACCACAAACACCCTCCCAATGGGAGATTACAGCCGTAATCTCCAAGGGATATGGTCCCAAGGCCGTGAACTCCTCAAAGGAGTTAAAAAGAAGCCCAAACACTTGTTTAAGCCCAGAAGCACTTCAAAACTTAAGTTGTAATATCTTTGAGCTTCATTTAGAGCCCCGATGTAGAGTTTACGGCCAGGAGTTTACTCCCCTGGGCTGTAAACTCCAACACACATGGTCTTTTGACCATAAACTTCCATATGAGGTCTTGCACTCCTTTGTTGAAACCCATTAGCCTCCTAGCACTTGACCAAAGTGTTTTCCTCGTGTTAGGATGTTTATACGTGTTTAATTAGTGTTATAATCACTAATTGTTTATATACATATGTATTAATATGTAATTAGGAGCATTGTGTGTGTCTACGGTCTTCACATGTCACCTAGCAGTCCTACCTCTTCAGTTCATGCGTATCACCCACAACAACTGAGTTCATACCCCTTAATCAACGTTTTAAATGTTTTTAAATACTTTATGGGGGGGGGGGGATACAAGTAGAATCATGCTAGTTATTATATCAATCACATGTGATTAATAAGCAGCATTCAAATGATTTACTACTCATTAGCTGTTTTACCAAACAGTTTCCTTCAAATGATTTTCATAAACATTTTATATGATTAAAACTCCTTATTAAGTTGTACATTTTACTCTGTACGCTTCATTTCAAACTCATTTATAATTGTGTTTCAAACAAATGTTCCTTTATACTTAAACTGTTTTATCAAACCCATGCTTTCAAACCGTTTTATAGATTGACATCAAGTTGATCTTTTCTTAGATAATAATTATGTTCAAAGGTTTTACAAAACTTATTTTATGCTTTTATATTATTAATTGCATGCCTATATATGTATAGTTATATAAGAAATGTTTAAAAGACTTAGGAAGGCTATGCACCCTATTTCCTTTTCGTGCTTGAGATGTGGTCTGGTGGGATATCAGGTATCCGTCCAAAGGTTGTTTAAATATTAGTTATATATTATGTGTACATATATAGTTATAAAAGTTCTCCCAGTTCATTCAGTACCCTTGGGTAGCAAGGGTATACTTCTATGTTCATACGTGCCAGTTACATTACCAGTAAGCTACCATATGGGTAGTTTAGGAAGATACTAGAGCTATTACTAGAACACGATATCATACAATGAGTCAGTTCATTCATGAGTCAATAATTGCTAGATAGAGAGAGAGATCACACGTCACAGCTAGTACACACAACACATTACTATACTATTACATAGATATGTTTACATGATTACATTTACATGAGTAGACTTACATGTGTACATTTACATGATTACATCTACATGAGCACATTTACATGAGTACATTTACAAGATTACATTTACATGAGTACACTTACATGATTACATTTACATGATTACATCTACATACGTACATTTACGTGATTACATTTACATGAGTACACTTACATAAGTACATTTACATAGATACATCTACATGAATTAATAGTACATTCTATATGTATAGATTATGTTATATAATCCTCATTCTTATCTTCACTTTGTGATACAATCACATAATCAGCGAGATAGATTGGATTTAATATCCTAGTACCAAAGGATACATTGCGGGATTAACCATTCCTAGAATCTATGTTAGCTACAGAGGTAAAAGCACATCCACCGATGTCAGCGGTTGATACCATTACAGGTATACTTTAAGGGACTAACTATTCCTACACCCAACTGTTAGCAACAGAGGTAAATGTACATCTACGGATGTCTTCAGTTGAAACTGTTAGTTATCTTAGTACAAAAGGATAACACTTAGGTTATTTATATTATTACCTCTACCTTATGACTCATTCACATAACGGATGGGGTGAATTATTTGAGTATCCTAGTACCAAAGGATACAATTTTCTTATAATAATAATAATAGTAGCACAGTCGAGTCTTGGTAGAAGACAACATTTAGAACAGTCGGGTCTTGGTAGAAGACTACATTTAGAACAGTTGAGTCTTGGTAGAAGACTAAATTTAGAACAGTTGGGTCTTGGTAGAAGACTACATTTAGAACAGTTAGGTCTTGGTAGAAGACTCCCTTTTATAATAGTAGGAATCATTGGTATTTCTAGGGTTTTTCAAACGTTTATAGTTGTTTTACAAACATTTTCATACTTACACGAACTTTCTTTCAAAACATTTTCAAGTCTTTCATTACATATCATGCAAATACTTACATACAAATTAAGACACATTAATACTTATGTTCTCACCAGCTTTAAAGCATATACTCTCTTTCAAAATAACTTGTATCCTCAGATCAGCGATAGACAGGTACCGATGCAAGGTTTAGAGAAGATGCAGTTCGTTCAAGAATTATCTTTCATTTTGATTACTATAGTGTGTATTATAATTTGACAGAACACACATGTATTAAAATTATATTATTAATGCAATGGATGATGTTGTTGCTTGTTTACTACTATAATTTGATAGAACACACGTTTCCGCCGTTCAATGGTTTTGGGGTGTGACACTTGTCCCCTGCATCGGACCGAAGTCCAGAAACTGACTGAGCATAACATAGCATAGTATAAACATATTAACTAGCATAAGCATATATACAACATGCTACATCGGATCGAAGTCCAGAACACATAACACAAAGACATGCTTGAATCACAAAGACATCAAGCACACTGAACTACTGTACCAGACCAAAGTCCGAAACTACTGCTAACTAAACGGGTCGACATTGTGGCCATAGACCCATTCCTACTGGAAGAAACTCACCTCACACTGCAGAAGTCCCGCAGACTCAATCCCACACTTCTGAAGTCCCGCAGACTCGACCTCAGCTGCTAGATGACAGATTCCTAATCTGTCAACATCAAAATAACACCCAATTAATAATTGGGTTTTACTACATAACTATAATTACATACTTTGGATAATTACTACATTACCCCAAGCTTGGCTTACCCAAGCCAAAGGTCCAATCTACAACCCAAAGTCAACTAGGGATCAAAGCCTAACATATGGCCCAATTTTCCAAATTGGGCCCAAATCTCTACATGGGCTTCCCTTAAAGCCCAATTGTCTAGTCCAGTCCATCATGTCCCATTCTAAGGGCCCAATATCATACAACCCTCTAGGCCCAAATTATGGCCCATCTATGGCCCAATTTTCCAAATTGGGCCCAATCCTTCATATGGGCCCTACCCTAAAGCCCAACTAATTACTCTAGTCCATTTGATTATTCTTGGTTGGCCCAACACAAATCCTAAGTGAAATTAGGGTTTCACATAAAATGACAATTAGGGTTAAGTGTTTGTTACTTAACCCATTAAGGGCTTAACCGACTAAGGACTTAATCCATTAAGTCTATTATTACTCAGATTAATTTATGCTAATAATTATTATTTAATATTTTACTTATTAAATAATTCTCGTGTGTGTGTCCCGATAAGTTCTCAAAATTAGGGTTTTCTCACTTAGCCCATTAAGGACTTAATCTATTAATTCCTTTACTCTGCTAGATAAATGACATGGAATTACTGGGCTTAATATTCCATCCAATCTCAATGGCCCAAAAGTGGGTCCAATAAGTATAAGGCCCAATACTCATAATTAGGGTTTTCCACCCAAACGTGGCCCAAAACCAATCTCTAAGCCCATTAGGGTTTGCTAGTGGGGCACCACCTACTACCACCTCGGGTAGTGGTGGTCAATGGCGGCTTTTGGCAGCGGCCCCCACCATACGGTGGTGGTTTGAGTTTCTTTTCATTAATCTTTTGGAACTTACAATTACAATGCTTTATCCAAAATAATCCACACACTCACTTACACACACACTAACTAATTCTCACACTAATTAACACACATACACATACACACAATGATGGCCGACAGCGGTGCTTAGTGGTAACCACCACCTCACGGTGGTGGCAGTGGCTTTCTTGATTTATCCGGCCATCAAAAACCCAATCATTTGTCATTGAAATAGCACACACCCACCCATAAGCTCAGAAAGTAAAACAGCTACCACCTGGAACCATGGTCATGGGGTGGCAGTGGCGTTTGGTAGCAGCTCCCGACAACAACCACCATCGCTGGCTGCCATGGTGGTCCTCCTGTGTTCTCAAGCCAACCCTTCACCCACACATCTCTTCAGCGACCACTGAAACACGCACAAAAATGACATTGGCTGAGATTCTGACACACACGCAAAACACACACTGCACCGGTATCATCAGGATGTGATAGCCATCGGGCGGAGATGGAGACGCTCATGAGGGAAAAAGGAAGCAGAACGAGAGAGAGAGAGAGAGAGAGGGAAAGGTTTACCAATACTGGAGAACATAGAGGAACAGCGACCCCCGACGTCGGCCTTGACGCACGCATCCTTCAACAGCAAAACAACAATGATAGTGCTCCGCTCACTTGGTGGCTCAACTGATCATAAGAATAGCGTAAGTGGTGGTGACGGTTCCTCCGACTCCAACACTCTTGGCGGCCGCCGGTAGAAGTAGAAGAAAAAGAAGGAAGATGGTGGCTGCAGCTCTGCATATTAGGTTTAGGGTTACGAATCCCTTAAATACCCATTCCCATCTAGAAGGTTTCCATAATGGCAACTATAGCCCCTACCCCATAATATTTCTTTCAAACCTAGTCCATAATTTACCTATTTAATCCCGCTTCCAAAGATTCTTTACAATTCAAATCCGAATTTTACGAATCAACCCCTGACTTCATAAATACTTACAAAACTAATCTGGAATTTACACTTTTAACCCTTAACTTCTAAAATTCTTCACAATTTGTTCTGAGAACTTTATTTATTAATTTATTTAAATGAATGGGGCATTACAACTCTCCTCCACTTAAATTATATTTCGTCCTCGAAATCCTTTCTTACTATTCCTTACACGCCTAACCACTCTAATAACACGTTCACCATCCTAGGAACACCCTAGCCTTCTCAGGGTAGCTGTTATCAATCTTCGTGAATCCCTAAAATTTGCAGGCGAACTAATGCCTCGCAACAAGATCACCTCTACTTAATCTGCAATATGTTGTCTCGAGATGGTCCGTATCCATGATAGACCACTCTTAATGAATCGTCATCTATGAATACAGTCCACTTGTCTCTCAGCTGCCTTCTCATCTCCAAATAACTCAAGGATCCCACTAGAAAAACATAATCATAGATCCTCTTATCCCTGTGATTCGCTTATACTTGGCCAAAACTCAGATAATCCCGCTGTGAGTAACTTAGCATAACCCAATCTATATGTGACCCTAATCATACATGAAAATCCAAAATTCCATAACTGCTGGAGACCCAAAACTGTTTGAAACAATGATCTGCCTGAAAATACTAAATTGCCTGAAATACTAGCTGCCTGAAATGTTGAGCTTCCTAAATACTGAACTACCTGAAACACTGATCTGCCTAAAGCAGTATGCTGCCACATGGCTGCTCTCCAAAATCTAACGAGACCTCCTAGTCTCAGTTTGATCACCAATTATCTAAAATACTGGGTCCCAGCCCGACTGCAGAGCCAAAGGACTCCCTACTTAGTTGCCTCATACAACTTCTGAACAAAATCCTTATCTGAAACTAACAGCTACTAGTTATCTTGTCACTGTGGCCCTAGCGGCCTTCTGATCTAACTGATCGATTCCACACGTCGAATCCTGAGGTTACCAACCACAGCTAAACGCAATTGCTACATGACCAATTGTAGCCTTATAAAACAAGCAACCTGTAGCAATTCATTGCTTCCTCAGTCTCGAAACTGCGGTGGTGTCCCCACCGCCCTATCATTGGCTTATCTAGATCTAATCCATCCAGGTAATTCCGAAATCAAATCCATGGATTTCCATATCCTCACTGCTACACCCGAAATGGTGGGTACTACTGCCCTTCCCGCATCCTAACAATGTAGTCACGCTATTTGCCAACCTAGTGAATATTACGGCTACACCTGGAGACTTACAACACTCTATCACTATCTACTGCTAGTGAATGCTATGGTTACTCCTGCAGACTTACAACACTCTAATACTATCTGGCTATTAGTGAATGCTATGGCTACACCCGCAGACTTACAACACTCTAATACTATTAGGCTACTAATGAATGCTACGGCTACACCCACAGACTTGCAACACTCTAACACTATTTGACTACTAGTGAATGCTACGGCTACACCCGCAGACTTACAACACTCTGACACTATCTCATTTGCTGGTTACTGATCCGAACACATCAAACATCGAGCATACACACGACCTAGCATCTAAAACGAAACCCTTGTCCTGACTAGAATCCCCCACCTGATTCCCTAAGGATTGCCGACATTCATTCCGAGAACGCGATCTCATAATGAGCAGGTTTTTCTGAACTTCCATTTCACATTAACCTCAAACCATATAGCTGCTTGAGCTGTGTTCCTTCCAAACAAGGATGCGAAACTTATCCCAGTTTCAAAACTTCTCCTACTTTTGAATCTTTGGATGATTCACCCCCACTTTGATTCAACTAATGTCTTACATCACACAATATTGGAAGGATTCTCAATCCTTCTTACCATTCTATTCCCAATCCACTGAAAACCACGCTTACCATTGCTAGTGTTTCAATACTAACCATTCCAAAAGATCACACAACTTCTAAAAATCCGAATAAATCTTCATTAATAACCCGCTAGACCTAGGAAGCTCCGAATCTCAGTTGGAGACCTCGGAATCTCCCACTGCATCACAGCTTCTATCTTGGCCGGATCGACTAGAATATCCTTCTGATTGAAAAGGTGCCCAAGTAATTGCACCCCGCACAACCAGAACTCGCAATTGGAGAGCCTTGATAAAAGTCTCTTCCTGCTCAAAGTCTTTAGCACCTCCCTCGGGTGCTTCTCGTGATGCTCCCCAGTCTTGGAATAAACCAAGATGACGTTGTACTTCCTAGTCAAGTAATCTGGGGGATTGCTCTATCACTATTCTCTAATGCTTCTCGGTATGCAATTGGCATATGACATCTCTTAAAAATACAATTCAGACACAAACTGAGGATAACTTAGGGTTACACTTACTCAAACCTCTGGAACGAAAGGCTCCCTTGTGCAGTTTCCTGCAAGTGCTGCACCGAATCTGGTCCTGCTGGTCTCTCGAAAGCTAATCTGAAATCTACGGTCTCCTCTCGAGACCCCTCATTATAACCAACTGATTTGGGTCCTTCTTACCAATGTGCTCCAAGTCCATATCCTGTTCTCAAGCTCTAGAAGTCATATCATTCAGGGTCTTGCACCCCGAGATACTCACGATCTCCCTGCTATCATTCTACAGTATGTTTTGATAACTTACCTTCTTAAAATCCTCATTTGCTGCATACTGTGGTACCATATAAGCTCTTTCCTGAGACTTGGCAGTGATCTCTACCACATTCTTAGTCGTCTGGTGGAGATCTAACAACTCTTGCACCAACTGTTGCGCCTCAATCGCCTGGGCACACTTTGCCCAAAATCTGGTCTAAAAGTCATCCCATGACATAGCATTAAGTGCATCATCACTCAACTCACTACCAACTTCTTCCTATCAATCTCGTGCACTATCCCTCTGGAGATAGGAAGTAAGTCATATCTTGTCTCCTCTCGAGACAACGTTTGGTACGAAAAGCGTTGGTGACATCTGTCAACCATCTGCTTCTAACAATGGGGTCCCTAACCCCCATGACAATCTGAAGCTTCACAAACTCTGAATTTCCCGAAACATCAATGTACAGGTCTTTATCATGACTATTATCTCAGTGCAGAATGCACTCGGCCTCTCATCACAAGTCTCTATAATTCCCTCCATGATCACACTGAGGATCACATGAGTCTGGTCAATGATACTGCGCGGAATTCTCAGATGGAATGAACTCCCTCATCTGATCATCAATCTGCCCAGCTCCAGAGTCCGAGCCTGATCCCTCGTCGACCCTAGAACTACCATCTGGTCTACCACGTAGCGTCACTATACTCGGTAATATACCACCACTAACATCACAATGCTCATCAAAACTTGAGGGATCTCACACACTACAAGTTTCATGGATTCATCTCTGCATTCCTTGATTCGAGTACGGATCCTCTGCTTTTAGTAGTACGGTCCCATACTACCTTCCACATCTATCCGTACTTTCCTCAAGTACTGCATCGACTCCACCAAGTCACTTATACTGCAACTGATCTCTGCTACTCTCATCCTAGGCTTGCCCTAGGGAAATATCTGACTCTACCCAATCCAGTCCTCAGTTGCTGAAATCCTCCTTGTAATGCCAATTAGCCATTACCTGAATACTAGCACATGTGGCGAGGCTTAGATAATCCTTCGAGTAAAAGACTCGTCCCTACAATGGTTAGACTCAAACAAGAGTTGCGCAATAGGGCCAAATCTAGCACTCTGATATTATTCAACCCTGATCACATGTGATGTGACGTATTCACCTAATGGCTAACTTCCATCACTCGGAGTCCCACAAAGCACAAAGCAAGCAGCATTCGGACACCAGAAACTACTCAAGCAATTCAATCCTCATAAGGAGAAACTATACTAGCATACAATGTTAAGATCATACAATCAGGCATAACCTAAACAGGCTATCCTACTATTATCTACTCAATACTAGCATGCAATTCTCAATAAGCTGAAACACATATAGCATGCACATAAGGCATCCTCCTAGATCCTTAGTCCTCTTCTAGCCTGCTATTCTACTGAAACTGAAATAGATAATCATAATATAAACTCGTATGGGTAATTTGGGAGTACTTACTTGAGCTTGGATGATTGCATGCACCACACCCTTTTCTCTTTTTAAATTTTCTTTTCGCTTTTTCAAAAACTCCTTTCCTTATACTTTTTCTAAAAATTTTTTCTTTTCTCAAAATCCTTTTGTAAACATGGTTTTTCTCTTGAAAACTTTATACCACTTCCTTAGTCTGAGTTAAGACACACCCGAAAGTGTACCCGAATCCCTCAAACCATGGCTATGATACCAACTTGTAACATCCCAAAAACACTGTCTAAAAATTTCGTTTTAAATTAGTAATAAAACCATATTCATCAAACGTCACATAAGAATCATAAACAATGTATCTCAAATATTATAAAAACTGTCAAGTATATCATAGTATAAACATCCCAGGCTGAACAAATGGTTTTTGCGCTTCAATTTTCCCGAGCTCCTTTTTTGAAAACTGAGTACCTGAAACCAAAACTGAAAACTGTAAGCACGAAGCTTAGTGAGTCTCCCTAAACTATCACATACCATACAATAACATATAATGCACATATTGGGACTTGCCCACTGTATCGGACCGAAATCCGAAAACTGCATCGGACCGAAGTCTGGAAACTAAGGAGGGCCCTTCCCTCTGCATCAGACTGAAGTTCGAAAATTACATCGGACCAAAGTTCGAAACTAAATGGGACCTTGTCCCCTGCATCAGATTGAAGTCCGGAACTAACTGCATTGGACCGAAATTCAAAACTGACTGAGACCTTGTCCCCTGCAGCGGACCAATGTCCGGAAACTGACTGAGCATAACGTAGCATAATATAAACATATCATCTAGCATAAGCACATATACTGCACACTGCATCGGACCGAAGTCCGGAACACATAACACAAAGACATGCTTGAATCACATAGACATCAAGCACACTGAACTACTACATCGGACCAAAGTCCGGAACTACTGCTAACAAAACGGGTTGGCATTGTGGCCATAGACCTGTTCCTAATGGAAGGAAACTCACCTCACACTGCTGAAGTCTCGCAGACTCAATCCCACACTGCTGAAGTCCCGCAGACTCGACCCCAGCTGCTAGATGATAGATTCCCGATCTGTCAACATCAAAATAACACCCAATTAATAATGGGATTCCACTACATAACTATAATTACATACTTTGTATAATTACTACATTACCCCAAGCTTGACTTACCCAAGCCCAAGGTCCAATCTATAGGCCCAAAGTCAACTAGGGATCAAAGCCCAACATATGGCCCAATTTTCCAAATTGGGCCCAAATCTCTACATGGGCTTCCCATAAGCCCTAATTGTCCAGTCCAGTCCATCATGTCCCATTCTAACAACCCAATATCATAAAACCCTGGAGGCCCAAACTATGGCCCATCTATGGCCCAATTTTCCAAATTGGGCTCAATCTATCATATGGGCCTTACCCTAAAGCCCAACTAATTACTCTAGTCCATTTGATTATTCTTGGATGGCCCAACACAAAGCCCAAGTGAAATTAGGGTTTCACATAAAATGATAATTAGGGTTAAGTGTTTCTTACTTAACCCATTAAGGGTTTAACCCACTAAGGACTTAATCCATTAAGTCCCTTATTGCTTAGATTAATTTCTGCCAATATTTATTATTTAATATTTGACTTATTAAATAATTCTCATGTGTGTGTCTTGATAAGTTCTCTAAATTAGGGTTTTCTCACTTAGCCCATTAAGGACTTAATCCATTAATTCCTTTACTCTGCTAGATAAATGACATGGAATAATTGGACTTAATATTCAATCCAATCTCAATGGCCCCAAAGTGGGTCCAATAATTCTAAGGCCCATTACTCATAATTAGGGTTTTCCACCCAAACATGGCCCGAAACCAATCTCTAAGCCCATTAGGGTTTGCTAGTGGGGCACCACCTACTACCACCTCGGGTAGCGGTGGTTAATGGCGGCTTCCACCTTACGGTGGTGGTTTGAGTTTCTTTTCAATAATATTTTGGAACTTACAATTACAATGATTTATCCAAAATAATCCACACACTCACTAACACACATACTAACTAATTCACACACTAATTAACACACACAAACACACACAGCCACACCATGATGGCCGACGACGATGCTTAGCAGCAGGCACCACCTCACAGTGGTGGCGACAACTTTCTTGATTTATCCGGCCAACAAAAACCCAATCATTCGTCATTGAAATATCACACACCCACCCCTAAGCTCGGAAAGTAACACAGCACCACCTGGTGGCACTCGGCGGTAACAACGATGGTCTTGGGGGTGGCAGTGGCGTTTGGCAGTAGCTCCCGGCAACAGCCTCCATGGCTTGCTACCATGGTGGTCCTCTTGCGTTCTCAAACCAGCCCTTCACCCACACATCTCTTCGGCAACCACTGAAACACGCACAAAAACGACATTGGCTGAGATTCTAACACACACACAAAACACACACTGCACCGCCACACATCAGGTGGCTTACGGTGACCCGGAAAAGGGTATCATCGGGACGTGATAGCCATCGGGCGGAGATGGTGACGCTCATGAGGTAAAAAGGAAGGAGAACGAGATAGAGGAAAAGTTTTACCAATACTGGAGAACATAGTGGAACAGCAGCCCCCGACGTCGCCCTTGACTCGCGCATTCGTCGGCTGCGAAACAACAATGATTGTGCTCCGCTCACTTGGTGGTTCAATTGATCGGAAGAATAGCGTAACTGGTGGTGGCGGTTCCTCCGACTCCAACACTCTTGACGATCGCCGGTAGAAGAAGAAGAAGGAAGGAAGGAAGATGGCGGCTGCAGCCTCCATATTAGGGTTAGGGTTACAAATCCCTTAAATACTCATTCCCTTCTAGAAGTGTACCATAATGGCAACTATAGTCCCTCCCCCATAATATTTCTTTCAAACCTAGTCCATAGTTTACCTATTTAACCTCGCCTCCTAATATTCTTTACAATTCAAATCCGAATTTTACGTATCAGCCCCTGACTTCATAAATACTTATAAAACTAAACTTGAATTTAGACTTTTAACCCCCAACTTCTAAAATTCTTCACAATTTATTGTGGGAACTTTATTTAAATGAACGGGATGTTACAATATCACTTTTAATCCTCCAAGGACTAAAAGGAACAAATAAACTTCAACTGATATGCTTGTACTAACTAATCATCAAGTTGTATAAAACAACATGTTTTATAACATCATGTTACTGATGCATTTTCGTACTATCAATGTACAACCAACTCATAGTCAACAAATCATATATCTTGGTTTGAAGACTTATATGATTTTACCGTCTCACGATCACTCAAGATACATTCCATGAAGTGATACAAGTGAGCGTGGGTTGATTCCAATTCTCATAACTTATGAGTACTCATGAATGTTGCAGCAACAATTGCTATGTCTAATACAATTAAGACAAATCTACAAACCCAATTCATAACAATCTTATTTCAATACTTACTTCCAAAGTATGATTGACTGTGGATAGTTTGAAAAATATGATATACAATAACATAATTATTTTGGAAGTCAAAACATGCAAAATGAAACAATAGTAAATGATTGGCACAAGACAGTACCATACTAGTAAATAAAAACACCTTTTAGTTAAACATCAAATGTCAATTACATTTCAACTATTACAGGTTTCGAAAGCTATCTAATTACTAAAACCTAATATCATCCTTCAGCCCAATGCACCTCGCATGCTATAAATGCTTAACCCTGCACAGTCCCTTCGTGAGGGGATCTGCTAGGTTATCATATGAGGAAACCCTCTTTGCCACGATGAGTCCTTCTTCTATTTGATGTCTAATGAAGTGATATTTTCTATTAATGTGCCTAGATCCTGCATGCTAAATCTTTTCAACACCTTATCCAAGTAGGTACTTTGACTAAGTCCAATTAGTCTCTTACTCCTGCCTCTCAATATCCATATCCTTAGGATATAGGCAGCTTCTCCAAGGTCCTTCATAGTGAAACACTTCCCAAGCCAGGACTTAACCTTCTACAAGGTTGGGATGTCATTTCCTATGAGTAGTATGTCATCCACATACAATGCAAAAGAGCTAACTATACTGCCATTAGCCTTAACATATACACATGACTCATCCTTACTCCTTGAAAAGAAAAACTCTTTGACTTTCTCAACAAAACAAAGAATCCATTTGCGAGATTCTTGTCTTAATCAATAGATGGATTTGTCAAGCTTACACAATCTATTAGGGTACTTTGCATCGACAAAACCCTCTAGCTGACTCATGTAAACATCCTCAGCCAACTTTCCATTAAGTAAAGTAGTTTTGACATCTATTTTCCATATTTCATAATCATGAAATGCAACAATGGCTAGCATAACCCTAATAGACTTAATCTTCGCTACTGGTGAGAAGGTCTCATCATAGTTAACTCCCAGAGTTTGAGTAAAGCCCTTCGCAACCAATCGCACTTTATAAGTGTGTATATTCCCATCCATGTCGGTCTTCTTATTGAAGATCTATTTGCACCCAACTATCTTACGACTCGGTACATTGTCAACCAAGTTCCAAACTTGATTGTCATACATGCATTGAATCTCGCTGTTTATAGCCTCTTTCCATTTGGCAAATCCAGGGTCTGCCATAGCTTCCTTGAAGTTGTTAGGTTCATCCAATTTATCAGTGTACTATCACTGATAAATGAATAACCTTCTGTAGTACTATGGAAACCATAATAATAATAATAATCAGGTGTGTTCCTAACTCTTGTGGAACGCCTCAGAGGTACGGACTCATCAATCGGCTCAACAGGAGTTTCCTCCTCAGGGTCATTGCTAGTGTTTGAGGTTCCTTCACCACTTGACTCTTTTAATTTCTTCAAGGTCAATTTGCCTCCCACTGTTTCCTTGGCTTATGAATTCTCTCTCACGGAAGACTCATCTCCTCGCCACGAAGACAACATTGTCACTCGGTCTATAAAAGAGATAACCAAAGGATTTCTATGGGTAGTCGATGAAAATACACCGTTCATTTCAAGGTTCGAGGTTGTCATGAGTCCCGCGCCTCACGAAAGCCTCGCAACCCCAAATCTTGATGAGGTCTAAAGTAGGAACTTTCCCGGTCCATATCTTGTGAGGTGTTTTGGCAACCTTTTTGGTAGGGTCTAGTGTTAGGTCATAATTATGTGGTTTGGGCTAGGCATCTATCTTGTATAGGTCTTGGTGGGATGTTAGAGTGTGTTGTGGTGGTTGTTGTTTGTTAGTGGGTGTGTGCGGCCGCACACGCTGTGTGCGGCCATACACGTATGTGTGGCTGCAAACGCTGTGTGTGACCGCACATGCGTGTGCGGCTGCACACTGGTGTGCTGTTGTGGGTAGTATAAAAGGGTTGTGTCAGTGTGTCAGAAATGTACGAATGAACAATGTATGTGTGACAGGGTGTACTTGACATTTATATGATATAAATGTGTGCATGCTTGTTTTGATTCTTCTTCTACTCCTTCTAACACTCTATTTGATTGCTGTTATCTTATTGATTACTGATTTGGATCCATAGTTTGGGACTTACAATTGGTATCAGAGCCAAGATTTGTCTGCAGATCCTTAATCTATTTTGTCTTCACTTCATCTTTTTCTTTAAGCACTTCTATATAAGAAGTGTGTTGTTCCAGTAAAATTTTCGTTTTAATAAGTTCCTGCTATAGAATACCAATCTCTTCCCGAAGTTCTGACACTGTAGACTTGTCATCACCTGAATGTTCTTCCCTGAAATATATGCCTTTACCCCGAGAGGAAGGGGTTGGACTGTTTTATGCAAGGTGCTTGGCCAATCTGATTGAGGCTTCATCCAGTGAGGGCCGTGTAGGAGAATACTCTAGAATAGAGGATGAACCACCTATCTCAAATATTGTGCTTGGGCCTTCATCTGACTGTAGTGGTGGAGTGACAATAGTAGTAGTGGTAATAGTGGATAAGACCTGAGGTTCATGGCTGGAAATAGGCACTCCCAGAATTGTATTTGATTGACTTCTTTCCAAAGAAAAATGGGAGATTTGGGGCTGTGACGATTCATTAACAAGCGGAGCAGAAGTAGAGAAAGTTGAATCAGAGGGAGGAATCTATGAATTCACATCTCTTTGACCTGAAGAGACCTCCAAAGGCTTGGAAGCAGAGAGAAAAATTTTGAGAGCATTAATTTCTTCCCCAGTCTTGGTTGCTAAAGGAGCAACTTCATTGAACTTTCTAAAACAACTATTGTCAAACCCCGGAAGTGGACCAAACTCTTCATCATCAAGATCAAGTTCAATGTTTGAAGGGAGATCATCACTGATCCCGGTGAAATCTATCTCTTTCAAAAAATCTACATCTTCATTAAGATTCTCATCGCCTTCTTCAAACTGAGTTCCAACTTCCACATTGTGTAAACGACTGTGTTCCTCTGCCACTATTGTTATAGGAGAATCACGAACTTATTCAATCTCTGGCTCTGAAGTTGAAATCACAACATCATCAGTCTCTATGGGATTAGATTGATTTTATGAATCTGATTGATCACTATCTTCAGCAAAAATTCCAAATTTTATTAAAGGGAATTTTCCTTCAAAAACAAACTTTCCACCCCTTTTCTGTTTCATCAATCCAAAAGTACTTGGACCGACAGATTTAAGATCCAATGTCTCATTTCCTCTTTGGAGCTCAAAATGCATGACATTGAAGATAATCTGAAGAAATCTTGGGTACATCAAAAATTTGTCTCTCTTGTTTCCTTCAATATTCAAAACCAATTCGTGCAGGATAAATTTTGAAAAATTAAACTCGATTCTCGAAGCCAAGGTTGTGATGGCTCCTGTGTTGAACAGAGTGATTTCGTTCGCACATGATCTCCTTCTAGAAATACAACTCACAAATACATGAGCTAAATATTTCCAGGAAGGAGGAAGCAGTTTCTTGATGGTAGGAGGGAATGATCCTTCATATCCCATGTGGTCCAGAACGTCTTGAGTTTGATGTACTTCAATTTCCATAGAATACTTAGGCCTGTCATTGATTTGAAGTGATTCCCGAATAACACTTTCTGAGATCAGAATCTTCTTTCCTTGTACAGTTGCTTCAAGATACTTTTCTTCACTGTCATCTTCCTTGACAATTGCACTTCTCCAAAAGTCTTTGATCAAATTCTGATAAATCACCGGTCTAGTCGTCAAAGCATGAACCAGACAACATTTCTTAAGACCATCAACAATGAATTTTAGGTCGTTGTGAGTAGCTGGAGGATTTTAAAGAAAGATTGTTGAGTTGTGCACCTTTACAAATTCAAGTTCTCCCATGTTAATAGATATGAAGCTTAAATTTAGGAAGAAAGATGATTTTTGAGGGGTTTCTATATATATATATATATATATATATATATATATATATATATATATATATATATATATATATATATATATATAGAGAGAGAGAGAGAGAGAGAGAGAGATGAAAGCCGTGTGTGGTTGTGGTTTGAAGATGGTAAATAGTGAAAGATAAAGAGCCGCACACTCATATATGTACTGCTTCATCCTTGGGCTCCTTTTTATTTAAAATTTAAAATCCCAAGCCTAATACTCAAACATTTTCAAAAATAAATCATTTTGAGGATTAAAAAATTTAATTGATTAATTTTTTTGTTTAGTTTAGTTTTGCACATATTTTCTCTCTTCTATGCACAAATTTAGGGGAGAAATAACCAAAAATCCAAAAACAATAGAAAATAAAAAAAAATTCAAAAACAAAAAAATAGAAAATCCAAAAACAATAGAAAATCAGAAAATCCAAAAACATTAGAAAAACAAAAAAAATAAAAAAATCATGTATTTGTGATCAATGATGAGTTGGGAAGCGATATCAACAAGTGATAACGGGCAATCTGAGTCTGTGTAAAGTACCAAAGTTGAATTGTCTAGGCTCTGTGTTCGATGCGCTGGTAGGCACGAAGGATTTAAATGGACTTGACTAGGCAAAGATGAACTTAAGAAATCAAATGACTTGACAAATCTTGACCTAGATAGATCCGTTTAGCCTGACAATATGATGCTTGGATAGGTTGAGTAAGGAGATATACATAAGAATCCACCAGTCACATTAAAGAACCCGTATCTAGAACTGTGGTTTTACTTTTCCTCAATGTACGGATTCTGTCCTTAATTCCGGTATTGATGGAGTGACTGGGGAATTCCGATAAAGTAGGCATGTAGAAAATTATTTTCTTTCTTTCTTACGGTTAGTCATATGTTTCCTCCTCTATGTTATTGGAAGATATCCGACCTGGACTGCAACATATGTAAATCTATTTCACTGTATCTTATATCTATGAAATTCTTCCTATCTGTTAGCCATGTGTTGTCTCCTTTGTATGATTAACAATCCGACCTGGTACACAACATATGCAACCTTCTACTTCTCAATCCCTCTAAAACTATAATTAATCATAATCTAAATCTATCCTCTCTATGAATAATAGTCTGCTCACCTAAAGTAAGGAGTATCTCGGAAGTTCTTGATTATTGGGGTATATCAGGAAGCGGGAAACATGTTCTAGTACATATAAAATTGAACAATTCTAGATTGTCGGTAGATCTCTTTGCTCAACTTAGGTGGAAAACAATATCCTTGGTCATCGTCAGATGAATGGTCCTTAGGAAGTTTTATCTAGGAACATAGGATCAACTTGTCTTGTCACTTATAGCATGTCCAAATTTTGTCATAATTTTTCGTGTTTAAGTAGACCACAATACCAGCGATCGACCAGATCTATTCATGAAAGGGGAAGGTACTAACAAATGGATTAAGACTGTCTAACAACTTTGATCCCAAATATTTTTGTTTTTGTTAAATTTGTTCATAGTTTTCCTCTATGCACAAATTTAGGGGGAGAATTAAAAAAAAATCAAAAATCAAACAAATATTAGAAAATTAAAAATCCAAAAATAGTGTTATTTCTTGTTCAGAAAAATCAGAAAATCCAAAAATATTTTTGTTTCTGTTTTTATTTTTCTAGAAAATATAAAAAAATTCCAAAAATATTGTGTGCTAATTTTTCTTTTAGTTTTGTTTTTATCTTTTAGTTTTGTTTTTTCTTGAAAAGTGAATTCAGATTTAGATAAGACTCGTGGAGACTGTATCGAGATTTCCTGAGCCAAGGCTTTATCCGTGATCATCGAAGAATTCTAATTCGAAGGAACAAGAAATGAAGGTTGTTCTTTCAACATTCAATCTGTCAACCCCAGAAGCAAGGTCAAGCCGTGATTGAAGATTATGTGATAAATTGCATTGAAGCCTCCTCAATCAATCTGATGCTATCTATAAACCTGCTGAAGTGATCCAGAAGATTCGTTCTCTCTGTTCTCTCTGAAGATTCTCAAGCTGAAATCACCATCTTTTATGAATCTCTACAAGAAGCCTCCTCACCCAATGTTCGTTCAATGTCAAATTCTGCAGAAATCCCAACTACTCAAGATGAAGTCATTTGCTGAAGATTCATATGTTCATCTTTATGCTGCGAAGAAATTTGAAGATTAATGTTGAAGCCAAGCTCCCAATGAAGATTAACAAGAAAAGCCAACTACTTTTTAGGGGAGTTTGTTGGGCCAATTAGAAAAGAAATCTATAAACCAAGGGGGAGATTGTTGGGTCAAAAATATGGTTTATACTTTGCTTTTCTAAGAAAATATATTTTTCTGTAATTTTGTGGTTGTGTACGGCTGCACATGTGTGTGCGGCCGAACACCCTGTGTATGGTTGCACACGTGTGTGCAGCTATACACTTATGTGCAGCTGGTGGCCCATGTCTCATATATATAGGGTGAAGAATGTATGGCTAGAAGAAAGAGAGAGGAGCATGTTCTAGAGAGAAGAATAGTGTGTGTGAGAGAATCTATGTATATGGAGCATCACTCAATTTATTGAATACATCATTAGATTCATCTTAATTCTTCTTCTCCTTCTCTTCTATTTGATCTAACATCATCCAATTGATTGGGATTCCGCACCATCAATTGGATCTGATTGATACACAAGCAATTTTGGGGACTTACAATTGTTGTGTAAGTGTGCAGTCACACACGTGTATGCGGCTACACACGTATGTGCGGCTGCACTCATGTGTGTGTTGGAGTGGGTAGTATTTAAAGTGTTGTCAGTCTGTCAGTAAGTACGAATGAACAGTGACGTGTATGTGTGTACTTTCATGGTGTACTTGATATTTATGAGTAATAGATGTGTGCATGCTTGATGTTATTTCTCTTCTACTCCTTCCATACTCTATTCTGATTGTTATTACCTCATTGATTACTGATTTGGATCCATAGTTTGGGTCTAACAATTGGTATCAGAGCAATTGTTAGTCCCAAACTATGGATCCAAATCAGTAATCAATGAGGTAAATTGTTAGGTCATAATTATGTGGTTTGGGCTAGGCATCTATCTTGTATAGGTCTTGGTGGGATGTTAGAGTGTGTTGTGGTGGTTGTGGTTTGTTAGTGGGTGTGTGCGGCCACACACGTGTGTGCGGCCATACACGTGTGTGCGGCCGCAAACGCTGTGTGCGGCCACACATGCTGTGCGCGTCCATACATGTGTGTGCGGTCGCACATGCTGTGTGTGGCTGCACATGCGTGTGCGGCTGCACACTGGTGTGCTGCTGTGGGTAGTATTAAAGGGTTGTGTCAGTGTGCCAGAAATGTACAAATTGTATGTGTGACAGGGTGTACTTGACATTTATATGATATAAATGTGTGCATGCTTGTTTTGATTCTTCTTCTACTCCTTCTAACACTCTATTTGATTGATGTTATCTTATTGGTTACTGATTTGGATCCATAGTTTGGGACTTACATCTAGATTAAGGATATGGGTGGCAATCTCTAAGGCATACCCCCAGAAGGAGATTGGTAACAAAGCTCGAGTCATCATGGAACGAACCATGTCTAACAAGTTTCAATTGCGCCTCTCAACCACACCATTCAGTTGTGGTGTCCTAAGAGGTGTCAATTGTAAAACAATTCCACATTCATTAAGATAGTCAAGGAGCTCAATACTAAGATACCCACCACCCCATTCGGATTGGAGCATCTTTATCGTCCTGCCCAATTGATTATCTAGTTCTTGTTTAAACTCTTTGAATTTCTCAAAGGTTTCTTACTTATGCTTGATTAAGTAGACATAACCATATCTACTGTAATCTTCTGTAAAAGTTACATAGAAGCAGTTAGCATCCCTTGTGGTGGTTCTAAAGGGTCCACACACATCTGTCTATATAAGATCCAACAAACCTTCACCCCTAGCATAAGTACCAATGAAGGGTGACTTATTCATTTTTCCAAGTAAACAAGATTCACAACTATCATCTGACTTTAAGTCAAATGACTCCAAGACTCCAGCCTTTTTGAGTTGGCCTATGCACTTCTTATTGACATGTCCAAGATGACAGTGCCAACAGGATGCCTTATCCAAACTAGCAGAAGAATCAATATGTAATACATTATTTGCTAAGTTGACTATAACTGAAACAATTTCATATACACCATTACAAGGTAATGCTTTAAAATAAAAAAACACCATTATAAAAAGCATTAATACCACCACATTCATTATCATATGAAAAATGAAATCCTTGTTTGTACAAACCATGAAAGGAAATAATATTTCTCTCCATTTCAGATGAGTAACAAGATTTATTCAAATCTAATATCAACTCAGTACTAAGCAATAAATAATAAACTCCAATCTTGGTGGCACGTGATGCTTTGCTATTCCCCATGATCAAGTTTATCTTGCCGTGCTCTACATCCTCACTTCTTTTTAGGCCTTGCAAATCAGAACAAATGTGAATTCCACACCCTGTATCAAGGACCCAAGAATTAGTATGTGGTGAGTTATTAGACAATATAGTGTAATACCTGCATGGGTGGGTTTAACTTTCCCATCCGTAACATCGTGCAAGTACTTGGGGCAGCTTCGCTTCCAATGCTCCTTTTCCTGAAAATAGAAGCATTGTGCATCTTTCGGGTTGGAAGATGGAGTTGTAGAACCACCTTTGTTTCCACTCGAAGAGGAGTCATCAAGAGACTTTCCTTTAGTTCCTTTCGAAGGGGTCTTCCTATTTTTCCCTTTACCTTTCCCGATTGCCAGAACAAGGGCGGTAGTAGGAGTGGTAACAACATTCTTACCTTTGAGACTACTTTCAGCAGTCCTCAAAAGTCCTTGAAGTTTGCTAAGTGTGACCTCCTCCTTGTTCATATGATAGGTCATGCAGAACTAGTCATAATAGGAGGGTAATGAGTGTAGAATGATATCTATCGCTAACTCCTCATCAAAGTTCACATTAATTTTAGCAATCGGTCCATGAATGTTTGCATTTTCTGCAGGTGGCCCGTGATGGACCCTCCATCCTTCATTTTTGTTGTTATCATAGAGGTGATAATTTCATAGCTTTCTTGACGAGCACTCTGATGGTATCTATCCATCAGGTCTTGGTGCATCTCATAAGGGTAGAAATATTCATAGGATTTCTGGAGTTCTGCTGTCATGGTAGCTAACATGATACAAGATATCTTAGTGGCATCATTCTCATGGGTAGTGTACTCAACAATCTCCTCAGGAGTAGCAGACCACTCATCGATGACCTTAAGATCCTTATCGAAGACATATTCCTTGTCCTCATAACGAGTGACCATCCTTATCTTCCCAATCCAATCATTGAAATTAGTTTAATCAAAGATGACTCTCCCACAAAGGTTCATGAGAGAGAAGGAGCCACTAGGGTTTGAGCCAAAAGCATTGTTTGATGACATCTGAAAAGTAAGAAAGACAAGTTTAGATTAGATAAAGAATCCTTAATAAGACACCCAAATGAAGTATAAAGGCTAGGACCCAACATAATATTTTATAATTTGGAAGAGGGATGCCGTAATCCAAGCTACAAAATATTTGAATGTAGGTAAATGACGATTTACCAATTTCCACCATGAAAAACGAAATAGATTATTAGGTTTTAATTGGATTGAAACTCCTAAATCTTTTGAAATTCATTGAACAATCCAATGACATGTTTAAATCTCGATTATGCCCTTCAAGTTTATGATTGGGATACCGAGGATCACAAACAAGGTGTGAATAACCATGCAAATTAACTTTGTATTCCTAATTTTATCACCTAATCCATGTGCTGATTAACTACACACACTCCACCGATCTATAATAAACCTTAAGCCACACTTTTCCACCCTTGTTACTACAAGTTAGTGTGCTGGTTAACCACATACGCTCCACTAACGACTTAGCAAGGTGCAAAGTGTAATTTCATGGGTTAGCATCAAATTCACATTATCCTAAAGTAACTAAGATTGAGAATTTAATAAAAACATTTAGTTACTTTATTATCACTATACTTTTAATGAGAATTATAGTCTTTATCCTACCCGTTCGGTAACGACCCTCCACCAGTCAAGGAAGCGGTGGGTGAGAGTGGACACCAATTAAGCTACCATTTTATAGGCAACAACCTTATACCCCCTTATAGACCGGCTTCGTGAATTAGGCCTACTAACGGTAAGACTGACTTGATCTTATATATATATATATATATATATACATATATATATATATATATATATATATATATATATATATATTATTAACTTATAATACTATAAAGTATAAGGGTTGAATTTTAAACTTTTATAATTCAAGGGTTTGGAATTAAAGTTTTCTAAAGTGACTTTACAAATTCCAATACATGAGGGCATGTTTTGAAACTATTCAAAACCTTTCATTTCTATAACTTATGAGTTAAAATGATTTTAATGGAAAAGACTCTTGGAATTTTATAAGTTCTGGACAAGTTACGGAGTCCATTAAAATGCATTTAGATCAACAATTGAACTAACAAGCATGTCAAATAATTTCTATGATCTAACAAAACTCATAATCATGCATAATTGAAATCAACAATTTTCAAGAATCATATGAACTTAATATAAAACTTGAAACTTTGACAATTATGTTAGAAATTAGATAAGCACAATCATTACCACATCAAAAACAGGTTTAACAATTTAAAAACAGTTTAGGGTAATGATCCTAGTCCACTTTCGGCATTAAAACTCGAAATGCTGCACTCAGGGTCTCCGACTCGTCGAGTGCATGAACCAACTCGACGAGTCGGATGAAATTCAACATGGACTCGTCGAGCCCCCTCATGCACTCAGCGAATTCACTGAATAGTGTGCAGAAAAATCGATTTTTTTAGCAAGTTGCATCAAATATAATTAAAAACAAGCCTAGGATCTGATACTATTGATGGGTTTTGAGCATTATAACACTCTTATGGTGTACATGCAACCCTAGAAACCTTAGATCTATGTTTTCTCTATTATACATGCAAACTTTCATTTTTCCAAGGTTTCATCCTAATTAGCATATCATGTGGTATATGTAATAGAAAAAAAAACTAGTAGAATGACATACCTTTCTTGTAGCTTTGATTCCTTAAGACCTGGTGAGCCTAGCACCCCAAATGTGATGCCTCAAATGCTTCACACAACAGCACTAACAATTGGAATAACTTGAGAGAAGATTATTATGCACCAAAATCAGCTAGCCCTCACTTGTATCACTTAAGTCCAGATTTTACAAGCATGAGGCTTCTTTATATAGTGTGCACATTAGAGTTACACCATGTAACTCATGACCTTCCATATTCCTCATGATCCATGGGTTTAAACCTCTGTGGAGTATCCATGGGTCACCACATGGGTTTAGCCCAATCATGAAGAACTATGGATCATAAACCCACTATATAAGAATGAATGATTTACCAAAGCAATCCCCATTTATTTAATTAGTCTCTTTTAATCACAAAATTAATTCCAAACTAATTCTTGATCAATACTAATTAAATAATTCATATTAATATATCAAAACTTATAATATATTAATAAACCATAAATATCCTCTTCTCACAAAAGTCTATCCAAATTGTTGTGATGCCATGCAACCTAAATGGACCATGCCAAATCAGCTCAAGTACATACCAAATATAGTTATGGAATTAGATACCTTATCCAACATAGATACTTTGGGAATATTACATTACTTTTACAGAATTCATTACACAAAACGAGAACATACATACAAACTATAATAGGTATAGTTTGGAATACATTACACTGCTTTAATGCTTCATGAACATTATATAGAAACAAACATATAAACTATGGTAGATATAGGTTATTACATACAATACCATTTTCCGAGTACAAGAGTACAATACTAAATAATTATTGAAGTATAATTATTTTACACTACAAGGTTATACATACAGTTTCAAGTATAAGAGAACCTTATAACACTACATGTAAACTAGTTAATACAAGGTTGTGAGGAACTAATTCAATTGTATCTTCCAGGGGATGGAACTAAATCCTATACAATATCACCAAAGTATCCTAGAGGGAGAGGGTGAGATTTTTTTATAGATATATACGGCATTGACAATCCCACAACTGGACTGTTAGCTACAGTTAGGCCGACAGGCTTGGTGTGACAAATGTCATACCATTCTGACGCCTAAAGAACGTCGTAGAGGTCAATAGGCCACATCAAGCATGGCTATACCAAACTCATAAGAATATAAACTAACCATTTTTACGGGATTTCATTTCTTCAAAGAGTTTTATTTTCATTAATAGAACTGCTATACAATACTACTAGAGGATTCCAGGAAATACAAACACTTGGTTTTATTTTAAGTAATAAAACTACTATACATTACTGTTGGTGTCTAGGGATTTCATAGAAAGATTTTCATACAAAAAACAATACTATACATTACTGGTGGTATCCAAGGATTTCATACAAAGGTTTCATACAAAACAATACTATACACTAATACTGGTGGTAACCAGGGATTTCATATAAAGGTTTTCATACAAAACAATACTATACAATATGGCTAGTGGATTCTAGGCATACATACAAAGATATTCAAACAAGGGTTCTTATCAAACACTACTACAATATACAATTACGTAATACAGTAACAAACATACATTTTGGCCTTATGGTCTAAGACTACTTTTCACTACTAAAGAAAATATTGGATTTTTTTTTTGTGAAACATATGAATATTTTTAAAGAATCAAAGACAATATTTCATTACAAAAACATTCTTAGGAACTCACCACTATACATGACATCCTCTGCCTCCCTAACATTTTCGTTGTCTCGGTTTAGGGGTGTGACAGATTGGTATCAGAGCATTGTTTATAGTTAACTAAGTATATCAAACCTTACATGATATACAACTATAAACACTAAGGGCCGAAGCGCTCTAAACTAAAAGTATACTTTTAATGTCTAAGTATTTTTTAAGAAATATACTTATACTACATACATACATACCAGAAACAGTAGCGCGAGAAGAACAAAACAAAAGTATTTAGATGTTGGACACTGTGGTTAAACCTAGAAAGTTATGTAATCATATCTGGGATAAATATAGCCTGATCAACTATATTTATTTAAGATAAGACCAACATGTGTTTAGGAGTGATAGTGGTGTTGCAAAAAATCGAAAACTTACCGAACTCTATACAAAGGAAACACTAGAACCGAACATACATTTAAAATACAATAGGAGTATTTTATAGCACTATAATACTAGAGCCAAACACATTGTACATATTTCATTCTAATTGTTGCTATTAAATTCTCGACGATTGTTAATTTGTATTAGTAGAATTTCACTGTAAATCGCATAATAGAACACTGTAACTGTCAAGATAAGATATACCTTGTTCAATATCACCTGACTCATGACCACTATAGAGGACATATCAACATTTTTCTCTTAAGTTATTTTAGATAAAGATGCCAAAGAGGAAGTCCATTAGAAAGAACAACAATCCACCACCGCTGCTACCTCCTCAATACGATCCTGTTGTCTTTCAAATAGTAGTAACAACCGATGTGGCTGCCGCTATGTCACAGATCAATGCAAGTAGCACTAGCGGGTCGGGTAGTGGAGCCAACCCATCTAACCTCGATAATAGTCATGGGTACCCGAAGGAGTGTTCATACAAGGACTTCACCAACACCAAACCTCGATCCTTTGGTGGCACTGGAGATGTCATTGCACTAACCTATTGGTTCGAGAAAACCAAATCAATATTCAAGATTTGTACGTGCCCCAAGTCTAACAAAGTGAAGCTTTCAGCATACACCTTCACCGATAGAGTACTAAGTGGGTGGAACAGCCAAGTCAAATCCATGACTCTACCGATAGCTAATGCTATGAGTTGGGACGATTTGAAGGAACTGAAGCTTGCTGAATATTGTCCACGGGGCGAGATACAAAAGCTAGAAGAAGAGCTCAAGAGTCTAAAGATGAAGGTCTCTAACATTTCTGCTTACATTACAAGGTTTAGTGATCTAGATCTCCTATCCCACGGGATGGTCACCCCGGAGAGCAAGAAAGTAGAGAGATTCATATGGGGACTAACTCCCCCGACACAAGGAAATGTCTTAGCTGCCAACCCACGCATGTTTGACAGTACCAAATGTCTGGCACGTACAGTAATAGATTGTCAAGATCTCGTGTCATCCACTCCCGAACCACCTAAAGATAATTGTGGGAAGAAGAAGTTCTGGAACAAACACAAGGGTCAATGATCGTAGGAGCCCTCCAAGAAACAACAAATAGTGGCAGTCCATGATGCTACCATTCCTTCTACGGTCCCCACTACTCAAGCGCCTACCAGTCGATATGTTGGAACCCTCCTGAGGTGAGACAAATGCAACTTCCATCATCACGGTCCTTTCCATGATATGCAATGCACTAACTGTAGCAGAAAGGGTCACAACCCATTTTTGCAAGGCACCAACCCAACCAACCAATCAGGATTCCGAATTTTGATTAGGCTAAGCTTACTATGGGTGTCGAGAAATTAGGCACTACAAGATGGATTTCCCCAAGGCAAGAAATGTTGGCAACACGGGGAGGGTGATAGCAATGGTCCAGGAGGAGGCAGTCACTGTTCCCACAGTAGTCACGGGTACGTTCCTCCTCAACAACTCTTATGCATGCATTCTCTTTGATAGAGGTGCAGAGAGGAGTTTTGTTAGTCATAAATTTAAACACATACTCAAACACAAATCCCAACCACTAAACGAAACATTCAATGTCGAGATGGCTAACGGAAAGAAAGAGAGCACTAACAACATATTCATAGGTTGTACCCTCACTCTAAACGATCATTCCCTTCCAATCGAAATTATGTTGGTTTCCATAAAAAGCTTCGAAGTCATCATTGGCCTGGATTGGTTGAGCCCCAATCATGCTGATATTCTATGCTACGAAAAAGCCATCTGCCTCAATTAGCCAAATGGCAAAGCCCTTGTTATTTATGGTGATAAACTCAGCACTAACATTCACATCTTTCCGTGCATCAAAGCCCAAAAATACATTCGAAATGAGTGTCACACATTCTTAGCTCATGTAGTCAATGAAAAACAAGAAGTTAAAGACCCCGAGAACATCCCCGACGTCTGCTACTTTCCGGAAATTTTCCTCGAAGATCTCCCAGGAGTTCCTAACGAACGCCAAATTGAGTTTCAAATCGACTTGATTCCTGGAGCTACCCCTGCAGCTAAATCCTTGTATTGTCTAGCACCGGCAGAAATGCAGGAACTATCCAGCCTGCTAAACGAATGTAACATCGTAGATTCGAGCTAGTCAATTTAAAGATAATAGGGGTAAAAAACGATTTTTCAACAAAATATTATTTAAAATAAATAATCTTAACCAAGTTGTAGAATATGTCTCAAGGGTTCTGCACATCAAAAGAATGCTGAAATCCGAGTTTTAACGAATAAGTTATGGTCCGTCGAAGTTTACTGTAAAACCGACACGACACCGAGAGACGTAAATATTGAATTTATGATGGAGGACTTTTTACCCTTAGAAATATAAACAAAAGTTTTAGTATACATTGAACCAAGAACATACAGAAAAAGAACGCCCAAATTTGACTTCGTATGACGAAGTTATGAATTTTCTAAGATTTGGGTTAACAGTGCACAACCAGAAACTCGAATTTTAGATCGAGTGGTTTTTGGCCTACGCGACCTAAATGAGAATTGAAGATCTCATTAATACGAACTCAACAGTAAAAATACAGAAGAAAACAGAGTTCGTATGTAGAAGTTATGAATTTTACGCGAACATTTAACAGTATAATCTCCTCGTACGGTTAAAGATCGACCGAGAATTATCTAACGGAGTCAAAATAAAAGTTGTAGATCTTATTTTTACCTACGCGTGGATATAAAGAACGTCAAAAACAGAGCTCATATTTGAAAGTTACGGATTTTAGAAGTCGGAAGTGTGTTGTATGAAAATGGTTGACGTGGCACAATCTTGGCCATTGCTTTCTCCCTAAGTCTTGCCACCAGATGGTGACATGTGGCACCAAGTTCAGTCATATTTCAACCAATAAATATAACCTCTCCTACCCTCATTTTCTTCACACCTTTCTCATTATTTCTTACCTTTACTCTCTCTCTCTAGAACCTCTCTCTAGCCCCGAAACCCCTCGAAAAGCCTACGGAACCTCCCTAACACAAGGCGGAAGCCCCGGAGTGCTCGACGGCTCCGAGAAGAAGAAATTTTTGGCTCCGGAACGCTGCTCCAATCAAAGCTTGATTTTCTATAAAACCCGCTGTAAGTGAGCTACGTCTAAACTATTTTTAATATAGCTTTTATTTAATTATAGTAACGTTATTAGGAACTTATAATAAGTATTTGGGCTATTATTATGTGTTATATAAGTATTGTTTAATGCTTATATAGTAGTAATAATAGATAGAATATTAATTAGTCTCGGCGAATAATAGACTAAACTCTAGTGGTAATAATACTAGATTTTGTCGAAGGAAATTATCTTTAAGAGGCGAAGCGCTGTCTGAGTTCGGAATCACCACCTTTTCAAGTGAGTGCATGGTCCCTTTTATCTTACACATACATATGAAGTATTTTATATAAACTACGTGTTATGTGTGCATATTATTTGTATACTTGCTATCTATGTTGGATGAATGATTTTATAAGAGTTTTATATTATTTAAATTGTATATGTATTTATATCTACGTAATATGTTGGGTAAAACATGGGTAGATGAAATATGAGTTGGATGATAAGTTAAGAGGTGATATAGACCACAAGGTAAGGGTGAGAGGTGGATGATGTGAGAAGCCTTGTTCCTAAATGCTGGCCTCGTCATCTAGCAGAGTATGCATGATAACCACGGGCTATTCTAGACAGTCCAGTGGAACACTAGCAGACTCGCAATATGTAGGTGTGGTGAACGACGTGTTCACTGGTGTACTCTAAAAACCCGTTGACATGTATTGCGAGTGGACTCTCGAAAACGATACTGTCAATAAACGAGATAACCCTAGCAGTTGTGCTCAAAGGACAATATTGGAAGCTGCTCCTCACATAGAATGTCACAATTCTGGCAGCTATGCCTAAGTGATAGAACTAGCAGTTGTGATTGACAACTATGTTATTGACAACGATGGACTTCTTACCTATTCCTTAGGATAATCCTTAGGAATGAATGAATGAGAAATAGCTGATTTTTAGGGTATATCCTTAAGAGTAAAGAAGATAATGGGGATGAGTAATTGGGTTAACTGTTTGATGATTAAACATAATAACTATATTATTGTGGGTTGAAAACCCTATGTACTCACCAGGTTTCGCAACCTAACCCACTCAGTTTATTTATATCACATGTGTTGATATGAAGTCACATTACACTAAGAGATTAAGGAGATATAAATCACTAGTGATAATGAATGTAAGTTCTATTTATGTTTATGTTTCTGTATTGACGATGACATCCCAAATGTTTTAAAATGAATAAAAATATTTTTCTTCGGAAATGTCCTGATAATGTATTTATCATGTTTCACTGGGAACAAATTCCGCACATTTTTATTAAAAAGAGGTACTCTGATTTTTATAAAGCATAAACAAAATCAGTGACGTCCCAAAAATTTCCATTCAGTAAAACCATCCACTACAATTGAAGTCAAATCTGTATCTTCTAACTTTTAAACTTATGGGATAAGTTTGAGTGTTTTTAGGTTAGTGCTCCAGAGGATATCAAGAGAGAGGATACACTAGGGGTTAATATGTTGCAATAAGTACCCAAACCTTCAAGAGTTTGGAATATTACAGTCCAAAAATCATATTCGGACCAGAAACCCTCAAGGCTATATAAAGAAAACTTAGCCATTTTGGATTCATTTGTGACATTTCGAGCTAGAGAAAAGCCGATTTCTCTCTCAAGGATCTTCACCCGATCACCCCCAATTGTGAGTACTTCAACCTAGAGTGTATATAAGTGTGTTATATGCCTTAATAACATGAAAAATCAAGCCAAAACACCAAGGAAATGGTGTTCACGGCCCAAGATCTTCTTGGACCGTGAACACTAAATCTAGGGCCAAAGTGTGCCCAATGTCCCCCTCAACCTTGGAAACCAAACATGGAACAACCCTTGACATGTCTAGGCCTTAAAAACATTAAGATTCAAGGGCTAAAAGTGAGTTCACGGCTAAGGATGCTTTTGGGCCGTGAACTCCATTTTATGTGCCAATGTGCCCTAAATGCCTTCCTTAAGCCAAGAGACTAGCCTAGCACTTTACCATGATGTGTTTAGGACTCAAAGAAATCAAAATACCATCACCCATGGGTGATTACGGCCGCAAACACAAGCCAAAATGGTCCAAGGGCCGAAAACTCAAGTTAGGGGTGTTTTGATGCCACAAACACTTCCTAAGGCTTATGCTTGAATTTAGGATGCTTCTTTATGACCTTTAGGACCCTCATTAACATAAATGTCCATGAGTTTATGGTAGTAAACTCATTTGGGCCGTGAACTCCTCAAAAACTCCATAGAAGGTGGTATTTCTCATCCTAGGGTAGAGCTAATGTCCCTAAATCACCTCCTAGCCTTCAAACTTGCACTAACCCATGAGTAACCATGAGTTTACGGCCATAAAATCCCTTGGGCCGTGAATGCATGGTACTAAACTCATGTGATTGTCTTTATACCTTCCTATGTTGAATGACATGTGATTCCAACACTTGGTCAAGGTGTTTCCTAGTCCCGGAAGGTGTTTCCTTTCATATAGTTGTTATAAACACTATATTCATGTCAACATGTGTCCTTATATGTCATTTAGGACTTATTGTGTCTCGGGACTTCATTCATGGAACTTCTCATCCTTACACACATACCCGTTTGAATCACCCACAGTAGGTGAGTTCATAACTCGTAATGAATCTTTTATCTATTTTAACTGTTTTAAGGGGGGAATACAAGTTGAACACAATGATAATTGTGTAAATGTTTGTTATAAGCATCTTTCAAAATGTTACTTATGTTATTTATAAGTTTTCAATACATTTCGGAACTCTTTTAAAAGGTTATGTTACTTTATAGTTATACAAAACTCCGTTTTTAAAGTATAAGCATAACTTGGTAGATAAATGAGTATTTTCAGTAACAGTCTAGGTAGAACATTAGTAAACTATTATAGGTACTATTCATTACTTCTAGTACAATGAAGCACACAAAGAGTCAGTTCAGTTCACGAGTCTATACTAATGGTATACGTTTACATAAATATGTTTACATAGATACGCTTATGTGGAATACTTTTACATAAGTACAATAACAATACATGATAACGGAACAGAACATAATAAGGTGATATAGCATGGAACGTTTTCAGGATCTAACTATACCAATGAATCACTTCTACATTAGTCATAGTTATATTGGGTATACATGATCATAGTAATGTGGATGTTCGTGGCTTGTACTCATGCAGCGGTCACGTAAAGTTCCTAGAATCTCTTGACAAGGGAGCATCTAGCATAGGATCTAGCCATCACATTATGCCTTAAACGTCAAATAAGGCACAATAGTACATAAAGTAGTCACTTATTACAAATGCTATAGTACTTACCCTATCATCACGACAATTACAGAAGGATATAATATTCTAGTTACAAAATTATTAATACCTTTACCATGTGTCTTATTCATAGGATCGATATGGTAAATTAGATTTAATTAATAATAGTCTTACAGTCGAGTCTTGGTAGAAGACTACTTTCAAAATAGTAGAGCCTTGGTAGAAGACTACTCTCAAAACGGTCGAGTCTTGGTAGAAGGCTACTTTTAAAAGTTTAGGACCATAATGCTAACGTTATGATTCCTTAATGTATACACTATAGGATACATATATGCTAAGTAGATCCCGACAGCTAATAGGATGTGTGCTCTTCGCTGTATATCCTGTTCTTGTTGGATGTGGGATTGCACCGAGGTCACCCAATCTATTATCTACCCAATATATATATATATATATATATATATATATATATATATATATATATATATATATATATATATATATATATACACTTAGTATACATTAAGTCATCATAAGGGTACCAGGTATGGATCAGGTCATAGGACACAGAGTCAACGCATAGTTATTCTAGTACAAAACTTACTTTTCAAAGTCAGTACTTTTGGTATACAAAACTAGCGATTTCCCAGTTAAGGGCTTAATCCATTTTATTAAGCCAGTACAGTTTTAAAGACTTTAAGTGAGTTAACTATATAACACCTTAGTTTATACACCATGTTTATATATAAGACTAATATCCAATAGATAGTTAAATGTGTGTCTTCCCCCGACGTCCTGTTCCTGTTGGATGTGGGCTTAGGGAAGATTCCCCCAATTAACTATCTACCCGATATCAAATTATATATAGCAGTATAAACAAAGCTATTATAAAAGTAATCACCATAGTCAATGTTTTACTATAAGAAATATAGGTTTTCTTAAAAGAACTCTCCATTAGATATAAAGGACTCATTAAAAATAACTCCATGAGTAACAAGTGAGTACACTAAGGTTATATATGACAACGATGTAACAACCTATGGAATGTGTGCGATCCGCCTTACTTACTGTACCCCTTTGGGTTTTGAGTTGAGGGCAGATGCGCACAATCGATTGTTTATTTACTCCAAGTATATATAACTTGTACCCACTTAGTACGCATAGAAAGGCTTGTAGTGTCATTTTACTTATCTTCCATTAAAGTAGGAAATATAGGATTTTCTAAAGGAACATGCGAACTTTTCAAAACAGAACTTACAGCTTACATCACTTTTACATATACATTTTTGCACATCTTACAGCTTACATCACTTTACATATACTTTTTTCAACATTTTACAGATTACTCATATCACTAAAATCTTATGAACTCACCAGCTTAATTGCTGATCAACTCTTTCAAGTAACTTGTATTCTCAGGAGACTATTAGACAGGTGCTCGTGCTGGGAATTTAGAAGATAGAGCATTCAGCTTCAAGTCTTGTTTTGTTAATTGTTTATGACTTCTATGTTTTGTGAACACACACATTGTAAAAAATTTCTTTCTAAATGAAATGGTTGTTCATTACTTGCTTACCATATACCTATCTACTGATACTTGACATGGTGTCATCCACCCCCGAATGTTTCCGCCGTTCCGGTTTTTGGGGTGTGACAGATTGGTATCAGAGCATTGTTTATAGTGAACTTAGTATATCAACCGATAAAAGATATACATCTATAAATGGATTGGGGCTTAAGTGCTCTGGATAATGATATATTTTAGAGTATAACTACAAGTTATAAAAATATACCTACTTGCTCATACATGTACATAAGAGAACTAGTTTTACGAGGAGAACAGAACTAAAAGTATTTAAAGGTTGGACACGGTCGTCAACCTGAACAGTTATGTAATCATAGCTAGGATCAATATAGCCTGATTAACTATATTCATTCGAGATGTGACCGACATGTGTTTAGGAATGATGTGGTGTTGCAACAGAGTTAAAACTTACCAAAACACCAGCCAAGAGAACGCCAGAACAAGTACAGTTAGAGTTAGAGTACTATGGGGGTATTCTATGATTCGATAACGCGATAACAAGTTTAGAACATACCAAGTACATTACATTAGAATACTATAGGGGTATTTTAGTCCAGATAAATAACTTATGTGATAACTTAAAAGACCCTTACAAATAGATCTATAATCTTACAGGGTATATTCATAAAGTTTTATATATAATCAAGATCTTATAGACATAGAATCTGTGACCAACGCTTCGTTATCCATTCCTTTTAAGGAAGTAGTGTTGAGGTGGGATCAATTGTTCGAAGGTCTATTTGATCTTCAATTATATACAATACAAACTGGTGTACCTTGTACAATTATAGGAGGATTTCATACGGATCACCCCATAAAGTTCCCTTAAAGCTCATAGGTTCTTTAGTCACTTTCATTCTCGCACGACAAGCCCAGATAAACGTAACCACTTCCTCATAGTTGACAATAGAAGAGTTCAGGAGGAACAAGGACAAATTCATGAGAAGATTTCCAAGAGAGATTAGCCGAAGTAACCAAAACGTCTTACGCGTCACACTAATAAATATTAATTAGGTTAATTTATCGAGCGAGTGGAAACACTGCTCACATTACATGTGTTAGAATTATTTTCTTACATGCAACTGGTAACAGTTATTCAGGAAACAGAGATTCATTCGAGGATAGTTATTTCAAATTCATAGGGTTTATTTGGTATAGAATAATTTATGAATTGTTCCTAGACCCTGTGGAAGTCAGGACCCGATACATCCAGAACTAGGATAACCTTGTCTTTTCAGCTTTCGGCTTGTTTTCGTTGATATAGACTTATTCTGTCTTATCTTTGTTCTCTTTTAGCAAAGATGCCTCCTCGTAGATCACCCAGACATGCTACTCCGATAACTCCCATACCTTATCCACAAATCGATGCAGCAACTCTGAACCTTGCAGTAGCCGCGGCTATGGCAACAACCATGGCACAATATCACCCCATTGGTACAGGTGGAGGTGAAATGCCTACCGATTCTACTCAAGGTGAGGTCCCTGTGCGCCAGGGAGAGTTCTCCTACAAGGACTTCACGAGATGTGAACCATTGTCCTTTAAAGGGACTGAAGGAGTCATTGCTCTCATGCAATGGTTCGAGAAAACAGAGTCGGTTTTCGAAATCTGTTTATGCCCAGAAGGAAGCAAAGTGAAGTTTGGTGCATGCCCTTTCGATGGAAAGGCCCTAACATGGTGGAACAGCCATGTTAAGTCACTGAACCTATTAGTGGCAATCTCAATAGGTTGGGAAAACCTAAAAGAGTTAATGCGGGAAGAATATTGCCCATTAGGCAAGATTCAAAAGCTAGAACAAGAGCTATGGGATCTCACTATGGTCGGCTCAGACATAGTGACCTACACTGACCGGTTTAGCGAACTAGCAGTTTTATGCCCCGAGATGATTACCTCGGAGAGCAAGAAGATAGAAAGATACATTTGGGGTCTGACTGCTCCGACCCAAGGAAATGTGTTGTCTTCTAACCCAGCCACGTTCGCTAGTGCTAAACGCTTGGCTCAGCAACTCATCGATCATGGAGTCCGCCACAGCGTAAAAGTCCCTATTCTCGATTCATCAAAGGAAGAGGACTATAATCAAGAGTCGGAGAACAAGAGAAAGAAGAAGAGAACAACAAAAGATACCCCACAAGAGCAACCAGCGAGTACTATGTACGCCGCTACGACGCCTACTGCTTCAGCACCTTCCAGTCAATATGCAGGAAACCTTTCGAAATATGGAAAGTGAAATTTCCACCACACCAGAGTATGCCAAGAAATGCAGTGTCTGAACTGCCACAGAAAAGGACACACCACCCGTTACTGCAGGGCACCGGCTCAACCGATCTCCTAAGTCCCCGGAGCTGAAGAAAACTAAGCCTACTATGGCTATGGTGAGAATGGACACAGTTAGAGGGACTGCCCGATAATCCGGAACTCAGGCGCGAATGGATGCATTCTGATGGTCACCGCAGGAGAATCTACCCCGGAGTCATCGACGAGTAGTGGTATGTTTTCAAAATAGTATTTACTTTTAAAATTAATTTATATTCATATAAGATTAAAATTTGGGGATAACACTTAAAAGTAACAATAACAACTCACATGTTGAAATAGGTCGTAATATTCAGGAGAACTAGAGGATCCCTTAGAGAAGCTATTATGGTATTATGGTTCACCGTATACATCAGGGTTGTGCGCAACTGAGAGGTTGCAGATTTAGATTGAGTGACTCCGCTTAGGTCCCCTTCCCTAATTGGTTGAGGATTTGAGGCAGAGATGCTCAGTCGGCTTCCTGGCTCATCTTAAGTATTCGCAACTTGTATATGATGGGTGATAGTAGTGGTACCATGGGGGATCATGGTATAAAAGTATCCCTTTAGTAAGTAAATCACTTTTATTTGTATGTATGCGCACATAGTGGTACGATACATAGGAGTGATAATTTCAAAATAGAAAACAGTAAACTCGAGAAGAATTACAAGGAGTACATTGTTGAACATACTAGGAGTACAGTACCAATCATACCAGGGATACATTGTCGTTTATCAGAAGTTTCTTTCATTTGACCAAAACTTTGTTCAGTATAGAGTCCGTTGTTTTCTTTCATCATGAGTAGGCGTGGTCCTCACCATACTGAGTTCATATGTTTCTATCGCCTCGATCGGCAAGTTCTCGAAACTTTCATCATTCATATCAAAAGTCCGACCTGAATCAAATTTTTTTTATCTTTCGCATTCTAAACCCCCGAAGTACTCATGTGAAGAGTACTTTGTCCTCTGAAGCCTTATCGTCAGACGTCCCCAGATCGTCACGACATACCACTCGTCCAGCAGACCAAGTTCTAGCATAGAGGCTAAGGACGAATACAGCCCGCCTATTATTATTTAGTGTATATGTGAGGGTGGTATATGAGTATGATTACGCAGATCTAGTATGTGTGTTTCCACCCTATCTCCTGTTCTCCGTTGAGTTGTGGACCTGGGGCGGAGCCGCACATCCGACAGTCCTACTAGTCCTAATTATATACGGCTTGTATACACGAGGTAATGATAGATGGACCAAGTATGAATCCTATCAAGAACACCAGGGCAAAGTTGATAGGTCTACAAGTGAGTATTCTACAAAGCAGAAGAGCTCAACCCCAGTAGTAACATTAACAGAACTAATTTCAGGAAGAAATTCATTCTAACGGGGGGATGATGTGACGACCCAAAATTTGCCATTCAGTAAAACCATCCACTACAATTGAAGTCAAATCTGTATCTTCTAACTTTCAAACTTATGGGATAAGTTTGAGTGTTTGTAGCTTAGTGCTCCAGAGGATATCAGGAGAGAGGATACACTAGGGTTTAATATGTTGCAATAACTGCCCAAACCTTCAATACTTTGGAATATTACAGTCCAAAATTCGTATTCGGACCAGAAACCCTCAAGGCTATATAAAGAAAACTTAGCCATTTTGGATTCATTTGTGACATTTCCAACTAGAGAAAAGCCGATTTCTCTCTCAAGGATCTTCACTCGATCACCCCCAATTGTGAGTACTTCAACCTAGAGTGTATATAAGTGTGTTATATGCCTTAATAACACGAAAAATGAAGCCAAAACACCAAGGAAATGGTGTTCACGGCCCAAGATCTTCTTGGATCGTGAACACTAAATCTAGGGCCTAAGTGTGCGCAATGTCCCCCTCAACCTTGGAAACCAAACATGGAACAACCCTTGACATGTCTAGGCCTTAAAAACATTAAGATTCAAGGGCTAAAAGCGAGTTCACGGCTAAGGATGCTCTTGGGCCGTGAACTCCATTTTATGGTGCCAAAGTGCCCTAAATGCCTTCCTTAAGCCAAGAGACTAGCCTAGCACTTTACCATGATGTGTTTAGGACTCAAAGAAATCAAAATACCATCACCCATGGGTGATTAAAACCACAAACACAAGCCAAAATGGTCCAAGGGCCGAAAACTCAAGTTAGGGGTGTTTTGATTCCACAAACACTTCCTAAGGCTTATGCTTGAATTTAGGATGCTTCTTTATGACCTTTAGGACCCTCATTAACATAAATGTCCATGAGTTTATGGTAGTAAACTCATTTGGGCCGTGAACTCCTCAAAAACTCCATAGAAGGTGGTATTTCTCATCCTAGGGTAGAGCTAATGTCCCTAAATCACCTCCTAGCCTTCAAACTTGCACTAACCCATGAGTAACCATGAGTTTACGGCCGTAAAATCCCTTGGGCCGTGAAATCATGGTAGTAAACTCATGTGAGTGCCTTTATACCTTCCTATGTTGAATCGCATGTGATTCCAACACTTGGTCAAGGTGTTTCCTAGTCCCGGAAGGTGTTTCCTTTCATATAGTTGTTATAAACACTATATTCATGTCAATATGTGTCCTTATATGTTATTTAGGACTTATTGTGTCTCGGGACAGCATTCGTGGAACTTCTCATCCTTACATGCATACCTATTTGAATCACCCACATTAGGTGAGTACATACCCCGTAATTAATCTTTTATCTATTTTAACTGTTTTAAGGAGGGGGGGGGGGGGGGAATACAAGTTGAACATAATGATAATTGTGTAATGTTTGTTATAAGCATCTTTCAAAATGTTACTTATGTTATTTATAAGTTGTCAATACATTCTAAAACTCTTTTAAAAGGTTATGTTACGTTATAGTTATACAAAACTCCGTTTTTAAAGTATAAGCATGACTTGGTAGATAAATGAGTCTTTTCAGTTACAGTCCAGGTAGAACATTAGTAAACTATTATAGGTACTATTCATTACTTCTAGTACAATGAAGCACACAAAGAGTCAGTTCAGTTCACGAGTCTATACTAATGGTATACGTTTACATATATACGTTTACATAGATACGCTTACATGGAATACTTTTACATAAGTACACTAACAATACACGATAACAAAACAGAACATAATAAGGTGCTATAGCATAGAACGTTTTCAGGATCTAACTATACCAATGAATCACTTCTACATTAGTGATAGTTATATTGGGTATACATGATCATAGTAATGTGGATGTTTGTGGCTTGCACTCACGTAGGGGTCACGTCAAGTTCCTAGAATCTCTTGACAAGGGAGCATCTAACATAGGATCTAGCCATCACATTATGCCTTAACCGTCAAATAAGGCACAATAGTACTTAAATTATTCACTTATTACAAATACTATAGTACTTACACTGTCATCACGACAATTACAGAAGGATATAAAATTCCAGTTACAATATTATTAATACCTTTACCATCTATCTTATTCACTGCATCGATATGGTAGATTAGATTTAATTAATAATAGTCATACATTTGAGTCTTGGTAGAAGACTACTTTCAAAACAGTAGTGTCTTGGTAGAAGACTAATTTCAAAAAGTCGAGTCTTGGTAGAAGGCTACTTTTAAAAGTTTAGGACCATGATGCTAACGTTATGATTCCTTAATGTATACACTATATGATATATATATATATATATATATATATATATATATATATATATATATATATATATATATATATGTGTGCTAAGTAGATCCCAACAGCTAATAGGATGTGTGCTCTTCACTGTATGTCCTATTCCCGTTGGATGTGGGCTTACACCGAGGTCACCCAATCTGTTATCTACCCAAATCTATATATATTTATATTTAGTATACATTAAGTCATCATAAGGGTACCAGGTATGGATCAGGTCATAGGACATAGAGTTAACGCACAGTTATTCTAGTACAAAACTTACTTTTCAAAGTCAGTACTTTTGGTATACAAAACTAGCGATTTCCCAGTTAAGGGCTTAATCCATTTTATTAAGCCAGTACAGTTTTAAAGACTTTAAGTGAGTTAACTATATAACACCTTAGTTTATACACCATGTTTATATATAAGACTAATATCCAATAGATTGTTAAATGTGTGTCTTCCCCCGACGTCCTGTTCCTGTTGGATGTGGGCTTAGGGCAGATTCCCCCAATTAACTATCTACCCGATATCAAATTATATATAGCAGTATAAACAAAGCTATTATAAAAGTAATCACCGTAGTCAATGTTTTACTATAAGAAATATAGGTTTTCTTAAAAGAACTCTCCATTAGATATAAAGGAATCATTACAAATAACTCCATGGGTAACAAGTGAATACACCAAGGTTATATATGACAACGATCTAACAACCAATGGAATGTATGCGATCTGCCTTACTTACTGTACCCCGTTGGGTTGTGAGTTGAGGGAAGATGCGCACAATCGATTGTTTATTTACTCCAAGTATATATAACTTGTACCCACTTAGTACGCATAGAAAGGCTTGTAGTTTCATTTTACTTATCTTCCATTAAAGCAGGAAATATAGGATTTTCTAGAGGAACAGGCGAGCTTTTCAAAACAGAACTTACAACTTACATCACTTTTACATATACATTTTTCCACATCTTACAGCTTACATCACTTTACATATACATTTTTCAACAACATTTTACAGATTACTCATATCACTAAAATCTTATGAACTCACCAGCTTAATTGTTGATCAACTCTTTCAAATAACTTGTATTCTCAAGAGACTAATAGACAGGTGCTCGTGCTGGGAATTTAGAAGATGGAGCATTCAGCTTCAAGTCGTTTTTTGTTAATTTTTTATGACTTCTATGTTTTGTGAACACACACATTGTAAAAACTTTCTTTCTAAATGAAATGGTTGTTCATTACTTGCTTACTATATACATATCTCGTGATACTTGACATGACATCATCCACCCCCGAACGTTTCCGCCGTTCCGATTTTGGGGGTGTCACAAAATCGGTCTTTTCTGGTCGTGAAAATGGGGATGTCACAGTTGGTATCAGAGCATTAGTTTAAGGAAACTAGGAATATGGATTTATTTCTAGACTTAAACTTAGAATGCTAAGCAATGATTGTGAGGAGTGTGTCTTAGGTAATACACTTGAATAGACACAAGCACTAGCTTATTTAGGGAAAATGCCTAACATGCTTTTATGTGCTAAATGATTTATGATGCTCAATGTATGATCAGATCTATGGTCTGTTGCCAACCAGATCTGGAAACTTTACGTGTTCAGACTTCTAAACGTTTAATTACGGTATTAGAACTGGTATTTGACTTTTCGGAGTAACATGGAGATTTACACGTCGATCGTAGATAAAATCTTTCCTATCTTAATTCTCTTCATTACACACCAAACGTTTGAATTGGTGTATTGATCGAAATGGAAAGAACCCGAAGTGGAGTCGGGAACGCAAATGGAAATAAGAATCAACAGCCCCTAGTGATTGAACAAATACTGTTGTAGTAGAAGCTGCAGCTGAACCAATCACCATGGCTGGAGTACAAGCCATGATTCGGGCTATGTTAGTTGAACAAAGGGAAGAAATGAGGAGGATGTTTCATGAAAATAGGGACGAACCTACCATGCTCATTGAGCAACTTGAGCTGATTCCCGAGTAATCGGGGGAAGGGAACTATAGCCACCCTGTAAGTCAAGTTGGGACTCAAGGAGAACGAAGGAATGGCCCGGAGAGGGGAAACGACAAGGATGGACGAATTTATAAGAACTTCTTGGGTTCCAAGCCACCAAGCCTTTACGGAAGCCCAAAGCCGGTTGAGATTATGGACTGGGTCTCCGAGATGGAGAAGGTATTTGAGAGCTGTGACAGCAGTGATAATCAAAAGATAGTCTTTGCATTCAGACGACTAAAGACCAAAGTGTTAAGTTGGTGGAAGTTGCTGGCAGATACAATGCCACGAGGAGAATCCATACGAATGTTTTCGGAAACATTCACAGAGTAGTTAAAAATGCATTACTTCTCAGAGATAGATCTGATAGACCTAAACAACGAGTTTTAGACCCTGAAGAAAGGGAAGATGAGTGTTGATGAGTATTCCACCACATTCACTAAGAAGATGAAGCTATTTCCCTACTTGGTGTCTACTAAACTCTCCAAGATAGATAGGTTCGCTAACGAACTACCTGCAAACTTTAGCCCAACGGTCAAAATGGCAGCTACTTTGAAAACAGTCGTTAGAGCAGCTAAGAATATAGAGACCCAAATAAGAGAAAGGGGTCTAGAAAAAGATAAGGTAGGAGAAAACAGGAAGTTTGAAGGATCTTCAAGGCCCAAGAAGGAGAGTAATTCCTTGAAGTTTGGAGGAGGAGGAAGAGGCGAAGCAAGATGGTGTGATAAGTGTGAGAAGAAACACGTAGGAAAATGTGGTGAAGAGGTGACATGTTTCAAGTGTGGAAAACATGGGAATTACACCAATAAATGTACATTCAAAAAAAGGGTATGTTATGATTGTAATGAGGAAGGGCACTTCAAGCAAGATTACCCAAAGATAAAAGGGGCTACAAGGCCAATGTGCCGCCAAAACCGAAAGAAAGAGCATTCGACATGATCCTCGACGAAGCAGAGAACAACACGAGGAATCAAGGATGAAGAATTCATACCCGAAGATCGAGTTATGAAGTAGCCAAAGGGATAGAATCATATGATGTAGCCTATTAGAGGCATTTTCTAGGGTGAACTTGAGCACCTATGTAATAGTTTCGAAAAATAATAAAACCTTCATTTTGTTATCTGCTGTGTTAAACTTTTATATGATTTTCTTGTATGGTGACTTGGAAAACTGCGAGACAATACTTGGGATGAGTATGTGTAGGTGTGAATGGTAGTAAAGGCCTATACTACCGGAAGCATATGACTCACTCTTGGATCAGGGAAAGTCACAAGGTTACCAAGAAGCTAGTAATTCATACCATTTTATTCAAATATGTCATTACCATCATTTCGGTAATAACTAAGAAGATGATTATTATTCCGACCCGAGTGGTCATATCGAATTGAGTCCAACTACGATGAGTATGTTACGTGGTTCAGAGAACCAAGTTTGATGTAGCATCTAACTTAAGTTGGAAGATTGAAATAAAATATAATCAAAGCGATCGGTAGAGGTATCATGATAGTTGCTTGTGATGGGTTTTAGCCATAAGAACTTTCCTATGTGCGCATGCAAAACCCTAATGCTTAGATCTAGGCTTTCTAATTAAACATGCTTTGAATCCAAGACTTCTAATGACTAATTAGGTTAAATAACAACATTGAAACAGATCTAGAACCATACCTTTGAATTCCTTGTTGATCTTGTAGTCTTGGAGCTTCTAGAGTCACAAATGTCACTCCTCTAATGGCTTACAAACACCAATAGCAAGGAAGATGATTTAGGAGAGAGGAGAGGGGAGGAAATCGGCCAGGGTTCTCTTACTTTAGGTGAGGTGTCGATTTCCCTATGCCATAGGGTCTATTTATACTTGTAGACTCCTTAAGGGTTACAGATTAAACCCAATTGGATAATCTTCTCTTAAGGCTATCCAAATCCATTCCAAGATAACTCATTGGACGATTTTAGGTATCCTTAAGCTCTTAGAATTCGTCCAAAGCATATCCATATGGATTTACAGTCTAAAGTTTAACTATCAAACAATTGACAGTTTATACCCTCTTATTTAATTAATCTCTTTAAGTCACCAAATTAATTCTAATTAATTCTATGACTTATATTAATCAAATAACAATATATTATTCGTTATATTATTCTCATAATATACTAATAATATTTACTCTCTCATAATAAATCATCCTATCAAGTTGCTATAGTGAAGGCAACCCAAAAGGACCATGCACAACCGGGTCAAATACTTGCCTAATATAGTTGCAGCCTTAGACACTATTCCAACAGTCTCCCACTTGGATAAATCTAGTAACTATATGCACAAGTACAATTCGGTTTGCAATCATAGCTCTCAAAGACGCTGTCAAACTCTGATCTAATCAATCTTGTCCTTTAGATAAGGGATCATACAGTCCTCTGTTAGATATCATGCTGACAATCCTATGGAATGGTTAGTCAAGCATTTAGGTTTCTCGATCTCTGATTTATTTAACATAGAACTTAATCGAACACATTAATTCAGTTCTGACCTGGCCTGGCACATAAGTCAAATCAAATCATCGAGCGGCCGAGATATCACTTTTACCTTCTTGGATAAAAGTTACAGATAAACTTCGACTTATATGCATTTACTCGTTCATTAACCAACTATACACAACACTGCGTTTTATAACACCGAGTTACTGATGCGTTTTCGCATTATCAATGTACAATCAATTAACAAATAACAAACCATATATCTAGGTTTTAAGACTATATGATATTATCGTCTTGCGATCACCATTTTATATCTCATTCCATAAAGTGATTCCAGCAAGCGCGGGTTTGTTCCAATGCTCAAAACCAGTTCATAAGCACTCATGAACGTTGTAGCAATCATTTGCTATGTCTAACACCATTTAGACAATCTACACACCAATTCATGACAATCTTCATTCATATCTACTTCCAACATATGAACGATTGTGGACAATTTGAACAATTCGATTATTCCTAATAAACTCAATTACTCTGGAAGTCAAAACATGCAAAGTGAAACAATAGTTAAACAATTAACACATGATAGTAACATTACTCATAAATAAAACTCCTTTATTTAATCATCAAATGTTAATTACATTTACCTATTACATGTTTCTAATACTATCTAATCTACGCTAATATCATCCTTCAGCCCAATGCTCCTAGCATGCTGCAAGTGCTTAACCCTACTCAGTCCCTTCGTAAGCGGATCTGCTGGGCTATCTTCTGATGATATCCTCTTTACTACGAGTTGTCCTTCTTCTACATGATGTCTAATAAAGTGATATTTTCTGTCGATATGTCTTGGTCTACCATGATCCCTCGGTTCCTTGGTCAAGGAAACCGCTCCTTCGTTATCACAGAAAATCTCCATGGGCTCCTTTATGGCAGGTACAACTCCAAGATCTCCAATGAAGTTCTTTAGCCATATTGCCTCTTTCGACGCTTCGCTTGCTGCGATGTACTCTGATTCGCACATTGAATCAGCTACGGTTTCCTGCTTGGAACTCTTCCATGTCACTGCTCCTCCATTTAGGGTAAAGACCCAGCCCGACTGCGAACGGTAGTTGTCCCTGTCGGTCTGAAAAATGGCGTCACTATACCCTCGCACCTTCAAGTCATCACTCCCTCCAAGGACTAAGAACCATTCCTTCGTCCTCCGAAGGTACTTAAGGATATTCTTCACCGCAATCCAATGTGCTCTGCCAGGATTCCCTTGATATCTGCTAACCATGCTCAAAGCGAAGGCTACATCAGGGCGAATACAAGTCATAGCGTACATGATTGAGCCAACTGTGGAAGCGTATGGTACTCGGCTCATTTATGCTATCTCAGCTTCGGTACTCGGACTTTGAGTCTTACTCAACTTGGCATAACTTTGTATCGGTAGTTCTCCCTTCTTTGAGTTTTCCATACTAAAACATTTTAGTACCTTCTCTAAGTAAGTATTCTGACTAAGTCCAATTAGTCTCTTACTTCTTTCTCTTACTATCCTTATTCCCAAAATGTAAGAAGCCTCTCCGAGGTCCTTCATAGCGAAGCACTTCCCGAGCCAGGACTTAACCTCCTGCAGAGTCGGGATGTCGTTTCCTATGAGTAATATGTCATCGACATATAGAACGAGGAAGCTTACTATACTCCCACTGGATTTGACATATACACAAGATTCGTCTTCGCTTCGTACAAATCCAAACTCTTTGACTTTCTCATCGAAGCAAAGATTCCATCTGCGAGACGCTTGCTTAAGTCCATAAATGGACTTCTCAAGCTTGCACACTCTATTTGGATGCTTCGGATCTACAAACCCCTCTGGCTGAGTCATGTAAACATCCTCAGCCAACTTTCCGTTAAGGAAAGCGGTCTTGACATCCATTTGCCAAATTTTATAATCATGAAATGCGGCAATTGCTAGCATCACTCTAATAGATTTAATCTTCGCAACTGGTGAGAAGGTCTCATCATAGTCAACTCCAGGAGTTTGAGTACAACCCTTCGCAACCAATCGCGCTTTATATGTGTGTACGTTTCCATCTACGTTGGTCTTCTTCTTGAAGATCATTTGCACCCAACGGTCTTACGTCCGGGCACATAATCAACCAAATTCCAAACTTGGTTATCATACATGGATTGGATCTCGCTATCCATTGCCTCTTTCCATTTCGCAGACTCCGGGCCTGCCATGGCTTCCTTATAGCTATTAGGTTCATCAAGATTTATCAGTGTACCATCACTAATATACGTGTCCCCTTCAGTAGTAATATGAAAACCATAGAACTGGGGATGAACTCTAACTCTATCGGAACGTCTAAGAGGTAAGGACTCCTCAATCGGTTCAACCGGAGTTTCCTCCTCGGGTTGAGTGCCAGCGGTAGAGGTTCCTTCATCTATCGACTCTTGAATCTCTTCAAGTTCGATTTGCCTCCCACTGTCTCCTTGGCTTATGAGTTCTCGCTCTCGGAAAACTCCTCTCCTCGCAACGAAGACAACATTGTCCTTCGGTCTATAGAAGAGATATCCAAAGGATGTCTGCGGGTAGCCGATGAAAATACATCGCTCACTTCGAGGTTCAAGCTTGTCGTGAGTATCTCGTCTTACGAAAGCCTCGCAACCCCAAACCTTGATGTGTGCCAACGAGGGAGCTTTCCCTGTCTACATCTCGTGAGGTGTTTTGGCAACCTTCTTAGTAGGGACTCGGTTAAAGATATGGGCGGCAGTCTCTAAGGCATACCCCCAAAAAGAGATTGATAGTGAAGCACGACTCATCATAGAGCGAACCATATCCAATAAGGTTCGATTACGCCTTTCTGCCACACCATTCAACTGCGGTGTCCTAGGAGGCATCAATTGTGAAACTATTCCACACTCCTTGAGATAATCGTGGAATTCAAGACTTAGGTACTCTCCTCCTCGATCGGATCGAAGCATCTTGATTTTCCTGCCCAATTGATTCTCCACTTCATTCTTGAACTCTTTGAACTTTTCAAAGGTTTCTGACTTTTGCTTGATTAAATAGATATACCCATATCTACTATAATCATCGGTAAAAGTCACGTAGAAGCGGTTTCCATCCTTCGTGGTTGATCTAAATCGTCCACATACATCGGTATGTATTAGGTCCAATAGACCCTCACCCCTTTCGCAAGAACCAGCGAAGGGTGACTTAGTCATTTTTCCAAGCAAACAAGACTCGCACGTGTCATCTTCCCTAAGGTCGAATGACTCCAACACTCCATCCTTTTGGAGTTGGGCTATGCGTTTCTTGTTGACATGTCCAAGGCGACAATGCCACAAGGATGCTTTATCCATACTTGTGGAAGAATCTATATTCAAAACATCATTTCCTAAGTTATCAACAATCATAACAGTTTCATAAATTCCATTACATGGTATAGCTTCAAAGTAAAAGACACCATTTGGATAAGCCAAAATAGAACCATTCTCATTATTAAAAGAAAATCTAAATCCTTGTCTATATAAACTATGAAATGAAATGATGTTTCTAGCCATTTCTGGCAAATAGCAACAATTGTTCAAATCTAAACATAAATTATTCCTAAGCACTAAAGAATACACTCAAATCTTGGTCACAGGCGACGATCTTCTGTTCCCCATGATTAGATTGATCCTTCCTTGCTCCACATCCCTACTTCTTCTTAGTCCCTGCACATTTGAACAAATGTGATAACCACAGCCGGTATCAAGAACCCAAGAAATAGCATGATCAGAATCGTTAGAATTAATTGTGTACATACCTGCGGAAGATGGCTTGATCTTTCCTTCTTTGATTGCTTACAGGTACTCTAGGCAGCTTCTCTTCCAATGTCCTATCTTGTGGCAGTGGTGGCACTCTGCCTCCTTCGGGTTAGGATAGGGCTTAGCGGGATCAACTTTGTTCCCACTAGAAGAGGTACCATCTCGGGCTTTTACCTTGCGATAGTTCTTCGATGAAGCCTTCCTCTTCTTTCCCTTTCCTTGACCAATAGCCAAGACAGGAGCAGTAGGCGGATTGGGAGTTGGTGCAACAGACTTGTCTTTGAAATTGCTCTCAGCAACCCTCAAGAGACCTTGGAGTTTGCTTAGGGTGACCTCTTCTTTTTTCATGTGGTAGGTCATCCTAAATTGGTTGTACATCGGAGGCAAAGAGTGAAGCACCATGTCGATCGCCAAGTCTTCCCCAAAGTCAACATTTAACTTACGAAGGCGGTCGACATACCTTTGCATCTTTTGCAGGTGCACGGTAAGAGATTCTCCATGACCCATCTTAGCGGAAATCATGTTGGTGAAAATCTCATAACGCTCTTGTCTCGCGTTTTGATGGTATCTCTCCAATAAGTCTTGGTGCATCTTGTACGGGTACATGTCCTTGTAGGACTTTTTGAATTCGGAGTTCATGGTGGCAATCATGATGCAATGTACCTTCGTTGCATCTCGCTCATGAGTCTCAAAAGCGGTGATTTCGGCTGGAGTAGCGATTTCGGGGTTGATCTTCTTAAGCTTCTCATCGAGGACATACTCCTTATCCTCATAGCAAGCAATGGTGCGAATGTATCTTATCCATTCGCTAAAGTTCGTTCCATCGAAGGTGACCTTTTGGCAAAGGCTCATCAACGTGAAAGAACTAGAAGCAGCATTGTCTGCATTCGACATCTACAAAAGAAAAGGACAAAGATAGAATAGAACAAGAATCCCTAATTATCACCCAATAATAAAAATTAGGGTTAGGATCCAACAATAACATTTACATACTAGAAAAGGGATGCCGTAATCTAACATGCAAATAAATTGAAGGTAAGTGAACGACGATTCACTAATTCTCCATCACAAAAACTTAAACTATTAGTCCTAAGTGTATTGAGAATTCCTAGGTTCGGATGAGATTCATTGAAACTATTTAATTGCATGTTTAAATCTCGATATGCCCCTCTTGTTTGTGACTGGGATACCGAGGATCACAAAGCGGGTGTGAATTACCATGAAAATTCACATGGTGCCTTCATTGTAACGATTGCCTATTCGATGTGCCGGTAAACCACACACGCTCCATCGAACTATGATAAACAATGAATCACCCTTTGCCACCTTTTCTTAGAACCAATTAGTGTGTCGGTAAACCACACACGCTCCACTAACTTCTTAGCAATGGTGCTAAGTGTAATTTCATGGGATTGCATCAATTCACCTTTTCCTAAAGTAACTAAGATTGGAAAATTTTAAAAATGTGTAGTTACTTCGTATTACTTCTTATACTTTTAATGAGAGGATGAGGTTTCCCTATCCTACCCGTTCGGCTAATGACCCTCCACCAATCAAGCAAGCGGTGGGTGTGAGTGTACACCCATTAAGCGCCATTTTATAGGCTGCAACCTTATACCCACCTTATAGATCGGCTTCGTGAATGAGGTCTACTAACGGTAAGACTAGCAATTTAGTTATACATATATATATATATATATATATATATATATATATATATATATATATATATATATATATATATATATTATTCTTGTAATATTATATTAGTATAGGGTTGTATTTTAAACATTTTAAAATCTAGGGTTTGAAATTTAAGTTGTCTAAATTAAAACTTTTAATCACAAATATAAATTTCAAAACTTGAGGACAAGTTTTAAACATTTAAAACATGGAGGATCAAATAACAAATAATTTCAATTAACAATTAATTTTCTAATTATCTATATTTGATTTATTCAAGATTTCTTTTAAGATAATTACCAAAATAATAAAAATAATTAATTAATTATCATATAAGAAAATTAAACATTTTATTAGTTGATAATTACTTTTAATTAGATCAATATAATAGTTATATTTATCAGAAAAACGAATTAAGATTGATCTAATTAGTTTATGGAAAGTTTTCACAAGATAATTACAAAGAAATCCCGAATCTGGCCATTCCTGACGCATGGACTCGCCGAGTACACAAAGGGACTCGCCGAGTCAGGCCTACTCGCCGACTCCACTTTGGAACTAGCCGAGTCCATGACTTAGAAACCGAAAATCGAATTTTGCAGATTTTTTCAGTTAATCAAGCAATAATTTAAAGAAAACCAAGCTAGGCTCTGATACCACTGATGGGTTTTAGCCATAAGAACTTTCCTATGTGCGCATGCAAAACCCTAATGCTTGGATCTAGGATTTCTAATTAAACATGCTTTGAATCCAAGACTTCTAATGACTAACTAGGTTAAACAACAACATTGAAACAGATCTAGAACCATACCTTTGAATTCCTTGTTGATCTTGTAGTCTTGGAGCTTCTAGAGTCACAAATGTCACTCCTCTAATGGCTTACAAACACCAATAGCAAGGAAGATGATTTAGGAGAGAGGAGAGGGGAGGAAATCGGCCAGGGTTCTCTTAATTTAGGTGAGGTGCCGATTTCCCCATGCCATAGGGTCTATTTATACTTGTAGACTCCTTAAGGGTTACAGATTAAACCCTATTGGATAATCTTCTCTTAAGGCTATCCAAATCCATTCCAAGATAACTCATTGGACGATTTTAGCTATCCTTAAGCTCTTAGAATTCGTCCAAAGCATATCCATATGGATTTACAGTCTAAAGTTTAACTATCAAACAATTGACAGTTTATACCCTCTTATTTAATTAATCTCTTTAAGTCACCAAATTAATTCTAATTAATTCTATGACTTATATTAATCAAATAACAATATATTATTCTTTATATTATTCTCATAATATACTAATAATATTTACTCACTCTTAATAAATCATCCTATCAAGTTGCTATAGTGAAGGCAACCCAAAAGGACCATGCACAACCGGGTCAAATACTTGCCTAATATAGTTGCAGCCTTAGACACTATTCCAACAGCTTGTAGCTAGAAATGATACCTTTAAGATGAGATTAGAACATGCAGGAAAGTATAGTCTTATCTAGAAGACTCTAAGAGACCTGAGTCTAAGCATTGCAACATACGATGATAAGTCATTAGAATATGACACATCATTCCATTGTAGTAATAAAAGAACTTATATTTAGTTTGCATCCAGTGAGTATTGAAATGGTGACTTGAAGGTCATAATTTGGAGTCTAACGTGAGATAGGGAGCAAGTGCAAGATCGAGCACCGCCTGCAATCAGGAAGTCTTAGAGTTAGATACTCGTTTGAAGAAACAACAAAGTTATGGTTATTACTAAGGATGAAGAGATAACGTATGGAATCATCATTTGAGCCCTGTTTCGTTGATGATTTCGGGACATAATCATCCTAAGGGGAGATAATTGTAACACCCGTAGATCCAAGCTAGTTAATTTAGAGATAATAGGTGTCGAAAATGACTTTTCAACAAAAGATTATTTAGAGTAAATAATCTTAATCAAGTTTTAGAATACGTCTCAAGGGTTTCGTACATATAAAGAACGCTGAAATCCGAGTTATAACAAAGAAGTTATGGTCTCTCGAAGTTTTACAGCAAAACCGAGAAGACACCGGGAGACGTAAATAGTGATTTTACAATGCAGGACTTTTTAGCCTTAGAAATATAAACAAAAGTTTTAGTATACGTTAAACCAAGAACATACAAAAAACGAACACCCAAATCTGACTTTGTATGAGAAAGTTATGAATTTTCTAAGATTTAGCTTAGTAGTGCACAACCCTAAACTCGAATTTTAGATCGAGCGGTTTTTGGCCTACGCGACCTAAATGAGAATTGAGGATCTCATTAATAGGAACTCAACAGTAAAAAGATAGAAGAAAACAGAGTCCTTATGCAGAAGTTATGAATTTTACAAGGACATTTAAAAGTTGTAGATCATATTTTTACCTATGCGTGGATATAAATAACATCAAAAACAGAGCTCGTATGTGAAAGTTACAAATTTTAGAAGTCGAAAATGTGCTGCGCGAAAATGGGTGACATGGCACAATCTTGGCTATTGCTTTCTCCCAAAGTCTTGCCAACAGATGGTGACATGTGGCACCAAGTTCAACCATATTTCATCTTATAAATAGAACTTCTCTCACCCTCATTTTCTTCACACCTTTCCTATTCTTTCTTCTCTTTACTCTCTCTAGAACCTCACTCTAGCCTAGAAACCCCCCCCCCCCCCCCCCCGAAAAGCCTACAGAACCTCCCTAGCACGAGGCAGAAGCCCCGGAGTGCTCGATTGCTCCGAGAAGAAGAATTTTTCAGCTTAGGAACGCTGCTCCAATCAAAGCTCGGTTTTCTATAAAACCCGTTGTAAGTGAGCTACGCCTACACTATTTTTAATATAGCTTTTATTTAATTATAGTAACGTTATTAGGAACTTATAATAAGTACTTGGGATATTATTATAGGTTATATAAGTATTGTTTAACGCTTATATAGTAGTAATAATAGCTAGACTATTAATTAGTCTCGACGAATAATAGACTAAACGCTAGTAGTAATAATACTAGATTTTGTCGAAAGAAATTATCTTTAAGAGGCAAAGAGCTGTCTGAGTTTGGAATCACCACCTTTTCAAGTGAGTGCATGGTCCCTTTCATCTTACACATAGATATGAAGTATTTTATATAAACTACGTGTTATGTGTGCATATTATTTGTATACTTGCTATCTATGTTGGATAAATGATTTTATACAAGTTTTATATTATTTAAATTGTATATGTATTTATATCTACGTAATATGTTGGGTAAAACATGGTGAGATGAAATATGAGTTGGATGATGAGTTGAGAGGTGATATAGACCATGAGGTAAGCGTGAGAGGTGGACGATGTGAGAAGCCTTGTTCCCAAATACTGGCCTCGTCATCTAGCAGATTATGGATGACAACTGCGGGCTATTCTAGACAGTCTAGTGGAACACTAGCAGGCTCGCAAACTGTAGGTATTGTGAACGACGTGTTCACTGCTGTACTCTAAAAACCCGTTGACATGTATTGTGAGTGGACACTCGAAAATGATACTGTCAGTAAATGAGATAACCCTAGCAGCTATGCTCAAAGGACAATATTGGAAGTTGCGCCTCACATAGAATGTCACAATTCTGGCAGCTATGCCTAAGTGATAGAACTAGCAGCTGTACTTGACAGCTGTGTTATTGACAATGATGGACTTCTTACCTATTCCTTAGGATAATCCTTACGAATGAATGAATGAGAAATAGTTGATTCTTAGGGTATATCCTAAAGAGCAAAGAAGATAATGGGGATGGATAATTGGGTTAACTATTTGATGATTTGAAAACCCTTTGTACTCACCAGGTTTCACAACCTGACCCACTCAGTTTATTTATATCACAGGTGTTGATATGAAGTCACATTACACTGAGAGATTAAGGAGATATAAATCACTAGTGATAATGAATGTAAGTTCTATTTATGTTTATGTTTCTGTATTGACGATGACATCCCAAATGTTTTAAAATGAATAAAAATATTTTTCTTCGGAAATGACCTGATAACGTCTTTATCATGTTTCACTGGGAACAAATTCCGCACATTTTTATTAAAAATAGGTACTCTGATTTTTATAAAGCATAAACAAAATCGGTTTGTTTTGGCCGTGAAAATGGGGATGTCACTACGAACTAGCGTTTCATTAGACCAAGCTTTTCACCTTGGGGAGCACCGGTCTTATTCGTGAAGAAGGATGGATCTTTCCGGATGTGTATAGACTATCGCGAACTAAACAAACTCATTGTTAAGAATCGCTACCCTCTACCCTGAATAGGCGACCTCTTCGATCAACTCCAAGGAGCCAGCTACTTTTCCAAGATAGACCTGAGATCAGGGTACCATCAATTACGAGTCCAGGAGAGTGATGTTCCCAAGACAACATTTCTAACCAACACACCCACCGTGTTCATGGACTTAATGAACCGGGTGTGCCATCCCTTCCTAGACAAATTCGTGATAGTATTCATAGATGATATACCCGTATATTCACGAAGCAGGGAAGAACATAGTCAACACTTCCGACAAGTGCTAGAAACCTTGAGGACGGAAAGACTATACGCAAAATTCTCCAAGTGAGAGTTTTGGATCAGGAAGGTAACTTTCCTAGGTCACGTGGTCAGTGAAGAAGGCATACACGTGGACCCTTCCAAAATAAAGGCAATCGAGAATTGGTCAGCACTGAGAACGCCAACAGAAATCCATCAATTCTTGGGTCTCACTAGCTAGTATCGCAAATTCATAAAAAACATCTCCAGAATTGCTAAACGACTTACCACCCTGAATTAGAAGGGTGTAACTTTTAGTTGGGGAGAAAAAAAAAAGACATTGCATTCCAGACATTGAAATAGGCCCTGTGCAGCGTACCTATCGTGTCCTTTCCAAAGGGACAGAGGAATTCGTTGTATACTGCGATGCATCCAATTAGAGGCTAGGGTGTGTGCTTATGCAGTGAGGGAAAGTTATTGCTTATGGCTCGAGACAACTTAAAGCACATGAAGTCAACTACACAACTCACGATCTGGATTTGGGAGTAGTGGTCTTGGCCCTAATAATATGTATGTAACAAGTGCACCATCTTCACCGACCATAAAAGCCTTCAACACATCTTCGATCAGAAGGAACTTAACATGAGACAACGACAATGGGTAGAGCTACTCAATGATTATGAATGTGAAATTTGCTATCATCCTGGTAAAGCCTGTGCAGTAGCCGATGCCCTTAGTCGAAAGGAGTACTCAGGTTGTAGGGTGAAGGCACTAACCATGACAATCCATTCTCATCTTTCCATGCAAATCAAAGAGGCTCAGCTGGAAGCCTTAAAACCAGAAAAGGTGTTGGATGAAGCCTTAAGGGGAATGGAGAAGAACTTCAAAATCAAGGTTGACGAGGTTTATTATTTCATGGACCGAATCTATATCCTAATGTTTGGTGGTTATAGGGAGGTTGTCATGAACGAAGCCCACAAAACTCGATACTCCATCCACCCAGGTTCAGATAAGATGTATCTGGATCTCAAGAAACTCTATTGGTGGCCAAACATGAAAGCTGAAATTGCTACCTACGTGGGCAAGTGCCTAATTTGCACAAAAGTGAAGGTAGAATATGAAAATCCCTCAGGTTTACTTCAGCAACCGGAAATACCCGAGTGGAAGTGAGAGCGAATCACAATGGACTTCAGCACAAATTACTCAATACCCCGAGTGGTCATGACACTATTTGGGTAATCGTTGATAGACTAACCAAGTACGCCTAATTCCTGCTAATCAAAGAAATAGACAAAATGGAGAAACTGACTAGAACTTACATCCAAGATATAGTATGACTGCATGGTGTTCCCATATCTATTATCTCGGATAGACATAGTAGATTCACATCAAAATTTTGGTGGTCACTTCAGAAGGCTCTTGGAACTAGGCTGGATATGAGTACAACTTATCATCCACAAACTGACGGAAAGAGTTAGAGAACCATTCAAACACTAGAAGACATGCTGAGAGCATGTGTAATTGACTTTTGTAAAACATGGGATACCCATTATCCACTTTTCGAGTTCTCATATAACAACAGCTATCACACTAGCATCAAGGTTACTCCATTCGAAGGCCTCTATGGTCATAAGTGTAGATCCCATTTGTGCTGGGATGAAGTAAGTGACACGCAACTAGCTAAGGGACGTCTCCCTGACAGCACCCTCATTGGCCCGAAGATCATTCGATAAACCACATAAAAAGATTATCCAAATTCGACAACAACTAAAAGCCTCGAGAGATAGAAAAAAGAGTTACATAGATAAGAGACAAAAACCTTTGGAATTCCAATTTGGTGACCGTGTTTTGTTGAAGGTCTCACCCTAGAAGGGCATGATACGCTTCAGAAAGCGTGGAAAGCTAAATCCAAGATACATCAGGCCATTCGAGATCCTCGCTAGGATCAGCCCCGTAGCTTACAAACTCTGTCTACCTCAACAACTTAACAACATACATTTTGTCTTCCACGTGTCAAATCTTAAGAGGTGTCTATTCGACGAGACTCATGTGATTCCACTCGATGAAATCGAGATAAACGAGAGTCTTAACTATATCGAAGAACCAGTAGAAATCAAGGATAGTGAAGCCAAATGAACGAAACAAAGTCACATACCGATACTAAAGGTTCGTTGGAATGCCAAGCGGGGACCTGAATTCACTTGGGAGCGAGAAGATCAGATGCAATAGAAGTACCCGCATCTTTTTCCTAGTCCATGATTGTAATAATTTTAGAAAGAATTTCGGGATGAAATTCCCTCTAACGGGGGGATAATGTGACGAGCCGATATTTTTCCAAGTCAATGAAAGTCAATCTTCTTAAATAAAATTTTAAATTTTATTTATTCTGTAAAGTTCGTGAGGATTAGTGAATAATTTAATTTATATAAATAAAGTTTATATAAGTTTTTGGAACCAAAAGCACTAAAAAAACCTAGATTTTTCCGTCGATTCAGCGAAAACTCGTTTCAGCCAACAATTTTCGGTCGAAGACCTTCGGATTGAGAATAGATTTCAGCCGAGAACTCCTTTCCGACCGAAAACCCAACTCATATAAAAGTTTTTCCTCGAAAACTTGGTCATTTATCACTCATTTCACCGGAAAACACTCTCATTTTTCTCCAAAGGATCATCCAAGAACATTCATATCTTCAAGTGGGAACCTTCAAATCTTCATATTTTCACCAAGAACACCAAGATCAGCCTTTATATCTTCAAGAGACCGAAACAGCCCAGAACCGAAAATTTGTGTTCGGCCAAGAACCTATGTTTGGACGAACACCAAGATCAACCTTTATATCTTCAAGAGACAGAAAATTTGTGTTCGGCCGAGAAAATGATTCTCGGTTGAGCCTTGACCGAAAATCCTCCCATTTCCTTCAAACAATTTTCGGTAATCACTCTTAACACAAAAAAAGTGCTTTCCCAACACTTTAATTAATGGTTTTGCTAATTTAAATACAATTATGTGTTTAACTATTACTAGGATATCGTTAATTCCGTGTATGTCAACAAGAGGGTCATCTTTCCAGTCTCGCTGTCCAGCACGTACACATAAACAACTATGAGTTCATACCCTTACATTTTAAATGTTTTTAATATTTTCAGGGGGGAATACAATTAAAACACAAGGATTTTTATGTTTTATACAAAGGATTTTAACAAATTAAAAACTTTTGCAATGGATACAAACCGAGTAATCACTACACTTTGTAAAAATATTTAGATATTTTTAACCCTTTTGTAACATGTCGAGCATAAGGGTAGTTTCCAACATACAATCAAAATTGCAATGTTTTCATTATATTACATAACATACATTTAAACTATAGTTGATATCGTTTGGAAATATTACATTACTTTTGTAGAATTCAATACACGAAACGAGAACGTACATACAAACTATAATAGGTATAGTTTGGAATACATTACACTGCTTTACTGCTTCATAAACATTATACAGAAACGAACATATAAACTATGGTAGATTTAGTTTATGGCATACAATACTATTTTCCGAGTACAAAAGTACAATACTAAATAATTATTTAAGTATAATTATTTTAAATACAGTTTCAAGTACAAGAGAACATTACAACACTACAAATAAACTAGTTAATACAGGGTTGTGAGCCACTACTTCAATAATATCCTCAAGGTTACGTAACTAAATCCTATACAGTATAACCAGAGTCTCCTAGAGGGAGAGTGTGGGATATGTGTATAGATCTATACGTGACTAACAATCTCATACTTGAACTGTTAGCTACAGTTAGGCCGGCATGCCTAGGGTGACAAATGTCATACCATTCTGACGCCTGAAGAACATTGTAGAGGTCACTAGGTCACATCAAGCATGGTTATACCAAACTCAGAATAGTATAAACTAACAATTTGTTTACAGGATTTCAATTGTTCAAATAGTCTTATTTTCATTAATAAAACTAGTATACAATACTACTAGAGGATTCCAGGGAATACAAACACTTGGTTTTATTTGAAGTAATAAAACTACTATACATTACTGGTGGTATCCAGGGATTTCATACAAAGGTTTTCATATGAACTCACCAACTTAAATGTTGATACACTTACAAAACCACTTGTAATCTCAGGGAACCGGTAGACAGGTACACCCACAGGTTTTGAGAAGACAGAGCTTTTAGAGTCGTGTCTTTTATACTTTTGTTATACATTTTGATGTCATACAAACTATGTATCGAACAGATGTTAATACCTTATGTATTCAATGTAATGATTGTGTTTACTTTGAGTACTATGATGTAATTGTTCTGATACCGTACATGATGTCCTCTACCCCCAAACGTTTCCACCATCTCGGTTTAGGGGTGTAACACATAATGATTGGATGTGATTCAAGGATGAGTGATTGATCCATCTACAAAGCTAATTTTGTTCTTTATAGATAAAGAAATGAAGATCGATCTCTTCCAAGAAGAAAACATGGTACCATAGAAGACAAAATTCACCAGTAAAGAACTTAGATTATCCGAAGATCCCATGAAAAATGTATTGGACTCATTGATTGTATTAGAATCAGAAGTGTTACTGGAAGCCATAATAGAAAAAATATAATTGAAAAAAAGAAGATCAAGATCGAAAAACCTCAATTTGATACCATATTCTGATGAAATAACAAGAAAGAAGAAATGAACTGAACATAAATCTTTCTTATTTCATTAACCACTAATCAATGGACTAATATACATACATACATATATATATATATATATATATGTGTGTGTGTGTGTGTGTGTGTTTGTGTATGTGTGTCATTTACATAATAACTAAATAATAACAACCATTAAGATGAAAAGACTATTCCACCCTTGTATAATAACGGATATGTAACAAACTCTAAGAGGCTTGAAAATAATTTTGTTGGTTGACCTTTGAACTCATTTATTTTAGTAGATTAAAAAATAAAAAATATATTTGTTAAATATGGGACAGAATAAAGACTAACAAGTAAATATATGATATTTAGATTTTGTTTTTTCTTTGACCCATGAACCCGATTCTTACGAACCTCAATTTGACTCACAACTCATTAACCCATTTAATTAAATAGGTTATGCAGGTTGACCTGTTTATGGCTAATTTGGGTTAGGGTTGAAAAAAATGATACAAATACTTATATGCATTGTAACCAGATTGAGCATTTATAACCCGCCAACCCGAACATGATACCATATCCACCCAACACACAATTAAAGTAAACTAGGGAAGAATCTCTTCTTTACGGAATGGGTACACCAAAGAAATAGACTAAATGGGAAGATTTTATTCAGTTACATTGAGCACTAGATCTCCATTAAATCGAAAACCAAATCTGGAATTTTAAAATCTTACATCTAGCGGAAAAATATATAAAAACATTTTTACCGTGGTAAGAAAATCAAAATAGAAATCATTTTTATCATAAATAACATACTTTGACACCCAAAAATTAATAGTCTAATAGTAGTTGTTGTCACTTCTGGTGTTGGAATTTTCAATCCCAAAATTATTTTCACACCTCCATCTCCTTATGAACCAAGAAAAACATAGGGTTTGAATTTTTTTCACCTACAAAACACCATTAATTTGCCCTGTTTGTAAAGCAGAAATGTTTAACTTTAAAATTGGAGTTTTGAGGTAAGTAATTTATTTTTTACACGTCTTGGTGGGTAAATTTCTGACATAACACCGAGTCAAAAGACCTGACCACCCCTATTACTTTGAAAATCGTCCTTGATGTGCCTTTTGAATAAATTTATTGGCTATATTGACTTGCATGAGCTAAATAAAACAATATATGTGAATTGAAGAGTTAACAAAACCAGTGACACATGCAGCTAGTGGTCTGCCTTTAGGTCTATTTTTTCAAGTAAAAATATTAAACATATTAGGTATCCTCTATGCCAGCAATGTAGCTCCGACCACATGTTAGAAGTGGCGAATTAAATCGAAACATCAATCCGCTCTGCTCATAAGATAATGAAGGTGTCAGATGAGAACCGATGTAAGTGAATATAAAAATGATTAAAAACTTTCTGGAATTGCTAAATGTAAAGTCTAATTAATTAATATCAAAGTTTAAAATTTGATCACCTAATAAAGGGGAACGATGTTTGCAATTTTTCTAACAACAAAGGATACGCCTAGGTGGAAGTCCAGGATGTGTGATTGTCAAACTCTAAAATCCAATAATGCAAATACCAAGAACTGTGTTACAATTCAACCAAGAAAACAAATCATAACATAAATTTAATATAGTGTCTGTATCATTTTAGATTGAAATATAAATGTAAAGAAAGTAAAATGATGACATTTATTCTATCTATTAATAATCATTTTAGTTTCAATAAACTTTGTGTTATGTCCTTTCTCAGGCTCACCTCATCATACAAACCGACGTTTGTTCTATAAAAGAGGAAAGTAGGACGAAACTCCGCGCAACATGCAACACATTTTAGATCAGTACATGCTGCCACTAACTAGGGTAAAACTGTCAAAGCTACTTAGATCACTGCATAGTACATACCATTCCACCAAATTCATTAATGAAAATACTTCGTAGCCTTTCCTTTCCAAGAACCTTCAAACCGATGAACCTCATCTGACATCGGGCGAAAAAAAATTACATGCTTACCCTTGGTACATATACTTTCAAATTTGGTAATATAGAAAATAAATATATGAATCTTGACTGATGTTGTGCACTATTTGAACTATGTCAAGCTTACAATCTGATTTCAGATTCCTTGTAGGCGTATCGCAAATCACTACTTCCTAAGCCTCCCCTATCATTGAGTCAACTTCTTGTTAGAAATTTGGGTGTAGAAAGGCTTGGAAATTCTGAGAATTGTGATTATCACTTTCAAATCAAAGTATTTGGTGGTACTCCCAAATCTTCAATTGGATAAGACTCAGATAGACAAGAACCGAGAATGTTTGATGATATTTTCGTATGTACCAGAAAAATAAGACCAAAACCAACTTTTAATATCTTTGTCTGAAAACTGTTATATGAAAGTTTTAAACTGTCATAAAACCATAAAAATTGTCATAAAAACGGATATATGGATAAATATCAAACCAATGGTCAATTATTTGAAAAATCAATTTTCTGATGCATTTTTTAATATAGTAACATACCCTATATAAACTGTCTAGTGATTTTAGTTAGCATGCATGCTTTACATTTTTCATTATTTTGCATATCAAAGGAAGGAATTAAACTCATTTTAGACATGTCTTTTAATCTTTTGTAATGAATGTGTCCTAGTCTAGCATACCATAATTCATATTTATTAGAATTATTGCTAGTACTAGAAGAAGCCATGCAAACAGAATTATCAATAAAAAGATAATTAATATTTAGCCTAATCATTCCATTACATACATATCCAAATCCTATAAAATAACCATGTCTTGACAAGATATACTTGTCACTTTCTAATACTTGTTTGTAACCACAATTATTTAATACAATTTCAGACACGAGATTCTTACGAATCCCTGGAACATATAAAACATTGTTCAAACACAAACATTTCCCAGAAGTAAAAGTAAGTAAAACAGATCCTATGCCCTTGATTGGTTCAGTTGCAACATTTCCCATCTTCACAACAGATCCATCATTAATTGGTTGAAAGTCCTTGAACCAATATAGATCTTTGCAAACATGACTTGTTGCTCCCGAATCAACCCACCATGCAACATTATCATCCTGCACATAAAATGCTTCAGAAATCACAGAAATATACTTCTGAATATATTTAGAATTCTGCATGAATACAGAAATCTGACCTTGTTGCTTCTCTGGATCCTTGGATCCACTTGGTCCTGCACCATCATTGTTCACTTTACGCAAACAACAATCTTTCTTGAAGTGACCCGGTTTGTTACAATTCCAACACACCACTTTAGCCTTCTTGTTGGAAGACTTGCCATCCTTTCCTTTAAACTTCCTTTTTCCATTAGACTTCTTTTGATTCTTTGATTCTTCTCCATCCACCATGTTCACAGAAGAGGAACCAACTTAGTTCTTGCCTTTGGGATTGTTATCAAATTCTTGAGTCCTTAAGGACTCTTCAATCCGTAAATGGCGTCCAAGTTGAGTCAAAGTTAATTCCTCTTTGTTATGTTTCAGATTGTGTTTAAAATCCTTCCAAGAAGTGAGCAGTTTGTCAATAATCACAGCCACAGAAATGGCTTCATCCATTTTCAGATTGTGTTGAGCAAACTGTCCCAGGATCCTTAACATTTCATGGAATTGTTCCATAACTGGCCTAGAGTAAATCATTTTGTAACCCATAAAGTTACTGACAAGAAACTTCTTGCTAGAAGCATCTTCAGCCATGTATTTGGATTCAAGAGAATCCCACATTTCTTTTGTAGATTCGAAATTTTGATAGATATCAAAAAGAGAGTCAGACATACCATTGAGAATATGACCACGACATATGTAATCATCATTTTCCCACTTTGATCTCTTTCTTGTTGCCTCCAAAGGTTCATCTTCAACAGATTTTGGTAAGACTGGCATGGGTGTACTCAGAACATATACCACTTTCAGAGTGGTAAGGAGAAAGTTCATCTTCTTCTGCCATCTACAAAAATCTTGCCCTTCAAACTTGTTCAATTTGTCAAACTTGCTTTTCATATCCTTCACATAATCGCCACTTGCCATGATCACCAAATACTTCGATTTATGTTAGAAATTTGGGTGTAGAAAGGCTTGGAAATTCTGAGAATTGTGATTATCACTTTCAAATCAAAGTATTTGGTGGTACTCCCAAATCTTCAATTGGATAAGACTCAGAGAGACAAGAACCGAGAATGTTTGAAGATATTTTCGTATGTACCAGAAAAATGAGACAAAAACCAACTTTTAATATCTTTGTCTGAAAACTGTTATATGACATTTTTAAACTGTCATAAAACCATAAAAACTGTCATAAAAACAGATATATGGATAAGGGTCAAACCAATGGTCAATTATCTGAAAAATCAATTTTCTAATGCATTTTTTAATATAGTAACGGAAATAGTAACATACCCCGCTCCCAGGGGCGCTGCCCCCGGACCCCCATTCGTTCAGGGGCTTCGCCCCTAAATGATAGTGTAGTTTGAAACTTGATCAAACTTAAACAAGTGTGTACTCCACACCTTCCTTACTTGTTTAATATTTATCAAGATCATTTTTGGTCAACACAAAGTAATCTCATTACACTTAAATAACATTGATGATCAAAATCACCAACACTTCTTTATAGTATCCAAATCATACCTGAAATCTGACATATCACACCACCAAAAAAGGAAAATATAATCATGTCTACCTTTCTGCTCCAAGCTACCTTTCGTTGTCAACATTTCAATTATGTCTTTAAAAAATTCATACAGACATATGTATGTCAGACTCGTGTGTATATAACATGTTATACAACTCTAAAAAAAAAAGATAGTTCAAACAGCGGTGTGTACTTTAGGCATGATCTTTTCACTTCCATCCAGATAGTTTAAAGTAGGAAGTTAAGAGATTCAAGAAGATTATATGTTTCAATTGTTGAGAGAGTTTTTCAGTTTAATATTTACTCATTCACACTTTTCTATTTCATTAGTTTCATGATGAAAATAAATCAAATGGAATGGTAGTAATGTTTACGTCACCTACCATCATGTTGACCTCCCAAGTTAATGTGACCCTGTCTCTATAAACCCAAAACAATAAAAACACAAAGATCAATAAATGTAAACTTAACAAAACTAAAAAATTATTTCAATATAAGGTTCATAGTGAGCTTAGAATTAAAAAGCATGAATCATTTTTAAATAGGTTTAAAAATTAAATGATGAAGGGATTGGGTGGCAATGGCAGAAGTAAGAGGCACGGTAGGAGAAAAGGGAAGAAAATTTACATTATCTTCATTTTAAGAATGTTGTGTATGGTTTATGATAGACGTAAGTGTTGGAATAGTGTCTAATCCTGTAACTATATTAGGCAAGTATTTGACCCGATTGTGCATGGTCCTTTTGGGTTGCCTTCACCATAGCAACTTGGTAGGATGATTTATTATGATAGAATAGATATTATTAATATATTATGAGAATAATATAAGGAATAATAATATTGTTATTTGATTAATATATGTCATAGATTAATTAGTATTAATTTGGTGACTCAAAGAGATTAATTAAATAAGAGGGTATAAACTGTCAATTGTTTGATAGTTACACTTTGGGCTGTAAATCCTTATAGGATATAGGGTGGACGATTTCTAGGGCTAGGAGGCTAGGATAAGCCTAATATCGTCCAAGGCATATCTATGGAAAGGATTGGGATTGCTTAGAGTCTAAGTTATCCAATTAGGGTTTAAGGATGAAACCCTAGGAGCCTTACAAGTATAAATAGACCCCTTGGGATAGAGAAATTGGCACCTCCTCTACAACAAGGATACCCTGGGCGATTTCCTCCTCTCTCCTCTCTCTCAAATCATTCTCTTTGCTAGTTGGTGTTTTTAAGCCATTAGAGGAGTGACAATTGTGACTCTAAAGCTCCAAGAACAAGAAGATCAAACAAGTGTTTCAAGGTAAGCTTCTAACTCTGGTTTTGTGTTGTTCTTATACCTTATTAGCCATTAGAAGTCTTGGATTCATTGCATGTTTAATTAGAGAAACCTAGATCCAAGCATTAGGGATTGTATGTGCACATAGGAACGTTCATATGACCAAAACCCATCAGTGGTATCAGAGCCTAGATTGGTTTCTATTAAATTGATGCTTGATTGTTTGAATGTTAACTGAAAAATTCGAATTTTTGTGTTTCTGAGTCATGGACTCGGCGAGTCCCATAGTGGACTCGGCGAGTTGGCCTGACTCAGCGAGTCCAGTTTGGGTACTCGGCAAGTCCGAGCATCAGGAAGGGCCAAAATCGGGATTTTTTCATATTTATCTTATGGAAACTTACCTTTATCATATTAGATCAACCCAAATCCGATTTTATGATATATATGACTATATTTTTTATCTAATTGAAGATATTTATCAATTAATAAAATATTTAATATCCTTATATGATAATTATTAATGATTTTGATTAAATTGGTAAATTGTTTTTCGAGAAATAATAAATAAATCAAATATGGATAATTATGTGATTAATTGTTAATTTAAATTATTTGTTATTTGATCCTTTATGTTTTAAATGTTTAAAACTTGTCCTCAAGTTTTGAAATTTATGTTTTGTAATTAAAAGTTTAATTTAGACAATTTAAATTTCAAACCCTAGAATTTTACAAGTTTAAAATCCAGCCCTATACTAATATAATATTACAAGATTAATATCTATACATGTATAACTTAAACGCTAGTCTTACCGTTAGTAGGCCTCATTCACGAAGCCGGTCTATAAGGTGGGTATAAGGTTGCGGCCTATAAAATGGCGCTTAATGGGTGTACACTCATACTCACCGCTTGCTTGATCAGTGGAGGGTCGTTAGCCGAACGGGTAGGATAGGGCAACCTCATCCTCTCATTAAAAGTATAATATGAAATACAAAGTAACTATATGTTTTCTTAAAATTTCTCAATCTTAGTTACTTTAGGAAAAGTGAATTGATGCAATCCCATGAAATTACACTTTGCACCTTGCTAAGAAGTTAGTGGAGCGTGTGTGGTTTACTGGCACACTAATTGGTTCTAAGCGAAGGTGGCAAAGGATGATTCATTGTTTATCATAGTTCGATGGAGCGTGTGTGGTTTACCGGCACATCGAATAGGTGATCGTTACAATGAAGGTACCATGTGAACTTGCATGGTAATTCATACCCGCTTTGTGATCCTCGGTATCCCAGTCACAAACAAGAGGCGCATATCGAGATTTAAACATGCCATTGAAAGGTTTCATTGAATCTCATCCAAACCTAGGAATTCTCAATACATTTAGGACTTAAAGTTATGTTTTTCATGGTGGAGAATTAGTGAATCGTCATTCACTTACCTTCAAATTGTTTGCATATTAGATTACGGCATCCCTCTTCTAATGTGTAAATATTGTTGTTGGATCCTAGCCCTAATTTTTCTTATTGGGTTATAATTAGGGATTCATATTCTAATCTATCTTTGTCCTTTCTATTTGTATATGTCGAACGCTAACAATGCTGTTGTGAGTTCATTCACTTTGATGAGCCTTTGTCAAAAGGTCACCTTTGATGGAACGAACTTTAGCAAATGGATAAGATACATTCGCACGATTGCTCACTATGAGGATAAAGAGTATGTACTCGATGAGAAGCTCGAGAAAATCAACCATGAAATCGCTACTCCGGCCGAAATGACCGCTTTTGAAACTCGCAAGCATGATGCAACGAAGGTACATTGCTGTTGGATAAGGTGTCTAAGTCCATAACTTATTTGGTATATACTTGACCCGACCGGCATGGTCCATTTGGGTTGCATTTCATCCAAACTATTATGGATAATATTATGAGAGTTATACACATATGTTTATTAATATATTATAAGTTATAATATATTAATATGAAGTTATATTATTTAATTAGTTTTAGTCTTAAATTAATTATGAATTAATTTAGAGATTAAAAGGAAGAGTAATTAGATTATGGGCTATTTGTTTTATATAGTGTGGGCTAATACTCATTTGTTAATGGGCTAGGCTTATGTGGAAGTCCATGGATGATCCATGGAGCTTTTAACCCATGGATCCTTGGAAAGGAAAAGACATGGGTTATTAGGGTTTCACCCTAACCATGCACACTATATAAGCATGCTTATGGAGCATGAAATGGAGCCTAAGGAAGAACTAGTGAACTAGTGTGTGTGTGCATGTGTGTGGCCGAAAATACAAAAGTGTGTATACTCTCTCAAAGTTTTCCAAGAGTTTGTGGTGTTTTGTGATTCCATTTGAGGCATTCACACTATTGGTGCTTGGCCCTCAAACTCCTTAGAACCAAACTCACCAAAAGGTATGTAATCTCTTCTAACTCTTTTATGTTGAAATGTTCCCCATGCCATGTTAGATAGGTTATAAACCTTGGAAAATTTAATATTTTGCATGTATTTAGACAAAAATAGATCCAAGGTTTATTAGGGTTGCATGTACACTTAGGAAGTGTTAGATTGCTCAAAACCCAACAGTGGTATCAGAGCCTAGGCTTGCTTGTTTGATACTTGATGCAAAATAGTGAAAAAAAAGTCGAAATCGTTGTTGTCTGCATGATGGACTCGCCAAGTCCATGGGGAGGACTCGACGAGTCCAAGGCAAACTTTAACCTACTCGTCGAGTAGGTTCATGCATTCGACGAGTAGGATCGAAAGAGTGCAGATTTTCGACTTTTGCTGCTGGAAATGGACTAGAAGCATTACCCTAAACTGTTTTGGTGTTATAAAACTTATTTTAGTTTGTGTAATGGTTGTTCTAATCCATTTACAATAGCATATATCAAAATTCCATGATTTTATGTGTTCATATAATTCTTGAAATTTATGATGATCATGTTCATGTTCTTATGAATTTAGAAAATGATAGGAATTATTTGCTGAATTGTTTAGGATTAATTCTTGATCATTTATGTGTTTTAATGGAGTCCATAATTTGTCCTCAAGTTATGGATTTCCAAAGGTCACCTTTATTTAACACACACTTAAAACACATAAGTTACATGAAAATGAAGAGTCTTCATTTTTATGAATCTTTAATTCATAAGTTATGAAATGAAGAGTTTTGCAAAGTTACAAAACTTGCCCTCAAGTTTTGGAATTTGTAAAGTTTCACACACTTTAATAAACTTTAATTCCAACCCTTAGAGTGTTAATAGTTAAAATTCAACCCTTATACTATTTATAACATTAAATGTTAATTATTATATATATATATATATATATATATATATATATATATATATATATATGTATAAGAATAAGTTGTTTTACGGTTAGTAGGCCTCATTCACGAAGCCGGTCTATAAGGTGGGTATAAGGTTGTTGCCTATAAAATGGTGACTTAATGGGTGTCCATTCTCACCCACCGCTTGCTTGATCGGTGGAGGGTCGTTAGCCGAACGGGTAGAACAATGACTTTAAATCCTCATTAAAAGTATAATGATTATTATAAAGTAACTAAACTCTTTTAATTCCCAATCTTAGTTATTTTAGGAAAAATTTGAACATGGTGCTAGTCCATGGAATTCACACTTTGTACCTTACCAAGTCGTTGGTGGAGTGTGTGTGGTTAACCGACACACTAACTAGGACTAGTAAGGATCACGAAGGGTGACTTAATGTTTGTCATAGATCAATGGAGCGTGTGTGGTTAACCGTGTTGGGTTTTGAGCATTCTAACACTCCTAAGTGTACATGCAACCCTAAATACCTTGGATCTATGTTTTCTCTATTATACATGCAAATAAGAATATCCAAGGTATTATCCTAATCTAGCATACAAAACAATGAGTGTATCAAGATAGAATACATACCTCTTTGATGTAGAAAGTCTTCATGAAGCTTGAGTGCCTAGCCCCAATAGTGTGGAAGCCTCAAATGGAATCACAATCATCAAAACACTCAGAATAACTTGAGAGAGTTCTACACTTCATGAAATCGGCTAGCCCTCTTCTTCCCTTTCTAATGTGATTCTAGTGACCGATTTTGTCAAGAATAATATCTTTATATAGTGTTACAATTAGGGTAAATCCTTAATTGTCATGACTTTCCATTTCCTTGGATCCATGGGTTCAAATACACCATGGAGCATCCATGGACCATCCTATGGGTTTTAGCCCAACTTGATTACCCATGGAGCATTAGCCCACTATATAAGTATGGATGATTTACACAATCAACCCACATATTTAATTAGTCTTCTTTTGATCACTTAATTAATCCTAGATTAATTCTTGATCAATACTAATTAAATAATCTTATTATTCTTATTATTAATATACTATAACTTATAATATATTAATAACCATAAGTGTCTTATTTCTCTCATTATAGTCTATCCAAGTGCATGATGGTATGCAACCCAAATGGACCATGCCGGGTCGGGTCAAGTCTTACCAATTATGGTTATGGACTTAGACATTAATCCAACAGTCTCCCACTTGGATAAGTCTAAAACTATTATTGCGTATGACTTCAGGAACCAACTGGCAATCGTAGCTCTCAAAAGCTTCTGTCGAACTCCGACCTTGTAGATGAACTCTGATCTTGTCAATGACTTGTCCATTAGATAAGGGATCATATAATCCTCTGTTCTCATGATATTAGCCGGACAAATACATGGAACAACGTCGTACTTATTGTCCAGCAGTTTGTATCCCGATTTTCGATTTGTTTGACAAAGAACTTAATCGAACACATCAATTCAGTTCTGACCGGCCAGTACATAGGTCACAACAAAATCATCGAGGGGCACAGATATTGCTTCTATTTCTAGAAGGAACAGATAAACTTCGACTCATATGCTTGTTCTACTACTTCTTGAATTGTACACAAAGGCACGTTTTATAACATCAAGTTACTGATGCGTTTACGTGCTATCAATGCACAACCAACTCATAGGTAACAACTCATATCTCTAGGTTTGAAGATTTATATGATATTATCGTCTCACGATCACTCGAGATAAATTCCATGAAGTGATACAAGTGAGCGTGGGTTTATTCCAATACTCATAACTTATGAGCACTCATGAATGTTGTAGCACCATTGCCATGGCTAAACCCATTTAGCCATCTACAAACCCGATTCATGACAGTCTTGATTCATACCTACTTCCAACATATGAACGACTGTGGAGTGTTTAAATAACTTAGTCATTCGGAAAGAATAACCTAGCTATTTTGGAAGTCAAAACATGCAAAGTGAAACACAATAATAATCGAATCTAATATGGTCTCAGAACCCTTTTGAATATAAATAAAACCACTTTTTATTTATCACCATATTGATTACACATTATTCAATGTTTCAAATAATCAACTTAAGACTCGAATAAAACAACAATCGTCCCATGCTCCTAGCATGTACACTTTGTTTTCTAAACAATAGTTATGCCATACCCCAAGTATGCACACTATGTTTGTCTATGATCCTTACATTGTGATGTAGATCAATTGAACATGATTCCAATGATACTCATTTCACAATCCCAAATCCTTATTGTAAATGCAAGAATTCCAAATTCATGTCATTTACTAAAATCTGTTAGATTCTAAACTTATATGCATCGATCCTCTTGTAATGATTATGCACGAAGTCAGAAGGACTTGACATCAACCATTACAGAGCATTCCAAAGGAGATCAGCTCCTTGGGAACATCCTTCTTGCATTAAGTTTCCTAATCTTACATAGATTGAATAACTTCCACCTATGGAGACATTTCCATAGTCCCATTTGACTATCACTTCCGAACAAGAGTTACCTCTTTTCAGAAAATGTCAATATGGTCCTACCAAAATTAACACTAGACTTCCAAATGTCCCTGAGCAACCAATCTTTGGCGAACCTCAGATTGTCCTCGACAATTGCTTAATCACTTTAGTCATATCCAGTTCTAGACTTTTCCCTTCTAAATGCCTTAAGCATTTGGAAAATTTAGAAAGGATGAATATTATAGCACGTGAAATCGATCCTATATCCGAAGCATATGGGACACGATTCATGATGTTTGATATAAAGACATGATACTAGACCAGTCTTTTGCTACAATATTTTTTATTTGCCATGTTTTCAAAATTTAACTATGAAGAGGGATGCCGTAATCATAATCGAATTTTGAAAATGCAATATATATAGAATTTCTTCAAGTTGAACCATTCCATCACAAAATTCATATATATTCTTGACTAAAGATGATTAAAATCTCAATCTAAGCTTTAGAATTGACATGAAGTATAATTTCCTCTCCCTTAATCATAGCAAAACAACTTTTCCACCCCTGCAACTTCACGGATTGAAACTTTGTTTTGTATAATTAACATTGCTAGCTTGCAATACTAATCATAATAATCATGCTCCCACTAGCATGATGATTATTAGCATAACACTTATGCTCCCACTAGCTCTGACATATTTTCAGAAATCTGCTGGACTTCTGAAATTTAGATTCATACACCCTTTCTTAGATAGCTCACATGTGTGTCTAAACAATTTTCAGAACTATGAAAAGGGATGCCGTAATCATAGTCTCAATTGCTTAGGCATTTGCCATTTCTCACAAGTCCATGTTAGTGTGCCGGTTAACCACACGCGCTCCACCAACGACTTTTGAAAATGCAAATAATACAATTGATATCTACGTAAAATCTACTTAGTGAAAGCGTTTCCTCACCATCATTTTCATGAATTGGAGATAAACCTTATGACACTTAGATTTTATAGTGTATGAGTTCCTATCCATGCGAATTTGTCAAAACCATAATCACAAGATAAGGTTAGTGACAAATTCAGCCCTACATGGATTAAACTTATTTAATCTTAGTTTCTTGTCACCTTGGTAACACAAGGCCCACTAATGCTTCCAAGTTGAACTCTGATAACTCACATGCAAATTCAACTTATTTGAAGTAGGTACAGAAATAATAATTATGTCAACACGATAGGTTGCAAACCTTAAGTCGTGTGCTAGTGATAAATTACAGGTTTCACTCTTGATTAAATCTTAAAACTCTTTCAGGATCTTTAAGGCTCCCACTGTCCCCTTGACATATAAGTTTTTCCTAGTCAAGAACCATTCCTTGACAAAACAAATATTCAAGGGATAGTGCGGATTCTTATCAAGACTAACACTTCACACAATCGGTCTTAGTTGGTCTTTGTCTCATCCAAGATATCACAACTTACCAATCTCAAATGTACAAGAGTAGAAAACATTTTACACTACATTTGATAAGTGTTTTAAACCTTACTTTATGTCACTCAATGTTACAATCTTGGAGTATGACTCTAAGAATTGTTTTGGAACGAAGTATGACTCATCTTCTTGATTTTAACCAATCCAACAATTCATGACCTCTCTTCTTAGCCATAACAATGCACTAAGACGTCCTTAGAGTATGAATTTGTGATATGGTTTCTAAATCATTAAGATGATCATAAAACTGATACTAAAGTACTCTCCCATCTTTTCATATTTGAGAAACTTTTATCCTTTTGCCTAATTTGATTCTTCTTATTCGCTCTGCCATACATTGGAACCTTTCCAATGTTACTGAATTATACTTAACCTTATAAGTATAATCATATTTACTAATCTTTAGTAAATCATGACAAATCAATCTTTGTGGTGGACCTTGACCAACGCACATCCAGTGTACCTAATTCCTTAGTCCTTCAAATGACTCACATATACATGTGATCAAAGAATTAGTCTTAATTTTTCAAAGATGAAAATTCTCATTCATCATACAATACAACTTGTATGATTCCAAGTTTCTGTCCAATTGAAACTTGGGTGATGAAAAACTTTCTTCATTTGGTAAATTCAGACACTACCACAAATGAAGAATCAAATCCACTTTCCAATATTGCTATTACTGGAAACATATAAGCAACAATTTTCCACAGATGCCATTGTAAGGATATTTTTAAAATAAATAAAATTAAAACCTTTTTTTCTTTTTTTTTAAAACTTTGCGGAAAAACTTATCTTTACAATCCACATGAAAAACTTGTTGTTATCTATTCACAAGCAATATATTATAACTCCTAAGAAGTAGCTCAAGAATCCGATCTTCAAACTACGCGATAGAAATCCATCTACGCGATCAGATTCAGCATATTCTTTCTTTAAGTTTCTTTACCTTTTCTTTGATTCTTAAAACATCACCATGTGATCCAGTCACATCATGTATCAAGAATCTCATAATAGAAACTTAATAGAGTTAGACAGTGGACTTTACCTGAAGTAGAGTCAATCTTATCGACTTTAACATCCTTAGGTAAATTATGGCAGCTTTGCAACCAATGCCCCTTTCTTTGGCAATATAAACATATGGACCCTTTGATAATGGTACACGGGACTATCACAGACTTAGTTTTTCTTTTTACCATTTGGTCAACCGAGTTGACTATGGCCGGTCCCTTTCCATTGGGAAGAGAATGCTTTTCTGGATTTCCTGTGTCACTATTGTCAATGTCCATCAAGTTTTGAGGAAGTTGATCTTAACAAATAGATAAGATCATTAAGGGTCTTGTCATAGTCTGTTTCATAGGTGTTCCAAAAGAACTCACTATGTGACTTAGAAAGTGATTGAACCACCAACTTTCTCAAGACTTTGACACCCAACTCTCCCGGCTTGTCAATATGTGACTACATCTCCAAGATGTGACCACACCAAGACCTTTACTTGCCAATAGGGCTCGAGTGACCTTAAACTTTTCAAGAACTTGTAGGTGAGGGAGAATAATTGGAGGAGATAGAGGAAGTGAAGCATGATGTTGAGGAACATCATCTTCAAGAGATTTGGGAAGATCATAAATGTCTAAACCAGACATGTTTTGGGAGATATTCAAGATAGTTGATTTAAAGTCCTTAATATGACACCCAATATGAAATATTAAGGCTAGGACCCAACAAACTATTTTATAACTTAGAAGAGGGATGCCGTAATCCAAGCTATAAAATATTTGAAGGTAGGCGAATGACGATTCACCAATTTCCACCATGAAAAATGAAATAATTTATTAGGTTTTAATTGGATTTGAAATTCCTAGATCTTTTGAGATTCATTGAACTTTTCAATGGCATGTTTCAATCTCGAGTGTGCCCTCTCAAATTTTGTGACTGGGATGCCGAGGATCACAAAACAAGGTGTGAATAACCATACCAATTCACTTGGTACCCTTAATATTATCACCTAATCAATGTGCCGGTTAACCACACACGCTCCATTGATCTATGAAAAACATTAAGTCACCCTTCGTGGTCCTTACTAGTCCAAGTTAGTGTGCCGGTTAACCACACACGCTCCACCAACGACTTTGTAAGGTACAAAGTGTGAATTCCATGGGCTAGCACCAAATTCACATTTTTCTAAAGTAACTAAGATTGGGAATTATTAAGATTTTAGTTACTTAGTATTTATCATTAATACTTTTAATGAAGGGAGAATTTAAAGTCATTGTCCTACCCGTTCGGCTAATGACCCTCCACCGATCAAGCAAGCGGTGGGTGAGAGTATACACCCATTAAGTCGCCATTTTATAGGCAACAACCTTATACCCACCTTATAGACCGGCTTCGTGAATGAGGCCTACTAACGGTAAAACGACTTGTTCTTATACATATATATAATAATTAACCATTAATGTTATAAATAGTATAAGTGTTGAATTTTAACTCTTTAGAATTCTAAGGGCTAACATGGAATTAAAGTATTCATAAGAGAAAACTCTACAAATTCCAAAACTTGAGGGCAAGTTTTGAAACTATTCAAAACTAATTAATTCCATAACTTATGTGTTTAAAGTAGCTTTAATCCAAAAACTCTTCAAGTTCCATAACTTATGGAAGACTTTAAACAAATAAAAGAATTAACTTTTCTTTATTTTTATAACTTATGGAATTAATTAAAGTTACACTTTATTTATTTATTTATTTATTAATGAAGTGACTCTTGAATTTCCATAACTTGAGGACAAGTTATGGAGTCATAAAAAAAAAATTCAAGGACGCAAGACTCTTCATTTTGTAACCATTACCAACTTTTATGAGTTTTATGAGTCTTTAATGTGACTCTTCATGTAACTTGAGGACAAGTTACACAAACACATTTTATACTCAACTCTTAGATTAAAATGGTGTAACAACAGCAAAATTTAGGTCAAAATTTAAAATTTTATAAAACCATAATTAAGTATACTAAGTGGTAGATATCGTAACAAGGTTTTCATACATATAAAGAACACTAAAATCCGAGTTATAACGAAGAAGTTATGACCATTCTAAGTTTCCCGACAAAAACCGGCAATACGAAGTTACGTAAAAACGCAAAGTTTCAACAAAACACTTTTTGACCTTAGGTGTCTAAATGAAAGTCATAGATATCGTCAAACCGTAACCATACATGAAAAGAACGCTCAAGTCGGACATCATTTGAAGTCAATTGGGTTAAAACTTCGCAAATGGGAGTCATAAGTGATGAAATTGTAGAAATTCTAAAGAGATAAATGCGAAGGTGATAAATGCGAAGGTGATAAATGCGAAGGGATGCGAAGGGTGTAAGAATGAAGATGCGAAGTATTTCACAGTAGAATGCGAATTGGGGAAGAAAACAGAAGATTTCAAATATTGTCCCTGAAGTTTCGCATTTTTGGAAATCAATACTCAACTTCGCAAATGGAAGTCATAAATGATGAAATTGTAGAAATTCTAAAGAGATAAATGCGAAGGTGATAAATGCGAAGGAGATAAATGCGAAGGGATGCGAAGGGTGTAAGAATGAAGATGCGAAGTATTGCACAGTAGAATGCGAATTGGGGAAGAAAACAGAAGATTTCAAATATTGTCCCTGAAGTTTCGCATTTTTGGAAATCAATACTCAACTTCGCAAATGGGAGTCATAAATGATGAAATTGTAGAAATTCTAAAGAGATAAATGCGAAGGTGATAAATGCGAAAGTGATAAATGCGAAGGGATGCGAAGGGTGTAAGAATGAAAATGCGAAGTGCACGAACCCAGGAACCCGTCCCATCCGACCCGCGTGCCAGCGACACGTCCCATCCGACCCACGTGCCAGCGACACGTCCCATCCGACCCGCGTGCCAGCGACACGTCCCATCCGACCCGCGAACCCAGGAACCCGTCCCATCAGACCCGCGTACCAAGGCTGACCAGCCTCCCTATAAAAGGGCATGCGAAGGCTTCCGAAAAGGAGGCTCATTCTCTCTCATTTTTCTTGCGTTTTTCCTCATTTTCCGTGCTCGTACTACCCCGAAGCCCTGGTCACTTCGTGCAAGATCTGAAGGTCGATTTTCTCCCGAGAAATCCCGAGATTTCCGAGGAAAAATCCATTTCCCGAGACGAAACTCTGCCGTTTTTCCATCTCGCTATCTTCAAGTTGTCAAGTGAGTTCATACCCCTATAATCCACACTTTTAAATGTTTTATGAATATTTTTATATGCTTTTAAGGGGGGGAATACAAGTAAAACACACGATGATTATCGTATGTTATATAAAGTTTCGTTTTATACTTTTTATCAACGGAATCATATGTGATTTATAATCATTATAAAGAAACTTTTGGGTGCAAAATGCATCACGATGATATCATATCTTTCGGTAACTGAAAAGTGTTGTTATTTATATATAAATCAAACACTCCGCGTATACTATATGTATATGTGTCCACCTTTGGTACTACAAACATACGATTATTTTAGTACTACAAACATGCGATTATTTTAGTACTACAAACATGCGATTATTTTAGTACTACAAACATACGATTATTTTGGTACGAAAAACATCAATATTTTGGGATACTTCTTGTTAATAAATCAATCATATGTGATTTATAACTAGTATACAAATAGATTTATTACAAGTTCAACAGTTTCACTAAACATATTACTTCAAATGACTTTCTTAAACGTGTTTACATGATTAAAGCTCGTTATCAAACTGTCTTACATACTGTAAGCTTCCTTTCAAAATCGGTTACAAAGGTGTTTTCAAACAATGGTTTTACGTGTACTTAAACTGTCTTATCAAACAAAATACTTTCAATCATTTTATAAACTGACATCAAGTCACAAATCTTTATTAGACTTTTCAACGGTTTTACAAAACTTCTTTATGCTTTTATATTATAAATTGCATGCCTCTATATGTATAGTTATATAAGAAATGTTTAAAAGACTTAGAAAGGCTATCCACCCTATTTCCTTTTCGCGCCTTGAGATGTGGTCTGGTGGGATATTGGGTATTCGTCCGAAAGTCGTTTAAATATTAGTTATATATCATGTATACATATATGGTCATAAATGTTCCCTCAGTAATTTAGCTCCGATACAAATAGATAACAATAGTGTATAAACCTACTTGGTCGCTCATCAATTACATTCTAGTAAACTATTATAGGAATAGTTTAAAGTAAGCAAAACATGTTCACTACTACAAGAAATTACACCAGAGTCAGTTCATTCATGAGTCCAAACTACATGTTATATGAAGGAATTCTCTTACTTGAATACTTATACATGAATACTTGTACATGAATACTCTTACTTGAATACTTATACATGAATACTTTTACATAGACATTATATGGCAATTTAATATTACATGTTATATGTCTAGATATGGTTATATCGTTCGCCTTTCTATCCTTACCTTGTGATTCAATCACAACATCGACGAGGAAGACTGGGACTTTATCTCCTAGTACCACATCATACTTTGAGGGACTAACCATTCCGAAAACCACTGCTAGCTACAGAGGTAAATGAACAATCTACGGATGTTCTAGGTTGATACCATCGTGGGTATACATAAGGGACTAACTATTCCTACACCCGGCTGTTAGCAACAGAGGTAAATGAGCACTCTACGGATGTTCTAAGTTGATACCATTTCAGGTATACTACAGGGGCTCCTAATATGAGATAAACAAGGAAAAACCATCACATTTTCAAAGAGATACGTACTGTCAAAATAGTCAGGTCTAGGTAAAAGACTACTTTCATACTAGTAGGAAATATGGGATTTTCTAGCGCTTTTCATACTTATACTAAATGTTTCATCATTCATTTACTAGTCTTTCATATCAACTAATCAAAGTAATGACATTAAATACTTATGAACTCACCAGCTTAAATGCTGATAAACTCTTTCAAAATAACTTGTATTCTCAGGTTACAAATAAACAGGTGTCAATACAAGGTTTAGAGAAGATGGAGCACTCAAGACTCGTCTTTTATTTTGATAAGTTATTATCATATCTTGTACAATGAAAGAGAACACTTGTAATTAAAATGTTTATATTTAATGCAATGGATGATGTTGTTTGCTTATTTACAATTACTGTGTTGTGATACTACACATGACGTCCTCCGCCCCAGAATGTTTCCGCCATTCTTGGTTTTGGGGTGTGACAGATTGGTATCAGAGCATTGTTTATAGTGAATTAAGTATATCAACCCATAAAAGATATACTAACTATAAATACATAAGGGATTAAAAATACTCTGACCAAGAGTCTATACTTTAAATAGTAAAATATTTAAGTAGGTATACGTGCTGCATTCATACTAAAATCAGTGTCACTAGGACAATACAAAAGAATTACGATTGTTGGACAACACAAGTAGGCTTAGAGACATATGGTCAAAACTGGGAAGATATAGCCTGATCGCCTATATTATCCGAGAGTTGACTAGCATGTGCCTAAGTTTAAGTGTGTGGTTGCAACAATGCTAAAATCTTACCAACCCTACCACAAAGAGAACAATAGAACCTAACAATAAATTTAAAAATACTATAGGTGTATTTTGGTGTTACTATGAGTACTTTATACTTGAGAATTAAAACGGGATCTTCATTACTAAGTTGATAGTTGCTAAGTGGATACACTAAGGCTGCATGTAATTAGGATGTTATAGACTTAGAATCTATGATAATTTTGCCTTACCCCTATTCTGTGTGAATTTGGAATTAAGGTTACTTATTCGGAGGTCTATCATATTTAGATTACACATAGCTGGTATGCACTTCACAAATAGCGATGTAAATGATGAAGGTTTTCTACATAATTATCTAGATAGTTCGTCTAATAATTATCCACTTACCCTAAATTCTCGCATAGAAATCACAGTTGGACTCCATCCCCTTTGACAACCAGTATCTTTCAAATGAAGTTATAGCTGGTTGGTTTGGAGAAGAACCATAGAACGATCATCCTATGGGATGACCACCGTGATGAAGGCTTTTCTTACGATGCTAAATCCGAACTAGAGTTTGAGAACCTACCCCGAGCAGCTCCCTTTCCAATTCCTAACCCTCGTCCGACTCTTCATGGCCCGACGCCTGATTCGGTGGAATGCTTGGGAACATGGAGCCAATAACAAGATCAGCCCATGCCAGTTATTGGCGACCGAAACTTTTACGACCTGAGCAATGGGGACTCAGCAAGTGGAACCTTGCCAATCATGGGCAGCAGAGTGGCCCAAAAAGAGATTCAAGGCAGGTCAGACCAACATCAGATTGCCGAAGTTGTCACCGATGCGAGAATGCATACCCTCCACATCATTCATCTAGAAGATGCTCACGAGAGATCAGAGAGAAACCATGAAACCCTACTGCAAGCACTGACTGAGTCACGAGCCGAAGTCATAGAGCTTCAAGTTCGCCAGATGGTGTGCGAAAGACACCTACTTGACATGGAAAGTCAATTGGTTGAACTAAGAGTTCACCAGAGAGATGACCGTCGCCGTAGTAGACGCTTTACTTTATTTCCCTTGTAAAAAGAAATCGTGTTTTTTTTTTCTATTTATGGCCGATGTGGCATTTTCTATGAAGTTATCTTGTTCCGTAAGTACTTTAGTTAGGTCTTTATGCTGTCAGGAACTATCTTCTATGGATATGATGTAAGACCTTTACAAGGTCATTTTCCCGAATCTTTAACATCGTGAATATCAAAGATATTGATAGCCGACTAACTTTTGGCATCATTCCTCATCCAAGTACTTTTATCTTACTTTCATTGGAATCTATCTGAATCATACTTTAGTCAAGTCATTGGACTAAGGTAATTTATTTCAAGAGACACTTCCAAGTCTCTTTCAGTGGTTGGATTTTGTTATTCACCAACCCACGATACCTCAACTTGTACAACAAACGTCTTGAGAACATTCTACGAACTTACCTCTATTCATTACTAGGACTGCATCATAGGGATGTAGGTCAAACCTTCGCGAACATACTTTCATTCATTACTAGGACTGCATCATAGGGATGTAGGTCAAACCTTCGCGAACATACTTTCATTCATTACTAGGACTGCATCATAGGGATGTAGGTCAAACCTTCGCGAACATACTTTCATTCATTACTAGGACTGCATCATAGGGATGTAGGTCAAACCTTCGCGAACATACTTTCATTCATTACTAGGACTGCATCATAGGGATGTAGGTCAAACCTTCGCGAACATACTTTCATTCATTACTAGGACTGCATCATAGGGATGTAGGTCAAACCTTCGCGAACATACTTTCATTCATTACTAGGACTGCATCATAGGGATGTAGGTCAAACCTTCGCGAACATACTTTCATTCATTACTAGGACTGCATCATAGGGATGTAGGTCAAACCTTCGCGAACATACTTTCATTCTGTACTAGGACTGCATCATAGAGATGTAGGTCAAACTTTTGAGAACATCGTGGTACTCTTAACATGAACAATCTAAGTACATCAGGGTCAACCAGAATCGCTTACAAATCTTTACTCTTTTATGTTACAGAATCATGTCGCCAAAGAAAAACGAGCAACCCATCAACCAAGCACCAACCCTCCAGATCGATGCAACTACCGTTCAAGCTGCAGTCTCGGCTGCTGTGTCAGCTTTTCTGACCCACCTTCATGCTAACAATGCGAATGGTAGCGGGATTAGTAACAACAGTTCCAATCCAAGTAACAATCAAGTACCACAGCGAACGACAAGCTACCATGACACCCCAATTTCCAAGACAAAGAGAAACAAACGAAAGTTTTGGGATAGAATGAAGGGCAAATCGCGTAAAGGGACGAACAAGAAACAACCACGAGTAACGACCTTCACAACTACGACATCTATACCTCCTACTACAATCCCTTCAGAAACACCAGTTGTCCCTAACCCAGCCCGACAATATGCTGGAAACCTCCCAAATTGCGTCAAATGTAATTATCACCACTTTGGGCCTTGTCGGGGGAAACAGTGCTCAAACTACAACAAAAAGAGGCACACCAAACGTTACCGCAAGAGTCTATCAAAACCGATCAACAACCCGCCCAACGCCGATGGAAATCCGACTTGCCATCACTGTGGTGAGTATGGGCACTATAAGAGAGATTGCCCGAAAAAGGAAAGAACCTACGTTCCCATAACTCCTACCCGACGTTTCACTTCCACCACCAATGTGGGTACTGTCCATATATGTCACCAATGCGGTGAAATTGGACACCTCCAGAAGGATTGCCCGATAACGCGGAACTCTGGCGCAGACGGGAAGATTCTCAGAATCACAGCTGCAGGAGAGCCTGCTCAGGAACCACGTTAATGTAATTAAGGCGTTTCGTTGTAACAGACGTATGAACTATCTAGGACTAGTGCAACTAGAGTCTTACCTTTTGCGAGATCCTGTCTGTAAAGGAATTCTCGTGCTGAGTATACTTGTCTTTTGTAGTATATCTTATTCGCAGCAATAGTCTAGTGGTAAACCTAAAGTACTGTAACTCTGTTCGTGGTTGCACGGTTATGTTTTGTCTGTAAACGTCTTATGTTTAATTCTAATGTCTATAAAGTTTTTGTATGATTCCGACATTATCATACAATCAGATTCCATTTGATCGACGCGAAAACAACTTCACACGTACGTCCCTATCTTCTAGATCACTTTTCCAGCGAAGCCGTCATATCAGAACGCCGAAGTACTCATTCCAGGAGTACCTCTTAGTTATTGTTTCTCATCCTTTCCGAAGAAAAATTCAACAAACCGCCCCGAAGTACCACTCGTACAACATGTCAAGTTCAATCCAAAGACCCATACGGTTGATCTATTGTTGAAGAATGTATACATAAGGGTAGTATATAATCAAGGTTCTACAGGTTTAGAATTGATGATTCCACTCTAACTTCTTTTCCTCGTTGGGATGTGAGCTTAAAGAAGAATCATTTATTCGACTACCTTTTCAATCTTAATTATATACGACTCGTATACGCAAAACTGAAATTGATGAACCAGGTATGAGTTCTAAGATGAACTTCAAGATGGAGACTACTTAAGAAGACTACGAGTGATCATGCTGCCATGCGAGTAAACTTAGAAGCCCAATGCGTATCCTTTCTGTCGATTGGGACAAGAAAGTCAGATAGAACAAAAGTACCTACCATTTTTCCTTAGGTCATGAGCAATCATACTTTAGTTTAGATCTTCACGTCACCTAATCAACCACAAGGTTTTGACTTCATAATCAGTACGAATTGGTTTTGTTCTTATACAAGAGGAAAGGTCACTACCTATACCTCAAAACAACTTAAGACACAGGGAGCTAACTATACAACACATGATCTTGAGTCAGGAGCAATGATAATCGCTCTGAAGATCTGGAGGCACTACTTGTAGGGTACAAGGTGTACTAATTTCACAGTCCACAAAACATCCAACATACATTCGACCAAGAAGAGTTTTAACACTAGTAAGGCAAACGAAAGAAACAAAGTCGTTCCCCGATAGTGAAATGTTCACTGGAAGGCCATGCGAGGATTTGAATTCACTTAGGAACAGAAAGATCAAATTAAACTTCAAATCCGTAGCGTAGTATCAATTCTACTTAAACTCTAATTTCGGGACGAAATTCTCTCTAACGAGGGGATAATGTAACAACAGCAAAATTTAGGTCAAAATTTAAAATTTTATAAAACCATAATTAAGTATACTAAGTGGTAGATATCGTAACAAGGTTTTCATACATATAAAGAACACTAAAATCCGAGTTATAACGAAGAAGTTATGACCATTCTAAGTTTCCCGACAAAAACCGGCAATACGAAGTTACGTAAAAACGCAAAGTTTCAACAAAACACTTTTTGACCTTAGGTGTCTAAATGAAAGTCATAGATATCGTCAAACCGTAACCATACATGAAAAGAACGCTCAAGTCGGACATCATTTGAAGTCAATTGGGTTAAAACTTCGCAAATGGGAGTCATAAGTGATGAAATTGTAGAAATTCTAAAGAGATAAATGCGAAGGTGATAAATGCGAAGGTGATAAATGCGAAGGGATGCGAAGGGTGTAAGAATGAAGATGCGAAGTATTTCACAGTAGAATGCGAATTGGGGAAGAAAACAGAAGATTTCAAATATTGTCCCTGAAGTTTCGCATTTTTGGAAATCAATACTCAACTTCGCAAATGGAAGTCATAAATGATGAAATTGTAGAAATTCTAAAGAGATAAATGCGAAGGTGATAAATGCGAAGGAGATAAATGCGAAGGGATGCGAAGGGTGTAAGAATGAAGATGCGAAGTATTGCACAGTAGAATGCGAATTGGGGAAGAAAACAGAAGATTTCAAATATTGTCCCTGAAGTTTCGCATTTTTGGAAATCAATACTCAACTTCGCAAATGGGAGTCATAAATGATGAAATTGTAGAAATTCTAAAGAGATAAATGCGAAGGTGATAAATGCGAAAGTGATAAATGCGAAGGGATGCGAAGGGTGTAAGAATGAAAATGCGAAGTGCACGAACCCAGGAACCCGTCCCATCCGACCCGCGTGCCAGCGACACGTCCCATCCGACCCACGTGCCAGCGACACGTCCCATCCGACCCGCGTGCCAGCGACACGTCCCATCCGACCCGCGAACCCAGGAACCCGTCCCATCAGACCCGCGTACCAAGGCTGACCAGCCTCCCTATAAAAGGGCATGCGAAGGCTTCCGAAAAGGAGGCTCATTCTCTCTCATTTTTCTTGCGTTTTTCCTCATTTTCCGTGCTCGTACTACCCCGAAGCCCTGGTCACTTCGTGCAAGATCTGAAGGTCGATTTTCTCCCGAGAAATCCCGAGATTTCCGAGGAAAAATCCATTTCCCGAGACGAAACTCTGCCGTTTTTCCATCTCGCTATCTTCAAGTTGTCAAGTGAGTTCATACCCCTATAATCCACACTTTTAAATGTTTTATGAATATTTTTATATGCTTTTAAGGGGGGGAATACAAGTAAAACACACGATGATTATCGTATGTTATATAAAGTTTCGTTTTATACTTTTTATCAACGGAATCATATGTGATTTATAATCATTATAAAGAAACTTTTGGGTGCAAAATGCATCACGATGATATCATATCTTTCGGTAACTGAAAAGTGTTGTTATTTATATATAAATCAAACACTCCGCGTATACTATATGTATATGTGTCCACCTTTGGTACTACAAACATACGATTATTTTAGTACTACAAACATGCGATTATTTTAGTACTACAAACATGCGATTATTTTAGTACTACAAACATACGATTATTTTGGTACGAAAAACATCAATATTTTGGGATACTTCTTGTTAATAAATCAATCATATGTGATTTATAACTAGTATACAAATAGATTTATTACAAGTTCAACAGTTTCACTAAACATATTACTTCAAATGACTTTCTTAAACGTGTTTACATGATTAAAGCTCGTTATCAAACTGTCTTACATACTGTAAGCTTCCTTTCAAAATCGGTTACAAAGGTGTTTTCAAACAATGGTTTTACGTGTACTTAAACTGTCTTATCAAACAAAATACTTTCAATCATTTTATAAACTGACATCAAGTCACAAATCTTTATTAGACTTTTCAACGGTTTTACAAAACTTCTTTATGCTTTTATATTATAAATTGCATGCCTCTATATGTATAGTTATATAAGAAATGTTTAAAAGACTTAGAAAGGCTATCCACCCTATTTCCTTTTCGCGCCTTGAGATGTGGTCTGGTGGGATATTGGGTATTCGTCCGAAAGTCGTTTAAATATTAGTTATATATCATGTATACATATATGGTCATAAATGTTCCCTCAGTAATTTAGCTCCGATACAAATAGATAACAATAGTGTATAAACCTACTTGGTCGCTCATCAATTACATTCTAGTAAACTATTATAGGAATAGTTTAAAGTAAGCAAAACATGTTCACTACTACAAGAAATTACACCAGAGTCAGTTCATTCATGAGTCCAAACTACATGTTATATGAAGGAATTCTCTTACTTGAATACTTATACATGAATACTTGTACATGAATACTCTTACTTGAATACTTATACATGAATACTTTTACATAGACATTATATGGCAATTTAATATTACATGTTATATGTCTAGATATGGTTATATCGTTCGCCTTTCTATCCTTACCTTGTGATTCAATCACAACATCGACGAGGAAGACTGGGACTTTATCTCCTAGTACCACATCATACTTTGAGGGACTAACCATTCCGAAAACCACTGCTAGCTACAGAGGTAAATGAACAATCTACGGATGTTCTAGGTTGATACCATCGTGGGTATACATAAGGGACTAACTATTCCTACACCCGGCTGTTAGCAACAGAGGTAAATGAGCACTCTACGGATGTTCTAAGTTGATACCATTTCAGGTATACTACAGGGGCTCCTAATATGAGATAAACAAGGAAAAACCATCACATTTTCAAAGAGATACGTACTGTCAAAATAGTCAGGTCTAGGTAAAAGACTACTTTCATACTAGTAGGAAATATGGGATTTTCTAGCGCTTTTCATACTTATACTAAATGTTTCATCATTCATTTACTAGTCTTTCATATCAACTAATCAAAGTAATGACATTAAATACTTATGAACTCACCAGCTTAAATGCTGATAAACTCTTTCAAAATAACTTGTATTCTCAGGTTACAAATAAACAGGTGTCAATACAAGGTTTAGAGAAGATGGAGCACTCAAGACTCGTCTTTTATTTTGATAAGTTATTATCATATCTTGTACAATGAAAGAGAACACTTGTAATTAAAATGTTTATATTTAATGCAATGGATGATGTTGTTTGCTTATTTACAATTACTGTGTTGTGATACTACACATGACGTCCTCCGCCCCAGAATGTTTCCGCCATTCTTGGTTTTGGGGTGTGACAAATGGATTGAAAACAACTATTTCAATTAACTTTTCTATTAATCTAAGCAACTCATTAGAACAAGATAATTCATATCAAACTTCTTCATGTAATTAGTCTAAACCTTAAACTAATACAAAACATGAATCTATTGACAATTATCTTTAAAAATGGATTAGCATGAACATTACCACATTAAAAAACAAGTTTATAAGTTCAAAAACAACGTAGGGTAATGTTCCTAGTCCATTTCTAGCCAAAAACCTCGAAAATATGCTGTCTGGGGTCCAACTCGTCGAGTGCATGAACAAAACTCGGTGAGTTGGATGCATTTTGCCTTGGACTCGTCGAGTCCCTTCATGGACTCGGCGAGTCTGCTGGGCTGACAGCATCAAAACTCGATTTTTCAGCTCCATTTGCAAGTATAACAAGAAAACAATCCTAGGCTCTGATACCACTATTGGGTTTTGAGCATTCTAACACTCCTAAGTGTACATGCAACCCTAAATACCTTGGATCTATGTTTTCTCTATTATACATGCAAATAAGAATATCCAAGGTATTATCCTAATCTAGCATACAAAACAATGAGTGTATCAAGATAGAATACATACCTATTTGATGTAGAAAGTCTTCATGAAGCTTGAGTGCCTAGCCCCAATAGTGTGGAAGCCTCAAATGGAATCACAATAATCAAAACACTTAGAATAACTTGAGAGAGTTCTACACTTCATGAAATCGGCTAGCCCTCTTCTTCCCTTTCTAATGTGATTCTAGTTGCCGATTTTGTCAAGAATAATATCTTTATATAGTGTTACAATTAGGGTAAATCCTTAATTGTCATGACTTTCCATTTCCTTGGATACATGGGTTCAAATACACCATGGAGCATCCATGGACCATCCTATGGGTTTTAGCCCAACTTGATTATCCATGGAGCATTAGCCCACTATATAAGTATGGATGATGTACACAATCAACCCACATATTTAATTAGTCTTCTTTTGATCACTTAATTAATCCTAGATTAATTCTTGATCAATACTAATTAAATAATCTTATTATTCTTATTATTAATATACTAAAACTTATAATATATTAATAACCATAAGTGTCTTATTTCTCTCATTATAGTCTATCCAAGTGCATGATGGTATGCAACCCAAATGGACCATGTCGGGTCGAGTCAAGTCTTACCAATTATAGTTATGGACTTAGACATTAATCCAACAAACCGGCACATTGGTTAGGTGATAATATTAAGGGTACCAAGTGAATTAGCATGGTTATTCACACCTTGTTTTGTGATCCTCAGCATCCCAGTCACAAAACTTGAAGGGCACAATCGAGATTGAAACATGCCATTGAAAAGTTCAATGAATCTCAAAAGAATCTAGGAATTTCAAATCCAATTAAACCTAATAAATCATTTCGTTTTCGTGGTGGAAATTGGTGAATCGTCATTCACCTACCTTTCAAATATATTATTACTTAGATTACGGCATCCCTCTTCTAAGTATAATATACTGTGATTGGGTCCTAGCCTTAATACTACATTTGGGTGTCTTATTAAGGATCCTATATATCTAATCTAAACTTACTCTCTTCTTTCAAATGTCTTCCAACACTAATGCTTCGGGCTCTAACCCAACTGGTTCTTTCTCTCTCATGAATCTTTGTGGGAGGGTCATCTTTGATGGTTCCAACTTCATGGATTGGATTAGGAACATCAGGATGGTTACTCGTTACGAGGACAAAGAATATGTTCTCGATAAGGAGTTAAAAGAACTTGATGAGTCTACTGCTACTCCTGAGGAGATCGCTGAATTCAGGACTCATGAGAGAGATGCTACTAAGGTGGCATGTATCATGATGGCCACGATGACAGCCGAGCTCCCAAAGTTATATGAAGATTTCTACCCTTTTGAGATGCACCAAGACCTGATGGAAAGGTACCATCAGAGTGCTCGTCAGGAGCGGTATGAAATAATCTCCTCCATAATAACTACCCGCATGAAGGACGGTGAATCCGTCACGGCCCACATGCAAAAGATGCAAAGGTATGTGGACCGTTTGCTGAAGTTGAATGTTAACATCCCTGAGGAGTTGGCAATTGACATCATTTTGCACTCCTTGCCTTCTTGTTATGACCATTTTCGTATGACATATCATATGAACAAGGAGGAAATTACTCTCAGCAAGCTTCAAGGACTCTTGAAGACCGCGGAATCCGGTCTTAAGGGTAAGGCGGTTGTTACCTCTACTACTCCTACTCCAACATCTACCCCTGTTTTACCTATCGGGCAAGGCAAAGGGAAAAAGAGGAAGCACCCTTCGAAGGGTACCAAGGGAAAGTCTCTTGAAGGCTCCTCATCGAAGACCAAGAGCGGTTCTGTCACTCCTTCTGCCATTCCCAAGGATGCTGAATGCTTTTATTGCCATGAAAAGGCACATTGGAAGAAAAACTGCCCTAAGTACTTGCAGGATCTAAAGGATGGGAAAGTGAAACCCACCCATGCAGGTATTTACACTATATTGTCTAATTACTCAACATATTTTAACTCTTGGGTGCTTGATACAGGATGTGGTATTCACATATGTTATGATTTGCAGGGCCTAAGAAGAAGTGAGGATGTGGAGCACGGGAAGATAAACTTAATCATGGGGAATAGGAAGGCTTCACCTGTTTCCAAGATTGGAGTTTATACTTTGTTGCTCAATAATGGGTTAAAATTAGATTTGAATAAATGTGTGTACTCGTCTGAAATGGCGAGGAATATTATTTCTTTTCATGCCTTGTACAAACAAGGTTTTACCTTTTCGTTTGATAATGAATGTGGTGGTATTAATGCTTTCTTTAAAAATGTCTTTTATTTTAAAGCATTACCTTGTGATGGTGTGTATGAAACTGTGTCGATTGTAGACAATTTAGGAAATAATGTGTTGTATATTGATTCTTCTAATAGCCTAGATAAAGCATCGTTGTGGCATTGTCGTCTTGGACATGTAAACAAGAAACGCATAGGCCAACTCCAAAAGAGTGGAGTCTAGGAATCATTTGACCTTAAATCGGATGATAGTTGTGAATCTTGTCTACTTGGAAAGATGACAAAATCACCCTTCACAGGAACTTGTGAGAGGGGTGAGGGTTTGTTGGACCTAATACATGCTGATGTATGTGGGCCATTCAAAACCGCCACAAAGGATGCTAATCGGTATTATGTGACTTTTATTGATGATTTTAGTAGATATGGGTATGTCTACTTAATCAAACATAAGTCAGAAACCTTTGAAAGGTTTAAGGAATTCAAACAGAAAGTAGAAAATCAATTGGGCAGGAACATCAAGATGCTTCGATCCGATCGAGGTGGTGAGTATCTTAGTACTGAGTTCCTTGACTATCTTAAGGAGTGTGGGATTGTCTCACAATTGACTCCTCCCAAGACACCGCAGCTAAATGGTGTAGCTGAGAGGCGTAATCAAACCTTGTTAGACATGGTTCGCTCTATGATGAGTCGAGTTTCGTTACCAATCTCCTTTTGGGGGTATGCCTTAAAGACTGCTGCCCATATCCTTAATCTAGTCCCTACAAAGAAGGTTACCAAAACACCTCATGAGATGTAGACTGGGAAGGTTCCCAATTTGGACCACATAAAAATTTGGGGGTGCGAAGCTTTCGTGAGGCATGAAACTCATGATAAGCTCGAACCCCGAAGTGAAAGGTGTATTTTCATCGGCTACCCACAGAAATCCGTTGGTTACCTCTTCTACAGACCCAGTGAGAATGTGGTCTTTGTAGCTAGAAGAGGAGTCTTTCGTGAGAGGGAATTTATAAGCCAAGGAGACAGTGGGAGGCAAATTGATCTTGAAGAAATTTAGGAATCAATTGGTGAAGGAACCTCAAACACTAGCAATCAACCTGAGGAGGAAACTCCTGTTGTTCCAGCTGACGAGTCTGTACCTCCAAGGCATTGTACACGGGTTAGGAACACACCTTCGTTTTATTATGGTTTTCATATTACTACGGAAGGTGATAGGTTTATCAGTGATAGTACATTGGTAAATTTGGATGAACCTAGCAGTGTTAAGGAAGCCATGGCAGGCCCGGAGTCTGCTAAATGGAAGGAGGCTATGGACAGCGAGATACAGTCTATGTATGACAATCAAGTTTGGAACTTGGTTGACCATGTACCAGACTGTAAAATAGTCAGGTGCAAATGGATCTTCAAGAACAAGATAGACATGGAAGGAAAAGTGCATACTTATAAGGCTCGACTGGTTGCGAAGGGTTTTACTCAAACTCAAGGTATTGATTATGATGAAACCTTCTCGCCGGTAGCAAAGATTAAGTCTATTAGGGTTATGCTATCCATTGCAGCATTTCATGATTATGAAATATGGCAAATGGATGTCAAAACCGCTTTCCTTAATGGAAAGTTGGCTGAGGATGTGTACATGAATCAGCCAGAGGGTTTTGTAAGTGCAGAGTACCCTAATAGAGTATGCAAGCTTGAGAAATCCATTTATGGATTAAAACAAGCATCTCGTAGCTGGAATCTTTGTTTTGATGAGAAGGTAAAAGAGTTTGGATTCTCGAGAAGCGAAGATGAGTCTTGCGTGTATGTCAGAGCTAGTGGGAGTATAGCTAGCTTCTTGGTACTGTATGTGGATGACATACTACTTATAGGAAATGACATCCCAACCTTGCAGGAGGTTAAGTCCTGGCTTGGGAAGTGCTTTGCTATGAAGGACCTAGGGGAGGCTGCCTATATCCTAGGGATAAGGATATTAAGAGAAAGGAGTAGAAGATTAATTGGACTTAGTCAGAGTATCTACTTGGATAAAGTGTTGAAAAGGTTCAACATGGAAAATTCCAAGAAAGGAGATTTACCGATCCAAAGCAATACCAAACTGAGTAAGACTCAGAGTCCGAGTACAGAGGCAGAGATAGCTGAGATGAGCCAATTACCGTATGCTTTTGCAGTTGGCTCGATCATGTATGCTATGAGTTGTACCCGCCCTGATGTGGCATTTGCTTTGAGCATGGTCAGCAGGTATCAGGGGAACCCTGGCAAGGCTCATTGGACCGCGATAAAGAACATTCTTAAGTACCTGTGGAGGACTAAGGATTGGGTCCTTACCCTTGGTGGGAGTGATGACTTAAGAGTATTAGGGTATAGTGATGCTAGTTTTCAGACTGATAGGGATAATTTCCGCTCTCAGTCGGGCTGGATCTTTACCTTAAATGGAGGGGCAATTTCTTGGAAGAGTTCCAAACAGGAGATGGTGGCTGATTTGACTTGTGAATCAGAGTATATAGCAGCGAGTGAAGTAGCGAAGGAGGCGATATGGCTAAAGAACTTCATCGGAGACCTTGGAGTTGTACCAGCTATTAAGGAACCTATGGAGATTTTATGTGACAACAATAGTGCGGTTGCCTTAGCCAAGGAACCAAGAGATCATGGAAGATCCCGACACATTGACAGAAAATATCACTTCATAAGACACAAGATTGAAGAATGACTCCTCGTGGCAAGGAGGATATCATTGGATGAGAATCCTACAGATCCCCTTACGAAGGGACTGACGAGGGTTAAGCATTTTCAGCATGCGAGGCGCATCGGGCTGAGGGACGATATTAGTTTTACAGATTAGATAGTTTTCCTGAAACTTGTAAAATGTAATCGACGTTTGATGATGAATAAAATTTGTGATTTATTTATGAGTAAAGTGTTACTATCATTGTAAATTATTTACTATAGTTTCAGTTTTGCATGTTTTGACTTCCAGAATAATTAATTTATTCAAACCTCTACAATCGATCATACGTCGGAAGTAGGTATGAATCAAGATTGTCATGAATTGGGGTTGTAGATGGCTAAAAGGTGTTTAGACATGGCAATGGTTGCTGCAACATTCATGAGTACTCATAAGTTATGAGTATTGGTATAAACCCATGCTCACTTGTATCATTTCATGGAATTTATCTCGAGTGATCATGAGATGATAACATCATATAAATCTTCAAACCTAGAGATATGAGTTGTTACCTATGAGTTGGTTGTGCATTGATTGCACATAAACGCATCAGTAACTTGATGTTATAAAACGTGCCTTTGTGTACAATTCAATAAGTAGTAGAACAAGCATATCAGTCGAAGTTTATCTGTTCCTTCTAGAAATAGAAGCGATATCTGGGCCCCTCGATGATTTTGTGTTGACCCATGTACCGGGCCCGGTCAGAACTAAACCAATGTGTTCAGTGAAGTTCTTCGTCAAACAAATCGGAAAATCAAGAAACAACTGCTAGACAATAAGCAAGACATAGTTCCATGTGTTTGTCCGGCTGATATCATGAGAATAGAGGATTATGTGATCACTTGTCTTAAAATGGCGCTTCATATTTCGACGGAGTTTTCGAGAGCTACGATTGCTGGTTGGTTCCTGAAGTTATAGGCAAATACAGTTATTAGACTTATCCAAGTCGGAGTCTGTTGGATAAGGTGTCTAAGTCCATAACTTATTTGGTATATACTTGACCCGACCAGCATGGTCCATTTGGGTTGCATCTCATCCAAACTATTATGGATAATTTTATGAGAGTTATACACATATGTTTATTAATATATTATAAGTTATAATATATTAATATGAAGTTATATTATTTAATTATTTTTAGTCTTAAATTAATTATGAATTAATTTAGAGATTAAAAGGAAGACTAATTAGATTATGGGCTATTTGTTTTATATAGTGTGGGCTAATACTCATTTGTTAATGGGCTAGGCTTATGTGAAAGTCCATGGATGATCCATGGAGCTTTTAACCCATGGATCCTTGGAAAGGAAAAGACGTGGGTTATTAGGGTTTCACACTAACCATGCACACTATATAAGCATGCTTTTGGAGCATGAAATGGAGCCTAAGGAAGAACTAGTGAACTAGTGTGTGTGTGTGCATGTGTGTGGCCGAAAATACAAGAGTGTGTATACTCTCTCAAAGTTTTCCAAGAGTTTGTGGTGTTTTGTGATTCCATTTGAGGCATTCACACTATTGGTGCTTGGCCCTCAAACTCCTTAGAACCAAACTCACCAGAAGGTATGTAATCTCTTCTAACTCTTTTATGTTGAAATGTTCCCCATGCCATGTTAGATAGGTTATAAACCTTGGAAAATTTAATATTTTGCATGTATTTAGACAAACATAGATCCAAGGTTTATTAGGGTTGCATGCACACTTAGGAAGTGTTAGATTGCTCAAAACCCAACAATTGCATCATGATCGCCACAATGAACTCCGAATTCCAAAAGTCCTACGAGGACATGTATCCGTACGAAATGCACCAATACTTATTGGAGAGATACCATCAAAACGCGAGACAGGAGTATTATGAGATTTTCACTAACATGATTTCCGCTAAGATGGGTCATGGAGAGTCTCTTACCGTGCACCTGCAAAAGATGCAAAGGTATGTCGACCGCCTTCGCAAGTTAAATGTTGACTTTGGAGAAGACTTGGCGATCGACATGGTACTTCACTCTTTGCCTCCAAGTTACAATCAATTTAGGATGACCTATCACATGAACAAAGAATAAGTCACCCTAAGCAAACTCCAAGGTCTCTTAAGGGTCACTGAGAGCAACTTCAAGGACAAGTCTATTGCACCAACTCCCAATCCGCCCGCCGCTCCTGTCTTGGAAATTGGACAAGGAAAGGGAAAGAAGAGGAAGGCTTCATCGAAGAACTATCGTAAGGTTAAAGCCCGAGATGGTGCCTCTTCTAGTGGGACCAAAGTTGATCCCGCTAAGCCCTACCCTAACCCGAAGGAGGCAGAATGCCACCACTGCCACAAGATAGGACATTGGAAAAGAAGCTGCCCAGAGTACCTGCAAGCCATCAATGAAGGAAAGATCAAGCCATCTTTTTTAGGTATATACACAATTAAATCTAACGATTCATCTCATGATATTTCTTGGGTTCTTGATACCGGTTGTGGTTACCACATTTGTTCTAATGTGCAGGGACTAAGAAGAAATAGAGACGTGGAGCATGGAAGAATAAATCTAATCATGGGGAACAGAAGATTATTGCCTGTGACCAAGATTGGAGTGTATTCTTTAGTGCTTAGGAATGGTTTATCTTTAGATTTGAACAATTGTTGCTATTCGCCAGAAATGGCTAGAAACATCATTTCATATCATGGTTTGTTTAGACAAGGTTTTAGATTTTCTTTTAATAATGAGAATGGTTCTATTTTAGCTTATCTGAATGGTGTCTTTTATTTTGAAGTTATACCATGTAATGCAATTTATGAAACTGTTATGATTGTTGATAACTTAGGAAATGATGTTTTATGCATGGATTCTTCGAATAGTATGGATAAGGCGTCCTTATGGCATTGTCGTCTTGGACATGTCAACAAGAAACGCATAGCCCAACTCCAAAAGGATGGAGTGTTGGAGTCATTCGACCTTAGGGAAGATGACACATGCGATTCTTGTTTACTTGGAAAGATGACTAAGTCACCCTTCGCTAGTACATGCGAAAGGGGTGAGGGTCTATTGGACCTCATACATACCGATGTGTGTGGACCGTTTAGATCTACCACGAAGGATGGAAACCGCTTCTACGTGACTTTTACCGATGACTATATTAAATATGGGTATATCTACTTAATCAAGCAAAAGTCATAAATTTTTTAAAAGTTCAAAGAGTTCAAGAATGAAGTAGAGAATCAATTGGGCAGGAAGATCAAGATGCTTCGATCCGATCGAGGAGGAGAGTACCTAAGTCTTGAATTCCACGATTATCTCAAGGAGTGTGGAATAGTTTCACAATTGACGCCACCTAGGATACCACAATGTAATGGTGTGGTAGAAAGGTGTAGTCGAACCTTGTTGGACATGGTTCGCTCTATGATGAGTCGTGCTTCGCTATCTATCTCTTTTTGGGGGTATGCCTTAGAGACTGCCGCCCATATCCTTAACTGCGTCCCTACTAAGAAGGTTGCCAAAACACCTCACAAGATGTGGATAGGGAAAGCTCCTTCGTTAGCACATATCAAGGTTTGGGGTTGCGAGGCTTTCGTAAGATGAGATACTCATGACAAGCTCGAACCTCGTAGTGAGCGATGTATTTTCATCGGCTACCCACAAAAATCCTTTGGATATCTCTTCTATAGACCGAAGGATAATGTTGTCTTTTTTGCGAGGAGAGGAGCTTTCCGAGAACGAGAACTCATAGACCAAGGAGACAGTGGGAGGCAAATCGAGCTTGAAGAGATTCATGAGCCAATAGATGAAGGAACCTCTACCGCTGGCGCTCAACCCAAGGAGGAAACTCCGGTTGAACCGATCGACATATCATTACCTCTTAGACGTTCCAAAAGAGTTAGAGTTCAACCCCAGTTGTACGGTTTTCATATAACTATCGAAGGAGACATGTATATTAGTGATAGTACACTAATAAACCTTGATGAACCTAATAGCTATAAGGAAGCCATGGCAGGCCCGAAGTCTGCAAAATGGAAAGAGGCAATGGATAGCGAGATCCAATCCATGTATGATAACCAAGTTTGGAATTTGGTTGATAATGTACCCGGACGTAAGACCGTTGGGTGCAAATGGATCTTCAAGAAGAAGACCGACGTGGATGGAAAGGTACACACGTATAAAGCACGATTAGTTGCGAAGGGCTTTACTCAAACTCCCAGAGTTGACTATGAAGAGACCTTCTCACCAGTTGCAAATATAAAGTCTATTAGAGTGATGCTAGCTATTGCCACATTTCATGATTATGAGATTTGGCAAATGGATGTCAAGACCGCTTTCCTTAACGGGAAATTGGTTGAGGATGTTTACATGGCTCAACTAGAGGGGTTTGTGGATCCGAAGCATCCGAATAGAGTGTGTAAGCTTGAGAAGTCCATTTATGGACTTAAGCAAGCATCTCGCAGATGGAATCTTTGCTTCGATGAGAAAGTCAAAGAGTTTGGATTTGTACGAAGCGAAGATGAATCATGTGTATATGTCAAAGCCAGTGGGAGTATAGTAAGCTTTCTCGTTCTATATGTCGATGACATATTACTCATAGGAAACGATGTCCCGACTCTGCAGGAAGTTAAGTCCTGGCTCGGGAAGTGCTTCACTATGAAGGACCTCGGAGAGGCTTCCTATATTTTGGGAATAAGGATAGTAAGAGAAAGAAGTAAGAGACTAATAGGACTTTGTCATAACACTTACTTAGAGAAGGTACTAAAGTGTTTTAGTATGGAAAACTCGAAGAAGGGAGAATTACCGATACAAAGTAATGCCAAGTTGAGTAAGACTCAAAGTCCGAGTACCGAAGCTGAGATAGATGAAATGAGCCGAGTTCCATACGCTTCTGCAGTTGGCTTAATCATGTACGCTATGACTTGTACTCGCCCTGATGTAGCCTTTGCTTTGAGCATGGTTAGTAGATATCAAGGGAATCCTGGCAGAGCTCATTGGATTGCGGTGAAGAATATCCTTAAGTACCTTCGGAGGACGAAGGAATGGTTCTTAGTCCTCAGAGGGAGTGATGACTTGAAAGTGAGAGGGTATAGTGACGCCAGTTTTCAGACTGATAGAGACAACTACCGTTCGCAGTCGGGCTGGGTCTTTACCCTGAATGGAGGAGCAGTGACTTGGAAAAGTTCTAAGCAAGAAACTGTAGCTGATTCAACGTGTGAATCAAAGTACATTGCAGCGAGCGAAGCGTCGAAGGAGGCAATATGGCTGAGCAACTTCATTGGTGATCTTGGAGTTGTACCTGCCATAAAGGAGCCCATGGAGATTTTCTGTGATAATGAAGGAGCGGTTGCCTTGACCAAGGAACCAAGAGATCATGGTAGATCATGACATATCGACAGAAAATATCACTTTATTAGACATTGTGTAGAAGAAGGACAACTCGTAGTGAAGAGGATATCATCATAAGATAACCTAGCAGATCCGCTTACGAAGGGACTGAGTAGGGTTAAGCACTTGCGACAGGCTAGGAGTATTGGACTGAAGGATGATATTAGCATAGATTAGATAGTATTAGAAACGTGTAATAGATAAATGTAATTAACATTTGATGATTAAATAAAGGAGTTTTATTTATAAGTAATGTTACTGTCTTATGTTAATTGTTTAACTATTGTTTCACTTTGCATGTTTTGACTTCTAGAATAATTGAGTTTATTAAGAATAATCGAATTGTTCAAATTGTACACAATCGCTCATATGTCGGAAGTAGATATGAATGAATATTGTCATGAATAGGTGTGTAGAGTGTCTAAATGGTATTAGACATAGCAAAAGATTGCTGCAACGTTCATGAGTGCTTATGAACTAGTTTTGAGCATTAGAACGAACCCGCGCTTGCTGGAATCACCTTATGGAATGTGATAGAAAAAGGGTGATCGCAATACGATAATCTCATATAGTCTTAAAACCTAGATATATGGTTTGTTATTTGTTAATTGGTTGTACATTGATAATGCGAAAACGCATTGGTAACTCGATGTTATAAAACGCATTGTTGTGTATAGTTGGTTAATGAATAAGTAAATGCATATAAGTCGAAGTTTATCTGTAACTTTTATCCTAAGAAGGAAAAAGTGATATCTCGGCCGCTCAATGATTTGATTTGACTTATGTGCCAGGCCCGGTCAGAACTGAATTGATGTGTTCGATTAAGTTCTATGTCAAACAAATCAGAGATCAAGAAACCAAATGCTAGACTAATCATTCCATAGAATTGTCAGCATGATATCTAACAGAGGACTGTACGATCCCTTATCTAAAGGACAAGATTGATTAGATCAGAGTTTGACAGCATCTTTGAGAGCTACGATTGCAAATTAGATTGTACCTGTGCATATAGTTACTAGACTTATCCAAGTGGGAGACTGTTGGAATAGTGTCTAAGGCTGTAACTATATTAGGCAAGTATTTGACCCGATTGTGCATGGTCCTTTTAGGTTGCCTTCACCATAGCAACTTGGTAGGATGATTTATTATGAGAGAATAAATATTATTAATATATTATGAGAATAATATAAGGAATAATAATATTGTTATTTGATTAATATAAGTCATAGATTAATTAGTATTAATTTGGTGACTTAAAGAGATTAATTAAATAAGAGGGTATAAACTGTCAATTGTTTGATAGTTACACTTTGGGCTGTAAATCCTTATAGGATATAGGGTGGACGATTTCTAGGGCTAGGATAAGCCTAAAATCGTCCAAGGCATATCTAAGGAAAGGATTGGGATTGCTTAGAGTCTAAGTTATCCAATTAGGGTTTAAGGGTGAAACCATAGGAGCCTTACAAGTATAAATAGACCCCTTGGGATAGAGAAATCGGCACCTCCTCTACAACAAGGATACCCTGGCAGATTTCCTCCTTTCTCCTCTCTCTCAAATAATTCTCTTTGCTAGTTGGTGTTTGTAAGCCATTAGAGGAGTGACAATTGTGACTCTAAATCTCCAAGAACAAGAAGATCAAACAAGTGTTTCAAGGTAAGCTTCTAACTCTGGTTTTGTGTTGTTCTTATACCTAATTAGCCATTAGAAGTCTTGGATTCATTGCATGTTTAATTAGAGAAACCTAGATCCAAGCGTTAGGGTTTGTATGTGCACATAGGAATGTTCATATGACCAAAACCCATCAGTAAGAACAAAAGTTCAGATCTTCACCTCAATTTTTCGCAAATCTAGTGAAAACCTATTGAAAGAACAAACACATAAGATAAGAAAGGAGAGGGAATTTAGAACCTTCAAATCACGATTAGAGATGCAATACCTTGAGGCATCTAAAATTGTTGATGACTATATAACAGCAGAGATACTTTCTTTACCTTGCCTTTATATTATCTAAGAATGAACCTCAGGAGCAATGTATGCAGGGGCGTCTACTGTGGATTTGGGTCTGGAGTGTAGCAAGAAGAAGAGAAGGAAAACATTATTTTAAAAAAAGTGTAAACAAAATTTCATTCATATTCAAATTCAGTTAGTAAACATCATACAAACTCAATAGATTGAAAAATGAAAAGATGATTATTCTTTGGAGCAATATATCGAAAAGTGGGTGTGTGCAATTCATGCAAAGATAGCATATAGTTGTTTTGTGTTCCTATCAATAGTAGTTTCATCAAAGTTGAATTTCATTCAAATCTAAAAAATGAAAGGCTAAAATTAAGATAAATTCTATGAAAAAGTTAGATCATTAAAATAAAATAAAATAAAGACATGAAAATGGAAAAAAAATTAGAGCATATAACATCCCAAAATTTAAGACCAAAAATTTCATTTTTTAAATAAGTTATTATGAAACCATAAGTAATAAAACATACATAATCACAACTCATGTCAAAACCAAAGTATCAATAGTCAAACATGTTATCATGAAATAACAACCCCAAAGATCTCATGTGCAAAAAACATAGTGTGATGCACTGCGATCAAGCCAACTCATTTCCTTTGAAAACGAGTTCCTGAAACCAAAACTGAAAACCATCAACACAAAGCTTAGTAAGTTCCCCCATCATACCACACACAATACAATCATACATACTGTAGGCCAATTCTAGGGTGCCCGACCTACCCATGTCAAGCCATTTTGGGGTGCTGACCTACCCATGTCAAGCCATTCTAGGGTGTTAACCTACCTGTATCAGGCCATTCTAGGGTGCCTGCCTACCCACCAGTCTATCTCACCCGGTCACGGAGACTATTTCACCCCTACCACTATCATATAATAACATATCATAGTCATGCAGTCAGACATATTTTGGGTGTTTGACCTACCCTTCGGTCTTAACGAAGGAATCGGGGGACTATTCCCCTTGTATGTGACAACCCGAAATTCTATTCTTTACAAACCATATCAAGTCAGTAGAAGATTAGAACAGTTACAATGAAATTCAAGACTTTTGGGTATATGTTTGAGTATTTCAGGTTTACACTTAAGGAGATATCAGGAGAGTGGATGCACTTGGGTATTGTGGAACTCTGTTATTCCAAAACTCTATGATGTTAGAGTTCATTGTGTGAATAAAATATTTTCTGCCAAAAGTCCCAGGACTATATATAGGATTCTGAGCCAAAATAATTCATTTTTCACATTTACAACTAGAGAAAAGCCAATTTCTCTCTCTCGGATCTTCGGGTTTTCATCCCAAATCGTGAGTACCTCTCCCTAGTTGTATTATATGGCTTATTAGATGATTATTAACCTAGAAATCATAACAAAACCCCAGGATTTAAGAGTTCACGGCCCAAGAACATCTTGGACCATGAACCTTTCTTTAAAGGGAAAAATGGTGCCTAGTCCTTTCCTTGAGCAATGGAACTAGTTTGGACTTGTACCCTAGTGTGTTTAGGACTAGAAAACACCCTTGGAACACCAAGAGTAAGGTGTTCACGGCCCAAGGAGTTCTTGGACCGTGAACTTCAAACAATAGGGTCAAAAGGTGCTTTAAACTCTCCTAAGGCCTGGGACACTAGCTTAGATTAGTTCCTAGTTAAATTAGGGACTTGGAAATCACCAAAAACACCATCCCAAGGGAGATTACGACCGTAATATCCAAGGGGTTGGTCCCAAGGCCGTGAACTCCTCAAAGGTGTTAAAAGGATTCCCTAACACTCTAGTAAGCCTTGATTTTTAGCATAGAACATTTCACCATGGACTTAAGGACCAAGATACAAGAAATGGTACTCCTTACCATGAGTTTACGGCAGTAAACTCATGGGGGAGTGGTCTCAGGGCCGTGAACATTAACCAAGGCCATTTTAGGGCCTTAAACCCACCCAAACACTTGTTTAAGCATAGAAGCACTTCATCACTTAAGTTGTAATAGCTTTAAGCTTCATTTAGTGCCCCAATAGAGAGTTTACGGCTAGGAGTTTACTCCCCTGGGCCGTAAACTCCAACACACATGGTATTTGGACCATAAACTCCCGTAACAGGTCTTGCACTCCTTTGTTGCAACCCATTAGCCTCCTAGCACTCGACCAAAGTATTTTCCTCACGTTAGGATGTTTATACATGTTTAATTTGTGTTATAAGCACTAATTGTTTATATACATATGTCTTCATATATAATTAGGACCATTGTGTGTGTCTAAAGTCTTCACTTGACACCTAGCAGTCCTACCTCTTCAGTTCATCAGTATCACTCACAACAGGTGAGTTCATACCCCTTAATCAATCTTTCAAATGTTTTTAAATACTTTATGGGGGGTACAAGGAGAATCATGCTACTTATTATATCAATCACATGTGATTGATAAGCAGGATTCAAATGATTGGCTACTCATTAGCCGTGTTACCAAACCGTTTCCTTCAAATGTTTTTCATAAACACTTTATATGTTTAAAACTCCTTATTAAACTGTACATTTTACTCTGTATGTTTCATTTCAAATTCATTTACAATTGTGTTTCAAAAAAATGTTTCTTTATACTTAAACTGTTTTATCAAACCCATGATTTCAAACCTTTTTATAGATTGACATCAAGTCGACCTTTTCTTAGATAATAAAACTTATTTTATGCTTTTATATTATCAATTTCATGCCTATATATGTATATTTATATAAGAAATGTTTAAAAGACTTAGGAAGGCTATCCACCCTATTTCCTTTTCGCGCTTGAGATGTGGTCTGGTGGGATATCGGGTATCCGTCCGAAGGTCGTTTCAATATTAGTTATATATCATGTGTACATATATAATCATAAAAGTTCTTCCGTATTCATATGTACCAGTTACATCATTAGTAAGTTACCATCGGGGTAGCACATGATAATACTTATACTATTGTTAGAACAATGAGATGTTAAATGAGTAAGTTCATTAATGAGCTAGTACTTATTACTATGAGAACATATACATTACATTACTATGAGAACATATACAACTATACTAGAAGAAGAACATATACAACTATACTAGAGGAAGAACATATACAACTATACTAGAAAGAGAACGTATACAACGATACTAGAATGAGTAACAATACATTACATATACATGAATACGTTAACATAATTGTGATCCACTGTATTGGAGCATGCCTTCAATGTCATGGCCCGAGTTGTACCCAGAGTCTCTTGGAGGGAGAGCGTGAGTTTGCGTATAGATCTATACTGGATTGACTATCCTACACCTTACTGCTAGCTACAGCCGGACCTGCAGGTCTGCGGGTGCCAAACGTCATACCTTTTTACGACCTACATCGTCGTGTTACCTAGTCGATAGTATGGTACAATTAATCACATAATACCTTAATATAAATCCAGTTTAAGGTAGTTAGTACAGTAGTAGTTCCTATAATACAACACTACATTACTACATTAATTTACCCTTTACATATAGTTAGTAATCATTTCGCTTAAACATTAATGTACAAACTATATTTTGTTAATGATAGTTACACTTGGGGAAAATTACACACTTTTACAAGAAAAGAACATACAAAACAGTTAAGTCTTGGTAGAAGACTACATTTAGAACAGTTGGGTCTTGGTAGAAGACTCTCTTTTAATATAGTAGAAATTATAAGGATTTCTAGAGTTTTTCAAACGTTTACAGTTGTTTTACAAACATTTTCCTACTTACACGAACTTTCTTTCAAAACATTTCCCAGTCTTTCATTACATGTCAACCAAATATTTACATACAAATTAAGACACATTAATACTTATGATCTCACCAGCTTTAAAGTTGATACTCTCTTTCAAAATAACTTGTATCCTCAGGTCAACAGTAGACAGGTACAAATGCAAGGTTTAGAGAAGATGGAGCTCGATCAAGACTCATCTTTCATTCTGATTTATACTTTAGTTTCTATTATAATTTAACAGAACACACTTGTATTAAAATTATATTATTAATGCAATGGATGATGTTGTTGCTTGTTTACTACTTTTCATTGATGTGACATGACGTCCTCCGCCCCAGAACGTTTCCGCCGTTCTTGGTTTTGGGGTGTGACATCGTACTACCACTATCACATATAGCATATCATACTTGCACATAGAACACAACAAATAGTAGCAAACACAAGAATTATCACAAAGACAATCATCTCAACTATGATCAACTACTAGTGGGTCGGCCTTGGTTCCTTAGACCCACTTCTACTGGAAAGTAACTCACCTCACACTATTGAAGTCCCACAGATCTAACCCCAACTGTTGGATGATAGGTTCCCGAACGGTCAACATCAAAATAAAACCCAATTAATAATTGGGTTCCAATACATAACCATAAGTCCATGCTTGGGGTAAAAGACTACTTTACCCCAATCTTAGCTTGATCCAATCCCAAGGCCCGATCCAACGGTCCAATAGTCAACTATGAGTCAAAGCCCAACATATGACCCAATTTTCTAAATTGGACCCGAACCTTTACATGGTCTCACTCTAAGGCCCAACCATTTATTTCAGTCCAACAATTAACATTCTAATGGCCCAATATCATATAATCAATAAGGCCCAAACTATAGCCCATCTATGGCCCAATTTTCCAAATTGGGCCCAAGCCCTCATATGGGCCTTACCCTAAGCCCATCAACATATTCCAGTCCATATGCTTATTCTTGGATGGCCCAACAATAACCCAATCATCAAGGTCCAACAGAAAGACCCAACAATAAACCCAAGTGAAATTAGGGTTTCACATAAAATGACAATTAAGGTTAAGTGTTTCTCACTTAACCCATTAATGACTTAATTCATTAAGTCCATCAATCTTCTAAATAAATCATATGGTGTGATTGGGCTTAATACACAATTCCATTCCAATGGCCCAAAAGTGGGTCCTGATAAGTCCAAGCCCATAAATCCAATGCTAGAGTTTTCTAAACCCTAATAAGGGTTTCCAATCCCATCTTATCCTAATAAGCCCAATAGCTAGGTCTTTTGATCAATTAGGTTTCATTAGGCCCATTAGTTACATATTTAGGCTTTTAGGTTAATTAGGGCTTTATTGGGCCCATTAGGGTTTCATTGGGCCCACTAGGGTTTTAGTTCCTTGTCCAAACATCCGAAACTAGTCACAATACAAACGAGGCACATCGCCACCCGACATGGCGGCCAGTGGTGGTTTTGAGTTTCTTTCCATTATTCCATTTTTCTGTTACAATTTACAATGAAAATACCAAAAGTAACACACAAACTAACTAATATAAACACACACACATGGTGGCAGCCACCACCTCACGGTTGTGGTAATGCATTTTCCGACCAAAAAAACACCCACACACCTTTCCATTAAATTAAACACCCACATACATGCTTCTGATCTGCGAGATGCACCCCAGCCACCCTCCTAAAGGCTCATGGCGGTGATAGTAACAATTTTGGGACGACATCCACCACCTCACTGTTGTGGCGGTGATGTCTTTTGATTCTCGGTCAAGTAGCAGCACACCCCGAAAAGACCTTGCTCAGAATCTGGATGCAACCACCACTTGGTGCATAACGACGACAACAATAGTTCAAGCAGCCACAATGGTGGCTATTGGCGGCATAACGAAAAAGAATATGAAGAAGAAGGACAACAACAACTGGTCACGAGCGACGGTGGAAAAAATACGGACTATCAAAAGCAATGGAATAGTGGGTCTCCATATCTTTACAATTGAATCACGTCGGAGCAGCGGCCTTTGTCTTCTTCGGCAACTAGGTAGCAACAACGACTTCACAGTGGCTAAAAGGTGGTGGACAGAGGTTGAATGTTACATCTGGATTTCCAGGTATAGCAATTTGAGTATTTATTTTGAGTTATGAGGAGTAACTCGCCGAGTTGACGCCTCAACTCGCCGAGTAGGGTTGCGATTGATAACTCGGATTAATGAATGGACTTGACGAGTCGGCAAGCCGACTCGACAAGTCAGTGCTGTGGACTAAAACCCTAAGTCTTTGGGCCTAAGACCTATTTAAAGGCCCTTATGGCCTTCATTTGCGGCTACACATACCCTTGAGAGGCACTAATCGAACCAGAGAGCATATATATATATATATATATATATATATATATATAGAGAGAGAGAGAGAGAGAGAGAGAAAGGAAGCTAATTTCTTCACTTTTGTGCATTCTTGCAGGGAAGAAAGAAGGGATTCAAGCTAAGTTGTCTTGAGGGGCTCAGATCTTCTACCATTTTCATTCAAAGTTGTTGCTTTAGGTATGGATCCATGCCCATTTTCGTTTGAGTAATAGATCTCATGAATCTAGAGTTTCTTTTTCCCCTTTTTTGGTTGACTTATGAAGTATATGAAGTCTCTTTGTGGCATAGACATCAGATATGGACCTTGAGAGGTCCAGAGAGTCCCAGTCATCCAACTTTATGCAGTTCCATAAGAGTTTTGAGCCTTAGTTATCATTAAAAGGGTTATTTTGTCAAATATGGTTAGATGTGTGATGCATGTTCATAAAGGTCGAACCTTTACGTGACTTTTAGATGCTAAGAGGCTAGATCTATAAGTTAGGGAAACAGATCTGACCTCAGAAGGTCATATCAGTAATGTCATGAAGGAAACTCGTCGAGTCCATGAGATGACTCGACGAGTCGGATCGAGTTCTTCCTCGATTCGTGACCAGTGCTAACTCGTCGAGTTGGGAGGTTAACTCGACGAGCCGAGTGAGGCCTTGGAAGTATTCAGAGGATACACATGAACTCACCGAGTCACACAAGTGCACTTGGCGAGTCTGGTCAAAGTTGGAACGTTGACTGGAATTGACTTTAGTTGACCTTAGGGTTTGGTTAAACTGATTAAGAGGGGTCAGGGTAGAGTAATATGGTCTTCTACCGATTCTATAGAAATGAGTATATAAAGAGAGTATTGATTAGAAATATTATCATTATGTTAGGCAGAGGCTAGATCTAGGATATCGAGCGAGAGAGTTTACTAGGCATCTGACGAGTTGAATCTCACTATACCTTACCTGGAATGCTAACTATATGTATGTATGAGACTTTATGTGATATGTGAACGGAAGGTCTTATGTATTGATATGACTTATGTCGCTTTATGTGATATGTATATGTCATATGTTTGGGACCAGAAGGTCTACAGAGTTGAGGTCGGAAGGCAATCAAAGTTATGGCCGGAAGGCAGTCAAAATTTGGGCCGAAAGGCAGTCAAAGTTTGGGCCGAAAGGAAAATTATGGTAGGGCCAGAAGGTCTACCAGAGCTGTGGAGCCGGAAGGTCCATTGAGACACATTGTCCGGAAGGCATCATTGAGCTATAGCCTCGAGTGGCTAAATTCTTATGCATGTTGTATTTTGGGGAACTCACTAAGCATCCGTGCTTATTGTTTTATATGTTATGTGTTTCAGGTACTTCCAAGGATCGCGGGAAGGCACCGGCGTGATTGTACACCTGCATCGAGTCAGAGACATGATCCTGGATTTGAATAATTGTTTTGAAAACTTGTCTAATGATTTTTGAGAATTTATGATATGAATTGTGTTTTTATGTAATTAAAAATAAAAATTTTGGTTGAAAATTTATGGTTGTTACAAGTTGGTATCAGAGCCTTGGTCTGAGGGATTCGGATACACCTTCGGGCATATCTGAACTCAAACTGAGGATTTGAGAAAAGTTTTAAAAAAGAAACGATTTGTCTAGTAGAAGTAAAAGATTGCAAAAGAAAGCAGAAAGGAGCAGTGTGTACAATCAGCCAGCGCTCGAACAGTAAATTCCCAAAATACCTTTACGTTATGTGTTATGATATATTATGAGATGTGTTATGCATGCTAGAGCAGGCTAGGTATCTCATATTTTAGGACTAGAGTGGCCTGATTTGTGATCCCTTAGCCTAGGAGTTTTACTGCTATGAGATACCCTAGATAACAGAGGGTAGTTCATGAGAAGTTTGCTAGAGAGTAGTCTATGTTCAGTCTGGCATAGAGTACTTACAAGGTAGGATCCTTCGTAGGAGGACTTGGGGTAAATACGGATACGGTGTGGAAGGTAGTATTGGGCCCAAACTACTAAAAGCACCGGATCAGTATGCAGCCCAAGTAAAAATCCTTAGGGTACTAAGGAGCAAGTAGGGTTGAGTTATAGAGTGTGAGTATACTCGAGCGAGTCTCTAATTTCCTTTGTGTTGTGTTTCAGAGACATCATGGTTGGTACACGCCACACCCCAGGGAGCAACAGTGTTAGTGTTGAGGAGATTCGTTGGATGATTCATGATCAGGTGGCCGCAGCGATCCGGGAGGCCATCTTGGAGATGTTTGGGTCTATTAGGACCACATTGATTGAGACATTTGATGAGCGATACATTGCTATTTCTGAGGAGGTTGTTGCTGCATCCACCGTAGTTGTTGTTGCTGCCATGCCACACAGGGGTGACTCGTTGTTGTACCGAGAGTTCAACAACACGAAGCCACTAGATTTTTATGGGACGCAGGATCTGATCGCTGCGATGAGGTGGATCTCCAATGTTGAGGGATGTTTCTACACTTGCTCCTGTACGGAGCATCTGAGGGTACGGTTCGTATTGAACCAGCTTCGCTTGGGACCGAAGGACTGGTGGAAGTTTGTGATAGTTGATTTCACTCCTGTTGAGCTTACCGCGGTGACCTGGGAGAGGTTCACCACTATGTTCCAAAATGAGTATGTTCCCCTGGTGGAGAGGGAATGTTTGGCCCAATAGTTCTTGTCCCTCAAGCAAGGGAATGAGTGTGTGATGATGATTACGAGGATGTTTCATGAAAGGTTGTTGTTTTTCCCTGAGCACGTGGCCGCCGAGCAAGCACGTATGAGCCGATATTTGAACATTCTGATAAGGGATATTCATGATTTCATGGTGAACTCGTCGTACCGGATATTTTCTGTTCTCCAGGAAAATGCCCGAAAGAGGGAGATTGAGCTAGAGACTCAGGCAAGGGAGGAGGCAAAGTCTCAGAGGAGGGATAGGCGGCCAGCTCAGTCTCAGCCGGAAGCCAAGCGGGCAAAGCCCACCGATGCGAGGTCTGGAGGCTAGAATGGCCACACTTGGGAAGTGCGGCAAGGGACATGAGGGGGCTTTTCGATCAGGCGCTTGATACAAATGTGGTAAGGAAGGGCACATAGACAAGGATTACCCCAAGGGGTTCATGGTCTGTTTTCATTGCATCCAGACCAGTCACCGGAGGGCTGAGTGCCCACAGCTGTCACATGGAGCAGCTCAGGGATCCGCCCCTACTGTTGCACGAGCTATTGACAGTCGGCCAGTAAAGGCCGAGGCACCGAAGGCCTATGGGAGAGCTTTTCAACTGACAGTGGAGGAGGTCTGTGCAGCACTCGATGTCGTGGTCGGTACGTATTCTTTCATTTATTCATGTTGTAGTTGTGATATTGTTCTTATATTGTTGTATATATATATAGGTACTTTCCTTGTAAATTATGTACCTACTTTGGTGTTATTTGAATCGGCTGCGAGTCGATCCTTCGTGTCTTTAGCGTTTAGCCATCACATCAGAATTCGATGAGAGGCGTTGAGTCAACCTCTGCGAGTTTCCATAGCTGACGAGCGTACGGTTTTTGCTACTGATGTGATCTGAGGATGTGTACTCGAGATTTTTGGTATGGAGTTCCCGATAGATCTGGTATCAGTTGCAATGGGGGATGTCCGTGTCATCATGAGAATAGAATGGTTGAACCAATTCGGAGTTGTTCTAGACTACGAGTGTTAGTTGGTGACCATACGAGACCCTAGTGGGGGAGTACTTACGGTGAATGGCGAGGGTACCCGATCCGGGTCAAGATTTTTCTCGGCTTCCAGAACGAGACGGAGTCCACAACAGGTTGTAGGGGGTTTGTAGCATATGTGATGGATACACGAGTTGCCACAGAGAGGCTGAGTTTTGTCAGTGCTGTTCCGATAGTGCGTGATTTCCCAGACGTTTTCCCTGAGGAGTTCCCAGGTGTACCTCCAGAGAGGCAGGTGGAGTTCCGTATTGATTTGGTTCCGGGAGCGGCGCCTATTGTTGTAACACCCATAATCAGAAAGACCAAGAAAGGAAAGAAAACCCTAACTTAAAGGGCCAACTCATCGAGTCCAAGGAGGAACTCGGTGAGTCCGAGCGGGATCCAGGTCGAGGAGTAAGTGACCGACTCGGCGAGTCGGAGAATGGACTCCGCAAGTCCGGTCTGAAGAGGGAAACCCTAAATCCAGGACTTTGGGCACTATTTAAGCATCTTATTCTCTCCATTAGGGTTCCATATGGCTTCTCTCATCCAGAAACCGAAACCCTAAGCCCCCATTATTGGGTGATTTGAAGGAAGAAGGAAGTAAAGAACCATTGGGGATTCAAGGGTTTCTAGTAGATCCAGATTTTGAGGGACTTTCCAGAGCAATTCAAGGTAAGGAGTCGTTACCTTCCCTCTTTTTCATGTAAATCAATCTTGATTGTGAGATTTGGGACTCTTATGCCATGTTCTTGAACCATTTCGAGATAGAGCCCAGATCTGAAGTTGCTAATTTAGATCTAAGTGTATTCTGGCCTAGAGAGTCATAAAGTATCCGCCTTGGGGGTGTAGGTGAAGCATGGTTGTCTTAAACCCAAGTATGGAATGTTTTGGGCCTAGATCTCCTTAGCTACACGTAAAGTTTGCAACTTTACGTGAGGAATAGGCCTTGGAAGACTGGATATACAGTTTGGAGTCCCTGCATGACTCAAAAACCCTCTGAATGCATGAAGGACTGAATAGACTCGGCGAGTCCTTCGAGTGGACTCGGTGAGTAGTATGAAGATTAGGAGGAACTTGACGAGTTGGATGAACAACTCGGCGAGTCTATTGAAGTTTGCCTTGGACTCGGCGAGTCAGGTCGCGAAACCCTGAACGCTTCAAGTTAAGACTCGAATCAATGAGTCAAGTGGAGACTCGGTGAGTTGGAGAGGAAAGGACTCAAAAATCGATGGACTCGGCGAGTCGAGTCGCGAATGGAAGGACTTTGAGCATATAAACTCGGCGAGTTAGTAAGCAAAATCGGCGAGTAGGGTTGACCTTGACCAGGACTTTGACTTTCGCCAGAGTTGACTTAGTTGACTTTCGGAGGACAGTTAGACTAAGTGTTTCATTAGTATTGGTAGCTCGGGGAGCTAGTGGAGCAGGAGTTCAAAAAGTTGACGGGCAGCAGCTAGAGGGGTATCAGCAAGTTCAGCAAGTGTAGGTGAGTTTCCCTTCGTGTGAATGTGTCTACGGCCACAATGTCGGCCCATGTAGTTATAAGTAGAAGACCTGGGGGTTAGCCCTAGGCACAGTATTCTAGTATGATATTCAAGACAAGGTCCAATGATAGTGGGTCGGTGCCCAAGGAATGGTTTATATGATAGTTTATACCTATTGTCTGTGTTAGGGAATCACCTCATTAGCAGCAGATCAGGGGCGAGGCCCAAGTTAGGGAAAGAGTGAGTGTGGGCTAGGCCCGTATCTCACTATCATTTGGAGCATGGACGGGGTTCCATGACTCATTAGTAGCAGGACAAGGGCGAGGCCTAGATAGGCGAGGCCTCAGGACATGATTTGTTAGTACATGTTAGTTTATGTGTTGTGATATGCTTATGTGTTAGTATATGCTAGTGGGCAAGGCCCAGTGACAGGCGAGGCCTAAGTGAAACAGATTTCTATCTAAGCGGGGCTCGAAGCCAGGCGAGGCCTGGAGCGGCGGGGCCGTTGTAGCGGGTGAGGCCTGAGGTAGGGGGCGATGCCCAAAATAGTGGGTGTGGCCCAGTATGTGCAGTATGTGGTAGATTGGTGAACTCACTAAGCTTCGTGCTTATGGTTTTCAATTTGGGTTTCAGGTACTTCCAGTAGCGGAGGGAAGAGCTCGGGGTGATCGCATGGCACACACCATAGATTAGACAGCCTGGGAATGTTTTACTCTGATAATGAAAATACGTTTTGGAAGTAATACTCTGATTATGTTATGGATTGATAATTATGTTTTAAGTAGTGTTTTATAAAACAAATTTTTAGTCTTGAATTTTGGGACGTTACAAGTTGGTATCAGAGCCTTGGTTTGAGGGATTCGGACGTACTTTCGGGTGTGTCTGAACTCAAACTAAGGAATTGGTATAGAAGTTGTCAGAATGAAAATATAGTTTTGTAAAAAGAGTTTGAGAAAGAAAACAGTTTCAAAAAAGCAAAAAGAATTCAGAAAGAAAAGAATTTTCAAAAAAGAAAAGGGGTGTGGTGCATGCAATCAACCGAGCTCAAGTAAGTACCCCAAAATACCCATACAAGTTATGTTATGATTATCAGTTAATAGAACAGCATGCTAGATTAGGACTCAGGATCTAGGCGGGATGCCTTATGTGCCTGTTATATGTGCTTTTGAGCTGCATGATAGTGTTGGTTAGATAGTAGTAGGATAGCCTGTTTAGGTTATGCTTGGGTTTATGAGTTTGTTTTGCATGCTGGTATAGATTCTTATTATGAGATTATGATTCCTTGAGTATGTTATGGTTAGATTTTCCTTTGTCTGAATGTTGCTTGCTTTGTGCATTGTGGGACTCCGAGTGATGGGAGCTAGCCATTAGGTGGATACATCACGTCACATGTGATCAGGGTTGAATAATCTCAGAGTGCTGGATTTGGCCCTGTTGTGCAGCTCTTGTCTGAGTCCAACCGTTGTAGGGACGAGTCTTTTACTCGAAGGATTATCTGAGCCTCGTCACATGTGATGGTATCCAGGTGATGGCTAATTGGCATCATAAGGAGGCCTTCAGCGGCTGAGGACTGGGTTGGGTTGAGCCATAGGTTTCCCTAGGACAAGCCTAGGATGAGCTACTGCTAGGAGCAGTAGTAGTGGAAAAGGGACCTAGTGGAGTTGAAGCATTTCTTGAGGAAAGTACGAATAGATGTGGAAGGTAGTATGGGCCCGTACTACTGAAAGCAGAGGATCCGTACTCGATTCGGGAAAGGTCGAGACAAGACCGGGAACCTGGTAGTGCGTGTGTTTGGTCTCGCAGTAGTGATAAGTATTCTGATAGTGGTTGTGTTATATTTTCAGCATGGTGATGTTGCGAGAGAGACCAGTGGGCGAATTAGGCGCTAGAGAGGGATCAGGCTTGGGTTCAGGAGCCGAGCAGCTCAAGGACTAGATAAGGGAGTTGATATCAGCTGAGGTTACGCGCAACATACTAGACCAGACTCATGTGATCTTTGGCACGGTCAAGGAGAGTATACTGGAGATCTTGGATGAGAGGTTGGGAGCCTTCCGTATCGAGATGATGGCTTTGATGGGAGTGCATAATTTGACATTTCGAGAGTTCAGGGCTTGCGGGGCACCAAATTATAATGGGGCTAGGGACCCCATCGCTAGCAGAAGATGGTTGGCTGATGTTGCCAACACATTCCGTACGAGCCGATGTCCCGAGGGGGACAAGGTCAGACTCGCCTCCTGTCTACTGAAGGACAGAGCGAGGGATTGGTGGGAGGAGATTGGTGTATCATCGTAAAATTTAAAACAAATTTCCGCCTTTTAAAACAGATTTTCCAAACACATTTATTAATAAAATCCCATTGTATCATAACTTTGTTTCACAAAATTGTTTCCCAAGATCAAAATACATAAATCCCATGCGTGTGTACGAATCATGTCGGCGCCTTCCCGTGATCATCACTGGTACCTGAAGCAGATAACACATAACACTGTAAGCATAAAGCTTAGTGAGTTCCCCAAAATACCACACATAACACATACTAGCCACTCGAGGCTATCACTCTGTGGGCCCTAACTCTATGGATCCTCTGGTCCTAACTCTGTAAACCTTTCGGTTCTAACTCTGATATACTCTTATATACACATGGCATAAATCACATAGAAATAATGCAGTGCAACACATCACATAAATAGCATACAATAACTTTGTCACATGACTCTAATTACCACTCAAGGTAAAGTATAGTGAAAAGACTCACCTCAGATGTCTCGGTAAATCTCTGACTCGGTAGAAATACGATCTAGCCTCCACCTAATCACATAAAGTAATACTCTCATAAATATAACTCTCAGGACAAGACTCAACCTTCTCTTGGCACCCTCAGAAGGGTAAAAGACTATTTTACCCCTCCTTTGGCTCAAAGGCCCTCATTGTTGACCAAACCCTAAAAGTCAACCAAAGTCAACGGTCAAACTTTGACCTGACTCGTCAAGTGCACTTGGGCATCTCGGCAAGTCTACACGTGTCCACTAACTCCCTAGTCTCGCTTGGCATGTTGAGTCCCTCCCCTTGCTCGACTTGTCACACCAGGCATGAATCGTGGGGCTACCCCGACTCAACTCGCCGAGTCTCAAGAACAAATCGGCGAGTTCCGCCTTGAACTCTAGTCCTCTAATCCCTCTCTGACTCATTGAGTTATTCCCCCAACTCGGCGGGTCTACTCGTTGAGTGATTTACGGGAAACCCTAACCCTACTCGGCGAGTCTGCCCTTGGACTCGGCGAGTTCATGCCATGCACAAATTCAATTGACCTCCTAAGGTCAGATCTGTTCCTTTGGTCCATAGATCTGACCTTCCCAAGCCTGATAAACATGTAAAGCTTGAATCTTGACACTCATGGAACGTCCAAAAGGTTCCACTTGGTGATTTAGCACCAAAAATAACATCCTAAGTTCATGACTCCCAAAATAACCCATAAAGCTCCAAGGGTTAAGGTCTCTGGACCTCTTTGAGTCCAGATCCAAAGCATAAACCCGAGAATGGACCAATTACTCCACATATCCATTCTCTAAAGGGGTTAGAAAAACCCTAACTCTAAGAATCAACACCAAATCTGAAGAAGGTCCGAATAAATACCTCAAGATGAAGTCTCTGAACTCTGAAATCACCATAACCGCTCTTCCTTCAGCCTCATCTTTCCTTGGTCACATCCTTCTTGCAATCACACAAACAAAATGATCAAAAGTGGCCTCTCCTTCCTCACAATCGCTCTAGATCTCTTAGCGTTTCTCTCTGGGGTTTGGTAGCCGGAAATGACGGCCCTAAGGGCCTTTAAATAGGTCCCAAACCCGATAAATTAGGGTTTCATTAAACAGCGTGGACTCGCCGAGTCCAGTCATGAACCCGGATGAGAATCCGCGACCCTACTCGGCGAGTCTAAGCACCAACTCACCGAGTCCCTACACAAACTCCAAAATAAATGAATAAAATAATATATCTGGGAATCTGCATGTTACAATTCTCCCCCACTAGAATCAGACTTCGCCCTCGAAGTCTCACTCTGCAAAGAACTCTGTATGCTGCTCACGCATCTCGCGCTCCGGCTCCCAAGTCAGCTCTGACCCTTTCCTATGCTGCCACTGGACCTGCACCAGAGGCACTTCCTTGTTCCTCAGAACCTTGATCTTCCGATCTCTAATTGCCACCGGTCTCTCAACATAGTTCAGGCTCACATCCACCAGAATATCCTCTAATGGTACCACTGCCAACTCGTCGGCTATACACTTTCTCAACTGCGACACGTGGAAGTGTCATGAATCTGACCCAACTCTGCAGGTAGCTCCAAACGGTAGGCTACCCTGCCTACTCTCGCGATCACCCTGAAAGGTCCAATATATCGAGGCCCCAACTTGCCCCTCTTCTTGAATCGGATCGCTCCTTTCCAAGGAGAGACCTTCAGGAGCATGAAGTTGCCGACCTGAAACTCGAGCTCGGACCGGCGCCTATCTGCATAACTCTTCTGAATACTATGAGCGGTCAACAACCTCTTTCTGACCTGCTGTATCTGCTCAGTCATCTGAAGAACAATCTCTGTACTACCCAACACACGTTGCCCTACCTCTCCCCAGCAAATGGGGGTCCGATACCTCCTCCCATACAACAGCTCAAAGGGTGGCATACTAATGCTCGAATGATGGCTGTTGTTATAGGAAAACTCTGCTAAGGGCAAATACGTGTCCCAACTCCCGACGAAATCCAACACGCGTGCTCGGAGCATGTCCTCGAGCGTCTGAATCATCCGCTCGCTCTGCCCGTTAGTCTATGGGTGATATGCGGTACTAAAATGCAGCCTCGTACCCAACTCCTCATGAAATTTCTTCCATAATCTGGAAGTGAAACGCACATCTCGATCTGAGACAATCGAGATTGGTATTCCATGCCACGATACCACCTCTCTCACATACAACTCCGCCAGCCTCTCCGTAGAAGAGCTCTCACTAATAGCAAGGAAATGAGCGCTCTTCGTCAACCTATCTACTATCACCCAAATTGCATTGATGCCCCTCGCAGTCCTCGGCAATTTGGTGATAAAATCCATAGTAATCTGCTCCCACTTCCACTCAGGAACCTTTAATGGCTGCAACTTACCATGCGGTCTCTGGTGCTCGACCTTAACCCTACGACAGGTTAGGCACCTCTCAACGAACCACGCGACGTCCCTCTTCATACAGGGCCACCAATACTCCTTCTTCAGGTCCAAATACATCTTAGTGGCCCTGGGATGGATCGAGAACTTCGATTGATGTGCCTCTTCCATCAAAATGGTACGCGTCACATCCACAAACGGTACCCAAATCCGACCCTGAAATGTTATAAGCCCCCGGTTATTGGTAACGAACTCCGATACTTGCCCCATAACTCACTCCCTTTTCTGGTTTTCTGGTCTCACAGCCTCAGCCTGGGCCCCTCGAATGGTGTCCAACACCGGAGTTATCACTATCAATCTCATGCAAACGTCCTGCATCGGGGCGCTTTCCGCCCTACGGCTCAGGGCATCGGCTACCACGTTAGCCTTACTGGGGTGGTATAGGATCTCGCAATCATAATCTTTTACCACGTGCAACCATCTCCTCTACCACATATTCAAGTTGGGTTGATCCATCAAGAACTTCAGGCTCTTGTGATCCGTGTATATGGTACACCGGACCGCATACAAATAGTGATGCCAGATCTTGAGGGCGAACACTACCAACTCTAGATTGTGGGTGGGATACCTCATCTCATGAGGCTTCAGCTGCCTCGATGTGCATGCCGTATGCTATCACATGCCCCCTCTGCATAAGCACCGCTCCCAACCCTAGTATCGACGCGTCACAATATACCACGAAGTCCTCCATTCCCTCCAAAAGGGCTAACACCGGGGCTTCGCATAGCCTTTGGCGAAGTGTCTCGAAGGAGGCTTGCTGCTCTGGGCCCCATGAGAAAGCAACACCCTTCCGGGTCAACTTGGTGAGTGGCATGGCGATCTTGGAGAAATCCCAGATAAATCTCCGATAATAGCCTGCCAATCCTAGGAAACTCCTGATCTCTGTAGGTGACCTTGGCACCTCCTAACTCATCACCACCTCAATCTTGGCCGGATCGACCAATATCCCTTTCTGGTTAATGAGATGCCCTAGGAACTGGACCTCTCGTAACCAGAAATCACACTTGGAGAATTTGGCGTAAAGCCTCTCCGATCTTAAAACTCCGAGGATCTCTCTCAAATGTTCCTAATGCTGCTCTCTGGATCTCGAATACACCAATATGTCATCAATGAACACGATCACCGAGCGATCCAACATCGGCCTACACACTCTGTTCATGAGATCCATGAAAACCATCGGTGCATTAGTGAGCCCGAAAGGCATCACCACGAACTCGTAATGCCTGTAACGAGTCCTGAACGTTGTCTTATGGATGTCCTCATCTCGTACCCTCACCTGATGATATCCTGACCTCAAACCGATCTTGGAGAACCAAGATGCTTCTTTTAACTAATCGAACAAATCGTCGATCCTCGGCAACGGGTAACGGTTCTTGACCATCAGCTTGTCCAATTCCCTATAATCAATGCATATCCTGTGTGAGCCATCCTTTTTCTTAACAAAAAGGATAGGCGCTCCCCATGGCGAACTGCTCGGCCGAATAAACCCCTTCCCCAGCAGCTCCTGAAGCTGCGAGGATAACTCCTGCATCTCTGGAGGCGCAAGGCGATAAGGCGCCTTGGCGATAGGCGCAGCCCCCAGAACCAAATCGATGTTGAACTCAAATTGCCTCTCGGGAGGCACACCCAGTAACTCTTCTAGGAATACATCCGGGAACTCACGCACTATCGGAACCTTATCTACTGACCTCGGTCTTTCTGAATCAACCCTTGTATCCATCATATACGCTATAAATCCCTTACAGCCCTGCTGTAGACTCTGCCTCGCTCTAGCGGTTGAACAAAATGTTGACCCAGAACGCGTACCCTCGTCGTACACTGTAAGAACTCCCCCACTACGGTCTCGTATGGTCACCAGTTGTCTCTCATAGTCGATAACCGCTCCAAATTTGCTTAACCAGTCCATGCCCACGATGACACAAACATCTCCCATCGCAATAGGAACTAGATCAATCGAAAACTTAATGCCGAAAATCTCGAGTACACACCCTCGGATCACCTTGTTGGCATACACCGCTCTCTCGTCAGCTATGGAAACTCTCAGAGGTCGACTCAACGCCTCTTAACTAATACTGATGTACTGACTAAAAGCCAAAGATTAAAAAAAAAAAAAAAAGACCGACTCGCACCCGAGTCAAATAACACCAAGGCAGGTACAGAATTCACAAGAAAATTACCTACACATATCATAATATAAGCACAATATCTCAACATAAAAGTAAATATATAAAGAATACATACCAGCCACGACATCGGGCACTGTGTGTACCTCCTCCGTAGTCAACTGGAAGGCTCTCCCTCATGCCATCAATACCTCGGTCTTCACTGGCCGGCTCTCAGTAGCTCTGATAGCAGTAGGGGCAGATCCCTGAGGTGCTCACTTGACTGTCCCTCGTAAATGTGGACACTCTGCCTTGCGGTGTCCGGTCTAGTTGCAGTGAAAGCATACTGCAAACCCCTTGGGGAAATCCTTGGCCATATGCCCATCTTTGCCACATTTGTAGCAAGACCCCGCTCTGCACACACCATCGAGGCTCTTGCCACACTTTCCACAAGTGCGGACCTTCTGACTCCCAGATCTCCAATCAGCGGGCTTGGCCCACTTGGCTGCCGGCTGAGACTGTGTCGGTTGCCGATCCCTCCCCTGAGACTCAGCCTCCTCCCTAGCCTGGGTCTCCAGCTCTATCTCCCTCTTCGGGGCATTTTCCTGAAGCTCAGCAAATGTCCGGTACATCAAGTTCGCCACGAACTCCCGTATATCCCTCCTTAAAATACTTAGATAGCAGCTCATACGTGCCTGCTCGAAGGACACATGCTCTGGGCAAAACATCACCCGCTCATGGAACTTCCTCGTAATCATTGTGACAGAATCAGTACCCTGCTTGAGGGTCAGAGACTCCTGGGCCAAACGCTCCCTCTCTACCTGGGGAATGTACTCATCTTGGAACATAGCAATGAACCTTTCCCAAGTCACTGCAGCAAGCTCAGCAGGCGAATAATGCGCCGTCACAAACTTCCACCAATCCTTCGCTCCCAAGCGAAGTTGGTTCAGTGTGAACCGGTCTCTCAAATGCTCAGGAGATGAGCAAGTGAAGAAACATCCCTCTATGTATGATATCCACCTCATCGCTGCAATCGGGTCCTGGGTCCCATCAAACTCCGGTGGTTTTGTGTTGCTTAACTCCCAGAACAGCAACGCATCACCACCCTGCGGTCTAGCCGTAGCTACAGCTGCAGTGGCCGCAACAACAGCAACATCAGAAAGAGCAGCGTATCTCTCATCAAATGTCTCTATCAGGGTGGTCTTGATGGACCCGAACATCTCTGGAATCTCATCGCGGATGGCAGCAGCCACCTCATCATGAATCATCTGGCGGAGCTCCTCATCGCTCACACCCCCTCCACTGGTCCCTGGTCTGTGGCGTTTCCCTACCATAATGCCTCTCTGAAATACAACATAAGATATCAGTAATTTGCTCGGATTTACACACACTCGATATCCTAACCCTACTTGATCTCTGGTACCCTAAGGATTCTTACATGGGTTGCGCACTGACCCGGTGCCTTCGGTAGTACGGGCCCAATACTACCGACCACATCGACTCAGCATTCAATCCAAGTCCTCCTCCTAGAGTATAGCATAACGTATCTTTTAACACTTATTGTAAGGGTATCTTTTAACATAATTCAACATATAGCATAGCATAACATTTCTTTTAACACTTATTGTAAGGGTATTTTTGGGAAATCACCATTCGGGCACTGGCTCGTACACACGGCTCTGCTCTGTTTGTCTCAAAACTCTTTTTACTCTTTAAAATTTTACTTTATTATCAAAATTCTCCTCAAATCCTCAATTTGAGTTTAGATACGCCCAAAGATACATCCGAATCCCTCAAACAAAGGCTCTGATACCAAATTGTAACATCGTAAAATTTAAAACAAATTTTCGCCTTTTAAAACACATTTTCCAAAAACATTTATTAACAAAATCCCATTTTATCATAACTTTGTTTCACAAAATTGTTTCCCAAGATCAAAATACATAAATCCCATGCGTGTGTACGAATCATGCCGGCACCTTCCCGCGATCATCACTGGTACCTGAAACACATAACACATAACATTGTCAACATAAAGCTTAGTGAGTTCCCCAAAATACCACACATAACACATACTAGCCACTCGAGGCTATCACTCTGTGGGCCCTTGGGCCCTAACTCTATGGACCCTCTGGTCCTAACTCTGTCGACCTTCGGGTTCTAACTCTGATATACTCTTATATACACATGGCATAAATCACGTAGAAATAATGCAGTGCAACACATCACATAAATAGCATACAATAACTCTGTCACATGACTCTAATTATGACTCAAGGTAAAGTATAGTGAGAAGACTCACCTCGGATGTCTCGGTAAATCTCTAACTTGGTAGAAATACGATCTAACCTCCACCTAATCACATAAAGTAATACTCTCATAAATATAACTCTCAGGACTAGAATCAACCTTCTCTTGGCACCCTCAGAAGGGTAAAAGACCATTTTGCACCTCATTTGGCTCAAAGGTCCTCATTGTTGACCAAACCCTAAAAGTTAACCAAAGTCAACGGTCAAACTTTGACCCAACTCGTCGAGTGCACTTGGGCAACTCAGCGAGTCTACACGTGTCCACTAACTCCCTAGTCTCGCTTGGCATGTCGAGTCCCTCCCCTTGCTCAACGAATCACACCTGACATGAATCGTGGGGCTACCCCGACTCAACTCGCCGAGTCTCAAGAACTACTCGACAAGTTCCGCCTTGAACTCTAGTCCTCTAATCCCTCTCTGCCTCACAAAGTTATTCCCCTAACTCAGCGGGTCTACTCACTGAGTGATTTACTGGAAACCCTAACCCTACTCGCCGAGTCTGCCCTTGGACTCGGCGAGTTCATGCCATGCACAAACTCAATTGACCTCCTGAGGTCATATCTGTTCCTTTGGTCCATAGATTTGACCTTCCTAAGCCTGATAAACACGTAAAGCTCGAATCTTGACACTCATGGGACGTCTGAAAGGTTCCACTTGGTGATTTAGCCCCAATAATAACATCCTAAGTTCATGGCTCCCAAAATAACCCATAAAGCTCCAAGGGCTATGGTCTCTGGACCTCTTTGAGTCCAGATCCAAAGCAGAAACTCGAGAAGGGACCAATTGCTCCACATATCCTTTCTCTAAAGGGATTAGAAAAATCCTAACTCTAAGAATCAACACCAAATCAGAAGAAGGTCTGAATAAATACCTCAAGATGAAGTCTCTGAACTCTGAAATCACCAGAACTGCTCCTCTTTTAGCCTCCTCTTGCCTTGGTCACCTCCTTCTTGCAATGACACCAACAAAATGATCAAAAGTGGCCTCTCCTTCCTCACAAACTCTCTAGATCTCTTAGGGTTTCTCTCTGGGGTTTGGTAGCCGCAAATGACGACCCTAAGGGCCTTTAAATAGGTCCCAAACCTGGGAAATTAGGGTTTCATTAAACAGCGTGGACTTACCGAGTCCAGTTATGAACCCGAATGAGAATCCGCGACCCTACTTGGCGAGTCTAAGCACTAACTCGCCGAATCCCTTCACAAACTCCAAAATAAATGAATAAAATAATATACCTGGGAATCCGGATGTTACAATTGGTCATGCCATTAGTGATGATGCCGCGTTAGACGCAATGACATGGAGTGATTTCTCAGCTCGGTTTAGGGCTGAGTTTTTACCGATTGTTGAGGTGCAGCAGTTGGCATGAGGGTTTTAGGATTTGACGCAGACTACTAAGACTGCAGCAAAGATCACCGCCAAGTTCAAGGAGAGGGAGCTTCTTGATCCGCAGTATGTCATGGATGAGGAGATGAAGATGGCCAGATATCACGAGATGTTGAGGGATGACATCAGGCAGTTTGTGAGCACGTCCAGCTACAAAACATTGGAGGATATGATCGGACGAGCTAGAGAAAGGGAGATTGATTTCGAATAGATCCGGAAGAGGAAGTCGGATGAGATTCAGACAGTCATGGGTTCGGGAAAAAGGCCCAAGCGGTCAGACTCGAGATCAAGGGACAAGGGCTGTGGCCGATGCGGAAGGTGCGGCAGGATGCACGAGGGTGCGTGCAGGAGTGGTAGTGGTGGAGATTCGGGCTGCTTCAAGTGCGGCTGGATTGGTCATTTTAGCAGGGATTGTAGTGCTACCACCACACAGGGATCAAACTTGATATGTTTTCACTGCATCCAGTGGGGCCACAAGAAGGCCCAGTGCGCCAGTTTGCTTCCGACAGGACAGGTGATGGCACCTGCCCTTGCAACTTTGAGGATCAAAGATGGCCATCAGGGCCTTGCAGAGGCGTCTACGGTAGGAGGCAGGGCTTTTCAGATGACTACCTTGGAGACACGAACAGCATCGAACGTTGCAGGTATGTGACTTCCGCTTTCAGTTCTTTTATTTTTGTGTATGATTATATTGTTATGGTTCTGCATCATTATCGGTATCAATATTTTATTTTGTGCGGCTTGCTTGTGATCAAGTTATATGCCATCTGCATACCTTGGATATTTGAATGGTAATTAAGGGATGGGTCTATTGGAGAAGGTCTCTTAGGATGTAGTAACTGTAACATGCTGGTGCGGGACTTGGAATGTCTCGCCCCTTCGGAACTGTATCGTTTAAGAGATGGATTGGTTAGATCCCTAGCTATGGTAAGCTTGAGTTCCTCAGCACATTGATTATGAAATAGTAGCAAGGATTGGGATTTCTTTCGAGCATTGAGCAGCGAGGTGTAAGCAGGATCGAAGTGGGGGAGAATCCTCCGAGTGTACAAGGATAAGAGCATGCAGATCCAAAGTGAGTACGCAGTCTCTGAGAATAAAAAGGAGTGGCACATTGTTTGATGGGTTGAGGAGTTCAGGGTTGGGAGTTTGAGAAAGTCCCCATAAATTAGTGCGGGTAATGGTGATGCTTAGTACATGGTCAGGAATTCAGGTTGGAGGATCTCCTGTAGGACTCGAGTGAGTCGGAATGAGGATCTTGAGAACTGATAGCATGGGGGTGCTATCATATTAGCAGTTAGTGGTGAAAAGTGTTATAAGACCACATGGCAACCGTAGCATTCACTAGCAGTCAGAGATGGAAGGTGTTGTAACACTACGGGTAAGCCGTAGCATTCCATAGTAGCTTCGTTAGCGGAGTTAGGGCGAGGCCCTTATCTCCTACTGATCAGATAGGGATCAAGAATGGGTATTGGATGAGAATAGTAGCGAGCTTTCATGTATAGCCCTAGAGAGGTGACCCCTTGGGAGAGACCGTTCCAGGATGTAGTTGGGTGAGATCCGTGGGCAAGGCCCGTATGAGAGTAGCAGTATAGGTGAGACCTGAGAGCAAGGTTGCTCAGTAGTATGGTTGGGTGAGACCCATGGGTGAGGCCCGTGCGAGAGTGGTTAAACAAGTGAGACTAGAAGGTTAAAGGTGGGTGAGACCTGTGGGCGAGGCCCGTGAGTTTTAGTAGCACAGGTGGGACCTGGTAAGAACCTTAGTGTCAAGATAGGGGATCGAGGATCCCAGGATTGTGGTGCCAGAATGGCAGAATAGATTGAGCAGTTATAGGTAGTCGAAGTTTCTTCGAAAGTCACTGGGAGGGACTAGGAGTTGTGTTGGGACTAGCGACCGGTGGGAACCGATAATCCAGACATTGATAGATTGGTAGGGACCACGGTGATCTCGGTTCATCTGGAAGGTAGATAAGGAATAGCATAAACTTTCAGTCAGTAGCAGTGCTGGTAAGCAATATATGGTGGAATTCAGTTAGTTGATCGTGGGGTGCTCGACACCAAATTATAGTAGAGAGAAATGCCCAGTGGATACTGGCGCTAATGACCCGTACTAGAGGTAGAGGGAGTAATGGATTTGGTGAAGGATAGGACCTTCACAATAACAAATGAAATAGTTGGTTATGGAACATTTTCTTGGTAAGGCAAGAAAACGTACAAGGATAGGGGGAGGTGAACCCCTATGGGTTCAGTGCAGTACTCGGAGAGTACCAGAAGGATTGTCAGTTGAGTGAGTTGTGTTCCTAGAATTTTCAAGGTCAGGATTAACCCGAGATTATTATCTTCAAGGATTAAGGTTAGTCAGAATGACCGGGCGGAAGGCCAACGAAGGTAGCCAACGGGTGTTAGGACTACCAAACAGAGTGTTGAAAGCAGAGTGCAGGGCGATTGGCTGTAGAGAAACTTTGAGGACTATGTTTAGTTTAAGTGGGGGAGAGTTGTAACACACATAATCAGAAACACCAAGAAAGGAAAGAAAACCCTAAGTTAAAGGGCCAACTCGTCGAGTCTAAAGAGGAACTCAGCGAGTTCGAGCAGGATCCGGGTCGAGGAGTAAGTGACCGACTCCGCGAGTCGGAGAATGGACTCGGTGAGTCCAGTCTAAAGAGGGAAACCCTAAATTCAGGAATTTGGGCACTATTTATGCATCTTATTCTCTCCATTAGGGTTCCATATAGCCTCTCTCATTCAGATCCCGAAACCCTAAGCCCCCATTATTGCTCATTCAAGTTTCTTGCCATTATTGGGTGATTTGAAGGAAGAAGGAAGGAAGGAACCATTGGGGATTCAAGGGTTTGCAGTAGATCCAAAGTTTGTGGGCCTTTCCAGAGCAATTCAAGGTAAGGAGTCGTTACCTTCCCTCTTTTGCATGTAAATCAATCTTGATTGTGAGATTTGGGACTCTTATGCCATGTTATTGAACCATTTCAAGTTAGAGTGCAGATTTGAAGTTGCTACTTCTGATCTAAGTGTATTCTAGCCTAGAGAGTCATAAAGTATCAGCCTTGGGGGTGTAGGTGAAGCATGGTTGTCTTAAACCCGAGTATGGAGTGTTTTGGGCCTAGATCTCCTTAGCTACACGTAAAGTTTGCAACTTTACGTGAGGAATAGGACTTGGAAGAATGGATCTACAGTTTGGAGTCCCTGCATGACTCAAAAAGCCCCTGAATGCATGTAGGACTGAATAGACTTGGCGAGTCCTTCGAGTGGACTCGGCGAGTAGTATGAAGATTAGGAGGAACTCGACGAATTGGATGAACAACTTGGCGAGACTGTTGAAGTTTTCCTTGGACTCGGTGAGTCTGTTCTTGGACTTGGCGAGTCAGGTCGCGAAACCGTGAACCCTTCGAGTTAAGACTCGAATCAGTGAGTGGAGTGGAGACTCAGTAAGTTGGATAGGACAGGACTCGAAAATCGGTGGACTCGGCGAGTCATAGGTTGACTCGACGAGTCGATTTGCGAATGGAAGGACTCTGAGTATATAAACTCTGGGAGTCAGTAAGAAGACTCAACGAGTAGGGTTAACCTGGAAGTTTAACCATGACCATCACTTTGACTTTGACTAGAGTTAACTTAGTTGACTTTCAGGGGACAATTAGACTAAGTGTTTCATTGGTATTGGTAGCTTGGGGAGCTAGTGGAGTAGGATTTCGGAGAGTTGTTGGGCAGCAGCTAGAGGGGTATCAGCAAGTTCAACAAGTGAAGGTGAGTTTCCCTTTGTATGAATGGGTCTAAGGCCACAATGTCGGCCCATGTAGTTATGACTAGAAGACCCGGGGGTTAGCCTGCTAGTATGATATTAAGGACGAGGTCCAATGATAGCGGGCGGATGCCCAAGAAATGGTTTATATGATAGTTTATACATGTTGTCTTTGTGATACATGTATGTTCCTGGTAGGGAGGTGAGTGTGGGCGAGGTCCCGTATCTCACCAATAGCAGAGTGTGGATGGTGTTCCACATCTCATTAGTAGCAGATCAGGGGCGAGGCCCAAATTAAGGAAAGAGTGAGTGTGGGATGGGCCTGTATCTCACTATCATTTGGAGCATGGATGGGGTTCCATGACTCATTAGTAGCAGGACAAGGGTGAGGCCCAAGATAGGCGAGGCCTCAGGACATGATTTTTTAGTACATGTTAGTTTATGTGTTGTGATATGCTTATGTGTTAGTATATGCTAGCGTGTGAGGCCCAGCGACAGGCGAGGCCTAAGTGAAACAAATCTATATCCCAGCGGGGCTCGAAGCCAGGCGAGGCCTGGAGCGGCGGGGCCGTTGTAGCGGGCGAGGCCCAAAATAGTGGGTGTGGCCCAGTATGCGCAGTATGTGGTTATGCATGGTATGTGGTAGGTTAGGGAACTCACTAAGCTTCGTTCTTACGATTTTCAGTTTGGGTTTCAGGTACTTCTGGTAGCGGAGGGAAGAGCTCGGGGTGATCGCATGGCACACATCATAGATTAGATAGCCTGGGAATGTTTTACTCTGATAATGAAAATATGTTTTAGAAGTAATACTCTGATTATGTTATGGATTGATAAATATGTTTTAAGTAATGTTTTATAAAAGAAATTTTTAGTCTTGAATTTTGGGACGTTACAATTGCCAAGGCACCTTATCGCCTTGCGCCACCAGAGATGCAGGAGTTATCCTCGCAGCTTTAGGAGTTGCTGGGGAAGGGATTCATCAAACCGAGTAGCTCGTCGTGGGGAGCGTCGTTCCTTTTTGTCAGGAAAAAGAATGGTTCACACCGGATGTGCATTGATTACCAGGAGTTGAACAAGCTAATGGTCAAGAACCGTTATCCATTACCGAGGATCAATGACTTGTTTGATCTGTTACAGGGTGCTCTTGGTTCTCCAAGATAGACTTGAGATCTAGATGTCATCAGATGAGGGTGCAAGATGAGGATATTCAGAAGACATCGTTTACGACTCGTTATGGGCACTACGAGTTCGTGGTGATGCCTTTTGGGCTCACCAATGCACCGACAACATTCATGGATCTCATGAATCGAGTATGCATGCCTATATTGGACCAATCAATGATCGTATTCATCGATGATATTTTGGTGTATTTGAGATCCAGAGAGTAGCATGAGGAGCATCTGAGGGAGATCCTCCGAGTTTTGAGACCAGAGAGGCTTTACACCAAATTCTCCAAGTGTGATTTCTGGTTGCGAGAGGTCCAGTTCTTAGGGCACCTCGTTAATCGGGATGGGATATTGGTTGATCCGGCCAAGATTGAGGCCATTATGAGCTTGGAGGTGTAGAGATCCCCCACCAAGATCAGGAATTTCTAGGGTTGGCTGGCTACTATCGGTGGTTCATCAGAGATTTCTCCAAGATTGCCATTCCCCTCACCAGATTGACTCGGAAGAGCGTTGCTTTTATTTGGGGTCCCGATCAGCAGACCTCATTTGAGACTCTTCGCCAGAGATTGTGTGAAGCTCTAGTGTTAGCCCTTCCCGAGGGAATGGAGGATTTTGTGGTTTACTGCGATGCGTCTATATTGGGGTGGGGTGTTTTGCTTATGCAGAGAGGGCATGTTATAGAATACGCATCGAGGCAGATGAAGCCTCATGAGACGAGGTATCCCACTCATGATTTATAGTTGGGGCAGTGGTGTTCTCCCTCAAGATATGGCGTCATTACTTGTACAGGGTTCAGTGTACCATATACACCGACCACAAGAGTTTAAAATACCTGATGGATCAGCCCAACCTGCATATGCATCAAAGGCGATGGTTGGCTGTGGTGAAGGATTTTAACTGTGAGATCTTGTACCACCCGAGCAAAGCTAATGTGGTAGCCGATGCTTTGAGCTGCAGGGCGGTGAGTGCCCCGATTCGGGGTGTGTGGATGAGGATGACGGTTATGCAACCGGTGTTAGACACCATTCGAGAGGCCCATGTGGAGGTCGTGCGACCGGAGAACCACAATAGAGAGTGAGTGACTGGGCAGGTGACCAAGTTTTTGACTGATAGCCAAGGGCTTATGACCTTCCATGATCGGATTTGGGTGTCATATACGGGCGGAGCTCGTAGCATACTGATGGAGGAGGCACATATATCGAGATTCTTGATCCATCCCATGGCCACGAAGATGTATTTGGACCTAAAAAGAGACTACTGGTGGCCCTATATGAAGAGGGATGTTGTGTGAGTAGTTGAGAGGTGCTTGACTTGTCATCAGGTTATGGTTGAGCACCAGCGCCTGCATGGCAAGTTGCAGCCATTAGATGTTCCCCAATGGAAATGGGAACAAATTTCTATGGATTTTCTCACCAAATTACCGAGGACCGCAAGGGGTGTCGATGTAATTTGGGTGATCGTGGATCGGCTGACGAAGAGAGCACACTTCCTTGCTATCAGTGAGAGATCTTCTGCTGAGAGGCTGGCAGAGATATATGTGAGAGAGGTGGTGTCTCAACATGGAGTGCCAATCTCGATTGTGTCGGACCGAGATGTGCATTTCACTTCTAGGTTCTAGAAGAAGTTTCATGAGGAGTTGGGTATGAGATTGCACTTCAGTATAGCTTATCACCCACAGAAAGACAGAGAAAGTGAGTGGACGATTCATACGCTCGAGGACATGCTTCGGGCATGTGTTATGGACTTTGGTGGAAGTTGGGACACATACCTACCTTTGGCTAAGTTTTCTTATAGCAACAGCCACCATTCGAGCATTGGTATGCCACCCTTTGAGCTCTTATATGGGAGGAGGTGTAGGACCCCCATCTGTTGGGGAGAGGTAGGACAGCGTGTGATGGGTAGCATTGAGTTAGTGCTTCAGACACCTGAGCATATTTAGCATGTTAGACAGAGGTTACTGATAGCCCAGAGTCGCCAGAAGAGTTACACAGATAGGAAATGATCCGAGCTCGAGTTCCAGGTTGGAGACTTTGTGCTCCTGAAGTTATCCCCTTCGAAAGGGGTGATTCGGTTCAGGAAGAGGGGAAAACTAGGACCCTAATACATTAGGCTTTTCAGGGTGACTGCAAGAGTGGGTAAGGTAGCATACCGTTTGGAGCTACCTGAGTAGTTGAGTCAGATCCATAACACCTTCCACGTATCCCAGTTGAGGAAGTGTGTGTCCGATGAGACGTCAGTTGTACCATTAGAGGATATTCAGGTGGACGCGAGCCTGAATTACATCGAGAGACCGATCGCGATCCTGGATCGAAAGATTAAGGTTCTGTGGAACAAGGAGGTGTCTCTGGTTCAGGTCGAGTGGCAACATCGGAGAGGGTCCAAGCCGACTTGGGAGCTGAAGGCGGAGATGCGGGAACAACATCCAAAATTATTTGCGGAGCGAGACTTTGAGGGCGAAGTCTGATTCTAGTGCGGGAGAATTTTTACATCCGAATTTCCAAGTATAGCATTTTGAGTTATGATGAGTGACTCACCGAGTTGATGCCTCAACTCGCCGAGTAGGGTCATGATTGATGACTCAGATTAATGAATGGACTCGACGAGTCGACAAGCCAACTCAGCGAGTCAACACTGTGGATAGAAACCCTAAGTCTTTGGGCATGAGACCTATTTAAAGGCCCTTATACCCTTCATTTGCGACCACACATACCCTTGAGAGGCACTAATCGAACCAGGGAGCATAGAGAGAGAGAGAGAGTGAGAGAGAGAGAAAGAGAGAGAGAGAGAGAGAGAGAGAGAGAGAAAGGAAGCTAATTTCTTCACTTTTGTGCATTCTTTCAAGGAAGAAGGAGGGGATTCAAGCTAAGTTGTCTTGAGGGGCTCAGATCATCTACCATTTCATTCAAAGTTGCTGCTTAAGGTATGGATACATTCCCATTTTCATTTGAGTAATAAATCTCATGAATCTAGGGTTTCTTTTTCCCCTTTTTCGTTGAGTTATGGAGTATATGAAGTCCCTTTGTGGCATAGACATCAGATGTGGACCTTAAGAGGTCAAAAGAGTCCCATTCATCCTGCTTTATGAAGTTCCATAAGAGTTTTGAGCCTAAGTTATCATTATAAGGGTTATTTTGTCAAATAGGGTTAGATGTGTGATGCATGAGCATAAAGTTCGAACCTTTACATGACTTTTGGGTGCTAGGAGGCTAGATCTATAAGTTAGGGAAAAAGATCTAACCTCAGAAGGTCATATGAGTAATGTCATAAAGGAAACTCGCCGAGTCCATGAGATGACTCGACGAGTCAGATCGAGTTCTTCCGCGATTCGTGACCAGTGCTAACCCGTCGAGTTGGGAGGTTAACTTGACGATCCGAGTGAGGCCTTAGAAGGATTCAGAGGATACGCATGAACTCGAAGAGTCACGTGAGTGCACTCGGCGAGTCTTGTCAAAGTTGGAATGAATTGAATTCAATTGACCTTAGGGTTTGGTCAAACTGATTAAGAGGGGTCAGGGAAGGGTAGAATGGTCTTCTACCCATTCTCTAAAAATAATGATGTAAAGAGAGAATTGATTTGAAATATTATCATTGTTCTAGGCGGAGGCTAGATCTAGGATATCGAGCACGAGAGTTTACTAGGTATCTGACGAGTTGAGTCTTCTCACTATACCTTACCTGGAATGGTAACTATGTGTATGTATGAGACTTTATGTGATATGTGACCGGAAGGTCTTATGTAATGATATGACTTATGTGGCTTTATGTGATATGTATATGTCGTATGTTTGGAACCGGAAGGTCAACAGAGTTGATGCCGGAAGGCAGACAGAGTTTGGGCCGGAAGGCAAACTATGGTAGGGTCAGAAGGTCTATCAGAGCTGTGGAGTCGGAAGGTCTACTAAGACACATTGGCCGAAAGGCATCATTGAGCTACAGCCTCAAGTGGCTAAATTCTTATACATGTGGTATTTTGGGGAACACACCAACGTGATTATACACCTGCATCGAGTAAGAGACATGATCCTGAATTTGAATAATTGTTTTGAAAACTTGTCTAATGACTTTTGGGAATTTATGATATGACTTGTGATTTTATGTAATTAAAAATGAAAATTTTTGGTTGAAAATTTATGGTTGTTACATTGAAGATGGAGAGGGTGGCGGTTGGAAGATCACCCGGCAGCTGCTCCTTAGGTTTAGGGTTTCTATGAGTAACGGGTTTATATATATCACGCACCATTCAAACTTCCTCCCATGTTTACACAAACAGTCCCTCTTTCTCCCTTTTCTTTCAAAACAAATCCAAAATTTACCAATTCAACCCCATCCATGAAAATCCCTTACAAATTAAGTCCCATATTTTACTAAGTGGTCCCTCCCTCTACAATTACTTCAAATGAGGTCCATAATTATACTTTGACCTCCAAATAATCCAACTTATAGCATTTGGCTTCCCAAAACCAACACCTTGCTATATAATTACTAATTTTAGGGCTACAATTCATTCATTAATTTCGTCTATTTATTTATTAAATAAACGGGGTGTTACAGATCATTAAAATAAAATAAAGACATAAAAATGGAGGAAAAAATTGTTTTCAGAATATGGTGATTACATGTTTATATCTTATGATATTTCATCTTTGTTTCCCATAATCTTTCCCCTTTAAGGATGGTACTGTACATTATTAACCAATGTAAATTGTTACTTCTACTTTCACTGCCTTTATTGTGAGTGTCGAATGTTGTTGATTAGAACCAATGAACCAATTTCATTAATCAATCATACTATGGCTAAAAAGCAAGAAAACAGATTGAAGAAGAAAATCGTTGTTACCAAAAATATGAAAACATAAACCCAAAAAATAAAAATCGACCTTCAATAAATGGAAAAGATGAGTTTTGAATCGGGAAGAAATGGATTAATTTACTTTGTATCTGTCGAAGGATTGTGAAAGGCGTGTAGGCACGTGGGTGTTGTTTTTATGGTTCCTCTTACAGAGAGTTAGGCCCTCCATCTCTAGATGTGCTTCAACCAAATACCCTCTTCGCCCTTTTCCTATTTTGAATCTAGTGGGTTTGAGTTTATAAAAAAATAATAATAAAGAAGAGAAATAGAAATCAGATTTGTAGAAGAGAAAATAATCAACGGAACAGGTGGCCAATAAAGCAGATTAAGCGATGCTTTCAACTGACGTATGATGGAGGCGGTGACATATGATGGAGACAATGGTTTTTTAGTGAGAAACTATGACGAAGATGATGAGGCAGCCAATCCTTCTCTCGCTTCTGAAGAAGATGAAATTACAGTACCCGAGATGAACGGTGGAAGCAGTGGAGACTTGAAATAGATTAGAGATAAAAAAAAATAAAAAATAAAAAATAAAAAATAAAAAAAAAAAAAAAAAAGTTTCTGAATAACGGTGGAAGCAGTGGTCAAGATAGAAAATAGATAGTCAGTGCAAAATGTTCTGTAACCTTTTAATTGAAAAGGAAGGACGGTGAGAGACATATGTAGAAGCCTCAAAGTTTACAAAAGGAAACACAAAAACCCTAGAAAAGACACACATACATTAGATTAAAATTTAAACCTTCAAAAGAAACAAAAAAAAAATCCACCAATGATAATTGAGTACTATTCTCAAAGGGGCCTCAAATATATATATATATATATATATATATATATATATATATATATATATATATATATATATATATATATATATATATATATATATATATATATATATATATATAAAGTTGTCGGCACTACATAATCTTAACTATATGTTACAATCAAACAATTAAGTTCGATATAACTCACTTGTCGATTTCTACATAGATAGATTAATGCATTATTTGTGACAGATTTTAGTTAATTTGATGCCTAACAAGCACATTAAAATATTTCCTGTTTATAAAGAAATTGAAAGCATTAAATTTTCGAAGGAAAAGTTAGCCTAAAATGGACAACTTTCGTCAATATTTCATAAATGATTTCATACCTTTATTGACAAATTCGAAATTTTTAGATAAAATGATTATAATTTACTTAATTATTTTTGCATATATATATATATATATATATATATATATATATATATATATATATATATATATATATATATATATATATATATATATATATATATATATATATATATATATATATGTTCATGTGAGACGGTCTATTTTTGTGATACCGTGAGACACAATCCTAACCACTCGTTTAGTAGATAAAAAAACATTTTTAAAATGCAAAATAATTGAAAATTTTCGAATTTCTTTTTCAAATATTATTTTGGGAATTTTTTATCTTGCAAAAAAAAAATACCAAAAAGGAAAAAAAAAAAAAAAAAAAAAAAAAAAAAAAAAAAAAAACTTTTTTTTACATATTCCATTAGAATATTAGAATATTCTACATATATAACAAATCTAGTAGAATATTCTAACATTCTAAAAATTACATTAGAATATTTACAGTGTAATATTGTATTAGAATATTTCACGTATTTAAAAAAAACTATTTTTTTTATTTTTTATTTTTTTTGGTAGTTAAAGTTTCGAAAATAATAATTAAAAAAATAATTTTTGGATTTTTTCTTTTATTTTGCATTTTAAAATTATTTTTAGATTTGATCTCACGGTCTCACAAAATTAGTATGGTCTTAAATGAACCTGAACTTATATATATATATATATATATATATATATATATATATATATATATATATATATATATATATATATATATATATATATATATATATATATATATATATATATATATAGACTTAGGTTCATATATAAACCTTAATTATTGTGTGAATGTGTGAACCAAAGAGAATCTAAAAAAATAATAAATGATTAATAAAACAAATAAAAGTTAATTTTGGAAGTTTACATATAATTATTTTACTAACCAAAAATGAAATCGTGTATTTTCCTTAAATAATGGTTTCCGTTACAAACTTTATATCTTTATCGGCCTTTTGAATTTGAGGATTTTGATTCCAAAAGTTCAATACAGACCGAATTTTTCCAAAGCAAAAGTTGCAGGTAAAAAAAGAAAGACTATGTGAGAACAATTATTCTTCAAGAATGAAAATTTAATTGTGACATGGAAGACGGGTAAATCAATCTCCAAAAAAAGTGATCTGAAAAGTTAAATTTCAAAACAATTAATATGTATTCTTAAAGAATGCACACATGTAATATACAAAATCAATTAAAAAACATGAAAGTGTTCTTATAGAATTTTCAATATGCATAATTTATTATATTATTTTTTTAAAGAATGCATGTACAATACTTTAAGAGGGTTGTTTTATTGTATTTTTCTTTACGAATGTATTCTATTATTTTTTTTAAATCTTATATTATTCTTCAAGAATTTGTCCAATTGTATTTAATTTTTTAGTCTTCACGAAAGGCTTTTTTTTAAGAATGTAACTATTATTCTTAAATAATAAGATATATAAACTTATAATTTATTACTTATTCTTCCAGAATAAGAATGATAAGAGTAAAATTGAATTATATCCTTCTAGATGTTCAAATCAATCTTTAATAAAAACGTATTTTTTCATAATGATAATGATAAGAATAGAAACTGAATTTTGAAAGCATTTAAAAATATTAATGTGTATTTTCTGAAATTTAGTTTTTAGTAATTAATGTGACTTAGTTGCCTAAAATATGTGTAATTTTCATTTATTTCTCCTAATAAAATATCTTAGTTTTCTCTACAATTAATTAAGGGTAATTATATAATAATTGTTAGTCCATGTTAATACCATGTTCCTTACAATCACATCTCTTCATTATTTTTAATCTAATGGTTATAATTTTGTCTCATATTCACACAATAATTGATATTCATATTTAATCCTAACCCTATATATATATATATATATATATATATATATATATATATATATATATATATATATATATATATATGTTGGAACTTGAAAGTGAACTTCTAGCAATCCGAAATCTATTTGTCAATTCTGAAGTTAAGCTAGTTCTGAAGTAAAACCAGCTCCGGAATGCTTTGTGTCCGGATCAGTTGTCAAGATGGTAAAGTGAAGATAGAGTGAAGGCATTTCGAAATGAATTTTGTGTCCGGAATGCTTACTGTTCTGGAATCAATATTTTGTCTTTATGCAGTTAATGTAATTTGTCTTTTGTTTGATTTAACGTGTCATAGGACTTAGCTTTATTTGTCAAACACAGATATTCAGAGCGTCAGATGTAACTCTTTTATCCAGTCCTTTGAATGTAATTGGTTAGTACCATGTTTCATGTACTCCTATTTATAGGAGCATATAATGTCGAATCAACAGACGGATTATTCAAACATTTTAGCATATTCAAGTTACTTCATCTTTTTGAACATTCTCTCAAACATTTTTCTTGTTCTTCATTTATTATCTTTACTTTGATCCTTGTTCTCATTCTTCATTCATGGCTTGAACATTTGTTGAATACTTTATCTCAGACTTGATAGGTTTATCCAAACTTAACTGGAACATTTATTAGCAAGCCGACATTGATCTTAGGCTTTTACTCAAGGTTTGAGTTTTCAAACCTTGTCATTGAGCATCAGAGCGTCCTTGTTCTCACAATTGGTATCAGATCTTGAGTGGTTATCCTTTGAATCCATAAGATCAAAGTATAATTGGTTTGAAATTACCATGGTTTTTCAACCATTTCTGTGTTAAGGATAAAAGTTCTTCTATATACCACTTTTGCTTACAGATATCTTAACTTCAATGGCTGCTTCTAATCCTCAACAAATGATTTCAATGCAAATCGCAAATAGTATAGGTGGCCCTACATGTGCCCCATTCCTAGTTGTGGAAGAATATGATCACTGGAAAGTTAGAATGGAAAAAAAAATTATTAGCTAATGACAAAGGTGAAGCTATTTGGAGATCCGTCAAAGAAGGTGTTAAGTCTAGGAGTTGCGTCATTGGGCTAGTTTACTAGATCCATTAGTATCACGGTCTGGGCCTATCCAACCGTGTTTTTGTAATTAGGGTTTAGTATATATGGTGCATGCATGCATCGTTATTGGTACGCTTCTTGATAATTATCTTTTTGATTGTACTGTAACCCTAGCATACCTCTATAGTAGAAGTTCTTTATCGAGCTCTTCAGAGGTGTTGCAGTTTTAATCATTCAGCACTTGTTTGATTCATTGTGTGTTTTTGCTATTGTTTATTTTTTTTATTTACTTGTTAAGAATCTACACGATCTTAAAAGAGTTTACAACTCATCAATTGGTATCAGAGAAAGAGACTGTGTAATCCATATGCGTCTCTTCTGTTGAAGAAGGTTTTAGGGTTTCCACTATCATCATATTTGTTAGAGCCAGCATCTTGCTATGGACGCTGCTCTTAGATCATGATCTTACCCTAACCTAGTTTACTAGTCTTATTCTTTGCAAGTTATCAAACCAAATCATCATGGCAAACGACGACTCTCATTCGAACCCTATCAACATATCCAACGGTATCGGATCTACCACGAGAATTCTGATTTTATGCACTCATGATTCTGAAGTCTGGACGCATCACTTTGAGGACTATGTTCTTAGTTCAGAGGAAAATGGGTATCTAATCTGGGAGGCGATCACCATGGGTCCTTTTGCTCATTTTGTAACGAGTAAGATCATCACAACGCAAAACGAATACAATCAGCTTATGATTGACGTAGAGAAAGTTCCTTACAATGAAAAGGACATACTGATGAACAACATCAAAGCTACGAGGATGATCAGATTTGCCCTGCAATATGATACCTTTTGTCTAGTTAGTTTATGCACAACAGCAAAACAAATCTTGGATAGGCTAAAGGAGATTTATTCTACAGATGAGGATCTAGAGCATTCAATACAAACTCTTTTGCTCTCTGAGTTCAGAGACTTCAAGCAAAATCCAAAAGAAAAAACTCATTCAGACGTTTGATCGTTTCAATCATCTTCTCAGCAAGATGATGAAACATGGAATTGGCAGATAGGTTGTAGGGTCACTTTTATGAATGGCCTGAGACCCAAATGGATGGCAGTGGTTTTGACCGTGAAAGCTCATGAACGGTTCAAGACATATTCATTGGTGAAGCTTGTGGGAATACTCAAGTCACATGAAAGTTTTGTGACCAAGGAAACGAATGTGGTGTCTGGTATGGGATCTTTGGCCCTTCTCTGAAAGGGCAAGAGTGTGGTTGAAGAAGAAGAAGAGATGGATCTTTCTGAATGTGATATGACAAACGAAGAATATGCATTGATGGTTTCTAATCCCAAGAAGTTTGCTCGCAAAAAGTTCCCTACCTCCAAGAACCGAAACTAGCAAAGGGGCTATAGTTCTGAAAAGGCGAAAGAGGATATTAAAAATACTCCTCAGCAAGAAGAAGTGAAGAATGAGATAAAGCTTGTAGGTAACTCTGGATATGACTACGATTTCTGTCATGGAAAAAATCACATTGCCAAAGATTGTATGTTGAGAAAGATATCCGAAAAGAAGGATGGAGAAGATGATGAAGCGTATCACCTGCGCAAACTGGAAGAAATAAAGAAGAAGAAAACCACTAACAATTCTATGAATGCTTTAATTGTGCAGGAAAACATTGTTGATGATGAGTTCGGAGTCATAGAAGTCTGGTCTATAGACTCTAAAGATGAAGAAGTTCGCAAGCCCATGCATGAGAGGGATTTTGTGGAGAAGGAAGATAACTCTGAGTTTGCTGGAAGGTGTTTAATGGTGACTGATGGAGTGTCACAAATGAGAGGCTACACAACCGATGGTGGAGGTGAGGAGGCAAAAGAAAGAGAAGAAAAGTACTTCGTTGCCAAACCGATGGATGAGCGGATCAACGAATGTGATCAGTTTATCAAGAAGGTACAATCCATTCTCGAATCACTAAAATTACTAGCCACGAACTATGAAAAGGAATTAAACGAATTAAAATTCAAGTTTTCTAGTTTAAGTGGTAGTCTAAAACAAAATCGCCTAGCAAATTCTAACCTAACTGATCAACTCAGCAGGGTGTCTTCCAAGAGTGAGGAGAGAAGGAGGTGGATAGACAAGAAGGAAGTGGAGTTAGTTATGGCGAAAAATGAAGTAATTTATTTGCAATGTGATGATTTGAAGCTTTTGAAACAAAGAAACATTTTTTGCTTGATTGGTAAACGTTTATATACTAATATGACTCAATTGCATTTAGATTGTGAGATCGGTAAAAATATTCATAAAATGATTTTGCCCTTCCTGGAATTAAAGGAGGACGAGGTCGATGTTGATGGTTATGACTATGAATCTATTGTTTCTTCAGATGAAATTTTTGATGCCTACAGGATTGGTCTGGACTAAATCGAGTCCATTATTAAGACCAAAGACCATAAGGACATGCTTAAAAACCTATTGGACGAAAACGATAAATTAAAAATAAAGACCAAAACCATGCATAAATTTGACTCATTGAGTACCAAGTTGTAGCACTTGGTTCCTGGTATGTAATTTATTTTGATTTATTTTGCATCTTTGGCCTGGGACTCGATGAGTTGAAGGCCCAACTTGTCGCATAGGAATGCTTTTAGACATGGGACTTAAGTGATAGACTTGTCGGGTCGGCAGCCAGACTCAATGAGTAGGCTCTGACTGGACAAAACCCTAATTTGAGGGTTTGCACCCTATTTAATCATCTCTTTCAGCCACCACTCTTCCCTAATGCTCCAAAAGACTCTCTATAGCAAACCCTAAGTGTTTTGGTGCAACAACTAAGGCTTTTGAGTGATTTTTGTGGGTTTTGACCTCAAGGAAGAAGGAAGAGCATAGAAGGATCAAGAGGAGGTTGAAGGATTTGAGTTTGGTTCACCATTTGCAGTCTTTGAAATGTATAAAGTTTGTACCTTCCTTGCTTGTTTGTTAGATCCTTTTTTGGGAAAGATTTAGGGCTTTTAAGCCATATGAGGTGACCAACCAGGATTTGTAAACATGGTTGGGGGTTAATACTTCGGATCTAGCACTTGGGAAGAGTCACAATACAGACTTGAGTTGCTTTTGGACCCAAGGAAGGCCCCATGCAACAAAAGAGCCATTTTAGATCCTTTTTGGCTCAAAAGTCCCATGCATGCACGTAAAGTTCATAACTTTACATGCTAGATCGAGCTTAGGGGCTTGGATATACCATTTGGACAAGTGTTGTACATCATAAATCGAGGATTTAGGGTGTGGACATTATCGACTCGGCGAGTTCGTTCTTGGGACTCGACAAGTCCAAGGCTTTGAGTCCCATATCTATTGAGGGTCAAAAGAATTCAGTTGGGTGTTAGAAGGGTTGTAGCAGGATAGAAGGAGTGACCCAATGCATTGGACTTAGTTTTAGACCTGGAATTCATGGGACTCGACGAGCGCTAGAACAGAACTCGGCGAGTCGAAGGCAATCTTCTTATGTTTGAAGATGAACTCGACGAGTTGTTCATACAACTCGGCGATTCAAGTTCAGGACTTGTTCATCAGATGAAGGTGAACTTGACGAGTTGTTCATATAACTCGGTGAGTCGGATGAAGGTTTATTGATGTTCGTAAAGAAGGGGGAACTCGTCGAGTCGTTGCCAAACTCGATGAGTTTAGTCATGGATAAGGGCGATTAAAGGGTAGGGACTCGATGAGTTGACGGCCCAACTTGGCGAGTCTGGTTAACTTGAAGTTGAATTTGACTTGGACTTGGTTAGGGGTAAAATAGTCATTTTACCCTAAGAGTAGATATCAGATTCTGACTGAGTGTTTTGTGGGGATTACAGCTGGAGGATTTCCAGAGCAGCAGCAGACAGAGGTTTCCCATGCAGATTATCAGCAGCTACTCGTACGCAGTGAGTTACCTTCCAGTAAGGATGGGTCTAAGGCTACAATGTCGGCCCACCAAAGAGGAGTATTTAGAAGATGATTGTCTTTGTGATAATTATCTTGGTTTGGTTATGTGCTTTGGTCATAAGATTTATTTGTATGATATGTTATGTGTATAGTAGGGATCAGTTTCCCTAACAACGGTCCTTAGGACCGAAGGGTAGGTCAGTACCTGGATATGCCTGACTGTATGTTATATCTTGTTATTGTATGCTAGTGGTAGGGGGTAGAATAGTCCCCAATTACTGGTTGAGAGATACCGAAGACAATTACCGATTGAAAGATACTGATGATGATTACCGGTTGAAAGATACCAATGATGGTTACAGGTTGAAAGGTACCGATGATGATTACCGGTTGAAAGATATCGATGATGATTACCAGTTCAAAGATACCGATGATATTGTATGGTATGTGGTATGATGGGGGAACTCACTAAGGTTTGTGCTTATGGTTTCTGTTTTGGTTTCAGGTACCTCTTCGTCTAAGGTTTCCAACACCCTCGGGGGTGTATGCACTCAAACCGAGGGACTAAAAGATTTTTACAATGAAAATGGTTTTCAAAAATCTAAATGGAAGGATTTAAAGAAAGATGAAGTGTGTGATGTATGCTACCGGCCGAGCTCAAGTAAGTTTTCCCCAAGATACACATACTTGCTATGTTATGTTATATGGTTTTGATTCAGAAAACTGCATGCTAGAATATAACTAAGGATCTAGGAGGATGCCTTGTGTGCCGGATATATGATTCTTAGAATTGCATGCTAGTTAGGGCTAAGGATCTAGGAGGATGCCTTATATGCCTTTTGTATGATATGTATGCTAGGACTGTTTAGTCAGCATGTGAGAACCCAAAATTTACATTATGTACAACATATCAAGTCAATAGAAGTCAGAATAGTTACTGTTAATTTTCAAATTGTTTGGGATAAGTTTGAGCATTTTATGATTAACACTTTAGGAGATGCCAGGAGAGGGGATGCTCTAAGGTTTATTGTGCAACAATAAACTTTCATACTACAAGATATTGGAAATTTACGACCCAAACATGGAGTTTGCGATCCTAAACCCCAAGGGGTATATATATGGTCCTTAGCCATATTTATTCATTTGTTCCATTTCTAACTAGAGAAAAAACCCGATTCTCTCTCAAGGATCTTCGGCCTTTCGTCCCAAATCGTGAGTGCTTCTATCTAAGATTATAATAGGGCTTGTCATATGTCTAATAACCAAGAAATCATAAGAAAACTACAAGATTAAAGAGTTTACAGCCCAAGAACACCTTGGACCGTAAACCCTTCTTTAAGGGCCAAAAGTGTGCCCTAGTCCCTTCCTTTCCTTGTGAAACTAGCCTAGACTCGTACCATAATGTGTGTAGGGCTTGAAAGCACAAAAATAACATGTCCATGAGAGATTACGACCACAACCCTAAGGGAATTGGTATTAGGTCAGTGAACTCCTCAAAGGAGTTAAAGGGTGCCCTAATCTCTTCCAAGGACTAAACCATCAAGTAGAAATACTTCTAAGGAACATGTAAGGCTTCAAAACATCAAATGATCAAAGGCTTAGGAAATTACGGCCGTAAACTCAAGGGTTTATGACCATAAACTGATTGTGTTATGGTCTTCGGCAGTAAATTCAAGAAAGGGGTTCTTTGGAACCCTAGACCCAATAGCTTTATCCTACAACAACTTAGATGCAATCCTTAGGACTTATAACACTTATATTAGGTGTTTAGCCTGTTCTAGGATGTCTTAACATTGGCAATTAGTTATTTAAAGACTGATTGGATACATATATGTATGATTATATGTTAACTAGGATCTTCAGTGTGTACAAGTCTTCACTTGACACTTAGCAATCCTACATCATTCAGTTCATTCAAACCACCATCTACAGGTGAGTTCATACCCCTTAATCAATGTTTTAAATGATTTTAAATGCTTTAATGGGAGGGATACAAGTAGAAAACAGCATGCTATATAATCAATCATATGTGATTCATAACTGTGTTTTCATCCGACTGATTTCACATGCTTCAAAATGTGATGTATGAAATGGTTTTCTATCTTAAAAATACTTTGTTATCAAATGTATTACTTTTGAAATGTTTATTAAAATGACATCAAGTCATTGTTATTTATTTTTCAAAACTCTTAAATGTCTTACAAAGCCACTTTCGTATTCGTGATCAAAAACTATATATATACACTTATGTTCTTATATATATATATATATATATATATATATATATATATATTGATATGATAACTTTCATTCTTCATTCAGTTCCCACACTCTTGTGTAGCAAGGGTGTATAAACCTTCTTGGACATCAATTACCTTCTAGTAAACTATTATAGGGATAGTTAGGGGATACAAAATATTATTCCTATTACAAGGAATTACACCAGAGGCAATTCATTCATGAGTCTATACTAAATGCTATATGAAGAGATACGCTTACATGGATACTTGTACCTTGATACTAAATGATGAGATACTATTACATATCATACGTGTAGTTTAGTTCTGTCTATCCTAGTACAAAAAGGATATCATACGGGACTAACCATTCCGGCACCCACCTGTTAGCAACAGAGGTAACGAACATCTACGGATGCCTACAGTTAATACTAATACTAGGGGTACCTTTACGGGTCTAACCATTCCTACACCCTGCTGTTAGCTACAGAGGATAATGAACATCTACGGAAGTTCAAGGTTAATACTTTTCAGTAGCCGCGATGTCGTGTTTATCCTAATACAAAAGGATAATACTTATATGGCTATATTTTTCCTATTACCTTTATTTTGTAATACATTCACATAAACGATGAGGTAGACTATATATTGTTAAATAGTAGTCATATAAGGGAAAAACCATCTTTGTTACTTTCAAAACATTCGGGTCTTGGTAGAAGACTACTTTTATACTAGTAGGAAATATGGGATTTTATATGGTTTTCATACTTATATCAAATGTTCATTCAAAGATTTACATAACATTCATAACAGCTTTCCAAAACAGAGTAATGACACTTAAGTACTTATGAATTCACCAGCTTTATGCTGATCTACTCTTTCAAAATAACTTGTATTCTCAGGTCACTAGTAGACAAGTACGATGACCAGGTTTTGAGAAGACGGAGTACAGACAAGACTCATCTTTTATTTTGATTACAGATTTTGGTGTCTTATTACAATGAAAGAACACACATGTATTAAAACTTTACTTTTAATGCAATGGATGATGTTGTTGCTTGTTTACTACTTTACAATGTTATGATACTTCACATGACGTCCTCCACCCGTGAACGTTTCCCCCGTTCTTGGTTTTGGGGTGTGACACAGCAGTAGGATGGCCTGTGTAGGTTATGCCTGATTTGGTTACCCAATGCACGAGTGTTGCTTGCTTTGTGCTATGGGGGTTCTGGCCATCTCCAACTAGCTAAGGTATGGATATGTATCAGTATCCGCAAGCTAGTTAGGGGGAGGTGGTGGGGACTCCTAGTGCAGTTGATTGCGGAGGGTAAGTCGGAGAGTTCCCTAGGGAAGCCTAGGATGAGGTCCGTGGAAAGGGTATCGGTAAAAAGGACTTGGTGAAGTCGAAGCAATCCTTGAGGAAAGTACGGGTAGATGTGGAAGGTAGTATGGGCCTGTACTCTTGAATGTAGAGGACCCGTACTCGAGTAAAGGAGGGCCTAGATGGAACCTGGAAACTTGGAAAGTGTGTGAGACCACTAAAAAGTATATATGACCCTAACATTCGTATGTTTACTTTCAGAATGGTGGTCACACTAAACGGAGTAGGAGGTTCAGGATCTGGGTCAGGATCGGGATCGGCTGTAGGATCCGAGCATGTGGATGATGGGTTACGCGAGTTCATCGCGTCCGAGATCACGAGAGGTATCCTTGATGTGATGTCGTTTATCTTCGGGTTGATCAAGGAAGGGATCATTAAGCTGACGGAGGATCGCCTCAGGGCGTTCAGGAGTGACTTGGCGGCCAGCCAGTCAGGATCACACACACTATCCTTTAAGGACTTCAGAGGGAGTAGTGCGCTGGATTTCCATGGGGTGAAAGACCCTATTGCTGCTAGGAGATAGATCGCAGACATAGAGTCTGCGTAGCTGACGAGCTTCTACCCGGAAGGGTCGAAGGTCCGTTTGTTGCAGGTTGTTTGAGAGACAAGACTAGGGATTGGTGGGAGTCGGTTGGTGACACTCTGGGAGCCTCGGTTGTTGTGGCTATGACCTGGTCAGACTTTGTGACCAGATTTAGGGAGGACTTTGTGCCGGCTGTGGAGCTTCAGCAGCTGCCCAAGGAGTTCTCGGACATGAGACATACTACGAAGACTGTGGCAAAGATCACTACCAAGTTTCGGGAGAAGGCATTGTTGGTGCCCCAGTATGCGTGTGATGAGGACATGAAGAGGGCCCGCTACCACCAGATGCTACGAGCTGACATCCAGGAGCATGTCAGTTTCTCAACTTGCCCTACCCTGGATTCCATGATTGTCAAGGCTAGGGAGAGGGAGATTGATCTGGAGCACATCCAGAAGAGGAAGGCAACGTAGGGGCTGACGATCGGGGCTTCAGGGAAGAAGCCCAAGGGATCTGATGGTAGGCCGAAAGTCCAGTCAGGGTGGGACCACTATGGGAAATGCAGTCGGTCACACGAGGGAGCTTGTCGCACTGGGTCGGGTTCAGGCTGCTATAAGTGTGGCAAGGTTGGGCATTAATGAAGAGATTGAATTGCCCCTACTCCTATGATTCAAATATCTGACCTGATTTGCTTTCATTGTAATCAGAAGGGCCATAAAAATGCCAATTTCCCTAGATTGACAGCAGCAGCAGCGGCGCCGGCAGTGGCGCCGACTCCAGCAACAACATGGGTTGTGGATGGCCGGAAGGCCAAGTTGGAGGCTCCAATGGTTCGGAGCCGAGCTTTTCAGCTGACAGCCAAGGAGGCACGCGCTGCACCCGATGTAGTGACAAGTATGATTTCTTATTTTATGCTTTTATGTTATGTCACTGTGATTTTGATATATTATGTTCCTTGCTTAGGATCGTTCCATGTGAACGGTATCCTATTTCAGGTGTTGTTTCATTCAGGTGCCACTCGATCATTTGTCTCTCTTGCTCTTAACAAGAAGTTTCCCGAGTCTTCGGGCATGTTGGATTGCCCTCTAGAGGTCGAGATTGCGGACGATCGGTCAGTACGAGCGTTAGAGGTTTACCGGGATTGTGTTTTGAGGCTGTTCGAGGAACGTTACCTGGTGGACTTGGTTCCCATACATTTGCGGGGGAACAAGATCATTATTGGTATGGATTGGCTGAGCCCCAATGGGGCAGTGATCGACCGCGTACAGTTGTCAGTACGGATTAGGATCCTTAGTGGGGGCGAGCTGGTGGTTCAGGCCGAAAGGCCACAACGAGGACCAGATTTATGTTCGGCAGTGAGGGCTAGGCGCTACCTCCAACAGGGTTGTGCAGGTTATGTCGCCTATGTTATGGATACCGGGAGGCGATTAGGGTGACGGTGGGCAATGTTCTCGTAGTACGGGAGTTTGAGGACGTATTCCCCGAGGAGTTACCCGAGGTACCTCCAGAGAGATAGGTGTAATTTAGAATCAACCTGGTCCTTGGTGCGGCTCCAATAGCCAAGGCACTGTATTGGTTGGCTCCTCCTAAGATGCAGCAGTTGTCTACACAGCTGCAGGAGCTGTTAGACAAGGGGTACATTAGACCAAGCATTTCACCCTGCGAAGCCCCGGTCCTGTTTGTAAAGAAGAATGACGGGTCACATCGGATGTGTATAGACTATCGGGAGCTGAATAAGGTGACGGTGAAGAACCGTTACCCACTCCCGAGGATCGATGATCTCTTTGACCATCTACAGGGAGCATCTTGGTTCTCCAAGATTGATTTGCGTTTAGGGTATCACCAGATGAGGGACAGAGAGGTGGATGTGCAGAAGACGGCCTTTTAGACCCTTTATTGTCACTATGAATTTGTGGTGATGCCTTTCGGGCTTACTAATACTCCTGCTGCGTTCATGGAGCTCATGAACTATGTGTGCAGGCCAATGCTGGACCGGTCAGTGATAGTTTTCATCAATGACATCTTGGTCTATTCCAAGACGCAGGAGGAGCACGAGGAGCATCTGCGAGAGTTCCTAGTTATTTTGAAAAGGGACAACTTGTATGCTAAGTTCTCCAAGTGCGAGTTCTGGTTGCGCAAGGTGTAGTTTCTTGGCCACCTTGTCAACCAGAACGGGATTTTGGTAGATCCGGCCAAAGTGGAGGCTATGATGAGATGGGAGGTTCCGAGGGCTCCATCTGAGATTCGGAGTTTCCTAGGATTAGTCAGCTACTACCAGAGATTCATCCAAGATTTCTCCAAGATAGTCGTACCCCTGACCAGGCTAACGAGGAAGGTCGTGGTCTTTCATTGGGGGCCTGAGCAGTAGGTTGCATTCAAGACATTGAGATAGAGATTGTATGAGGCACCAATCTTAGCCCTGCCATAGGGCATGGAGGATTTCGTCGTGTACTGTGATGCGTCCATCTCTGGTTTGGGCATAGTATTTATGCAAAGAGGGCATGTCATTGCTTACACTTCCAGGCAGCTGAAACCTCACGAGACAAACTACCCGATGCATGATTTGGAGCTGGGGACTGTTGTGTTCGCCCTCAATATTTGGCGTCATTACATCTATGGGGTTCGTTGTATGATTTACACGGACCACAAGAGCCTGAGGTATCTTAATGACCAGCCAAATCTAAATATGAGACAGTGTCGGTGGCTTGATGTGGTAAATGATTATGACTGTGAGATCCTCTACCACCCGGGAAAAGCCAATATGGTGGCCGAAACACTTAGCCACAAGGCAGCACCGATCAGGGATATCTGTCAGAGGATGACAGTGGTGACACCATTGTTGGAGCGGATTCGGGAGGCCCAGCAGGAGGCCATGAAGGAGGAATATTGGAAGAGCGAGCGGATTGCAGGGTAGGTTTCCTCCTTCGACTATGACAACCGAGGATTACTGACACTACACCGTATTGTGTCGGTGTCGTACCACAGGGTTGTACGCTAGGTTCTAATGGAGGAGGTGCACAAATCTCGATTCTCCTTTCATCCCGGGGCGACGAAGATGTATAGGGATCTTCGCCTCGACTACTGGTGGCCCTGCATGAAGCGGGATGTAGCATGGTACGTGGAGCGGAGCTTAACCTATAAGAACGTCAAATCCAAGCACCATAGGCCACATGACAAGATGCCTCCGTTAGATATTCCGCTTTGGAAATAGGAGGGCATTACGTTGGATTTTATCACAAAGCTTCCCAGGACTGCGCGAGGGGTGGATTCGATTTGGGTCATCGTCGATCGACTGACCAAGAGCGCTCATTTTATTCCGATTCAGGAGAGCATCTCGGGCGAGAATCTGGACGGAATCTATATCATGGAGGTAGCTGCGCGGCACGAGGTGCCAGTGTCGGTGATTTCAGACAGAGATGTTCGATTCACTTCCAGGTTTTGGAAGAAGTTTCATGACGAGCTGGGTGCTCGTCTGCATTTTAGCACCGCCTTCCACCCGTAGACAGATGGTCAAAGTGAGTGAACCATCCAGACTTTGGAAGATGTGTTACGGTTGTGTGTCCTAGACTTCGGAGGTAGTTGTGATACTTACCTTTCGTTGGCTGAATTTTCGTACAACAATAGTTATCACGTGAGTATCGATCGTCGTCCCTTCGAGATGTTGTACGGGAGGAAGTGCAGGACCCCGATATGTTGGGGCGAGGTTGGCCAAAGGGTAATGGGGAGCATCAAAGTAGTGCTCAAGATGACAAAGAGGATTCAGCAGGTCCGAAGCAGGCTTCAGACTGCTCAGAGCCGGCAGAAAAGTTACGTCGGTAAGCGCCGATCAGACCTAGATTTCCAGGTCAAGGATATGGTTCTCCTTAAGGTGTCGCCATGGAAGAGCGTCATCTGATTCAGGAAATGGGGTATGTTGGGCCCCAGGTACATTGGACCACTCAGGGTCTTAGCCAGAGTGGGCAACGTGGCGTATAGGTTGGATCTGTCAGCCGAACTCAGCGAGATCCACAACATTTTCCATGTCTCCCAGCTGCGGAAGTGTCTGTTAGACGACTCAGCAGTGGTGCCCTTAGAGGATATTCAAGTCGATGACAGCCTGAATTATATTGAGCGGCCAACGGCGATCCTCGACCGGAAGTCAAAGGATCTGAGGAACAAGAGGGTGGAGCTAGTGAAGGTGCAATGGCACCACCGGAAGGGCTTGGAGTGGACTTAGGAGCCGGTGGATGAGATGATGGAGCATTACCCAAAACTTTTACAGGAATTAGAAGTAGACTTCGAGGACAAAGTTTGAAATAAGTGGGGAGATTTATAGCACTTGGTTCTTGGTATGTAATTTATTTTGTTTTATTTTGCATCTTTGGCCTGGGACTCGGCGAGTTGACGGCCCAACTCGTCGAGTAGGAGTGGGTTTGGACATCAGACTTAAGTGATGGACTCGTCAAGTTGGCGGCCAGACTCAACGAGTTGGCTCTGACTAGACAAAACCCTAATCTGAGGGTTTGCACCCTATTTAATCATCTCTTTCATCCACCACTCGTCCCTAATGCTCCCAAAGACTCTCCATAGCAAACCCTAAGTGTTTTGGTGCAAGAACAAAGGATTTTGAGTATTTTGTGGGTTTTGACCTCAAGGAAGAAGGAAGAGCATAGAAGGATCAAGAGGAGGCTGAAGGATTCGAGTTTGGATCATCATATGTAGTCTCTGAAAGGTATAAAGTCTGTACCTTGCTTCCTTGTTTGTTAGATCCTTTTTTAGGGAAGATTTAGGGCTTTTAAGCCATATGAGGTGACCAACCAGAATTTGTAAACACGGTTGGGGGTTAATACTTCGGATCTTGCACTTGGGAAGAGTCACAATACAGACTTGGGTTGCTTTTGGACCGAAGGAAGGCTCCATGCAACAAAAGAGGCATTTTAGAGCCTTTTTGGCTCAAAAGTCCCATGCATGCATGTAAAGTTCGTAACTTTACATGCTAGATCGAGCTTAGGGGCTTGGATCTATCATTTGGACAAGTGTTGTACATCAGAAATCGACGATTTAGGGTGTGGACATTATCGACTTGGTGAGTCCGTTCTTGGGACTCGATGAGTCCAATGCGTTGATTCCCATATTTGTTAAGGGTCAAAAGAACCCAGTTGGGTGTTAGAAGGGTTTTAGCAGGACAAAAGGAGTGACCCAACGCATTGGACTTAGTTTTAGACCTGGAGTTCATGGGACTCGACAAGCACTAGAACACAACTCGGCGAGTCGAAGGCAATCTTCTTATGTTTGAAGATGAACTCGATAATTTGTTCATACAACTCAGCGAGTCAAGGCCAGGACTTGTTCATCAGATGAAGGTGAAGTCGATGAGTTGTTTATATAACTCGGCGAGTCGGATGAAGGTTTATTGATGTTCGTAAAGAAGGGGGAACTCTTCGACTCATTGCCAAACTCGATGAGTTGAGTCATGGATAAGGGCAAGTAAAGGGTAGGGACTCGACGAGTTGACATCCCAACTTGGCGAGTCTGGTCAACTAGAAGTTGACTTTGACTTGGACTTGGTTAGGGGTAAAATAGTTATTTTACCCTAAGAGTAGATATCAGATTCTGACTGAGTGTTTTGTGGGGATTATAGCCGGAGGATTTCTGGAGCAGCAGCTAACAGAGGTTTCCTACGTAGATTATCAGCAGCTACTCGTACGAGGTGAGTTACCTTCCAGTAGTGGTGGGTCTAAGGCCACAATGTCGGCCCGCCAAAGAGGAGTATTTAGAAGATAATTGTCTTTGTGATAATTATCTTGGTTTGGTTATGTGCTTTGGTCATGAGATTTATTTGTATGATATGTTATGTTTATAGTAGGGATCAGGTTCCCTGACAGCGGTCCTTAGGATGGAAAGGTAGGTCAGTACTCGGATATGCCTGACTGTATGTTATATCTTGTTGTTGTATGTTGGTGGTAGGGGGTGGAATAGTCCCCAGTTACTGGTTGAGAGATATAGATGACAGTTACGGGTTGAAAGATACCGATGATGATTATTGGTTGAAAGATACCGACGATGGTTACCGGTTGAAAGATACCGATGATGATTATCGGTTGAAAGATACCGACGATATTGTATGGTATGTGGTATGATGGGGGAACACACTAAGCTTTGTGCTTTCGGTTTCTGTTTTGGTTTCAGGTACCTCTTCGTCTAAGGGGAAGGAGCCGGCGGCGTAGCATTGCATCACACAGACACACACATGATTCCGCATCGGACTTTCTGGGATTGTACTCTGATTTTCATTACTTTTGATGTCATGGTTTTGGACACAACGTTATGATTTTGTAATGTGTTGCTTTATTGACAATGTTATGGTAAAATGTTTTAACAATTATTAATTCAAAAACAAAATTTTTGCGTTTGAATTTTGGGATGTTACACAAGTTGAGTTTAGAAAAAAATATAAATGTGGAAAACACTTCTTAATTTGACAAGGATAGTGATATGAGTGAAATATCTGTAGAGGATGAAGTCGACTGTTTAAAATTTGTCATCAGCGAACCGAACCTACCAAAGGTATTATATTTAAAAATCAATAGAGTTTGCTCGAATACCCAAGATAAATCCAAATTTCTAAAAGCAAAGGTTGTGGTATATTAAAAGGTACAAACAATACCATATCAGTTATACACCACAACATGGGTCACTCAGAAACAGACAGCCGAACTTACAGCCATAGTGAACGAAGACAATGCAAGCGGCTGTGATAATTATCTTCGGCCTCCTCCAATTGACAATGGAGATGAGACTGTCGTTTTATCATAGAGAACCTCGTGGAGAGTTAAAGGCAGATATGTGGCAGAACCACTCAACAAGCCTACAAGCTTTGATGTACCAAGCACAAGTTGTACCAAAGAGATTCCAAGCGAACCTGCGAAGGTGGTGAGCGAAACCGCTTCATTAGAGATTGAAACTCATATTGAGAGCCCGAAGCCAAAAGTAAACATTCACAAGTCTCAAAAGCAACTTGGTGAATAAAAACGCCAGCGAAACAACAGATATCAAAAGAATCTAAATGAAAGGAAGTAGTTTTGGCAATCCCAAAACTCTAATTATGTTCGCACAGAAAAGGCGTCCAATATCAAGGTGAAAGAAAGATAAATGGGTAACTCTGATCCATGCACTCACTGCCAATCTTGCATTCAGACGAACCGAAGAAGTAGTTTTGGTCCCAAATCTAGCAGTGACAAGAACCGAAAGATGAGTTTCAGTCCCAAATTCCATCCTCCTCATTCTCAACCAAAGCAAAATACTCACAAGGATGTCAAAGGAAAAGAAAAGCTCGTCTCAGAATACGAAACACAAACAAAGAAGACGACATCTAACTCTAGGAAACAAGAAAACAAGTTTGTTAAGAATAAAAATAAAGATCCACAATCTGATTCAAACAAATCGAAAGCCAATAAAATTAAAGCTATCACCATCAAAAGGAAAGACGAAACCACTTTAATAAAACGAATATACTTGGTTGATCTTTCTATTGCTATTCCCTATTTTGTAAAAAGCTCACGTGGACCCAAACAACTTTGGGTTCCTAAATCTACTTGATTTTTACAGGTTATTCGTGACAAGCAGTTTGACAATGAATGGTATATTGATAGTGGTTGCTCGCTTCACATGATAGGGATAAGAGAAGAGCTGAGGGAGTTTAGAATTCTAAAAGATGGTGGATGTGTCAAGTATGGAAATAAGGCACAATAAAAGGCTATGTAATGATCACAAACAAAGATTTTTCCATTTGAAAGGTGTCCTACATGGAAGGATTGCAACATAATTTCACAAGTTTCTTGCAATTGGTTATAGGAACTGGCCTAAAGGTCTCACTTGATGAGGAAGGATCCAAGATCATTGAAAAGAAAACAAACACAATCCTATTGAAGTCTCAGCGCAAAGGCGAAATGTTTCCATTAAATCTGAACCCGATACGAGGGAAACCTGTTGTATGTCTTTTAACGAAAGCTCCTTCTAATGAAAGTTGGCTATGGCATCGGTGACTCTCACACCTTAACTTCAAAGACATCAACAAGCTAGTTCTTGGTGATCATGTGCATGGTCTGCCACTTCTAAAGTTTGACAAGGAACATTTGCGCGCTGCATGAAAAATGGGAAAGCAAAGCCGGAAGTGTCATCCTACACGTGTTAACACAAAGATCATCAAACCTATTGAACTTCTACACATTGACCTATGCGGCCCATCGGCCATAGAAAGTATCGGTGGTAGTAAGTACATTATTGTAATTGTTGATGATTTTTCACGTTTTACCTGGGTTTTCTTTCTTAAACAGAAATCAGAGGCGTCTTCAAAGCTCAAAAACTTTATAAAGCAAGTGGCGCTTTAACTATGAAAGGTGGTTAGAAATGTCTGAAGTGACAACAGGTTGGAATTCAAAAACCAAGATTTATAAGAATTTCTTACTAAAAATGGAGTGTCTTACAACTTCTCTGCTCCCTATACTCCACAACAAAATGGTGTAGTTGAAAGGAGATACCATTCGTTGTGTGAAGCGGCCCAAACCATGCTCAGATTCACATCCTTACCTCTGTACTTCTAGGCTGATGCGATTGTAGCTGCATGTTATACCCAGAATAGATCCTTCCTCAATAAGCGATTTCCCATCACTCCGTATGAAATTTTGACTAATCGCAAGCCAAATGTCAAGTTTTTCCATGTTTTCGGTTCCAGGTGCTTCATTTTTAACTCTAAAGAGAATCAAAACAAGTTTGATGTAAAAGCAGACGAAGGAATTTTTCTGGGTTACTCGCTTACTTCAAAGGCATATAGGGTTCTGAATAAACGTTCAAAGAAAATCGAGGAAACCTATTATGTGACATTTGATGATAAGTACATGAAGAAACTTATGTCAAGAGAAGGACCAATGGAAGAAATCTTTCCTAAAAAAGGTCAAGTCTCGGTTACAATATCCAATATGTTTGAAGAATACATGATGCTCTTTGATGAACTGAAGAATGCCATTCTCTTTGAAGAGAAAGCTGCTGACAATAAGGTTGACAGCTTGAAAAAGATAATCGACGAAGCTGCAAAATACATGGAAGGCAAAGCTAAAGTTCAAAGAGAAGCTCAAGATCAAAGCGAACCTCAAAGCTCATGCAAACCTGTACCTAAACTCTCCACATTCTAGGGGGAGGGTTCGTCCTTATCAAAGCAATCTCATTTTCCTTTCTAGGGGGAGAACCTATCTCCAAAAATGAACCATGAAAGTCTAATCGAGGGGGAGAATTCTGAACCTGATGTTGAAATTGTCTCATCATTCGAGGGGGAGAATAGTAATACGAATGATGATGACACTCAATCAAAATTTGAAGAAGAAATAGATGTTGAATTAGATCCTGCTTATGATCCGAAGTTCCCTCCACTCACAAAATGGACACGAGATCACCCAAAAACTCAAGTAATTAGTGAATCACATGAGGGGGTTCTTACAGGCTCTCAACTGAAAGTGAAACAAACTGCTTTATTCTCTCAAGTAGAATTTTGTATGTTTAATTCATTTGTTTCCAAGATTGAGCCAAAAACAATCAATTCTGCACTTGATCACTCCGATTGGATACAAGCAATGCTAGACGAGCTAAATGAGTTCAAGCGAAATCATGTCTAAAGACTGATTCCCACACCAAAGGATGCATCTGTGGTTGGTTTAAAATGGGTATTTTGGAACAAGATGGACAAAGAAGGGAATGTGATATGCAACAAGGCAAGGCTAGTGGTTAAGGGATATTTTTAGGAATAAGGGATAGACTATGAAGAAACCTTCGCTCTTGTAGCAAGGTTAGCATCAATTCGGATATTTCTGGCATACGCTGCTCACAAGAATTTTGAAGTTTTTTAAATGGATGTCAAGTGTGTGTTCTTGAATGGAGAACTAGAAGAGAAGGTGTATGTTAAGCAACCACCTATATTTGTGAATGAGAAGTATCCTGATCATTGTTATATTCTAGACAAGGTGGTCCACGGTCTAAAGCAAGCCCCAAGAGCCTGGTATGAAACACTAACTCGCTTTCATAAAATTTCAAAATTCAAACAAGGTTCGGTTGACCCAACCTTCTTTTGCAAGAAAGAGGGTGAACACCTAATGATCATCCAAATTTATGTCATTAACATCATCTTCGGTTCTATGAATCTTAGCTTAACAGTTGAATTCCAGAAGTTGATGGAGACTAAATTTGAGATGAGCTTAATGGGTCCTATTAACTTTTTCCATGGACTGAACATAAGATAAGGACCCGAAGGCATATTCATTAATCAGGAGGCTTACACAAAGACTCTACAGGCGAAGTTCGGTATGCTAGGAGATTCTAAAGTAAAGGTTCCAATGGAATTTAGAATGAAGTTATCACCATCTCTGGAGAAACCAGCTGTTGATATGACACTCTATCGTCAGATGATAGGTTCTCTAATGTATCTAACAACTAGTAGACCATATATTATATTTTCTGTCTGGTATTGTGCCAGGTTCCAAGCTAATCCATGTGAACCTCATATGGTGGCTGTGAAAAATATCTTCAGGTATTTGAAGCGAACTTCGTCTCTCAGTCTTTGGTACCTAGTAAAAATCGGCTTCTTTGTTCAAGCGATCTCTGATGCTGATCTGGGAGGATGTGGTCTAAACCAAAGGAGCACCACTAGCAGGTGTCAATTCCATGATGAAAAACTCTTTAGTTGGCAATCCAAGAAACAAACGTGTGTGTCTCTTTCTATGGCCGAAGACGAATACATCACCGCATCATCTTGCACTTCACAGGTCATATGGATATAAAGTCAACTTAGAGACTATGGCATAAACATGAAGAAAATTCCCCTCTACTATGACTCAGAAAGCACTATTCGGATATGTCACAACCCAGTTCAACATTCAAAAATGAAACATATAGCACTAAGATACCACTTCATCAAGGATCATGTAGAAGATGGTAACGTTGAAATCCACTTTGTTCGATCAGCTTATTAATTAGCTGACATTTTCACGAAAGCCTTACCTGAAGCAAGTTTTAATAAAATACTCCAAGGCTGAGGAATGATGGAAGTTGAATCTGTACCAAAACCACTTTCGCCTCATTAAAACTAGAAAAGCGAAATCGAGCGAACGCTCGGTCTATTTTGGTTCCAGATTTTTCTAAAACTGAAATTAACCGGACGCTCAGTCCATTTCGCTTCATCTCTCCAAAGGTGAGGTTCCAGTTGTATAATTTTTGTACACTATGTATGTCTTTTCTCAATTAATTTTATGTTTTTATTTTCTTTTCATATAATCAAAAAATCTTTTCTTTTCTGTTTTTATTTCTTTTTCAAAAAATTCATAAAATCCACAAATCTTTTCTTTTCTATTTTTATTTCTTTTTCAGAAAATTCATAAAATCCAAAATTATTTTCTTTTCTGTTTTTTTATTGTTAGTGTTCCCAAAAATAAAATCAAAATGATCAAAAATATTTTATTTTGTGTTTAGTTTTATTCATTTTTCTATTTCACAAATAAAATCAAAATATTAAAAATATCACACTGAAAGGACTCATGGACAACTTCTAATGTTGAAGTTGGGGCAGGTATGACTCTATTTATCTTTGTACTAGCTAAGTGTCCCTAGAAGCATACTGTTGCATGTTGACTGAAGCCTCAAATACTTCAAGTGAAGCCTTAATGATTTGATATATACAAATCGATTCTTCCCAATCAGGCTAATAAAATCACTTACGTCACGAGCTACCTTACTCTTCTCATATTGAGTAAAGAGTTATCTGCTTGGTCACTTTCTCATAGCAGAGGTACTTTCGGTTCTTTCACCACCTCATCACTTTTCTCCATCATATTTCACTTCATGAATGTAACCCTTAAGACTCTCAGAAATTACCACTAAGGTTTATGGTTACACAACATCTGCGTTAATGATCTTAGTTTCCTTTCACCACGTGCTAAGTCAAACCCAAAATCCAACACCTATAATGACACGGTGAACAATTAAACGTTCTAGTCTTTACCCAAGTATTAATGAAAACACTTTAGTGGGAGGTACCAAGAAATCTCTTTTAATTTTTTGAGCGATCTTTTTGAAATTGTCTAATACCAAGACTTTTCTACCCAAAAGATCCAGATAAATTTTGTTTCTGAGATTTCTACAACATCATCAATTCACTGAAAAATTTTCAAACCTACTTGTTTTATAGGCCACATCGGTCTCACAAGTAATTCATCTCACTTTCGGTCTTATATCAAGCCCCGTAATGATATTGAAGTGAAAGCCACCCTAATAGACTTATACTAACAAGATCCTTTCAATGCTTCTCATAAGCATCTAATCGTATTTCAACGGGAAACCACCCTGACACTTATAAGTCTCTCTTGACTCTGAAGGAATAGATTCGTGGCCGGGATCCACTGCTTCATGTCTTAATTGACATCACTTATATCCCACAAATAGTTTGTTTTATTTCTTTTTCTTTGGCACACTCTTGCACGAAGATCTTCTTGATTTTCCACAAGTCTTGATCATGGTACTAATGGCTATATCTCTGATATATAGTTTTGGTTCAATATGCTGAGATGGCACACTATGTTGGGAGCGAAGGCTATTTATTCCGTGTGAATCGAAAGGGTGAATCAACATTTCAAAAGGAATTTGAAACATTTCAAAATTAAAGAGGCAGTGAAAGGATAAGATTCAAATAAAGGCGCGTGAGAAGATCGATCGTCACGCCGACTTACACGCTTTTTGGGGTTTATGGTTGTCAAATCACACCCAATTAGGCGTTGATTCAGAAATTACAGCTATATTGTCATCATTGAGTTTCTCTCACATGGATACCGTATAAAAGGATTCTTTCTTACTCCTTTTTACTTTACCATTCACATACTCTCTCAAGAATTCAAACGGCGATTTCTCTGCATTGTTCATCTTCTCCACTTCAAGCTTCATCAATGGCAGATTCATCATCCCTTCATGAACAAAGTGAATAGTCCTCGCTTCTCACCATCAAGCCAAATCAAAACCTTATCATCGAACTATCTCCTTTCCAATATGATCCTTACATGCTTCAGGTAGTTGAATGCCTTAAATATTCACCACATGTGATTGCCCTCACCAAGGTGGAATCGGTCCTAATGTTACTCATTTCTCAAGTCTACTCAACGACGCTATTCGATAAAGTCAAGGAGATGATTTTCTTTGAGATATTTAACCATAAGACTTCGATTTCAAAGGCTAGGTTTTGTTCATTGCTAGGGATTTCCGTCAACGATTCCATGATCAACCCAGATTCAATCACTACGACTCTGTTGTTCACCATGTTTTATGATATGGGGTACACCAAAGTTCTTACAACAGTGATAAAATTCAAGAAGTCATGTCTTCTCCACAATGGAGAGGGTTGCAGGGTCTGATGGGGCAAGAAAAGCATTCATGACTCTTCTTTATGGTCTTTACCATAGGGTCAACATGGACTACGGGTCTATTATATGGACTCAACTGGTACAAAGCCTTAACTCAGCTTCCCGTTATTCTGAAATTTCTTGTGGCATGTTTTGGACCTTATTTACTCAATGGGAAATGGAGAAATTCCACATTCAAATAATGGCGGATTCCTTGATGTCATCGATAGCCACTTTTCACACGACAAAGATTATTGTGGCTGATCCAACCAAACTTATGTTCATCGGTTCAGTTCCTGTATTAATATACAATTGTGTTTTTGGGGAAAGCAAGCTCATAAATGAATACAAGAAACTTCCTCATATGGGACCGAGACAGCTCACCCCTGAAATGTAAAGCTCGCTCGATGTTTCTGATAAACCAACAAAACAACGGAAGAAGGCTGATCAATGAAAGGGCTAGAAGGAAGGATCATCATCTAAAGTTGCTACGCCTAAAAAGCAAAATTCAGAACAGGCATCTCCTTCCGCTCCTAAGAAGCGAAATATCAAGAACAAGGCACACAAGCCAAGAGTTCAGTCTTCAAGCGATTCAGAATATGTTCCCTCTGATCATATACCCGAACAAGAGTCAAGTGACAATGAAGATTCTCCTAATGAAGGTTCGGTATGCGGTGCTTCGCTTCCACCTTCACCACCTCATGAGGTTAACCGAAACTCGCCTCCTTCCTCTCCTACTCACTCTGTTCCAATAACAATTTCTCCATGCCCTCCTCCAACATCATCTCCAACTACAACTTCTATTCCAATACCAACCCCCTTATTCACTGAAATTACCACCACCACCACAACTATAACCAAACCTCCAATTCATGTCAACATATCTGATACGGAGGTACCTACTTCAGGAACCGAAACCCCTATTACCTCTAAAACTTTTTCACCACCCAACTCAAACAAATCTGACATTATTCTCAGTGGGGAGGATATTCAATTTGATTCCTTCTACTATAGCCCCTACAGAGTTCACAGCGATGATGATGATGATCCTGTGACGAAACAACATTTAAAGGATCTCAATGAGAAGCTTGACAAGCTGATTTCCTCTTCCTCTTCTACTCTAAGAGAGACTTACTCTGAGACTTCAAATAAATCCATGATGGCAACTTTTGTTAAGGAACATGACTCTTTTATTTCCCAAGCTTCCAAAGCCATTGAAGCTTCCACATCCTCTTGCCAAAAAGCGACTACTGTTGTTGAAGAATCCACAAAAGAATGCAAGATAGCGACCAAAAACATCAAAAAACTAATTTCTGATGCTAATATCTTTCTTGTATCTCTTCAAGTGGTTGCTCAAAAGAACGTTGCAACTGTTACTACCACTGTTGATAATCTCACCAAATCACTTCACTCTGAGAAGAAGCATTTTGAAGAAATACACCAAAGCATCAAGTCTGACAACACCAAGTTTCGAACATCAGTTAATGCTCGTCTTGATAAACTCCAAGCTGATCTTGCTTTGGAAAACAAAGTCATGGATGATCTTTCCCCAAAAACCACACAGCTTAAGACTCAAACCTTGAAGCTCACTTAGACGACCAAGGAAATTGTTGAACTCAATTCAGAGCGAGTTGTTATCAAAAGTTGTGTTGGTGATGTGCACTATCTTCTCACCAACCTCCTAGAATCTCGTGATTTGGTTCTTACTATCACTGTCTGAAGGCACCTAGCTAAGACGCCGAGACCTTCTCTTACAATACTGAGTCGGATAGAAGGTGTTCCGAAGATTGTTGTCCCTCCAAAACAAAGGGGGAGAAGTAAGTCAGGGTCAACCACAACAACCTCCAACAAGCAAACCTACTTAAATTTCTTCACAACCGATGGTCACCACTGAACCGAAGGGTAATGAAGCTTCAGGTTCTAGTACGAAGGACAAAGGTAAAAATACATCGGTGATAGTGATGAGGAAGAAACCGAAGAAGATTCTCTCAGAAGAAAGCAACCTGACTGAGAGATTGATGACAAAATTTGCATTGCGAGAGAAGAAGAAGAGAGGGAAAGAAAACAAAAAGAAGCACACGATACAATGGAATTTAGAAAAACTCTATTTCCTTTGTGGTCATTGGATAAACTATTAAAAGAATCAATTGAGTCCCCTAACACTCATTAGCTTGAACCGGTCATCTCATTTGACTGTGAAAATTTGAGAGACTCTCAGTTTGACATGCCTATTACCCGAAAGGAATTTCTGTTTCATTACTTTGAGTCAACAGTTTCTATTCCCTCTCCTGACCCGAAGGTTGATCGAGAATTAATTGACTACTATCTCGCATTGTCTCAACCACAATACTTGACCTGGAGCGCACAGAAGATCACATCGGTCAAGGTATTGAAACCAACTTTTGTAAGGAGTTTTATAAATGCGAAGTTTAAGGTGACTTGAGGCTCTGATAGCTCGGTTCATTTGATCTCTCTTGCTGATCTGCCGAACTTAAACCCACATGACTGGATCCTCCTGAACAACATTCTGCTACTTGATCAATAGCATTATAGCCTATCATCGATCACATCATATGGATTTTGGTGTGATATATTCATGAGGTTACCAAGATGGATCAAGAGATCGCCTGTACCTTAAGGAAGAAGCCCACAATAAAACTAATTGGGAAGGCAAGCGACATTAACAGGATGCGGATGAGCAGGATTGAGACGAAGTATCACACTATGATGTTCACCATAGCCGAAGGCCAAAAGTGTTTGTTCACTCTTGATGATAAACACATGTTCTCCACTATGTGTATAGAGCATTCTTGATACCATTCACAGGTGTAATCAAAACAGTGAAGTTGATGAGAAAAAAAATTTCGGATAAGCTTCGGTGGTATATTGCCTTCAGTCAAACTCTTCTTGCCATCATACTGAAGCTATTCAAGACTATGAAGAAATCCACTCTCACTCAACCAAAATGATCTCTTGCCTCAATTGATGCAAAGGGGGAGATTGTTGAGTCTAGGAGTTGCGTCATTGGGCTAGTTTACTAGATCCATTAATGTTATGGTATGGGCCTCTCCAGCCGTGTTGTCGTAATTAGGGTTTAGTATATATGATGCATGTATGCATCGTTATTGGTATGCTTCTTGATAATTATATTTTTGATTGTACTGTAACCCTAGCACACCTCTATAGTAGAAGTTCTGTGTCGAGCTCTTCTGAGGTGTTGCAGTTTTAATCATTCAGCACTTGTTTTATTCATTGTGTGTTTTTGCTATTGTTTACTTTCTAATTTACTTGTTAAGAATCTAAACAATCTTAAAAGAGTTTACAACTCATCAGAAGGCCCTCATGTTCCTATAAGAACAATTGTAAGAGATGTTGTTCCTTAGCTTATGGGTTAGATGAGACTCGTCCAGCTCCTCTGAAAGCTGATGATATTGAGAAGTTGCATGTTGAACAAATCGCCTTCTCTAAAATGGTGTTCGGTATTCCTCCTTCTCTTTTGAACACATTAAGTTGTGTAAACCAGCAAAAGAAATTTGGGACACTCTCCATGATTTAATAGAAGGTTCTGAAAACATGAAAGACAAGCATCTCACTTTGGTTGTCAATGACTTTGACACCTTCATTACCACTCTTGGTGAATCAGAAGCCTCAGCCCCTAACCGCTACCGTATAGTAGTCAACAACATGACTACGCATGGGATTGTCCGAACTCATCTAGAGTACAATCTCAAGTTCATTAATAGCCTCGGTAAAGGATGGGGAAATGTGAAGTCTTGTCTCTAAAGTAATGGCTCCTTGAAAAAGTTCAAGCACTATCAACTTTTTGATGAACTTCAGGGACACGAATCCAATGTTGCTCAAACCATAAGAGAACTCTCTGGCGGTCCTCTTGCCCTTGTCAGCTCCTATAAACCAACCATTCTAAATCCTTCCATCTCGGATCCTTTCAAATCGAGTATTCCATTAGTTCAATCTTCCTTACTTGTTTTACCCACACAAAACTATCTTGTTGATGCCTCTGAAGCTATGGATTCTGAACTCCGCTTCCAACAAGAATTTTCTCTACTCTCCATGAAATACAAACATCCTTTTAATCCATCTTATAAACCATACCAAAATCAATTTCATGCTCCTCACGAAAATAATCCTCAACCCTACTCTCCTCTGGAATCACAACCACCTTCGGAAAATCCTCCCTCATAAAAACTGAACATCTAAAAACCAGCCTGTAGTTCGAAACCATCGAAAAAATCAAAATCAGACAAGCCAAAAATTATGTGTCGCAAGTGTGGACATGCAAACCAAATTGTGTCTCAGAAGTGTGGACATGCAAACAAATCCACATATTACGCCTGAAGAGCTCAAGAGATGGCAGAAACTGAAAGAGCCTTTGTAACAACTATATCAAGGGATGTAGAAGGATATTGGTCATCCAGAGATGATGATGACATTGTGACTGGAAGGAACATGTGCTTGATGGTGAGACAAGCTGTTGAATGTGATGAAGGATATTGGTCCTCTTGGTCTGAAGATGAAGATGATGTTGTTAAACCACATTACTACTACATGGCCACCAACGATCCACCTGGTCAAAGCATCATTCAGCAGGTAAAATCTATGATTACTGATAATAACTTTGATTTGTCTCTTTGTGAACCTTATCTAACCCGGATCCAAATAGATATGAGCACCATCTATAAAGCCTATGAGTCAGCCATAGAAGCCATTGAGAAAAAGGAGTGTGAATTAAATCGTCTTAGGTTACATTTTGAGGATAAAAAGTTAAAAATCGAGTCTTTAGAGCATGAGCTTGTAAGTCAAAAGATGAATGTATCATTTTAAAAGACAAATGTGAAATCACCTATTTTGAAAGAAATGTCTTGATTACTCATACCAAACGTCTCAATGCTAAGATAGATGCTTTGCATAATTCTATTGACATACTTGAATCAAATCTACAAAAGACTCATAACTTTCATCATCCGTGGTCAAAAGCTCCTGGTCTTAGAAGTGAGTTTGTGAAATCAATTGCTTGTCCCTTGAAGGAATTGTAAAATTTGAAATTTATGGGAGAGGTTCTAAACATCAAAAATCAAGACACCCCTGTTTCTCCCTTTTCACCCCTTCCTGAGACAACAGACCACTTTGCATCCCTAATTCCTGAGTTTCAACCCATAGTTATTAAGAGTCCCGATTCCATGCAATTTCTGCCTCTGATAAACATGGACCTGAATCGGACCTCTAATACTCAAGAATATGTCATTCAAAATTCATACCCAAGCCCTCCTAACAACTGTAATATTGAGAAAGTCTTTCCAGAATCAACTTCGTCTGAACCATTAGATTGTGTCTGGGCATCCCTAGATAGTGAAGTAGATGATTCATGTGATTCTGAACCACAAGTAATTTCAAAATCAAGCCTGGTTCCCATTAAGCCTGTGTTCAATAATCCTTCAGAAGGACAGTCTGCGAAATCCTCATCTCAAACAAATAGAAAGCCAATGTTGAATAGGAAGGATATAGTAGATCCTAAGGCAGAAGCTCGAAATGCCCACAAAAAGGAAGTTAAGACTAGAAAAAATTCAAGATTCCTTGATAACTCCAAAAAGAGTGTATCTCGGAATTCTTATTCATCAACTCATAGTCAAAACTCCTTCATACCTACTAAGATCCTTAAGAGACCTTCTAACTCTCTCAGTCCTTTATAACCAAAAAAATGGTCAATACCAATCAGCCTAAATCATGTGTGAATACCATGTCTGTCCAAAACACCTCTCCTTAGACTGTTTCATCCGCTTTCATTGAGAAATCTAATGGCACAATTTTTAAACCCAAATTTTCTAAAACAAATGTGTCATCAAGAAAATCAAAAGTTGCTGAGAAAACAATCATTTCAAAATCTTCAAAGCAACATCTTGTATGGAAAATCAAATCTCACATTGATACACCAATAGTTCCGAAGGTCACGGTTGTTCCCACCACTTTAGAAAAACCAGGTCCGAAAAAAGCCATTACGAACCCTCAAGTCATTAAATATGACTACTGGATAGATGAAAAGACATTCAAATGTTATCTATTTCCCAAGAACTCAAAAGACGTTTCCAGGAAACACAAAGTTGTTCCAAAGTCAAAATCAAAGACCAAAGCCCACGCCCATGTCCCTAAATCTAACTCAGAGCCTAAAAAATCCACTACTCACTAATTTTGCAGGCACTTCGTGCTTCAGAGCAAGAAAAAATATGGTATATTGATAGTGCTTGCTCCATGCACATAACGGGGAAGAAAGATTTTCTGTGAGATGTAAAGCTTTCTCCTAATGTTGGTTATGTGACTTATGGAAACAACCCAAACTCTCAAATTCATAGTTAGGGAATTCTCACCAATGGAAATTTCTCTATCTCAAATGTGACTTATGTAGCTGATCTGAAACATAATTTGATAAGTGTTGCTCAACTCACTGACTCAAATCGACGTGTTGAATCTTGCAAGACGCACAGTTATGTAATGACTGAAGACCGAAAAGAGTGTTTAATCAAGTCAAATCGCAACAAGTACATATACCCACTCGACATCAACATGATTATAGTAAAACCGAAACTCTGACTTCTTTCCAAAGTTGTTTGTGATGTCAGTTTGTTATGGCATCGAAGGATCGCTCATCTGAACTTTCGGTAAATGAATGATCTTGTATCCGGTGAATTGGTGAGAGGTTTACCTCTTCTCAAATTTGAAAATGATCATTTATGTGCTTCTTTTGAGTGTGGAAAGAAATCGAAGAAGGTTCATCCTGTTATAATTGAAAAATCAATCTCGGAACCATTGGAGCTTCTACACATTGATCTTTGTGGACCATCCACTGTAGAGAGTCTTCATCATATGAAATACATTCTTGTGTTTGTTGATGACTTTACAAGGTTCACTAGGGTTTTCTTCCTAATGCTGAAATCAGATATGGCCTCTAACTCATCAATTTTATTAAAGGAATAGAAGTTCTCATCAAACTCCCAGTTAGAAGAATCTGAAGTGATAATGGTTCGGAATTCCCAAATTCCACCATTGAAAAGTTTCTCACCGAGAAAGGAATTGACCACAACTTTTCAACTCCTTACACCCCACAACATAAAGGTGTAGTTGAAAGAAGAAATAGAACTCTTGTTGAAGCTGATCGATCCATGCTAAACTTCATAAATCTACCACTCTACCTTTGGGCTGAAGCCATTTCGACTGCATGCATTACTCAGAATAGAAGTATCATCAATCGTCACCTCAACATGACTCCTTATGAAGCCATGAATGGTATAAAGCCAAGTATTTCGTTTCACCATGTCTTTGGATGTCGATGCTTAATCAAAAACAATTGTGATTAGCTTTCCAAGTTCCAGCCCAAAGGTGATGAAGCAATCTTTCTAGGGTACTCTTCAAAGTCAAAAGCATATCGAGTTCTCAACCATCAAACACGAGTTATTGAAGAAAGTTTTGATGTCACCTTTGATTAAAACTTCGTTTGGAATTCTGCTCCCTTGCATGTTACAACTCACATTATGGAGTCCGATGCTCCAACCTTAGAATGTCCGAATGTTCAGATAATTCATTAAGTTGATTTCGAAAATCTTTGTAACGACGTGAATTTTCAAAACAATTTTTCATTTTTAAAACATACGTTCATTCACAAGATAATATCAAAACATAATATATCTAATGTTATCATTACCATACAAATCCCAGAATCTCAAAACATGAACTCCATGAGTGTGTACAGATCACGTCGGCGCCTTCCCGTGATCCTCGCTAGAACCTGAAACACAAAACACATAACACGGTAAGCATAAATGCTTAGTGAGTTCCCCAAAATACCACATACAACACATACACCTTTCCAGGCCATAACCCTATGGGACCTTCCGGTCCAAGTGTCTCAGGGGACTTCCATCCCGAGTCCCGGTAGACCTTTCGGTCCTACCTTTCTCGACCTTCCAATCCATGTCATCTCGACCTTCCGGTCCTTATTATACATAACATACATAACACATACATATCACATAATAGCATATAGCACATACATCTCATAGCATATAAGACCTTCCGGTCATACATAGGTACCCTTCCATGTACAGTATAGTGAGAAGACTCACCTCGGATAACTCGGATAATCTCGCACATGGATATACTGATCTAGCCTCCGCCTAATCACATAAACAGTATCCTCAATTAAATGATGGCTCTAAAAGGCTAGATTAAATCCCTTCCTACAATCCCACAGAAGGGTAAAAGACCATTTTACCCCTCCCTGACCCAAAAGTCCAAATGTTGACCAAAACCCTAAAGGTCAACGAAAGTCAACAGGAGACAGTACATGGCACGTACCATCTCTGTACGCGGGGCATACGTCGGTGATCCATAATCGGGGTCTCAACCCTTTACGCTACGTGTTCTGAGAGTTACACCCAAGCTAAGTCGCAGTTTCATCCTTTCTTGGATTTTGGTCTTAAACGGTTAAGACATAAACTCAAACTCTAGATCTGACTTCTTTAAGACCACTTAATCCATAAAGTCGAGACGTTTAAGCCTGTGCATGGTTGTAAAGGTCCCTAATCACTGTAACACCTTTCCTTCTTCCTCATAAAGTCTAGATCTCATGCATGGCTCAGTATTCACGTACAAGATTGGATTTTTATGAACATACAACTCATATTACCCTGAAATATGGCAGATCTAGGCCAATAGAGACCACTTGCTCATAAAGTCCCCACCTTGGGACCAAAAACCCAAAAATTGTCCAAGAAGCACAAATCACAAATGACAAGGAAAGCTTTGAGCTTTTACCTTAGAAAGAAGCTCCAACCTCTGAAGAACTCGGATCTACTCTTATCCACCAACTTCTAGGTCCTAAATTGGCTTCCTCTTCTCTTTCAACACCTTGAAATGGCACTTTGAAGCTTAGAATACACACACACAAGCTAGGAACAAAGGGTAGCTCTCTATTAGGGTTTCAATCTCTAGAATGGTGGCTGAGGATAAGGCCTTAACATTCCTTTTATAGTGAACAAGCCACATTTTAGGGTTTGTATCTGGGCCCGCTATGCCCAGCGTAACCCAGGGTACGCCCAGCGTACCTAGGCGAGTCTGCGACCAACTTAAGCGCATGAGTATGCGCAACATACTATTCAGTACGCCCAACGTACTTGTTTGCCTTAATATTTCTTTTAATGGTTTAACTTGACAATTTGGAAGAAGAAGGGTTCAAGAGACGCACCTGAATTTTGGGATGTTGCACTCTTTTTGGACCTTCCGAAACAGCCTTTGATTCGGAATCTCAAACAAAGCAACACTCCACTCCGGTAGTTCCTGTTTCACAAAGTGTCTATGGATTGATTCCAAGTCTTCCTCCATTTGATTCCGAACCGTTTCAACCTTCTCGGGTTGAGGGGGAGAATGGTCAACCTTCCCTTGAATCAACTGTGTATGGATTCTAAGATGCATCTGCTAATTTTGATGACTCCAATCCTATCAACATTGATGACAACAAACATTTCTTTGAGTTTCCTTCTGATGATGATGTCAACCTCTCCAGTTCAGAAGTTCAGGGGGAGCATCACCCTCAAATTCAAACCATTCAGGGGGAGCAACTCAATTCTATTGTTGATATTGGATCATCTGCTGCTCAAGAACATCCAAGGTTACACGCTTGGACCAAGGATCATCCTCCCAACCAAGTTATTGGAAACCCTAATGTTGGTGTACAAACTCGGTCTGCTGCAAGTATTCTAAATTAATGTCATTTTTCAGCATTTATCTCCGTGGTTGAACCCAAATCCATCAAAGAAGCATTAGAGCATATTGACTGGATTACAGCCATACAAGAAGAATTGGCAAAATTTGATAAAAATGAAGTATGGACTCTCATGCCTCCTCCTCCAGATCACCCTATTGTTTGCAGTAGATGGGTGTTTTGCAAAAAGTTAGATGATGCATGAGTTATTATTCGAAATAAAGCGAGATTGGTGGCTAAATGATTTACTCAGATCAAAGGCCTCGACTACGATGAGACTTTTTCTTCTGTTGCACGTCTCGAAGCCATCAAAATCTTTCTTTCTCATGCTGCTCACAAAGGCTTCAAAGTTTACCAAATGGATGTTAATAGTTCTTTTCTTAATGGTGAACTTGACATTGAAGTATATCTTCAACAGCTTCCCGGTTTGCTAATCTTTCACATCTTAATGGTGAACTTGATATTGAACTACTGCTACAAGCTTCGAAAAGTTGTCTACGGCCTAAAGCAAGCTCCTCGTGCATAGTACGAGACCCTCACAAATTTTCTCAAGCGTTCAGGTATTCAACGAGGAATTTTAGATCCCACTCAATTCCGAAGATCAAATGGTAAGCATGTCATGCTAGTCCAAATTTACGTTGACAACATGATTTTTGGGTCTACGGATTCATCAATGGTTATTGACTTTTCAAAAATTATGATCAATCGATTTCAAATGAACATGAACTGGGAGTTGAGCTTCTTTCTTGGTCTCCAAGTCAAATAGACTAATAGATGAATTTTCATTCACCAAGAGAAGTACATTTCTGAACTCCTCAAAAAGTACTCAATGGACACTTGTGTGTCTGCCAAGGTATCAATGGGCTTCAAACACAAGACCTTGGCCGACCCTTCAGGTGTAGCAGTTGATGAAAAGAAGTATAGAGTAATGAATGGATCTTTGCTCTATCTCACAGAAAGTCATTCGGACATCATGTTTGCAACATGTTTGTGTGCCAAATTTCAAGTCAACCCAAAGATGTCTCATCTCTTGGCTGTGAAACAAATTTTCCGTTACCTCAAAGGCACAAAGTGTCTCGGAATCTGCTACCCAGCAAATGAGAGCTTCTTACTTCATGCATATTCAGATTCAAACTATGGTGGACTTCAACTTGATAGAAAAATCACATCGGGTGGCTGTCAATTTTTAGGTGGACGATTGGTTAGTTGGTCATCCAAGAAACAGAGCTACATTGCACTCTTTACGGCTGAAGTTGAATACATTGTTGCTGCAAGATGTACCTCTCAAGTTCTTTGGATGAAGTCTCAATTCTTGGATTATGGTTATCATTTTGAACGCATTCCTATCTATTGTGATTCTCAAAGTGCTATTGTAATTTCATACAATCCAATTCAGCACTCCATGACGAAGCACATTGACAAACAATACCATTTCATAAAAGATCATGTTTTAAATGGTAACATTGATCTCATTTTTGTTCCATCTGATGATCAGATTGCTGATGTATTTACTAAGTCATTAGATGAAACCAAGTTCAATGGTTTTCTGAAGAATAGGGCACGATGATGCCAGATCCTCAGTTCTTTCAAGAGACTTGTTCTCTTTGATGGAAGTATTTGATAGAAAATTGGTTCCGATCTTAAAAATATTTTTTCTTATCTAGGAACTACTTTCTCTTGGAATACATAGGATCATTTTACTTGTCTTTATTTCTAACCATCACTTGAATCTTAAGTTGTACAGTTCATCCTGATCATTTGTTGTTCTAAGTCCACATAGTCATATTGATCACACATTGCATCTCGGAATATACTTCAAAATGGCATCCCGGAATTCCACTCCGGAAAGGTATTGCATTCTATACTTCGTAAATTTTCAAACTTCACTCCGGAAGTTTTCTCAAATCTTGTTCTGGAATGTCTTTCAAATCCTTTTTCAAAAATACTTCAAATCTTTTTCTCCAAAACTTAAAATCATCACTTCAGAATTCTTCTCTGGAATCACAAATAATTTTTTATTCAGGAATCGTAAACAATTTTTGACTCCGGAACCGCAAATAATTTTTCTCTCTGGAAATTGAAGCTTCACTCTGGACTAATATCATTCCGGACCATTTCTCCAATCATTCACAATCCAGAATTCAACCTTTTGCCCTCCGGATCTCAAACTGTCAGGAATTGATCTTTTAGAAACCCAAGAGTCAAAAAGATGAAACGTTTGTAATGGTAACCTTTGAGGATCCTTATATTCCTTGAAATTCATGCCATGTTCACACATCTCCAAAAAGCAACCATCAAATCGTCATTTGAGTTTTCCATTTCTAGCTACAAACCAGCCTACCTTTTCCTTCTCACATCAATTCACCCCATAAAATGGTTACTTATTAAATGCAACCCGATTCAACCTTGGAACCTCATCATTACTTTTCTTAACCCGACCCGTTTCACTTACCTATAAATATTCCCAAAAACTCTCTTTTGCCTCTTTACGCGCTCAAACCCTCGAAAACTTCAAAATCTCTTTGTGTTCATTGTGTTCTTAAAGCTCTCATAACAACTCTTCAATGGCATCTCAAACATCAGCTCAACAACAACATGTCACCGATTCATTTCCAAAGAAGGTTTCTACCAAGAAGAAATCATCAAAAGGTTCATCATCTTCTCAATCTACTAAACTGTTTCTCAGGGATACAACCCAACTATTTTTGATTGATCGCATGGATTTTGAGGACCAATTCGAGTGATGATTGAGTTCATCGCTCATCATCCCATTGCCATTCCACTTACCAAAGTTCCAGAACTACCACTTCCACTTAATATTTTTCACACTGCTTTCAATCAAATTAAAATCGACAAAGGTGTTCTTGAAACCAAAATTACGGGAGATAGGATCGTGCCAGTCCACAAATCAACGGTTCTCAAGGCTATTGGTGTGAATGAGAACCCCAAGGGTTTCAAGCTGCAAGAACTAACTCCAGAGGAATTCCAACAGTTTTTGAACCACATTGGATACAACCAAGGCTATAGGGCAAAGGATTTCAAGAAATCGGTTGTCACCGGCTTATGTATCGTGTTGATGCACTTCATTATTCGAGGGTTATCCGGAAAGCACGGAGGAAAAAAACCCTCAGTCAAGATTGGTTGTATGTTGTATATAGCATCTATTCAGGATGCAACAATGTTGTTGATCATGTGGAGGTGCTATGGTAGGACTTCCGTAAATTCACAATCAAAAGGAAAGCCAATGAGATTTCAAGCCCAAGGTTCCGGGGTTTGACAATTCAGCAACTCTACAAGGAACATTCAGAACCCATTCCGATCTGCAGCATTCCGAAGGAGGTATAATTATCCTTTTAAAATTGTCAAACATTATAGGATTCCGTACCAATCTCCGTTTGGTCTAGTTAGATGACTTCTGGACCATAATCCCTTTTGATTTAATTCATTTGCAACAACATGTAGAAAATTTGGTTGCGTTTGACCCAACACAACCTTCCCCAGTCTCAGTTGAGCCCACTTCAGATGAGGCCAACCCTTCCATGTCCGGACCAAAGGTCAAAAAGTTTGCTAAAAGGAAGACTTCTCCTTCGAAGCCAAAACCTAAAAAGAAATCCAAAGTTAATTCCTCCTCTCAATAGGAAGGAACTCATGACATTCAGGTTGATTCTTTCCTTCTGCACACCCCTGCCATCCACTCATCTGAGGTGCCCCTCGATGTTTCAAAAATACATACGCACATTCATGGGGAGTCTACACATAATCCACCCTCACATTCTCAAAAAGGTGATGTTAGTGTTGGCCATAGTTCCTTGCCTCCCTGGAACACACCAATGTGTCAATTTTGATATCCCACTTTTCTAATCACGCACACACTCCAGAATCCCTGTTCCGAACTCCAAGCATTCAGAGGCTAGAGTTGTCCCCCAGCCTCCAATGCCACTATTGGTCTGATGCCCGATAAGGGTATAGGACGACCAGTGACTAATGATCCTTTGTGGTAAGACTTTGTAAATTGGGCACATTCAAGGCATCCGGAACTTACAAGAACCCAAGTGGAAGCCACTCTCATCTCCATGCGGAACCGAGCCATTCAAATCAACCTTCCTATGTTGTTCCAACAGATGAGCTTGCAAATCCAGAATTCCCATCCGGAGAAACTCCAACATCTCCTCTTCATTCTTCCAATCCTTCAGCTTCAGATGCTAAAATTTCGAAAGAGGTGATGCTTACAATAGATGTTGCACACATTACTAATGCTAATGTGCTTTCCTCCATTCAACTTCATCGAAATCCAACTTTATCCAAGTCTGCTTTTGATTTTGGATCCTCATTATCCACTAGAGATAAATTTGAATCAGCACAAAAGCTTCATGATGATGCCACCAACAAATTCGGTTCTTCTGTCACTCCAGAATCTCCAAAACTCGATCCTCAACCTTTAAGCTCAGACAACGGATCCTCTGCGGGAAACCATATAGATTCATTTACCCTTTTGGATATTCAATCCAACATTTTAGACACAATGAAGAAGGTTACAACTTTTGAGACTTCCATGGATGAGCTCAACACCAAGATTAATACAGAGGTGTCCGGACTGGACTCCAAGCTAGATGCTATTCTCCAGTCCTTATCTCATTAGTTTGGATCCTCCAAGGAAGAAACGGAAAATTAATTAGATCAACTGATCTCCACCCAGCTCAAGCATTCCATTGAAGAAGTTGAATCTAAGTATGATGCTTTAGTTGAGCATTATATCAACACCATTACCACAATGCTCAAGGTCCATAATAACTTGGTAGATGCTACCAACGATCTTATCAAACAAACTAACGTTCGCCATGAAAAGCAAATTCAGAGGCTGGAGAAGGAAATCAGGAAATAGGATAAAATGAACCTAATCATCTGGCAAGTCCTCATCAAACTACTCTGCTCCACTTGGAACATTGTTGATGTTCTGAATGGCAAGTTTGACGAGATGCTTGTTATCCTTGGACATCTATTCGATCATCTCTCCTCCCAAGCGCCCACTTCCGAAGCTTATGATGCGCTTACTCGTTAACTCAATACTGGTCTTCAAAAAGTGTTTGAAAAATTCACTGATTTGAAAGATTCACTGTCACTTGCACCAGATTCTCATGCCACCAACACAAGAGGGGGAGAAGGCCCTAGCCATGTCTGAAAGCCTACCTCCGAGTTCACACTTCGAGATGAAAGTGATGATGATGAGCTGAAAAACCTTTCCGCATCATCTCCCAAAGTTTCAAAAGCCAAAGAAAGTGAAGAAGAGGAGTATATGTCTATTGGAGTACTTGGTCTTGAAGCTCCAAACAATCCTTTTCTGAAGGTATTGTATGAAGAAGAAAGGAATATCTAGTCTACAACTTCTTGGCCATCTACTTTTCCTGATGCTCTTCTTACGACAATTCAAATGGCTAAGGCAAAAACACTACTCACCACTCAAGCCTTCCGAGCCACTCCGTCAATGTTACCTCCAATTTCAGCCTTAAGAATCAATCCAATAGACCAGGGTTCCCCACCCCGGATCCCTGATGACATTTCAGAAGAACCTCTTCCATCCTCACCTCCCAAGGTCACTGCGGATGAAAACATGTTATATGTGATCTCCATCCTAAACAAAAGCAAAGAAAAAGGCAAGAAGCTTATCACGAAATCCGGACCTTATCCAATGCAAAAGCTTGGTTAGTCTCAGGAGGAAATAAACAAGGATTTAGAGGACAACATTCGAATCCAAGCGCTCAAAGACAATCAGGATCTAATGCATGGCATTTCTCCTTTCTTTTGTGAATGCATTCTTAAAGTTGTCGATTTAGTACCCTTTATGTACTATGACATTCCTTCTGATGATTTTAAATATCTTGATCTTCCTCTCTCTCCCTTCAACAAATTTTACATCATGTTTGTCCCTCTCCATCCCAGTGATAATCCGGAGGTTACCATCCGGACAGAGCATGAAAGGTAAAAACCTTCTATGCCAAGAATGCACTTCCCCTAAAGGAAGTATAGACAAGGAAGAAGATTACCAAGATTTATGGGTATGGAAATAAGGTCCTCATCAAGTTTGAACTTAACTATCCACTCTTTCAATACCATGTTATCCAAAACAAACCATCTTATCAAACCATCACTGATGTTACCTTCTCGGCGATGAATCTGAATGACATTCTTACTTTAGTTGCTCACTTCTGAGGACTACAAAAAGGTGATATCAGTATGGGTACGTACCATGCAACTCTGAGCTTTCTTAAAGACTATGTTGCGGAATTCAGTCTGCATAACTATGAGTTGGCCCATCTATTCGGAACTGAACATTTTGTTGCCAAAATTGACTTTGTGCTTCCGAAAGTTGAACTGTTAGCCGAAGGCCCTATTGATGATCTGGTTCAAGGGTTTGTGTACAAGACCAAGAAGACAAACAAGAAGTAATATTTTCAAGTCCTTGACAAACACCTGGTTCCTACCAAATCTCTTCAAAAGTTCATCAACCGTGCATCCAAGTCTGAACCTCCAGAACACATAAAAGAAAAGTTTGTGAGTCAGCTATCCTCGTACATTGAAGTCCGAGAATGGTTATTCTGAGTCTACACATTCATCAAAGAAGAAGCGGTCTAAGCTGACTTGATTACTATGTTCACTTAGGGGGAGATTTTTGGAACATGAAAGTGATCCTATACCAATCCGAAATCTATTTGTCAATTCTGAAGTTAAGCTAGTTCTAAAGTAAAGCCAACTCTGGAATTCTTTTGTTTTCGGATCAGTTGTCAAGATGGTAAAGTGAAGATAGAGTTAAGGCATTCCAAAATGAATTTTGTGTCTGGAATGCTTACTGTTCCGGAATCAATATTTTGTCTTTATTCAGTTAATGTAATTTGTCTTTTGTTTGATTTAACCTGTTATAGGACTTAGCTTTATTTGTCAAACACGGATATTTAGAGTTTCAGAAGTAACTTTTTTTAAAGTCCTTTGATTGTAATTGGTTAGTACCATGTTTCATGTACACCTATTTATAGGAGCATTCAATGTCGAATCAATAGATGGATTATTCAAACATTTTAGCATATTGAAGTTACTTTATCTTTCTAAGTATTCTGTCAAACGTTCTTCTTGTTCTTCATTTATTATCTTTACTTTGATCCTTATTCTCATTCTTCATTTATGGCTTGAGCATTTGTTGAATACTTTATCTCAAACATGACTAGCACATTTATTAGCAAGCTGACATTGATCTTAAGCATTTACTAAGGTTTGAGTTTTCAAACCTTGTCCTTGCGCATCAGATTGTCCTTGTTCTCACTATATATATATATATATATATATATATATATATATAGGGTGAGGTTCAATACAGAACTATATTTAACCAAGGAACCAATCGTTTTTTCAACTTTTAGAATTTATTATTTATAAAAAAAAACTAAAAATATAGAAATTCATAACATTTTATCATTTTTCCAATAATAACAAATTCGATAAAAAAATTATCAAATTCACAATGTAAATCTAAATTCACACGGTGAATCCGAAAAATATATTTAACATTCACAATGTTAAGTTATGAATTTAGATATTTTTAACTTTTTCGATAAAGAATGTAACGCCCCGTTTACTTAAATAAATTAAGAAATATAACTCCCGGACTAATTTGTGAAGAATTTTAAATGTTGAGGGTAAAAAGTATAAGATTCAGATTAGTTTGGTAAGTATATATGAAGGCAGTGACTAAATGGTAATTTATAGGACTTCATCTGAAGAGATTATGGAAGATAGGGGGTTGTTTGGTAAATTTCGTACTTAAGTTGTAATGGATTTTAATATTCAGGGTTTAAATTGTAAATATTGGATTTACTTTGCAGGGAATGGGGGAAGGAGGGACTAATTATGTTGTTATGCAATTATGTTTGAGAGTTGGGTATATAAGCCGTGTATTCCTCCCGTCGCACCTGGTGACCCTAAACCTAAGAGTTTTTCTAGCCGTAATGAGTGAAGTCGGTCGCAACCCTATCCTCTCGTGCCTCTCCGATCAAAAAAGCCATTGGCAAACCAGGGTGCCAGTGAAACCTTTTATTGTTGTTGCTCCTGCTGCCGACGAAGGCAGCAAACGTGGTTCCAGCATCCGAGCAAGGGAATATATGGAGCTCGAAGTTACGATGCCGCCTCTGATGCCTCCCTCATTTTGCGGTGCAACCCGTTATCCTCTTTATCTCTTCTATCTTGTGCTCCACTGTTTCATTTCCATTAACCATTGTAACCACCGGGTATCGCCTCAACGAGACTGCCAGACCTCTAGGGCCCCGAGGGCTGCTAACCGTTGATGATAGCGACCACTAGAGCCGCCACTCTTTCTCCAGCCGCCTTTTCAAGATCGGTCACCACCTTTAGTGCCATTGTTGTTGCATCGTACTCCAGTGGAGGTGCAACTTCCCTTCTCTGCCTCCTTCTGTCGTTGTTGCCTCCGTTATGTGCGTCCTGCTGCCACCAAACACCACCAAGAGGGTGGGGGTGCTCCTGTTTCGGGTAAGACTTATGTGTGGGTGTGTTTTCTGTTGAAGTGTGTGTGTTGAGTGTGCTTGGTTTAGTTGGAATCCTTTGGAAAAGCCACTGCCACGGCCGTGAGGTGGTGGCTGTCGCCACGAGCCACCGTTGGCCCCCATGGTTTTGTTGTTTGTGAGTATGTATTAGTTAGTGTGTGTATTAGTTAGTATGTGTATTTTGGATAAAAGCCTTGTAATTGTAATTGCATGGAATAATGAAAATAATAATAGTAACCACTACCATAAGGTGGTGGCCGCCGCCGTGAGCTGCCATTGGCCACCACTACCCGAGGCGGTAGTGGGTGGTCCCCCACAAGCAAGCCCTAATGGACCTAGCAAGACCTAAATGGGCTTAAATACTTATTTGGGCCATGTTTGAGTGAAAAACCCTAATTGCAAGTATTTGGGCCTTGGACTTATTAGACCCACTTTTGGGCCATTGAGATTGGATTGTGTATTAAGCCTAATTTCTCCATGTCAATTATCTAGTAGAGTAAAGGACTTAATAGATTAAGTCCTTAATAGGCTAAGTGAGAAAACCCTACTATCCACTTGGTCTTTGTGTTGGGCCATCCAAGAATAATCAAATGGATTAGAGTTATTAGTTGGGCTTTAGGGTAAGGCCCATATGAAGGATTAGGCCCAATTTGGAAAATTGGGCCATAGATGGGCTATAGTTTGGGCCTAGATGGTTGTATGATATTCATCCCTTAGAATTAGACATGTTGAACTGGACTAAATAATTAGGCCTTAAGGGAAGTCCATGTAGAGGTTTGGGCCCAATTTGGAATATTGGATCATAGTTGGGCCTTGGTCCATTATTAGACTTTTGGGCCTTTGCTTTGGGCCTTGGGCTGGAGTAAAGCTCAGGTAGGGTTAAAGTAGTCTTTTACCCAAGTATGGACTTATGGTTATGAGATGGAACCCAATTATTGATTGGGTGTTATTTTGGTGTTAATAGTTCAGGGGATCTGTCATCTAGCAGTTGAGGTTAGGTCTTCGGGACTTCAGCAGTGTGAGGTGATTTTCCTTCCAGTAGGAACGGGTCTACGGCCATAATGTCGGCTCGTTTAGATAGCAGTAGTTCAGTATGTTTGATATCTTTGTGATTCATGCATGTCTATTGTTATGTGTTTCGGGCTGCAGTCTGATGCAGTATGTGGTATGCAGTATATGTGTTATTGTGATATGTTATGATTATGTTATGCTATGATCAGTTAGTTCCGGACTCCAGTCTGATGCAGAGGGTGAGGCCCTAGTTAGTTCCGGACTTCGGTCCGATGCAGAGGGTGAGGCCCTAGTTAGTTCTGGACTTCGGTCCGATGCAGAGGGCGAGGCCCTAGTTAGTTCCGGACTTCAGTCTGATGCAGAGGGAAAGGCCCTAGTTAGTTCCGGACTTTGGTCCAATGCAGTTGGCAAGGCCCTAGTCAATTCCGAACATTGGTCTGATTCAGAGGGCAAGGCCCTAGTCAGTTCTGGACTTCGGTCTGATGCAGTAGGCAAGGCCCAGTATGTGTTTTATACGTTATTGTATGGTATGTGGTAGTTTGGGGGAGCTCACTAAGTTTCGTGCTTACAATTACAGTTTTTTGTTTCAGGTACTCAGTTTTCAAAAGAGGAGCTCGGGAAGATTGCAGTGCACACACCATCTGTTCAGCCTGGGATGCTTATACTCTGATATTTTGACAATTGTTACAATATTTTGAGATACACTGTTTATGATTTTTATATGATGTTCGGTGACTATGGTTTTATTATTAAATTAAAACGAAAGTTTTAGATTGTGTTTTTGGGATGTTACAAGTTGGTATCAGAGCCTTGGTTTGAGGGATTCAGACACACTTCCGAGTGTGTATAAACTCAAATTAAGGAAGTGGTATAAAGTTTTCAAAAGAAAAGAATTTTAGAAAAGAGAAAGAATTTTTAGAAATAAAAGAACTTTGAAAAGAGAAAAAAGGATGTGGTGCATGCAATCAACCGAGCTCAAGTAAGTACTCCCAAATTACTGATACAAGTTTATGTTATGTTATGATTATCAAATTATTTAGAATAGCATGCTAGATTAGGACTAAGGATCTAGGAAGGATACCTTATGTGCCTGTTATATGTGTCTCAGCTCTATGAGAATTGCATGCTAGTACAGAATTGTCAGTATGATAGCCAAAGAAGTATATGCTTTATTATGTGTATTCGATGCTCGAATGTTGCTTTCTTTGTGCTTTAAGGAGTCTTAGTTATCTTTTACTAACTAGTAAATGAATATGTTACATTACATATTGCGAGGATTAAATAATTTTAGAAGGTTAGGTATAGCTCTATTGCGCAGCCCTTGTCTGAGTCCAACCATTGTAAGGTATGATCTCTCATTCGAAGAATTATCTAGTCTTGTGATATGTAATAGTATTCACGAGCTAGTTAGGGGGAGGTAGCCTGTACTTCTTCTACAGCTGATAGTGAAGAGTGGGTTAGTGATTACCCTAGGGCAAGCCTAGGATAAGAGTAGTAGAGAGCAGTAGCAGTAGAAGGGACTTGGTGGAGTCAAGGCAGTTCTTGAGAGATGTACGGATACATGTGGAAGGTAGTATGGGCCCATACTACTGAAAGCATAGGATTCGTACATGAATCAAGGAAAGCTGAGATAAGACCAGGAAACTTGTAGTGTGTGATATCCCTTGAGCTTTGATAAGTATTGTGATGTTAGTGATGGTATATTATCGAATATAGTGACGCTACGTGGTCGACCAAATGGTAACTCTGGTGTCAAAGAGGAGTCAGGCTCGAACTCTGTAGCCGGGCAGCTCGATGATCAGATGAGGGAGTTCATTCCATCTAAGATTATGCGCAGTATCATTGACCAGACTCTTGTGATCCTCAGTATGACCTAGGAGGGCATTATAGAGATTTGTGATGAGATGCCGAGTGCAATTTGCACTGAGATAGCAGTCATGACAGGGACCCATACGTTGATGTTTTGGGAATTCTGAGTTTGTGAGACTTTAGATTGTCATGGGGAGTAAGGACCCCATTGTTAGCAGCAAATGGTTGGTAGATGTCGCCAACACTTTTCATACCAGATATTATCTTGAAAGGATACAAGATCTAACTTACTCCCTGTCTCCTAAGGGATAGAGCATGAGATTGATAGAAAGAGGTTGATAGCAAGACGTTGGTAGTGAGTCGGGTGATGAAGCAGTTGATGCTATGTCATTGGATGACTTTTAGACCAGATTTTGGGTAGAGTGTGCCCAGGTGATTGAGGCGCAACAGTTGGCGCAAGAGTTGTCAGATCTCCACCAGATGACTGAGACTGTGACAAAGCTCACTGCCAAGTCTCGGGAAAGATCTTATATAGTACCACAGTATGCAGCAGATGAGGAAATAAAGAAGGTAAGTTATCAAAACATATTGTCGAATGATAGCAGGGATATGACTTCTAGAGCTTGAGAATGGGATATGAACCTGGAGCACATTGGTAAGAGGGAAACAGATTAGTTACTTATATTGAAGGGTCTCGGGAGGAGACCCTAGATTTAGGATTAGCTTTCAAAAGACCAGCAAGACCAGATTCGGTGCAGCACTTACGGGAAACTCCACAAGAGATCCTTTTCGTTCCAAGGGTTTGATTAAGTATGACTCTGGGTTATCCTCCGTTTGTGTTTGAATTATACTTCCAAGAAGTGGCATATGCCAATTGCATACCGATAATTATTAGCGGATAGCAAAAGATCATTTTCCAGATTGCAGGATAGGGATAGTACAGCGTCATCTTGGTTTATTCCAAGACTGAGGAGCAGCACGAGAAGCACTGGAGGGATGTGCTAGAGACTTTGAGGAGGGAGGGAACTTTTTGCAAGGTACTCCAAATGTGAGTTTTGGTTGCGCGATGTGCAATCTCTTGGGAACCTTGTCAATCATAAGGGTATTCTAGTCGATCCGGCCAAGAACGAGGTCGTGATGTAGTGGAAGATTTCGAGGTCTCCAATTGAGATTCGGGGCTTCCTGGGTCTAGCAGGTTATTACCGAAAATTTATTCGGGTTCTTGGAGGTGGTGTGATCTTTTGGATTGGATAGTATTGAAACACCAGCAATGCTAAACGTGGCTTTTCAACAGATTGGGCATAGAATGGAAAGAAAGATTGAGAATCCTTCCAGTATTGTGTGCTGTAAGACGTTAATTGAATCAAAGTGGGGGAGAATAATCCAAAGATTCAGAAGTAAGAGCAGTTTTGAAACTGGGATAAGCTTCGCATCCTTGTCAGGAAGGAAGACAGCCCAAGTGGCTGTATAGTTTGAGGATAATGTGAAATGGAAGTTTGGAAAAAAAAAGATTGCTAATGAGGAGATCGCGTTCTCGGAATGTTGCTAGCAAGCCTTAAGGAATCAGGTGGGGGATTCTAGTCAAGACATGGGTGTTGGATAAGGTGTCTAAGTCCATAACTATTTTTGCTATGTACTTGACCCGACCCAGCATGGTCCATTTAGGTTGCATTGCACCATGGACTTGGATAAACTAAATGGGAGAAATAATATTTATGGTTATTAATATATTATAAGTTCTAATATATTAATAATATTATTTAATTAGTTTGATCAAGAATTAATTTAGAATTAATTAAGTGATCAAAAGATAACTAATTAAATATATGGGTTGATTATGTAAATCATCCATAACTTATATAATGGGCTAAGAGGCTCCATGGACTATCAAGTTGGGTTTCACCCATAGGATGCTCCATGGAGTTAACCCATGGATCATGGAAATGGAGAGTCATGTTACATTAGCGTTTACATGTTGTAACCCTAATGCAACACACTATATAAAGCTCATGTTCTCCCAAAATAGGCACACACATGCATTCTTGAGGGCTAGAGCCGATTTTTTGAGTGTTAAGATTCTCTCCAAGTTTACTCCATAGCATTTGGTGTTGTGTGAAGCATTTGAGGCATCACACTTGGGGTGCTAGGCTCACAAGGTTTCAAGGAATCAAAAGCAACAACAAGGTATGTTATTCTATCTTACATTTAAGTTATAAATGTTCCCCATGTATGCTAGATAGGATCAAGAACCTTGGAAATCAACTTTGCATAAATTTTAGACAAACATAGATCCAAGGTTTATTAGGGTTGCATGTACACTTAGGAAGTGTTAGAATGCTCAAAACCCATCAGTGGTATCAGAGCCTAGGCTTGTTTGTTTGTTATTTGTGCAAAATTGTGTTAAAAATCAAAACAACTTGTTGTCTAATCAGTGAACTCGTCGAGTCCATGGGGGGACGCGACGAGTCCAATTGAATATTCCTCCTACTCGTCGAGTATCTTTATGCACTCGACGAGTAGGAGGCCCTGACAGTAGATTATCGACTTTTGTTGCTTAAAATGCACTAGAAACATTACCCTAAACTGTTTTGGTACTTGAAAACCTGTTTTAGATGGTGTAATGTTTATGTTAATCCATTTACAATGGCAATAATCAAAAAATTACAAGTTTAAGAGTAATTTATGATTCTTGAAATGTTCATATTCATGTTCTTGAACTTATGAAGATTAGATGATCATAGGAATTGTTTGTAACCTACTTGGTAGTTTAATTCATGATCATAATGTGTTTTAATGGAGCCCATAACTTGTCCTCAAGTTATGGAAAAACCAAAGGTCACACTTTAATAAAAACCATTAAAAGAACACAAGAGTTATAAAAAAGATTCTTCATTTTTAATATACAAATCAATCATAAGTTGTGAGAAATGAAAAGTTTTCAAATTTTTCAAAACTTGCCCTCAAGTTTTGGAACAAGTAAAGTAATGATTAAAACTTTAGTTCCAACCCTTAGAATTTTAAAAGTTAAAATTCAACCCTTATACTTTATAATATTATAAGTTAATAATATATATATATATATATATATATATATATATATATATATATATATATATATATATATATATATATATATAAGATCAAGTCGTCTTACCGCTAGTACGTCTCATTCACGAAGTCGGTCTATAAGGGGGGTATAAGGTTGCTACCTATAAAATGGTGGCTTAATGGGTGTCCACTCTCACCCACCGCTTCCTTGATCGATGGAGGGTCGTTAGCCGAACGGGTAGGACAAGGACTTATAAAATTTCATTAAAAGTATAATGAATATTATAAATTAACTAAATATTTTATTAAATTCCCAATCTTAGTTACTTTAGGAAAAATGTGAATAAGGTGCTAATCCATGAAATTACACTTTACACTTTGTTTAAGTCGTTAATGGAGCGTGTGTGGTTAACCGACACACTAACGTGGACTTAACAAGGTAGGTAAAGGGTGACTTAAGGTTTATCATAGTATCAGTGGAGCATATGTGGTTAACCGACACATCAATTGAGTGATGAATTTTATGGGTACCAAGTGATTTGGATGGTTACTTCACACCTCGTTTTGTGATCCTCGGTATCTCAATCACAAAACTTGGAGGTCACACTCGAGATTGAAACATGCTATTGAAAAATTCATTGAATCTCAAAAGAATCTAGGAATTTCTAAGAACCAAGTCGTAAGACAGTTGGGTGCAAATGGATCGTCAAGAAGAAGACCGGCATGGATGGTAATTGTAACAACCCGAAATTTGTTCGTCGCCAAGAACCGTTCTACCCGGAAAGTCGCCGTTATCGGATTCGTTCCGATTTCTCTTTGAAATTTATTTGTATAAATTATGCGTTTATTTTATCCTAATGAGTGTCTAAAGCACTCAGGAACTTATGTTATTCGCCCAAAATGATTATTTCACGAGTATTTAAAATGTTCCCGTCGGGTGACGGAAACTCAATCGGGTGCGACCAAAAGCCGCGGTTAGCGTCGGTATCGGGTAGAATTCCACCGTGTGCAAATTTTGGGAACTATATAAACGAGTTTCAGCTTTCATTTGAAGCTTTTTCCTTCTCTCACTACTCTCTCTCTAACCTCTCTCCAAAATCCAAAGATTTAGTGTCCAAAACTCAATTTTAAGGCTTCAAATTCTTAAGGTAGCTCCCTAGCCTTAATCTATAGCATCTTTAGCCTTCAAATTCGAGAATTAAACATGAAATTGAGCCAAGTATGTGATTTTACGGCCTAAGAAGTTGTTTAGGCTGTAAACACTAAAAATAAGGGGTTTTGAGCCTTTAAACCCTTCCTTGACTAGTTTGGACCTTGGATATGGCTATGAGACTTTAATATATGTAATCTAAACATGAAAAACTTGCATTTTGTGATGTTTAGAGGAGTTTACGGCCAAGGAATATTCTTGGGCCATAAACTCATATAATGAGGGTTTTTATGCCCTTAAACCCTTCCAAATCACCCCTATAGCTTAGATATGAATTATGGGACTTTGATTCTTGCATTTGGACACTTGAAACATTAATTTTGAGGGACTTATGTGAGTTTATGGCCAAGGCATGTTCTTGGGCCGTAAACTCCACTAAAGCTGGCATAAATCTCATTCTAAGGTGTTAGAAAGCCATCCAACACCACCAAAAGCCTTGGAATAAATCAAGGGACCAAGCAAAAATACTTTGAGGGCCTAAAACACAACATTTGTGGGGTTTCTAAGAGTTTACGGCCAAGACATGTTCTTGGGCCATAAACTCCAATATTTTTGGTATTAAAATGCAAACTACACACCCCTAAGGCCCTTAGATGAATTTTAGAAGTCCATTCATGCATGTTCTAGACCTTGAAACACCTTGTAGCATCACACACTAGAGTTTACGGCCATGAAGGGGGTTTCATTGGCCGTAAACTCCACAAATCACTCAAAAGTCCCATGCAAACTCATGTTAGGCCTTGGATAAAATCTACCAATCACATGTGATTTGTTCTAGCAACAATTAACACCATTTTCTTGGACAAACAAGGGTTTACGGCCATGGATCTTGCTAGGCCGTAAACTCCCATCAAAGAGGGTCAAATTGATGTTTTAAATCATTCCAAGTCCTTAAACCTAGTCTAGAAATTATCCCCTAAGTGTTGGAAGTCCAAAAGGCACCATAAAACACCCATCATGAGTTTACGGCCGTAAACTCATGGGGAAGGGTGTTTTGGCCGTAAACTCCCTTAATGGGGGTGTTCCTTTGATGTCCCAACTCATTTCCCAAGTCCCTTGTGCCATTCATGTCCCTAAACGCCACCCGGGTCCCACCAAACACTTGTATCGGAGTGTTATCGCGACCTGAAGCAATTGTCCCTATCCGACAATCAATCTAAGTCCTAATTAGATACAAATGTGTATCTTTACTTCATAATTAGGAACCTTGTGCGTTTACAAGTCCCGGCTCAACTCTTAGCATCCAAATCGTCTCGTACCTCGTTCGGTGAGTTCATACCCCTACGGCTTTTTCACTGTTTTCAATGTTTTCAGGGGGGAATACAAGCAAACTATAACTGTTTTCCAATCACAACATTGATGCGTTTCAAACAATATTTGACAAATCTATAAACTCTTTTACTCCTTATGTATTATGCTGAGCATAAGGAATGACTACTCGATTTCAACTAAATGGATTTTAGTTAAGAAACAATCAAACTAATCAAGTTATTATGGGAATAATTTGGGGGTCTTTACTGTTACTTCTATCGTATACTGATATCTATACTAAATTATTAGATAAACTATGTCCGTTCAGTTTATCTCCGTATCATTTGAATGTATTATCCGATGATTTCATGTATGTATCTATACTTTACTGTACTATGTTTCATAACTTTCTGTATGTCAATATCTTATAAGAACCCTATGAATAGTTTAGTACTAGCTTGTGAGATAGTCACTACCCTTTATGGATGATCAGTAAATCCTCTCCGGAAGTGTAACCAGAGTCTCCTGGAGGGAGAGCGCGGAATTTGTGAATAGATCTATTCGGGACTGACAATCCCACACCTTAACTGCTAGCTACAGTTAGGCGGGCACGCCTAGGGTGACAAATTTCTGGATATCGTTCGACGTCTGACAAACGTCAAGGAGGTCACGTTGTCATATTAGTATGGTTACCCGACTCACAGTATGTATTAATACCAGCTTATTCACAGTTTGGGTTCAGGATCTTTATTTCGTTCGGGATAGTGATCCCATGGTTTTGTATCTATATTCTATGTCTCTTTCGGGATTGTGATCCCATGGTATTGTTTCTATGTCTCTTTCGGGATAGTGATCCCATGGTATTATCAAACTATTCTATATCTATGTCCTATATGGGATAATGATCCCATGGTTTATTCTTATATCTCTTTCGGGATAGTGATCCCATGGTATTAACTAAACTACTTGGTATCTAGTTCGGGATAGTGATCCCATGGTTTTATGTCTACTATCTGTACAGGATGTCTTTCCCCATGATCTTTAACTATATCTTATACGGGATAGTGATCCCAAGGTTTCATATCGATAACTTATACGGGATAGTGATCCCATGGTTTCTAAATCTGTGAACTATTCGGGATAGTGATCCTAAGGTTTTCTAAATCTATATCTTATACGGGATAGTGATCCCATGGGTTCTAAAATTTGTATTTTATTCGGGATAGTGATCCCATGGTTTCAAATCTATATTTACATACATACATTAACTTATCTCGCGTTAGTTCGGGATGATAGTCCCATGATCTTGAACCGTACTTTCGAATATCTCAAACTAACATATATGTCTTTCGGGATAGTGATCCCAAGATTTTCATTATATAGTTTTGTGTGCTAAACTATACTTTGTGATATACTATTGATCTTACAATTAGGAAAATATGGGATTTTCCTGGGGTAAATACAATACATAATCGAATTGGTAACAAACGATAACTTAACCAACTTCACATAAGAAAATATGGGATTTTCTTGGATAACAAATCTTTTTGGAAACTAAAGGAAACCGATACATTTTCACAAAACAAAACCGCTTATGAACTCACCAGCTTTATGCTGATTTTCAAACCGCTTGTATTCTCAGGTCCAAGTTAGACAGGTACCCGGTGATCTCTTTTGGCGAAGACGGAGTGCGTAGAAGACTCGTCTCAACTTTTGTTAATATGATGCATATGTATATTTGTATAACTTTACTTTTGAAACACATGTAAACTTTCATATATATGTAATGTAATGTTTGTTTACTGTGAATACTATGTACATTGTATTTGATACACAACGTGGTAGTCAACCCCGGAGACGTTTCCGATTTTGGTTTTTGGGGTGTGACAGTAATGTACACACATATAAGGTGCGACTGGTTGCAAAGGGCTTTTATCAAACTCCGGGAGTTGATTATGATGATACCTTTTCACCAGTAACAAAGATTAAGTCTATTAGAGTCTTGTTAGCCATCCATGCATTTCATGATTATGAAATATGGAAAATGGATGTCAAAACCGCCTTTCTTAATGGAAGTTTGGATGAAGATGTTTACATGAGTCAGCCATAGGGTTTTGTCAGTAGAGAATACCCTAATAGAGTGTGTGAGCTCGATAAATCTATCTATGGATTGAAACAGGCACCTCACAGATGGAAATGACATCCCAACCTTGCAAGAAGTGAAGTCCTTGCTTGGGAAGTGTTTTAAATGAAAGACCTAGGAGAAGCTACCTATATTCTAGGTATAAGGATTCTGAGAGATCGGAGTAAAAGACTAATTGGACTTAGTCAGAGTACTTACTTGGAGAAGGTGTTGAATAGGTTCAACATGGAGGACTCCAAGAAAGGAGAGTTACCAATCCAGTGTAACACCAGACTGAGAAAAACTCAAAGCCCGAGTACTGAGGCTGAGATAGCAAAAATGAGTCGAGTACCTTATGCTTCGGAAGTAGGCTCGATCATGTATGTTATGACTTGTACTCGTCTTGATGTAGCCTTTGCCTTGAGCATGGTTAGTAGATATCAGGGGAACCCTGGCAAGGCTCACTGGACTGCAGTAAAGAATATCCTCTAGTACCTGTGGAGGACTAAGGATTGGGTCCTTACCCTCGGTGGGAGTGATGACTTGAGAGTTTTAGGGTATAGCGATGCTAGCTTTCATACTGATAGGGATAATATCCGCTCTCAGTCAGGTTGGGTCTTTACCTTCAACGGAGGAGCAATTACTTGGAAGAGTTCCAAGTAGGAGACAATGGCTGATTCAACTTGTGAATCAGCGGATATAGCAGCAAATGAGGCAGCAAAGGAGGTGATATGGCTGAAGAACTTCATTGGAGACCTTAGAGTTGTACCAGCTATAAAGGAGCCAATGGAAATTTTCTTTGATAGTGAAAGTGTTGTTGCCTTAGCCAAGGAACCAAGGGATCATGGGAGATCCATACACATCGATAGAAAATACCATTTCATCAGACATCGAATAGAATAAGGACTCCTCGTGGCAAAGAGGGTATCATCGGATGAGAACCCAGCAAATCCCCTCACGAAGGGACTGAGTCAGGTTAAGCATCTCCGGCATGCTCGGAGCATAGGGCTGAAGGATGATATTAGTTTTAGTAGTTAGATAATTTTGAAATTTATAAAGTGTAATTGACATTTGATGATGAGTAAAAGTTGTGTTTATTTATGAGTAAAGTGTTCCTATCTTTTTTCAATCATTTACTATATTTCTTTTGCATGTTTTGACTTCCAGAATAATTATGTTTGGTATAACATATTATTCGAATCTCCACAGTCAGTCATATGTTAGAAGTAGGTATGAATCAAGACTGTCATGAGTTGATTATAGAGGTCTAAGTTGTTGGACATGGCTACAACATTCATGAGTGCTCATAAGTTCAAAGCATTGGAATCAAGCCACGCTCACTGGTATCAATTCATGGAATTTATCTCGAGTGATCATGAGACGGTAATATCATATAAGTCTTCAAACCTAGAGATATGACTTTTTGCCTATGAGTTGGTTATGCAATGATCGTACGAAACCGCATTAGTAACTCGATGTTATAAAACGTACTTTTGTGTGTGATTCAACAAGTAGTAGAATAAGGATATGAGTCGAATTTTATCTATTCCTTCTTGAATTACAAGCGATATCTGGGCCCCTCGATGATTTTTTTGACCTATGTACCGGGCCCGATCAGAACCGAATTGATATGTTCAATTTAGTTCTATGTCAAACAAATCGGAAATCGGTAAACAAACTACTGGAAAATAAGTAACACATTGTTCCATGTATTTGTCTAGCTGATATCTAGAACAGAGGATTATATGATCACTTATCTTAAATGGCGCATCATCATCTTCTCAGTTCCGAGAGACCTTGAAAGAGCTACGATTGTTGATCGGTTCCTGAAGTTATACTAGTAGATATAGTTATTAGACTTATCCAAGTGGGAGACTGTTGAATAAGGTGTCTAAGTCCATAACTATATTTGGTATGTACTTGACCCGACCCGGCATGGTCCATTTGGGGTGCATGGCATCATGCATTTGGATAGACTAAATGAGAGAAATAACACTTGTGGTTATTAATATATTATATGTTCTAATATATTAATAGTATTATTTAATTAGTATTGATCAAGAATTAATTTGGAATTAATTAAGTGATCAAAAGATGATTAATTAAATATATGGGTTGATTATGTAAATCATCCATAACTTGTATAGTGGGCTAAAAGGCTCCATGGATTATCAAGTTGTCTTAAACCTATAGGATGCTCCATGGGAGTTACAAACCCATGGGTTATGGAAATTAAGAGTCATGTCACATTAAGGTTTACATGGTGTAACCCTAGATGTGACACACTATATAAAGAACATGACATCTACCAAAATCGGCTACACAAGTGATTGTTAGAGGGCTAGGCCGATTTATACAAGTGTTATACATTCTCAAAGTCATTCCAAATCATTTGGTGTTGTGTGAAGCATTTGAGGCATCACACTTGGGGTGCTAGGCTCTCAAGGTTTTCAAGGAATCAAATCAATTACAAGGTATGTAATTCAAGCCATCTTTTAGAATAAAAGTTCCCCATGTATGCTAGATTGGATTATGAACCTTGGAAATCATATTTTGCATGTAGTTTAGACAAACATAGATCCAATGTTTACTAGGGTTACATGTACACTTAGGGGTGTTAGAATGATCAAAACCCATCAATTCCATGTTTTGCAGTCGCGGAAGTGCCTAGTGGACGAGTCCGCGGCGGTACCCCTTGAGGACATTCAGGTTGATGATAGCCTGAACTATATCGAGTTACCGGTGGAGATTTTGGAGCATAATACGAAGGCGTTGAGGAACAAAAGGGTAGAGTTAGTTAAAGTGCAGTGGAAGCACCGCAAGGGTTTAGAGTGGACGTGGGAGCCCGATGAAGATATGAGGAGGCACTACCCCGAGTTATTTTCAGAGATAGCAGACTTACAGGACGAAGTCTAAGACAAGTGGGGGAGAATTGTAACACCCTGTTCTAGGTATTCATCTAAGTTAAGTTAATTTTATAATTTTTACCCTTGGACTCGACAAGTTGAAGGCCCAACTCGTCGAGTAAGAACGAATCCGGGTCGGGGACTAAGTAGCCTACTCGACGAGTCAGAAAACTGACTCGGTGAGTAGGCGTTGTTTGATGGAAACCCTAATTGCATGGGTTTGCCTCCCTATTTAAAGAACATAACGCCCATGTGGCCTCCCTTATCACTCCCTCAACGTCCAGAAAGCCCTAAACCGCCACCCTTATGCTTTGTGAATATTTGAGTGCCATTTCTTAAGTTGTCTTGTATGATTGAAGTTGGGTGAAGTAGAGGAAGAGGGAGGACTCAAGAGGAGATTTCAGATCCAGAATCAGCACCATCTTCTCCTCATTTTCTGGTAATAAAGCTTCACACTTGACTTATGATTTCCTTGATCTTCTTATGGTAATTTTGGGCTTTGAATCTTGAATCTTGGGATTTGGATGTCCCAAGTTGATACACCTTCATATCTAGACCTTGAAAGGGTCCTCATGGCATAAAGGTGCCATCTTTATGGCCATGAGAACCCCCATGCATGCTATTAACCCATTTTGACCCTTTATGCTCAAATATATCATGCAAGCACGTAAAGTTTACGACTTTACGTGATAAATCACCCTTAGGAGCCCAGATCTACCTTTTGGTTAAGTTTTGCACATCAAAAATCAACTTATGGGCTTGGTCATTCGTAGACTCGACGAGTCAGTTTTGGGACTCGGCGAGTCATAGGTTGATTCCCCAAATCAGTTCGGGGTTCAAAGGAACCCAGTTGAGTTTAGAAGAGATTAGATGAGCCCAGAGGAGTGACTCAACGTATTAGGACATAGCCATGGCCTGGAAACCATGGGACTCGACGAGTGGCAGAACACACTCAGCGAGTCCAAGGTATTCTCCCAACCCATGAATATAAACTCGACGAGTTGTTCATACAACTCGGCGAGTCACAGACTAGACATATTCATATGATGAAGATAAACTCAACGAGTTGTTCATATAACTCGGCGAGTCGGTTAAAGGTTGTCCCGATATCATGAATAAAGGAGTACTCGTCGAGTTCTTGCTAAACTCGGCGAGCTGAATCGGGTTGAGGACAAATGTGTAGGATTTTGAGCATTCTAACACTCCTATGGTGTACATGCAACCCTATAAACCTTGGATCTATGTTTTCTCTATTATACATGCAAATAAGAACTTTCCAAGGCTTTAATCCTAACTAGCATAATATGAGGCAACTATACTACAAAGACTAGTTAAATGACATACCTTTTGGTGTAGCTTGATGTCTTCAAGCTTTAAGAGCTTAGCCCCAATAGTGTGGAAGCCTCAAGTGGAATCACAAATCACCAAAACACCTTGGAAGACTTTGAGAATAAGAATACTTTGGTTCTCTCTTGTGAAATCAGCTAGCCCTCATAATGTACCTACACTAGTGCCAATTTCACTAACCAATGACATCTTTATATAGTATGGAGACTAGGGTTAAACCCATGACCTTTCATTTCATATGATCCATGGTTTAAACACTCCATGGACTATCCATAAAAGGTTAGCCCAACCTAAATGAACTTGGCTCATTCCATATATATATAAGAGTCCATATTTAATTAGTTCATTTTGATCACTTAATTAATTCTTGATCAATACTAATTAAATAATATGATTCCATATTAATATATTAGAACTTATAATATATTACTATAATCATAAATATACTATTCTTAAAAGATTATCCATATAAAGTGTGCCGGTGAAGTGCAACCCAAATGGACCATGTCAGGTCGGGTCAAGTACATACCAAATATAGTTATCGACTTAGACATTAATCCAATAGTCTCTCCCACTTGGATAAGTCTACAACTATTATTGAGTATGACTTCAAAACCTAAATGGAAATCGTAGCTCTTAAAGCCGCTGTCAAACTCTGATCTTTGTCAACGAACTTGTCCATTAGATAAGGGATCATATATTCCTCCATTCTAGATATCATATGGACTGAGACATGGATTATAATCATTCTCTCTATCCATTTGTTGTTTCCCGATTTCCGATTCATGACGACTGACTGATTGAACAAATCAAATCAGTCCTGGCTTGTCCAAGCACTCACATGTGTCATCATTAAATCATCGAGGGGCCCACAGATATCGCTTTTATCCCTAAGGTAAAAGGAATGGATAAACTTCAACTCATATGGCTTGTTCTGCTACTTGTTGAATCATACACAAAGGCATGTTTTATAACATTGAGTTACCAATGCGTTTTCGTGCAATCAGTGTACTATCAACTCGTAGTAACAACTCATATCTCTAGGTTTGAAGAATATAAGATATTATCGTCTCATGATCACTCGTGATGAAATCCATGAAGTGATTCAAATGAGCGCGTGTTGAATCGAATACTCAGAACTTATGAGCACTCATGAGTGTTGTAGCACAACTTTGTCCACCAACTTGGACCTCTACAAGCCAACCCATGATAGTCTTGATTCATATCTACTTCCAACATATGACCGATTGTGGATGGTTTGAATAACTTAGTCATTCCGGAAGAATAACCTAGTTATTATGGAAGTCAAAACATGCAAAGTGAAACAAAAGAATAAATGAATCTAATATGGTATCAAAACCTATGAATATAAATAAAACACTTTCTATTTATCACCATATTGATTACTCATTATTCATTGTTTCGGTTTTATCAACTTTATACTTGAATTAAAACACTAGTTATCCCATGCTCCAAGCATGTACACTATGTTTTTCTAAACAATAGTTTTGCCATACCCCAAGTATGCACTCTATGTTTGTCTATGATCCTTACTTTTGTGAGATAAACCAATTGACCAAACTTTCAATGATTCTAATTTCATACTCCCAAATAGAAATCGGTTAGATTTTTAAACTTAAATGCACTACCCTCTTGCAATGAATGTGTATAATGTCATAAAGACTTGTCAACAACCATTACAGGGTATTCCAATAAAGACCTACTCCATGGACACAAAGCCTTATGTTCAAAGTATGCATTGCTTTGAACATGCTTCTTGCACTAATTTTTTTCTAATCTCACACAGATTGCTTCCATCTATGGAGACAACTCTGTATTCCCATTTTGACTACCACTTCAGAACAAGAGTTGCCTCTTTTCTGACTATGTCAATATGGTCCTTCCAATATTAAAAGTATACTTCTAACTATCCTTAAGCAACCAATCTTTGGTAAACCTTAGATTGTCCTTGACAATTGCTTAATCACTTTAGTCATATCTAATTCTAGACATTTTCCTCCTTAATTCCCCATGGCATTTGGAAAATTCAGAAAGGATAAATATTATAGCACATGTAATCGATCTTGTACCCAAAGTAAATGGGACACGATTCATGATGTTTCACACAAAGACATGGTTCTAAACTAATCTTTTTCCATAATAATTTTTTGTTTGCTATATTCTCAAATTTTGACTAGGAAAAGGGATGTCGTAATCATAATCGAATTTTGAGAACGCAATATATAGAATTTTTCTTAAGTTGAACCAATCCAACATGAAATTCATATATATATTCTTGACTAAAGGTGATTAAAACCTCAATATAATCTTTTTAGAATGATTATAAACTCAATCTAAGCTTTTCATAATTGAAATGAAGTATAACTTCCTCTCCCTTAATTATAGCAAAACAACTTTTCCATCCCCTGCAAACTCACGAATTGAAACTTTTGTTTTCTATAATTAACATTTCTAACTTGCAATACTTATCATAATTATCATGTTTCCAATAACATGATGATTATTAGCATAACACTTATACTCCCACTAGCTTTGACATGTACCTAGAAATCAACTGGACTTCAAGAAATCAATATTTTATTGACTTTCTTACCAAAGTTCAAATTTATGATGCTAGATTTCCTTGATAAGACTTTATCAAAATCATACACCTCTCTTAGATAGCTCACAGGTGTGTCTAAACAATTATGAATAGGGATGTCGTAATCATAATGTTTAGACCTTTTGTCATTCCCATAATTGCTATCTACTCAAAATCTACTTAGTGAAAGAGTTTCCTTACCATCATTTTCATGAATTGAAGAGAAACTTTATGACACTTAGATTTTATGGTGTAAGTGTTCCTATCCATGTGAATTTGTCAAAACCATAATCACAAGACTAGGTTAGTGACAAATCCTAACTCATATGGATTGAACTTGTGCAATCTTAACTTCTTGCCACCTGGCAGCTCAAGGGCCTGCCATTGCTTCCAAGTAGCTATGCAAATAGTTGAGAACATGTAGAACTCAAATGTATAGCCAACTTAACTGAATGGGCACAGAAATTTCAACATGATAGGTTATAAACCTCTAGTTGTGTGCTAGTGACGAAATACAGGTTTTTATTCTTGATTACTTCTTGAAACCCTTTCAGGATCTTCTAGACTCCCACTATCTCCTTGACCAAATATTCAAGAGAGTGTGGATTCTAATCAAGACATACACTTAACAGAATTAGCCTTGGTTGGTCTTTGTTTTATCTAAAACATCACAACTTACCAATTTCAAATGTACAAGAGTAGGAAACTTTTACTCTTACAAGTGTTTTAAACCTTCTTTAAGAGATGCCACTCAAGTCACAATCTTAGAGTATAACTCTATGAATTGTTTTTGGAACGAAGTATGAATCATCTTCTTGATTTAACCACTTCAACAATTCATAACTCCTCTTCTTAACTATCATAATGCAATTAGAGGATGAATTGTGATAAGGTCTCAAAATCATTAAGATGATCTTAAAACATGATACTAAAGTACTCTCCCATCTTTTCAGATTTGAGAAACTTTTATCCTTCTACCTAATTTGATTCTTCTTATTCGTTCTGTCATACATTGAAAAATTTTCATTGTTTCAGAATTATACTTAAGCTTGTAAGTATAATCATATTTACTAAACCTTAGTAAATCATGACAAATAGTCTTATCCATCTTTTGTGGTGGACTTTGACAAGTGCACAAGAAAGTGTACTTGATCCATTAGTCCTTCTCTTGAGTCACATATACATGTGAACCCAGAACTTGTCTTAATTTTCCAAAGTTGAAAATTCTCATACATTAAACACATTGTGTGATTCCAATTTTTGGTACAAGTGAAACTTGGGTGATGAGAATCTTTCCTTGTTTGGTAAATTTAGACACTACCACAAATGAAAGAATCAAATTCATATTTCCAACATTGCTATAAACATACAAACATCAAGTTTTTCATGAATGCCATTGTAAAGAGATAAAAATAAAGTAAAACAAACTTTTATTTATTTTAAAATGCGGAAAAAACTTTTCCTTACAATGCAACTAGAAAATGAAAACTATGTTATTACATGTTTCCTAGCAATCTATCATAACTCCTAAGAAGTAGCACAAGAATTCAATCTTCAACCAAGCGAAAGAAATCCATCTTCGCGATCAAATTCAGAATACTCTTTCTTTACGTTTCCTTCCCTTTGATTGATCCTGTTAAATATCAAAATGAATCCGAGTCACATTTTGTATTAAGAATCATCAACTGGGAACTTAACAGAGTTAGATAATGGACTTACCTGAAGTAGAGTCACACTTTTGACTTTAACATCCTTAGGTAAATTTGGCAGCTTCGCAAACAGTGCCCCTTCCTTTGGCAATTTTAACAAATGGACCTTTTTGTAATGGTACATGGGACTATCACAGACTTAGTTTTTCTCTTTACCATTTGGTCAACCGAGTTGACTATGACAGATCCCTTTCCATTAGGAAGAGAATGATTTTTCTGGATTTCGAGTGTCTTCATTGTCAATATCCATAAAGTTAATCAAATTTGCTTTACTAGCCTTCCAAATCATTGTTGATTCAGTAGCACCAAGCAAATAGATAAGATCATTAAGGGTCTTGTCATAGTCTGTTTCATAGGAGTCCCAAAGGAACTCACTATGTGACTTAGAAAGTGACTGAACCACCAACTTTCTCAAGACTTTGACACCCAACTCTCCCAGCTTGTCAATATGTGACTTCATCTCCAAGATACGACCACACATAGACCTTGCTTGCCTATAGGACTAAAGTGACCTTGAACTTGTGGGATAGGGAGAATAATTGGAGGAGGTGGAGGAAGTGAAGTTCCAAGAGATTTGGGTAGATCATAAATGTCTAAACTAGACATCTTTTTGCGAGATATTCAAGATAGTTGATTTAAAGTCCTTAATATAACACTCAATATGAAATATTAAGGCTAGGACCCAACACAATATTTTATAAATTGGAAGAGGGATGCCGTAATCCAAGCTATAGAATATTTGAAGGTAGGTGAATGACGATTCACCAATTTCCACCATGAAAACGAAATAAATTATTAGGTATTTAATTGGATTTGAAACTCCTAGATCTTTTGAGATTCATTGAACTATTCAATGGCATGTTGTAATCTCGAGTGTGCCATTCAGGTTTTGTGACTCGGTTGTCGAGGATCACAAAACAAGTTGTGAAGTAACCATGCAAATTACTTGGTACCCTTAAGTGTTTACCCCTCAATCAATGTGTCGGTCAACCACACACGCTCCATCGATACTATGATAAACATTAAGTTACCCTTTGCCTACCTTGTTAAATACGAGTTAGTGTGTCGGTTAACCACACACGCTCCACTAACCGACTTAAACAAAGTGAAAAGTGTAATTTCATGGATTAGCACCTTATTCACATTTTCCTAAGTAACTAAGATTGGGTATTTATAAAAGGTTTAGTTACTTAGTATTTATCATTAATACTTTTAATGAAGGGAGAATTTATAGTCTTTGTCCTACCCGTTCAGCTAACGACCCTCTACCAGTCAAGGAAGCGGTGGGTGAGAGTGGACACCCATTAAACTGCCATTTTATAGGCAGTAACCTTATACCCCCCCTTATAAACCGTCTTCGTGAATGAGGCCTACTAACGGTAAGACTGACTTGCTCTTATACATATATTATTATTAACTTATAATATTATAAAGTATACGGGTTGAATTTTTAACTTTTAAAATTCTAAGGGCTAACTTGGAATTAAAGTATTTATAAGAGAAAACTTTTCAAATTCCAAAACTTAAGGGAAGGTTGAAACTATTCAAAACTAATTAATTCCATAACTTATGTGTTTACAATAGTTTTAATTAAAAAACTCTTCAAGTTCCATAATTTGAGGACAAGTTATGGAAGACTTTAAACTAATAAAAGAATGTAACTTTTCTTTATTTTGTAACTTATGGATTTAATTAAGGTTACACATTTTATTACTTAATGAAGTGACTATTAAACCTCCATAACTTGAGGACAAGTTACGGAGTCATAAAACCATTTAATGAGAACAAGACTCTTCATTTTGTAACCTTTGCCATCTTTTATGAGTTTTAAGAATATTTAATGTGACTTTTCATGTAACTTGAGGACAAGTTACACAAACACATTTTAGAATCAATTCTTAGATTAAAATGGATCAAAGACACATAATCAATCAACCTTTCTATTAATCTAAGCAACTCATATGAACAAATATAATACACATGAAACTTTTTCATGTAATTAGCATAACTTTTAAACTAATACAAAACATGAATCTATTGACAATTATCTTTGAAACTGGATTAGCATGAACATTACCAAATCAAAAACAAGTTTATAAGTCCAAAAACATCTTAGGGTAATGTTCCTAGTCCAATTCCAGCCAAAAAAGTTGAATATATGCTGTCTAGGAGTCCAACTCATCGAGTGCACGAACAAACTTGGCGAGTTGGATGCTTTTTGCCTTGGACTCGGCGATTCCATCACTGGACTCGGCGAGTCTGTTGTACAGACAACACCAAAATTCAATTTTTAAGCAGTTTAAGCAAGTATAACAAGAAAACAGGCCTAGGCTCTGATACCATTGTAGGGTTTTGAGCATTCTAACAATCCTATGGTGTACATGCAACCCTATAAACCTTGGATCTATGTTTTCTCTATTATACATGCAAATAAGAACTTTCCAAGTCTTTAATCCTAACTAGCATAATATGAGGCAACTATACTACAAAGACTAGTTAGATGTCATACCTTTTGGTGTAGCTTGATGTCTTCAAGCTTTAAGAGCTTAGCCCCAATAGTATGGAAGCCTTAAGTGGAATCACAAATCACCAAAACACCTTGGAAGACTTTAAGAATAAGAATACTTTGGTTCTCTCTAGTGAAATCGGCTAGCCCTTATAGTATACCTACACTAGTGTCAATTTCACCAACCAATGACATCTTTATATAGTATGGAGACTAGGGTTAAACCCATGACCTTTCATTTCATATGATCGATGGGTTAAACACTCCATGGACTATCCATGAAAGCTTAGCCCAACCTAAATGAACTTGGCCCTTTCCATATATATAAGAGTCTATATTTAATTAGTTCATTTTGATCACTTAATTAATTCTAAATTAATTCTTCATCAATACTAATTAAATCATATGATTCCATATTAATATATTAGAACTTATAATATATTACTATAATCATAAATATACTATTCTCAAAAGATTATCCATATAAATTGTGTCGGTGAAGTGCGACCCAAAGGGACCATGTCGGTTCGGGTCAAGTACATACCAAATATAGTTATGAACTTAGACATTAATCCAACAAAATGAACGACTAAGGGACTCGATGAGTTGGCGGGCTAACTCGGCGAGTTAGGTCAACTGGAAGTTGACTTTGACTAGGACGTTGACTCTAGCCAAGGGTAAAATGGTCATTTTACCCTGATAATAGTTATTAGTGTTTTGACTAAGTGTCATTGTGGAAATTATAGTCGGGGAGTTGCCAGAGCAGCAGTCAGACATTTCCCGCTCAGTATTTCAGCAATCAGCTACGCGAGGTGAGTTTCCTTCCAGTAGGAACAGGTCTACGGCCACAATGTCGGCCCGTTTAGATGATAGTAGTTCCAGACTTGGGTCCGATGTTGGGGTAGTCCCGAGAAGTAGTTTGTATGCTTGATGTCTTTTTGATTCATGCATGTATATGTGATTATGTTACATATTACTATCATGTTTATGCTATGTTTAGTTTATTCCAAACTTTGGTCCGATGCAGCGGGCAAGGCCCTAGTTATTTAGGACTTCGGTCTGATGCAGGGGGTGAGGCCCTAGTTATTCTGGACATCGGTCTGATGCAGCGGGCAAGGACCTAGTTATTTCGGACTTCGGTTCAATGCAGTGGGCGAGGCCCTAGTTTTTTCGGACTTCGGTCCGATGCAGCGGGCAAGGCCCTAGTTATTCCGGACTTTGGTCCGATACAGTGGGCGAGACCCTAGTTAGTCCAGACTACGGTCCGATGCATTGGGCAAGGCCTAGTTTTTGCTTTATATATATTTGTATGGTATGTGGTAGTTTGGGGGAACTCACTAAGCTTCGTGCTTACAATTTTTAGTTTTGGTTTCAGGTACTTCCACTAGCAAAAGGAAGGGATCGGGATGATCGCATGGCACACACCACAGTCTTCAGCCTTGTAGTTTTAGTCTGATATTTTGATATGACATTTGACATGAGATTTAATATCTGATAGATATTGTGAGATTTTGAAACACTTAGTTTTTGATTTTATACTTTGGTAATGAAATGATGGTTTTAATGATGTTTTAAAAATGAAATTTTTGGGTTGTATTTTTTAGATGTTTAAATATCCATTAATGAACCTTGAATCCAATAAGACTCACTATACCGGTATCTAAGAATGTCAATGGCTTGAAGTTCAGTACAGGCTGGGAACGATAAAGATGCAACTGAAAGTGTTAATGATATGAGTAACAGTGGTCAGCGATTGTCTAGATTCCAAATATAGGGTTTAACAAACAGAAGGCGCCACCAATTCTAAGGTTGGTTATCTTATTTTTCTAAAATCTTCAAAACAAAAACAATGGAACAAGGGATTTGGTAAAAGGTCATGATTGATGAATTTCCTTTTCTCGTCGGTTAATCCATCATAATTCCTATGTAAAACTTGTTTTGATGATTTTCATTTTTTTTTTCAGTAAAGAAATTTGTGGTACCATATTAGTCTCTTGTCATGGCTTGGTTACTTCATGTATTTTCATTTTAGTTTTCTTTTTTCATATATTTTTTTACTCGCTCAACTTCCTCTACATGGCCAATGATTGGAAGTTCGTACCCCTATCTTATTATCCCTACACACAAGTAATATAGATACAGAGACATCTCTTTGATTTCATGTGTTTTGTTCGAATCATCTGTGTTCCCCTCTTCCTTTCTCCCATGTTACTCTATCATCATCACCGGTTACACATAATTTGTAGAACCACTGCCCTAAAATTGTTTTCCAGAACTTGAAGGTTAGTTAGGTACCAATCTCTAATCATGCCCTCCCGTTCTCCTCTATATTTTGTTGATTTTCTTTTTATTCAACAGTTTTTATAATTGGTGTTTGAAATTGTTTTGTGATTTGGGTTTTGGAGATTGTCGTAAGGTATGCAGATAGGTTGCATACTTTTGGCTTTCGTGCACTTGAAATGATAATATACGAAATTAGCAAAAAGAGTTGGTCATAACATTTATTTTATGTTTGTGATATGTTTCTCCAGATTCTTGATAATGGTCATTGTTAAAAGATAGAAAAAAAAAAACTCAAAGCAATGCAGGTGTGAAGAAATAAGGTTGTTTTGATCAGCGGTAAATAAGAGAAATAACAATGTACTTTTATTTAATTGTCTATTATAACACTAAGCTTCCTTTTTTTTAATTTCCTACAAAGACTTTTGTGGGCCGTGATTAGCACGACCTAAAAACTTCACTATATATATATATATATATATATATATATATATATATATATATATATATATATATATATACTTATAAAGCTAGCATTTTTTCTTGAATCTCATGCATTTGAAACCCCATTTTTTAAGTTCCTCAAACCACAATCATTTGAAACCCCCTTTTTTTAACTAATGCAACTCAAAAATTTTCTTGATTATGATTTAACACTCAAAAGTGTTATAACTTATATTATATTTAATTAGCATTTAGTGAAAAGTTTACTATAAAAAGATCAATCTTTTCGGAAGACATGCATACAAATCATATACAAATTTCAAAAAGAATACAAACTTAAAGGTTTTTGTGTTGGGTTGAGGACTTGTGACCACTTTTGAAGATATGTTACTATATTAGAGCTTTTAATTTGTAAGTTTGTTATACTAATTCGTCAAGATTGTTGATGAATGTATCATTTTTACTTATAGTTTGATCTCGTTATATTTTTTTCCCAGTAGTATAAATTAGACCATTCAAAATCGTATGTTTAGAGATATTTTGTTTACTCAAACCAAACCATTCAAAATCATATGCTTAGAGATATTTTGTTTTATTAAACCATATTGATTTGAAACCTACATAACTTTTTATATTCCTTAATTAATAACATTTATAATATTTATAAGTTTCTAATAATTTGTTGCATTCTCTTATTATATATGTAGTTATATCAGTACATTTTTCTTACAAAAAGTCGTCATTTGGTTTAAAATATTGTGATTCAAAAGTTTTCATATAGTTGAAGCATCCACGATCCAAATATGATGATTTGAAGAAATGGGTTATGTTGCATCGATGATAATTGTAATATGATTTTTCTTTCAACCTAAACAAATGAAGTTTTTTTATTCTTTCTTTATATTCAATTTCTCATTTAATCTTTATATGTGATTTGTGTGTATTACTCAATCTTGAATGTGACTCTCCAAACATAAATGTTTTGCATGGAATATCTTTTCAATTCTTTTTTTTTTCAAGAAAAACATTTTGATTGCAGGTTAGTGAAGAACTGTCATCAAGTTTGTATGGTTGAATGGTGTTAAATGAAGGAAGAAGATTCAGAAATCGGATGTAGGTTTTCTTGTTTGAGCAAAGTAGACTAATGTTAGTTTTTTCTTTTGATTTAAATGTATATATATATATATATATGTGTAACATTTTTATTTATATATTCAACCACCCAAAGTTTTTATTTATTTGATTGTAGTTTTTCTATTTTGATTATGTTTATTTTATATTATTTTTTTGTTAGGTTATCCTACATAACATATTTACAAGATAATGTTTAAACGATAACATAATTTTTAACATTGATATGTAATTATGATTGGCTTATCATGACATGTTCTTTATATGAAAGTAATTTATCCATATTACTACAACAAGAATTACATATGACATTTATGAAAATATATATTATATGTGATTTGTTTAACATATATATGCACCTATGTATGTAATAAATTTATAATAAAATATATTTATATTTAATAATTGAAGGGATTAAAATGATGCATCAAAACCAATTATTTATAATAATAATAATAATAATAATAAATACACATTTCCAAGTACCGCATTTATTTGAAATTCACACTACAACTCAAGAGTTTTCTAATTTATGTATATTTTTTAGTTACAACTCAAGAATTTTTAACTTATGATTATTAATTAGTAATCACTAATAGCTTTTTATTTTCCATTTTTTTTATAAGGTTGTAAAGTTTTGCTCATTAAAAACATTAATGTATTTGAAGAGATTTTTGATTTATAAATGAAGAGTTAATATAAATGTTATAACATATTTTTTTAGTGTTTTTATGTTAATTTGGTAAAAGTTATTATTTTAAATATATAATTGTATTCTTGCGCAACGCGCGGATATTCGTCTTATATATATATATATATATATATATATATATATATATATATATATATATATATATATATATATATATATATATATATATTAGGTAGGTAGGTAGAGGTTCATTTGAGACCACCTATATTTTGTGAGACATGGGGACCAAATCTGAGCCTTTGATCAAAACTGATCTTGTGGCTCATAAGAAAACGTGATTAACACTAATTAATCTAAAAAAAATAGTTAATTAGGGGTAGATTAGTCACCAGGTTAAATTTTAGATCATCAGATCTATTATCTTCACATTATCACAAAACCCAGCTGCTTAGATTCTTTCTACCCATTCACACTAATCGATCAACATTCCTTAATCTTCAATTCATGCTAATCAATATTCTTTTTTCTTTGATTTGAGTGATTGAGATTTATGTTCATCTATCGACATCAATAATTCATTACAATATTTTTATCGATTTTAGCTCTGTGATCATCGATTTCATCCAAGGTAGAAGTTCAAGCGTTCAGTCGATTTCTGCTAATCTTCATCTTCAACAATTCCTAACGATCTTTCAAGCTGTGCTTTTTACTCTACATCATGATTTTATTAATTGATCAAGGTTTGATTTTTCTTCCCCGGAGTTTTCATCACTTTCAGATCAATGATTTTTAGCTATTCATCAACATTGGTAATCAATCATCAACTAATATCGATGTCCATCACATTGATGCTTCGAGTTTGATCTCAAACCAGGTGTTTTATCAATTTAAATTCATATTAAATCTATTATCATTTCAAGTATTTGATTTCAGCCATCGATTATTAATTTCAAGATTTTGGTTTTCTCTATGCATTCGAGCACATATTAAATGATGATAAGCAAGCAAAAACAACGTATCTATGTGTTTTTTTGTGGTCATTTTATAAAATCAATGAGGTATGTATATAACTATTATTGTTCTTGAGCCAATTCTCTTACATTATACGTGTACTCCACTTGTTTGATGAAAGTCCTGAATAACTAAAGAGTCTGATGTAGAGTCTAATATATCACTCCTTCCTTCCCACCCTTAAACTTTGTTACTATTTAATGATATTGACCCTAAAGTCCAAGCTGATTTTTATTAAATTAGTGATGATTGGTGTACTTCTTTTTTCAGTGGTTGAAGGACATACAACTATCATCTATGCAAATGTTCAGTGTATATGTTGGAAGAAGCGTATCATCCCTATCTTGCCACCATTAATTAATGATGATAACTTCAAGATTCAAGAAGCATATTGACATGTTGGTTTCAATGGTTCTTAGTCCATGCTAAGAAGTTGATGGATGATGAGGACTTAGTTCATCTTTAGAATCGAAATCTACAATGAGGATGTTGGTTTAATTTACTCCCTACACTCTCTTTATTTCTTTCTTGATGAAATTGTTCTCTACATTTGTGCAACTTTAAACATTGTTACTGCAGTAGATATATATCCTAATACCCATCAAACCCCTTTCATCCCTCTCAGAGTATAAAGTGGTACATATAATTATTAAATTAGCTAAATCTTTCATGTCTTCTATCATTACAACTTTTTAGGTAAGTCTTGAATGGAACTGTAGAGAATGTGGCTCGATAATAATTTTATGTAGTTTCTCATTCAATGTAGTGGGATGTTGTAAATTTGCTTATATTTTTTTTTTTGTTTGGTTTCAAGTGATGTATTTGAGGTAATTGAATAAAACGATAACACTATATTCTAAGTTTTTACTTTTACATTGGTATGTACAAATAAACTGTGCATTATTTTAATTTTCTTACATATATATTGCTATATTCTAGTTTGATATTTGATGTTCATATAATCATTTAGTGTTACATTCTATTTAGAATGTTCTACATATACAAACATCCTATAGCATTATTTTGTAAGAATATTAAGTTGTAACTTGAATATAGACAATCTAATTAAATTATTCTGTTAGAATGGTATGTATATTCAAAATGTTAAATATAACATTAGAATCTTACTTAATATAAGTTCATTTTATATGTTATAACACAATTTAGAATATTACACTTTAATATTATAATATTCCATACAATTTCATAATATTGCGTATCAATTAACAACATATTAGTAAATACTGTAACCTTGTGATATATTTTTTATAATACAAACTTGAAATTTGGTTTTTAATCTATGAGGTTTTTAGAATACGTTTCAAATTCGAGAGAAAAGTTTGATATTTATCCTAAAAGTATTCATTTCATTTTATAAACTTATATGTTTCTCACTCGTTTAAAAAGTTTATTAGTCTAGGTTCCTACGTATTATTTAGTTTCCTACACACTTGAAGGGAATGATGGTTTGAATTAGAATAGTTCATATTATAATATAATATTACATCATATTACAATCTTTCAGATTATTACACATTAACATTATAAACATTTCTTTTCTGTAAATCAATTTTTTTCTATAGACTATTCTATATATTCCTATAACACTATAAGTTGTAAATTCAGAATATTACATAATATTTCATATAATATTAGAATCTTACATAATGTAAGTTAATTGTACAGATTACAACATAATTTTAAAGGGCAAACATCTTTTGTATGATGATTGCAGTGTATTCTTATATAATCTTACATAATTTTTGCATTGAAGTATATATGAATAGTCTTATGTATGATAATTACTGTATAATGTTTTGTTACCAAATTATTATAATACAATATTATACATATAAGAATATTATATGAATATTATATTGGTATATATATGCAACATCTTTTATTATTCTAATAGAATAATGATGCCTTTAACATTATTTTATTAGAATATTTTAATATTTTTTTGTTTACTATAGAATATTCTACCATGACCATTAAGAAGTGATCATAATACCAACTATTCATTAAGCATTAATCACCTAATAAACCATATCAAGTTTCTTACATAATACTAGACAACATTTTTTTATATAATTTGTTCAAAATAAAATAGATATTACAAAAGGAATTGTTGTTTAGTCACCATAACCACGTTTAAGTAATTCCAAACTTCTATCAAATCCTATTTATTACCCTTTTCTCGACTAGAAAAAAGTGTAGTTGAAAATATGTCTCTAAACTTCCTTATCATCTCCTTCATTCTATTATCTTCATAGAATTTCGATAGACAATGCAAAATAATATCTTCCATATTATCCTTTTTAGTTGAGACATTATTGAAAACTGTTTCATACTTTACTTCATACTCCTGGGGAAAAAAGACATTAGAATATTTTTCTTATATTAATTTAGGACATAATTCAAATATATTCTAAGACATAATTAAATAATATATTCTACTTAGAATATACCTCAATACGTATGTCCTGGTTCTCATTCTTATCACGTTCTAAATTTGAACTTTGTTCAATTAGATTTCCAACCCCAAATCCACAAGCTTCAATCTCAAAAGATTGTCTTTCCTTCAACTTATCTGTTGTCCACATCGTAACTAATGGTGTTTTACGTTCTATTTTTGGAGCTTGCATTCAATTTCATCACAGTAAATTCGCTGCATTATTTCAACATCATATTAGATATCCATTTTTAAGAAAAAAATAAGTATATGAAAAAACATACCAACATCAACAACATCGGGCCTCTGTAATAACACTTGGGGTTGTCTGGACGCCATCTCCCTTTTGAATTTTTCACACAGTACAACAAATACGCACACCAATCGATTTTAGAAATGTCATCTACTTTAACAAGTGCTCTAACTGGAACTAAGTTGTTTGTCCCCATAGGAATGGATTCTGCAAACGTATTAACAAATAAAGCTATGAAACCCAGCTTGAAATTCATATCCACTTGTTCGGATTTTTGAATAATCTTCTTGTAGTTTGTTGCATTTGCCTTTCCACCTTCAAGTTCCTTCATCCATCCATCAAACACTTGATGATCTTCGCTAACCATGTCCAAGTCAAATAAGCTTTTTCCAGTTTTGGGCATGGTTGCGGAAATCGGGATTAATCGGCGATTAATTGTGGATTAATCGTTTGACATTCTCCAACCGTCGATGATTAGGGCATTAATCGGGAATTTAGGATTAATCGGGTTGAACGGGATTAATCGGCCTGGGTGGGATTAATCGGTCAACAAAAGTCAAAAAAATTGAAAAAAGTCAAAAAAAATTTAAAAAAATTCAAAAAACCAACTTTCTTTTTTTACTCCAAAATTTTCAAAATTTCAAAATTTCAAATATTATACCAAAATGTTCAAATTTTCGTATTTTCAAATTTCCAAATTACAATTTTTCTTATTTTTTAATTTTGAAGTACTTGTTTTTCTTAAGATATATTAATATTTAATTAATTTTAATATTTTATTAATAATCTATGGTCTCCAATTAATCATCGATTAATCCCCGCGAAGACCGATTAATCTCTTAACACTAGTCGACCGTCGAGCTACCGTCAAGCGATTTTTACAACCTTGGTTTTGGGTAAACCAAACACTTTATGAATTTTTTCCTTTGTGATCTTTATTCTTTTTCCTTTAATCAGAATACTGTTTGTGCCTTCATCATAATGCTTAAGCACAAAATGGCAAAGTTTTAAGGGAATACTCTTAATGTTGATCTTCAAAAATGCTTTAAATCCCATCCGTTTCAACCAATCTTTTTGTTCTGATGTCAAAGAACTTACAACATCTATCATCAATCTAGGTGTCGATCTAGTGTTTATTGAAGGCAACTTCTTCAATATATCTTTCACGGTATTTTGCTCTTTGACGTTTTTTGCTTCTTTATTGTTGCACTGTAACGATCGTTTTTCCCGAGGTATAAGTTTATTTAATTCTCGAGTTTTATTTTGGGCTATAATAGATTTAGTTGAGAGTGGGCCTTTTGTTGGACCAAGATGTATTCTACCCATAAGTCGTACGCGGGGCGTAACCCGTTGTACGCTAGGCGTAATGGGTTTAATGAATCGCGTGGAGGAGGGGCGTACGCGCAGCGTACCATAGGGTACGCCCAGCGTACGCGGACAGGGGGAAAGACCCTGATTTTAGGGTTTGAGATGTATTTAAACCCCATTATAGCCACCCATTTGGCCTCCTCACTTGTCATTCACCCTAGAGAAACCCTAGTTCGTCCCCTTTGCTCCTTGCTTGTGTGTGTTTGACCTTTGAGCTTATTTTTGTGAAGAAGAAGAAGAAGAGAAGTGGAAGAAGGAGAACTTGAGTGCCTTGAGCTCATAGATCTGGGATCATTCCTTCATTTGGCATTCAAAAGAGGTATAAAGCTTTCAACTTTCCTTTTGTAAGTTTAGATCTAGGAGTTTTGGAAGTTTGGAGCTTTTTAGGTCCAAAGGAGGAACCTTTATCTTACAACTTCATTTTTGGAGCTTAGGATTGCTATCCTTGAAGCTCAAGTGTCCCCATAGCAGTAAAGTTTTGATCTTTGAGACTTATTTGGAACCATGCATGAGATCTAGTTAGTTTTATGGAAGTAGAATGTTATTTGTGAGAGTTTGAGTCTTTATGAGACTTGTAAGCCATCAAGTAAGCAACTTTATGGCTCAAGTCATTGAATAAGCCTAGGATCTGGAATTGTAGCTTCTGGATCGGATTATGAAGCACTTAATGAAAAGTTGGCTTAACAAGGCTGTAATCTGGGCGTACAAGGAAGTACGCGCCGCGTACAGACCACCAGCCAGTACGCTTAGCGTACCTTGGTGTACACCCCGCGCACGCCACCATTTTGGGCTTCGTGTGTTGGGCCTCAGTGTGGGCTAGGTTTTAGGCTTAGGGTCCTTGGGCCTTTATGGCCCATCAGAATTCAGATGCTAATGACCAAAGTTTTGGTATTGGGCTTGAGTAAGGCCCAATAAAAGGATTTAGGCCCAATAAAAGGATTTAGGTCCAATATAGCAAATTGGGCCATTAGTGGGCCTATAGTGGGGCCATAGATGGACTTAGAAGGAATTGAGATTTGGACCATGTTGTGTCCCACACCATAATAGAGGTAAAATGGTCATTTTACCCATAGAGGAATCCCTATTCTGATTTAGTGTTTATTTCCCATTATAGTTGGGAAGCAGCCGTCAGGGATTTCTTATTCAGGATTTCAGCAGTTAGCGTCACGAGGTGAGTTTCCTTCAAGTAGGAACGGGTCTAAGGCCACAATGCCAGCCCGTTTAGCTAGTAGTAGTTTCCGGACTTCGGTCCAATGCAGTTTTAGTATGTTTGATGCCTTCGTGGCTCAGACAGGATTTATGTGTTATGTGTCCCGGGCTACAGCCCGATGCAGTATACAGTTTATGTGCTTATGTTAGTTCATATGTTTATGCTATGCTATGATATGCTTAGTCAGATTCCGGATTTCGGTCTGATGCAGCTAATTTCGGTCTGATGTAGGGGACAAGGTCCCAGTCAGTCCCGGACTTCGGTCCGATGCAGTTTCCGGACTTCTGTCTGATGCAAAAGGCAAGGCCCTGGTTAGTTCCGGACTTCGATCCGATGCAGTTTTCGGACTTCGGTCCGATGCAGTGGGCAAGGCTAACTATGTGTTTATATGTTATTGTGTGGTATGTGATAGTTTGGGGGAGCTCACTAAGCTTTGTGCTTACAGTTTTAGTTTTGGTTTCAGGTACTTCCGCAAGTAAAGGGAAGAGCTCGGGTTGATGGCATCGCACACATCACCGCTTCAGTTGTCATGGGAGTTGTGTTCTTTAGATTTTCATGGATGTGATTTGATACAGCTTTCTATTGTTTTAAAATATTGACGTACGAGTTTTACTTTATGATATTAATATGGTGTTTTTAGTAATTATTAAACAAAATTTTTGGGTCGTATTTTGGGACGTTACATGCACAATTATCCCCACTATTACTCTTTCTTTTTGCTTCTTTATTCTTTCTCACTCCTTTAACATATTTTCTATCACCGATTCTCCTTTTTACATAGATTTCTTCATCAGATTTATCATATAATTCATTACATCAGTCATAAATGTTAGTAACACCACAAAAATCCAAAAATCCTATATCATCTAATTACAAAGTAATATTCCAAAAGAATATTATACATATATACTTATTATATCATAATATTTGTATGGATCAAATGGGTGTTTTTGTGTGCTGAATGAAAAAGAATGAAAAATTTCATTCCTGCCCCTCCGTGTCTTGATCTAATACCAAAGTTCCATTCAGTTATTCTATTAGAATAAGATTAATAGAATGTAGAAAAACATTAATAGAATATATAATATTTTATTATAATACATAGAATAACAGAAACAAATGAGATAAATATTTTATTAGAATAAAATAACTAATAATGTACCTTTTTTTCTTTTTTCTTTTGAAGTTGTAGCTGTTGATTCATCGATAGACTTCAATGATTTTCTTTTTTGAACCAACCATTTGCCTGTTGAAGTTTCCACTTAATTACTTCTACCCGTTGTCATCATTTTTATTTTTGATTTTGTCATTCTTGTTATAATATTAGCTGCATGAAAATAATTAATATTAGTACAATAGTTGCATAATATTATAATTATAAACTATAAAGTCAAAGATTGAGCTTAAAAGTGTAGCAGTTTAAAAGTATTTTCTTCATTCTTTAATTAATCATCATTTTTCCTTCATATGTTATATGTTCTGTTTAGAAAAATAAAAAAATCTAATCATAATACTTATACCAGGGAATTGTTACCTAATTTCATCTTTCAACTAGGTACCAGTCAAACGATTCTAAAAATCTCTCAAACCAGCCATTTTTGAAACAGAGGTAAAATCTTCAATACTTTGCAATGCATTTGCACAAGGTCCTTACTCCTGCTAGTTTGATTACTACCGATTTTGCAGATTAATTTAATGTTATTTTCTACATTTTCGCTTGCTTCTTGAAGGTATGGTATAGCTTGCATCTTATTTCATTTCGTTTCACCTATTTTACTTTATGATCCTAATAATGGGTATTTGCCTAACTCTAATCACTAATAGTATGTAGATTTGGAGAATGGAGCAACGATAGAAGATCAATTCTCGAATCAACATCTTTGTTATCAAACAAGAACAATGATATATAATGATAATTAACAAAACTATTGAAAATACTTGGAATTTCTTGAGAAGTTTTGGTAATAATGTCATTTAGATGATCTGATGGTGTAGATTCTGAAGCACATGTTGATATATCCATTTTCTTTGATAGAAATATTCGATAAGAATCAATGTAAGTAAGTTTAGGGTTTTATCGAGGGATTAAAGTGCAGAACTCCACAAATGAAATCGATCCAAAGAGTAATCGAAGATGACGAGTTCAAAATCACAAGAAGTTTGTGTTCTAGTTGATTGTCGAGGGTTTTCATGTAACAATCGGAAGATGAATTTCAGGAAGCAGAACGATGATTGAGATTTGGATCAAGTGAGTTTTAGTGTTCGTATCTAGGGTTTTTAGGAAGAATACCGGGAGTTTTTGTGTGCTGAACAAAAAAGAATGCAAAATTTCATTTCTGCCCCTTTGTATCTTGATCTAATCCCAAAGTTCCATTAATTTACAAAAATATCACCGCCTATTTTATGGTTTAATCTAAATTAATATCAACCTTTGATTATTCAATATGAGTGGTCAAGATTTGGTCTTCCCGTCTCACAAAATCTAGTGGTTTCACATGAACCTAACCCTATATATATATATATATATATATATATATATATATATATATATATATATATATGTGTGTGTGTTGAACAGTTGGGTTTTGTTTCTTGTTACTGTGATATGTGATAATGAGTACTAAGACTACTATTAGCATCAATTGCCACCATTTCCCAATGAAAATAGCATCTTCAACATAAAATAAGTGTGTACTCATTACATCCGAATCCGCCCACCCATGTCGACTTAAAAAACCGTAAGTAACCATTTTTTGCATAGCCAAATGCAAACATTTCATAGTTACGATAAAGGAGAACATAGAATTAGTGAGATTAACCGTCAGTTTTCTTTAATTTCGACTCATCTCTAGTTTTCTTTAAAGTCATACGCTCATGGCCCCTTTTCTAACAAAAATACCCTCAAAGCATTACCAGGTAAAGTCATAGATGTGTAACCGATTCTTGATTTCTTATCATTTTCCGTAAACAATTTCCACATTTTCGTTCTATTCTGTTTTTTTTTTTTTATAAATCCATAACTTTATCGTTAATAAGCCCATTATATATGGACTTTTCTAAGGATTCCTCATACTCAAAAATAGGTTGTTCATCATCAATTTATGACAAACACAGATAAAGATTTAGATATGTACTCGTGTAATTTACATCCCTACTCAAGGTTACATTATTCTTGGGACTTTCACAGTATATAAAGAATTATTTTATATTATTAAATCTTGCAAGAAACTATAAACCTCTCTAGCAACTAAATGAGGGTATTCTTCATGTGGAAGTAAAGCTCCTTGAACCTCAACAAACTTAGTAACACCTTTAGCTTCTCTAAGAGCTTCCATTTCTGCTTTCGACCTCTTTGGTGCACCAGAGGTCGACACAACTAAAACCGCTACTTTACCCTCTAACCCTTCAAACAGTTGAACAAACTCTTCACGGGTCTTCACCGGGTCAAGTTGACCCGTTAAGAAAGCAGCCGGGACATAACGGGCCCCTTTCTGTTTCGTGAGCTCGTATCTACTTTCAATTATGGCAGGTGTCACGTTTGCTGAGTCAGCATACACGTGGGATTTATATTGGGATTTGATGGATTTCTTGTTGCTTACTAGTATATTATACATCATCCAACCTACACCTGGGGCCCTTAACGTCTCTCTAAGAAGTCCATATCTGTAAAATAGTTGAATAATATCAGGATGTGAATAGAAACGTTATGAAACCCTCAAATAAGGACCAAAACTGAAAAAAGATTCATTTGGGGGACGAAATTTGTAGATTTGGAAAAGATATACGTGCCTTGTTTCTGTCTTGGAATCACGACCAAATACAATGGGAAGAGGACCAGACCACGTGGGAGCAACAGCAGCAATGGCGGTTGGTTTGACCAAACCCTTTTTAGCAGCACGGATTGCTATAGTCGCAGCATGTCCTCCTCCAATTATCACTAAATCTTTCCCTGTATTTATTCAGAGTACACAATTTATGAAAAATAGTTTTTGTAAAAAAGTTATTTTTGAAGCAAACTTGATAAATGTAACACCTATTGGAGTATTTTGGTGAAGGATGAAGTCAACAAGAAAAGATTCCATGACATCAGCATTGTATTCCAGCTTTGGGCGATCGGAATAACCAAGACCAGGCCAATCAACAATGGTGGCTCGCCAATTAACATTTCCAGATTGTTGAAGGATGTCTTTAGCTACCAATCTCCATTCTTCCACTGTGCTCACATCTGAAATAGTTGGCATCATAAGAATATTTTTGGTTGCTGCGTTACTTTCGTCTCCATGCTCCTCGTAATGTATTTTGATAGAATTATCCTTGAATTTCCATTGCCAGCTGCTAGTCTGAAAAATCAATTTAAGAACAAATTAGACCCAAACATGATCACTAGACAACAATAGTAATACTACTCAATGTGCAATTTCTGTGACACCAAATGGGAGTTTCACATTTGGTATAGTGAATTGAAATTGTTGAGAAACTAGAAAGGAAATCAATGTGTATCGAAACTGGGTTTGACATCAAACATAATTTTCCGATTTTATTTGCAAGGGGTGAGGGGATGGATAAGCATTAACACCTTTGTGATTCACAAACAAAATAGGACATAATTGGTTCAGGGAAGATGAATTGAACACTTAATACAATTCAGATTTTCAAAATTGGTCAAGTAAATTGTCGTTGTTTACTCGATTTTTAGAGAAATTGAAAACATATGATTACTGTAAATTTCAAAATCCAGGGACTACTCACAGAAACAAGAACATCGATGAGAAATTTAATGGCGGGAAGGAGATTAACTACTAACCTTTGATGAGATAGATGATTTATCGGTTGAATAATCCAAAGAGGCTGAAGCTTTAACAGTGAAAGACTTCGAATAGAGATTGCGATACCGAGAAAAAACGGCGGGACGAGGGATTTTAGTGGAGAAACCCAAGCTTAATGATGAATAAAAGTGAGGGATGGTAGAGGAAACCATTGACATTTGCAAGATTGTAGAAGAAATTGTTTAAAATTTTGGGGGAAATTTGATACCTAAAAAGTAGTTAGTTGAGTATTTTGGTTTCATGACCACACGAAACAACACAGACGTGTCCGTATTTGGAATACAAGCAATTAGGGGAAGGGTCGCTGAAAAAATCATGCATTTTTATGTCAAAGGTATAGAACAATCACGAAAAGGGAATCTTTTGGTGTTAGATCCACAATAAAAACTTAAAAAGTTAAACTTGGAACTTATAAACAATCTACTAAGAGTATCATAAAAAAAATTAAAAATAAATAAATAAAATTAAAAAAAAAATTTTAAAAAAAAAAAAAAAAAAAAAAACTATCATATTATAGATATAAAACGAGTTTTTTGGGTTGAAAATTTTTCTTTAAGAGCTCCAAATTTTTTTTGCTTTTAGAGCATTTAGAATCCATTATTTTGCAATTCAATGGTTTTTAATCATTTTTTCTTTTTCGAACTTTCAGATGTTATCTAATTAAATAATCAAACATATTCAAAGTGATGATTTTTTCTCGACAATACGACATCAATATCAATATTATATTTTTAAGATAAAAAATTATTTAATAATAATGTCACTTAAACTCATATTTCCAGAACATTTTTTTGTCTTAAAAACATATCAATGATAATTTTTTATTTTAAAAAATAAAAATTCTTGATTTTGATACGTTCTTAGATAATAAATATGTTAACAAATGAAAAAATGTATGATTATTCAACTCTCAAAATGATCGGTTCTAGTGTTTTTTTAATATTCGTGTGGTTATTATTTGAATTGTTCCTATATATTGTATTTATTGATAAGTTATATGTTGAATAAATTTTAGTGTTTTCTAATAGTTATTTGAATTTTATATGTGTAATAAATGATTTAAACTAAAATAAGTTAGATGAGTGGAATGCATGCTTATATAAGACTAGCTCAGAGTGAAAGGGTCATGTTTACTTCTTCATCAATGGACATTGCCCTTACAAAGGACATGAGCATAGATAGAAAACTATGGAAGCTTAATTAGGGTAGCAAGTAAAGTGGTATAGTTTAGGGTCTAGCTTCCTTTTCCTTATTAATGCTCATGGCTAGTTTCATTTTCTTATACTTGTTTCTTATTTACTTCCGCCATGTGTACTCGACTACTAGTATCTTCTTTCAATTCACTTCTTATATTTTCTTTATCTTCTTTCAATTCACTTCTTATATTTTCTTTCACAACTTGCATATTTATCCATGTTTTACTTGCTGGCATTGCTGCTCCTCATGTGCATAATTTCTTTTTAGTTTGTTGGTCTAGCTCTTCTTTAGTCATATGCCACTTTAATTTATATTTTATGTCATACCAATATTTTTTATGTAAAGATCTTAATTATGTAGAAATAACTTCAATTTGTGAGCAATTGAGGAATATGTACTTTAATATACTTATTTTTATTTGCATTATTTTCTATTGTTGGAGGTCTCCTACGGAAACATATGCGTCTCAACCCAACGTTACCATCCTATCACACCTTACCCCATTTGTATGGAACGGGGGTAAATTCCGTTGTTGTTTTAGACAACAAAGTTTATCACAAATCAATTATCCGCATAACTCTGAGCATTAATTAATCATCATACAACATATATATATATATATATATATATATATATATATATATATATATATATATATATATATATATATATATATATATTAAACAACAGATACAAATATAGATAAGGTATGCAATTATTGAACTTACATCGATCCCTGATCAAGATGTGATTACATTTTTAGAAAATGTTCCTTTATATTATATTTTGCAAGAAACTATAAATCTCTCTTGCAACTAAATAAGGGTATTCTTCTTGTGGAAGGAGGGCTCCAGGAACCTCCACAAACTTACTCACACCTTTGGCTTCTCTAAGAGCTTCCATTTCTGCTTTCGACTTCTTTCTTGCACTAGAAGTGGATACAACCAAGACTGGTACTTTATCCTCTAACCCTTCAAACAGTTCAAGAAACTCTTCACGGGTCTTCACAGGGTCAAATAGACCCGTCAAGAAAGAAGCCGGAGCATAACGAGCACCTTTCATTTTTGTCAGCTCATGTCTACTATCGATGATGGCTGACGTGACATTCGCATAATCAGCATAGATATGAGATTTATACTGATGTCGCATGAATTCCTTGTTACTCACTGTTAGTTTGTACATCATCCAACCTACAACTGGGGACCTTAAGGTATCTCTAAGCAATTTGTATCTATAAATTATTGAATAGTTAATTAATATCAAAAGTTTGAATATCATGAGATATATGTTGTATAAGTATTTGTCTTATTGTGTAAAGAGATATATATATGTACCTTGATTCTGTCTTGGAATCACGACCAAAATGGATGGGAAGAGGACCAGACCAGGTGGGAGCAACAGCAACAATGGCGGCTGGTTTGACCAAACCCTTTTTAGCAGCACGGATGGCTAGCGTCGCACCATGGCCTCCTCCAATGATCACCAAATCTTCCGCTACATGCATTCGAGTACACAAGATATATGAACACAAAGCGCATAGAGTTTTATAAAAGTTTCCTTTAAATCAAAACCATGCATGCAATATATAAACATATATGTAAACATATATGTAACACCTACTAAGGCTGTTAACTGGAGTATTTTGATCGAGGATGAAGTCAACAAGAAACGACTCCATGACGTCAGCATTATAATCTATTTTTGGCCGCTCAGAATAACCAAGACCAGGCCAATCGACGATGGTGGCTCGCCAGTTAGCATTCCCAGATCGTTGGATGATGTCTTTAGCCACCAATCTCCATTCTTCAACGCTGCTAATATCTGAAATAGCGGGTATCATGAGAATGTTTTTCCTTGGTCCATCACTCTCATTTCCATGCTCCTCGTAATAAATTTTGATAGAATTGTCATTAAACTTCCATTGCCAGTTGCTAGTCTGAAAAATAAATCACGAGATTAATATTTGGTAAATAAATAATTATTACAATAAATTGAATATTGTAGGTGCCATATTGTGAAATGACCAGAACCATCGTTGAATACTTAACCATCTATATGAATACGTTTTAATTTGTGGATTTTCTATATTAATTGATAGTTCACATTATATATAAAAACTTTTGATTTGCTATATTTGTTTTGCATAGAAATAGGTAGTTTTAAATAGGTATGATCAAGAATTTCGCAAAAGATAGTAAGTTCACAAAGATCACTTCAGTGATTTTACAAAGTGATAATTTCGTGATATTTTTGAAAAAAAAAAAAAATAGGTCCTTAAGCTAGAGAGATGACACGTTCCATTTATGTCATTTTAGTTATCATCTAAACATCTTGTTACGAGAAGTGGTGTGTAAACCCTATGGGGTAAGACTTTGTTTCTTTCTTTCCTTTTTGTCCTCTAGCATCTCTTTCTTTTTTGTCCCCTGCCTTGTTAAAATAATAATAATAATAATAATAATAATAATAATAATAAGTTATCATGTTGTACATTAATAACATTAATTTTTCTCCGTACATAACAATTGATGTTTTAAAATTTATATTGTACAACTATATAATGTATAAATTGTTGTATATAACAAAAAATTATTGTGTACGAATCATTTCCATAACATTATAACAAACATTCAAGCATTTAATACTTTGATTCCCTATCAATAGGAGGAGATAGATTAATTACGTTCTAACCTTTAATGAGACTGTGGATTTATCGGTTGAATAATCCAAAGAAGCTGAAGTTGTGATGGTGAAAGATTTGGTATATCGTGAAAAAGTGGTGTGATGGGGGATTTTAGTGGGGAAATTGAAGCTCAATGTGGAAGAAAAGTGAGACATAGCGAAGGAAACCATTGACATTGCAAGATTGGAGAAGAAAATGTTTAGGTTATGGAGCAAATAAAGCCTAAAAGTAGTTGAATATTTTGGTTTTCGTGACCACGAGAAATACATTGTTCTTAGGAAACACCTTATTAATTAGTTTGATAATAATCTTGGGGTGTATGCAAAGCCAACTTGCAACGTGGGACTCTCAATTAGGACATCCAAATGATTACAATATTAGCATTTATCTCAAATTGGACTCTAAAATATATGAAATGATTTGACAGTACTATTATTAAAATTTATATGGATACTACACCGACTTACTAAATGACTATAATAATAACTTTTATGATAATATTACACTAATTTATCTATCAAGTTGTTTATAAATATTAAAATTTTACTTTAAAAAATAAATGATAACGAAACATCAATATTAATGTTAATCATACCCCTCTCTCTCTCTCTCTCTCTCTCTCTATATATATATATATATATATATATATATATATATATATATATATATATATATATATATATATATATATATATATATCATCGGTGATGATTATTATATTTATTTATTTACTTTTAAAAGATATGTTTATATTTATATGCATGAAAAATATTATATATATTCATATTATGAATTAATAAAAATTATTATAATATTAACTTTTAATGACTATACTATATATATATATATATATATATATATATATATATATATATATATATATTATGAGTCATTATAAATATAAAAATAGTATAGTCAATAAAAGTTAATATTAAAAGTTAATGACAAATAAAACGATTTTGTTATTTAATTAAGATAATATTAATTTATTTGTAGTCCTTATTAGAGGTGAAAAAGAAAGTACTACTTACCAATATAACTAATAAACATATAAATATCGTTTATTTAGTTTAATAACTATAATAAACGTAGAAAAAATTATGGAAATATGTTTCATTTTACTTAAAAACGGAAGATTATATATTGAAATTCATTAAATATATAAATATTGTTTCTTTTATTTGATCGCTAATATCATACGTAAAAAGAATTAAAAGGAATATGAAAAAATATTTCTTTTATCTAAAATTCCTATACAATTAATTAATTTTACATTAATAATATAATAATAAAATACTTTGAAACAAGAAAATTAAATGTAGAAACTTAAAAACATCATTACCACATCCTATAGATTATTACGGTATTAGTTTCTATTTCAAAACAGTCAAAATCTAAAGGGTAAATTACACCAATCGTTCCTCGTGCACATGCCACAAAACGTGTTTAGTCCCTATTTTCAAAAATTAATTCAGACCGTCCCTGATTTGTTTTTTTCTTGCATGCTTAGTCCTTATTGACATGAAATAACCATTTTACCCTTAATAATTTCTTTTTTCATTTCTTTTATTTATTCATCAGTTTTAAATTATATATATATATATATATATATATATATATATATATATATATATATATATATATATATATATATATATATATATCAAGAAATCAAATCCGTTACTCCACAACTCCAAACCCTCTTCAAGACCTTAAACAAAGAAATCGATACATCCACAACCAAAATAATCTCTCAAAAAATTAATACATCATCAGCGATCATTCCTATCTCAAACCAACAAAAAAATTCCGTCGTTGAATCCCAGGAGCCCGTTTCCACCCCTGCAAATACGTGATTTTATAAATATCACATAAATCGTCCGACCTGGACTCTCCAGTCTCCACCGTGGTCTGAACTCATCGATTGCTCAAGAACGACGACCACCACCGATGTATGATTTAGATTTCGACTTCAATTTATGGAACCATCCCACCCCTTTCCTCCATACAGATCCAGCGAGACCCTAAACCTACAAATCGGAAAAAACCATAAACCTACAAATCAAACCTAACTAAACCCTAAACCTGCAAATTGGAACGAACAAGTCGCAGGAGAAGTAAAAGGATTCTGATCGACGTAATCAGATCGAGGAACGTGATGTCCACCGCCACCAGATCGAGGAGGATTCCGTCCACCAACATTTCATCTTCCTCATATATGGTGTAAGTCGACGGGGGGGCTACTCCAAGAAAACATGCTTTCTTTTCCGATGTGTGTGTGTGTGTGTTTTGGGTTTCTTGTTATCTCGATCAGAACACATGTTTGCATGTGTGTGTGTGTGTGTTTTGTATTGAAGAAGAATGGAGAGAGAGATAGGGGAGAGTAAGAGATGGGGAGGGAGAGACATCGGAGGTGGTGGTGGTATTTTCATTCGTATGAGAGAGATTTATATTAGAGAGTTGTTTTTTTAAGTTATAAACAATAATAAATAATATTAGATTAACTTAAATAAATATTTAAGGGCATAATGGTCATTTCAAATGTGGAGTGGACTAAATTTGCAACAAAAACACATATGAGGGACGAAGTTAGCAAGTTTTAAGCAAACGAAGGACGGTCCGAGTTAATCTTTGAAAATAGAGACTAAACACGCTTTCTAGCATGTACACAAGGGACGTTCGGTGTAATTTACCCAAATCTAAATCTCCATGTTGTGGAAGGAAATGAATATAAGCATTACTCTTAAAAGAGGTTAAATATCCTTTTCTACTTAGGGATAATGATTTAGAAGGCTAAATATCCTTTTCTGTTTGTTTATTTTATGTCTCTAACAAATTTTTTATACGTATTACACCATAAAGGTTATTATAACTGTTTACAAATAGTTCTTTTAATAGGAAAATACCGGTAAAAAATATTATTTCTAAACGGTTATAACAACCTTAATGGTGTAATACACACAAAAAATATGTTAGGAACCTAATATGGACAAACTGGAAACTTTATTACCCACTTAAGTTATTATCCCCATATGAAACTATAAACTCCTATAGTAAATTTTTACTTTTTAAACAAGAAACTTGTAGATCTTGGGGTTGGTAGTTTGGATGTTTTTAACTCGGTCTTCTTTATAAATGGAAGTGGCGGTTTCTTAATGACAAAGGAGCTCTTTGGGTTTAAATTGTCAAATTTTGTCATGGGGAAGGTGGTGTTTTTTCGGACGATTTGAGAATAGGAACTGGAGGGGTGTTTGGCAAAAGATTGTAGGATCCATTCATCACCTCCATGAGAATGGTTATATTCATTATAATTTCATGTATAGAATGGTGAGGGATGAGACTCAAACGAGGTTCTAGAAGGATGTTTGGTGCTTGGATATTCCTCTTAGGCATCGGTTTGGGAGGCTCTTTGCTTTGACCTTTAATCAAGATGCTCGAGTAAGTGAATAATGGGATTCGGGGGAATGTAATTTTCATTGGCGTCGGGGGAGTAGACAAGGGGCTAAATCGACCGAATATGATTATCTTGTGGAGATATTAAATCCTATTCGCATAGGGGAATTGCCGGATAAGTGGTCTTGGGAGATTGAATCATCGAGTATCTTTACTGTTAAATCGGCACAAAATTGGGTTAATGATATGACGCTTCCTATGGGTAGTATGTCTGCTAGGTGGAACCATTTTGTCCATATTAAAATTAACATTTTTCATGGTGTGTGCTTTTTGGATCGCATTCCGGTAAGAGCTAAACCGGTGGAAATAGGGTGATGATAGATTCCTTATTGTGTTTTGTGTGTTATAATTCTCAAGAAAGTGTGAAACATTTATTGCTGCAGTTTTTGGTTGCTAATCAGGTTTGGAGTCGGGTTAGGCAGTGGCTTCACTTGGAATTTCTTGTGTTTTCATCTATCCGTGATGTGGTGGATTGGGTGGATTCTAAATCGACTCTTTATATGGAACGCTCGATTGTTGAGTCGGTGTTCATGATGGTCATATGGATGCTTTGGACGTTTCGTAATTCTTTACTTTTTAGTAGCAATAAACCTAGAAAAGATATGCTCTTTGATTTTGCTATGGATCTTTTTTTTTCGTTGGTTTACGTTTCAGAATTCTAAGGCTTGGGTTAACTGGATAATGTGGTTACAAAATCCAATCCGGCCTTAATTTGTTCTTCTCTCTAGCTCCTTGGTAGAGGTTTTGTTTTGCTAGAGGTTAACTCGATGACGTGGTTACAAAATTCAATCCAATCCAATCTAAACTTTTCTACTTTTTATTCTTTTTAATTTCAACAACTTTATATGAAATACACATATATAAATAAATAATAAAAATCTTAAAAATATATATTCAAAATAATAAATACTAAAAATCTTAGGAGAGTAATAATGTTTCTTGTTCGTTCATTTTAGGTCCCTACGCATATTTTGTGTGTATTACATCATTAAGGTTATTCTAACCGTTTACAAATAGTTATTTTAACAGGAAGAAACTGGTAAAATGAATTATTTCTAAACAGTTATAACAACTTTAATGATGTAATACACACAAAAAATACGTTAAGGATCTAATATGAACAAACGGGAAACGTTATTACTCTTCTAAATTATTATCCCTTCTACTTATTCTACTACAAGATCGTTACAAATATAAAAATTAAATGAAGAAAGGGAATTAAGCGTATTAAAATCAAAAGATGAAAAAAAAAATTAATGGTTTACACATGTCAGTCATTGAAGGGATAAGAGGATGAAGCATGATGATTAAATAAGAAGCAGTTTAATTTTCCTTTTTTTTCTTATTTTCATATTTTGGTTTGAAGAACATTAATGGTATTATGAAACAAACATAATATTATTAATTTTTAAATTTTAGTGTTAAAAATTGAACCTAGATATTTTTAACGTGAGTAAATACCTAAATCAACACAACTACAATATATAAGGTTTTTTTCATATAAAAACTAAAATATAGTTTTTTGTTTGAGTTAAAGTTGAAAAAAGAAATTTTTTGTATAATGAATCAAACTCATGTTCGTAAAATAAGAAACAAGTATGACACCTTGACAAAATATATTTAGATTTTTATAAGGTTTAAGTTATTTTTGGTCATTTAACTTTTAGTTTTGTGTTTATTTGGTCACTAAACTCTTTGTGAGTTTTAAAAGGTTATCAAACTTGTGATTTTGTGTTCATTTAGTCACTTAACTTTTGGTTTGGTCACTTAACTTTTAGATCTGTACTCATTTAGTCAGCTAACTTTTAAAATTATGCTTATTTAGTCACTAAACCTTTGAAAAAAATTAAAAATTTAGTGACTAAATGAGCATAATTTTATAAGTTAGGTGACTAAATGTGACCAAACCAAAAGTTAAATGACTAAATGAGCACAAAGCCAAAAGTTTGACGACCTTTTAAAACTTAAAAATAATTAAGTGAACAAATGAGCATAAAAACCAAAAATTAAATGACCAAAAATGATTTAACCCATTTTTATATACAGGAATTTTATAAATTGTTTTTAGTCAAAATAAAATACACTAATTTTTTTTGGGAAAAAAAATCTTTAGGACTTAAAGATGAGACTATCTATTGAAAGACACAATCCATTGTATAGAGTTGTTTCGTATGTCTATCGTTAATTATATGGTATCGGAGTCTATAATGATTATGTGGTGGATTATTTGTAACTTTCAAATGAAACGTTTTTTAGTAATCATAGAAGTAATTTGTTAATAAATTGATTGACTATTTCCATAGTTGGTTTGTTTTTCAAAATATGAGGATTAGTGTCAGTTGGATCTCGTTGTTATGAAACCTTATTTTGTTTCATATGTCTATAGTTAAGCCCTATTTGGACTACTCCCTTTTACTAAAATTTAAGATGTTTACACACACACACAAACACACACACACACACACATATATATATATATATATATATATATATATATATATAATGGTTTGATAACTATGGTTTTATAACTACGGTTTGTAATTCAAAGTATTTCAAAACATTAATTGTAACATCCCAAAAATTTATGACTAAAAATTTCACTTTAACCATTACATAAAACCATAGTTATCAAACCATTCCATCAAATATAATTCATAGTATTTCAAAATATTATTATCAAAGTTTTCAAATTAAAACATCAGAGTAAACAACTCTTGTTAAACATCATGGTGTGTGCAATGCAGTCATCCCAAGCTCTTCTCTTTGCAACTGAAAGTGCCTGAAATAAAAACTGAAAACCGTAAGCATGAAACTTGGTGAGTTCCACATACTACCACATATCATACACATAATCACATATATTGGCCCTCGCCCCTTTATCTGGCCCGGCCCGCCATTGAACAGTGTTCGGCATCAGGCTCCGCCGGGCATCGAGCCCCGCTCGGTATACAGATATGTTTCTCCTAGGCCCCGCCTGTCACTGGGCCTCGCCCGCTATACACATATAAAATTGTTTTTAAAATTAGTTTTTTTCTAGAATAAAATTGTTATCTTCTTTTATAATTTTTAAAGTTTTATATTTTGGTTTTTTACATGTTCTTTTTAGTATTCTTTCAATGTTTTAAGACTAGAATTATTAAAATTTCGGTGTTGGATAACTATTTTCAGTTTATAAAATTAGTTTATTTAAATTTCAGTTTACTGCAGTAATCTGCAGATGTTAAGAAACAAACATGCTTCTTATTATAGGTTGCATCCGTTTCTTCCACCTCTTCTGCTATAGAGGATTGCAGAGGTGGTCCGCAGACTTCATGAATTTTCACTTCGAAAAACCAAACAACACCTTAGTGATGACAACCCTAAGCGATTTGCCAAATCTGGACTTATTTGATTTGTTCAATTAGTCGGTCGTCATAAATCGAAAATCGGGAAACAACACATGGACAGAGAGAATGATTATAATCCATGTCTCATGTCCATATGATATCTATAATGGAAGAATATATGATCCCTTATCTAATGGCCGCATTATTAATCAGAGTTTGACCACCATCTTTTGAGAGCTACGATTGCTAATCAGATTTTGGAGTCGTACTTGCAATAATAGTTATTAGACTTATCTAAGTAGGAGACTGTTGGATTATGTGTCTAAGCCCATAACTATAATTGGTATGTACTTGACCCGATAGTAGCATGGTCCATTTTGGGTTGCATTCACTAGAATAATTTGATAGGATAAATATTTGAGAAAGAGGTTATTTGTGATTTATTAATATATTATAAGTATAATATGTTAATTGAGAAATCATATTATTTAATCAGTATTGATCAAAAATTAATTTGGAATTAATTTAGTGATCAAAAGAGACTAATTAAATTAACGGTGATTGATTATGTAAATCAGTGATACTTATATTATAGGCTAATGATCCATGTGGATTGTGTGGACTAAATATTTGTGGACTCCATGAAGATTTAGTCCAAAGGACTTATCATATGGATTATTGGATTAAGGGCCCAAGGAAGTGGATTAAGGTTTACAAGTTGAAACTCTAGGAATTCCACATTATAAATGTTACCCTTAGCACCACCAAAATGGGCAATGATTCCATAGGAAAACCCTAACATTTTTGTGTGCTCCTAACCTCTCTCTCAAAGTCCTCCATTTGTTCACGGTGCTTTATGAAACATTTGAGGCATTACATTTGAGGTGCTAAGCTCTTGAAAGGCAAAAATCTACAAGCTACAACAAGAGGTAATTATCTAACTAGTTTTTATGTTTCAGATGTCTATGTTGTATGCTAGTTATAGGTTTCATGCTTTGGATAATTTTGTTGCATGTATAATTAGATCAGTAGGGTTGTATGTGCACCATATGAGTGTTATAGCACATAAAACCCAACAATTAATGGGTTAGAGCATCAGCTTTTCTTAAGTCTCGTCAAATTCACGATGCGTCGTTGATGGTTAATGAGCTGGTGAGGTGGTTTAAAACGAAAAAGAAAAAGCTTATGATGTATAAAGTTGATTTTGAAAAAGTTTATGATTCTGTGAGCTAGGAGTATTTGGATAAGGTCATGGGGTTTCTCGGTTTTGGTGAGAAATGGAGAGCCTAGATTCGTGGCTTGTGCTCTAATGCTAGATTTTCGGTGTTGATTAACAGGAGCCCCACTGATGAGTTTCAGATTTTCAGAGGTCTTAGACAGGGACATCCCTCTTCTCTTTTTTTTTATTCATAATAGCTATGGTATAACTTCATATTGCCTTAGAGGATGCGGTTGTTGAAGGGGTGTTTCGGGGTGCTCCGATGGGTTTTGATGAGGCCTACATTTCTCATTTGTGTTTATGTAGATGACACGATTTTTCTAGGTTAGTGGGATGTCTCGAATATTCAGAACTTGATTCATATTCTGAGGTGCTTTTATTTGATGTCGGGCCTTAATCTCAATCTTAATAAATCAAATCTTTATGGGGTAGGGGTGAACCTGGTGGAGATTGCTACTTTAGCTTCTTATACTGGGTGTTCGGCTGGAACTCTTCCTTTTGTTTATCTTGGTATTCCGGTTGGAGAATCCATGGTTCATCTTAAAGGTTGGCAGATTATCATCGACCGTTTTAAGAAGAGGTTATCTTCTTGGAAGGTCAAGTTGTTGTCCATTGGAGGCTGTCTAACTCTTATTAATTCGGTCCTAGGGAGTTTGGGTATTTACTTTTTCTCTCTGTTTCGTCTTCCTGCGATTGTTTTTCACTCTTTAGAGGCTCTGAGGGCTCGATTTTTTTGGGGAGTAGATGAAGGTCAATATCGTATTCATTAGGTTAATTGAAAGTTGATCTTGAACTCTTATTCCCATGGAGGTATCGGAGTTGATAATTTGGATGCTTTTAACCTCGGTCTTCTTTATAAATGGAAGTGCCGATTTCTTAACGACAAGGGCGCTCTTTGGGTTAAAACTGTCAAATTTTGTCATGGGGAAGGTGGTGGTTTCTCAGATGATTCGAGAGTTGAAAGTTGAGGGTGTGTTTGGCAAAAGATTGTAAGATCCATTAATCATCTTCATGAGAAATGGTTATCCCTTCTAATTTCATGCATAAAGTGGTGGGGAACGGGACCCAAACAAGGTTCTAGAAGGATGTTTGGTGCTTGGATATTCCTTTTAAGGAGCGGTTCGGAGACTCTTTGCTTTGGCCTTTAATCAAGATGTTCGGGTTAGTGACTATTGGGATTCGGGGGGTTGGAATTTTCATTGGCGTTAGGGGATTAGAGGATGTGCTGAATTGACCCAATTTGATGATCTTGTGGAGATTTTAAATCCTATTTATATAGGGGAGATGCCGGATAAGTGGTCTTGGGAGCTTGATCCGTCCGGTATTTTTACTGTTAGAGCAGCAAGGCACTGGGTTGATGATATGACACTTCCTATGGGCAATACGCCTACTAGGTGGAACCATTTTGTCCTTATTAAATTTAACATTTTCTTATGGTGTATGCTTTTTGATCGCATTCCGGTTAGAACTAAATCGGTGGAAAGGGGGGTGGTGATAGATTCCTTAATGTGTCCCGTGTGCCATAATTATCAATAAAGTGTGAACCATTTGTTGCTGCAGTGTTCGGTTGTTGATTAGGTTTGGAGTCGGGTTGGGCAGTGGCTTCACTTGGACTTTCCTGTGTTTTCATCTATCCGTGACGTGGTGGATTGGGTGGATTTTAGATCGACTCTTCATATGAAGCGCTCGATTGTTGAGTCGGTTGTTCATAATGGTTATATGGGTGCTTTGGACGTTGCTTAATTCTTTACTTTTTAGTAGCAATAAGCCTAGAAAAGATAGGCTATTTGATTATGTTATGGATCTTTCTTTTCGTTGGTTTTCGGTTCGTAATTCTAAGGCTCGAGTTAACTAAATGATATAGTTACAAAATCCAATCCGACCTTAATTTGTTTTCTTCTCTAGCTCCTTGCTAGAGGTTTGTTTTTTTAGTATATGATGCTGCAATTAAAAACAAAAAAACGTATATAAAAAACACGACTACGAACAAAAAGTTAATAACGATCTTAACTCATTTTCCCTAATAATAAACTAAACAAATCCAAGCCGTTGAGGAGAAAAATAGAGAGCCGTCAGATCTAGGTCACTGGTGAATGATAGGTTTAAATTCTTCCGCTTGCAAACCCTAAAACCCCTTTCGTTCCGCCAGAGAGAGAATTCGTTCGGCAGTCGAAGATGGTGCAACGTCTCACCTACCGCAAACGCCATAGCTATGCTACCAAATCCAATCAGCACAGGGTCGTCAAAACCCCTGGTACACCATCCATTCAATTTGCAACTCGATCATAGTTTACGCAAATGTATATAGTTTTTGATTTCTTTCGTTGGTGGTAATAGGTGGAAAGTTGGTTTACCAGACTACAAAGAAGAGAGCCAGTGGCCCTAAGTGCCCTGTAACTGGCAAGAGAATCCAAGGGGTAATGCATACTCTATCTACATCTTTCATTGAAATGTTTAAATCACACACCTGCAACTCTCTTCATCCTGTTTCATTTCCAATCCGCATTCAGTAATTGCAGTTTACGATCCGCGAATGCTAGTATTAGATTTAAATCTCTGGTAAACTTGATAATTTCTTCTTCGACAACGTTTAATGGTGGAATGATTCGAAGCTTTATAGAGTATGTAAAATTTCCAATCGCAGGGCTGATAGTATTCAGTCCATGGTTTACAAACACCATTCAATCTAGCATTTGCATCCAAAATTGCACCTTTCTGATACATTAGATCGACTGCAAATCTTAATTTTGCTTCTTAAAACTGAATGTTCAGCTGAGTCTATGAATTATCATTCAACAGATTCCTCATTTGAGGCCTACTGAATACAAAAGGTCCAGGCTATCAAGAAACAGGAGAACAGTAAACCGTGCCTATGGTGGTGTGCTATCTGCTGGTGCAGTGCGTGAGAGGTTTGTGCAAAATCTTCTCTTGAAAAACCTATAAAATTTGCGATTTTTTGTTCAAAAGTGTTGATTTTTGTTGCAGGATCATTCGAGCTTTCTTGGTGGAAGAGCAGAAGATTGTGAAGAAGGTTTTGAAGATTCAAAAGACCAAAGAAAAGCAAGCTGGAAAGAGTTGAATCAGGTTGGAAACAAAGATATTTTGAGTAGTGGTGTGCTTTAAAGAAATTTTGATATGACACACATTCGTTATAAGATGTGAACTTATAGATTCTTGTTGAAGGTATTGAATGAATTTGAATTTGAATGAGGTGGTTCTCTGTTATTATTGCATTGTCATGGTTTTGTTAAGTTACTGTTTGTTGATTCTCGCGTTCATTGTTTTTTGTATGTTTACTAAAATATCAACAAGTGAACTTACTGAATATATCATATTCCATCCTGCAAATGTGAGAAACATTTATATGAAAGTCAATTTTAGGTTTCACTAAATTTGTATTAGTATAGAGACATTGTCGAATGATGTATTAATGTTTTTTGTGTAAGTTTGTTCTAACAGTCAATTTCGTTATTATTCCATTTGGAACTAGAAATATGTTGTAAAATTGTAATGTTCAAAAGAAGTCAGTTATAAATAAGTTTAAAATGAATGTAAAATTATGAACTTTGTATGTTTGTAGAAGATCAGGCAAATCTCTAACTAATCAACAACTATTTATCAATCTTTTAGATTGATAAATTAAATGAATGACAATGTGATAATAATAAAAGCTAAAAAGAGTTTTAAAACCTATTTTTTTTAAGGTAATTCAAAAGTTGTTTTAAAAAATCATTTTAAATTTATCAAACATATTTTAGACTTACTGGTTTTTAAAAAGTAAAAAAAAAAAAATCAATGAAGTTGTTTCAAAAAACAATCTCCAACACCCCTGTATTGTTGGTCAGACTTAGATTTTGATTTATTCTTATTTCTAACTATATTATTGTTAATTATTATTATTTTTTTTAATATTTTTAGAATTTCACTTATTAAAAAATAGTTTTAAACCTCTCCAATAACAAATAAAGTTGTTGAACTTGTTATTAACAAGTAACGATAACAAATAATGGTGTTTAACATTTTAATTTACAAGTAAATGATGTTTAATAAAATCCAAATATATTATTAGTATGTTAGTAAAATAAATAAAAAAGATTATCAAGTAATAAAAGAAATTTACATTAATTTGTAGGAGTCGATGAATAAAAAAATCTAAATTAATTTGATTAAAGATGAGTCATTTATTTGAACCATATTTATCTCTATTATAAAATAATATAAATTTAGAAGATATATTAAGAGTGTTGCATCAAGTATTTACGTGTGTCATCCTTTCGAACCCAACAATAAACGTTGTTGTTGTTGAACTTTTAATAAGTTGAATAGCACATGGCTTAGACCTAACTCATGATGACCACACATATTTGACATGTTTTAATTTTAGTTTCACTCTTTATAAAAGAAAAAAAAAAGTAATGTCAAGAATGGGATTCGAACCCATGCCCTTTCGGACCAGTACCTGAAACTGGCGCCTTAGACCAACTCGGCCATCTTGACATATTTGTACGACTATCTTTAATATGATATAAAAATATAAATATTTAATTTATTATACAAAAGTGTAGCAAAGCATCCATGCATTCCTCATTATGTTTTTTTTTTTAATTAGTTGAATTCTCTTCCCCTTTCTGATTACTTTATTCCCCACAATCATATGTCATAACTCATAACCATAATCGCAGGAACTTCCCCTTCCTCCGTCGATGTTCTAATTTCTCCAACCAATCATGCTTTGATCAAACGAAACTCCCCATAGATTTCCATATATTTGTCTTCAAGATCAGTAAGGTTTTCATCTTTATCGTATTTTTTATGATGATTCTTTTGGCGAAGCAGAATTTCATTATAACTCAACTTGTTTTTAAACGACTGTTCCCAAAAATAATTCCTTGAATCCAAAATTTTCCCTTTATTTGATTCTGAAATATACCCTTTGTTCACTGTGTTTATAATGCTCGTCCACCTAAGATATGCGAAAGCTCAAATTCTTGGTAACCACGAATACAAAGATCTTGCTTTTCTGTTAGTTTTATTCCACTCAAAAACAAAAAAAAATCATCACATTTCTAGAAGACACCTTGTTTTTGCAACTTCTTTTTTTATAAACAGGATAAGGCTTGTTAGAGATGTAACAGGGCACTGTAATGCATGTATGATTCATATCGATCAAGTGTTCGATCAAATTACTCATTGGTGGATACTGGATAGGGTTTAAGAAACTTTGTGTATCAATATTTTGATTTTGTCAACGAATTTTGCAGATCAATCATGGCAACCAAAGGGAATACAGGAGACAACAGGACTCGTAGATCTTTTTCTATCTTCGTACTATTTGGTTTATGTTGCTTCTTCTATCTCTTGGGTGCTTGGCAAAGAAGCGGTTTTGGGAAAGGAGACAGCATAGCTCATGAAATAACAAGAAGAGCCGATTGCAGTGTCATTTCAAATCTAAACATCGAGACTCACCATGGCGTCGGAGTAAAAAACCCTAATGATTTACGATCAAAAAGCGAAGCTTTTAAACCCTGTGATGATCGATTCATTGATTACACACCTTGTCATGATCCAATGCGAACTATAAACTATAAAGAACGACATTGTCCTCCCAATGCTGAAAAGCTACGCTGTCTAATTCCAGCTCCAAAAGGGTACGCGACACCATTTCCATGGCCCAAAAGTCGTGATTATATCCCATTTGCTAATGCACCCCATAAGAGCTTAATAGAAAAAGATACTCAAAATTGGATTCGACATGAAGGAAAAGTTTTTAGGTTCACTGGTGGAGGACCTCAGTTTCCTCATGGGGTTGATTCATATATTGATCAAATGGCGTCTGTTATCCCATTAGGGAATGGACTAATTAGAACTGCTTTAGACATTGGATGTGGGGTGAGTATATCATTACTTTAAGTTGATATTCCAATTCATTTTCTCATTTGATGATTTCACATAGGTTGCAAGTTTTGGTGCGTATTTGTTCAAGAAAAATGTTATAACCATGTCGTTTTCACCAAGAGATTCTCATGAAGCACAAGTGCAATTTGCTCTTGAAAGAGGTGTCCCTGCTTTTATTGGTGTTCTTGATACTATAAAGCTTCCATTTCCTTCAAGATCCTTTGACATGGCTCATTGTTCTAGGTGCTCAATTCCATGGGCCCAAAATGGTATATGCCCAAAAAAAACAATATTTAATTTACTATATTCTTGAAAAATCTTGTATAATATAAATATATAATTGATCATATGAGCACAGATGGAAGCTACATGATGGAAATTGACCGAGTTTTGAGACCTGGTGGCTATTTTGTGCTTTCGGGCCATTTGGAAGAGGAGCAAAAGAAAATTGAGGAGATAGCTAAACTTGTTTGTTGGGAGAAGAAACACGAGAAGGGCGAAATGGTCATTTGGAGAAAGCGAGTCAATAACGATCATTGTCAAGAAAGAGAGTCTCGTGTTAAAACGTGCGAATCCACAAGTGTAAATGATATCTGGTATATAACCTCCACAACTTTTCAACTTCTAATATTCAAATCAGACAGTGGGCCACTGTGTACCTGATTTACATATCTGACATGTAGGTACAAGAAGATAGAAGCTTGTGTAACCCCTTACCCAAAAACCAACAATTCAAATGAAGTTGCATTATTCCCACAAAGACTTTATGATATTCCTCCAAGAATTTCAAGTGGCTCAATACATGGAATCTCCAATGAGTCATTCAAAGAAGACACAAAGTTATGGCAAAAACATTTGAATGGTTACAAGAGGGTAAATAAGATAATCGCCTCAGGGCGTTATCGTAATATTATGGATATGAATGCTGGTGTTGGAAGTTTTGCTGTAGCAATTGAATCTCCTAAATCTTGGGTTATGAATGTGGTACCCACAATATCCAAGAAAGACACTCTTGGTGTCATTTATGAGAGAGGTTTGATTGGCATATATCATGACTGGTAATATATATAAAAAAAAAATGTTAATTTATTTATTTATTTAACATAGCATCCAATTATTTAAAAAAAAAAAATGAAGTTGGTTTTCTTTTTTTGTTTGTTTTTAGGTGTGAAGCGTTCTCCACATACCCAAGGTCATATGACCTAATTCATGCTCATGGTCTTTTCAGCTTGTATAAAGACAAGTAAGTTGTAGGAAATAGCAACATACTTTATTCTTTTTTACTTTACTTTTTATATATAATGTAAGTAGGTTGTTATTTTGGTGTAATCTTTTGGAGTTTTTAATGGTGAGACATACATACTCTTGTAGGTGTAGCTATGAAGAGATTCTTCTAGAAATGGATAGGATTTTAAGACCTGAAGGAAGTGTAATAATTCGTGATGATGAAATTGAAGTGATGAAGGTGAAAAAGATTGTTTCAGGAATGAGATGGAATACAAAAATGGTGGATCATGAAGATGGCCCACTTGTTTCAGAAAAGATGCTGTTTGTAGTCAAACAATATTGGGTTGTAGGTGACAATAACTCACCATCTTCTAGATGATAATAATGATTATTTTTTAAGGGTATTGAGAAATTCATGAATATTAGGGAGGGTGGTCAACTATGATTATTATCAGTTGACTTTCATGTAGTAGGGATTTAGATTGACTTTTTAATACTATACACATTGGGTTTTAAGTGTTTTCTTAGTTTGGGCTTCGAAACTAACATAATGTACAAGGGTAAACAACAATTTTTTATGCTATTTATGTATGGGTAGTTTTACATATAGTTGGATGATAATTGGATATATATATATATATATATATATATATATATATATATATATATATATATATATATATATATATATATATATATATATATATATATATATATATATATATATATATATATATATATATATATTGATAATTGGATATTAGTTGGATTATAATTAGATATATTTTATCGGATATATCCAATTGAATGATAGCTAGATATTCAGTTGGATAACAACCCGATTGGATCGGTTTTTCTTATTTACATAAGATCTCACTTCTAAAATAGACCGATAACAAAAAAAAGTTAGGAAATCAAATATACACATAACATATTACATATTAGGCAACAGAATCATAGAATCGGTGAATAATTATAAAACCCAACGCCATACATTATACATATACTATGAATTCAAGAAGTCAAAAAGTCAAAACAATCGTACTTCTCTTTATGGCGACTGAAGCCAATTCTAAATCTACAGATCTCCGTGTACCCTCGTTTTCCTGTTATCTTAAACCCCATCAACACAAACTTAATGGCGACGATTTTCAGCAGAAGAGAAATTCTGGTAAGCCAAAACAGAGAGGTAAAGTTAAAGCGTTTAGTAAATGGTTTTTCTGTTGTGCGACTCCTTGTTTGACCAAGAAAGCAGTGTCTGTTAAAGTTAAAGATTATGGAACAAAAAGAGACCACTTTGCGTTTCCAATTCTAAATCCTCCCAGAGTTTTTGACTACAGGGGAGACATGATTATGGACAAGAAAATTACGATTTTGACCTTGGATGCTATTGAAAAGGACGACGTGAATAATGCTGTCTGTGAAGGTGATGATATTACAAGTGACAGTAGCTCAGATTTATTCGAGATAGAATCTGTCGTGTATATAGATAGGAGTACTAACAAGTCGAAGCATTAGTTACACATGTAAGTAAGTGTCTTTTATAGGGGATCAAATTCTAATTCTGCTTAATTTTCTTATGTTTATGACTCGTATTTGGAGAATTTTTCATTAGAGAACTGCATTAAGCAACATGTTTTATACAGTTATATTCTGCTATTACATCTTTACATTTAGAGTACTTAGAGAATATTATGTCTTGGTGTTTTAATTTGTCCCATGATCTTCCATGTGTTTAATGGATTACAAAATTATAATTGTTGACATCAGTCTCAATTCTAACCTACAACGTCAATTCGCGGTCAATAATTCGCAGGGTTGACGACTTTAAAAAGGTATGGTTATGTGGAATGAAAAAAAAAAATTGTAATAAATGGTCATTTTAATAGCTCTATTAAAATTTTGACGATAAATCATTTATGGGTACCAAGAGTGATTTTATGCCATTTTAAAGTTTTTTAAGCATACTTGATAGAAATTTAAATACCATGTTAACATGCACTTATAAAGATTAGAGATTGGAGATATATAACAATTTCCAGATGTGAAATTAAACACCACGCGAAAGTCTAGCACAAAAATGTCCTTAGGAGAACATGACGTGTTCTTGGTCTTAATTTTTCTTCGATGTTAACATTGTGTTTGTGGCACTGGGGTATGATTTTCCTAAAACTTCATTTGCAGTTTTATGACTTTTAAACAATCAAAATTCAAAAAAATAATATAAATTATAAACCGACACTTTTGTAGAGTTTTTTACTTAAGGATGGTGTTTTATTATTATTATTATTATTATTTAATTATTATTTTTTATTTTTTTATTTTTTTACCAAAATCTAGTTGTAGACTCAATTGGCACTACCATTGAGCAAGACACTTGAGACCTCAAATCATCTAACTCACCTAGGTCCGCACCATTCAAATCCAAACTGACATGGCTACTAAGGCCCAGACAACCACCAGACTCATTTTCAGTCTGATCAATCATGACCAACATATCGACAGATACGAACCACTTGCCCTGGATCATGGTATCAAACCATGTTTATCTTCCCTGACCAACTCCTTAGCCCTGGAATTTTTCTCGATTCGAGTACGGACCTCGTGCTTCTAATAGTACGGGCCTAATACGATCTTCCACACCTATCCATACTTTCATCAAGAATCATCCTGAGTCCTCTAAGTCATCTACTCATAATAAGATCACCAAATCCCGCTAAACAACTCATCATGCATACTACAACACTTCCTAGGCTATCCTAGGATCCACACCTCACCCTGCCATCAATTGTCGAAAGACCCCCATTGGTGCCAATTAACTACTTCATGAATACATTCACATGCAACATAACTTAAATAATATTAGATTAAAAGATTCAACCCTACAACGATTGGACTCAGACAAGAGTTGTGCAATTGGACCAAATCCTTCACTCTAAAATTATTTAACCCATGCAGCATATGACTTAACGTATACGATTAATAGTTAATTCACATCCAAAAGAGTTCTACAAACAATAAGCAAAAAAACTGTATAAAAAAACTGTATGTGAATAAGGCATCATACATCAGACAATTCTATCATGCAATTCCTGAAGATCCATACCCTACAACTAGCATGTTGTTCTACTATAAAGATCATATCAAATAAGAATGTGGGTAACTTGGGGTATACTTTCTTGCTCTGGTTGATCATACACATCACATCCTTCCTTGATTACTTTTGAAAACAATTGTTTTTTAAACCCATTTTAAAAACCTTTTTGCAGTTCCTTAGTTTGAGTATGGATTCACACGAATATTCATCCAATTCTCTCAAACCAATGCTCTGATACCAACTTGTTGTTGGATAAGGTGTCTAAGTCCATAACTATTTCTGGTATGTACTTGACCCGACCCGGCATGGTCCATTTGGGTTGCATGGCACCATGCAATTGGATAGACTAAATGAGAGAAATAACACTTGGAGATTATTAATATATTATAAGTTCTAATATATTAATAATATTATTTGATTAGTTTGATCAAGAATTAATTTAGAATTAATTAAGTGATCAAAAGATGACTAATTAAATATATGGGTTGATTATGTAAATCATCCATATCTTGTATAGTGGGCTAAAAGGCTCCATGGACTATCAAGTTGGGTTCCACCCATAGGATGCTCCATGGGAGTTACAAACCCATGGGTCATGGAAATAAAGAGTCATGACACATTAGGGTTTAACCCTAGATGTGTCAACACTATATAAGTAACATGTTCTCCTCCCAAAATCGGCTACACTAAGAAATAAGAGGGCTTGGCCGATTTTTGAAGAGTGTGTGTTCTCTCATAAGTTCTTCCAAGAGCATTTGGTGTTGTGTGAAGCATTTGAGGCATCACACTTGGGGTGCTAGGCTCACAAGGTTTCAAGGAACACAAACAACAACAAGGTAAGTTATTCTATCTATACTTTATGTTAAAATTGTTCCCCATGTATGCTAGATAGGAATATAACCTTGGAATTCAACTTTGCATGACAATTAGACAAACATAGATCCAAGGTTATTAGGGTTGCATGTACACTTAGGAAGTGTTAGAATGCTCAAAACCCATCAGTGGTATCAGAGCCTAGGCTTGTTTGCTCTTATTTGTGCTTAAAAGGTGAAAACAGAATCGGAAATCTTGCTGTCTGCGAATGGACTCGTCGAGTCTATAGGGGGGACTCGTCGAGTTCATGAGTATCATCAACCAACTCGGCGAGTGAGTTCATGCACTCGGCGAGTAGGGTCGACTGAGTGCAGAATTTCGATTTAGTTGCTGGAAATGAATTAGAAACATTACCCTAAGCTGTTTTGGTAATTGGAAACTTGTTTTTGGTGGTGTAATGTCCTTGCTAATTCATTTACAACAACTAGTTATCAAAATTACAAAGTTTTAAATGTAATTTTTGATTGTGTTCATATTCATGTTCTTGTTCTTATGATGTTTTAGATGATCATAGGAATTATTTGTAACCTATGTGGTGGATTAATTCTTGATCATAATGTGTTTTAATGGAGTCCATAACTTATCCTTAAGTTGTGGAAAACCAAGAGTCACACTTGAGTTAAAACCATTAAAACAAATACAAGAGTTAGAAAAATGAAGAGTCTTCATTTTATTACTCTATTAAACTCATAAGTTACAAGAAATGAAAAGTTTTGAAAGTTACAAAACTTGCCCTCAAGTTTTGGAACAAGTAAAGTTAAGTTAAAACTTTAAGTTCCAACCCCTAGAATTTTAAAAGTTAAAATTCAACCCTTATACTTATATTATGATGATTTAATAATTTTATATATATATATATATATATATATATATATATATATATATATATATATATATATATATATATATATGTATAAGAATAAAGTCGTCTTACCGCTAGTACGCCTCATTCACGAAGCCGGTCTATAAGGTGGGTATAAGGTTGTTGCCTATAAAATGGTGACTTAATGGGTGTATATTCTCACCCACCGCTTGCTTGACTGGTGGAGGGTCGTTAGCCGAACGGGTAAGACAAGGACTTATAAATTCTCATTCAAAGTATGATGAATATAATAAAGTAACTAAATGTTTATTAAATTCCCAATCTTAGTTACTTTAGGAAAAATGTGAATAAGGTGCTAATCCATGAAATTACACTTTACACTTTGTCTAAGTCGTTGGTGGAGCGTGTGTGGTTAACCGGCACACTAACTTGGACTTAACAAGGTAGGTAAAGGGTGACTTAAGGTTTATTATAGTATCGGTGGAGCGTGTGTGGTTTACCGGCACATCGATTGAGTGATAAACTTTAAGGGTACCAAGTGATTTGCATGGTTACTTCACACCTCGTTTTGTGATCCTCGGCATCCCAGTCACAAAACTTGGAGGGCACTCTCGAGATTGAAACATGCCTTTGAAAAGTTCATTGGATCTCAAAGAATCTAGGAATTTCTAAAACCAATAAAAAACTAAATATCTAATATTTCGGTTTTCGTGGTGGAAATTGGTGAATCGTCATTCACCTACCTTTCAAATATGGTATAACTTAGATTACGGCATACCTCTTCTAAGTTATATTATATTGTGATTGGATCCTAGCCTTAATATTACATTTGGGTGTTTTATTAAGGACTCTCTTAAATCTATACTAAACTTGTTCTTCTCTTTCAGATGTCTTCAAATAATGCTTCTGGCTCGAATCCTAATGGCTCCTTTACTCTTATGAGTTTGTGTGGGAAAGTCACCTTTGATGGATCCAACTTCAACAAATGGATCAGAAACATCAGGATGATTACCCGCTACGAGGACAAAGAATATGTCCTTGACAAGGAGCTTAAGGAAATTGATGAGTCCACTGCAACTCCCTAGGAGATCGCTGACTTTCATACTCATGAAAGAGATGCAACCAAGGTGGCTTGCATCATGTTGGCCACAATGACAGCTAAACTCCAAAAGTCTTATGAAGATTTCTACCCTTATGAAATGCACCAAGATTTGATGGAAAGATACCATCAAAGTGCACGACAAGAGAGGTATGAAGTCATCTGCTCCATGATAACAACCATGATGAAGGACGGAGAGTCCGTCACGAGCCACATGCAGAAAATGCAAAGGTATGTTGATCGTTTGCTGAAGCTCAATGTGAACTTCCCTGAGGAGCTTGCAATAGATATCATTTTGCACTCCTTACCATCGTGCTATGATCAATTCCGCATGACATATCACATGAACAAGGAAGAGGTCACCCTCAGCAAACTTCAGGGACTTCTCAAGACCGCAGAAACAGGTCTTAAGGGGAAGTCGGTTGCTATCACTCCTACTCCAAACTCAACTCCGGTCTTGGCAATCGGGCAAAGTCGAGGGAGGAAGAGAAAGAGATCTTCGAAGGGTACCAAGGCTCGGACCCTTGATGGCTCTTCTTCAAGTGGAACCAAGAAGGTTTCATTACTCCTTCTTCTGACCCAAAAGAGGCTGAATGCTTCTATTGCCATGAAAAAGCTCACTGGAAGCGGAACTGCCCAAAGTACCAGCAGGATGTGAAGGATGGGAAAGTCAAACCCAACCATGCAGGTATTTACACTATCATTTCTAATAACTCACCCCATTCGAAATCTTGGGTCCTTGATACCGGTTGCAGTATTCATATTTGTTGTGACTTGCAGGGACTAGGAAGAAGTGAGAATGTGGAGCAAGGAAGAATAAACTTAATCATGGGGAATAGGAAAGTTACACCTGTCACCAAGATTGGAGTTTATACTTTATCGCTAAGTAGTGGGTTAAATTTAGATTTGAATAAATGTTGTTATTCGCTAGAAATGGCAAGAAATATTATTTCCTTTCATGCATTGTACAAACAAGGTTTCACCTTTTCGTTTGATAATGAAGTTGGTTCGATTAATGCTTTCTTTAATAATGTTCTTTATTTTAAAGCATTACCTTGTGATGGTGTGTATGAAGCTGTATCTATTGTAGATAACTTAGGAAATAATGTTTTGTGTATTGATTCTACTAATAATAATAACTTGGATAAAGCATCATTATGGCATTGTCGTCTTGGACATATAAGCAAGAAACGCATAGGCCAACTCCAAAAGGATGGAGTCTTGGAGTCGTTTGACCTAAAGTCAAATGATAGTTGCGAATCATGCTTACTTGGAAAAATGACAAAGTCACCCTTCACAGGCTCGTGTGAAAGGGGTGAAGGTTTGTTGGACCTTATACACACGGATGTGTGTGGACCATTCAAACATGCCACAAGGGATGCTAATCGTTATTATTTGACTTTTACTGATGATTACAGTAGATATGGATATGTCTACTTAATCAAGCATAAGTCAGAGACTTTCGAGAAGTTTAAGGAATTTAAACAGGAAGTCGAGAATCAATTGGGCAGGAACATTAAGATGCTTCGATCCGATCGGGGTGGTGAGTATCTTAGTTCAGAGTTCCTCGACTATCTAAGGGAATGTGGGATTGTCTCACAATTGACACCTCCCAGGACACCGCAGTTGAATGGTGTGGCTGAGAGGCGTAATCGAACCTTGTTGGACATGGTTCGTTCCATGATGAGTCGAGCTTCGCTACCAATCTCATTCTGGGGGTATTCCTTAGAGACTGCCGCCCATATCCTTAATCTAGTCCCTACAAAGAAAGTTGCCAAAACTCCTCACGAGATGTGGACTGGTAAAGTACCTAAACTAGACCACATCAAGATTTGGGGTTGCGAGGCTTTCGTGAGACGCGAGACTCATGATAAGCTCGAACCCCTAAGCGAGAGGTGTATTTTCATCGGCTACCCACAACAATCCTTTGGTTACCTCTTCTACAGACCTAGTGACAATGTGGTCTTTGTAGCAAGAAGAGGAGTCTTTCGAGAAAGAGAGTTTATAAGCCAAGGAGACAGTGGGAGGCAAGTTGATCTTGAAGAAATTCAAGAGTCAAGTGGTGAAGGAACTTCAAACCCTAGCCCTCAACTTGAGGAGGAAACTCCTGTTGAGCCAATTGACGAATCTGTACCTCTGAGGCGTTCCACGAGAGTTAGGAGTGCACCTGAGCATTACTATGGATTCCATATTACTGCAGAAGGTGAGACACTTATTAGTGATGAGACACTAGTAAGTCAAGATGACCCTAACAGCTACGAGGAAGCCATGGCAGGCCCCGAGTCTGCTAAATGGAAAGAGGCTATGGATAGCGAGATACAATCCATGTATGACAATCAAGTTTGGAACTTGGTTGAGAATGTACCAGGTCGAAAGACTGTAGGGTGCAAATGGGTTTTCAAGAAGAAGACCGACATGGATGGTAAAGTACACACTTATAAGGCTAGACTGGTTGCAAAGGGCTTCTCTCAAATTCCTGGAGTGGATTATGATGAGACCTTTTCTCCGGTAGCCAAGATTAAGTCTATTCGGGTTCTGTTAGCCATAGCTGCATTTCATGACTATGAAATTTGGCAAATGGATGTCAAAACCGCTTTCCTTAATGGAAAGTTGGCTGAAGATGTTTACATGAGTCAGCCAGAAGGTTTTGTCAGCAACAAGTACCCTAATAGAGTGTGTAAGCTTGAGAAATCCATTTATGGATTAAAGCAAGCACCTCGCAGATGGAATCTTTGCTTTGATGAAAAGGTCAAGGAATTTGGCTTTTCTAGGAGTGAAGATGAATCTTGTGTATATGTCAAGGCTAGTGGGAGTATAGTTAGCTTTTTGGTATTGTATGTGGATGACATACTACTCATAGGAAATGACATTCCAACCCTGTAGGAAGTAAAGTCCTGGCTTGGAAAGTGTTTCGCTATGAAGGACCTTGGTGAAGCTGCCTATATTTTGGGGATAAGGATCTTGAGAGATCGGAGTAAAAGACTAATTGGACTTAGTCAAAGTACCTACTTGGAGAAGGTCCTGAAGAGATTCAGAATGCAAGACTCCAAGAAAGGAGAGTTGCCCATCCAGAGTAGTGCCAAGTTGAGTAAGACACAAAGCCCTAGCACTGAGGCTGAGATAGCAGAAATGAGTCGAGTACCTTATGCTTCGGCTGTAGGTTCGATCATGTATGCTATGACGTGTACTCAACCTGATGTAGCCTTTGCTTTGAGCATGGTTAGCAGGTTTCAGGGGAACCCTGGCAAGGCACACTGGACTGCGGTAAAAAATATTCTCAAGTACCTACGAAGGACTAAGGACTGGGTCCTTACCCTCGGTGGGAGTGATGACTTGAGAGTTGTAGGGTATAGTGATGCTAGCTTCCAGACTGATAGGGATAACTTCCGCTCTCAGTTGGGCTGGGTCTTTACCCTAAATGGAGGAGCAATTTCTTGGAAGAGTTCCAAGCAAGAGACAGTGGCAGATTCTACTTGTGAATCAGAGTATATTGCAGCTAGCGAAGCGGCAAAGGAGGCGTTATGGCTGAGGAACTTCATTGGAGACCTTGGAGTTGTACCAGCTATTAAAGATCCAATGGAAATTTTCTGTGATAGTGAAAGTGCTGTTGCCTTAGCCAAGGAACCAAGGGATCACGGGAGATCCAGACACATCGATAGAAAATACCATTTCATCAGACATCGGATCGAAGAAGGACTCCTCGTGGCAAAGAGGGTATCATCAGATGAGAATCCGGCAGATCCCCTCACGAAGGGACTGACTCGGATTAAGCATCTCCAACATGCTCGGAGCATAGGGCTGAAGGATGATATTAGATTTAGTAGTTAGATAACCTCGAAATTTGTAAAGTGTAATTGACATTTGATGATGAATAAAAGTGTTTTATTTATGAGTAAAGTGTTGCTATCTCTTGTCGATCGTTTACTATATTTCTTTTGCATGTTTTGACTTCCAGAATAATTTTGTTTGGTATAACATATTATTCAAACCTCCACAGTTGGTCATATGTCGGAAGTAGGTATGAATCAAGACTGTCATGTTTGGTTGTAGAGGTCTGGGACAAGGCTACAACAATCATGAGTGCTCATAAGTTCTGAGCATTGGACTCAACCCACGCTCACTGGAATCACTTCATGGAATTCTATCTCGAGTGATCGTGAGACGGTAATATCATATAAATCTTTAAACCTAGAGATATGATTTGTTACTTACAAGTTGGTTATGCATTGATTGTACAAAAAACGCATTGGTAACTCGATGTTATAAAATCGCGCTCTTGTGTGTAATTCAATGAGTAGTAGAACAAACATATGAGTCGAAGTTTATCTGTTCCTTCTTGGATTAGAAGCTGATATCTGGGCCCCTCGATGATTTTGTTTTGACCTATGTACCGGGCCCGGTCAGAACTAAATTGATGTGTTCAATGAAGTTCTTTGTCAAACAAATCGGAAATCGGGAAACAAATTGTTGGACAATAAGTAAGACATTGTTCCATGTATTTGTCCGACTGATATCTAGAACAGAGGATTATATGATCACTTATCTTAAATGGCGTACCATCATTTTTCTCAGTTTCGAGAAACCTTGAAAAGAGCTACGATTGCCGATCGGTTCCTGAAGTCATACTTGCAGTAATAGTTATTAGACTTATCCAAGTGGGAGACTGTTGGATAAGGTGTCTAAGTCCATAACTATTTCTGGTATGTACTTGACCCGACCCGGCATGGTCCATTTGGGTTGCATGGCACCATGCAATTGGATAGACTAAATGAGAGAAATAACACTTGGAGATTATTAATATATTATAAGTTCTAATATATTAATAATATTATTTGATTAGTTTGATCAAGAATTAATTTAGAATTAATTAAGTGATCAAAAGATGACTAATTAAATATATGGGTTGATTATGTAAATCATCCATATCTTGTATAGTGGGCTAAAAGGCTCCATGGACTATCAAGTTGGGTTCCACCCATAGGATGCTCCATGGATGATCCATGGGAGTTACAAACCCATGGGTCATGGAAATGAAGAGTCATGACACATTAGGGTTTAACCCTAGATGTGTCAACACTATATAAGTAACATGTTCTCCTCCCAAAATCGGCTACACTAAGAAATAAGAGGGCTTGGCCGATTTTTGAAGAGTGTGTGTTCTCTCATAAGTTCTTCCAAGAGCATTTGGTGTTGTGTGAAGCATTTGAGGCATCACACTTGGGGTGCTAGGCTCACAAGGTTTCAAGGAACACAAACAACAACAAGGTAAGTTATTCTATCTATACTTTATGTTAAAATTGTTCCCCATGTATGCTAGATAGGAATATAACCTTGGAATTCAACTTTGCATGACAATTAGACAAACATAGATCCAAGGTTATTAGGGTTGCATGTACACTTAGGAAGTGTTAGAATGCTCAAAACCCATCACTTGTAACATACCAAAATCAGAGTAAATTTTTATTTTTCAAAAACAACCCAATAACCACAATTGTTTACAAAACCATTGTTTCAAAGTGTTAATCAATAATCAGAGTATACTAAAATCCAAATAACAAAAATCTGAAGGATGTGCACGATCACGCCTTCCCTTTGTGTTGGGTCAAAAATATGGTTTATACTTTGCTTTTCTAGGAAATTGATTTGTTATGTAATATTGTATATGAGTTTTGTAACGACCCAAAATTTAAGACCAAAAAATTTCTTTTAATAAAACATTACTTTAAGCAAAGTCATCATTCCAAAACATAATCAGAGTATTAACTTTCAAAACACATGTTCATTATCAGAGTAAACATTCCCAGACTGTCTAATCTATGGTGTGTGCCATGCGATCACCCCGAGCTCTTCCCTCCGTTACCGGAAGTACCTGAAACCAAAACTAAAAACCGTAAGCACGAAGCTTAGTGAGTTCCCCACCCTACCACATACCATGCATAATCACATACTGCACATACTGGGCCACGCCCGCTATCTTGGGCCTCACCCCCTACCTCGGGCCTCGCCCGCTACAACGGCCCCGCCGCTCCAGGCCCCGCCTGGCTTCGAGCCCCGCTCGGATACAGATCTGTTTCACTTAGGCCTCGTCTGTCACAGGGCCTCGCCCGCCAACGAGTAATAACACATAAACATATCACAACACATAAACTAAACACATACAACTGGTTCTGTCCTAAGGCCTCGCCTATCCTGGGCCTCGCCCTTGTCCTGCTACTGATGAGCCATGGAACCCCGTCCACACTCTGCTATTGGTGAGATACAGGACCTCGCCCACACTCACCTCCCTACCAGGAACATACATGTATCACACAGACAACAAGTATAAACTATCGTATAAACAACTCCTTGGGCACCCGCCCGCTATTAATGGACCTCATCCTGAATACCATACCAGCATACTGTGCCTAGGGCTAACCCCGGGTCTTCTACTCATAACTACATGGGCCGACATTGTGGCCTTACACCCATTCACACAAAGGGAAACTCACCTGCACTGGATGAACTTGTTGACGATATCACTAGCTGCTGCCCTGCAACTCACTAAACTCCTGCTCCCCTTGCTCTACGAACTACCAATATCAATGCAACACTGAGTCTAACTGACCCCCGAAAGACAACCAAGTCAACCCTGGTCCAAGTCAAAGTCCTGGTCAAGGTCAACCTTCCAAGTCAACCCTACTCGCCGAGTCACCCTACTGACTCGCCGAGTCCATATATTCAGAATCCTTCCCTTCGCGCCTCGACTCGCCGAGTCAGTCCATGACTCACCGAGTCTACCGATTTCTGAGTCCTGACCTGTCTAACTCACCGAGTCTCCACTCGACTCACTGATTTGAGTCTCAACTCGAAGCGTTTGGGGTTTCGCAACCTGACTCGCCGAGTCCAATAACAGACTCACCGAGTACAAGGCAATCTTCATTCGACTCGATGAGCTGTTCATCCCACTCGTCGAGTTGCTCTTAATCTTCATGCTACTCGTCGAGTCCACTCAAAGGACTCGCCGAGTCCATTCAAATCCCCTTACATGCAGAGGAATTTTGAGTCATGCATGGACTCCAAACTGTAGATCTACCCTTCCCAATCCTATTCTTTACATAAATTTGCAAACTTTACGTGTAGAGAAGGAGATCTAGGCAAAATACACCATAAACTAGGGTTTAAGGCAAAGAGGCTCCATAAACAACTCAAGGGATGATACTTTATGCTTCTCAAGACCATAAAATGCTTAGATCTGAAGTAGCAACTTCAGATCCGGCTTCTAACTCAAATGAATGACATTATGGCTAAAAAGCCCCAACAACCACACATAGATCTAGGTGCAAAAAGGGTCCAAGAACTAGTTTATTACCTCTAAATGCTCAGAAATGAACTCACAATCCCGGATCTATAGTCCTTTCTTTCTCCTCCAAGTTCCTTCTTCCTTCTCCAAGCTTTAATGCACCCTTCAAGGGAACAAATGGCTCAAATAGAGGATGTGGCGGCTAGGGTTTGATGTTCTGGGTGAAAGAGGCAGTAAAGGAACCATAGGGGAGGGAATGAGGCATTTAAATAAAATCCAAGTCCCAATTTTAAGGTTTTCCTCGCACAGACCAGACTCACCGAGTCCCCCTTGGCCGACTCGCCGAGTCGGTCACTTACTCCTCGACCCGGATCCCGCTCGGACTCGCTGAGTTCATCCTTGGACTCGCCGAGTCACCCTTTAAAATTAGGGTTTTCTTTCCTTTCTTGGCCTTCCAAACTTTGGGTGTTACAACTCTCCCCCACTTAAACTAAACTTCATCCTCGAAGTTTGCTAAGATCCACTGCCTGCGATCTGCTTCCAATACCTCACCAATTATTCTAACACCAGCTGCCTACCTTCACTGGCCTTCCGCTCAGTCAATCCGACTAGCATCAATCCTTACGGATAATAATCTCGGGTCTATCCTGACCCTGAACATTATGGAAACACAACTTACTCAACCGACAATCTTTCTGGTAATCTCTAATTACTGCACTGACCCCATAGGGGTCCATCCCTTCTTTCCTTGAGCGATTTCCTTGCCTTCCCAAGGCAACGCTCCATAACCGCTATCTCCTCTGCCACTGTGAAGACCCTGTCTCCACCAAATCTATACTCCCGCTACTCCCAGTACGGGTCATCATCGCCAGTATCCACTGGGCATTCCTTCTACCATCATTTGGTGTCAAGCACCCCACGATCAACTAACTGAATTCCACCATACGTTGCATTGTAACACCCAAAGTTTGGAAAGCCAAGAAAAGAAAGAAAATCCCAATTTTAAGGGGAGACTCGGTGAGTCCAAGGAGGGACTCGGCGAGTCCAAGCAGGATCCGGGTCGAGGTGTAAGCGACCGACTCGGCGAGTCGGCCAAGGTGACTCGGCGAGTCTGGTCTGAGCAAGGAAAACCCTAAATCCGGGACTTGGAGCTTATTTAAACATCCCATTCTCTCCCCTAGGGTTCCTTTACTACCTCTCTAGCACAGAACACTAAACCCTAGCCTCCATAATCATTTTGGAGCAAGATCTACCCTTGGTGAAGCTTTTTGGAGGTTGAGAGAGAAGATAGTCATTGTGGAGCAAGAAGGGGGCCTGGGATCCAGAGTTGGTGGAACATTTCTGAGCATTTAAAGGTAATAAATCGTTACTTTCCCTCTTTTGTTTAATAGATCAACCTTGGCTATGAGATTTGGAGCTTTTATGCCATGCTTAAGAACTATTTCGAGTTAGAAGCCCAGATCTGAAGTTGCTACTTCAGATCTGAGTGTATCTTGGCCTAGAAAGTCATAAAGCATCTGTTCTTGGGTTGATAGTGAAGCCTCTTTGTCTTAAACCCTAGTTTGGATTGTTTTAAGCCTAGATCTCTTTATCTACATGTAAAGTTTGCCACTTTACGTGAGGGATAGGCCTTAGAAGTATGGATCTATGAGTTGGAAGCCCTGTTTGGCTCGAAAAGCCACTGCATGGATTAAGGACTGAATAGACTCGGCGAGTCCTTTAAGTGGACTCGGCGAGTAGTATGAAGATGGAGGCGAACTCAACGAGTTGGGTGAACAACTCGGCGAGACTGTCGAAGATTGCCTTGGACTCGGCGAGTCAAGTTGCGAAACCCCAAACCCTTTGAATCAAGGCTCATTTTAGTGAGTTGAGTGGGGACTCAGTGAGTTGGACAGGATAAAACTCGGAAATCAGTGAACTCGGCGAGTCAGAAGGCTGATTCGGCGAGTAGGGTCAACATGGAAGGTTGACTCTGGCCAGGACTTTGACTTTGATCGGAGTGGATTTAGTTGACTTTTAGAGGTCTGTCAGGCTAAGTGTCGCTTTGTTATTGGTAGCTCGGAGAGTTAGAGGAGCAGTGTTTCAGATGGTGGTTGGTTAGCAGTCTGAGGGTTACCAGCAGAATTCAGCAGTTCAGGTGAGTTTCCTTCCAGTAGGAACGGGTCTAAGGCCACAATGCCGACGCGTTCAGTTAGCAGTAGTTTCTGGACTTCGGTCCGATGCAGTAGTTAGTATGTTTGATGCCTTCGTGGCTCAAATAGGATTTATGTGCTATGTGTTATGTGTTATGTGTTCCAGGCTACGGCTCGATGCAGTATGCAGTATATGTGTTCATGCTAGTTGATATGTTATGCCATGCTATGTTCAGTCAGTTTCCGAATTTTGGTCCGGTGCAGGGGCAAGGCTCCAGTTAGTCCGGATTTCGGTCCGATGCAGGGGCAAGGTCCCAGTCAGTTTCCGGACTTCGGTCCGATGCAGGGGGCAAGGCCCCAGTTAGTCCGAACTTCGGTCCGATGCAGGGGACAAGGTCCCAGTCAGTTTCCGGACTTCGGTCCGATGCAGGGGGTAAGGCCCCAGTTAGTTCGGACCTCGGTCCGATGCAGTGGGAAGGCCCAGTATGTGCTTTATATGTTATTGTATGGTATGTGGTAGTTTGGGGGAGCTCACTAAGCTTCGTGCTTACAGTTTCAGTTTTTGGTTTCAGATACTCAGCTTTCAAAAGAGGAGTTCGGAAAGATTGCAGTGCACACACCATAGTCAGCTAGCCTGTGATGTTTTACTCTGATAATAAGTTTGTATTTTGAATTAATGCTACGAAATTATGTTATGATTTATGATACGGTTTTTATGAATATAGTTGTAGTAATGTTTTAAAAAGAAAATTTTAGTTGTGATTTTTGGGATGTTACAAGTTGGTATCAGAGCCTTGGTTTGAGGGATTCGGATACACTTCGAGTGTGTCTGAACTCAAACTAAGGAAATGGTAAAAGGTTTTCAAAAGAAAGACATTTTCGAAAGAAATTTTTGAGGAAAGCAAGAGTTTTTGAAAAAGCGAAAAGAAATTTTAGAAAGAAAAGAACTTTAGAAAGAGAAAAGGGTGTGGTGCATGCAATCAGCCAAGCTCAAGTAAGTACTCCCAAATTACCCATGCAAGTTTATGTGATGATTTTTAGTTTCAGTTTCAGTTCCAGTTTCAGTTTCAGTAGAACAACATGCTAGTATAGGACTAAGGATCTAGGAGGATGCCTTATGTGCCTGCTATATGTGCTTCAGCTTTACAAGATTTGCATGCTAGTATTGAGTAGACAATAGTAGGATAGCCTGTTAGGGTTATGCTTGATAGTATGAGCTTAGCATTGTATGCTAAGATCGTTTCTCGTTATGAGAATAGATTTGCTTGAGTAGTTCCTGTGTCCGAATGTTGCTTGCTTCGTGCTTTGTAGAACTCTTGGTGATGGGATTTAGGCGTTAGGTGAATACATCACGTCACATGTGATCAGGGTTGAATAATCTCAGAGTGTTGGATTTGGCCTTATTGCACAGCTCTCGTTTGAGTCTAACCATTGTAGGGATGAGTCTTTTACTCGAAGGATTATCCGAACCTCATCACATGTGATGGTATTCAAGTGATGGCTAATTAGTATTACAAGGAGGCCTTCAGCAGCTGAGGACTGGTTTGAGTGGAGTCAGAGATTTCCCTAGGGCAAGCCTAGGATAAGAGTAGCAGAGATCAGTAGCAATATAGTGACTTGGTGGAGTTGAGGTAACTCTTGAGGAAAGTACGGATAGATGTGGAAGGTAGTATGGGCCCGTACTACTGAAAGCAGAGGATCCGTACTCGATTTAAGAGGAGCCGAGACAAAACCAGGGAACTAGTAGAGTGTGTGAGAGATCCCTCAGTAGCGGTGTGTATATTGATCAGTAGTGTGTTATATTTTTTTTCAGCATGGTGACTTTGCGCGAGATACCAGTTAGCAGTTTAGGCACCAGGGAGGGATCTGGCTCGGGCTCTGGAGCCGGGCAGCTTGATGACCAGATGAAGAATTTCATTTTCGCAGAGATTATGCGTAACATTATCGATCAGACTCCAGTGATTTTCGGTTCAGTTAAAGAGGCCATTATGGAACTTATGGACAGTCATCTTGAGGCCTTTAGGGCCGGGGTGGTTTCAGGGCAGATTGGGGCTCGTCTAGAGCCCGATTCTTACGAGGTTCAGAGAGATCCCATTTCTAGCTTTTTCCATCAAAGGACAAGAGTGAGTCAGTCACCCTGTCTTCAAGAGAGGCCTCTGCATGATTGGATAGTTGAGGAGGTTTCGCGAGCCTTTCGCGAGGGGTTGCCCGGCATGGTCGCGAGGATTATTGATAGGTTGAATACGAAGCTTCATGATCAGATAGCAGTTGTTCAGATGATGGATGGGGTCGATAGGGTAGCTTAGGAGCGAGAGCCGGGCAGGGAGTCGGAAAGGAAGAGGAAAAAAAATGGGACACAGGTAGCCACAGGTTCAGGCAAGAGGCCCAAAGGGTCGGATTGGAGATCGAGGTACCATCAGAGCCACAATCGATGCGGGAAGTGTGGTAGGTCGCACTTCGGTGCGTGCAGGAGTGGTAGTGGAGGTGATTTGGGCTGCTTCAGATGCGGCCGAATGGGTCATTTCAGCAGGGACTGTACTACTACCATCGCCCAGGGACTTGACCCAATATGTTTCCATTGCGGTCAGAGAGGCCACAAGAAGGCCCACTGTCCAGGTGTGTATGCATCAGACTAGGTGATAGCTCCTGTGTCTATGTCTTCGAGTACCACCAGCGGTTGCTGGGGCCGGGCAAGGGCGCCCACAACTCGAAGCAGATTGTACCGGTTGATTGCAGCTAGGGTTCGAGCAGCACCGGGTGTTAGAGGTATGTATCTTTTGCCTTCCTGTCAATTATTATTCATGATATTATTGTTATGTTGCTGCAGCGATATTCATAAGCGTATGTATTGGGGTATCATATTACTTGTTTGCGACCGAGCTATATGCCATTGCATACCTTGGATGTTAGAATGATAGTTGGGGGTCGCCCCCTCTAGAACAGGATACTCCGGATATAGTAACTGCGGCATGTATGTGTAATATTCAGAAGCGTCTCGCTATTTTCGGAAGGTGCCATTCGAGTACTGATCGGTTATATCCTCGATAGTGACAATCTAGAGCTTCTAGCGGAGCAGCTAGCGGTCAGTAAGGAAGTAAGTTGGAGATATTCACCCTAAACGCAGGTTCTCAGGGTGCAGTCACTAAAGCAAGTACAATAAAGGACTGAAGGGTGCTCGGTTAGATAGCAAGAGTGGTTCGGACCTGGTAAAGGTCAAATGGAGTGTCGACAAAGATAAATGTTGGCGGGCAGCAGATCACTCTTCGTGGAAGGAAGGTTGGGGAATCCTTTTGACCAGTGAGCAGTAAGGAGTTAGCCGGATCCAAGTAGGAGAGAACCCTCCGAGTATGCGAGGGCATAGCAATGGGTGGATCAAGGAGTTCAGAATTGGAAGTTTGAGGAACTTCCCAACAGTTAGTTCATGTAATCGATATGGTTAGTAGCTGATTAGGAATCCAGGTTGGAGGACCACCGATAGGACTCTAGTGAGTCGGAAGAAGGATCTTGAGAAAGGTTAGCAAGAGATGTTCCCGTGTTAGTAGTCAGTGGTAGAGACAGCATGTAGGGTTGTGTGGATTCAGGAGTTGGAAGTTTGGAAACTTCCCAATGTTAGTTTCATGTTCTGGATTAGTAGACGGTTGGTGTGGGGACCGAGTCGAAGAATTCCTCGACGGAACGCTAATTTCATCAAGGATATAAGATGTCGAGGTAAATGTAGCATCCAATTATTGAGGACTGATGTTGAGAAGTCAGGATGAGGAATTGCTAGCAGAACTAGGGATAGTCAGGAAGTCCTCGGAATAGTGATTGGTAAGTAGTAAGATAGTAGTAGTAGTGTTGTAAGTCTGCGGGGGTAGCCGTAGTATTCACTAGCATCCAGATAGTAGTAGTAGTGTTGTAAGTCTGCGGGGGTAGCCGTAGCATTCACTAGCAGCCAGATAGTAGTAGTAGTGTTGTAAGTCTGCGGGGGTAGCCGTAGCATTCACTAGCAGTCAGATAGTAGTAGAGTGATGTAAGCCTGTGGAGGTAGACGTAGCGTTCACTAGCAGCCAGACAGTATTAGGGAGTTGTAGGTCTACGGGTGTAGCTGTAGCATTCTCCAGATTAGTAGTCAGCATGAGCGCATTATCTAGACGCAAGAGGGGGGGGGGGGGAGAGTGGAAAGCAGTAGTACCCACCAATTTGTGTGCAGCAGCGAGCATATAGAAATCCACAGGTTGGATTTTGAATTTTCCAGAGTTTAGTCATGGTTGAGCCACCAATGCGACAGATGGATCGTCAACACAATCATGAGATTAGGGAAGCAGTGAACCATTGGGATTCATGTATGTTAAGGGCTACCATTAGCCTGGGAGCCATCATTATAGTCTTGGATTTGTTGACGTTTGGACCCGGTCGGTTGGATCCGGAGGTCGTTAGGATCACAGTAACAGGATGACTAGTGGAAACTAGTTCCAAAGAAAGGTTTCGTTCGGGCAGTTCAGTGTTGCAGACAGTCCAGTGTTTCAGGCAGTTCAGTGTTCCAGGCAGTTCAGTGTTTCAGATAGTTGCAGTATTTTTGGGCAGTATTAATTGTAACGCCTTTGTTTCTGGGCCTGTCATTAATGTTGATAGAATAGTCTAGGTTAACCTTGGTAACCCGTTTTGAAATAATAGAAGTGTATTATTTGAGTATTATGTGTTTTGTGCTTAAGTGCTTAATTATGTGGTTTGATTAATTAAGAATAAAAATAAGCGTCAAAATTTAAGTATGAAATAAACTTGATATCTTTAGATAATTTTGTTGTAGTTGAAACAAGGTTTCCGAGGATGTAAAGAATGCCGAAATTCGAGTTATAACAAAGAAGTTATGACCTGTTGAAGTTTTGCGACAGAACGGGCGACGCTGAATGACGTAAAAAGTGCAATTTACGTTAGAGCGATATTTAGCCTTAGTGATCTAAATGAGATTCGAAGATCTCGTTTTTAGTATCAAAGCGATAAAAAGTTAGGCGAGAACGGACGTCAAACGAAGAAGTTATGAGTTTATAACAAAATTTTCTGTCCCGGCCTATTAAAAATAAATAATAAAAATAAAATCAAAATTAGCTGACGGAGTCTAAACGAAAGTTGTAGAGCGTAGTCTCACCTTCGCGTGGACATAAAGAACGTCGAAAACGGAGTTCGTTATGAGGAAGATATGAATTTTCGAAATTTATTAAATAATTAATAATTAAATTTAATTATTAAGTCTCGGTATTATCCGGAGGCGAGTCACCGGACTCATTCGAGGTACGCCCCGCGTACAACGAAGAGTGTCGACACTTCAGATGACGCATGCAGTGACGATTTCGGACGCATGTACGCCCTGCGTACCCTTGTACGCCCCGCGTAAATGAGGCTCCCAGCCTCCTATAAATAGGATGCGAGGGCAGCCGACTCCTTTGCTATTTCTCTCTCTTCTCTCTCCCGTTTTACCTCGATTTGCGTGCCAGAAGTACCCCGAAGCCCCGGTAATATCCCCGAGTCCCGAAGCAAGTCCCGAGATCCCGAAGATCTCGAGAAGTGCAGTTTCCGAGCCGAGGCTCTGCCCGCGAGAAATTCGACTTTTGTAGAGATCTTCCAGATCTGGTGAGGATTACTACTTCTGCAAGCCGTAGTGCTGTCCGATCATCTTCTGATCAAGTGAGTGTGTAGTTAATTTCTTCTAACGCATAAGTATGAAGTATTTTATACGAAATACATGTTATGTGTATAATTTTGTTGTTATGTGCGTGAGTGTATTCACTCTCTTTAATCTCATAGATTTGATTTGTTTTCTATGAAATACGTGTTATGTGGGTATGCCCCATCTATTATGTGAAATATGTATTGGATGAAAATGCTATATAGGTTTTAAAGTATGTATAAAAATATATATTTTTATCTACAAATATGTTGGGTAGAACATGGGTAGATAGTTGGTGTGTAATAAACAGATGAGAGGCCTCGATGTAGTTTTTGTTGACCTAGTTATTCAGCGGAGTATGGATAACGACCACAGACTCCTTCTAGACAGTCTCGTGGAACGCTAGTAGGTTCATAACCTGTAGGTGTTGTGAACGATGTGTTCATCGGTGTACTCTATCCCCCTCATGGTTGCCTTAGGATATCTATTGTTGAGGAAACCCCTTAGGAGTAATGTCCGTCCCGATGAAAATCCTAGATTAGGTCCCTTGAGATAGATGTTGTTTTAGGGACGTAAAGTGAGGATAACGGGAATGGGTAATCGGGATAGTGATTGGTTGGTGAAATTAAATATAGTTTATTTATTGTGGGTTGAAAACCCTATATGCTCACCAGGCTCCCAAGCCTGACCCACTCAGTTTTATTTGTATTATAGGAAGTGGTGCAAGGGCGTAAGATGGATGAACCATCAAGATTGTTTTGTTTACAAGTCTGTATATGTATATATTTGTTGAATGACTTGTAATGTTATCGTTTATGCTTATTGGTCTGTATCGAAACATGACACCCCGAGTTTTGATTATATAATGAAAAATACATTTCTTTTATGAAATTCTTTGGTAAACATTGTTTTAATGCTTTGTTTTTGGGAACAAATTCCGCAATCCTTTCAAATCAAAAGGATTTACTCTGAAATTATTTTAAAAGCATAAATGAAAATTGGTCTTTTCTGGCCGAGATTTTAGGGATGTCACGTTAATTTTGTGTTGGACTGCAAGTTTAGCCTTATTAGTTGGACCTGGGTGGTCTCAGTTCATCCGGAAGCCAAATTTGGAATAGCAGAATTTTCAGTCAGTAGCAGTGTGAGTATGTAGCGTATGATAGGATTCAGTCAGTTGTTCGTGGGGTGTGCGACACCAAATGGTAGTAGAAAGAATGCCCAGTGGATACTGGCGACGATGACCCGTACTGGGAGTAGCGGGAGTAATATATTTGGTGGAGACAGGGTCTTCACAGTGACGGAAGATGTAGGTAGTTATGGAGCATCGCCTTGGGAAGGCAAGGGAATCGTGCAAGGAAAGAAGGGGTGAACCCCTACGGGGTCAGTGTAGTATTTGGAGAGTATCAGAAAGATTGTCGGTTGAGTGTGTTGCGTTTCCAGAATGTTCATGGTCAGGATGGACCCGAGATTATTATCGGTAAGGATTGACATTAGTCTGAATGTTTGAGCGGAAGGCCAACGAAGGTAGGCAGCTGGTGTTAGAATGAGCGGTGGGGCATTGGAGGCAGATCACAGTCGGTGGATCGTAGCAAACTTCGAGGACGTAGTTTAGTTTAAGTGGGGGAGAGTTGTAACAACCAAAGTTTGGAAAGCCAAGAAAAGAAAGAAAACCCCAATTTTAAGGGGAGACTCGGCGAGTCCAAGGAGGGACTCGGCGAGTCCGAGCGGGATCCGGGTCGAGGTGTAAGCGCCCGACTCGGCGAGTCGGCCAAGGTGACTCGACGAGTCTGGTCTGAGCAAGGAAAACCCTAAATTCGGGACTTGGAGCTTATTTAAACGTCTTATTCTCTCCCTTAGGGTTCCTTTACTGCCTCTTTAGCACATAACACTAAACCCTCGCCGCCATAATCGTTTTGGAGCAAGATCTACCCTTGGTGAAGCTTTTTGGAGGTTGAGAGAGAAGATAGTCATTGTGGAGCAAGAAGGGGGCCTTGGATCCAGAGTTGGTGGAACATTTCTGAGCATTTAAAGGTAATAAATCGTTACTTTCCCTCTTTTGTTTAATAGATCAACCTTGGCTATGAGATTTGGAGCTTTTATGCCATGCTTAAGAACTATTTCGAGTTAGAAGCCAAGATCTGAAGTTGCTACTTCAGATATGAGTGTATCTTGTCCTAGAAAGTCATAAAGCATCTGTTCTTGGGTTGATAGTGAAGCCTCTTTGTCTTAAACCCTAGTTTGGATTGTTTTAAGCCTAGATCTCTTTATCTACACATAAAGGTTGCCACTTTATGTGAGGGATAGGCCTTAGAAGTATGGATCTATAAGTTGGAAGCCCTGTTTGGCTCGAAAATCCACTGCATGGATTAAGGACTGAATAGACTCGGAGAGTCCTTTGAGTGCACTCGGCGAGTAGTATGAAGATGGAGGCGAACTCGACAAGTTGGGTGAACAACTCGGCGAGTCTGTCGAAGATTGCCTTGGACTCGGCGAGTCTGTTCTTGGACTCGGCAAGTCAAGTTGCGAAACCCCAAACCCTTTGAAACAAGGCTCATTTTAGTGAGTTGAGTGGGGACTCAGTGAGTTGGACAGGATAAAATTCGGAAATCAGTGAACTCGGCGAGTCAGAAGGCTGATTCGGCGAGTAGGGTCAACATGGAAGGTTGACTTTGGCCAGGACTTTGACTTTGATCGGAGTGGATTTAGTTGACTTTTAGAGGTCTGTCAGGCTAAGTGTCGCTTTGTTATTGGTAGCTCGGAGAGTTAGAGGAGCAGTGTTTCAGACGGTGGTTGGTTAGCAGTCTGAGGGTTACCAGCAGAATTCAGCAGTTCAGGTGAGTTTCCTTCCAGTAGGAACGGGTCTAAGGCCACAATGCCGATGCGTTCAGTTAGCAGTAGTTTCTGGACTTCGGTCCGATGCAGTAGTTAGTATGTTTGATGCCTTCGTGGCTCAAACAGGATTTATGTGCTATGTGTTATGTGTTATGTGTTCCGGGCTACGTCCCGATGCAGTATGCAGTATACGTGTTCATGCTAGTTGATATGTTATGCCATGCTATGTTCATTTAGTTTTTGGATTTCGGTCCGATGCAGGGGGCAAGGCCCCAGTTAGTCCGGATTTCGGTCCGATGCAGGGGACAAGGTCCCAGTTAGTTTCCGGACTTCGGTCTGATGCAGGGGGCAAGGCCCCAGTTAGTCCGGACCTCGGTCCGATGCAGTGGGCAAGGCCCAGTATGTGCTTTATATGTTATTGTATGGTATGTGGTAGTTTGGGGGAGCTCAGTAAGCTTCATGCTTACAGTTTCAGTTTTCAGTTTCAGGTACTCAGCTTTCAAAAGAGGAGCTCGGAAAGATTGCAGTGCACACACTATGGTCAGCTAGCCTGGGATGTTTTACTCTGATAATAAGTTTGTATTTCGAATTAATGCTACAAAATTATGTTATGATTTATGATACGTTTTTTTTATGAATATAGTTTTAGCAATGTTTTAAAAAGAAAACTTTAGTCGTGATTTTTGGGATGTTACATGCATACTCGCACTGCTACTGACTGGAAATTCTGCTATTCCTTATCTGTCTTCTAGATGAACTGATACCACCCTGGTCCCTACCAACCTATCAATATCTGGATTATCGGCTCCCACCGCTCGCTGACCCAACAGAACTACTAGTCGCTCCCAACGACTTTCGAAGAAACTTCAACCACCTATACTGCTCGGTCTATTCTACCATGCTGGCACTACAATTTCCTAGGATCCCCGATACCCTATCTTGACTCTAAGATCCCTACCAGGTCCAACCTGTGCTGTTAAAACTCACGGGCCTCGCCCACGGGTCTCACCTGCCCCTATCCTTCTAGTCCCACTTGTCTAACCACTCTCGCACGGGCCTCGCCCATGGGTCTCACCCAACCATACTACTGAGCAACCCTGCTCTCAGGTCTCACCTATACTGCTATTCTCATACGGGCCTCGCCCCGACTCTGCCAACGAAGCTACTACGGAATGCTACGGCTTACCCGCAATCTTACATCACCCTCTATCGTCGTATGCTAGTGAATGCCACGGCTGCCCCGTAGTCTGACAACACTTCCCACCACTGAATGCTAGTGAATGCTACAGCTGCCCCGTAGTCTGACAACACTTCCCACCACTGACTGCTAGCGACGAAAGTTGAGGCTCTCCTACCGCTCTTCCATGCTCTACATGCTGTCTCTGCCACAATCTACTAACACGAAAGCATCTCATGCTATCTGACCTCAAGATCTTCGTTCCGACTCACACGAGTCTTACAAGCGATCCTTCAACCTGAATTCCCAACCACATACTAATCATCACCAATACACGCACTGGCCGAGGGTGCGTTTCTCAAACTCCTAACCCTGAACTCCTCAATCATCAAACGCTGAACTACCTCTTTTCCTTCTTAGAAGTCGCGTACTCGCTCTGGATTTGCGTGATCTTACCCTTGTACACTCGGAGGATTCTCCCCCACTTCGATCCTGCTTACACCTTGCTGCTCAATGAATATAAATCCCAATCCTTGCTACCATTCCATAATCAATCTGCTGAGGAATCCCAAGCTTACCATAGCTAGGGATCTAACCAATCCATTTCTAAAACTTATACGGCTCTGAACTAGCGAGACATACCGAGTCCCTCCAAGGCATGCTACAGTTACTGCACCCTAAGTAACCTTCTTTGATAGAACCCATCCCTTAACTACTAACCAAATATCCAGGGTATACAGATGGCATATAACTCGATCACAAACAAACCGCTCAAAAATAAAATACTCATACTGATAATGATGCAGAACCATAACAATATAATCATGCACAAATAAAAGAACTGAAAACGGAAGTCGCATAACTGCAACGTCCAATACTTCTCGCGTCTCCAAGGTAGCCATCTGAAAAGCCCTGCCTCCTACCGTAGGTGCCTCTGCACGACCCTGACGGCCGTCTGTGATCCTCAAGGTTGTAGGGGCAGGTGCCAACACCCGTCCTGCTGAAAAAAACTAGGGCACTGAGCCTTCTTGTGGCCCCGCTGATTGCAGTGAAAACATATCAAGTCTGATCCCTGAGTGGTGGTAACAGTACAATCCCTGCTAAAATGACCAGTCCAAGCGCACTTGAAGCAGCCAGACTCACCACCGCTACCACTCCTACACGCGCCCCCATGCACCCGGCCACACTTCCAGCACCGGCTGCGGTCCTGGTAATCCCTCGATCTCGAATCCGATCCCTTGGGACTTTTGCCCGAACTCGCGGCTACCTGAACCTCATCTGGCTTCCTCTTCCGGATCTGCTCCAAATCAATTTCCCTCTCCCTGGCCCGAGAAATCATATCTTCTAGCATCTTACAACCGGACCTGCTCACGAACTCCCTGAGGTCAGCCCTCAACATCTCGTGATATCGGGCCTTCTTCATCTCCTCATCCGCGACATACTGCGGTACGAGAAGAGCCCTCTCCCTGAACTTGGAGGTGATCTCTGCCACAGTCTCAGTGTTCTGCGTCAAATCCTGAAACTCCCGGGCCAACTGCTGCACCTCAATAATTGGCGAAAACTCCACCCTGAACCTAGCTGAGAAATCACTCCAAGTCATCACGTCCAACGCGGCATCATAACCCAAGGCATGACGAATCTCTTCCCACCAATCCCTCGCTCTGTCCTTCAGAAGATAGGAAGTGAGTCTGACCTTGTCCTCCTTAGGACACCGGCTCGTATGGAACGCATTGGCAACATCAGCCAACCATCTGCTGCTAGCGATGGGGTCCCTAGCCCCATGATAATCTAGTGCCCCGTAAGCCCTGAACTCCCGAAATGTCAAGGTACGCGCTCCCATCAATGCCATTATCTCAGTATGGAAGGCTCCCAGCCTCTCATCCAAAATCTCCAATATACCCTCCTTGACCATGCCAAAGATCACAGGAGTCTGAGCTAGAATACTGCGCGTAACCTCACCTAATATCAGCTCTCTCATCCACTCGCTCGGCCCCTGAACCAGAGCCCGATCCCTCTCCGATGCCTGATCCGCCCGCTGGTCTCTCTCGTAACGTCACCATACTGAAACATATAACATAACCACTATCAGAATACTCCTCACTGCTGCGAGACCAAACATACTCACTACCAGGTTCCCGGTCTTGTCTTGGACTTTCCCGAATCGAGTACGGATCCTCTGCTTTCATTAGTAGGGGCCTATACTACCTTCCACATCTATCCGTACTTTCCTCAAGAGCTGCTTCGACTCCACCAGGTCCCTTTTCGGCTACTACTGCTCCCAGCACTACCTCATCCTAGGCTTACCCTAGGGAAACCTCTGACTCAACTCAAACCAGTCCTCAGTTGCTGAAGGTCTCCTTGTGATGCCAATTATCCATCACCTGGATACCATCACATGTGACGAGGCTCAAATAATCCTTCAAGTAAAAGACTCGTTCCTACAACGGTTGGACTCAAACAAGAGCTGCAAAATAGGACCAAATCCAACACTCTGATATTATTCAACCCTGATCACATGTGACGTGTCGTATCCACCTAATGGCTAACTCCCATCACTCAGAATCCCACAATACACAAAGCAAGCAACATTCAGACAAAGGGAAACTCTAACCATAACATACTCAAGCAATCATATCCACATAGCAAGAATCTGAACTAGCATGCAACACCAACTCATAAACTCAGGCATAACCTAAACAGGCTATCCTACTACTATTCATTCAGCACTGTCATGCAGATCAAAAGCACATATAATAGGCGGATAACGCATCATCCCTAGCTCCTTAGTCCTAATCTAGCATGCTGTTCTATTAACTGATAATCAAAACATAGACTTGTATGGGTATTTTGGGGTACTTACTTGAGCTTGGTTGATTGCATGCACCACACCTCTTTTCTCTTTTCAAAGTTCCTTTCTTTCTGAATTCTTTTTTCTTTTCTAAAACAGTTTTCTTTCTCAAAACTCTCTCTTTACAAAACTGTTTTTTCATTTTGAAAACTTTTATACCAATTCCTCAGTTTGAGTTCAGACACACCCGAGAGCATGTCTGAAGCCCTCAAACCAAGGCTCTGATACCAACTTGCAACAACCCAAAATTTAAGACCAAAAAATTTCTTTTAATAAAACATTACTTTAAGCAAAGTCATCATTCCAAAACATAATCAGAGTATTAACTTTCAAAACACATGTTCATTATCAGAGTAAACATTCCCAGGCTGTCTAATCTATGGTGTGTGCCATGCGATCACCCCGAGCTCTTCCCTCCGCTACTGGAAGTACCTGAAACCAAAACTGAAAACCGTAAGCACGAAGCTTAGTGAGTTCCCCACCCTACCACATACCATGCATAATCACATACTGCAAATATCGGGCCACACTCGCTATCTTGGGCCTCGCCCCCTACCTCGAGCCTTGCCCGCTACAACGGCCCCGCCGCTCCAGGCCCCGCCTGGCTTCGAGCCCCGCTCGGATACAGATCTGTTTCACTTAGGCCTCGCCTGTCACAGGGCCTCATCCGCCAACGAATAATAACACATAAACATATCACAACACATAAACTAAACACATACAACTGGTTCTATCCTAAGGCCTCGCCTATCCTAGGCCTCACCCTTGTCCTGCTACTGATGAGCCATGGAACCCCGTCTACACTCTGCTATTGGTGAGATACGGGACCTCGCCCACACTCACCTCCCTACCAGGCACATACATGTATCACGCAGACAATAAGTATAAACTATCATATAAACAAATCCTTGGGCACCCGCCCGCTATTAATGGACCTCGTCCTGAATACCATACCAGCATACTGTGCCTAGGGATAACCCCCAGGTCTTCTACTCATAACTACATGGGCCTACATTATGGCATTAGACCCATTCACACAAAGGGAAACTCACCTGCACTGGCTGAACTTGCTGATGATCTCACTAGCTGCTGCCCTGCAACTCACTGAACTCCTGCTCCCCTTGCTCCCCGAACTACCAATATCAACGCAACACTGAGGCTAACTGACCCCCGAAAGACAACCAAGTCAACCCTGGTCCAAGTCAAAGTCCTGGTCAAGGTCAACCTTCCAGGTCATCCCTACTCGCCGAGTCATCCTACTGACTTGCTGAGTCCATATATTCAGAATCCTTCCGTTCGCGTCTCGACTCGCCAAGTCAGTCCATGACTCGCCGAGTCTACCAATTTCTAAGTCCTGACCTGTCCAACTCACCGAGTCTGCACCCGACTCACTGATTCGAGTCTCAACTCGAAGGGTTTGGGGTTTCGCAACCTGACTCGCCGAGTCCAAGAACAGACTCGCCGAGTACAAGGCAATCTTCATTCGACTCGACGAGCTGTTCATCCCACTTGTCGAGTTGCTCTTAATCCTCATGCTACTCGCCGAGTCCACTCAAAGGACTCGCCGAGTCCATTCAAATCCCCTTACATGCAGAGGACTTTTAAGTCATGCATGGACTCCAAACTGTAGATCTACCCTTCCCAAGCCTATTCCTCACGTAAATTTGCAAACTTTACGTGTAGAGAAGGAGATCTAGGAAAAATACACCATAAACTAGGGTTTAAGGCAAAGAGGCTCCATAAACAACTCAAGGGTTGATACTTTATGCTTCTCAAGTGTAACAGCCCGGAATTTCAGGTATTGCTTTAAAACTATTTTTTGGGGCATTTTAGGAGGGGACTCGGCGAGTTGGTGCCTGACTCGCCGAGTAGGACCACAGACTTGGTCACGGATTCGCGACTGGACTCGACGAGTCCATTAGGGACTCGGCGAGTCGATGCTGTTCAGAAAAAACCCTAGCCGTTTGGTTTTGTATCGTATATAACGCCTCTTAGGCCGTCATTGTTCGTTTTTGCTTTCTGAGAAGAACCCTAGAACGATTGTGTGCATCTGGAGCAAGGATTGAAGACCATTGTTGGGTTTGGAAGAGTTGTGTGCAAGGAAGAGGAAGGTTTAGCTAAAGGAACAGCAAGAGAATCACGTTCTGAGGATTGGGGACACAGAAAGTGCATCAATCAGGTAATATCTTGGATTTCATTCTTCTGTGATTGATGTGTATATGAAGTTAGGGTTTATAGAACCCATTTGATGATTAGATGGATTATTATGTTGTTACCCAAGTGTTTATACCCCAGTAATAGGATGTTTAGAGGTCCAGATAGTCCCATGAGTGTGTATTTCGGGACCATGCGTGTTTCAGGAAGCAGTTGATCGACTGCATGGCATGGACTCGCCGAGTCGGATGAGCAGACTCGGCGAGTAGCTTGAAGATTCACTGGGACTCGCAGAGTTGTTCTTCAGACTCGGCGAGTAGAGTCGGGGTGGCCCCGCGATTCTTCCACAAGGAACTCGTCGAGTCAAGAGGGATACTCGACAAGTAGAAAGGAACATCAGGAGTTGGTGAGGACGTCTAGACTCGCCGAGTCGCCTTTGCACTCGCCGAGTCTGGTCAAGTTGACCGTTGACCGTTGACCGTTGACCTGCATGTAAATTCTTAGGGTCAGTGTCTTGAATGGTAAGAGTATTAATATGGGATGTATGATATCATAGGGAGTCTGTAGCTCGGCGGATTGAGTGCGAGAGATTTCAGGAGTTGCTAGCTTACATTATCCACGAGGTAAGTCTTCTCACTATACTTCACCCGGAAGGGTATGACTGTGAGACCGGAAGGTCGTATATGATATGTGTTATTTATGCTATAAATAGAAAGGTAGATGCTATGCATGATATGTATGTTTGTACGGGCCGGAAGGCGATATGTTATGTGACAGAAAGGTCAGGTATGATGAATGATGTATGTGCTATGTGTATTATATTTAATGTATTATGTGTTGTAAATGTTATGGGCCGGAAGGCAATATACTATGGGCCGGAAGGCAATATGATACGGGCCGGAAGGCAATATGTTATGGGCCGGAAGGCGATTATGTTACGGGCCGGAAGGCAATGTATTGTGGACCGGAAGGTCAGGGCCTGGAAAGGCGTATGTGTGTAAGTCGTATATTGGGGAACTCACTAAGCATTTATGCTTACAAGTTGTTATGTATGTGTTTCAGGTACTAGCGAGGACCGTGGGAAGGCGCCGGCATGACGCATACACACTGCTGCTATTTGAGATCTTGGGGATTTTATATATGTATTTGATATGAAACATGAAATAAATATTATTGGTTGAATGAAACTACTTTATTTTAAATGAAAATTTTATTTGAAAATTTGCGTTGTTACAATTGGTATCAGAGCCTTGGTTTGAGGGATTCGGGTGTACCTTTGAGTGTAACTGAACTCAAACCGAGGATTTGAGGAAAAATCTTTTTAAAAAAATAATAAATACATAAACTTTTATAAATGGTAAAGTGGTAAACAAGAAAGAAGCAGTGTGTACGATCAGCCAGCGCCCGAACGGTAAAGATCCCTAGAATACCTTACAATGTTATGTTATGCATTGAATTATGAATTGTTATGCATGCTAGGAGACTAGGTATACATGATAGGACTAGAATGGCCTGTTTTGTGATGCCTTAGTCTAGGAAGATTGCTTATATGAGATATTCGGTAGCGTGCAGGTAGGTAGTGCATATTAAAAGTAGAGTACTCACTATTCGGGGTTCGGGGAGGAAGATTTGGGACGAATGCTGATACGGTGTGGTTGGTAGTATTGGGCCCGTACTACCGAAGACACCGGGTCGGCGGGCGACCCAAGTAAGAATCCATGGATGTCGGAGACTGATTAGGGTTGCGTTATCGAGTGCAACAGTAATTGATGGAGTCTCTGATAATCTTATGCTATATTTCAGAGACATTATGGTTACGACACGCCACGGAGCGAGTTCGAGCAGTATGAGTGACGAGGAGATTCGTCAGATGATTCAGGAGGAGGTAGCTGCGGTGGTTCGGGCTGAGATCCCGGAGATGTTTGGGTCCATTAAGACCACCCTGATGGAGGAGTTTGAGTAGCGGTACGCCGCACTGACTGAAGCTGCAGTCGCTACCGCTGCTAGGCCGCAAGGGGGTGATTCGTTGCTATTCCGGGAATTCAGCAACACGAAACCCCCTGAGTTCGATGGGACGTAGGATCCGATTGCGGCGATGAGGTGGATCGCCGACATTGAGGGGTGCTTCTATACTTGCTCATGCCCGGAGCACCTGAGGGAACGGTTCGCCTTGAACCAGCTCCGTCTGGGAGCGAAGGATTGGTGGAAGTTCGTGACGGCGAACTTCACTCTGGCGGAGATTACAGCGGTGACGTGGGAGAGGTTTACTGAGATGTTCAGAGACGAGTATGTTCCCCCAGTGGAGAGGGAACGATTGATTCAGGAGTTCTTGACCCTTAAGCAGGGTACTGATTCCGTTGCGGTGGTCACACGGAAGTTTCACGAGAGGGCGATGTTCTGCCCAGAGCTGGTGTCTTCGGAGCAGTCACGGATGAGCCGGTATTTAGGCATTTTGAGAAGGGATATCCGGGAGTTTGTGTCGAACTCCACCTATCGTACTTTCACTGAGCTTCAGGAAAACGCCAGGAAGCGCGAGATCGAGTTGGAGACCCAGGCCAGGGAGGCGGCCGAGTCTCGGCAGGTGGATCGGTGGCCGGCTCAGTCTCAGCCGGTAGCCAAGCGGATCAAGTCCGCTGATTCGAGGATGGGAGGTCCGAAGGGCCGCACTTGCGCGAAGTGCAGCAAGGGTCATGAGGGAGCGTGTCGAGCTGGTGGTTGCTACAAGTGTGGCAAGGAGGGACACATTGCCAGGGATTGCCCTAAGGGGTTTATGGTTTGCTTTCACTGCAACCAGACAGGCCATCGGAAGGCCGACTGCCCGCAGCTTCGTCAGGGATCTACACCTACTACCAGGACTACTGAGACCCGACCGGCGAAGGTCGAGGCCCCGAGGGCTCGCGGGAGAGCCTTTCAGCTGACTGCGGAGGAGGTCCGTGCTACGCCCGATGTTGTGGCAGGTACTTTTCTTGTGAACTGTGTTATTTGATTCGGGTGCGAGTAGATCCTTTGTATCGTTAGCTTTTAGTCAGCATATCGGCATTAGTCGTGAGCCGTTAAGTCGGCCTCTGAGCGTTTCTATTGCGGCCGAGAGGGTGGTTTGTGCCACGGAGGTTCTTCGGGGATGCGTGCTAGAGATTTTCGGGGTTGCGTTTCCGATTGACCTAATTCCTATTGCGATGGGGGATGTCTGTGTCATCGTGGGCATGGACTGGTTGAGCCGATTTAGCGCCGTCATCGACTGCGAGCGTCAGCTGGTGACTATACGAGACCCTAGTGGGGGAGTTCTTACGGTATACGGCGAGGGTACCCGTTCGGGATCAGCTTTTTGTTCGGCCGCTAGGGCGAGGCAATGCCTACAGCAGGGATGTAGAGGTTTTGTGGCGTATGTGATGGATACGCGGGAGACTTCCGAGAGACCGAGGACAGTGGAGGAGGTTCCAGTGGTGCGCGAGTTTCCAGATGTTTTTCCCGAGGATTTGCCGGGAGTACCTCCTGCGAGGCAAGTAGAGTTTGGTATCGATCTGGTTCCGGGGGCTGCGCCTATTGCGAAGGTGCCTTATCGTCTTGCACCTCCGGAGATGCAATAGCTATCCTCGCAACTCCAGGAGTTGCTGGGGAAGGGATTTATTCGGCCGAGCAGCTCGCCGTGGGGAGCACCGATTCTGTTCGTCAAGAAGAAGGATGGTTCACACCGGATGTGTATTGATTACCGGGAGTTGAACAAGGTGACGGTCAAGAACCGCTATCCGTTACCGAGGATCGATGATCTATTCAATCAGTTGCAAGGAGCATCTTGGTTTTCCAAGATCGATTTGAGATCAGGGTACCATCAGGTAAAAGTGCGGGATGAGGACGTCCAGAAGACAACGTTTAGGACGCGGTATGGGCATTACGAGTTCGTGGTGATGCCTTTCGGGCTCACCAATGCCCCGGCAGTGTTCATGGATCTCATGAACAGGGTATGCAGGCCGATGCTGGATCGGTCTGTGATCGTATTTATCGATGACATCCTAGTGTATTCGTGGACTAGAGAGCAACATGAGGGACATCTGAGGGAGGTCCTTGAGGTACTGAGGTCGGAGAAGCTATATGCAAAATTCTCCAAATGTGACTTCTGGTTGCGGGAGGTCCAATTTCTTGGACATGTTGTTAATCAGGCAGGGATATTGGTCGATCCGGCCAAGGTAGAAGCAGTGATGAGTTGGGAGGCACCGAAGTCACCTTCCGAGATCAGGAGTTTCCTTGGGTTGGCGGGGTACTATCGGAGGTTTATTAGTGACTTCTCCAAGATCGCGGTACCACTCACCAGGTTGACCCGGAAGGGTGTTACATTCTCATGGGGACCCGAGCAGCAGACTTCCTTCGAGACACTTCGTCAGAGACTGTGCGAAGCCCCGGTATTAGCTCTCCCGGAGGGAATGGAGGATTTTGTCGTATATTGCGACGCATCGATTTCGGGACTGGGTGCAGTGTTGATGCAGAGAGGCCATGTGATAGCTTATGCATTGAGGCAACTAAAGCCTCACAAGGCGAGATATCCCACGCATGACTTAGAGTTGGGGGCAGTAGAGTTCGCTCTCAAGATTTGGCGTCACTACCTGTACGGGGTTCGTTGTACTATATACACGAACCATAAGAGTTTGAAGTATTTGATGGATCAACCCAACCTAAATATGCGTCAGAGGAGATGGTTGGGCGTGGTTAAGGATTATGACTGTGAGATCCTATACCACCCAGGAAAGGCTAATGTGGTAGCCGATGCATTGAGTCGTAGGGCGGAGAGCACTCCATTGCGAGACGTATGTCTGAGACTGACGGTGATGACTCCGGTATTAGATGCTATTCGTGGGGCATAGGCCGAGGTTGTGAGATCCGAAATGCAGAAGAAAGAGCGGGTCGCTGGGTTAGTTTCGGAGTTCGTTAAGGATGGACGTGGACTTCTGACGTTTCAGGGTCGGATTTGGGTACCATTCGTGGGCGGTACGCGTGCTACTTTGATGGAGGAGGCTCATAGATCGAAATTCTCGATCCATCCCGGTGCTACGAAGATGTATTTGGACTTGAGAAAGGAATATTGGTGGCCTTGCATGAAGAGAGACGTCGCTTGGTTCGTTGAGAGGTGTTTGACCTGCCGTAGGGTTAAGGCCGAGCACCAGAGACCGCATGGTAAGTTGCAGCCCTTGGAGATTCCTGAGTGGAAGTGGGAACAGATTACGATGGATTTCATCACCAAATTGCCGAGAACTGCCAGAGGAGTCGATGCAATTTGGGTGATTGTGGATAGGTTGACAAAGAGTGCACACTTCCTTGCCATTAGCGAGAGTTCATCAGCGGAGAAGTTGGCGGAGTTATACGTGAGAGAGATAGTATCTCGGCATGGAGTGCCGATCTCGATTGTTTCAGACCGTGATGTACGCTTCACTTCCAGGTTCTGGAAGAAGTTCCATGAGGAGCTGGGTACTAAACTGCATTTTAGTACCGCATACCATTCCCAGACAGACGGTCAGAGCGAGCGGACGATTCAGACATTGGAAGACATGCTTAGAGCATGTGTGTTAGACTTCGGGGGTAGCTGGGATGCGCATTTGCCTTTGGCTGAGTTTTCCTACAACAACAGCCATCATTCGAGCATTGGTATGCCACCTTTTGAGTTGTTGTATGGTAGGAGGTGTCGGACTCCCATTTGTTGGGGAGAGGTGGGACAGAGAGTGATGGGCAGTACAGAGATTGTACTTCAGACGACCGAGCAGATTCAGCAGGTTAGGCAGAGGTTATTGACCGCCCAGAGCCGATAGAAGAGTTATGCGGATAGACGCTGGTCCGAGCTAGAATTCCAGGTTGGCGACTTCGTTCTCCTGAAGGTTTCTCCTTGGAAGGGAGTGATCCGGTTCAGAAAGAGGGGCAAGTTGGGGCCCCGGTTCATAGGTCCATTTTGTGTAATTGCAAGGGTATGTCGGGTAGCTTATCGGTTGGAGTTGCCAGCAGAGTTGGGACAGATTCACAATACCTTTCACGTATCACAGTTGAGGAAGTGTATAGCCGATGAATCGGCGGTGGTTCCGTTAGAGGATATTCAGGTGGATGCGAGCCTGAATTACGCTGAGAGACCAGTAGCTATCAGGGATCGGAAGATCAAGGTTCTGCGGAACAAGGAGGTACCTCTGGTGTTGGTTCAGTGGCAACACCGGAAGGGATCGGAGATGACTTGGGAGCCGGAGCGTGAAATGCGGGAGCAACATCCGGAGTTATTCGCAGAGTGAGACTTCGAGGGCGAAGTCTAGTTCTAGTGGGGGAGAGTTGTAACAGCCCGGAATTTCAGGTATTGCTTTAAAACTATTTTTTGGGGCATTTTAGGAGGGGACTCGGCGAGTTGGTGCCTGACTCGCCGAGTAGGACCACAGACTTGGTCACGGATTCGCGACTGGACTCGACGAGTCCATTAGGGACTCGGCGAGTCGATGCTGTTCAGCAGAAACCCTAGCCGTTTGGTTTTGGATCGTATATAACGCCTCTTAGGCCGTCATTGTTCGTTTTTGCTTTCTGAGAAGAACCCTAGAACGATTGTGTGCATCTGGAGCAAGGATTGAAGACCATTGTTGGGTTTGGAAGAGTTGTGTGCAAGGAAGAGGAAGGTTTAGCTAAAGGAACAGCAAGAGAATCACGTTCTGAGGATTGGGGACACAGAAAGTGCATCAATCAGGTAATATCTCGGATTTCGTTCTTCTGTGATTGATGTGTATATGAAGTTAGGGTTTATAGAACCCATTTGATGATTAGATGGATTATTATGTTGTTACCCAAGTGTTTATACCCCAGTAATAGGATGTTTAGAGGTCCAGATAGTCCCATGAGTGTGTATTTCGGGACCATGCGTGTTTCAGGAAGCAGTTGATCGACTGCATGGCATGGACTCGCCGAGTCGGATGAGCAGATTCGGCGAGTAGCTTGAAGATTCACTGGGACTCGCCGAGTTGTTCTTCAGACTCGGCGAGTAGAGTCGGGGTGGCCCCGCGATTCTTCCACAAGGAACTCGTCGAGTCAAGAGGGATACTCGACGAGTAGAAAGGAACATCAGGAGTTGGTGAGGACGTCTAGACTCGCCGAGTCGCCTTTGCACTCACCGAGTCCGGTCAAGTTGACCGTTGACCGTTGACCGTTGACCTGCATGTAAATTCTTAGGGTCAGTGTCTTGAATGGTAAGAGTATTAATATGGGATGTATGATATCATAGGGAGTCTGTAGCTCGGCGGATTGAGTGCGAGAGATTTCAGGAGTTGCTAGCTTACATTATCCACGAGGTGAGTCTTCTCACTATACTTCACCCGGAAGGGTATGATTGTGAGACCGGAAGGTCGTATATGATATGTGTTATTTATGCTATAAATAGAAAGGTAGATGCTATGCATGATATGTATGTTTGTACGGGCCGGAAGGCGATATGTTATGTGACAGAAAGGTCAGGTATGATGAATGATGTATGTGCTATGTGTATTATATTTAATGTATTATGTGTTGTAAATGTTATGGGCCGGAAGGCAATATACTATGGGCCGGAAGGCAATATGATACGGGCCGGAAGGCAATATGTTATGGGCCGGAAGGCGATTATGTTACGGGCCGGAAGGCAATGTATTGTGGACCGGAAGGTCAGGGCCTGGAAAGGCGTATGTGTGTAAGTCGTATACTGGGGAACTCACTAAGCATTTATGCTTACAAGTTGTTATGTATGTGTTTCAGGTACTAGCGAGGACCGTGGGAAGGCGCCGGCATGACGCATACACACTGCTGCTATTTGAGATCTTGGGGATTTTATATATGTATTTGATATGAAACATGAAATAAATATTATTGGTTGAATGAAACTCCTTTATTTTAAATGAAAATTTTATTTGAAAATTTGCGTTGTTACATCAAGACCATGAAATGCTTAGATCTGAAGTAGCAACTTCAGATCCGGCTTCTAACTCAAATGAATGACATTATGGCTAAAAAGCCCCAACAACCACACATAGATCTAGGTGCAAAAAGGGTCCAAGAACTAGTTTATTACCTCCAAATGCTCAAAAATGAACTCACAATCCCGGATCTATAGTCCTTTCTTGCTCCTCCAAGTTCTTTCTTCCTTCTCCAATTAATGCACCCTTCAAGGCAACAAATGGCTCAAATAGAGGATGTGGCGGCTAGGGTTTAATGTTCTGGGTGAAAGAGGCAGTAAAGGAACCCTAGGGGAGGGAATGAGGCGTTTAAATAGGCTCCAAGTCCCAATTTTAGGGTTTTCCTCGCACAGACCAGACTCGCCGAGTCCACCTTGGCCGACTCGCCGAGTCTGTCACTTACTCCTCGACCCTGATCCCGCTCGGACTCGCCGAGTTCATCCTTGGACTTGCCGAGTCGCCCTTTAAAATTAGGGTATTCTTTCCTTTCTTGGCCTTCTAAACTTTGGGTGTTACAAGTTTATGGTCAAGGGGGTGTTTACGGCTGTAAACCCTGTTTACGACCCATGTCCACCGGCCCATATTCTTGTGTATATATATAGGGGTGAGGGGTGTAAGAAAAGGATTGAAAAACCATAGAGAGTTTACGGCCAGAGAGATAGAAGAACTATTATGTGTTAGTGTGTGTGTGAATCTCTTGTATCCGGATCATAATTCTATTCATTAATACATTGAGATTCATCTTATTCCTCTTTTTCTTCTCTTCTATTTTATCTGACATCATCCGTTTGATTGAGATTCTGCACCATCAAACGGATCTGATTGATACATTGGCAAATTAGGGACTTACAATTGGTATCAGAGTCTGGTTGTATCAGTCAATTTTGTTAGATTTGGAGCATTATTTGATCTTGTTTTCGAAATATTCTTGCGTTTTTAGATAGATCTCTGAAAATTAAGGGGGGTTTGTTCTTTGTGTTTTTTCATAAAAAAAGGTTTTTGATCGAGTTTTGGAGCAAAAAAGGGCAAAAATCACTGTGTTTGGTCGTAACCTGCGAGGGGGTGGCGGCCAGCAGCTAGGGTTTCCGAGAAATTGACGGCCCGAGGTTTGTGGCTTCGGCTCGTACGTTTCCGACTTCTGAGTTCTCGGCCTCGAAAGTGCAGCCTCGCAAGATCCAACCTCGTTTCCGAGAAGTTGACGGCCCGAGGTTTGCGGCTTCGGCTCGGAGTATACGGCTCAGCAGTTTGCGGCTTAGTCTCGCACGTTTCCGGCTTCTGAGTTCTCGGCGTCGCAACTCGGCCTCGAAAGCGCAGCCTCGCAAGATCCAACCTCGCTTCGCATTTAAAATAATCACACGCAACTTTGGTGGTGATGGGGATCGAACCCGCGACCTCCAGCTCCACAAGACCGCGCCTTACTATCTAACCTAGCAAGCTTCTTGTGACATCTCTCCAAACTTTAAAACATAACCTGTCTTTTTCGCTTAAAGTTTCGCATTTTTTACACTTTCAGCCCAAAATTCAATTCCTTTTAATTCTAAATTCTTTTTTTCATCCAAAATAAAAAAATAAAATAATAATAATAATAATAATAATAATAATAATAATAATAATAATAATAAATAAATAAATAATTAAAATTAATTAAAATTAATAAATAAAATTATATTTAAAATTTTGACTTATTTTTTAACTTTTGACCTTAAATTTTGACTTTGACTTCCAAGTTTGATCTTTGACTTTAAACTTTGACTTTTTCGTTTAACTTTTAAATTTTCAAATTTAGTTTTTCGGTTTGACTTTTAAGTTTGACTTTTTAAATTTGACTTTTAAGTTTGACTTTTAAGTTTAACTTTTTTAATTTGACTTTTAAGTTTGACTTTTGAGTTTAACTTTTTAAATTTAACTTTTAAGGTTGACTTTTGAGGTTTATAATCAAAGGGTTTGACTTTTAAGTTTGATTTTGGTTTTTAGTTGTGCTTTTTAATTCATTTTAAGGTCTACGAGGGAGTTGAAAACATGAAAGAGAGTCGTCAGGATATGTTAAGACAAAATTTAAACATTTTCGATTATATCCCTGGAGAAACCCTCGAAACTCCGTTGTAGCGATTTACTACACTTACTACTGAGATGAATATAGCTGGGATCGTCTTGTCTAAGTTTGAGATAAACAAAAAGCTACTGAATTCACTTCCGAAATCGTGGGATATGAACGTGGCTATCATCAAGAAGACAAAAGATCTCAATCATCGTAGTCTTGCTGATGTAATTCAAGAACTTAATGCTTTGAAGTGTAGAGAAACAATGAGTTTTGAAAACATTCCGGTCACTGAAGTTACATGTACTCCAACTTGTGAAGCTACGATTAAATTTCTTCGGGAACAAATTGATTTATTAAAAAGAGAAATTGAGGACCTGAGATATGAAGGATATCAACTCAGAAAAGGACAGAAACCCCTGAAGGCTAAATTAGAAGCAAAAACCAAAGACTTTAGGAAGCTTCAGGAAGAGTATAGCAAAAAGTGTGAAAATTATGAATATATTAAAAGACAACTTGCTGCTGTAATTGAAGAAATTGACACTTTGAAAATTAAGTGTGGAAAAACAGATGTTAGTTTCAAAAATTATATTGTGTCAAGTCAGACAGTCGAGTCGTTATTTGAAACCCAATTAAAGTTCAAACAAAACCAACAAAAGGGTTTAGGATATGATAGTGTTCCTCCTCCTTTCAATCATAACTACACATCCATCCCTATGACACAGGAAGAAATTGCCAGGGAGGCACATCTTCAATATGGCAAAACGAGTTGGATTTGTATCAGGAGGAGTTATTAATGTTGAAAATACTAATGTTTCTGTTACATGTGCAGGTAAGGTAGCAGAAGATGAGAACAAGGAGAACACTACTGAAAAAACCAATGACTCCTTGAACTTAGAATCTGTTGCTTCGAATTCTGTTACTCCTAACAAACCTGCCGTTGAGAAATACAGGCCACCAATTCCAGTGAAACAGAGTGCCTGTTGCAATTGTGCTTGTGGGAACAATAAGAGACAAGGCAAGGATATGCCACCAGGGGCAGGAATAAATAACTTTATAGTGAAGAAAAACACTTGTTTTCACTGTGGAACACCTGGACACATTGCTAGAAATTGTCCTAATCGTGCATACGTTCCCTACTATTTACAAGGATGGAAAAACACGCCAAGTGGGAGATACTTCAAAAGAAACCCTTCCATGTCACATTCAGAAAATGGTGACTGGAACGCGCAGAAGGCCAAGAATCAAACCCACAAGGCCAAGAATCCAACTCCCAAGGGCAAGCATCCAACTCCCAAGAACAAGAAGGGAATGCTGGCTCAGAAGTTTAGTTCAAGAGATGCTCTAGTGAAGCTAAGACCGGTTAGATCAAAGTCATCTCGGCAGCCAGCTTCAAGTGCTGAGACACCTATCGGATCCAACAAGAAATGGATTAAACCTGAATATAGATGGGTACCAAAGGTGAAAACTCCCAAATCTTCTAATGACTCTAATATTTCATTATCTTATGTTTGTGATAAACATGATATGTCATGGGAGAGAGTACCTTTCACTGATGAAAAAGGTCGACCCAGTTTCAAAATGGACTGGGTTCCAAAGACTAACTAATCCCGCTCTGTGTCGGAGTAGCTATGGAGGCATATAATCAGACTTTGGTTTGTTGGTAGTGGCTGCTCCTGGCATATGATTGTATAACGTCCCAAAAATACAAGTTAAAAATTTCATTTTTTTTAAACATATAATTAGCAAAGCATTAGTAGTAAAACATGCATCGATCATATCATTCATAAAAGTGTGCGTGTCTGGAATTCAGTTTATAAAAACATAATAACGTCAGAAGACAATCCCCAGGAAATCTCATAGTGCGGAATACAAGGCGTGTGTGTGATGGGCCGCTACCGCGCTAAATCTTTCCCCTTCGAAGAGGAGGTACCTGAAACAAAACTAAAAACTGTAAGCACGAAGCTTAGTGAGTTCCCCCACTGTACCGCATACCATAAAAACACATAACATACATATACTGTCGGACATATCTGGGTGCCCGACCTACCCCTTCGGTCCTTGTAACCGAATACTGCTGGGCATATCTGGGTGCCCGACCTACCCTTCGGTCCTTGCGACCGAATACTGCCGGGCATATCTGGGTGCCCGACCTACCCTTTGGACCTTGCGACCGAATACTACCGGGCATATCTGGGTGCCCGACCTACCCTTCGGTGTTTGCGATCGAATACTGCCGAGCATATTTGGGTGCCCGACCTACCCTTCGGTCCTTGCGACCGAATACTGCCGGGCATATCTGGGTGCCCGACCTACCCTTTGGTCCTTGCGACCGGAAACTGGGGACTATTTCACCCCCTTACTACTACCACATAACACATATAACATAGCATCATATTATACTAGCACGTAACCATAACACAGGTAGTAGCAACCCCAGATGAATATCACGGAGACAAACATCTATCATACAACTCCAACTAGTGGGCTGGTATTGTGGCCGTAGACCCACCGCTACTGGGAAGTAACTCACCTCGTAGCTGCCGCTCTGCATGGGAATTGTCTGACTGCTGCTGCGGCTCCGGAAATCCTCCGGCTGTAATTCCCACCAAACACTTAGTCACATACTGCTAACTGACCTCAGGGTAAACTGACCTTTTACCCTTAACCAAACCATGAGTCAAAGTCAAAATCAACTTCCAGTTGACCCGACTCGCCGAGTTGGCTTGCCAACTCGCCGAGTCCCTATCCCTTTGTCTAACCACTATCCCGCCTCTACTCGTCAAGTTTGGCATTGACTCGACGAGTTTTCCTTATAAGTTGATGACCCAACGTTCTTCATTCTACTCGCCGAGTTGTAGGAACAACTTGTCGAGTTCATCTTCGTCTAAAGAACACTCTATGCTGAGACTCACCGAGTTGTATGAAGAACTCGCCGAGTCCGTTCTTGAGGCAAGAAGATTGCCTTGAACTCGCCGAGTCATGGCATTGACTCGCCGAGTTACTACATGAGTGAGTCTGGCTTCCAACCCACTGAGTCACACCCTATGACTCACTACTCAAACATGCAAACACGCAAAGGGGGAAAACTCGGGGACTCGCGACTCGACTCGTCAAGTCAGATGAACGACTCGCCGAGTCTGCCACATGCAAATACTATACACGCAATTCTGCTTGAATCTAACCCATGCCATTCATAGATCTGGGTTTCTAGGGCCTGGTTTACACGTAAAGTTTCTAACTTTACGTGTAAATAAACACCCATGAGGGTTTTAGGGCTCAAAATGCACCAAAAGAGTAGATCTAGGGCTTTCATGCACTATGGCTCCATAAAGGCAATAGGTCCAAGCTCCTGGAGCTCAATCATGCCTAGATCTAGAGGCTAACAACTTATTACGAACCCTAAGACACAAACAAGCTTGGGAGGAAGGTTCAAGAAGAACTTCCATGGAGCTACAAGGGATAATGAGCATGAAAACCGAGGGAAACTGAGTTATACCTTAAGAAAGTCACTGAAATAACACCAAGATGTCTGGCCTCCTTCTTCTCCTCTTGATCTACTTTCCTTTTCTCTCAAAATCTTCAAGAAACACACACCAAAGCACTTCAATCTCACAAGGAACAAGGGTTGGACGTTATGGGAGCTGTGAGGGTGAAGGGGGCGAGCTTAGGGGCTACAACTCGCCGAGTCCAAGGATAAAAATAAAAAATACTAAGATAAATTTTACGTACCAGGAACCAGGTGCTACAAATCTCCCCCTCTTATTTTAGACTTCGTCCTCGAAGTCTGTCGCTCGATCCAGAAATAGCTCGGGGTAATGCTCCATTATTTCTTCCACCGGCTCCCAAGTCCATTCCGAACCCTTGCGGTGCTGCCATTGCACTTTCACTAGTTCCACCCTCCTGTTCCTTAGATCCTTTGACTTCCGGTCAAGGATTGCAACTGGGTGCTCAATGTAATTCAGGTTGTCATCAACCTGAATATCCTCTAACGGCACCACCGCTGAACCATCCACGAGGCACTTCCGCAGCTGGGAGACATGGAAGGTGTTGTGGATCTGACTGAGCTCGGCTGGCAGATCCAGCCTGTATGCCACCTTGCCCACCCGGGCTACAACCCTGAACGGACCAATGTATCTTGGGCCTAACTTGCCCCGCTTCCTGAATCGAATGACGCCTTTCCAAGGCGACACCTTCAGCCTTCAGGAGAACCATATCCCCGACCTGGAACTCCAGGTCTGATCGACGCTTGTCGGCGTAACTTTTCTGCCGAGTCTGCGCAGTCTGAAGCCTGCTCCGAACCTGATGGATCGCTCGGTCGTCTTGAGCACCACCTCAGTGCTCCCCATGACCCTCTGGCCAACTTCACCCCAACATATCGGGGTCCTACACCTCCGTTCGTACAACATCTCGAATGGGGGGCGATCAATACTCGCGTGGTAGCTGTTGTTGTACGAGAACTCAGCCAAGGGAAGATAGGTATCCCAGCTACCACTGAAGTCTAACACGCATGCTCGTAACATATCATCCAAAGTCTGGATGGTCCGCTCACTCTGACCATCCATCTGCGGGTGAAAGGCGGTGCTAAAATGCAGACGAGTGCCCAACTCGTCATGAAACCTCTTCCAAAACCTGGAAGTGAACCGCACATCTCGATTTGATAACACTGACACTGGCACCCCATGCCGCACCACTATCTCCCTGATATAGATATCAGCCAACTTTTCGGCTGAGATACTCTCCTGAATCGGAATAAAATGGGCGCTCTTGGTCAACCGATCCACGATGACCCAAATCGAATCTACTCCTCGTGCCGTTCGTGGAAGCTTAGTGATAAAATCCATCGTAATATCCTCCCATTTCCACAACGGGATATCCAACGGCTGCATCTTGTCGTGCGGTCTCTGATGCTCGGCCTTGACCTTCATGCAGGTCAAACACCACTCGATGTACCACGCCACATTCCGCTTCATGCAGGGCCACCAATAGTCTAAGCGAAGATCCCGATACATCTTCGTCGCCCCTGGATGAATAGAGAATCGGGATTTGTGCGCCTCCTCCATCAACATATGGCGAACGCCTCCATGATACGGCACCCACACCCTACGGTGTAGTGTCAATAACCCCCAGCTATCATAATAGAAGGAGGTGACTTGACCCACTATTTGCTCACTCTTCCGATGCTCCTCCTTCATAGCCTCCTGTTGAGCTTCCCGAATCTGTTCTAACAGGGGAGTCACTACAGTCATCCTCATGCAAATATACCTGATCGGTGCCGCCTTGCGGCTAAGTGTATTGGCCACCACATTGGCCTTCCCCGGGTGGTAAAGGATCTTGCAATCATAATCCTTCACCACGTCCAACCACCGACACTGCCTCATGTTCAGATTCGGATGATCCATGAGGTACCTCAAACTTTTGTGGTCCGTGTAAATGGTACATCGAACCCCGTAGAGGTAATGCCGCCATATCTTAAGGGTGAAGACCACCGCCCCCAACTCTAAATCATGCATCAGGTAGTTCACCTCATGAGGCTTCAGCTGCCTCGAGGCATAAGCAATGACATGACCCCTCTGCATCAATACTGCGCCTAAACCTGAGATGGACGCATCACAATATACCACAAAATTCTCTACGCCCCCGGGCAGGGCTAAGATTGGCGCTTCGCACAATCTCTGTCTCAGAATCTTGAACGCTGCCTGTTGCTCAGCCCCCCATCGAAAGACAACGACCTTCCTAGTCAACCGTGTCAAGGGTACGACTATCTTAGAGAAATCCTGAATGAATCTCCGATAGTATCCTGCTAATCCTAGGAAACTCCGAATCTCGGATGGAGACTTCGGGACCTCCCATCTCATCACGGCCTCCACCTTAGCCGGGGCTACTGAAATCCCGTTCTGGTTGACGAGGTGCCCAAGAAACTGCACCTCGCGCAACCAAAACTCACATTTGGAGAACTTAGCGTACAAGCTCTCCCTCCTTAAGGTTTCCAAAACCTCTCTCAGATGCTCCTCATGCTCCTCCTGTATCTTGGAATAAACCAAGATGTCATCAATGAAAACCATTACTAACCGATCCAACATCGGTCTACACACGCGGTTCATGAGGTCCATGAACGCGGCAGGAGCATTGGAGAACCCAAACTACATCACCACGAACTCATAATGGCCATAGTGCATCCGAAACGTGGTCTTCTGTACATCATCCTCTCTGACCCTCATCTGATGTTAACCTGAACGCAAACTGATCTTGGAGAACCAAGATGCTCCCTGTAACTGATCAAAGAGGTCATCAATCCTCGGGAGTGGGTAACAATTCTTCACCGTTACCTTATTCAGTTCCCGATAATCTATACACATCCGATGCGACCCATCCTTCTTTTTCACAAACAGGATCGAGGCTCCCCAGGGTGAACTGCTCGGTCGAATAAATCCCTTGTCTAGCAGCTCCTGCAGCTGCGTAGACAACTCCTGCATCTCGGGAAGAGCCAACCGATAGGGTGCCTTGGCTATCGGAGCCGCATCAGGAACTAGGTCGATCCTGAACTCTACCTGACGCTCCAAAGGTATTCCAGGAAGCTCCTCCGGAAAAACATCAGCGTAGTCTCGCATCACTGGAGCCTCGCTCACCGTCGCTTTACCCGTCTCCCGGGTATCCAGAACATACGCGACATATCCCGCGCAACCCTGCTGAAGGTAGCGCCTAGCCCTCACTGCTGAACACACTGCAGGTCCACGCTGCGGCCTCTCGCCATGAATTACCAACTCTCCCCCATTCGGGGTCCTGATCCGCACTAGCTGCTGTGCGCAATCTATCACCGCCCCATTAGGGCTCAACCAATCCATGCCTATAATCACCTTGTTCCCCCGCAATGGGATGGGAAGCAAATCCACCAAATAGCGCTCCTCGAATAACCTCAGAACACAATCCTTGAACACTGCTGTTGCTCGTACCAATCGATCATCGGCAACCTCTACCTCTAAAGGGCAATCCAACATGCCCGAAGACTCAGTAAATCTCTTGTTAAGCGCAAGGGGAACAAATGACCGGGTGGCACCCGAGTCAAAGAACACCTGAACTGGGATACCGTTCACATGGAATGATCCTAACGCATGAACACAGGGCACATATCAATAACACAACATCATAAAAATAAAGATAGAGGGAAAGAATCATACCCGTCACCACATCCGGTGCGGCGCGTGCCTCCTTTGCAGTCAGCTGGAATGCCCGGCACCTCACCACTGGAGCCTCTGCCTTGCGCTGCCGGCCATCTATAATCCGCAGGGTAGCTAGAGCTGGCGCCTTAACTGGCGCTGATGCTGTCAACCGGGTGAAATTGGCCTTCTTGTGGCCCTTATGGTTGCAATGGAAACACAGAAACTCATCTGCCTGCATCACAGGTGCAGGGGCGGTACAATCCCGGCTGAAGTGCCCTGACTTGCCGCACTTGTAGCAGCCTGATGATCCTATCTTACACGCTCCCTCGTGCGCCCCACCACATTTCTTAAAGCGGTCCTGTCCCTGTTGGCCTTTTGGCCCCGCACCCAAACCCTTGGGCTTCTTTCCCGAAGCCCCCATAACATACCCCTCTTCCGCCTTCCTCTTCCGGATGTGCTCCAGATCTATCTCCCTCTCCCTAGCCCTAGCAATCATAGAGTCCAGGGTAGGGCAAGATTAAAAACTAACATGCTCCCGAATATCAGCTCGTAGCATGTCATGATAGCGGGTCCTCCTCATATCCTCGTCACCCGCGTACTGGGGCACCAGCAATGCCCTCTCCTGGAACTTGGCGGTGATCTCCGCCACAATCTCCGTCGTCTGTCTCATATCTATGAACTCCCTGGACAGCTGTTGAAGCTCGACAGCCGGCGCAAACTTTGCCCTGAACCTGGTCGCGAAGTCCGACCAAGTCATAGCCTCAACAACCGAGGCTTCCAACGAGTCACTCATGGACTCCCACCAATCCCTAGCTCGATCTCGTAGACACCCCGCTGCGAACCTCACCTTCAACCCCTTATGGCAGGAGCTAATCATCTGTGCAGCCTCGATGTCTGCAATCCATCGTCTGGCGGCTATGGGGTCCTTCCCCGTGAAAATCTGGTGCAACACTGCCCCGGAAGTCCTTGAAGGACAGTGTGCGGGATCTCGACTGGCCAGATGCCATGTCGCTCCTGACTGCCCGGAGGCGATCCTCCATCAACTCCAATATCCCTTCCTTGATCGACCTGAAGATAATGGGGGTCGACTCAAGGATGCCTCTGGTGATCTATGACGCGATGAACTCGCGTAGCCCCTCATCTATTGGCTCGGAACCTGATCCCGAACCCGATCCTTCTCCTGTACTGCCAACTGCTGGCCTCGAGCGTAGTACCACCATTCTGAAATACAAAAGAAATAACAACTGTTAGTGATACTGACACCTCTGGAGGGATCATCCCTACTACAAGTTCCCTAGTCTTATCTTGGCCTTCCTCGGTTCAGGTACGGATCCTCTGCTTTCATTAGTATGGGCCCATACTACCTTCCACATCTATCCGTACCTTCTCCAAGGACTGCCTTGACTCCACCAGGTCCCTTTCACTACCGCTGATCACTGCTACTCTTATCCTAGGCTTTCCTAAGGAAACCTCTGACTCCACCCAACCCAGTCCTCAGCTGTTGAAGGTCTCTTTGTGATGCCAATCAGCTATTACCTGCATACAATCACATACAACGAGGCTCGGATAATCCTTCGAGTAAGGGACTTATCCCTACCATGGTTAGGACTCAAACAAGAGCTACACAATAGGGTCAAATCCAACACTCTGATATTATTCAACCCTGATCACATGTGACTTAACGTATTCACCTAACAGCTAACTCTCATCACTCAAAGTCCACAGAGTACAAAGCAAACAACATTTGGACAAAAAGGAGACAATCTTAAGCAACTCTATCCTCGTAGAGAAGAACTGAACTAGCATACAATGATAAACTCGTACTATTAGGCATAACCTAAACAGGATATCCTACTGCTGTCTACTCGACTCTAGCATGCAACTTTTCATACACTGAAGCACATATAGCAGACACATAATGCATCACTCCTAGATCCTTAGTCCTATTCTAGCATGTTGTTCTACTGAAACTGATAAGCATATATAAGCTTGTATGGGTACTTTGGGGAATACTTACTTGAGCTTGGCCGGTCGCGCACATCACACACTTTGTTCTTCCTTAAAACCCTTTACTTAGCCTTTTAGAAAACATTTTCTTATTCCAAAATCTTTTAATCCCTCGATTTGAGTTCAAACACCCCCGAAGGTGTGTCCGAATCCCTCAAACCAAGGCTCTAATACCAACTTGTAACGTCCCAAAAATACAAGCCAAAAATTTCATTTTTTTTAACATATAATTAGCAAAACATTAGTAGTAAAACATACACTGATCATATCATTCATAAAAGTGTGCGTGTCTGGAATCCAGTTTATAAAAACATAACAACGTCAGAAGACAATCCCCAGGAAATCTCATAGAGCGGAATACAAGGCGTGTGTGTGATGGGCCGCTACCGCGCTAGCTCTTTCCCCTTCGAAGAAGAGGTACCTGAAAAAAAACTGAAAACTGTAAGCACGAAGCTTAGTGAGTTCCCCCACTGTACCGCATACCATAAAAACACATAACATACATATACTGCCGGGCATATCTGGGTGCCCGACCTACCCTTCGGTCCTTGCGACCAAATACTGTCGGGCGTATCTGGGTGCCCGACCTACCCTTCGGTCCTTGCAACCAAATACTGGGGACTATTTCACCCCCTTACTACTACCACATAACACATATCAAATAGCATCATATTATACTAGCACATAACCATAAGACAGGTAGTAGCAACCCTAGATGAATATCACATAGACGATCATCTATCATACAACTCCTACTGGTGGGCCGACATTGTGGCCATAGACCCACCGCTACTGGGAAGTAACTCACCTCGTAGCTGATGCTCTGCATGGGAATTGTCTGACTGTTGCTGCTGCTCCAGAAATCCTCCGGCTGCAATTCCCACCAAACACTTAGTCACATACTGCTAACTGACCTCAGGGTAAACTGACCTTTTACCCTTAACCAAACCATGAGTCAAAGTCAAAGTCAACTTCCAGTTGACCCGACTCGCCGAGTTAGCTTGCCAACTCGCCGAGTCCCTATCCCTTTGTCTGACCACTATCCCGCCTCTACTCGTTGAGTTTGGCATTGACTCGATGAGTTTTCCTTCTAAGTTGATGACCCAACGTTCTTCATTCTACTCGCCGAGTTGTATGAACAACTCGTCGAGTTCATCTTCGTCTAAAGAACACTCTATGTTGAGACTCGCCGAGTTGTATGAACAGCTCGCCGAGTCCGTTCTTGAGGCAAGAAGATTGCCTTGAACTCGCCGAGTCATGGCATTGACTCACCGAGTTACTACATGAGTGAGTCTGGCTTCCAACCCACTGAGTCACACCCTATGATTCACTACTCAAAAATGCAAACATGTAAAGGGGGAAAACTTGAGGACTCGCGACTCGACTCGCCGAGTCAGATGAACGACTCGCCGAGTCTGCCACATGCAAATACTATACACGCGATTCTGCTTGAATCTAACCCATTCCATTCATAGATCTAGGTTTCTAGGGCCTGGTTTACACGTAAAGTTTCCAAATTTACGTGTAAATAAACATCCATGAGGGTTTTAGGGCTCAAAATGCACCAAAAGGGTAGATCTAGGGCTTTCATGCACTATGGCTCCATAAAGGCAATAGGTCCAAGCTCCTGGAGCTCAATCATGCCTAGATCTAGAGGCTAACAACTTATTACGAACCCTAAGACACAAACAAGCTTGGGAAAAAGGTTCAAGAAGAACTTCCATGGAGCTACAAGGGATAATGAGCATGAAAAACGAGGGAAACTGAGTTATACCTTAAGAAAGTCACTGAAATAGCACCAAGATGTCTGGCCTCCTTCTTCTCCTCTTGATCTACTCTCCTTTTCTCTCAAAATCTTCAAGAAACACACACCAAAGCACTTCAATCTCACAAGGAACAAGGGTTGGACATTATGGGGAGCTATGAGGGTGAAGGGGGCGAGCTTAGGGGCGGATAAGGGGTTTAAATAGGGTGCAAACCCTTGAAATTTAGGGTTTCATCAGACAGCGGTGACTCACCGAGTCCAGAAGATGGACTTGCCGACTCGCCAACTTAAACATGATCCGGACCCCATCCTTACTCGGTGAGTCGGACCTACAACTCGCCGAGTCCAAGGCTAAAAATGAAAAATACTAAGATAAATTTGACGTACCAGGAACCAGGTGCTACAGATTGGGGACATCTCTCAACTGTACAACACTCAGAACATTATTTGAGAGTATGTGTCCTTTGCGGGAAGGGAAGAAAAGAAGGGATGACATGGGGTTAGTGCTTAATGATATGAAGAATTTTCGGATCTGTTCTGAGTTTACGCGTGCTGTTCTCAAACCTTCTGGATGCAAATTCAATCGGTGACTTACGGTTTGATTTTTTTCTTATCTATACTCCTAAGTTTTTCTTAAGCTGATTCGCTTTAAAGACAAATTTTTGTTTTAGGATAGTTTAAATTTGCACACTTACTTTCATTTCTCTCATATGCACAAATTTAGGGGGAGAAATAAAAACAAAACAAAAATTAGAAAATTGTAATTTCAAAAATCCAAAAACATTAGAAAATCAGAAAATTTAAAAAAAATGTTGGATAAGAAATGTGCTCGAGGGAGATGTTTTGGGAAGTGATATTATCAAGTGATAACAGGAAACCTAAGTCTGCGTAACATACCCAAAGTTGAAGGGTCTATGCTCTGACTTGATGCGTCGGTAGGCACGAAAAATTCTAAATGGACTTGAATAGGCAAAGTTGAACTTAAGAAATTCTTAGTCTTGACAAATCTTGACCTAGTTAGATCCGTTCAGCCTGACAATACGACGCTCGGATAGGTTGAGCAGGGAGATATACATGGGAATCTACCAGTCACATTAAATAACCGGTATCTAGAACCGTGGATTCACTTTTCCTCGATGTGCGGATTCTATCCTTAATTCCGGTTGGATGGGGCGACTGGTAAATTCTAATAAATTAGGTCTGTAGAATATCATTTTCTTTCTTTCCGTCTGTTAGTTATATGTTGTCTCCTTTGCGTGACTTCCAATTCGACCTGGTACACAACATATGCAACTCTATTTCTATCCATGTTATATATGTGAAATACTTCCTATCTGTTAGCCATATGTTGTCTCCTTTGCGTGACTTCTAATCCGACCTGGTACACAGCATATGCAACCTTCTTCTTCTCAACCCCTCTGAAGTAATAAGTAATAGAATTCTGAATCTATCATCTCTCTGAATGGTTGTCTGTTCACCCGATGTAAGGAGTACTCTGGAAGTCTTTGATTACCGGGGCATATCAGGAAGAGGGAAACACGTTCTAGTACACTTAAAATTGAACACATACTGATTGTCTATAGATCTCGCTGCTCAATTTAGGTGGACAACAATATCCCTGGTCGTCGTCAACTGAATGGTCCTTAAGATATAATATCGGAACTTAGGATCACTTTTCTTACAATTAAGTGGACAACAATACCGACGATCGACCAGACAAAGATGTGAATATGAAAGGTACCGACAAGTGGATAAAGATTGTCTAAAAACTTTGATCCCAAATCATTCTTAAAGTTAGATATCATTTTCTTTTTGTTAAATTTGTTCATAGTTTCTTCTAATTTAAATATTAGGGGAGATTTAAAAAATTTAAAAACCAAAAAAAAAAATCAGAAAATTAAAAAAAAAAAAATCCAAAAATAGTGTTATTTATGTTTTATTTCTTGTTCAAGAAAATTAAAAAAAAAATCCAAAAATATTTTTGTTTCTGTGCTAAGTTTTTGTAACGACCAAAAATTTCAACAAATTTTAACTTTTCAAAAAAACCCATTTTAATAATGTAATTACAAAAAGGTTTTCAATACATTTATTATCAGGTAGTCCCAGAACCATAACATAAAACATAAACACGAGGAGCGGTACGATCACGCCTTTGCCTTGCCACGGTCTCTTGAAGAACCTGAAAACATTAAACCACAACTGTAAGCCCGAAAGCTTAGTGAGATACCCCCCAAAATACCAACCACATATACCACACACATAACATGTATATCACAACAATTCACAGAACAACCATGCATATCGGGTCTACTGTGTCTCTGGTCTGCCGTATCGAGCCTTCAGTCCACCTGGTCCACCCTCCGAGTCTAGTCATGTCCCTTGAGTCTACAGTGTGGTTGGTCCGCCCGCACTGTGCCTTCAACCCACCTGGTCCACTCTCCGAGTCTACAGTATGACTGGTTCGCCCGCATCAGGCCTTCAGTCGGCCTGGTCCACTCTCCAAGCCTCGGCACGTCTGGTCCACCCTCGTAAGTCCTACAGCCTATCCGGACTGTTCGTTGGGCCTTCGGAATAACCGGTCCGCCCTGGGTATGTTGGCCTACAACACAAAGCAGGTCCCACCTCAACCCAACCCCAGTCAAATAGTCATGTGCACATAAGCATACGATCATATAACAATTCACACTCAGTCAAACCGATCTAGCAGATCACGTAACACGACATACTCTAAACAGGATACTGACCTAACCGATCACTAGCATAGCATCACCCTATATACCAGGATACCGACCTTAACCAAGTTTCTAACAAATACCATCCTAACTACCAGGATGGAAACATAGTAAAACAACAACATAACAACAATACTTGGTTTACAATCCGATAAAGGGTTGGCCTTGGTGCCTTAGACCCTGTTGATATAGTGAGGATAACTCACCTTGCAACTGCTGACTGAAAAGGTAAGATCACCCTGCTCCAACCTCCGACACGAACTCAACCCCTGATAAAGCCGAAAGACTAAACCCAATAAATACCACAAAATACCAAAATGCCCTTAGAAGTCAACTGGTCAACTCTTGATGAAAGTCAAAGTCAAAGTCAACCTTCTGGCTGACTCTACTCGCCGAGTCAGCCCGCTAACTCGATGAGTCCCCCAACACTGAAAAGACCCATCTCAACTCACTGAGTCATCCCTTGACTCACCGATTCTTAGCTTAACCAAGAAAGGCTAAGACCTCAAGACCAGACTCGCCGAGTCCAAGAACAGACTCGCCGAGTCCAAGGCTATCTTCAACCAACTCCCCGAGTTGTTCTTCCAACTCATCGAGTTCCTGCCCACCTTCAAGCAACTCGCCGAGTACACCCTTGTGACTTGCCGAGTACCACTAGCTCTTAACCCATACAGAAGCCTTCCAGGTCATGCAATCGATCCAAAACGTAGATCTACCCTTCTATAACCCATTCATCATGTAAAGTGGCAAACTTTACGTGAATCCAAAGAGATCTAAGCATTTTACACTCTAGGGCTAGGGTTTGGGACAAGATGGCTTCACCAAACACTCAATAACAGGGACTTTAATGCACTCTAGACCTTCTCCATACCAGATCTGAGGTAGCAACCTCAGATCTAACCTTCAAACTCAAAATACCACAAGCTAAACTTTCCACACATTCCAAGATGATGAATCTAGATGAATAACAGCCCAACAAACGAAGTAATACCTTAAAAGGAAGCCCCAACAGGAGAGAAATCCGATTCGTAGCAAAGCCCCTTGCTCCAAGCCTCCTATCTCTCCAAGATCTCCTCCAAAATCTCTTCTCTAAGGTTCAAATGCCCTCAAATCACTCACAAACACACCTTAGGGTTTTCTGGACTTCAAGAGACGGTAAAGAGGCTGGGAGAGGGTATCATGTCCTTTATATAGGGCTCATCCCCCGAAATTAGGGTTTTCTTCACTCAGCGCCTACTCGCCGAGTAGGCCACGTAACACGCGACCAGAGTCGCGACCCTACTCACCGAGTCCACCCATGGACTCGCCTAGTTGCCCTTTCATATTTCCACTTTGAACCCTAAACTTGCACTCCTGAACTCGGGATGTTACAATTCTCCCTGACTTAAATTAGGCTTCGTCCTCGAAGCCTGCGGCAACACAACTTCAAAACTACTCCCGCAATGCATCTCCTGGCATTAACCAGACCAGATTCCTCAAAACACAGCCATCGAAACCTGGAACCCAACTTTCTGTCTTCTTGCAGTGTTCTAACCCCCGCTTCAATCCGACCACCGACCTCATCCTCTGATAACCACACCTAACCACCGAGTACCACTCCCTGATACTTCGCTCGCTCCAAATCACAACAATCATTTGGCTCATATGAGCTAGAAATAATTCCCCGAACCACCAGAATCTCGATCCGAGTCTAACTTTATCCACTCCAGGTTGACAGAAGGACACGTCCTTCCATCTTAGAGCAACTCCCATGAGTTCTCCTCCGCAATCTCTTACCCATGCTGAATTGGCTCTAACATCCTCGGGTTGGGAAAACCCGATACATTGACGACACCTCCAAACATCCCCCAGGATGAATTACCATACATACCCAATTCCTTGGTCGAAATCAAGCTGGGAATCCAAGACTCCATCCCTGCATCCCTTCCGAGCCTCTTGGCTCTAAACCCTCGAAATTCCTTTCGTCACCTCGGCAAACATCCAAACCGGATGTGATTCCATATCACCGCCGCACACACTGCGCAATAACCATATTTGAAACACTCCAATCATAACTTCGCACTACTGTTTTCACTTCCGTGAACTTACACTCCCTCTCGGAGCTACATTCCTTTCCTTTTTCCTTACCAAGGAGATCCACTTGGCTGCCTTGACACTACCACAAGTGCCACGGTGCTAACCCAATACTACACCATTTCCTTAAGGCATAACCGCTATCCCATGCATCACTCATACTCTGAATCTGCCCGCATGGACTCTCGAGTAGATGCACTACCTCCACTAATCGTGATCAATATCCTGGGCCAGACCTACTAACGCTAACATATCGCAACATACTCAATCCATTTCCTCGCACCGATCTAACGACACATGCAGAGTCTTCAGCATGACTGGATCGCCTTACCAGGCCTTCAACCAAACTGGACCACTCTCAGAACCTTCAGCAGACCTGGACCGCCCTCTAGGGCCTTCATTCTGGCTGGACCGTTCTCCGAGCCTTTGACCTGACTGGTACGCCTACCGGCCTTCAGTTTATCCGGACCACTCAACTAGCAATCAACATTCCGAGTTACTCCTTCGGGAAACTCCTCCCATGCATATTGTTCTAGCCCTCTAGGGGTTCCGAAATCTAACTCCATCCTACATGCTCAGTCCCGGCCCGATCCCAGGCCTTCCTCAATCAATCACCCTTCGTTTGTATCCCGCTCCGCACGCCTGCCACTTACTTGTTCCAGCCTACGCTTATGGATGACCAAAACACTGCTGAGTCCCAACAGCTAAACAATCTCTCATGCTTATCGATCTTCCGGGGGATTTTCCAGTTCTCCCCCACTTAGAACACTAACTATCAACCACCGGTAGCCATCACCGACCTCCCTCAACAACCCTTCACGACACAAACACTTACACGCGAACTGATTTCCAATGACACAAGCCACCTTTGCAATCACATATCAACGCTGATCATCCCGGGCTCGAAAGAAACTCGGTCTTCAGTTAACCACTCCTCAGACTGCAGATGCTACCCGATATTCAGACCAAACACCCAATTCCCACTATTAACCCTCATGAATGATAACCAACAAAATTCCCAACACTAAACCCATAACCATACCATAACCCTCAAGGAACAACGAATACAATACCGAAAACTGCACAACGATACTAACAAATGAACAATATTCCACAATAATCACAAGATAACCATACATCAAGAAAGAAACATACCCGCAGCTGCATCCGGCACTGCCCTGACCTCCTCCGCTGTAAGCTGGAAAGCACGACCCTGAGCCCTTGAGGGCTCCGCTCCACCCTGACCTCTACCCGTGATCCTCAATGTGGCCGGTGCTGGAGCCAGCACCGGTCCCGCAACAAGCTGTGGACAGCTGACCCTCAAGTGCCCAACCTGATGAAAATGATAACAGATCCTCAAATCTCGACCCGGGACTGCCTTTCGATAATCCCTCACATAGTGCCCCTCCTTTCTGCACTTGCGGCATGCACCATCAAACCTACAAACTCCGGTGTGACCCTTCCCACACTTCCCACAAGTGTGGCTGCTCTGATCTCCCAATCTAGAATCGACGGTCTTAGACTGTTTCGGTGCTGGCTGGGACTGCACCGAAGCCTGCATCTGCTCTCGCAACTGCAACTCAATCTCCAACTCACGCCGCCTGGTGGCCTCCTACAACTCTAACAAGGTCTTGCACCTCTGCGTACATACGAACTGCCTGATATCCCTCTTGAGCATACTCAGATATCGGGAAATCTGAGCCTGCTTCGAAGCAAACTCAGGGCAAAACATCGCCCTCTCAGTGAACATCCTTGTGATCTCCGTCACCGACTCCGAATCCTGCTTCAGCTCAAGGAACTCCTGAGCCAATCTCTCCCTCTCAACCCGCGGAACGTAACGGGTGCTAAACATATCTCAGAACTGATCCCATGAAACCACAGCCCTCTGTGCATCCGAATATGACCCTGTGGTCAATCTCCACCAATCCTTCGCTCCAAGCCTCAACAGGTTCAGAGCACACCTCACCCTCTGATCAGCAGGGCATGAACACATGAAGAAACACCCTTCCACGTCTGACAACCATCTCATAGCAACAATCGGGTCCTCAACTCCATCAAAAGTAGGGGGCTTCGTATTATCGAAGTCCCGATACTGGAAACCTCTACCAGCTCCTCCCCCTACCGCTGCTATAGCCGCTGTAGCTGCTGCGGCAGCCGTCTCTGTGAGAGCCGCATAACGCTCATCAAAATACTTAACCATGGCGGTCTTGATCGACCCAAACAGTTCCGGTAACTCGGCCCGGAACAACGTAGCAACCTCATTATGCAGGATCTCACGAATCCTAGCATCCAACTCACTTGTGCTCATCTAACCAACAACCTCGGGCGGTACTGACCCGCCCTGACCTCCCTCTCCTGCTCCTGATCCGGACTTGGATCCGCTCCCAGCATGCCTCATTACCACCATACTGAAAAACACCACAAAATCTCAGATACTTCCCACTAACCCGGGAACCAACTCCCAACTCAACCCTAGAGGTCATGGTTTCCCTGATACGTGTATGGGTCCAGTGCTTTCAGTAGTATGGGCCCATACTACCTTCCAAACCTACCCATATTTGTATGAAGTACTACCACAACACCCTAGTGACAAATATACATAACAAGCGCTCAATCCTCACTCTTAGAGGAACACTGGATAGCTCATACAGAGGGAAACCCTAGGCTAGCAGGCATCATAAAACAGACAACATTATCATGAAATCTTGAAGATCTCTAGCCTAGTACTAGCATGATGTTCTATCAAAGCTCGAAAACAAATATCATGTATGGTATTTTGGGTTTACTTACGGACTCCGACTGATCGTACCTCCGCGTCCTCCTTTTACTTAATTTGAAAACCATTTTAAATTCTCTTTTAAAAACTCTCCCTAATTTGAGACTGGATTCACACGAATGTTCCTCCAATTCACTCAAACCAAGACTCTGATACCAACTTGTAACGACCAAAAATTTCAACATATTTTAACTTTTAAAAAACAACCCATTTTATTACGTTATTACAAAAAGGTTTTCAATACATTTATTATTAGGGTATTCCCAGAACCATAACATAAAACATAAACACGAGGAGCGGTACGATCACGCTTTTGCCTTGCCACGTTCTCCTGAAGAACCTGAAAACATTAAACCACAACTGTATCCTGAAAGCTTAGTGAGATACCCCCCAAAATACCAACCACATATACCACACACATAACATGTATATCACAACAATTCACAGAACAATCATGCATATCGGGTCTACTATGTGTCTGGTCCTCTGTATCGAGCCTTCAGTCCACCTGGTCCACCCTCCGAGTCTAGTCATGTCCCTTGAGTCTACAGTGTGGTTGGTCCGCCTGCACCGGGCCTTCAACCTACCTGGTCCATTCTCTGAGTCTACAGTATAACTGGTCCGCCCGCATCGGGCCTTCAGTCGACCTGGTCCACTCTCCGAGCCTTGGTACGTTTGGTCCGCCCTCGTGGGGCCTACAGCCTATCCGGACCGCTTGCTAGGCCTACGGAATAACCGGTCTGCCCTGGATATGTTGGCCTACAGCACAAAGCGGGTCCCGCCTCAACCCAACCCCAGTCAAACAGTCATGTGCACATAAACATATGATCATATAACAATTCACACTCAGTCAAACTGATCTAGCAGATCACGTAACACAACATACTCTAAACATGATACCGACCTAACCGGTCACTAGCATAGCATCACCCTATATACCAGGATACCAACCTTAACCAGGTATCTAACAAATACCATCCTAACTACCAGGATGCAAACATAGTAAAACAGCAACATAACAACAATACCCGAATTACAATCCGATAAAGGGCCGGCCTTGGTGCCTTAGACCCTGTTGATATAGTGAGGATAACTCACCTTGCAACTACTGACTGAAAAGGTAAGATCACACTGCTCCAACCTCCGACACGAACTCCACCCCTGATAAAGCCGAAAGACTAAACCTAATAAATACCACAAAATACCAAAATTCCATTAGAAGTCAACTGGTAAACTCTTGATCAAAGTCAAAGTCAAAGTCAACCTTCTGGCTGACTCTACTCGCCGAGTCAGCCCGCTGACTCGCCGATTCCCCCAACACTGAAAAGACCCATCTCAACTCACTGAGTCATCCCTTGACTCACCGATTCTTAGCTTAACCAGGAAAGGCTAAGACCTCAAGACTAGACTCACCGAGTCCAAGAACAGACTCGCTGAGTCCAAGAACAGACTCGTCGAGTCCAAGGCTATCTTCAACCAACTCTCCGAGTTGTTCTTCCAACTCGTTGAGTTCCTACCCACCTTCAAGCAACTCGCCGAGTACACCCTTGTGACTCGCCGAGTACCACTAGCTCTTAACCCATACAGAAGCCTTCTAGGCCATGCAATCGATCCAAAACGTAGATCTACCCTTCTATAACCCATCCATCATGTAAAGTGGCAAACTTTACGTGAATCCAAAGAGATCTAAGCATTTTACACTCTAGGGCTAGGGTTTGGGACAAGATGGCTTCACCAAACACTCAATAACAGGGACTTTAATGCACTCTAGACCTTCTCCATACCAGATCTGAGGTAGCAACCTCAGATGTAACCTTCAAACTCAAAATACCACAAGCTAAACTTTCCACACATTCCAAGATGATGAATCTAGATGAATAACAGCCCAAGAAACGAAGTAATACCTTAAAAGGAAGCCCCAACAGGAGAGAAATCCAATTCTTAGCAAAGCCCCTTGCTCCAAGCCTCCTATCTCTCCAAGATCTCCTCCAAAATCTCTTCTCCAAGGTTCAAATGCCCTCAAATCACTCACAAACACACCTTAGGGTTTTCTGGACTTCAAGAGAGGGTAAAGAGGCTGGGGAGAGGGTATAATGTCCTTTATATAGGGCTCATCCCCCGAAATTAGGGTTTTCTTCACTCAGCGCCTACTCGCTGAGTCCAACCTCCGACTCGCCAAGTAGGCCACTTAATACGCGACCAGAGTCGCGACCCTACTCGCCGAGTTGACCTTTCATATTTCCACTTTGAACCCTGAACTCGGGATGTTACAGTTTTCTTTTAGTTTTGTTTTGTCTTGAAAAGTGACTTCACGTATAGATAAGACTCATGGAGTTTGTGTTGAAGATTTCTAAGCCAATGCGTCGTCCGTGAGCATCAAAGAATTCACATTCGAAGGACCAAGAAATGAAGATTATTCTTTCAACATTAAATCCTTCAACCCCAGAAGCAAGGTGAAGCAGAAATTGAAGATTATGTGACAGATTGCATTGAAGCCTCCTTAATTAATCTGCTGCTATCTATGAACCTGCTGAAGTGATCCAGAAGATTTGTTCTCTCTGAAGATTCTCAAGCTGAAAGCACTATCTTTCAAGAATCAGTACATCAAGCCTTCTCACTCGACGTGCGTTCAAAGCCAAACTCTGAAGAAAAGCCTAACCGTCAACATGAAGTCATTCATTGAGGATTAATGCTGAAGCCAAGTTCCCAATGAAGATTAACAAGAAAATCCAACTACTTTTAACGGGGAGCTTGTTGGGTCATTTAAGAAAAGAAAAGAAAGCTATAAACCAAGGTGGAGATTGTTGGGTCAAAAATATGGTTTATACTTTGCTTTTCTAGGAAATTGATTTGTTATGTAATATTGTATATGAGTTTATGGTCAAGGGGGTGTTTACGGCCGTATACAGGTTTACGGACGTAAACCCTGTTTACGACCCATGTCCACTGGCCCATATTCTTGTGTATATATATATATATATATATAGGGGTGAGGGGTGTAAGAAAAGGATTGAAAAACCCTAGAGAGTTTACGGCCAGAGAGACAGAAGAACTATTATGTGTTAGTGTGTGTGTGTGAATCTCTTGCATCTGGATCATCATTCTATTCAGTAATACATTGAGATTCATCTTATTCCTCTTTTTCTTCTCTTCTATTTTATCTGACATCATCCGTTTGATTGGGATTCCGCACCATCAAACGGATCTGATTGATACACAGGCATATTAGGGACTTACACTTTGCCATGATTATCTGAAGTACCTGGAATAATAAACCGAAACTGTAAGCCAAAGATTAGTGAGTTCTCCCAAAGTACCACCACACAACATAACATATACAAACACCATGCATATATGAGCCTTCAGACTGATTGGACCGCCAAACAGGGCCTACAACCTATCTGGACTGCTCTTCAAGCCTTCAGCCTGACTGGACCGTGTTGCAGGTCCTACAGCCTATCTGGACCGCTCTCCGGGCCTTCGTCCTGACTGGACCGCCTCGTAGGGCCTACAACCTATCCAGACCTCCCCAAGTATCTCGGCCTTCAACACAAAGCAGGACCGCCTCAACCCAACAAATTGTAACATGTCGACATATACAATAACAATCAGTAACCAGCAAGTACATGTAATCATACATAATTACCAATCTAACACGTACTCAATGAACACATGTAATCATATAGATCTACAGATCACTACCACAATGCAACATCCTATATACCAGGATACAGATCTAACAGATCACTACAACATGGAAACATCTTATATACCAGGATACATATCTAACAGATCATTATAGTATATCAAAATCCTATATACCAAGATATCTAATCTAATGGGATTGCATTAGTGCCTTCAACCCATATGTACAGTGAGGAAAACTTACCTGAATTGAAGAACTCTGAAACACTGTGATACGATCCCTTTTTCTCCACTGCTTGCTACCATGAAACCAGTAACACTATAACCAGATGAAATCTTAATCAACAGTCCAAAATCATCAAGTTTGACCCAAAGTGTAGCACCCATAAAAATCAAGTCAATTTAAAACTTTTTCAACCATTCAAAACCATTAAGTTATTACAGAGTGTTTTCAAAATAGTTTAGACATCAGAGTATCCCAAAAATCAAGATCATAAAAATATGAGGAGGTACACGATCACGCCTTCGCCTTCCCGCGATCATCTGAAGTACCTGAAACAAAATCCAAAACTGTAAGCCCGAAGCTTAGTGAGTTCCCCCAAAATACCCATACACACAACAATATACACCTAATCCCAAACAGCATACTATGGGTCAGATCAACCATCGGGTTGGAATACCCCCGACCCTCACCCATTGGGTTGGAATGCCAACATACTATGGGTCCAATCAACCATCGGGTTAGAATGCCAACATACTATGGGTCCAATCAACCATCAGGTTGGAATAACCCCGCCCCTTAACCATTGGGTTGGAATGTCAACATACTATGGGTCCAATCAACCATTGGGTTGGAATGCCAACATACTATGAGTTTGTAACATCCCAAAATTTAATTCCAAAAATTTCATTTTTAATATAAGGAAACCTTTAATAACTTTGTTTTAGATATTGAAAACATTTAAATTAAAAACAAATATCATAGTCAAATCCCAAAGATTACATACTGCAGAATAACATGGGTGAATGCATTGCGATCGTCCCAAACTCCTTTTCTTGATCTTGGTCCACAAGCCAACCATACACCAAACCATTGTACCCAAACATATATCTGGACCCAAACATGTCATAACCATGCAAAGCTCCTGCCTTTTTCCTTCCATCCATGACCTTTTGAGCTAAAAAGGCCAAAAGATTACTATATTGCTTGCATAGGGACTCCTATGGAATAAAGCTTGCACCTTTATGTCATAATATCTCTTAATGGTTCTAAATCTGAAAGCATAAGACTTTAGGACGTCCATTTCTCACATTCTAGGGTTCTTGGACCAAAAACCTTCAAAAGTGACAAAGAAGAGATCAATTAAGTTAAAAGTCAAGGTGGAAACTTGATTACTAGAAAACGATGAGGATAAGGTGTTGCTTCAGGATCTACACTTCCTCTCTTGAATCCCCAACATTTCTCCTTCTTCTTTAAGCTTTAAGGCACTCAAGAACACTCATAAATGGCTCACAAGCTCATGGAAAGCAATAGGGTTTCGTGGATTAGGGTTTAGACAATAGGGGGATGAGAATGAGGCTGAAAGATGGAGAATAAGATGCTTAAATAGGAGGCAACACCTGAATTTAGGGTTTTTCGAAACCCAGACCAACTCGCCGAGTATGTCACTTAACCTGCGTCACCAAAACTCACTCCTACTCGTCGAGTCTTCCCTTTGGACTCGACGAGTAGACTTCTTGACTTGAGGTTTTCCTTTATTTTCTAGGTCTTCTGAATTTGGGGTGTTACAACTCTCCTCCACTTAAACTAGAGTTCGTCCTCTAAGTCCGCTTTCAGCTAACTACCCCGCAACCACTCACGACATCCCTAAACGTCACATACTTGTCTATTCGATCCACTCTTGAAGGTATCCTCTTGAGAACAATCCAATCACTACACCCTCGAGTGTGATTCCCTTATTCTACAGGTAATCCTTCTGGTACTTCTCGGGCACTTACGCCTGACACCCAAAGGGTTCACTCCTTTACCCTGCGCTGTAACTAGCCTTCCCAAGTCAACTTTCATAAGTGACAAACCTTTCTACCTCTGCACAAAAAAAACTCTTTTCTGTAACTAAATCCCCAGCCACTCCTAGTTGTGGTTCCTTCACTACTACTCACTAAATGTTTTCTCTCATCATGTCTCAGTGTCGAACGCCCAACCAACAAATGGATCAGATAATCCTTCGAGTAAAATATTCATCCCTGCAACGGTTAGACTCATATAAAAGCTGCGCAACAGAGTCAAACCCTCTACTCTGAGATTATTTAATCCTGCTGTGAGTGACTTCACACCTCTCGGTCAATTAACTATTCCATGCATGAATTTTCTTATCACATCTCCTGCCCGAAGATCCTGATGTCTCTTATCTGCTTTCCGGATGAACCAAGACCTCCCAGGTCCCAACTTACCTGTCGACTAACTAGGAATACCAGATTCCACCCAGTTATCGAATCCAATCATGTTGTGGCCTACTCACATCCGTGTGGGCTGCCATGCCTCGGTTTAACCGATCTGAAAAACTCCACAAGTGAGTCACACATCTTATACACTCTTAATGCTGAATAGAGACCGGTGAACGCTATGGGTCACCCTGCAGTCTCACGTTTCAATATTAACTGACCCCTAATGAATGCTACGGGTCACCCTGTAGTCTTACTACACCAATATACTAACGGCTAACTAACGAGTGCTACGGGCCACCCCCGTAGTCTTTGAATACCACTATACTGCTGGCTAACTAACAAGTGCAACGCACCACCCCGCAGTCTTACGATACCAATGCTATGGGCCACCCAGCAGTCTTACTATACTAATATACGAATGATACAGGCCACACTGCAGTCTTAAAATGTTCCTACTCTATCTGCCAACTAATGATCACTACGGGCCACCCCATAGTCTTACAACACTTCTACACTATTTTTTAACTAAAGCTACGGGCCACACCGCAGGCTTGCCACACTTCTCATGCTATCTGGCCACTGGTGAATGCTACGGCTAACCTGCAGTCCTACATGTAGCACCTGTTTCCTGGTACATATAATCTATCTAAGTGATTTAAATTTTTAGCCTTGGACTCGGCAAGTTGTAGGCCCGACTCATCGAGTAGTGACGGGACATTGATCACGTTTAAGTTGGCGACTTGACGAGTCCACATTCTGGACTCAGCGAGTCCCTGCTGTTTGAATGAAACCCTAATTTCAAGGGTGTGCACCCTATTTAAACCAACCTTATGCGCCCCAAGCCCGACTCCTTCACCCTCAGAGCTCCATATATCGTCCTAACCCCTTTTTCTTGTGAGATTGAAGTGTTTTGGTGTGATTTCTTGAAGATTTTGAGAGAAGAAGAAGAGTAGATCAAGAGGAGAAGAAGGAGGTTGAATATCTTGGTTATATTTCAGTGATTCATTGAGGTATAACTCAGTTCCTTCTGTTTTTATGCTTAAAGTCCCATAGAGCACCATTAAAGTCCTTCTTGAACCATTTCCAAGCTTGAGTAAGGATTAGGGTTTGTAATGAGTTGTGTAACCTCTAGATCTAGGCATGTTTAAGCTCCAGAATCTCGGATTCAGGGCCTTTATGGAATCATATTGCTTGAATGATCTAGATCTACCATTTTAGCCTATATTTGGCCTTAAATCCCCATTCTATGCATGTTTACACGTAAAGTTGGAAACTTTACGTGTAAAACCTACCCTAAGAACTCAGATATATAGTAATTGCATGTGAATGACTCGGTGTGTCGTTCATCGGACTCGGCGAGTCGAGTCGCGAGTCCCCAAGTTTTCCCCTTTTCGTGTTTGCTGAGTGGAGTTGTGAGTCATGGGTGGACTCAGTGAGTCGGAAGCCAGACTCATCTATGGAAGGACTCGGCGAGTCAATGCCCTGACTCGGCGAGTCCAAGGCAATCATCTTACCTCAAGAACATACTCGACGATTTGTTCATACAACTCGGCGAATCACATGCTAGAGTGTTCTTCGGATGAAGACGAACTCGACGAGTTGTTCATACAACTCGGCGAGTCGGATGAAGGATCATTGGTCATCAGTTAGAAGGATAACTCATTGAGTCATCGCCTAACTCGACGAGTGGAGTTGTGTATGAGGACAAATGGGAAGGATAGGGACTCGGCGAGTTGGCGAGCCAACTCGGCGAGTCAGGTAATCGACTTTGACTTTGACTTTGACTTGTTTAGGGGCAAAATGGTCATTTTACCCCAAGGGCAGTTAGCAGTGTTTGATTGAGTGTTTTGTGGGAATTTACAGCCGGAGGATTTCCGGAGTAGCCGCAGTAGCAGACAGATAATTCCCACACAGACCAGTAGCTACTACGATGAGAGTTACCTTCCAGTAGCGGTGGGTCTACGGCCACAATGTCGGCCCACCAGTAGGAGTTGTATGTTAGATGATTGTCTCTGTGATATTCATCTAGGGTTGCTACTACCTGTGCTATGTACTAGTATGATATGATGCTATGTGTTAGTGACGGTAGGGGAGATAGTCCCTAGATTACCGGTCGATAGGGCCAGAGGGGCAGTCATGTCCAGCCACGTTAGGTAGATTATGTGATATGTGTTATGTGGTGGTAGTAGGGGGTAATAGTCCTCAGTATCTGGTCGAGAGGACCGAAGGGGAGGCCAGCACCCATATATGCTAGTTAGTATCCGGTCAAGAGGACAGAAGCGGAGGCCAGCACCCAGATATGCTAGTCAGTACCCGGTCGAGAGGACCGAAAGGGTAGGTCGGGCACCCAGATATGCCTGACAATATATGTATGTTATGTGGTTATACGGTATGTGGTACAGTGGGGGAACTCACTAAGCTTCGTGCTTACGATTTTCGGTTGTTGTTTCAGGTACCTCTTCTGTCAAGGGGAAGGAGCTGGCGCGGTAGCGGCACATCACACACACACTTTTGTTTTCCGCATCATGTGTCATTCTGGGATTTTGTACTCTGACATTATTATGTTTTATGTTTTGTTTTACGGTCACGAGACATGTTTCATTAACAGTTATTATCGTATGATGTTTTGTTAAAAGCGTTTTAAAAATCACTTAATTAAAAATGAAAATTTTGGCCCGTAATTTTTGGGATGTTACAAGTTGGTATCAGAGCCCTGGTTTGAGGGATTCAGACACACCTTTAGGGGTGTCTGAACTCAAATTGATGGATTAAAAGATTTTGAAAAAGAAAATGTTTTCTAAAAGGTTCAGTAAAGAGTTTTAAGAAGGAACAAAGTGTGTGATGTGCGTAACCGGCCGAGCTCAAGTAAGTATTCCCCAATGTACCCATACAAGTTTATGTATGTTTATTAGTTTCAGTAGAACAACATGCTAGAATAGGAATAAGGATCTAGGAGTGATGCCTTATGTGCCTGCTTTATGTGCTTCAGTATATGAAAATTGCATGCTAGGATTGAGTAAACAGCAATAGGATAGCATGTTTAGGTTATGCCTGATAGTATGAGTATAGAAGTAAGTAGCAGTAGTGAAAGGGATCTGGTGGAGTCGAGGCAGTCCTTAAAGAAGGTACGGATAGATGTGGAAGGTAGTATAGGCCTGTACTACTGAAAGCAGAGGATTCGTACCCTAACCGAGGAAGGCCAAGATAAGACCAAGGAACTTGTAGTGGATGTGATCCCTCAGGAAGTATCAGTAACACTAACGGATGATATTTATGTATTTCAGAATGGTCGTACTACGCTCGAGGCTAGCAGTTGGCAGTTCAGGAGAGTGATCGGGTTCGGGATCAGGTTCCGAGCTGGTGGATGAGGGGCTACGCGATTTCATCACGTCAGAGATCACCAGGGGCATCCTTGAGTCGACCGCCATTATTTTCGGGTCGATCAAGGAAAGGATAGTTGAGTTGATGGAGGATCGCCTCCGGGAATTTAGGAGTGACATGGCATCTGGCCAGTCGGGATCTCGTACACTATCCTTTAAGGATTTCAGGGGCAGTGGTGCGTCGGATTTTCACGGGGCGAAGGACCCCATAGCTTCCAAGCGATGGATTGCAGACATTGAGTCTGCACAGTTGACTAGCTTCTACCCTGAGGGGTCGAAGGTGAGATTTGCAGTAGGATATTTGAGGGATTGAGCTAGGGATTGGTGGGAGTCCGTTGGTGACTCGTTAGGAGCCTCGGTTTTCGAGGCTATGACATGGTCGGACTTCGTGACCAGGTTCAGGGCAGAGTTTGCGCCGGCTGTCGAGCTTCAGCAGCTAGCCAGGGAGTTCCTAGATATGAGATAGACGACGGAGACTGTGGCGGAGATCACCGCCAAGTTCCGGGAGAGGGCGTTGCTGGTGCCCCAGTACGCGGGTGATGAGGATATGAGGAGGACCCGCTATCATGACATGCTACGAGCTGATATTCGGGAGCATGTTGGTCTTTCAACCTACCCTACCCTGGACTCAATGATCTCCAGGGCAAAGGAGAGGGAGATAGAACTGGGGCACATCCGGAAGAGGAAGGCGGAAGAGGGGCATGTTATGGGGGCTTTGGGGAAGAAGCCCAAGGGATCGGATGCGGGGCCGAAAGGCCAACAGGGACGGGGCCGTTGCAGGAAATGCGGCAAGACGCACGAGGGAGCGTGCAAGTTGGGGTTGTCAGGCTGCTATAAGTGCGGCAAGTCAGGGCACTTCAACAGGGATTGTATCGCCCTTGCACCTGTGATAAAGACATTTGAGTTGCTGTGTTTCCACTGCAACCAGAAGAGCCACAAGAAGGCCAATTGCCCCCATTTGACAGCATCAACGCCAGTAAAGGCGACAGATCCAGCAACCCTGCGTATCACTGATGGCAGGCAGGGCAAGGCAAAGGCTCCAGTGGTGAGGAGCCGGGCATTTCAGCTGACTACCGAGGAGGCACGCACCGTACCCGATGTGGTTACGGGTATGATTCTTTCCCTCTATTTTTATTTATATGATGTTATGTTATTGATATGTGCTCTGTGTATATGCGTTAGGATCGTTCCACGTGAACGATATCCCTATTCAGGTGTTTTTTGACTCAGGTGCCACGCGATCGTTTGTTTCTCTTGCGCTTAGCAAGAAGTTTACTGAGTCTTCAGGCATGTTAGATTGCCCTTTATAAGTAGAGATTGCCGATGATCGATTGGTGCAGGCATCAGCGGTCTTCAGAGACTGTGTTCTGAGGTTATTCGAGGAGTGCTACTTGGTGGATTTAGTTCCCATTCCATTGCGTGGGAACAAAGTGATTATAGGCATGGATTGGTTGAGCCCTAATGGGGCGGTGATAGATTGTGCACAATAACTAGTGCGGATTAGGACCCCAGGTGGGGGAGAGTTGGTGATCCATGGCGAGAGGCCACAACACGGACCCACAGTATGTTCAGCAGTGAGAGCTAGGTGCTACCTTCAGCAGGGTTGCGCGAGATATGTCGCGTACGTTATCAACACCTGAGAGGCAGGTAAGGTGATGGTGAGCGAGGTTCCGGTGGTGTGAGACTACGCTGATGTGTTTCTGGAGGAGCTTCCTGGAATACCTCCGGAACGATAGGTAGAGTTCAGGATCGACCTAGTCCCTGGTGCGGCTCCGATAGCCAAGGCACCGTACCGGTTGGCTCCTCCCGAGATGCAGAAGTTGTCTACGCAGCTGCAGGAGCAGTTAGACAACGGATTCATTAGACCGAGCAGTTCACCTTGGGGAGCGCCGATCCTGTTTGTGAAGAAGAATGATGGGTCGCATCGGATGTGTATAGATTACCGGGAGCTGAACAAGGTGACGATGGAGAACCATTACCCACTCCCGAGGATTGATGACCTCTTTGATCAGTTACAGGGAGCATCTTGGTTCTCCAAGATCGATTTGCGTTCAGGTTATCATCAGATGAGGGTCAGAGAAGAGGATGTGCAGAAGACTTCATTTCGGACGCGTTATGGCCATTATGAGTTCGTGGTGATGCCGTTTGGGCTCACCAATGCTCCTGCCGCGTTCATGGACCTCATGAACTGCGTGTGCAGACCGATGTTGGATCGGTTTGTGATAGTTTTCATTGATGACATCTTGGTTTATTCCAAGATGCAGGAGGAGCACGAGGAGCATCTGAGAGAGGTTTTAGAGACCTTGAGGAGGGAGAGATTGTATGCTAAGTTCTCCAAGTACGAGTTCTGGTTGCACGAGGTGCAATTCCTTGGGCACCTTGTCAACCAGAATAACATACTGGTCGACCCGGCCAAGATAGAGGCTGTGATGAGATAGGAGGTTCTGAAGTCTCCATCCAAGATTCGGAGTTTCCTAGGATTAGCGGGATACTATCGGAGATTCATTCAGGATATCTCCAAGATAGTCGTACCCCTGACGCGGTTGACTAAGAAAGACGTAGTCTTTTGATGGGGTCCTGAGCAGCAGACAACGTTCGAGATTCTGAGGCAGAGGTTGTGTGAGGCACCAATCTTAGCCCTACCCGAGGGCGTTGAGGATTTTGTGGTATACTGTGGTGCATCCATTTTGGGGTTGGGCGCGGTACTGATGCAGAGAGGGCACTTCATCACCTACGCGTTGAGGCAGTTGAAGCCTCACGAGGCTAACTACCCGACGCATGATTTAGAGTTGGGGGCGGTGGTCTTCGCCCTCAAGATTTGGCGACATTACCTCTACGGGGTTCGATGTACCATTTACAAGGACCACAAGAGTTTGAGGTACCTCATGGATCAGCCGAATATGAACATGCGACAGTGTCGATGGTTGGATGTGGTGAAGGATTATGATTGTGAGATCCTTTATCACCTGGGGAAGGCCAATGTGGTGGCCGATGCGCTTAGCCGTAAGGCGGCGCCGATCAGGGATGTGTGTATGAGGATGACGGTGGTGACTCCCCTGTTAGAGCAGATTCGAGAAGCGCAGTAGGAGGCTATGAAGGAGAAGCATCATAAGAGCGATCGGATAGTGGGCCAAGTCACCTCCTTAGATTTTGATAACCGAGGATTATTGACACTACATCGTAGGGTGTGGGTGCCGTATCACGGAGGCATGCGTTAGATCTTGATGGAGGAGGCGCACAAATCCTGATTCTCTATTCATTCGGGGGCGACGAAGATGTATAGGGATCTTCGCCTAGACTATTGGTGGCCCTGCATGAAGCGGGATGTGGCTTGGTACGTCGAGCGGTGCTTGAACTGCAGGAAGGTCAAGGCTGAGCATCAAAGACCGCACGGCAAGATGCAGCCATTGGATATCCCGTTGTGGAAATGGGAAGATATTACGATGGATTTTATCACAAAGCTTCCCAGGACTGCGTGAGGGGTAGATTCGATATGGGTCATCGTGAATCGCTTGACTAAGAGCGCCCATTTTATCCCTATCCAAGACAGTATCTAGACCAAAAAGTTGGCCAATATCTATATCAGGGAGATAGTGGTGCGGCATGGGGTGCCGGTGTCAGTGATATTAGACCGAGATGTGCGGTTCACTTCCAGGTTTTGGAAGAAGTTTCATGATGATTTGGGCACTCTTCAGCATTTTAGCACCGCCTTTCACCCACAAACGGATGGTCAGAGCGAGCGGACCATCTAGACTCTGGAGGATATGTTGCGGGCGGGCGTGCTACACTTCGGTGGTAGCTAGGATACCTATCTTCCCTTGGTTGAGTTCTCGTACAACAACAGCTACCACGCGAGTATTGACTGTCCTCCATTCAAGATGTTGTACAGACGGAGGCGCAAGACCCCGATATGTTGGGGTGAAGTTGGCCAGAGGGTCATGGGGAGCACAGAGGTGGTGCTCAAGATGACCGAGAGGATTCAGTAGGTTTGGAGCAGGCTTCAGACTGTGCAGAGTCGGCAGAAGAGTTACGCTGACAAGCGCCGATCAGACCTAGAGTTCTAGGTCGGGGATATGGTTCTCCTGAAAGTGTCGCCTTGGAAGGGTGTCATTCGATTCAGGAAGCGGGGAAATTTAGGCCCGAGATACATTGGACCGTTTAGGGTTGTAGCCCGGGTGGGCAAGGTGGCATATAGGCTGGACCTACCAGCCGAACTCAGTCAGATCCACAGCACCTTCCATGTCTCCCAGTTTCAGAAGTGCCTAGTGGATGAATCAGCGGTGGTGTCGTTAGATGATATCCAGGTTGATGACAACCTGAATTACATTGAGCGCCCAGTCGCAATCCTCCACCGGAAGTCGAGGGATCTGAGGAAGAAGAGGGTAGAATTGGTGAAGGTGAAATGGTAGCACCGGAAGGGTTCGGAGTGGACTTGGGAGCCAGTGGAAGAAATGATGGAACATTACCCCGTGCTGTTTCAGGATCGAGCAGCAGACTTCGAGGATGAAGTCTAAAATAAGTGGGGGAGATTTGTAGCACTTGGTTCCTGGTACGTATAATCTATCTATGTGATTTAAATTTTTAGCCTTGGATTCGGCGAGTTGTAGGCTCGACTCGCCAAGTAGTGACGGCACATTGATCACGTTTAACTTGGCGACTCGGCGAGTCCACATTCTGTACTCGGCGAGTCCCCGCTGTTTGAATGAAACCCTGATTTTAAGGGTTTGCACCTTATTTAAACCAACCTTATGTGCCCCAAGCCCGACTCCTTCACCCTCAAAGCTCCCTATATCATCCTAACCCCTTTTTCTTGTGAGATTGAAGTGTTCTGGTGTGATTTCTTGAATATTTTGAGAGAAGAAGAAGAGTAGATCAAGAGGAGAAGAAGGAGGTCGAATATCTTGGTGATATTTCAGTGATTCATTGAGGTATAACGTAGTTCCTTCTGTTTTTATGCTTAAAGTCTCTTAGAGCACCATTAAAGTCGTTCTTGAACCATTTCCAAGCTTGAGTATGGATTAGGGTTTGTAATGAGTTGTGTAGCCTCTAGATCTAGGCATGTTTAAGCTCCAGAAGCTCGGATTTAGGGCCTTTATGGAAGCATATTGCTTGAATGTTCTAGATCTACCATTTTAGCCCTCATTGGGCCTTAAATCCCCATTCTATGCATGTTTACACGTAAATTTGGAAACTTTACGTGTAAAACCTACCCTATGAACTCATATCTATGTATGGCATAAGCTGGATTCAAGCAAAATCGAGTATATAGTAATTGCATGTGAATGACTCGGCGAGTCGAGTCGCGAGTCCCTGAGTTTTCCCCCTTTTCGTGTTTACTGAGTGGAGTTGTGAGTCATGGGTGGACTCAGTGAGTCGAAAGCCAGAATCATCTTTGGAAGGACTCGGCGAGTTAATGCCCTGACTCGGCAAGTCCAAGGCAATCATCTTACCTCAAGAATAGACTCGACGAGTTGTTCATACAACTCAGCGAGTCACAGGATAGAGTGTTCTTCAAATGAAGATGAACTCAATGAGTTGTTCATACAACTCGGCGAGTCGGATGAAGGATCATTGGTCATCAGTTAGAAGGATAACTCGTCGAGTCATCACCTAACTCAATGAGTGGAGTTGTGTATGAGGACAAATGGGAAGGATAGGGACTCGGCGAGTTGGCAAGCTAACTCGGAGAGTCAGGTAGTCGACTTTGACTTTGACTTGTTCAGGGGTAAAATGACCATTTTACCCCAAGGGCAGTTAGCAGTTTTTGATTGAGTATTTTATGGGAAATTACAGCCGGAGGATTTCCGGAGCAGCCACAGCAGCAGACAGACAATTCCCACACAGACCAGCAGCTACTACGAGGTGAGTTACCTTCCAATAGTGGTGGTTCTACGGCCACAATGCCGGCCCACCAGTAGGAGTTGTATGTTAGATGATTGTCTCTGTGATATTCATCTAGGGTTGCTACTACCTGTGCTATGTACTAGTATGATATGATGCTATGTGTTAGTGACGGTAGGGGAGATAGTCCCCAGATTACCCGTCGATAGGGCCAGAGGGGCAGTCATGTCCAACCTCGTTAGGTAGATTATGTGATATGTGTTATGTGGTGGTAGTAGGGGTAATAGTCCTCAGTATCCGGTCGAGAGGACCAAAGGGGAGGCCAGCACCCAGATATGCTAGTCAGTACCCGGTCGAGAGGACCGAAGGGGTAGGTCGGGCACCCAGATATGCCTGATAATATATGTATGTTATGTGGTTATATGGTATGTGGTACAATGGGGGAACTCAATAAGCTTCGTGCTTACGATTTTCGGTTGTTGTTTCAGGTACCTCTTTTGTCAAGGGGAAGGAGCTGGCGCGGTAGCGGTGCATCACACACACGTTTTTGTTTTCCGCATTATGTGTCATTCTGGGATTTTGTACTCTAACATTATTATGTTTTACCTTTTGGTTTACGGTCATGAGACATGTTTCATTAACAGTTATTATCATATGATGTTTTGTTACAAGCGTTTTGCAAATCACTTAATTAAAAATGAAATTTTTGGCCCGTAATTTTTGGGATGTTACACTACAACACTTTCCCCCGCCGACTAGCTACTAGTGAATGCTACGTCTATCCCGCAGTCTTACAACACTTTCCGCGATGACTGGCTACTAGTGAATGCTACGGCTAACCCGCAGTCTTACAACACTTTCCACGTTGACTGGCTACTAGTGAATGCTACGGCTAACCCAGAGTCTTACAACACTTTCCATGCTGACCATGGTCTTTCGTTGACTAGTAGTCCGAACACACCCACAATCGATCATACAAGCACGATCTAGTATCCCAAGCTGTATTCATGCCCTGACTGAAATTCCTAACCTAATTTTTCTAAATCTTTCTATCAGCCATCCCGAGAATGCGATCTCACTATTGGAAAATTTTCCGAACTTCCAATTCACACTAAACTCAATCCATACAGCCGCTTGGGCCGTCTCTCTTCCTGACAAGGATGCAGAACTTATCCCATTTTCAAAACCACTCTTGCTTCTGAGTACATGATCGTTTCTCCCCCACTTAGCTTCGACTAATTCTTCACGGCACGCGAGAATTGGAGGATTCCCATTCCTTCCTTCCTTACATGATAGACACGCTAACAATCAACGCCTAATCTTGCTAGCATCCCATCACTAGCCCGCTCCAAGGACAGCACAACAACTGAAGACTAGATGGACGCTTTCTAAAATCCTAACACTAATGATCTCAAAAGCTTAACCTGGTGTCCCTTTCAACCTTACAATCAAACCATCCGATGCTCAAATAAACTTCTTTAGTGATATACTGCTTATCTTGATGCTTCGAAAAGCTATCCCTAACACAAGGACTAAAATTCACCGAATCCCGACGATGGTGAATAACCATCCTACTAAGCCCTGACTGTAGATTTCTCATGATGCTTCTGAACTGATCTCGGTAGTAACCGAGATAACACTGAACCCTTCGAACCAGAAAAGGGAGATGATCTTACACTAACTACTAATAATTCCTGGTATGCAATTGGCATATGACATTTTTTTGCAAATACAATCCGAATACAAACAGGGAGATAATTCATACATACTATTACCCAAGACCGAGGTAAGAACAACCATAATACAGATAGAATCGAAAAGGGAAATTGATACATACCTGCAACATTTCCTGCTATAGTTCAGATCTCCCTCGTATGTCACTGTAAGGCCTTACCCTCTCACCTATCAGTAAACCTCAAAGTAGTCGGGGCAGGCACACTTCTTGCTCCTCCCCTCATCGTCGGGCAGTCGTCCTTCTTGTGGTCCACCTGATCGTAGTGGAAACATAATGGGCTTGCCCCTTGAGGGCAGTCCCTGCTGACATGAACATACTTTCCACACTTGTAGCAGCATGAACCCCTGCAACGACAAACTCCCTCATACAGTTTTCCACACGTGTTGCACTGACTTTGGCCCTACTGACCTACCAATCGCTGATCTGAAGTCTTGGGTCTCTTCCTGGGACCCTCCAAAGTATACATATGATCTGACTCTTCTCAAAGTGCTCCAAATCAAATTTCCTCTTTGTCGCCCTGGAAATCATAGAATCCATGGTCGGGGATGCCGAGTAGCTGACATGCTTCCGAATATCAACTCTTAACATGTCATGATAGCGGGTCTTCCGCATATCCTCGTCTCCCGCATACTGAGGCACCAATAAGGCCCTCTCCCAAAACTTGGTGGTAATTCCCGCCATTGTCTCTGTCGTCTGCCTTATGTTGAGGAACTCCCTGGCCAGCTGTTGGAGCTCCACAGCCAGTGCGAACTCTGCCCTAAACTGAACCACAAAGTCTGACCAAGTCATAGCCTCAATGGTTGAGGCTCCCAGAGAGTCACCAACCGACTCCCACCAATCTCTGGCTCTGTCTATCAAACATCCCGCAGCATACCGGACCTTCAACCCCTCAGGGAAAAAGCTAATTAACTGAGCAGACTCCATGTTTGTAATCCATCTCCTGTAAACAATGGGGTCTTTCACCACGTAGAGGTCTGGCGCACCACATCCCCTGAAGTCCTTATAGGAGAGTGTGCATGTCCCCGTCTGGAAAGATTCCATATCGCTCCTGAACGCCCTGAGGCGATCCTCAATCAACTAGACAATCCCCTCCTTGATCGACTCGAAAATCACCGTGGTTGCCTCAAGGATGCCTCTCGTGATTTTCGATGTGATGAACTTGCGCAAACTCTCATCAACTGGTTTGGATCCCGAACCTGAACCTGATCATCATCCTCCTATTACGTGTCGTGTAATCATCACCATTCTGAAATGAAACACATAATCTTCAGGGTCATACGTAACCTCAGAAGGTCTCTCATACTACAATTTCCACATCTATCCGTACTTTCCTTAAGGATTGCTTCGACTTTACCAAGTCCCTTCTACTACTGCTGCACTCCGTGCTAATCTCATCCTAGGCATTCCTAGGTTCCCGAACCCACCCAGTCCTCAGCTGCTGAAAGACTCTTCATGATGCCAATTAACCATTACATGAATACCATCACATCTGGCGAGGTTGGATAATCCTTCGAGTAAAGGACTCATCCCTACAACGATTAGACTCAAACGAGAGTTGCGTAATAGGGTGAAATCCAGCACTTTGAGATTATTTAACCCCGGTCACATGTGAGTTAATGTATTCATCTAGCATGTAACTTCCATTAATCGAAGTCCCACAAAGCACAAAGCAAGCAACATTCAGAAAAACGGAAAAAAAAAATCTAACCAAATAAGCCACTCAATCCTCTTACCACAAATCTATACTAGCATACAACAAAAGGCTCATATAACTAGGCATAACCTAAACAATCCATCCTATCACTGACTGATCAGTTCTATCATGCAAACCTACAAGCTCATATAAGCATACAAAGGCATCTTTGGAACCACTTACTTGAGCTTGGTCGATTGCACGCATCACACCCATTTTTTAGTGTTCTTTTCTCTTTCCAAATTCCTTTCAGAATTCTTTTATAAAAATGATTTTTCTTTTGAAAATTTTCATACCAAGTCCTCAGTTTGAGTCCAAACGCACCCGAGAGTGTGTCTGAATCCCTCAAACCAAGTATCTGATACCAACTTGTAACATCCCAATTTTTAATGCTAAAAATTTTATTTTTAATATAAGAAAACCTTTAATCACTTTGTTCCAGACATTGAAAACATTTCAATTAAAAACAAATATCATAGTCAAATCCTAAAGACCACGTAATGTAGAATAACATGGGTGAATGTGCTGTGATTGTCCTGAGCTCCTTTTCTTGAAAAATGAAGATACCTGAAACCAAAACTATAAACCGTAAGCACGAAGCTTAGTGAATTCCCCAATTACCACATACCATACATATTAACTGGGCAATACATGCCGTACATACCGTGAGCCTTACATATCAAATATATCCATAATCAAGTAAGGTGCTATGTGGCAAACATATCTTGTCGTTATGCCACGGGCCGCACGTGGTCTTTCTTGCCATGCTTGGGGCCACCCCCTCGATCTTACAGACAAGTGCCAAGTGCCACCTCCTGGTCGTCATTGAAAGCATCACAAAGACAACTAGCATACATACTATTCTACTTAGCTAATCAGCATATAGTGTTCCAGGAGCCACCTCCTGGTCTTTCATACATAATAACATACAGTGTGCCAGGAACCACCTCCTGGTCTTTCATGCATATTGCCTAGGGCTGACCCCTGGGTCTTCCTACCATACATAATAATATATTGTGTGCCACAACCTGACTCCTGGTCTTTCATGCATAGTGCCTAGGGCTAACCCCTAGGTCTTCATTTCATACATAAACTAAATGGGTTGGCATTGGTGCCCTAGACCCATACAATTAGTGAGGAGACTCACCTTGCACTACTGAAAGTGCTGCTAATACTTTTCTGGCTGCTAACTGGCAATTCCTCGAACTGCTGCTCCTTCGGCTCTTGAAACTATCAGTAACAACACGACACTTGTTCCCAGAATGTCCTCAAAGTCAAACTAGGTTAACCTTGGTTAAAGTCAAAGTCATCGGTCAAAGTCAACGCTCCTAGTTGACAAAACTCGCCGAGTTGCTCTATCAACTCGTCGAGTTCTAAAACTCAAAATCTTGAATTTGCGGCCCAACTCACTGAGTCAACCCTTGACTCGTCGAGTTTCCTGGCTACTCATGGTCGTGACTCATCCCATAAACTTGCCGATTCACTCCTTGGACTGGTCGAGTTCAATCACTCAGAGTTGGGACAATCCACCTCGACTCATCGAGTCCCTCCCTGGGCTCGTCGAGTCCCTTAGTCTATTGAGCTATCTTAATAGATTAAGCCCCTATACTTCAGATCCCAGCTCCAAACCTCGAATACACTCTAGAAATGACCTTAGAAGGGGAAAGTTTCCAACTTTACCCGATAATACTCTTGTTTGAAGGATTTCACTTAAACTCTAACTCCTAAGGACCTATATCTTGGTCCACAAGCCAACCATACACCAAACCATTGAACCCAAACATGGTTCTAGACCCAAACATCTCATAACCATGCAAAGCCCCTGCCTTTTTCCTTCAATCCATGGCCTTTTGAGCTAAAAAGGCCAAAAGATTACTCTATTGCTTGCATGGGGACTCCTATGGCATAAAGCTTGCACCTTTATGCCATAATAGCCCTTGATGGTTCTATATCTGAAAGCATAAGCCTTTAGGACGTCCATTTCTCACATGCTAGGGTTCTTGGACCAAAAACCCTCAAAAGTGACAAAGAAGATATCAATCAAGTTAAAGGTCAAGGTGGAAACTTGATTACAAGAAAATGATGAGGATAAGGTGTTGCTTCAGTATCTACACTTCCTCTCTTGAATCCCCAAGGTTTCTCCTTCTTCTTCAAGCTTCTAGGCACTTAAGAACACTCATAAATGGATCACAAGCTCATGTAAAGAAATAGGGTTCCGTGGATTAGGGTTTGGACACTGGAGGATGAGAATGGGGATGAAAGATGGAGAATAAGATGTTTAAATAGGAGGCACAACCCAAATTGAGGGTTTTCCCAAACCCATACCAACTCACTGAGTTGGTCCTCCAACTCGCCGAGTAGGTTACTTAACCCGCATCATAAAAACTCACCCCTACTCGTCGGGTCATCCCTTTGGACTTGACGAGTAGACTGCTTGACTTGAGGTTTTCCTTTCTTTTCTAGGTCTTCTGAATTCGGGGTGTTACAGAATCCAATCATCATCGGGATGGAATACTCTCGCTACCAATCAAACATGTGCACCTATATCAGATAATCATATAACAGTCTATAGAGATAACATACTAGGGTCCAATCATCCACATGTTGGAATACCCTTAACTACCAATCAAACATGTGCACATATAACAGGTAATCACATAACAATCTATAGACATTCAAACCGATTTACATATCTCTATTCATAGCAACATCCTATCTTCTAGCATACCGGTCTAACCGATCTCACTAATAACAAAGTAGGATAACAATCCAAAGGGCCGGCCTTGGTGCCTTCGACCCTTGAGTATAGTGAGAAAAACTCACCTCACAATGTCGAACTGTAGTGATAAGATTAAGCTCCTGAATCACAGCCACGAACTCCACCACCTATAAACACCATAGGACCAAGTCCATTAAGATCTCAAATTACCAAAATACCATCAGGAGTCAAACTTGGTCAAACCTTGGTCAAAGTCAATGTCGGCAGTCAAGATCAATAGTCCACGTTAACCCAACTTGTCGAGTGCACCTAGCAACTCGTCGAGTTCCTCCAGAACTCAGAAACCGCGAAAACCTGAGTCCACTAGTCGAGTTGCCAAACAACTTGTTGAGTCCTTGTAGTGTCCAAAAGATCGGGAAAAACCCTATCTACTCGTCGAGTTTTCTTACTAACTCGTAGAGTTCATTCTGAATCTAGAAAACCGGGAAATCCGTCTCGACTTGTCGAGTTGGCTTATCCAACTCATCGAGTTCATGCAGTCCACTTCTTATCCATACGATTTCAAGTTACTCTAAAGCTCAATATGGTAGAGTTAGCCTCCTAGGGCATAGTTACCACGTAAAGTTTACTTTATGTGCATGCAAGGTCTTAAAGGTCAAAACCAAGCTAAAGAAGAAGTTTTAGGTAAGAAGAAGGCCATAACTTGCTAAAAACTAGAACTTTATGACTATAAGGGGCTAGAAGAGTCTAGATCTGAAGTTACAACTTCAGATCATGCCCAAAACCAAAAATAACTCCACAACAAACTAGAAATAGCCCTAAACCTTTACATGAAGAGATCTAGCTAGAGAGAAGTCAAGGTAACAACTTTTTACCTTTAAGATGATAATAAGATGAAGTAGAAATAAGATCCATAAGCTTCTCCTTGCTCCAAGCTCCTTAGATTTCAAGCTCTATTCACAAAATCCACATTCCAAGCTTCTTAACAAACAATAATTGAGAGTAGATGCGATTACGGTTTTCTGAGCTCAAGAGGATGGTAAGGGAAGCAGAGGAAGGCTAATATACCTTTAAATAGGGTGTAAAACCTTGAAAATTAGGGTTTCATTTCCCACCTCCTACTCGTCGAGTTGTGGTCCTCCAACACGTCGAGTAGACCTCATAAATCACACGAGTTGTTCACTCTCTACATGATGAGTTGGGGCCTCCAACTCGTCGAGTAGGCTTCCTTATTTGCAATAAAATCCATAAAATAACACTCCTAGAAATCGGGATGTTACACAGAGTCAAACTTGGTCAAAAAGTCAACGGTCAACAAAAATCAATGAAAGTCAAAGCCCAAGACTATCTGCGTACGCCTAACATACGCGATTCAAGTCTAGTACGCCAAGAATACTCCTAGGTACACCCAACGTATGTTGGATGATCCCAACATTCCATTAAGAACTTTATCCCATAGGACCTTTTGTCCAGAGCTCATATCTAGATTCAAAACATCGACTTAATTCATAAAGTTTCCACCTTCATGACTTTCCATGGCTAAAAAAGGTCCAAAAGCTAAAATCTAACTTATTAATCCATTAAGACATCATAAATCTTGCATGGAAGGGATGGAAGGACCAAGATCACATTTTTATGGTTCATAATAGCTCCATAATGGATAAAGTTTCCAAGTTTATCCATTAGAATGGTCCAAACGACCAAGATCTAGTCTTTTAAGTTTCAAAGGGACCAAATGTAGCACCTGGTTCCTGGTAAGTATTTTAATCTAAGTATTTTTGGTATTTTTAGCTGGAACTCGGCGATTTGTAGGCCCGACTCGCCGAGTAGAGACGAGATATTGAGCACGTTTAAGTTGGTGACTAGGCGAGTCCATATCCTGGACTCAGCGAGTCCGCCTGTCTGGATGAAACCCTAATTTCAAAGGTTTGCACCCTATTTAAACATCTTTTTGTGCCCCATAACGGCCCCATTACGTCCAAAACACTCCCTCACGAAGCCTTAACCCCTCTTTTGGTAATTTAAGTGCTTTTGGTGCAATTCCTTGAAGTTTTGGACAAAAGAAAAAGGTAGATCAAGAGGAGAGGAAGAAGATCAAGAATCTTGTGCCATTTCAGAGCTTCATTATTACCTCCTTAAGAGCTTAAGATAGTCATTTTAAGGCCTCTTTTAGTCTTGATCTTTGAGTAATGAGCTTATAGTGTTAAGCGACTTCAGATCTAGGCATGATTGAGCTCTAGGAGCTCGGATCTATTGCCATTATGAGCCTAACTCGTGTATAAGTCCTAGATCTACTCTTCTAGTCCTTGTTAAGCCTCTTATTTCCCTTTTTATGCATGAATACATGTAAAGGTGGAAACTTTACGTGTAAAACCTACCCTAAGAACCCAGATCTATGAATGAAATGCATTGGATTCAAGCAGAATCGAGTGTATAGTAATTGTATGCATGCGACTCGGTGAGTTGTTCTTCAGACTCAGCGAGTCGAGTCGCAAGTCCCTGTTTTTCCCCTTTTGAGTGACGCTGAGTGGGATCAGTGAGCTATAAGTGGACTCAGTGAGTCGGAAGCCAGACTCAATAATGGAGGGACTCGGTGAGTCAATTCCCTGAATCGGCGAGTCCAAGGCAATCTTCTTGCCGCAAGAATAGGCTCGACGAGTTGTTCATATAACTCGGCGATTCACGGACCAGAGTGTTCATCGGATGAAGATGAACTCGACGAGTTGTTCATACAACTCGGCGAGTCGAATGAAGGACTATTGGCAATCTGTTTAGAAGGAGAACTCATCAAGTCAATACCTAACTCGATGAGTAGGGACGAGAGTGAGGACAACTGACTGGTTAAGGACTCGACGAGTTAGCGAGCCAACTCAGCGAGTCGGGTGTAGCACCTGGTTCCTGGTACGTAAAATTTATCTAAGTATTGGTCATTTTTAGCCTTGGACTCGGCGAGTTGTAGGTCTGACTCGCCGAGTAGGGACGCGGTCCAGGGGCACGTTTAAGTTGGCAACTCGGCGAGCACATATTCTGGACTCGGCGAGTCACCGCTGTTTGATGAAACCCTAAATTTCAAGTGTTTGCACCCTAATTAAACCCTCATTTCCACCCCAAGCTCGCCCCCATTCACCCTCATAGCCCCCAACATCGTTTTTGCCCTTTTCCTTGTGAGATTGAAGTGTTTTGGAGTGTGTTCTTGAACTTTTGAGGAGAAAGAAGAGTAGATCAAGAAGAGGAGAAGGAGGCCAAGCATTTTTGTGACATCTCAACGTTTTCCTTGAGGTATAGCTCGTTTCCCCTCTGTTTTCAAGCTTGTAGTCCCTAATAGCTTCATGAAAGTCCTTCTTGAGCCATTCTTCAAGCTTTTTTGTGCTTTGTGGGTTGTAATAAGTTGTTAGCCTTTAGATCTAGGCATGATTTAGCCCCTGGAGCTTGGATCTACTGCCTTTATGTAGTCATATTGCATGAAAGTCCTAGATCTACTCCTTTTGGTGCACTTTGAGCCCTAAAACCTTCATTGGTGATTATCTATACGTAAAGTTGGAAACTTTACGTGTAAACCAGGCCCTAGGAACCCAGATCTATGAATGGCATGGACTGGATTCAAGCAAAATCGGGTGTATAGTTTTTGCATGAGGTAGACTCGGCGAGTCGTTCATCTGACTCGGCGAGTCGGGTCGTGAGTCCCCGGGTTGTTCCCCTTTTTGTGTTTGCAAGTTGGAGTAGTGGGTCATAGGGTATGACTCAGTGGGTTGGAAGCCAGACTCACTCATGAAGTCACTCGGCGAGTCAATGCCATGACTCGGCGAGTTCATGGCAATCTTCTTGTCTCAAGAACAACTCGCCAAGTTGTTCATACAACTCGGCGGGTCACAGCTTAGAGTGTTCTTTGGATGAAGGCGAACTCGGCGAGTTGTTCATACAACTCGGCGAGTAGGATGAAGGACTATTGGACTTGGGTATAGAGAAAAGGACTCGGGGAGTCTGGTCAACTGGCAGTTGATTGAGACTTGACTCATGACTTGTTAAGGGTAAATGGACAATTTACCCTGAGGGCGGTTAGCAGTATTTGACTAAGTGTTTGGTGGGAATTACAGCCAGAGGATTTCCAGAGCAGTAGCAGCAGACAGACCATTCCCACACAGATCAGCAGCTACTACGAGGTGAGTTACCTTCCAGTAGCGGTGGGTCTAAGGCCACAATGTCGGCCCACCAGTAGGAGACGGATGATAGATGATTGTCTTTATGATATCATCTAGGTTTGCTACTACCTGATATGTTATATGCTAGCATGATATGTTGTATGTGATAAGTAGTAGAGTTTGGTTGTTAGGACCGAAGCGTAGTCATACACCCCAGATACGTCTGACAGTATATGATGATATGTTTGCACGCTGGCTTTTCACGTTATATGTGATAGAGGTAGTAGGAGGGGACTAGTCCCCGAGTTCGGTTGCTAGGACCGAAGGGTAGTTCAGGCACCCCAGATATGTATGATAATATGTTATGTTACGATGTATGTGATAGTAGCAGTAGGGGTGAAATAGTCCCCGAGGTACGGTCGTCAGGACCGAAGGGTAGTCAGCACCCTAGAATGGCTTGACAAGGGTAGTCAGCACCCCAGAATGGCTCGACACGGGTAGGTCGGCACCCCAGAATGGTTGTACCGGGTAGGTCGGGTACCCTAGAAATGCTTGGCAATATGTATGATATGTGATTGTATGGTATGTGGTATGGTGGGGGAACTCACTAAGCTTCGTGCTTATAGTTTTCAGTTTTGGTTTCAGGTACCTCTTCTTCGAAGGGGAAAAAGCTGGCGCGGTAGCGGCCCATCACACACATGCTTCGTATTCCGCATCATGAGATATTCCTGGGGATTTGTACTCTGACATTATTATGTTTTATGAAATGTTTTCCAGACATGCGATATCATTATAAAATGTTATGATCAGTAAACGTTTAATTCGAATGTTTTGCTAAATATATTTTTTCAAAAATGAAATTTTTGGCTCGTATTTTTGGGGTGTTACAAGTTGGTATCAGAGCCCTGGTTTGAGGGATTCGGACACACCTTTGGGGGTGTTTGAAATAAAATTGAGGGATTAAAAGATTTTGGAAAGAGAAAAGGTTTTCTAAAAGTCTAAGTAAAGGGTTTTAAGAAAGAGCAAAGTGTGTGATGTGCGCGACCGGCCGAGCTCAAGTAAGTATTCCCCAATTGACCCATACAAGTTTATTTATGTTTATCAGTTTCTGTAGAACAGCATGCTAGAATAGGACTAAGGATCTAGGAGTGATTCCTTATGTGCCTGCTTTATGTTCCTCAGTATATGAAAGAGGTTCATGCTAGAATTGAGTAGACGGTAGTAGGGTTGCCTGTTTAGGTTATTCCTGATAGTACGAGTTTAGCATTGTATTCTAGTTCAGTTTTTCTCTACGAGGATAGAGTTGCTTGAGATTGTTTTCCTTATGTCCAAATGTTGTTTGCTTTGTGCTATATGGGCTTTGAGTGATGGGAGTTAGCTGTTAGGTGGATACGTTAAAGTCACATGTGATCAGGGTTTAATAACCTCAGAGTGTTGGATTTGACCCCATTGCGCAACTCTTGTTTGAGTCCTAACCGTTGTAGGGATGAGTCCCTTACTCGAAGGATTATCCGAGCCTCGTCTCATGTGATTGTATTCAGGTAATAGCTAATTGGAATCACAAAGAGACCATCAACAGCTGAGGACTGGGATGGGTGGGTCATAGGTTTCCTAGGGAAAGCCTAGGATAAGAGTAGCAGTGATCAGCGGTAGTGAAAGGGACCTGGTGGAGTCAAGGCAGTCCTTAGAGAAGGTACAGATAGATGTGGAAGGTAGTATGGGCCCGTACTACTGAAAGCAGAGGATCCGTACCTGAACCGAGGAAGGCCAAGATAAGACCAAGGAACTTGTAGTAGGGGTGATCCCTCCAGAGGTGTCAGTATCGCTAACAGTTGTTATTTCTTTTGTATTTCAGAATGGTGGTACTACGCTCGAGGCCAGCAGTTGGCAGTACAGGAGAAGGATCTGGTTCGGGATCAGGTTCCGAGCCAATAGATGAGGGGCTACGCGAGTTCATCGCGTCATAGATCACCAGAGGCATCCTTGAGTCGACCCCCATTATCTTCGGGTCGATCAAGGAAGGGATATTGGAGTTGATGGAGGATCGCCTCTGGGGATTCAGGAGCGACATGGCATCTAGCCAGTTGGGATCCCGCACACTGTCCTTCAAGGACTTTTGGGGCAGTGGTGCGCCGGATTTTCATGGGGCGAAGGACCCCATAGATGCCAGACGATGGATTGCAGACATCGAGTCTACACATACGATTAGCTTCTGCCCTGAGGGGTCGAATGTGAGATATGCAGCAGGGTGTTTACGTGATCGAGCTAGGGATTGGTGGGAGTCCGTGAGCGACTTGTTGGGAGCCTCTGCTGTCGAGGCTATGACATGGTCGGACTTCGCGACCAGGTTCAGGGAAGAGTTTGCGCTGGCTGTTGAGCTTCAGCAGCTGGCCAGAGAGTTTTTGGATATGAGACAGACGATGCAGACTATGGCGGAGATCACCACCAAGTTCTGGGAGAGGGCATTATTAGTGCCCCGGTATGCGGGTGATGAGGACATGAGGAGGACCCGCTACCATGACATGCTCCGAGCTGATATTTGAGAGCATGTCAGTTTTTCAGCTTGCCCTACCTTGGACTCTATGATTGCCAGGGCGACGGAGAGAGAGATGGATCTGGAGCACGTCCGGAAGAGGAAGACTGAGGAGGGACGGAAAGGAGGGGCTTCGGGGAAGAAGCCCAATGGATCAGATGGTAGGCCAAAAGGCCAGTCAGGACCGAGCCGCTGCAGGAAATGCGGCAGGCCTCATGAGGGGGCATGTAGATTGGGATCGTCGGGCTGCTATAAGTGCGGCAAGACGGGGCATTTCAGTAGGGATTGTACCGCCCTGCACCTGTGATACAGACGTTTGAGTTGCTGTGTTTCCACTGCAACCAGAGGGGCCACAAGAAGGCCAATTACCCCCAGTTGACATCACCAACGCCGGTTAAGGTGCCAGCGCCAGCTACCTTGCGGATTACAGATGGCCGGCAGGGCAAGGCAGAGACTCCAATGGTGAGGAGCCAGGCGTTTCAGCTGACTGCAGAAGAGGCACGCGCCGCACCCGATGTGGTGACGGGTATGATTCTTTCCCTCTACTTTATTTTATGATCTTATGATATTGATGTTGGAATAGTGTTTAAGGCTGCAACTATATTAGGCAGGTATTTGACCCGATTGTGCATGGTCCTTTTGGGTTGCCTTCACCATAGCAACTTGAAAGGATGATTTATTATGAGAGAATAGATATTATTAATATATTATGAGAATAATATAAGGAATAATAATATTTTTATTTGATTAATATAAGTCATAGATTAATTAGAATTAATTTGGTGACTTAAAGAGATTAATTAAATAAAAGGGTATAAACTGTCAATTGTTTGATAGTTACACTTTGGGCTATATATCCTGTAAGGATAAGAGGGTGGACGAATTCTACGGCTTGGGATAGCCTCAAATTCATCCAAGGCTTATCTTTGGTAAGGATTAGGATTGCTTAGAGTTTAAGTTATCCAATTAGGGTTTAAGGGTGAAACCCTAGGAGTCTTACAAGTATAAATAGACCCCTTGGGGAAGGGAAATCGGCATCTCTTCTAAAGTAAGGAAACCTTGGCCGATTTCTTCCTTAACCTCTCTCTCAAATCATCCTATTTGCTAGTTGGTGTTTGTAAGCCATTAGAGGAGTGACAATTGTGACTCTGGAGCTCCAAGAACAAGAAGATCAAACAAGTGTTTCAAGGTAAGCTTCTATCTCTGGTTTTGTATTGTTCTTATACCTAATTAGTCATTAGAAGTCTTGGATTCAATGCATGTTTAATTAGAGAAACCTAGATCCAAGCATTAGGGTTTGCATGTGCACATAGGAATGTTCATATGGCCAAAACCCATCAGTGGTATCAGAGCCTAGATTGGTTTCTATTAAATTGTTGCTTGATTGTTTGAATCTTACCTGCAAAATACAAATTTTGTGTTTCTGAGTCATGGACTCGGCGAGTCCCATAGTGGACTCGGCGAGTCCAGAGTGGGTACTCGGTGAGTCCGAGCGTCGGGAAGAGCCAAAATCGGGATTTTTTGATATTTATCTTATGGAAACTTACCTTTATCACATTAGATCAACCCAAATCCGATTTTATGATATATATGACTATATTTTTGATCTAGTTGAAGATATTTATCAATTAATAAAATATTTAATTTCCTTATGTGATAATTATTAATTATTTTGATTAAATTGGTAAATTGTTTTTCAAGAAATCATAAACATATCAAATATGGATAATTATGTGATTAGTTGTTAATTTAAATTATTTGTTATTTGATCCCTTATGTTTTAAAAATTTTAAAATCTTGCCCTCAATTTTTGAAATTTATGTTTTGTGATTAAAAGTTTAATTTAGACAATTTAAATTTCAAACCCTAGAGTTTTTACAAGTTTAAAATCCAACCCTATACTAATATAATATTACAAGATTAATATCTATATATGTATAACTTAAATGCTAGTCTTACCGTTAGTAGGCCTCATTCACGAAGCCGATCTATAAGGTGGGTATAAGGTTGCGGCCTATAAAATGGCGCTTAATAGGTGTACACTCACACCCACCGCTTGCTTGATCGGTGGAGGGTCGTTAGCCGAACGGGTAGGATAGGGAAACCTCATCCTCTCATTAAAAGTATAATAAGAAATATAAAGTAACTAAATCTTTTCAAAAATTTCTGAATCCTAGTTACTTTAGGAAAAGTGAAATGATGCAATTCCATGAAATTACACTTTGCACCTTGCTAAGAAGTTAGTGGAGCGTGTGTGCTTTACCGGCACACTAATAGGTTCTAAGCGAAGGTGGCAAAGGGTGATTCATTGTTTATCATAGTTCGATGGAGCGTGTGTGGTTTACCGGCACATCGAATAGGTGATCGTCACAATGAAGGCACCATGTGAATTTTCATGGTAATTCACACCCGCTTTGTGATCCTCGGTATCCCAGTCACAAACGAGAGGGGCATATCGAGATTTAAACATGCCATTGAAAAGTTTCAATGAATCTCATCCGAACCTAGGAATTCTCAATACATTTAGAACTTAGAGTTATGTTTTTCATGGTGGAGAATTAGTGAATCATCATTCACTTAGCTTCAAATGATTTGCATGTAAGATTACGACATCCCTTTTCTAATGTGTAAATATTGTTGTTGGATCCTAGCCCTAATTTTTCTTATTGGGTGATAATTAGGGATTCGTATTGTAATCTATCTTTGTCCTTTCTATTTGTAGATGTCGAACGCGAACAACGCTGCTACTAGTTCATTCACATTGATGAGCCTTTGTCAAAAGGTCACTTTCGATGGGACGAACTTTAGCGAATGGATAAGATACATTCTCACAATTGCTTGCTACGAGGACAAGAAGTATGTCCTCGATGAGAAGCTCGAGAAGATCAACCCCGAAATCGCTACTCCGGCTGAAATGAATGCCTTCGAGGCGCATGAACGTGATGCAACGAAAGTTCACTGCATCATGATAGCCACTATGAACTCCGAATTCCAAAAGTCCTATGAGGACATGTATCCTTACGAGATGCACCAAGACTTATTGGAGAGATACCACCAAAACGCGAGAAAAGAGCGTTATGAGATTTTCACTAACATGATTTCTGCTACGATGGGTCATGGAGAGTCTCTTACCGTGGACCTGTAAAAGATGCAAAGGTATGTCGACCATCTTCGCAAGTTGAATGTAGACTTTACGGAAGACTTGGCGATTGACATGGTGCTTCACTCTTTGCCCCCAAGTTACAATCAATTTAGGATGACCTACCACATGACCAAAGAAGAGGTCACCCTAAGCAAACTCCAAGGTCTCTTGAGGGTCGCTGAGAGCAATTTCAAGGACAAGTCTATTGCACCAACTCCCAATCCGCCCACCGCTCCTGTTTTGGCAATTGGACAAGGAAAGGGAAAGAAGAAGAAGGCTTCGTCTAAGAACTATCGCAAGGTTAAAGCCCGAGATAGTGCCTCTTCTAGTGGGACCAAAGTTGATCCTGCTAAGCCCTGCCCTAACCCAAAGGAGGAAGAGTGCCACTACTGCCATAAAATAGGACATTGGAAGAGAAGCTGCCCAGAGTACCTGCAAGCCATCAAGGAAGGAAAGATCAAGCCATCTTTCGTAGGTATATACACAATTAAATCTAACGATTCATCTCATGCTATTTCTTGGGTTCTTGATACCGGTTGTGGTTACCATATTTGTTCTAATGTGCAGGGACTAAAAAGAAATAGGGATGTGGAGCATGGAAGAATTAATCTAATCGTGGGGAACAGAAGATCGTCGCCTGTGACCAAGATTGGAGTGTATTCTTTAGTGCTTAGGAATGGTTTATGTTTAGATTTGAACAATTGTTGCTATTCACCAGAAATGGCTAGAAACATCATTTCATTTCATGGTTTGTTTAGACAAGGTTTTAGATTTTCTTTTAATAATGAGAATGGTTCTATTTTGGCTTATCTAAATGGTGTCTTTTATTTTGAAGCAATACCGTGTAATGGAATTTATGAAGCTATTATGATCGTTGATAACTTAGGAAATGATGTTTTGAACATAGATTCTTCCAATAGTATGGATAAAGCATCCTTGTGGCATTGTCGTCTTGGACATGTCAACAAGAAACGCATAGCCCAACTCCAAAAGGATGGAGTGTTGGAGTCATTCGACCTTAGGGAAGATGACATATGCAAGTCTTGTTTGCTTGGAAAGATGACTAAGTCACCCTTCGCTGGTTCGTGCGAAAAGGGTGAGGGTCTATTGGACCTCATACATACCGATGTGTGTGGACCGTTTAGATCTACCACGAAGGATGGAAACCGCTTCTACGTGACTTTTACCGATGACTATAGTAGATATGGGTATATCTATTTAATCAAGCAAAAGTCAGAAACCTTTGAAAAGTTCAAAGAGTTCAAGAATGAAGTGGAGAATCAATTGGGCAGGAAAATCAAGATGCTTCGATCCGATCGAGGAGGAGAGTACCTAAGTCTTGAATTCCACGATTATCTCAATGAGTGTGGAATATTTTCAAAATTGATGCCACCTAGGACACCGCAGTTAAATGGTGTGGCAGAAAGGCGTAATCGAACCTTGTTGGACATGGTTCGCTCTATGATGAGTCGTGCTTCACTATCTATCTCTTTTTGGGGGTATGCCTTAGAAACTTCCGCCCATATCCTTAACCGAGTCCCTACTAAGAAGGTTGCCAAAACACCTCACGAGATGTGGATGGGAAAGCTCCTTCGTTAGCACATATCAAGGTTTGGGGTTGCGAGGCTTTCGTAAGACGAGATACTCACGACAAGCTCGAACCTCGTAGTGAGCGATGTATTTTCATCGGCTACCCGCATAAATTCTTTGGATATCTCTTCTATAGACCGAAGGACAATGTTGTCTTTGTTGCGAGGAGAGGAGTTTTCCGAGAGCGAGAACTCATAGGCTAAGGAGACAGTGGGAGGCAAATCGAGCTTGAAGAGATTCAAGAGTCGATAGATGAAGGAACCTCTAACGCTGGCACTCAACCCGAGGAGGAAACTCCAGTTGAACCGATTGACGTATCATTACATCTTAGACGTTCCAAAAGAGTTAGAGTTCAGCCCCAGTTATATGGTTTTCATATTACTACCGAAAGGGATACGTATATTAGTGATAGTACACTAATACACCTTGATGAACCTAATAGGTATAAGGAAGCCATGGCAGGCCCGGAGTCTGCGAAATGGAAAGAGGCAATGGATAGCGAGATCCAATCCATGTATGATAACCAAGTTTGGAATTTGGTTGATAATGTGCCCGGACGTAAGACCGTTGGGTGCAAATGGATCTTCAAGAAGAAGACCAACGTGGATGGAAAGGTACACACGTATAAGGTGTGATTGGTTGCGAAGGGCTTTACTCAAACTCCCGGAGTTGACTATGATGTGACCTTCTCACCAGTTGTGAAGATAAAGTCTATTAGAGTGATGCTTGCTATTTCCGCATTTCATGATTATGAGATTTGGCAAATGGATGTCAAGATCGCTTTCCTTAACGGGAAGTTGGCTGAGGATGTTTACATGGCTCAGCCAGAGGGGTTTGTGGATCCGAAGCATCCAAATAGAGTATGTAAGCTTGAGAAGTCCATTTATGGACTTAAGCAAGCGTCTCGCAGATGGAATCTCTGCTTCGATGAGAAAGTCAAAGAGTTTGGATTTGTACGAAGCGAAGATGAATCGTGTGTATATGTCAAAGCCAGTGGGAGTATAGTAAACTTCCTCGTTCAATATGTCGATGACATATTACTCATAGGAAACGACGTCCCGACTCTACAGGAGGTTAAGTCCTGGTTCGGGAAGTGTTTCGCTATGAAGGACCTCGGAGAGGCTTCTTACATTTTGGGAATAAGGATAGTAAGAGAAAGAAGTAAGAGACTAATAGGACTTAGTCAGAACACTTACTTAGAGAAAGTACTAAAACGTTTTAGTATGGAAAACTCGAAGAAGGGAGAATTACCGATACAAAGTGATGCCAAGTTGAGTAAGACTCAAAGTCCGAGTACCGAAGCTGAGATAGCTGAAATGAGCCGAGTTCCATACGCTTCCACAGTTGGCTCAATCATGTACGCTATGACTTGTACTCGCCCTGATGTAGCCTTTGCTTTGAGAATGGTTAGTAGATATCAAGGGAATCCTGGCAGAGCCCATTGGATTACGGTGAAGAATATCCTTAAGTACCTTCGGAGGATGAAGAAATGGTTTTTAGTCCTCGGAGGGAGTGATGACTTGAAGGTGCGAGGGTATAGTGACACCAGCTTTCAGTCCGACAGGGACAACTACCGTTCGCAGTCGGGCTGGGTCTTTACCCTTAATGGAGGAGCAGTAACTTGGAAAAGTTCCAAGCTAGAAACCGTAGCTGATTCAACGTGCGAATCAGAGTACATTGCAGCGAGCGAAGCGTCAAAGGAGGCAATATGGTTGAAGAACTTCATCGGTGACCTTGGAGTTGTACCAGCCATAAAGGAGCCAATGGAAATTTTCTGTGATAATGAAGGAGCGGTTGCCTTGACTAAGGAACCAAGGGATCATGGTAGATCTCGACATATCGACAGAAATATCACTTCATCAGACATCGTGTAGAAGAAGGACAACTCGTAGTGAAGAGGATATCATCAGAAGATAACCCAGCAGATCCGCTTACGAAGGGACTGAGTAGGGTTAAGCACTTGCAGCATGCTAGGAGTATTGGGCTGAAGGATGATATTAGCATAGATTAGATAGTATTAGAAACGTGTAATAGATAAATGTAATTAACATTTGATGATTAAATAAAGGAGTTTTATTTATAAGTAATGTTACTGTCTTATGTTAACTGTTTAACTATTGTTTCACTTTGCATGTTTTGACTTCCAGAATAATTGAGTTTATTAAGAATAATCGAATTATTCAAATTGTCCACAATCGTTCATATGTCGGAAGTAAGTATGAATGAAGGTTATCATGAATTGGTGTGTAAATTGTCTAAATGGTATTAGACATAGCAAAAGATTGCTGCAACGTTCATGAGTGCTTATGAACTAGTTTTGAGCATTGGAACAAACCCGCGCTTGCTGGAATCACCTTATGGAATGTGATAAAAAGGGTGATCGCAAGACGATAATATCATATAGTCTTAAAACCTAGATATATGGTTTGTTATTTGTTAATTGATTGTACATTGATAATGCGAAAACGCATTGGTAGCTCGATGTTATAAAACGCATTGTTGTGTATAGTTGATTAATGAATAAGTAAATGCATATAAGTCGAAGTTTATCTGTAACTTTTATCCTCAGAAGGAAAAAAGCGATATCTCGGCCGCTCGATGATTTGATTTGACTTATGTGCCGGGCCCGGTCATAACTGAATTGATGTGTTAGATTAAGTTCTATGTCAAATAAATCGGATATCAAGAAACCTAATTGCTTGACTAATCATTCCGTAGAATTGTCAGCATGATATCTAACAAAGGACTGTACGATCCCTTATCTAAAGGACAAGATTGATTAGATCACAGTTTAACAGCGTCATTGAGAGCTACGATTGCAAACCGGATTGTACTTGTGCATATAGTTACTAGACTTATCCAAGTGGGAGACTATTGGAATAGTGTCTAAGGCTGCAACTATATTAGGCAAGTATTTGACCCGATTGTGCATGGTCCTTTTGGGTTGCCTTCACCATAACAACTTGATAGGATGATTTATTATGAGAGAATAGATATTATTTATATATTATGAGAATATTATAAGGAATAATAATATTGTTATTTGATTAATATAAGTCATAGATTAATTAGAATTAATTTGGTGACTTAAAGAGATTAATTAAATAAGAGGGTATAAACTGTCAATTGTTTGATAGTTACACTTTGGGCTATATATCCTTTAAGGATAAGAGGGTGGACAAATTCTAGGGATTAGGATAGCCTCAAATTCGTCCAAGGCTTATCTTTGTTAAGGATTAGGATTGCTTAGAGTTTAAGTTATCCAATTAGGGTTTAAGGGTGAAACCCTAGGAGACTTACAAGTATAAATAGATCCCTTGGGGAAGGGAAATCAGCATCTCTTCTAAAGTAAGGAAACCCTGGCCGATTTCTTCCTTAACCTCTCTCTCAAATCAACCTCTTTGCTAGTTGGTGTTTGTAAGCCATTAGAGGAGTGATAATTGTGACTCTAGAGCTCCAAGAACAAGAAGATCAAACAATTGTTTCAAGGTAAGCTTCTATCTCTGGTTTTGTATTGTTCTTATACCTAATTAGTCAGTAGAAGTCTTGGATTAATGCATGTTTAATTAGAGAAACCTAGATCCAAGCATTAGGGTTTGCATGTTCACATAGGAATGTTCATATGGCCAAAACCCATCAATTGATTGTGCTCCATGTATATGCATTAGGATCGTTGCATGTGAACGGTATTCCGGTTCAGGTGTTGTTCGAATCGGGTGCCACCCGATCATTTGTTTCCCTTGCCCTTAGCAAGAGGTTTACTGAGTCCTTGGGCATGTTGGATTGCCCTTTAGAGGTAGAGATTACCGATGATCGATCGGTACGAGCAACAGCAGTGTTCAGGGATTGTGTTCTGAGGTTATTCGAGGAGCGCTATTTGGTGGATTTGGTTCCCATCCCGTTGCGGGGGAACAAGGTGATTATAGGCATGGATTGGTTGAGCCCTAATGTGGCGGTGATAGATTGCACACAGCAGCTAGTGTGGACCAGGACCCCGAGTGGGGGAGAGTTGGTAATCCACGGCGAGAGGCTGCAGCATGGACCTGTAGTGTGTTCAGCAGCGAGGGCTAGGCGCTACCTTCAGCAGGGTTGCGTGGGGTACGTCGTGTATGTTATGGATGCCCGGGAGACAGGTAAGGCGACAGTGAGCGAGGTTCTAGTGGTGCGAGAATACGCTGATGTGTTCCTGGAGGAGTTTCCTGGAATACCTACGGAGCGCCAGGTACAGTTCACGATCGACCTAGTTCCTGGTGCGGCTCCGATAGCCAAGGCACCCTATCGGTTGGCTCCTCCCGAGATGCAGGAGTTGTCTACGCAGCTGCAGGAGCTGCTAGACAAGGGATTTATTCGTCCGAGCAATTCACCCTGGGGAACCCCGATCCTGTTTGTGAAGAAGAAGGACGGGTCGCATCGGATGTGTATAGATTATCGGGAGCTGAATAAGGTAACGGTGAAGAACCGTTACCCACTCCCGAGGATTGATGACCTCTTTGATCAGTTGCAGGGAGCATCTTGGTTCTCCAAGATCGATTTGTGTTCAGGCTATCATCAGATGAGGGTTAGAGAGGATGATATATAGAAGACCGCGTTTCGGACGTGTTATGGCCATTATGAGTTTGTGGTGATTCCGTTTGGGCTCACTAATGCTCCTGCCGCGTTCATGGACCTCATGAACCATGTGTGTAGACCGATGTTGGATCGATATGTGATAGTTTTCATTGATGACATCTTGGTTTATTCCAAGACTCAGGAGGAGCATGAGGAGCATCTGAGAGAGGTTTTGGAGACCCTGAGGAGGGAGAGCTTGTATGCCAAGTTCTCTAAATGTGAGTTTTGGTTGCGCGAGGTGCACTTCCTTGGGCACCTCGTCAACCAGAACGGGATTTTAGTAGACCCGACCAAGGTGGAGGCCATGATGTGGTGGGAGGTTCCGAAGTCTCCATCTGAGATTCGGAGTTTCCTAGGATTAGCAGGCTACTATTGGAGGTTCATTCAGGATTTCTCCAAGATAGTCGTACCCCTGACACGGTTGACTAGGAAAGCCGTGGTCTTTCGATGGGGGCCTGAGTAGCAGGCAGCATTCGAGACTCTGAGGTAGAGATTGTGTGAGGCGCCAATCTTAGCCCTGCCCGAGGGCGTGGAGGATTTTGTGGTATATAGTGATGCGTCGATCTCAGGCTTAGGCGCAGTGTTGATGCAGAGGGGGCATGACATTGCTTATGCCTCGAGACACCTGAAGCCTCACGAGGCGAACTACCCGACACATGATTTGGAGTTGGGGGCGGTGGTCTTGGCCCTCAAGATATGGCAGCATTACCTCTACGGGGTTCGTTGTACCATTTACACGGACCACAAGAGTTTGAGGTACCTCATGGATTCGCCAAATCTGAACATGAGGCAGCGTCGGTGGTTGGACGTGGTGAAGGATTATGATTGCGAGATCCTTGACCACCCGGGGAAGGCCAATGTGGTGGCCGATGTGCTTAGCTGCAAGGCAGCGCTGATCAGGGATGTTTGCATGAGGATGACTGTGGTAACTCCCCTGTTGGAGCAGATTCGGGAGGCTCAACAGGAGGCTATGAAGGAGGAGCATCGGAAGAGTGAGCGTATAGTGGGACAAGTCACCTCCTTCGATTATGATAGTCGGGGGTTATTGACACTACACCGTAGGGTGTGGGTGCCGTATCATGGAGGCGTGCGCCAGATCTTGATGGAGGAGGCGCACAAATCCAGATTCTCTATTCATCCAGGGGAAACGAAGATGTATCAGGATCTTCGCCTGGACTATTGGTGGCCCTGCATGAAGCGGGATGTGGCGTGGTACGTCGAGCGGTGTTTGACCTGCAGGAAGGTCAAGGTCGAGCATCAGAGACCGCATGGCAAGATGCAGCTGATTGATATCCCGTTGTGGAAACGGGAGGATATTACGATGGATTTTATCACAAAGCTTCCACGAACGACGCGAGGAGTAGATTCGATTTGGGTCATCGTGGATCGGTTGACCAAGAGCTCCCATTTTATTCCGATTCCGGAGAGTATCTCGGCTGAAAAGTTTGCCGATATCTATATCAGGGAGATAGTGGTGCGGCATGGGGCGCCAGTGTCAGTGATATCAGATCGAGATGTGAGGTCCACTTCCAGGTTTTGGAAGAGGTTTCATGATGAGTTGGGCACTCATCTGCATTTTAGCACCGCCTTTCACCCGCAGACGGATGGTCAGAGTGAGCGGACCATCCAGACTTTGGAGGATATGTTGCGGGCATGCGTGTTAGATGTTGGTGGTAGCTGGGATACCTATCTTCCCTTGGCTGAATTCTCGTACAACAACAGCTACCACGCGAGTATTGACTGTCCCCCATTCGATATGTTGTACGGTCGGAGGTGCAGGACCCCGATATGCTGGGGTGAAGTTGGCCAGAGGGTCATGGGGAGCACCGAGGTGGTTCTCAAGACGACCGAGAGAATCCAACAGGTTCGGAGCAGGCTTCAGACTGCGCAGATTCGGCAGAAAAGTTACGCCAACAAGCGTCGATCAGACCTAGAGTTCCAGGTCGGGGATATGGTTCTCCTGAAGGTGTCGCCTTGGAAAGGCGTCATTCGATTCAGGAAGCGGGGCAATTTGGGCCCAAGATTCATTGGACCATTCAGGGTTGTAGCCCAGGTGGGCAAGGTGGCATATAGGCTGGATCTGCCAGCTGAGCTCAGCCAGATCCACAGCACCTTCCATGTCTCCCAGTTGCAGAAGTGTCTCATGGATGATTCAGCGGTGGTGCCATTAAAGGATATACAGGTTAATGACAGCTTGAATTACATTGAGCGCCTAGTCGCAATCCTCGACTGGAAGTTGAAGGATCGAAGGAACAAGAGGGTGGACCTAGTGAAAGTGCAATGGCAGCACCGCAAAGGTTCGGAATGGACTTGAGAGCCGGTGGAAGAAATGATGGAGCATTACCCCGAGCTGTTTCAGGATCAAGCGGCAGACTTCGAGGACGAAGTCTAAAATAAGTGGGGGAGATTTGTAGCACCTGGTTCCTGGTACGTAAAATTTATCTAAGTATTGGTCATTTTTAGCCTTGGACTCGGCGAGTTGTAGGTCCGACTCGCCGAGTAGGGACGCGGTCCGGGGGCATGTTTAAGTTGGCGAGTCGGCGAGTCCATATTCTGGACTCGATGAGTCACCGCTGTTTGATAAAACCCTAAATTTCAAGGGTTTGCACCCTATTTAAACCCTCATTTCCGCCCCAAGCTCGCCCCCATTCACCCTCAGAGCCCCCAACATCGTTTTTGCCCTTTTCCTTGTGAGATTGAAGTGTTTTGGGTTGTGTTCTTGAAGTTTTTGAGGAGAAAGAAGAGTAGATCAAGAAGAGGAGAAGGAGGCCAAGCATTTTTGTGACATCTCAACGTTTTCCTTGAGGTATAGCTCGTTTCCCATCTGTTTTCAAGCTTGTAGTCCCTAATAGCTTCATGAAAGTCCTTCTTGAGCCATTCTCCAAGATTGTTTGTGCTTTGTGGGTTGTAATGAGTTGTTAGACTTTAGATCTAGGCATGATTTAGTCCCTGGAGCTTGGATCTACTGCCTTTATGGAGTCATATTGCATGAAAGTCCTAGATCTACCTCTTTTGGTGCACTTTGAGCCCTAAAACTTCATTGGTGATTATCTACATGTAAAGTTGGAAACTTTACGTGTAAACCAGGCCCTAGGAACCCAGATCTATGAATGGCATGGACTGGATTCAAGCAAAATTGCGTGTATAGTTTTTGCATGAGGCAGACTCGGCGAGTCGTTCATCTGACTCGGTGAGGCGGGTCGTGAGTCCCCGGGTTGTTCCCCTTTTTGTGTTTGCGAGTTGGAGTAGTGGGTCATAGGGTATGACTCAGTGGGTTAGAAGCCTGACTTCTTGGTGAGTTCATGGCAATCTTCTTGTCTCAAGAACAACTCGCCGAGTTGTTCATACAACTCGGCGAGTCACAGCTTAGAGTGTTCTTCGGATGAAGGCGAACTCGACGAGTTGTTCACACAACTCGGCGAGTAGGATGAAGGACTATTGGACTTGGGTATAGAGAAAAGGACTCGGCGTCAACTGGCAGTTGACTGTGACTTGACTCATGACTTGTTAAGGGTAAATGGACAATTTACCTTGAGGACGGTTAGCAGTATTTGACTAAGTGTTTGGTGGGAGTTACAGCCGGAGGATTTCCGAAGCAGCAGCAGCAGACAGACCATTCCCACACAGATCAGTAGCTACTACGAGGTGAGTTACCTTCCAGTAGCGGTGGGTCTAAGGCCACAATGCCGACCCACCAGTAGGAGACGTATGATAGATGATTGTCTTTGTGATATCATCTAGGTTTGCTACTACCTTATATGTTATATGCTAGCATGATATGTTGTATGTGATAAGTAGTAGAGTTCGGTTGTTAGGATCGAAGGGTAGTCAGACACCCCAGATACGTCTGACAGTATATGATGATATGTTTGCATGCTGGCTTTTCACGTTATATGCGATAGAGGTAGTAGGAGGGGACTAGTCCCCGAGTTCGGTTGCTAGGACCGAAGGGTAGTTCAGGCACCCAGATATGTATGATAATATGTTATGTTATGATGTATGTGATAGTAGCAGTAGGGGTGAAATAGTCCCAGAGGTTCGGTCGTCAGGACCGAAGGGTAGTAAGCACCCCAAAATGGCTTGACATGGGTAGTCAGCACCCCAGAATGGCTTGACACGGGTAGGTCGGCACCCCAGAATGGTCATACCGGGTAGGTCAGGTACCCCAGAAATGCCTGGAAATATGTATGATATGTGATTGTATGGTATGCGGTATGATGGGGGAACTCACTAAGCTTCGTGCTTACAGTTTTCAGTTTTGGTTTTAGGTACCTCTTCTTCGAAGGGGAAAGAGTTGGCGCGGTAGCGACCCATCACACACATGCTTCGTATGCCGCATCATGAGATCTTCCTGAGGATTTGTACTCTGACATTATTATGTTTTATGAAATGTTTTCTAGACATGCGATATCTTTATAAAATGTTATGGTCAGTAAATGTTTTAATTCGAATGTTTTGCTAAATATATGTTTTCAAAAATGAAAATTTTGACTCGTATTTTTGGGGTGTTACATCGGGTCAATTGCAAGTTGACTTTAACTTTGACTTTAACTTTTGACTTGGTCGGTGTAACACCCAGAATCAGGAAGGACAAGAAAACAAAGGTTAAGCTCTAAATCAAGAGTCAACTCGTCGAGTCCAGGGAGGAGCTCGATGAGTCAGAGTGGGATCCAGGTCATTGAGTAAGTGACCGACTCGGCGAGTCAGCGAGTGGACTCAACGAGTCTGGTTTGGGCGAGAAAAACCCTAATCCCAGAGGTTGTGCCCTATATAAAGCACATTATAACCCACCCTCAGCCTCTTTGCTCCCCTTTTTGGTTCCAAAAACCCTAGAATCGAGAGAGCCTTCAGTATGTGAGAGAATTGAGCCTTGGAGGAGAGAATCTTGGAGAGGGGCTTGAAGATCAAGGGATTTGTTGCAAACGAGTGGTGTAGATCAGGGATTTACTTCAGTTTTAGCTTTCATTTGAGGTAATAGTCTGTTGTTTGGGCTTATGTGCATTTAGATCTATCTTATGTTTGAGGTTTGGGCATTTTGAGTATGGATGAGATCTATTTCGAGTTTGGAGTAGATCTGAGGTTGCTACCTCAGATCCAGGTTGGTAATAACCCGAAAAGTCATAAAGTTTAGGCCAATAAGTTGTTGGTGAAGCCCCTTTGTTACAAACCCTAGCCCTAGAGTGTTCTAAGTCTATAACTCCTTGGTTACACGTAAAGTTTTCCACTTTACGTGGGGGTTAGGCTCTAGGGGAATGGATCTATGGATTTGAACCCCTACATGGCTCGAAAAGCCACTGTATGGATTAAGAACTGAAGAGACTCGGCGAGTCACACGGATGTACTCGGTGAGTTGGATGAAGATAGGCAGCAACTCGATGAGTTAGAAGAACAACTCGGCGAGACTGTTGAAGATTGTCGTGGACTCGGCGAGTCTGTTCTTGGACTCGGCGAGTCAAGTCGCAAAACCCCAAACCCTTCAAGTTAAGACTCGGATCAATGAGTTGAGTGGGGACCCAGTGATTGGACAGGTCAGTACTCGGAAATCAGTAGAGTCGGCGAGTCATGGTCTGACTCGACGAGTCGAGTTGCGAATGAAAGGGATTTCAGAGCTTATGAACTCGGCGAGTTAGTAGGCTGACTCAGCGAGTAGGGTCACCCTGGAAGGTTGACTGTGACCAGGACTTTGACTTTGACCAAAGTTAACTTAGTTGACTATTGAAGGACTGTCAGGCTAAGTATCATTTTGATTTGGTAGCTTAGAGAGCTAGAGGAGCAGCGGCTCAGAAGGTTGTCGGTTAGCAGTCAGAGGGTTATCAGCAAGTTCAGCAGTACCAGGTGAGTTTCCTTCGAGTAGGAATGGGTCTAAAGCCAAAATTCTGGCTCGTTTAGCTAACAGTAGTTCCCGGAATTCGGTCCGATGCAGTAGTTAGTATGTTTGACGCCTTCGTGGCTCAGACAGGATTTATGTGTTATGTGTTTTGGGCTACGGCCCGATGCAGTATGCAGTATATGTGTGTTCATGCTAGTTGATATGTTTATGTTATACTTTGTTCAGTCAGTTTCTGGACTTTTGTCCGATGCAGGGGGCAAGGCCCTAGTTAGTCCGGACTTCGGTCCGATGTAGGGGACAAGGTCCCACTTAGTTTCCGGACTTCGGTCTGATGCAGGGGGCAAGGCCCCAGTTAGTCCGGACTTCGGTCCGATGCAGGGGACAAGGTCCCAATAATTTTCCGGACTTCGGTCCGATGCAGGGGGCAAGGCTTCAGACAGTCCGGACTTCGGTCTGATGCAGGGGACAAGGTCCCAATCAGTTTCCGGACTTTGTTCCGATGTAGGGGCAAGGCCCCAGTTAGTCTGGACCTCGGTCCGATGCAGTGGGCAAGGCCCAGTATGTGCTTTATATGTTATTGTTGATGGGTTTTGAGCATTCTAACACTTCCTAAGTGTACATGCAACCCTAATAACCTTGGATCTATGTTTGTCTAATTATCATGCAAAGTTGAATTCCAAGGCTATATTCCTAACTAGCATACATGGGGAACAATTTTAACTTGAATGATAGATAGAATAACTTACCTTGTTGTTGCTTATGTTCCTTGAAACCTTATGAGCCTAGCACCCCAAGTGTGATGCCTCAAATGCTTCACACAACACCAAATGCTCTTGGAAGAACTTATGAGACAATGCACACTTCTTGAAATCGGCCTAGCCCTCTTGTTTCCTTAGTGTAGCCGATTTTGGTGGAGAATGAGATCCTTATATAGTGTTGACACATCTAGGGTTACACCATGTAAACCCTAATGTGTCATGACTCTTCATTTCTATGACCCATGGGTTTGTAACTCCCATGGAGCATCCTATGGGTAGAACCCAACTTGATAATCCATGGAGCCTCTTAGCCCACTATACAAGATATGGATGATTTACATAATGAACCCATATATTTAATTAGTTCTCTTTTGATCACTTAATTAATTCTAAATTAATTATTGATCAAACTAATCAAATAATATTATTAATATATTAGAACTTATAATATATTAATAATCTCCAAGTGTTATTTCTCTCATTTAGTCTATCCAATTGCATGGTGCCATGCAACCCAAATGGACCATGCCGGGTCGGGTCAAGTACATACCAGAAATAGTTATGGACTTAGACACCTTATCCAACAATTGTATGGTATGTGGTCATTTGGGGGAGCTCACTAAGCTTCGTGCTTACGGTTTTCAGTTTTGGTTTCAGGTACTCAGTTTTCAAAAGAGGAGCTCGGAGAGGTTGCAGTGCACACACCATAGTCAGTTAGCCTGGGAATGTTTTACTCTGATAATGAGATTATGTTTTGAATTTAATACTCAAATATTATGTTATGACTTATGATACGGTTTTATAAATATGGTTTTAGTAATGTTTTAAAAGAAAATTTTAGTCGTGATTTTTGGGTCGTTACAAGTTGGTATCAGAGGCTTGGTTAGAGGGATTCAGACATACTTGAGAGTGTGTCTGGACTCAAACTAACGAAACGGTAAAAGGTTTTCAAAAGAAAAACATTTTCGAAAGGAATTTTTGGTAAAAAGGAGTTTGAGAAAAGAAAAGAGTTTTAGAAAAAGCGAAAAGAATATTTAGAAAGGAAATAACTTGAAAAGAGAAAAAGGGTGTGGTGCATGCAATCAGCCGAGCTCAAGTAAGTACTCCCAAATTACCTATACAAGTTTATGATTATCAGTTTTAGTTCTAGTTTCAGTCTCAGTTTCAGTTTCAGTAGAACAACATGCTAGTATAGGACTAAGGATCTAGGAGGATGCCTTATGTGTCTGCTTATGTGTTTCAGACTTATGAGAATAACATGCTAGTATTGAGTAGACAGCAGTAGGATAGCCTGTTTAGGTTATGCCTGATAGTATGAGTTCAACATTGTATGCTAGTACGGTTTCTTGAGAATGGTTTGCATGAGTATGTTTCCTTTATCCGAATGTTGCTTGCTTTGTGCTTAGTGGGACTCTGAGTGATGGGAGTTAGCCATTAGGTGAATACATCACGTCACATGTGGTCAGGATTGGATAAACTTAGAGTGCCGGATTGGACCCTATTGTGCAGCTCTCGTTTGAGTCTAACCATTGTAAGGATGAGTCTTGTACTTGAAGGATTATCCGAGCCTCATTGCATGTGATGGTATTCAGGTGGTGGCTAATAGGCGTTGCAAGGAGGCCATCAGTAGCTGAGGACTGGTTTGGGTGGAGTCAAAGGTTCCCTAGGGCAAGCCTAGGATGAGAGTAGCAAAGATTAGCAGTAGAGAAAAGGGACATGGTGGAGTTGAGGTAACTCTTGAGGAAAGTACGGATAGATGTGGAAGGTAGTATGGGCCCGTACTATTGAAAGCACAAGATCCGTACTCGATTCAAAAGGGGCCAAGACAAAACCAAGGAACTAGTAAAGTGTGTGAAAGATCCCTCAATAGAGGTATGTATATTGATCAAATTTGTGATGTGTTTCCAGCATGGTGACGTTGAATGAGATATCAGTTGGCAGTTCAGGTGCAGGGGAAGGATCTGGCTCAGGCTCTAGAACTGGACAGTTTGATGATCAGATAAGAGATGTTATTTCTGAAGAGATTATGCACAACATCATTGATCAGACTCCCGTGATATTTGGTTCAGTTAGGGAGACCATTATGGAGCTTTTGGACAGTCGTCTTGAGGCCTTTAGGGCCGGCATAGTTTCAGGGCAGTTTGGGGCTCGTCTAGATCCCGATTCTTATGGAGTTCAGGGATCCATCAGGGAGGGAGATCCCATTTTTATCTCTTGCCATCAGGGGACGGGAGTGAGCGGGGCACCCTGTCTCCAAGAGAGACCTCTGCATGATTGGATAGTCAAGGAGGTTGCGTGAGCCATTCGCGAGGAGCTGCCCAACATCGTTGGATGGGTCACTGGTAGGTTGACCGCGAAGCTCCAGGACCAGACAGCAGTTGTTCAGTCGACGGATGGGGTTGACGAGGTAACGCATGAGCGAGATTCGGGCAGGGAGTCAGAAAGGAAGAGGAAAACGGATGAGACTCAGGTAGCCGCAAGTTCGAGCAAGAGGCCTAAAGGGTCGGATTCGAGATTGAGGGACTATCAGAGCCGCAGTCGATGTGGGAAGTGTGGTAGGACACACGAGGGTGCGTGCAGGCGTAGAAGTGGTGGTGATGCTGGATGTTTCAAGTGCGGCCGGATTGGCCATTTTAGCAGAGATTGTATTGTTACCATCGCTCAAGGGCTTGATCTGATATGTTTCTGTTGTAGTTAGAAGGGCCACAAGAAGGCCCACTTTCCGAGTTTGTATACAGTAGGGCAGGTGCCAGCTCCTGCCCCTGGGACTTCGAGAACCACCAGCAGACATCAGGGTCGGGCAAGGGCGACCACGGCTCGGAGTCGAGTTTTTCGGTTGATTTCAACAAGGATTCAAGCAGCACTGAATGATGGGGGTACGTATCTTTTACCTTCCTGTCAATTATTATTCATGATATTATTGTTATGTTGTTGCATTGTTATCAATAAGCATAAGTGTTGGGGTATTATATTACCTGCTTGTGACTGAGTTTTATGCCATCTGCATACATTGGAATTAGAATGGTAAATTGGAGGTCGTCCCCTCTAGATCAGGTTACTTCAGATGCGGTGACTGTAGCATGTATGTGTAAGAATCAGTAATGCCTCACTACTTTCGAAAGGTATCATTTGGGGTTGATTAGTTAAATCCTTAGTAGTGACAATTTAGAGTAAGGAAGTGGGTTGGGGATGTGCACCCCAAACACAGGTCCTCAGGATGCAGTCCCTAAAGCAAATATAGTTAAGGATTGAAGGGTGCTCAGTTGGATCGCAAGAATGGTTCGGATCTGGTAAAAGCTAGTTGGAGCACCGACAGAGGTAAACGTTGGCGGACAGCAGATCGCCCTTTTAATGGAAGGAAGGTTGGGGAATCCTTTCGACCAGTGAGCAGTAAGGAGTTAGCCGGATCCAAGTGGGGGAGAACCCTCCGAGTATACAAGGGTAAGAGCACGCAGTTCCAGAATGAGTGCACGACCTCTGAGAAGAAAAGATAGTAGTGCAGCGATTGATAGATTGAGGAGTTCAGAGTTGGGAGTTTGAGGAACTTCCTAGAAATGAGTTCATGTGATCGAGATGGTTAGTAACTGGATGGGAATTCAGGGTTGTAGGACCACCTGTAGGACTCTAGTGAGTCAGAATGAGGATCTTGAGAACGGTTAGCAAGAGATGCTTTCGTGTTAGTAGTCAGTGGCAGAGACGGCATGCAGGGTTGTGTGGATTCAGGAGTTGGGGGTTTTGGAAACTTCCCAGTTTCATGTATCCGAATTAGTAGACGGATGGTTTGGGAACCAAGCCGAAGAATTCCTCGATGGACCGCTAAGTGTAATAAGGATATAAGATGTCGAGGTTGATGCAGCATTCTATGACTGAGGGCTGGTTTTGAAAAATCAGGATGAGGAATCACTAGCAGGATTAGGGATAGTCAGGATGTCCTCGGGATAGTAGTAGAGTGTTGTAAGTCTGCAGAGGTAGCCGTAGCATTCACTAGCAGTCAGATACTAGTAGAGTGTTGTAAGTTTGCAGGGGTAGCCGTAGCATTCACTAGCAGTCAAATAGTAGTAGAGTGTTGTAAGTCTGCGGAGGTAGCCGCAACATTCACTAGCAGTCAGATAGTAGTAGAGTGTTGTAAGTCTGCGAGGGTAACCGTAGCATTCACTAGCAGTCAGATCGTAGTAGAGTGTTGTAAGTCTGCGGGGGTAGCCGTAGCATTCACTAGCAGCCAGATAGTATTAGAGAGTTGTAAGTCTACGGGTGTAGCCGTGGCCTTTATCAGGTTGGTAGGTAGCATGAGTGTGTTATTGGACGGGGGGAGGGGGGAAGCAGTAGTACCCACCAGTTTGGGTGTAGCAGTGAGGATATGGGAATCCACGGGTTAGATTTTTGGATTTCTTAAATGGTTCAGTTATGGTTAAGTCGGCGATTGTCAGTAGATCGTCACCACATTTATGAGATCAGGGAAGCAGTGGACCATTTGGGTTCGTGTATGTTAAGGGCTACCGTTAGTCTGGGAGCCACCATTTTTAGTCTTGGATTTGATGATGTCAGGATTCGACGTATGGACCCGATCGGTTGGATCGGGAGATTGTTAGAGTCACAGTGTCAGGATGACTAGTGGAAACTAGTTCCAGAGAAAGATTTCATTCAGAAATTGTAGGAACGACTAAGTAAGGAGTCCTTGGGCTCCACAGTTGAGTTGGAACTCAGTGTTGTAGATAACCGATGAATGATTGGAGACCAGGAAGGTCTTGAGATGTTTTGGGAAGCAGCCATATAGCAAGTTCAGTGTTTTAGTCAGTTCAGTGTTTCAGTCAGTTCAGTGTTTCAGCCAGTTCAGTGTTTTAGCCAGTTCAGTGCTTCAGCCAGTTCAGTGTTTCAGGTAGTTCAGTGTTTCAGGCAGTTCAGTATTGCAGGCAGTTCAGTTTTTCAGATAGTTTCAGTATGATAGCCAATATTAGTATTTGTGTTGGAATGCAAGTGCTAACGGTATAGTTGGTCGATTTGAAATGGCAAGTCCCTCTCAGCAGGATCAGTTGACTCTTCTGCCAAGTATAAGTGATCTGCAAGGATAATTAGGCAGGTAGCCTTTCTTTATGGATGGAAGGCTAGAGTTATTGGAAGTTGAGTAGTCAGATGAGAGATAAGCAGGCTGGTTCCAACAACATCGATTCAGTATGAGTGGCAGAGTGGGTAGAACAATTATAGATAGTCGAGGTATCTTCAGAAGTCGCTGAAAGCGAATAGGAGGTTGCGATGGGGTGTAGTAACCGGTAGGAGTCCGGTAACCCAGCTATAGAGACATCAGTAGGGACCAGGGTGGTCTCGGTTCATCCGGAAGGCGGATAAGGGACAACAGAAATTTTCAGTCAGTGGCAGTAATGGAAAGCAGACTATGGTAGAATTCGACTAGTTGATTGATGGGTACTCAATACTAAGTAGCAAAAAGTGTCCAATGCATAGCTAATGGTAAGCAGTAAGTGGATTGTGAAATAGTTGGTCATGGTGGACTTCGAGGACGAAGTCTAGTTTAAGTGGGGGAGAGTTATAACACCCAGAATTAGGACCAAGAAAGCTCTAAATCAAGAGTCAACTCATCGAGTCCAGGGAGGAACTCGACGAGTCAGAGCGGGATCCGGTTCATTGAGTAAGTGACCGACTCGGCGAGTCAGCGAGTGGACTCGGCGAGTCTGGTCTGGGCGAGAAAAACCCTAATCCCAGAGGCTGTTCCCTATATAAAGCACATTATAACCCACCCTCAGCCTCTTTGCTCCCCTTTTTAGTTCCAGAAACCCTAGAATGGAGTGATCCTTCATTATTCGAGAGAATAGAGCCTTGGAGGAGAGAATCTTGGAGAGGGGTTTGAAGATCAAGGGATTTGCTGCAAAGGAGTGGTGTAGATCCGGGATTTACTTCAGTTGGAGCTTTCATTTGAGGTAATAATCTGTTGTTTGGGCTTATGTGCATTTAGATCTATCTTATGTTTGAGTTTTGGGCACTTTGAGTATGGACGAGATCTATTTCGAGTTTGGAGTAGATCTGAGGTTGCTACCTCAAATCTAGGTTGGTCATAACCCAGAAAGTCATAAAGTTTAGGCCAATAAGTTGTTGGGCAAGCCCCTTTGTTACAAACCCTAGCCCTAGAGTGTTCTAACCCTATAACTCCTTGGTTACACGTAAAGTTTGCCACTTTACATGGGGGTTAGGCTCTAGAGGAATGGATCTATGGATTTGAGACCCTACATGGCTCGAAAAGCCACTGTATGGATTAAGAACTGAAGAGACTCGGCGAGTCACACGGGTGTACTCGGCGAGTTGGATGAAGTTAGGCAGCAACTCGATGAGTTGGAAGAACAACTCGGCGAGTCTGTTCTTGGACTCGGCGAGTCAAGTCGTGAAACCCTAAACCCTTCGAGTTAAGACTCGGATCAGTGAGTTGAGTGGGGACCCAATGAGTGGACAGGTCAGGACTCGGAAATCAGTAGACTCGGCGAGTCATGGTCTGACTTGGCAAGTCGAGTCGCGAATGAAAGGGATTTCAGAGCTTATGAACTCGGCGAGTTAGTAGGTTGACTCGGTGAGTAGGGTCAACCTGGAAGGTTGACTGTGACCAGGACTTTGACTTTGACCAGAGTTGACTTAGTTAACTATTGAAGGACTGTCAGACTAAGTTTCATTTTGATATTGGTTGCTCAGAGAGCTAGAGGAGCAGCGGCTCAGAAGATTGTCAGTTAGTAGCCAGAGGGTTATCAGCAAGTTCAGCAATACCAGGTGAGTTTTCTTCCAGTAGGAACGGGTCTAAGGCTAAAATGTCGGCCCGTTTAGCTAGCAGTAGTTTCCAGAATTCGGTCTGATGCAATAGTTAGAATGTTTGATGCCTTCGTGGCTCAGACAGGATTTATGTGTTATGTGTTCCGGACTACGGCCCGATGCAGTATGCAGTATATGTGTGTTCATGCTAGTTGATATGTTTATGTTATGCTTTGTTTAGTCAGTTTCCGGACTTCAGTACGATGCAGGGGGCAAGGCCCCTGTTAGTCCAGACTTCGGTCCGATGCAGGGGACAAGGTCCCAGTTAGTTTCTGAACTTTGGTCCGATGCAGGGGACAAGGCCCCAGTTAGTCCAGACTTCGGTCCGATGCAGGGGACAAGGTTCCAGTCAGTTTCCGGACTTCGGTTCGATGCAGGGGGCAAGGCCCTAGACAGTCCGGACTTCGGTCCAATGCAGGGGACAAGGTCCCAGTCAGTTTCCAGACTTCGTTCCGATGCAGGGGCTAGGCCCCAGTTAGTCTGGACCTCGATTCGATGCAGTGGGCAAGGCCCAGTATGTGCTTTTATATGTTATTGTATGGTATGTGGTAGTTTGGGGGAGCTCACTACGCTTCGTGCTTACAGTTTTCAGTTTTGGTTTCAGGTAATCAGTTTTCAAAAAAGGAGCTCAGAGAGGTTGTAGTGCACACACCATAGTCAGTTAGCCTGGGAATGTTTTACTCTGATAATGAGATTATGTTTTGAATTAATACTCGAAAATTATGTTATGACTTATGATACAGTTTTATAAATATGGTTTTAGTAATGCTTTAAAAGAAATTTTTAGTCGTGATTTTTGGGTCGTTACAGTTGGGGGTAAAATGGTCATTTTACCCTAAGGATAGTTAGTAGTGTTTGATTGAGTGTTTCGTGGGAATTACAACCGGAGGATTTCCAGAGCAGCAGCAGACAGACAGACAGACAGTTCCCGCGCAGATCAACAACTACTTCGAGGTATGTTACCTTCCAGTAGCGGTGGGTCTACGACCACAATGTCGGCCCACCAGTAGGAGTTGTGTGTTAGATGATTGTCTTTGTGATATCATCTAGTTTTGCTACTACCTGATATGTTATATGCTAGCTTGATGTGTTATAGTAGTAAAGTTCGGTTTTTAGGACCGAAGGGTAGTCAGACACCCCAGATATGTCTGATAGTATGTTATGTTATGATATGTGATAGTAGTAGTGGTAGGGGTGAAACAGTCCCCGAGGTTCGGTTGTTAGGACCGAAGGGTGATCGGCACCCCAGAATGGCCGCACGGGTAGGTCGGCACCCTAAAATGGTCGTACCGGGTAGGTCGGGCACCCCAGAAATGCCTGACAAGTATGGTATGTTATATGATTGTACTGTAGGATATATGATTGTGCAGTATATGGTATGTTGGGGGAACTCACTAAGCTTTGTGCTTACAGTTTTCAGATTGGTTTCAGGTACCTCTTCATCAAAGGGGAAGGAGCTGGTGCGGTAGCGATACATCATACACATACACTATTTCCCGCCTTACAAGATTGTTCTTGGATTTGTACTCTGATATTTAGTTGATTTCGTATTTTGGATTTTCAAACATGATATATGATTGTGGAATGTTTGATCAGACAATGTTTTATTTACAAATGCTTTCCAAAGTATTGGTTTTAAAAATGAAATTTTTGGACGTGAAAATTGGGTTGTTACACCAAAAGTGTATCCTTCTTACTTAATCCATTAAGTCCAAGTTCCCAAACTTTAGATCCGAATCAAAATGATGTTTAGATGGATAAATTTTCCAACTTTATCCATTAAGGTCACAAACTTTCAATATCTAAACTTTATACAATAAAGTGACCAAAAGCTCATAACATCCAAAACTAGCTAGATCTAACAAATGTATGATCAAGATTCAAGATTTATACCTCTAAAAGAAAGATCAAGGTGACCAAAGTTTATATCTACAAGCTCCAAAACAACCAACACTTATCCCATGAGCTCTTTCTTCTCCAAGATGCACCAAGAACACTCCATAGCACTCAAGAACACCTTCTTTTGCTCATAATGCTCAAATTAGGGTTAGGGTTTCAAGGAAGGGTTTTGGAGAGGTGGAGTTTGAGAATGGAATGAGTTTGGGAAAGTTAAGTAGCTTAAATAGGACTCAAACCACAAAAATACGGTTTAGATTCTGATCGCGTATGCCTAACGTGTTCCAGGTACGCTCATCATACCGGGGATGCCTAGTATGTCTAGCGTACATCCTGTATGCCTAATGTACTTGAATAAGCCCAAAACCTTCTTAAATTCAAAAGGTCATACCTCTTCGTTCCAACTTTGTTTTCAAAAAATTTTATATCTACAAAAAGGTATTGAAGAGCCCCACAATGTTATCTAGATATCTTGGACTAAAAACTTACCGAACAAAAATCCATATTTCATGTAAGAAGTCTGAAACATCACTTTTCGTGTTTTACTCTTTGACTCCAACAGAAACCAAGGTATTGGATCACATAACCAATATTATCAACATTCGATAGGGTCTAAACCCAATTCCCTTGAAACCCAAGGCATTTACTTGATCCATTTATTGTCCATAATCCCGAAATAATAAAATTTTCGAAACAGGATGTTACAACTCTCCCCCATTTAAATTGGATTTCATCCTGATGGAGCTGGATGTCACAAAAAAAGCATATGATGAGATTCCAACACACGAATAATCGTTTCCATCACTTTAAAGATGGACATAAAAAAATTAAAACCACACAATATCTCTTTAATCAACATAAGACGACCACTAATGGGAAACATTTTAACTTTCTATTTAGAAAATTTTTCATGAAATGATCTATAATGATATTACAACCTTGAATCCTACTCATATTAGGCCCAACCAAAAGGCTAATATAATGTCACACCCCCGAACTAGACGGCGGAAACGTATGGGGGCTTGTGTGTGACTTCATCTTGAAATATCATTACAGTGAATATAATTGAAACATAACATCATCATCATCACACATGTAATATAAAAACATTCATTGTTTACACCGAGTATTGTATTTGAATATTACATGCCAAAATAGTAAGAGTATGATGAAACAAAATATAACACAATATCCATTAGTTTGTTTCGTTCATCCTGCTTCAACGGTTTCCTGAGAATACAAGTTATTTTGAAAACGTCAACATAAAAATGTTGGTGAGTTCATAAGCATGTATGTGAAAATGATTTGTATAACTTTGAAAACCACCAGAAAATCCGATATTTTCTGAAAATTGTTTAGTGTTTTTGTATTAGATCTTGTATTAATGCATGTATGTTATTGTTTATTTGACTAAAAAGGTAAAGAGAATGTAGAGAGAATGTAAGAGCATGTAAAGAGAATGTTCCCAGACAACCCGACGCTGCCTGTAAAAAAATGGTCTTCCGTAAACTTCATAAAGTTAATTCCTCTAAGTGAGTCGTCATAACCATACTAAATAATGACAATTTTACCTATCTTGGCGTCGTTGGACGCCGGTTTTGACTTTGATTATAAGGTTTTCGTCACCCTAGACTGAGTTAGTCTAACTGTAGCGAACAACTCAGGTGTGGGGTGTCATCCCCGTATAGATCTATACATAAATCCCCGCTCTCCCTCCAAGAGACTCTGGTTATAACTATAGGCTACGATCGTACACTTAATAGGTGCCAACCGACAAAAACTCACTAGATCCTTAACCGAATTTACACGAAGAAAAAGGTATAAACTCCTTTCAGGCCCAATGATCCATGTAAGTGAACCACTAAGGCATCGCTAAACATGTAAATCATTCAAGACCAATTGGAATGAGATTATATAACATGGGCTCGAAATATATATATGAAAGGACAACTAAGGCCCATTTCACATGTAAAGTATTTACAGGCCCAAATAGCACACAAATAGTATCCAAGGTCCGTCGCACATGTTAATGGGTCAATGAGGCCCAATAAACATATACATGACCTCTCACACATAACAATAGGCCACTAAGGCCCAATAACCTAGAAAATGATCAAATTAAATCCATTTGTTGGTTTATCATTGGTTTTGGCTCAAGTATTCACTAAAATAGCATAAAAAGAAGAATGCATATAAAACTCATTCCCAGACCCAATAAACATGTAAGTGGACCACTAAGGCCCACTATACGTGTCTATTATTTCCAGACTCAAAAGGAATATGAATGTCTATCCTGAGCCCAATATACATGTAAAATGACACTAAGGCCCACTAAACATGTATATTATTTCCAGGCCCAATAAGGATATGAATGTCTACCCCGAGCCCAATATACATGTAAAAGGACACTAAGACCCATTAAACATGTATATTATTTGCAGGCCCAATAAGGATATGATTATCGTTTTTAACTCGTTTGTTATTGTTTTGTTTATTTTAGCTTGATTATTTACAAAGTTGATATAAAAAGCCCACTTTTTGTAAAAATGACGTTCTTGGCATAATAAGCCACCAAGTTTTCAATTAAGGCCCAATTATAGTAAAAATAACACTTTAGCCCCCGTTGTTTCAAAACTTGTGTTTTTGACTAGTTTGTGGTAAAAATAACATTTTAAACCCATTTTTGTCAAAAACATCATATTTGGTTTGGTTTTTGTGAAATACACATTTTTTCTGGTTTTTGACTTTTCTGACCAAGTTGTTGAAAGATTTGTAGAAAAATCATCGTAAGTCGAAATTTAGATCCGTAAATTCTGGAAGTTTGGAAATTTTGTCTACTTTGTCCACAAATTTTATCATAATTTTTAGTGGCCTCTAACAAGTGAGAAATAGCTCACCTTCACAAGCTGGTCCGAAATTTATTCAAATCTGATAGGCAGTTTTGTAAAATTCGCCAAAAATTGTAGAAAAATCGTATGAAAACGTGAGCATTGTCATTTTAAAGGTATAAACCTGAAATTTATCCATGTAAAACAGTTTTGAAAAATACTTTCCTTAAGTAGGTCAAAACAGTCCGAGATTGGACCAAAACTTTCCTATCAAGGGCTGTTTTATGAGTTTAATTTATAGATCTTACAACACAACACTCATTTTTGCTATTTAAAGTGTAAAAATCGCAGATCTACTAGTTTAAATGTATTATATGTGATAAAACTGTGACACCCGTTTATTTATTAAATAAATAAATAAATAAATGAAGGACTCGTAGCCCTAAAATAAATAATTATGTATAAAAGGATGGTCTCGAAGAGCTAATCGTCACCATTTTAGAAGTCAAGGGTTAAAAGAGTAAGTTCCGGACCCAATTCGTAAGTATTAATGAGGGTGGGGACTAAATATTAACTTTTGGGACTTCATTTGAAAGGATTTTAGAGGATTAGGGGTGTTATTTCGTAAGGAATCATGGAAGGGATGGCTAAAATGTAAGTTTTGGATTTCTTTTGAAGGAGAATTGAAGGGAAGGGTTTAAAAGGTAAATATGGGATTCACATTGTAATGATTTCTGGATGGAGGGGCTAAACTTGGAATTATGAAAAGAAGTTATGGGGATCGAGGTATATAAACCCGTCACCTCTGGTAACCCTAACCCAAGCCTCATTTGTACAACCGTCAACTTCCTCTACACTCTCCTTCACCCTTATCAGCGTCGCACCACCTATCTCCACCGATTCTGATCGCCGCCGTCACCATAGAAGCCTCTCAACAGCCGAGGGCATCACCAAGCTTGATAGTTCTCATCTTCGCCTACTACTTCGTCGATGAAGGCCACCATTCTGCCGCCTGATGCCGTCAGTTACATTGTGTATGGCCGGAGATGGCCTGTAACCGCTGCCTATTTCGGAACTCGTCTTGCTGTCGCCGTTCTTTTCTTTTCCCTTTCGCTCCATCCGCCACCAAGGGCGTGCTTCTGTTGCTCCGGTCGTGGTCGCCACCCCAAAGGGCTGTCGAGTTTGTGTGGGTTATCACCTGTCGAGTTGGGGTGCGTTTCCATGTATGCCTGCTTGCTGTTGGCCAGAAAAGCGTGGGAACCACCATGGCAGCCGCCATGGCGACTATTACCTTGCTACCGTTGCCTTATGCCACAAAGAGGGTGGTTGGCTTCCCTCTCCGAGTAAAGGAATGAAGAATTGCATGTTTCAGTCGATGTGTGCGTGGGTGCATGGCCGGAGTCCTCGGAAAAGGCATTACCACCACCATAGGGTGGTGGCTGCCATCATCTGCTGCCGCAGGCCACCATAAGGTGGCTGCGTGTGTGTGCGTATTTGTTTAGTGTGTTATTTTGATATTTAGCATTGTATATTGTAAATCACATCTTGGAATAATAAAAGAAATTTAAAACCACCACCGTAAGGTGGTGGTTGCCGCCTCCTGCCGCCACCGGCCGCCGTATCGGGTGGCGGTGTGCTTATCTTATGAGTTGGCTTGATTGGGGATGCTAGAAACCCTAATGAGCTCAAAGGAGCTCTAATGGGCCCAATGAAGCTTAATGGACTCTAATGGATCCAATTAAACCCATATGGGCTTAATAAGATTTTAGTGGGCTTATTAGGCCCAATAAAGCCCTAATTATCATAAAAGGCCAGCAAATTGATAAATGAGCTACTATTTGGATTGGAACACCATAATGCCAATAAAACCCTAATGTGTGGAAATTGCTTGGGACACACACGAGAATTAATTATTAAATCTTAAATAATAATTAATAATCATTGGCAAACTAGTGAGGGCATAATGGACTTAATGGATTAAGTCCTTAATAGGTTAAGAAAGAAACACTGAACCTTAATCATCATTTCATGTGAAAACTCTAATTTGGGATTATGGGCTTGGACTTATCGAGACCCACATTTGAGCCATGGGAATGGAATTGTGTGATTAAGCCCAATCACACCATATGAATTATTTAGAAGAATGATGGACTTAATGGATTAAGTCCTTAGAGGAATAATTCCTTAATAGGTTAAGTAGGAAACTTAACCCTAATCGGCATTTTATGTGAAACCCTAACTTCACTTGGGTTTATTGTTGGGTCTTTCTGTTGGGCCTTAATGATTGGATTATTAATGGGCCATCCAAGAATAATTATATGGGCTAAAATAATTTAATGGGCCTAGGGTAAGTCCCATGTAAAGGGTTGGGCCCAATTTGGAAAATTAGGCCATAGTTGGACCATAGTTGGGCCTTAATGATTGTGTTATGTTGGGCCATAAGACCACATATAGGCCTGGGCCCAATTTGAAAAATTGGGCCATATGCTACGCTTTGATTCCTAGTTCGCTTTGGGCCTATGGTTTGGGCCTTGGGCTTGAATAAAGCCAATCTTAGGGTAATGTAGTAATTATCCAAGTATGTATTTATGGTTATGTGTTGGGACCCAATTATTAATTGGGTGTTATTTTGGTGTTGACAGTTCGGGAATCTGTCATCCAGTAGTTGGGGTTGAGTCTGTGGGACTTCAGCAGTGTGGGGTTGTGTCTACGGGACTTCAGCAGTATGAGGTGAGTTACCTTCCAGTATCGGTGGGTCTAAGGCCATAATACCGGCCCACCAGTAGGAGATGTATGATAGATGATTGTCTTTGTGATATCATCTAGGTTTGCTACTACCTAATATGTTATATGCTAGCATGATATGTTGTATGTGATAGTAGTAGAGTTCGGTTGTTAGGATCGAAGGGTAGTCAGACACCCCAGGTACATCTGATAGTATGTGATGATATGTTTGCATGCTGGCTTGTTATGTTATATGCGATAGAGGTGGTAGGAGGGGATCAGTCCCCGAGTTCGGTTGTTAGGACCGAAGGGTAGCTCAAGCACCCCAGATATGTCTGATAATATGTTTATGTTATGTTATATGTGATAGTAGTAGTAGGGGGTGAAATAGTCCCTGATGTTCGGTTGTTAGGACCGAAGGGTAGTCAGCACCCCAGAATGACTCGACATGGGTAAGTCAGCGCCCCAGAATGGCTTGACACGGGAAGTACGACACCCCAGAATGGCCGCATGGGTAGGTCGGCACCCCAGAATGGTCGTACTGGGTAGGTCCAGCACCCCAGAATGGTCGTACCGGGTAGGTCCGGGCACCCCATAAATGTCTGGCAGTATGTATGTGATATGATTGTATGATATGTGATATGATGGGGGAACTCACTAAGCTTCGTGCTTACGATTTTCAGTTTTGGTTTCAGGTACTTCGTGTTTAAAGGAAAGGAGCCGGCTTGATTGCAGCGCATCACACTATGGTTTTCCGCACATGAGATCTTTGGGATTACACTCTGATATTGTTTTATGATAACATGTTTAATTATTTCTACTTTGGTTTTGACATGACATGACATTACAAATGTTTTATTACACTGTTGGTTTTATAATGATGTATTTAAAAGTGAAATTTTTGGCCTGTATTTTTGGGATGTTACGAAAACGTACTTTTCTCAAGGTTCTTATGAAGATCCAAGTGATAAACTTCAAGTTCTTAACATAATCACCAAATAATTCATGGAAAACACACATAGGCAGGCATATACACATAGATCTACACAAAGCAACTTGTATTCTTCCCCCAAAAACAAGCAAAAACCAAAACAAGGGGGTATGAACTCACCTTGGGGTGATGGATCGGTTTTGGTGAAGAAGTGGAAGAAGATTTTTGATCCTAGCAAGCTTTCTTGAGTAGATCTTGAACTTAGATGGTTCTAAGAACATGATCCACAAAAATATGGGTGTAAGAGGAGATATTTGAAGAGATCAAGAAGTGAAATCATAGATCTAAGTGAAAAACTTACCAAAGATGGTGATCTTGAAGAAGAATCTCTTGAATCACACAGACTTCACACAATTTTTTTTTGGAGAAGAAGTGAAGAGAGAGAGATTTCTTTGAGAGTTTAATGAGGAAATTGGAAGTGGAATAAAGTGATTTTTGTGAAGGAGAATGGACTTTGGCCGAATTTAAAGAGAGAGAGAGAGAGAGAGAGAGAGAGAGAGAGAGAGAAGTCAAATGGTTATTACATGGTGTTTAGATGCTTGGATTTCCATTAAACAAAAGTGAGGTGTCTCTTAATTAGGTTATTTGACTTCTTCTCCTTTTTTTTTTTTAATATGGGCCGAGATTTTGGAGAAAGCAAAGGAAAGAAGAAAAGTTTTGGGCCTTTCTTGATCTAATTCGAATTTATGAGGCCCAAATAATTATTTTTCAGCCTATTGGGCCTTTATGAGGGTTTACAACCCAATGGAGCCCAAGGATGTAGTTCACGGCCCATTAGGGCTTATGAAACTAGTTATGGCCCAACATGGCCCATTGGAAATAAGATGGATCATTCTAGGCCCCAAGTAGTCAAACTGAAAGTTTATTGTCCATTAGGCACAATAAGGAAATCCTAGTCCAATATTGGCTTAAATCAGGATTCTTAGGGTTTTTCAACCCTTATTTGAACATATGAGATGTATTTGAATGAAAATGGAGTATAGTATTCACTTAGAGTATCATTTATTACACTAGGTGAATGATTGCATGAGAGTAGAATTTCCTAGCAAAAATGCTAGTTGTGACATATAATTAAAAGGAAGTGAAGCAGGTGCACATTAAGTAACGTTCGCCGTATCTCGAACCTTGTTCAAGGGTATACACACTCCATATACGTTAGTTTTTTGAAGATTAATCATCAACCCTGACACTAGAGAAAAGAAGCATCTTAATACTCAAAGAATGTTACTAATATTATCTTCATCACCGACATAGAAAAAATAAGACAAACCAATACCTTCATTTCCAACCGTTGGAACCACATCCTTACCACCGTGACATGTAACCATTCATAACCAGAATAAACATGAAAAAGAAAACAAAAGATCACATTGTCTAAGACCTCTTTTCACCAGAAACTTTAAAATTGTGGTTTTATTAATCATCATAGAAGCTTTGTCTGAATGCAAACAATTCATAACCCAAAGGATCCATATTTTATCGAAACCCATAAACTCCGTCATTTGTTTCAAATAATTTCAACTTAAAGATTCATAAGTCTTCGGAATGGGGCCAATACTCAATTCTGGCATGATGTATGAGGTTTCTTGTCTTTTTGTTTAGGGAAGGAGAAAAATTGCTTTATTCCGGATATAATCTTGAATAATGAGTGGAGTTGGAGTTGGCGTTGGCCTGTTAGAGGAGGTGAGGAAGCCTCTCAACTTGAGGAGTTGATGAATATTATCTCGTTAGTTCATTTGATAGATAAATAAGATAGTTGGTCTTGGAGTATGGAAAGTAATTGTATTTATACTGTAGTAGAGACGAGAAGATGGATTGATAAAAAGATTTTGTCGAGTGGGTCCATTATTACTAAATGGAATGATATTGTCCTTCGGAAAATGAATATTTTAGTGTGGAGAATTAGATTGGATAAATTGCCTAAGAGAAAAAACCTTGATCAGCGGGATATTGATATTCCAAATATCTTATGGTCCTATTTGTAATTTGGAAGAAGAGCAATTTGATCACTTGTTCGTTAGATGTGAGGTGGCTCTAGGAATTTGGAATGCAATTTTCAAATGGTTAGAAATTCATCTAAATCATTTTGATTGTATTAACGAGTTATCTGATTAAGTGGAAGCGTTCACAAACAGTATCATTAAAAGAAGGGTTACAGATAAGGTGGTCAACACTACTTTTTAGTATCTTTTCAGTTTCGTAATGTTGTAGTTTTTGAGGGTGGTAATATAAGGAAATATATTATTTTTTACTCGATTAGAGAATTTTGTTTCTTTGAATTAATAGTAGATATAATTTTATTTTGTTAATTGGAATTGTTGGCTACAATTCCTTCTTAACAACTTGTAATCTCTTTTTGTATTTCTCTAATGTTTTGCTAGAGTTTTTTTTTTCCCTTGTAATATATGTGGTTGGCTGTTTCTAAAAAAAATTCACAAGTCTTCTTGAAGTCAACCTTAAAAACCATCAATTATTTTTTCTTTTTTCTTGTACCAATTTATGACCTTATTAACCATCAACGAGACAACGAATTGTTCAATGCCGTAGTCAATACCAATAATCTTAAGCTGTTTGTTCGATGAACTTTTTACAATAATTTTATATTGCATACCAATAGAAGTTAAGTTATTTATGGTTTACTAATGGTTTTAATTATATATTATCCTAAATATCTTTTTAAGATATTCCATTAAAAACAATTGATGACTCACTACCATTTAGATTTTTATAAAATAATCGTATGCCATTTATATTTAAATGTAATTATAACATTACCTTATTTGTCTGTGACAAAACATATGAAACAAGGAATTTACATGTAAAATGTTAGTCATTTTTTCTTTATTCTAAGGTTAATATGATTACGAAAATATCTAATGTCTTCTTACAAATATATAATTAATATATATAATATATAATTTATTTATTTAACATAAAAATCAACTTATGGTAACTAAATTATTAGTATTTGATAATTGATATCCCGTATTTAGTTATAACTTATATAAAAATTTAAATTATAAAGTTAATAAATAAATGATTTATCCAAATAAGAAGACAACGGTCACGATGATGAGTTTGGGCAGCGATGCTACACCCTCGAAGCAGGTAATATTTTACTCCACAAAACCCTAATTCGTTTGTTCTTAAACTCCTTAAAACCCTAACCATCACAAACCATTGATCCCTCTTCCTCTACTCCCAAAACTATCCCCCTCATACACAACCTCTCTCTGAAGAGAGCAAGAAGTACTGTGCTCCAGGTCAAGCCAATTTAGGTTTTCTATAATGGTGGCTGACAAGGGTAAGAAGCCGAAGATCGGAGAGAAAATAGCGGAGGAGGGCGCCGAGGAAATCGACCTTGAGCTTGTTAAATCCATTGAAAAGTTGCAGGAGGTCCAAGATGAGCTCGAAAAGGTACACTTTAACAACGAACATCGATTTGATTTGCCCAATTCAATACGTATGTAGTAGATTTGCTATTCCACATCAATTTGGTGTGTTTAATGACGGAAGCCTGGTTATCAGTTGTTGTTCGTAACTCTTTTATGAACCTTTGGTATACTATTTTACCACCAAACTTGAATTCGATGCTTCTTTTGTGTTTTGTTTCCGTATTCTATTCGGATATGCTACCTGATTGAGAAAATCCGGTTGCGACATAACCAGATATGCAATGCACTTATGTATATTTTTAGGGTATGATATCCGATGAATCTTCTTACATTGCAAAATACATATAATTCGTGTATATTATTTTGGCTCTAGATCAACGAGGAAGCAAGCGATAAAGTTTTGGAAGTCGAACAAAAATACAACGAAGTTAGGAAGCCAGTGTATGGTAAACGGAATGACATCATCAAATCAATTCCCGATTTTTGGCTAACTGCTGTGAGTGATGAATTCTAAATTTCTAATCCGCTTTTACTTCAATCCTATTCTTCTCCTCCTTCGTTCAAATCTAATGTATACTTCCTTCCACAGTTCTTGAGTCACCCTGCTCTCTCTGATCTCCTGAACGAAGAAGACCAAAAGGTTTGTTTTCCCTTCACAAAAACAAACGTTTCTCGCTAATTCATGAGTTAACACGCATCGTTTCTTTAGATATTCAAGCATCTAACCTCTCTCGAAGTTGAAGACAACAAAGATGTGAAATCAGGCTACTCAATCACATTCGTAAGTAACTCTTTCCTTTTGAAAAGGAAAATACATTATAAATTCTGTTGATTTGAGCTTACGTTTATACCTAAAAAGTACATGATTTTACACTTATTACAGAACTTCAGTGCTAACCCTTACTTTGAGGACACAAAGCTCACAAAAACTATCACCTTCCTTGATGAAGGAACAACAAAAATTACTTCTACACCAATTAAGTGGAAAGAGGGCATGGTAAAACATTTATTAATTTACTTTTTATATTATTTATCAATATATCTTTCTCTAGCAATCTAATATTGTGTCATTTTTTTTTTGAAGGGACTTCCAAATGGAGTTACACATGAGAAGAATGGAAATAAGCGGCCCCACGAGGATGACAGGTCATCAAAAGTCAAAACTTTCTTTTTGTATTAAGTCAAAAAAAAAAAAAAAAAAAATAGAAACACTCGATATGAATACATATAGCTTATGAAACTAAAAGGTGTGTATTTTGTTTCTTGATTGATTTGATGCAGCAGCTTCTTTAGCTGGTTTAGTGGGACCCAACGTGAAGATGACATGGATGAAATTCAAGATGGAGTATGTTCATATTAATTAATTATAAAAAAGAAAAATAATAATAATAAGCCTCTTCTTAATGTGTTTGTATTTGTAGGTTGCGGAAATGATTAAAGAAGATTTATGGGTTAACCCTCTTACGTATTTCAACAATGTAAGTTTTTTTCTTTTTTTCTTTTTTAAAATCTCCACCTTTTACATATAATGTATTGATTTTGTTTTTGATTTTTTTTTAAAGGATGCTGATGAGGAGGACTTTGGTGATGAGGATGATGAAGAGGTAAAAACAATTATAACAAGTAACTTTTTTTTTTTTTTTTTTTGGGCTGATATTATTTAATATAATATAATTTGGTTTTGTTGTTTTATTAGGACATTGGAACAGATGACTCTGAAGAAGATGAAGAGTGAAGGATTTGAAAGTTTTTGAAGGGAAATGAGTGGGTAGATTTATAGTTAATTTTTGAGGTTTGTTGTTTTAAAAAAAAAATGTAAGCGGTTGGTATACAGGTTATGCAATTTCTTTATTTAAACAAACCAAGAAATGGAATTTCCTGAAATATGAATCTTGTTTCTTTATGTTTTTGATTTAATGAAAAGAAAACTTGTTGCATAAACATACAAAAACATAATATTAAAGTAATGCTAAAAAATTCCTATATTTTCAATTGATTCAAAAGTCGATTAATGGTTGATATATTCTTTGTTACAACTCGATTTATAAAAGTTAGTGGAAAGTTTTCAACATATTTTATAAAAATGTTACTTGTTTAACAAATAATAACCTCATCACCAAAGATCGATTTAAGACCCTCAAGGGGATGTATTCGAAATCTAATAAGACCTATCATTGGGCCATATATAAAAAGTTGTAAATACAAAAGTATAAATGGGCCAACAAGGAGCCCAACATCATTCCAATTGAAATATTGCTTCATTAGGTTGGTTTTACAAAAACCCGAAACAATTAATACGAATGTTTATGTGAGTAATATGATTTTGATGCCTTGAGTCAAAATGAGGAAGTTGACTAACCTCTCGGGTTAAGATTAGGAAAATGACTAGATCACCTTATCCATAATGAGACCAGTCATAATATGCCACCTAAGCATGTTAGATATCAATTTTACACTGTTTCTGATATCATCGCTCACTTTTTTTTTTTTCATTATTATAAAAATAGTGCCGACATCCTTTTTAGTTTCCCCAAAAAAACAAAACGATACAGAACACGAACATTTGCATGATTAACGCGAGCACCCTTTTCACACAATAACGTTGAATTTTAGATTGAATTTTATCAAGAAAATAATTTTTTTTAATTAAAATAAGCCATTAATGTCTTTGTAGGTGTGAAGCTAAGGTTAGTCTTAAAATTGATGATTTTAGATTATATCTTACATTAAAAAAAGTATGGTATATATTTTAAATGATTTTAGCCTAAATATGTTTTCACGTGGGGTTATGAGTTTTTTTGCCCTCAAGAATAGGACAATATGGGCGATTACTCAGCTTAATCTCAATTTTGTAACATTTTCGGATTTTCATGATAGTCGAAAACTAAAAGAGTCATTCACTCCATTTTTGTTATAGCTATTGGAGCTGCTAAAGTTGCTATTGGACTCGCTATTGTTTCATCCGTTTATCGTAACAGAAAATCAATTCCAATAAATCAATCGAATTTGTTGAATAAGTAATATTATCATATAAATTAGAATTTCTATAAATTAATAATTAATTCAAGTTAGCATGTCTGACATGTAAGACATCCTCATGTTATCACAAACATACGAAATCAAAGTATTTTGGAACTGTCAATCCAGAAGTAGACTAATAAAATAAAAAAAAACTCGGGGAACTCATCGATTCATCTAATATTTAAATATATAATTCATTTATCAATTTACTAGATTGAAACCTTATCACGTTCAAAAATGGATAGATCCAATGTCACATTCAGTAAAGATTTATGATACATATATCGGGTGTGGCCTTCAAATTTTTAGGACCAATTTTTATATATCTATTTAATTATTTTAGAAATAAAAAGACTTTTGGTATTAAGTCATCGGGAAAAAATGATCTACTTATTTTATTTTTCCGGAATCTCAAATCGGCTTGAGTCGACGATGTGTACAACCCTTGATATTGGTGACCCAAAGCCATTTAAGTCACCGATAAAATACAATATATTAAAATGAATGAAACTAAGAGTTAAAAAGATAAATAAAAAAACAAAAAACAAATGCAATTGTCAATAAGCCAATAATTAGAACTTGGCCATAACTGAGGAGCATATGGCATCACCTCATTGGCGATTTAAGTTTTTTAAAATAAACTTATTTAGTTATTAATTGTAGTATATAATCATTAAAAATTAAAAAAATACAAAAAATTTATTGTGTTTTCTCTACAAATAATATCAAATTTTTTTTTGAAGGATATTTTTGAGATTGAATCCAAGACCTCATTGTTAGAAACACAAATCACCATGTTAGCCAAGTAGGCTCACTTCAACTTGTCAAATAATATCAACATTGATATATCCTTGCTACTTTTTATTATTTTGTAATTATAAAGTATTGGAGCGGATTAACAAAATTGATAAAAATGATTTGGTGTAACTCGTCGTAAAATATGCCTAAAACACTTGTTTTGAGATAGAAAAGCTTTGGATACTATCATACTGCAATATAAAATATTTTAAAAATAAAAAGTTGATAAGTGGATACACGAATCTGAAGACAACGGACACAATATCACTATGAAAAATAAAATCATGATATAAAAATAATTATTTTTCCAAATAATTAAGATTTTGTAATTGATGTTAGATTGATTATAGACTTGATAGATGATATGTTATTCAAGTCGTGTGTTGTGAGTAGGCTGCTGGGTTCTAGACTAATCATTGGCAATAGATTAAGTAGATACTCATGCATGGGCCTAAAGCTAATAAGACAAGTTCGTGTATTTTTCCTAAACTGTGATACATGGTAAAGTATGATATTTTTTAGTTATATGTTATACCAAACATGTGTTATGGTTTATCATCAAAGTGACATTGCATGAGAAACATGTGTAGTTTTTACTTTTTACAATTTACATTTTAAAAACACAAGATATTGTTTTATGGCATGAATATATATTATTTATGTTTATGTAGACGTATAAAGGCATATAATATAATATGGTAAAAAACTATGTGTAATACTACACTAGTAATGTAAGGATACACATTTGGGTAAGTGCATCTTGTTGCTTATAACATTAGGTGTTGATATAATGATATGCATCTTACAATTTTACTCCTAATTATTGTATCAATTTTATTTTCATCTTCTTTATTTTTACCATGTGTTAGTGTTGTTGAGTGATTTCACGATGTAACATACTCCAACTCGTACACCACTCTATTGAATCACAATATAACAAGTACTACACAAAACTTGTTCATCAAAATGTAAAAAAGGAAGAAAAAAGAGCGATCGAAAGAAGTTGTGAAGTTGAAGTCGTATATGGAGTGTTTTATTTCTTAATTTTCATAGTTGAAGAAGCAAAACCTTCACTATTTGCCAAGAAACATGTTTCTAGGAGTCCTAATGTATATAAAACTAAAGTGTCCAGGGCACTACAATTATAATTTGTTACTATTAATGCCCATCATGCAAAGTATGATTATGGAAAGTGAAGACATTTTATATCTTGGTCAATTTGCAAATCGGATATGATCGAAGAATTTGGAGAGAAAAAAATGATAATCACTATAATGTTTACTTTTTAGTGACTAAAATACTATATTTTGTAATCTTTACTTTACTTTCTAGAGATTAAAATATTATTTATTTGATAATGTTTACTTTATATATCTCCATTTAAAGGTATACTATTAAACTATACAGTATTATGATTATTATTATTAAATTTATGTATTAAAAACTATTCTTAAAAAAAAAGAAATTATTATACTACTTATAATATATATGAACTATTATGAAGAACTGTTATAAATTAAAAAGAATTAAAAAAAAATATGTTACATCATAGAGCGTCCCAAATATATATATATATATATACATATAATGTTGACATCGGTTGAAAACTTATAGTTTTCCAAGAACCCGAGAACTAAAAGTGGACCGTTCGATTGGATTTAAGATCATAAGGGTAAGATTGTCTTTTACACTTTTTTATTAATTTAATTACGCTATAACATTTGTACGATTTTCTTTCCAAAATATCATCTTCTAACTTTAAAATTATCAAATCAACGACGATAATCATAGAAATTCTACATCGGTCGAATTGTTGTCGTTGTTAACGGACAATCATCATTGATTTCAAAGCAAAATCGATCTTTCAAGGTGATCATCTTATTTGAAATTCATACGATTCATTCTCAAATCCATTCGATTGATCTATGATTGTATTGATTTATGTTTAGTTACCTTAAATGAGTAGAACACATTTAGAATTCATTACGAAAAGTTCAATGAACCAAACTAAATTGAAAAAAACAAGGGAATATTCATTACCATTATAGTAATGAAGGAAAAAACAAATTACCGAATATTTTACTTTTTATTTGGATATTTAAATACAATAGCATTTGGATTTCTTATACGTTATTTTATTCAATGTAATTTGACAGTTTTTTCAGCAGTTTAATGGATTTAGAAAGAATAATTGAAGATCTATAAAGCGACACAAATTTTTTAGCAGGTAATGATTCATATATTTTTTTTAAGAAATAATTAAAATTTACTTAATTGATATTTATATTAAAATCACATATGAATAATATGTAAATCACATATGAATAATATATAAGTCATATGTTATTCATATTTGATTTGTATTTAAAATCACATACAAATTAGATGTGAATAATACTTGATTCATATGTGAATCACATATGAATCATATATAAGTCAAACATATGAATCACATCTGATTCTAATGTAAATACAATTCACATTTATTTATATGAAACTGATATGTGAATCATACTGATTCATATGTCAATCACATGTAAATCATATGTGTTTCTATGTATATTAAATTTTAATCAAATTGTATTCAAACATTATTTTCATTTTAATTACATACAATGATGATAAATAAATATATGATATTAATAGGTGATATTGATGAAGAATCTAATGAATTTAACAAAAACAATGATATATATATATATATATATATATATACATATATATATATATATATATATATATATATATATATATATATATATGTGTGTGTGTGTGTGTGTGTGTTGAAGATGCATTTTTCAAAGATATTATTGAAGATGATGAGTAACTTTCTTCAACATCGTGCCAAAAGATGATGAAGAAGGTAAGTTTCTATAAATATTTATTTTGATTGTAACTAAAATATTACTTTGATTTTAAATGACATGTTTTTCTATATATGATTCGATTTAATATTGTTTAATTTGCAGCAAAACATTTTGAATCAGAAGATGAAAATGAATTAAGCTGCATAGAAGTAAAATCTCCTTGTGGCACAAAAACAATTGAATGGATCCAAGAGTTGATGAATCAGTCATTCCAAAGAAAGATATGGTGTTTAAAACATTAGATCATGGAATTCAGCTTTACAAAAATTATGCAAAGAAAGCATGATTTGATTGCAGACTTGCATCAAATAAAACGATTAATGGTATTTTACAATATAAGTATGTGATATGTAGTAGGGCTGGTGAAGAAGATAAGAAAAATGCTAACACTTTAAATGAAGTAGAAGGCAGACAAAAAAGAAAACATACAAACCAAATGATGTCTTTCCAAGCAAAGATATGTTTCAAATTTATAAAAGATACTGATCGTTTTTTTCATTAATACAATTGTTGAAAAACACAACCATGAGCTCTACACAAACAGTACAGTGCACATGTCAAAGTCGAAAAGAAAGTTGGATCATTATGACAATACAATTATAACTCAGTTAAGCACATCAAATATAGAAGCAAACAAAGCACATAGCATGGTTACTGGTTTAAAGGTTGGTTACAGTAAACAAGGTGCAAAGAAAATCGACTACAATTTTTTTTTTCAAGAGATTTAAACTACTATATATGAGATACTGATGCAAATATGTTGATAAATCTTTTAACGCTACAACGTAAAAATATGTCTTCTTTCACTTTTCATTACTTTTTGGAGGATGATGAGTTAAGGGTACTGTTTTGGGCAGATACAATAGCAAAAAGAAACTACAAAGAATTCTATGATGTGGTATCATTCGATGCTACGTACAAAAGAAACGATTAATACCTAATTCCTTTAATATTTATACATTAAATTTGCATTTAGTATTTATGTTCAATATTTTAATTGTGACAACTTGAACCTTTTTCCGTTACTTTTAACCGATTTCCATTAATAAAATTTGAATTTTATTGAGTTTCCGTCAAACTTCTTGTTTTAGAAAATCATTTGGTTTTATATAATTAAATTTATATATGAGTCGGAACCAAAATCACACGAAAAACCCGAAGTTTACTTGAAAAAGTAGCAGTTTTCGGCTTGAGCGAGTTTACGACCGTAAACCCGTGTACGGTCGTAAACCCGTTTGCGGTTGGTGCCAGGTGTACCCCACCACCGGCCATACCCCCAGCCTATAAATACGGGACCCCCACCATCATTTTAACCTTCTTGGCTGAAAACTCTCTCCTTCTCTCTCTAAACTCTTAACCGTAAACACCAAAAACACCCTTATTCTTCCGAAAATCATCGAAAATCATCATTGGGAGTTGATTTGGAGCATCTAGAACACGTTTTTCATCGAATCCAGCATCCTTGTTCTTGAGTGTACGACCATACACCCTTCAAATATGCAAATCTTCATTGACCGTAAAAACTTCCTAAGCGGTGCAGTTGATTAAAAACCCGCTTTCCTCAATTTAATCAAGTACCGGTAACATTCCTTAACCGAAAGCAAGTGTTTTTCTAACACTTTATCTAACAAAATCGCTAATTTAGATACATATATGTATTTAATTGTTATTAGGTGAAACATCCCAAAAATACAACCCCAAAATTTTTGTTTTAACGTTAACTAACAACATAATCTCGAATATCATATTATCAAACCATGTATCGTGTATCTCAAAAAATCATAACAATGTAGCAAATCAAAATCGATATCAAAAACATGTGGAAAATATCAAAGTATAACTCCCAGGGTAAAACTGTGGTGTGTGTCATGCCATCATCCCGAGCCCTTCACCTTGATAGCTGAAGTACCTGAAACCAAACTGAAACTGTAAGCACGAAGCACGGAGCTTAGTGAGCTCCCTCAAACTACCACATACCATACATCAACATAATAAGCACATACCGGGCCTTGCCCACTGCATCGGACCTGAGTCCGGAACTAACTAGGGTCTCACCCTCTGCATCGGACCGAAGTCTGGAACTGTATCGGGCCAAAGTACAGAACTAACCCGGGGCCTTGCCCCATGCATCGGACCTAGTCCAGAACTGCCTCAGACCGAAGTCCAGAACTAACCAGGGCCTTGCCCTCTGCATCGGACCAAAGTCCGGAACTGACTGTACATAGCATAACATAAGCATAACACATAACATGAACACATATACTGCATACTACATTGGACCGTAGCCCGGAACACATAACACATAATCCTGCTTGAGTCACGAAGACATCAAACATACTAACTACTATATCAGATCGAAGTCTGGAAACTACTGCTAACTAAACGGGATGGCATTGTGGCCTTAGACCCGTTCCTACTGGAAGGAAACTCACCTCGTATAGCTGACTGCTGAAATGCTAATCGGGAACTGTCTGATTGCTGCTGCCGTAGCTCACCGGCTATAATTACCATAAAAAAATTAATCAAACACTGATAACTAATCTTAGGGTAGAATTACTATTTTACCCTCTGGTCAAGGTCAACGTCTTGGTCAAAGTTAACTTCCAATTGACTTGACTCGCCGAGTTGGGCCGCCAACTCGTCAAGTCCCTATCCTTCCTTCTATTCCCCCACCCGACACTACTTGTCGAGTTTGGCAAAGACTCAACGAGTTCTCCTTCTACATTAATGTCGAGTCGACCTTCAACTGACTCGCCGAGTTGTATGAACAACTCTTTGGGTTCCCCTTCAACATAAGAACACACCCAGTCTATGACTCGCCTAGTCGTATGAACAACTCATCGAGTCCATCTGCTTCCAGATCCAAGTCTTAACTTACTGAGTACTTAATCTACTCACGACACAGACTCGCTCCTACTGAATTGGGAGTCTAAGACTCGCGATCCGACTCGACGAGTTAGAAGAACAAATCACCGAGTCCTTTGCATGCAAATTCCATAGAGTCGATTCTAATCAACTTTAGTGCATCCAATTCATAGATTTAAGCTTTTGGGACTATCTGAACACGTAAAGTAGCTAACTTTACGTGTATCTAAGATGCAATGAAGCAATAACACTCAAACTTTGCTATTATGGGGGTTATTAGACCAAAACAAAGCCATGGCTGCCAAAATATGGTCTCTTTGAGCTTCTGGAGCTCAAGAGAGGCTAGATCTGATATATGACTCGATCTTAAGGCTTTATCACAAAGGATTTGGGTTTTTGAGCTTAAAACCGACAATTTACGGATAAACTAGATCTATTAGCACAATAATCAAGATGGAAACTTCATTACCAGAAGGGATGGCCAAAGAGGAGTGTATTCTGGATCTACTTCTTCTTCCTTGAGCTCTTCTACCTTCTCCTTCTTCTCCTTGCTCCAAAATGCACCAAAAGTTCTTTCACAACGCAAAGATCACTCACAAACACTTCAAGGAGGCTACTGTTTTAGAAATAAGTCTCTAGGAAGTGAATGAGGCTGGTTTGGGGCTATAATGACGTTTAAATAGGGTGCAAAACCTTGAAATTAGGGTTTCATCCAGACTGGCAGACTCGTTGAGTCCGAGAATATGGACTCGTCGAGTCGCCAACTTAAACCGCATGCAAATACCGTCTCTACTCGACGAGTTGGGCTACTGACTCGTCGAGTACCCCTCAAGAATGAAAATTACTTTATTTAAATCACATACCAGAAATGAGGCGTTACAACTTTCCCCCACTTATCTTAGACTTTGTCCTCGAAGTCTGTTGCTGCTGATTCTATAACTAACTCAGGATAATGCTCCCTCATTTCCTCCTCGGCCTCCCACGTCCATTCTAAACCCTTCCGGTGCTGCCACTGCACCTTCACGAGCTGGACTACCTTGTTCCTCAAGGTCTTCATTTTCCGATCCACGATCAGAACAGGTCTCTCAATATAATTCAAGTTGCTATCAACCTGAATATCCTCCAAGGGTACAACTACTGACTTGTCCACCAAACACTTCCTCAACTGAGAAACATGGAAAGTATTGTGGATCTAGGTAAGCTCTGTTGGAAGATCCAATCGATAAGCAACCCGACCCACCCGGGCTAAAACTCTAAAAGGACCAATGAACCTGGGGCCCAGCTTGCCCCTCTTCTGGAACCTAATAACACCCTTAGAGGGTGATACCTTCAGGAGGACCATATCGTCCACCTGGAACTCCAAGTCCGAACGCCTCCTTTCGGAGTAACTCTTCTACCGACTCTGCGCTGTCTGCAGTCTGCTATGGACATGCTGGATCAACTATGTGGTCTTGAGCACCACCACGGTACTCCCGATGAATCGCTGACAGACCTCACCCCAACAAATCAGGGTCCAACACTTCCTCCGATAGAGCATCTCGAAAGGAGGGCGGTCAGTACTAGTGTGTTAACTATTGTTATACGAAAATTCCGCTAATGGCAGATACATTTCCCAACTGCCACCGAAATCTAGGACACATGCCCGAAGCATGTCCTCGAGATTCTGAATCATCCTCTCGCTCTGCCCGTATGTTTGGGGGTGTAAAGTGGTGCTAAATGGAGTCGAGTACACATCTCGTCATGAAACCGCTTCCAAAACCTAGAAGTGAAACAGACATCTCGGTCTGATACTACCGAAACAGGCACCCCATGCCGTGCCACTACTTCACACACATAAATATCGGCTGGCTTCTAAGCTGATATACTCTCCTATATCGGTATGAAATGAGCGCTCTTGGTTAGCTGATCCACTATGACCCAAATCGAATCGACTCCGCACGTTTTCATGGGGAGCTTAGTGATGAAATCCATGGTGATATCATCCCATTTCCACACAGGAATGTATAACGGCTACATCTTCCCGTGGGGTATCTGGTGCTCTACCTTGACCTTCCTACAGGTCAGGCATCTCTCCACGTACCGGGCGATGTTCTGCTTCATGCAGGTCCACCAATAATCGAGTCGAAGATCTCTATACATCTTCGTCCCCCTGGGTGGATGAAGAACTGAGACTTATGGGCCTCGTCCATCAACACTTGTCATAGTCCGGCCCAGTACGACTCCCAAACTCTCCCATAAAGGGTCAACAATTCCCGACTACCATAATCGAAAAAGGATACTCGGCCCACGATTGTCTTACACTTCTGCCTCTCCTCCTTTAGGCCCTCAACCTGTGCCTCTCTAATCTGCTCCAATAATGGAGTAATCACTGTCACCCTCACGCATATATATCTAATCGGGGCCTCCATCACCTTGCGGCTTAGGGAGTCGGTCACTATGTTGGACTTTCCTGGATGATAAAGGATCTCACAATCGTAGTCCTTTACCACATCTAACCGCCGACGCTGCCTCATGTTTAGATTCGGCTGATCCATGCGGTACCTCAGACTCTTGTGATCCATGGAAATGGTGCAACAGACCATATAGAGGTAATGTCGCCATATCTTGAGGGCAAACACCATTGCCCCCAGCTCTAAATCGTGTGTCAGATAGTTAGCCTCGTGAGGCTTCAACTGTCTAGAGGCATAAGCTATCACATGCCCTCGCTGCATCAACACTGCTCCCTTCCTTGTGATTTAAGCATCACAGTAGACTACAAAGTCATCCACTCCCTATGGCAGGGTAAGAATCCGTGCCTCACACAATCGTTTTCTGAGGGTCTCAAATGCTGGCTGCTGCTCAGGCCCGCAGCAAAACACTACCGAATTCCTAGTCAGTCGGGTGAGCGAAACTGCTATCTTGGAGAAATCCTGGATGAATCTCCTGTAGTACCCTGCCAAACCTAGGAAGCTTTGAATCTCAGATGGAGACCTCGGGACCATCGACTGTATCAAGACCTCTATCTTGGCCGGATCTACTAGTATACCCTTCTGGTTGACGATGTGCCCAAGGAACTGCACTTCGCGCAACTAGAACTCACACTTGGAGAACTTCGAGAAAAGTATCTCCCTCCTCAAAGTCTCTAGCACCTCCCTCAGGTGCTCTTCGTGCTGCTCCTGAGTCTTGGAATAGACCAAGATGTCGTCGATAAACACTATCACAGACCGATCCAACATCGGCCTGCATACGCGGTTCATGAGATCCATGAATGCAGCTGGAGCGTTGGTGAGCCTAAACGGCATCACCACAAACTCATAATGACCATAACAGGTCCTAAAAGCAGTCTTTTGCATATCCTCACCTCTGACCCGCATCTGATGATACCCGGAGCGCAAATCAATCTTGGAGAACCAAGATGCTCGATGAAGCTGATCAAACAAGTCATTTACCTCCGAAGTGGGTAACGATTCTTCACCATTACCTTATTCAACTCCCGGTAATCTATACATATACGGTGAGACCCATCCTTCTTCTTCACAAACAGGATAAGGGCTCCCCATGGTGAACTACTTGGGTTTTCCACCCCGAGGATGTTAGAGCAGGTTTAACATGCGTATGTGATTGCAGGGGAGAGCTCATGGGAGTTGCTCAGGAGCTGAAGGATGTTCCATCCTGTCTGCTCGGAAAGAAACGAGTTGGATTCGGAAAGGAAAGCGGGATAAGTCCCATAAGTGGATTCGTGAAAGGATATGCCAGTTGAGGAAAGGGGTAGCAGCTTGGTACCGGGTCAGGACCCGGTGGTTCAGGGTGATATCTAGCTTTGTAAGGGTCAAGTGATTGTTGTGATTTGGGGTGATGAAAGTATCATTGGGTGATCATTGGTTAATGAGGGTTGTTTTCAGAGAAAGAAGTCGGTGGTTGGCTTGAATCAGTTGTCGTAACTCTAGGAGGGAAGAGTTGGACTTTATAGAGGTTTGATAGCAGTGTTCGGAGGAACCTGGGTTGGTTGATACCAGGAGGTGCATTGTGGGAGTATTATCTGGAATTGTGTGCTGCAGCAGGCTTCGAGGACGAAGCCTAATTTAAGTGGGGGAGAATTGTAACACCCCAAGTTCAGAAGTGCAAGTTCAGGGTTCTAAGTGTAAATAAGGAAGGTCGACTCGGCGAGTCGATGGATAGACTCGGCGAGTCGGGTCGTGAGTCTGGACGCATGTTAAGTGACCAACTCGGCGAGTTGGCAGCTGGACTCGACGAGTTGGCAGCTGGACTCGACGAGTTGGTGCTGAAGGGAGAAAAACCCTAATCCGAGGTTTGTGCCATATATAAAGCACATTATAGCCACCCTCAGCCTATTTACATTCCCTTTTAGTTCCAGAGAACCCTAAATTGTGAGAGGCTCCATTGTTGAGAAGATTAAAGCTTGGAAGAAGAAATTTGTGTAGAGAAGCTGGAGGACATTGAGGATAGCATCAAGAGGGCTTGTGGATCTGAAGTCTACATCAGCTTAGACTCATCTTTAGGGTAAGAAGCCACTGCCTTAATCCTTTTTCCTTATTGTCATCCATAGTGGTTGTTTTGGGGGATTCTTTAGCTTGGTTTGGATCCATTTCGGGTTTAGAGGTTAGACCTGAAGTTGCAACTTCGGATCTAGGTTGTATTAGAGTCATAAGGGTAGAAAGCATCATTCCTTGGGCTTGATTGAGAGTTTCCTTGCCTTAAACCTTCATTTTTAGCTTGTTGGAGCTTTTTGAGCCTTGCATGCACGTAAAGTGATGGGTTTTGGTCATAAGAACATCCTATGTGCTCATACAAACCCTAATGCTTGGATCTAGGTTTCTCTATTGTACATGCAATTTATCCAAGACTATAAACCCTAATTCTAGCATTGAAGTAATCATATTAACATGAGAATAGATTTAAGATCATACCTTGATTGTTATGTAGCAATAACAATCTCAATTCCTCCTTGTATTGACTTTAGAAAGCTTAGAGTCACAAATGTCACTCCTCTAATGGTTCACAAACACCAAGAGCAAGAGGATGAATAGGAGAGAGGATGGAGGCTACCCAAAAACGTGTGAAACCCTAGAAGGATGCTTAGCCACGTTTTTGGGTCATAAGGGATGTATATATAGTTAGGCTATTAGGGTTATCTAACAAGGAAACCATAAATTGGATGCTTAAGCCCTAAGCAACCCATTGACTTCATTCCTTAAGGCCTTGGACGATTTCCTCATGGGCTTTCCCATAGAATTCGTCCACTCCTTAATATAAGGCAATCCATAGCCCAAATTGCAATTATCTTATAATTACAATTCCAGTCCCTTAAGTTTAATTAATCTCTTTTAGTCACAAAACTAATTACCAATTAATTCTTGACTAATATTAATTTAAACAATATGATTTCTCCTTTAATATATTATTCTCATAATATATATTAATAAATCATATTTAATCCTTTCTCTCCATAATTCATCCTATCAAGTTGCTTTGGTGAAGGCAACCCAAAAGGACCATGCACCATCGGGTCAAGTACATACCAAAATAGTTATGGACTTAGACACTAATCCAACATAAAGTTGGAAACTTTACGTGTGAATCTGGCCCTAGGAGTCCAAATCAATGTATTGGAAGCAATGGAATGGCCTGAAATCGTCTGGATGAAGATGTCACGTCTAGACTCAGCGAGTCACATGGGTGAACTTGACGAGTAGTATGAATATGTGCATGAACTCGACGAGTTGGAAGAACAACTCAGCGAGTCTGTTGAATATTGCTTTGGACTCGGCGAGTCTGGTCGAGGAGTCCTAACCTTTTCTGGTTGAACGGTGAATTGGTGAGTCGAGGGATGACTCGGTGAGTTGAGCGTGAAGGGATTCAGAGTTGTTGGACTTGAAGAGTCTTGGGGCGACTCGGCGAGTTGGGTCGCGTCATGGGAGTTTTCAGAGCAAAGGGACTCAATGAGTCAGCGGGTTGACTCAGCGAGTAGAGTCAGTCAGGATGGTTGACTTTGACTGAGGACTTTGACTTTGACCAAGAGTTGACCAGTTGACTTCCAAGGGTACTTTGGTAATTATTGGTATTTATTGAGTTTAGTCCTCTGGTATTGATCAGTGGTGGAGTTCACATCGGAGGTTGGAGCAGTGTGATCTTATCTCTTCAGTCAGCAGTTGCGAGGTGAGTTATCGTCACTATATCGACAGGGTCTAAGGCACCAAGGCTGACCCTTTATCGGATGGAAATCCGGGTAGTTGTTATGTTATTGCTTTGCTATATGTTTGCATCATGGTAGTTAGAATGATATATGTTATAGACCTGGTTAAGGTCGGAATCCTGGTATATAGGATGATGCTATGTTAGTAACCGGTTAGGTCGGTATCCGGGTGAGAGTGTGCTATGTATGTGATTTGCTAGATCGGTTGATTAGTCATGAATTGCTATATGATTATATGTTTATGTGCACATGGTTGGTTGACTGGGGTTGGGTTGAGGTGGGTCCTGCTTTGTGCTGTAGGCCAACATACCCAGGGAGGATCGGATGTTCCGAAGGCCCAACGAGCGGTCCGGATAGGCTGTAGGCCCCACTAGGGTGGACCAGATGTGCCGAGTCTCTGAGAGTGGACCAGGCTAACTGAAGGCCTGGTGCGGGCGGACCAGTCATACTGTAGACTCATAGAGTGGACCAGGTGGGTTAAAGGCACGGTGCGGGCGCACAAACCACACCATAGACTCGATGTATATGGATAGACTCGGAGGGTGGACCAGGTGGACTGAAGGCCCAGTGCGGCGGACCAGTCACACAGTAGACCCGAAGTGCATGGCTGTTCTATTTATGATATGATATGTTATGAGTAAGGTATATGTGGTTGGTATTTTGGGGGTAACTCACTAAGATTTCGGGCTTACAGTTTTCAGTGTATTGTTTCAGGTACTCCAGGAGATCGTGGCAAGGCGAAGGCGTGATCGTACTGCTCTTCATGTTTTATGTATTTCTAATGTGGTTCTGGGAAATACTCTGATAATAAATGAATTGAAAACCTTTTGTAATGAATAAGGGTTGTTTTTGAAAAGTTTAAATTGGTTGAAAATTTTTGGATGTTACAAGTTGGTATCAGAGCCTTGGTTTGAGTGAATCGGAGGAACATTCGTGTGAATCCAGTCTCAAATCAAGGAGAGTTTTCAAAGCAAAATTAAAATGGTTTTCAAAAATAATTAAAAGAGGACGCAGAGGGTACAATCAGTTGGAGCCAGTAAGTTACCCCAAAATTGCCATACGAGTTATTTGTTTATGTGATATGTTAGAACAACATGCTAGTGTTAGGCTAGGGATCTTCAGGAAGTACATGATAGAGTTGCCTGATTGTAATGCCTGCTAGCCTAGGGTCTCCTTTTATGAGAGTTTCAGTGTTCCTCTAGGAGTGAGGATAGAGTGCTTGCTGTGTTCGTTAGTGCTTGGGGTGTTGTGATGATACTTGAAACAAATATAGGTAGGTGTGGAAGGTAGTATGGGCCCGTACTACTGAAAGCGCATGACCCATACGTGTATCAAGGAAGTCACAACCCCTGAATGGTTGATTAGAGAGTCATTCTGGGTGGTTATGCCAAGTTTATGAGGATCTCATAGTGTATTGCAGAATGGCGATTACGAGATCTTTCGGGGCAGGATCCGGTTCGGGATCAGGAGCGGGAGAGGGTGGTCAAGATGGGTCAGCAGCACCCGAGGTCGTTGGCCAGATGAGTACGGACGAGTTGGATTCCAGGATTCATGAGATCCTGCATGATGAGGTTGCTGCTATGTTCCGGGCTGAGTTGTCGGAACTTTTTGGGTCGATCAAGACCACCATGGTTGAGTACTTTGATGAGCGCTATGCAGCTCTTACGGAGACGGCTGCCGCGGCGGTTACAACGACTATAGCAACGGCAGGAGGAGTAGCTGATAGAGGTTTTTAGTATCGGGGCTTTGATAATACGAAGCTCCCTACTTTTGATGGGGTTCAGGATCCGATTGTTGCTATGCGATGGTTGTCAGATGTGGATGGATGTTTCTTTACATGTTCATGCCTTGCTGATCAGAGGGTGAGGTGTGCTTTGAACCTGTTGAGGCTCGGGGTGAAGGATTGGTGGAGGTTGACTACGGGGTCTTATTCTGATGCGCAACGGGCTGCGGTTACATGTAACCAGTTCCGGGAGATGTTCAACACTCGTTATGTTCCACGAGTTGAGAGAGTGAGTGAGAGAGAGAGAGAGAGGTTGGCTCAGGAGTTCCTGGAGCTGAAGCAGGATACAAAGTCAGTGACGGAGATCACCAGGATGTTCACTGAGAGGGAGATGTTTTGCTCGAAGTTTGCTTCAGAGTAGGCTCAGATGTCCCGATATCTGAGTATGCTCAAGAGGGACATCAGGTAGTTTGTGTCCATGTAGAGATGTGATACCTTGTTAGAGTTACAGGAGGCCACCAAGCGGCATGAGTTAGAGATTGGGTTGCAGTTGAGAGAGCAGAGGTAGGCCCTGGTGCAGTCGCAGCCAGCACCGAAACGGTCCAAGACCGTTGATTCTAGGTTGGGAGATCTGAGCAGCCGCACTTGTGGAAAGTGCGGGAAGGGTCACACTGGAGTTTGTAGGACCGGTGGTGGTGCCACAAGTGCAGGAGAGAGGGGCATTATGTGAGGGATTTCCGTCAGTCAACCCCAGTTCAGGATATGAGGATTTGTTATCAGTGTCATCAGGTTGGTCACATGAGGGCCAACTGTCCACAGCTTACTGCAGGACCGGTGTAGGCTCCAGCACCAGCCACTTTGAGGATTACGGGTGGAGCAGAGCCCCCGAGGTCTTAGGGACGTGCTTTTCAAGTTATAGCAGAGGAGGTCAGGGCAGGACCGGTTACAACTGCGGGTATGTTTTCTTCTCGATATCTTGTTATCTTATTGGTTGTTATGGGGTATTTTGTATTTGCTAGTCTCGTTCGCATGATTCATGGTATGGCATTCATTCGTCTTTTCGTCGGGTGTGCCGTATGATTGAAGGTTTTGATATTGGGAGTCTTAGTTAGTTATCATCCATGGGAATTGTTGGTGGGGAATTAGGCTTTTTGGTCTGCGTGTCGCGTATAGCATTTGCAATTAGAGTAGTACTCAGCTGGGAGTCGAACCCCCTTAGAGTACGAGATGTGCGCGGTCGGAACGTGATTTTGTGGAAGTTGCTTGCTTCAGGATCAGTTCATGGGTAAGAGGAGTATGTTGAGTAAGAATGATTGATTATGCCGGTTCAGTCACCGGTGGTTTGTAGTCAGTGCTCTAAGTAGGGAGAATTAGAAAATTCTCTGGAGGATCGACAGCATGAGAGGTCAATTAGCTGTGTGGGTTTTAGCAGTGTTTCAGTCAGCCAAGAGCGTGGGCTGGTATGAGTAAGTGGCAGATGAGTGGGGCGGGATACAGACCTAGGTTGGGCCGGGATTTGAGTATAAGGAATGGAGTTAGAGTTTGGAACCCAGGAAGGCTAGAACAGTATGTACGGGAGAGATTCCCGGAAAGAATGGTTCAGGGTGACGTAAGATAGTTTTGAGCGGTCCGGAAAGACTGAGGGCCAGAAGGAGTACCAGTCAGACCGAAGGCTCGGGGAACGGTCCAGACAGGCTGAAGCCTAGGAGGGCGGTCCAGATATGTTGAAGGTTCCGAGAGTGGTCCAGATAGGCTGAAGGCATGGTAAGGCGGTGCAGTCATGCTGAAGACTCTGTATGTGTTAGTGGTTCGGTACAAGGAGAATGAGGAAAAGCGTCACTAGGGGATGATAATTGATATGGTCTGGCCCCAAGTATTGATCATGTTAGTAGAAAGCAGTGCATGGACCCGAGAGTCCTTGCGAGCAAATTCATAGTTTATGGAAGTTCAAGAATAGCAGTTGCTATACATGGATAATGTAGAATGAAGTTTAGCTCAGTGGCACGTGTAGGTGCGGTAACGGTTGTTGAGTGGATTTCCTGGAAGGGAAAGGCATGTAGTTCCAGAAGGAGCGTGGGTACTCCAAAAGAGAAGGAAGTGGAGTATCGACAGTGCTTCAACCATTGATAGTAAGTACTGTGATTGTACCAGTGGTATGGGAACACATCCGAGTTGGGTGTCTGTTGAGGTTGCGGAAGGATTTCCAGTAGTGTTGAACCAGAGGAGTTCGGAAGGGATGCAAGGAGAGAGTGTTGGATTTTATGTATGGTTGTGATCAGGAGGTTATGTATGTAGTAGTAATTCATCCTAAGTATGTCTGGAGGTATTATCAGTGTGTCGGGTTTTCCACCTCGAGGATGTTAGAGTAGGTTCAACATGCGTATGTGATTGCATGTGAGATCTCATGGGAGTTGCTCAGGAGCTGAAGGATGTGCTATCCTGTCAGATCGGAAAGAAACGAGTTGGATTCGGAAAGGAAAGCAGGATAAGTCCCAGAATTGAATTCGATAAAGGATATGCCAGTCGAAGAAAAGGGTAGCAGCTTGGTACCGAGTCAGGACCCGGTGGTTCAGGGTGATATCTAGCTTTGTAAGGGTCAAGTGATTGTTGTGATTTGGGGTGATGAAAGCATCATCGGGTGATCATTGGTTAATGAGGGCTGCTATCAGAGAAAGAAGCCGGTGGGCTTGAATCAGTTGTCGTAACTCTAGGAAGGAAGAGTTGGACTTTATAGAGGTTCGATAGCAGTGTTTGGAGGAACCTGGGTTGGTTGATACCAGGAGGTTCATTGTGGGAGTATTATCTGGAATTATGTGCTGCAGCAGGCTTCGAGGATGAAGCCTAATTTAAGTGAGGGAGAATTGTAACACCCCGAGTTCAGAAGTGCAAGTTCAGGGTTCTAAGTGTAAATAAGGAAGGTCGACTCGGCGAGTCGATGGATAGACTCGACGAGTCGGGTCGCGAGTTTGGACGCGTGTTAAGTGACCAACTCGGCGAGTCGGTAGCTGGACTCGGCGAGTTGGTGCTGAAGGGAGAAAAACCCTAATCCGAGGTTTGTGCCATATATAAAGCACATTATAGCCACCCTCAGCCTCTTTACATTCCCTTTTAGTTCCAGAAAACCCTAAATCGTGAGAGGCTCCATTGTTGAGAAGATTAAAGCTTGGAAGGAGAAATTTGTGTAGAGAAGCTGGAGGACATTGAGGACAGCATCAAGAGGGCTTGTGGATCTGAAGTCTACATCAATTTAGACTCATCTTTAGGGTAAGAAGCCACTTCCTTAAGCCTTTTTCCTTATTGTCATCCATAGTGGTTGTTTTGGAGGATTCTTTAGCTTGGTTTGGATCCATTTCGGGTTTAGAGGTTAGATCTAAAGTTGCAACTTCAGATCTAGGTTGTATTGGAGTCATAAGGGCAGAAAGCATCAGTCCTTGGGCTTGATTGAGAGTGTCCTTGCCTTAAACCTTCATTTTTAGCTTGTTCGAGCTTATTGAGCCTCGCATGCATGTAAAGTTGGAAACTTTGCGTGTGAATCTGGCCCTAGGATTTTAAATGAATGTATTGGAAGTAATGGAATGGCCTGAAATCATCTGGATGAAGATGTAACGTCTGGACTCGACGAGTCACATGGGTGAACTTGAAGAGTAGTATGAATATGTGCATGAACTCGACGAGTTGGAAGAACAACTCGACGAGTCTGTTGAATATTGCTTTGGACTCGGCGAGCCTGTTCTTGGACTCGGCGAGTCTGGTCGAGGAGTCCTAATCTTTTCAGGTTGAACGGTGAATCGACGATTCGAGGGATGACTTGGTGAGTTGGGTTTGAAGGGATTCAGAGTTATTGGACTCGGCGAGTCTTGGGGCGACTCGGTGAGTTGAGTCGCATCATGGGAGTTTTCAGAGCATAGGGACTCGATGAGTCAGTGGGTTGACTCGACGAGTAGAGTCAGTCAGGAAGGTTGACTTTGACTCAGGACTTTGACTTTGACCAAGAGTTGACCAGTTGACTTCCAAGGGTACTTTGGTAATTATTGGTATTGATTGATTTCTGTCCTTTGGTATTGTTCATGGTGGAGTTCGCGTCGGAGGTTGGAGCAACGTGATCTTATCTCTTCAGTCAACAGTTTCGAGATGAGTTATCCTCACTATATCGACAGGGTCTAAGGCACCAAGGCCGACCCTTTATCGGATGGAAATCCAGGTAGTTGTTATGTTATTGCTTTGCTATATGTTTGCATCCTGGTAGTTAGGATGGTATATGTTAGAGACCTGGTTAAGTTCAGAATCCTGGTATATAGGATGATGCTATGTTAGTGACCGATTAGGTCGGTATCCTAGTGAGAGTGTGCTATGTATGTGATCTGCTAGATCGGTTGATTAGTCATGAATTGCTATATGATTATATGTTTATGTGCACATGGTTGGTTGACTGGGGTTGGGTTGAGGTGGGTCCTGCTTTGTGTTGTAGGCCAACATACCCAGGGCGGATTGGATGTTCCGAAGGCCCAACGAGCGGTCCGGATAGGCTATAGGCCCCACGAGGGCGGAGCAGATGTGCCGAGTCTCTGAGAGTGGACCAGGCTGACTGAAGGCCTGGTGCGGGCGGACCAGTCATACTCTAGACTCAGAGAATGGACCAGGTGGGTTGAAGGCCCGGTGAGGGAGGACTAACCACAGTGCAAACTCGATGTATATGACTAGACTCGGAGGGTGGACCAGGTGGACTGAAGGCCCGGTGCGGCGGACCAGTCACACAGTAGACCCGAAGTGCATGGCTGTTCTGTTTATGATATGATATGTTATGAGTATGGTATATGTGGTTGGTATTTTAAGGGTAACTCACTAAGATTTCGGGCTTACAGTTTTCAGTGTATTGTTTCAGGTACTCCAGGAGATCGTGGCAAGGCGAAGGCGTGATCGTACCGCTCCTCATGTTTTATGTATTTCTAATGTGGTTCTAGGAAGTACTCTGATAATAAATGAGTTGAAAACCTTTTGTAATGAATTAATGAATATGGGTTGTTTTTGAAAAGTTTAAATTGGTTGAAATTTTTTGGATGTTACACTCAGCCAATCCATACCCACTATAACTTTGTTCCTCCGCAGGGGAATAGGAACCAAGTCTACTGAAAACTGCTCATAGGATAACCGAAGCGAACACCCTTTATGAACTCTCGTGACCCTTATGGTCCTATCATCAACTATTTCAACCTCAAGTGACAATTCAGCCCCCCCTGAGCTCTGTTATACCTCTTGTTAAGCGCAAGTGAAACAAATGACCCAATAGCCCCCGAATCAAACAATACTGTAGCTAAAATGCCGTTCACTAAGAAAGACCCTATATAAAACATATAACCATAAGAAACAATTCATTACAAATATAAGGTAAGAGGAAAATACATACCCGTCACCACATTAGTAGTCGTTCTCGCCTCCTCTGCTGTCATCTGGAAAGCTCTGCTCTTCGCCACTGGTGCCTCAGGCTGACCTGCAGGCCGTCTATAATTCTCAAAGTAGAAGGGGCAGGTGCTACCACCTTCCCCGCTGCTGCTAACCTCGGGAATTGGGACTTTTTTATGTCCCCTCTGATTGCAATGAAAGCAAATCAGATCAGCTGTCAAGGTGTGAGTCGTAGTGGTAGTAGCTGTACAATCCTTGCTCATGTGCCCCATCCGATTGCACTTGTAGCACCCGGAACTTCCTGCTTTACACACTCCATCATGCAATCTCCCACACTTGCCACATCGAATGTGGCTCTACTGACCCTTGTATCTATGATCGAATACTTTGGGCTTTTTTCCCGAACACCCAGTGCCAGATGCCGCCTCTGGCTTCCTCTTCTTCTCCATCTGTAAACCAATCTCTGTCTCACGAGCCCTAGCAATCATGTCATCCAACGTTTTACAGATGGACCGGCTCACAAACTGGGGGATATCACTCCGCAACATCTCATGATAACGAGCCTTCTTCATTTCCTCATCATATGTGTACTGAGGAACAAGAAGAGCCCTCTCCCTGAACTTGGTGGTAATCTCCGCCACTGTCTTTGTAGTTTGAGTAATATCCTAAAATTCCCTCAGTAACCGCTGCACCTCAATAACCGGTGCAAACTCGGCTCTGAACCTGGTAATTAAATCGGCCCAAGTCATTGCATCAAGAGCTACGTCATCCCCAATGTTATGTCCAATATCCTCCCACAAATCTCGTGCCCTGTCCTTTAGGAGATAGGATGCTAGTCTGACCTTGTCCCCCTCGGGACATCTGCTAGTGTGGAAAACATTGGCGACATCCACCGACCACCTAGTACTCGCAATGGGATCCCGTCCCCATGGTAGTCAGGAGCTCCACAAGCTCTGAACTCCCTGAAAGTGAGTGTGCGTGACCCCATCATGGTTGTCACCTCAGCATAGAATGTGCTCAACCTCTCGTTCACCAGCTCCAAAATACCCTCCTTGATCGAACCAAAGATCATAGGAGTCTGCTCAAGTATGATACAAGTAATCTCTGAAGAGAGAAACTCCGTCATCTTCTCGTCCAAATGCTCAACCCTCGAGCCCGATCTTGATCCCTCACTGGCACCTGAACTGCCGACTGCTGGTCTAGGGTGTAAAACCACCATTCTGCAATACATAGCGACAAACGTCAGAAATACTGATACATCTCAAGGGATTGCTACTACTACAAGTTTCGTGGTCTCGCCTCGGCCTTTCTTGTTTCAAGTACAAATCCTATGCTTTCAGTAGTACGGGCCCATACTACCTTCCACATCTATCCGTACTTTCCTCAAGAACTGACTCGACTGCACCAAGTCACTACTACTGCTACTGATCTCTGCTACTCTCATCCTAGGCTTACCCTAGGGAAATCTCTGACTCATCCAACACCAGTCCTCAGCTGCTGAAGGCCTCATCATAATGCCAATTAGCCGCCACATGGGTACCATCACATGCATCGAGGCTAAGATAATCCTTCGAGTAAGGGACTCATCCCTAGAACGGTTCAGACTCAAACAAGAGCTACACAATAGGGTCAAATCCAACATTATGAGATTATTCAACCCTAATTGCATGTGACTTAATGTATCTACCTAACAACTAACTCCCATCACTCCAAGTCCCACAAAGCATAAAGCAAACAACATTCATACAAAAGGAAACCGATTCAAGCAAATTCTATTCTTATATAGGAAACTGCACTAGCAGACAATGCTAATCTCATACTATTGGGCATACCCTAAGAAAACTATCCTACTGTTGTCTACTTAGTACTAGCATGCAATTTTCATAAAGATGAAGCATATAAAGCAGGCACATAAGGAATCATTCCTAGACCCTTAGTCCTATTCTAGCATGCTGTTCTACTGAAACTGAATCTGAAAATCATAACATAAACTTGTATGGGTAATTTGGTAGTACTTACTTGAGCTCGGCTGGTCACATGCACAACACCCTTTTCTCCATTTAAGAAAATTCTTTTTCTTTCCAAGTTCTCTTTCAAAAATTCTTTTAAAAAATGTTTCTCTTATGAAAATCTTTTACCATTTCCTTAGTTTGAGTTCAGACACACCCGAAAGTGTGCTTGAATCCCTTTAACCAAGACTCTGATATCAACTTGAAACATCCCAAAAATACGACCCAAAATATTTTTGTTTTAACATTAACTAAAAACATAATCTCGAATATCATATTATCAAACCATGTGTCGTGTATCTCAAAAAGTCATAACAATGTATCAAATCAAAACCGATATTCAGAGTATAACTCCCAGGGTAAAACTGTGGTGTGTGCCATGCCATCATCCTGAGCCCTTCACCTTGCTTGATGAAGTACTTGAAACCAAACTGATATTGTAAGCACGAAGCTTAGTGAGCTCCCCCAAACTACCACATACCATACATCAACATAATAAACACATATTGGGCCTTATCCACTACATCGGACCTGAGTCCGGAACTAACTAGGGCCTTGCCCTCTGCATCGGACCGAAGTCTGGAACTGCATCAGACCGAAGTATGGAACTAACCCGGGGCCTTGCCCCCTGCATCGGACCTAGTCCGGAATTGCCTCGGACTGAAGTCCTGAACTAACCAGGGCCTTGCCCTCTGCATCAGACTGAAGTCCGTAACTGACTGTACATATCATAACATAAGCATAACACATAACATGAACACATATACTGCATACTACATTGGACCGTAGCCCAGAACACATAACACATAATCCTACTTGAGTCACAAAGACATCAAACATACTAATTACTGCATCGTACCGAAGTCCGGAAACTACTGCTAACTAAACGGGCCGACATTGTGGCCTTAGACCCGTTCCTATTAGAAGGAAACTCACCTCGTACGGCTGACTGCTGAAATGCTGATCGGGAACTATTTGACTACTGCTGTGGTAGCTCACTGGCTACAATTCCCATAAAAACACTTAATCAAACACTGATAACTAATCTTAGGGTAGAATGACTATTTTCCTGTAATGACCCAAAATATGACCCACAATTTTTCGTTTAAATGATACTAAGGTTACCAACGTTCTATAATATAAAATAAAATCGTACGTCATAAATCCCAAAAAGTTATAATAGAGGTGTCATAACAAACGAACTGTAACAACATAACATAATATATGAAATAAACTCCCAGGACAAAAGTTGAAGTTGTGGTGTGTGCAATGCCATCATCTCGAGCCCTTCTCTTTGCTTGCGGAAGTACCTAAAACCAAAACTGAAACTATAAGCACAAAGCTTAGTGAGCTCCCCCAGACTACCACATACCATACAATCATATAAACACATATTGGGCCTTGCCCATTGCATCGGACCGAAGTCCGGAACTAACCAGGGCCTTGCCCTCTACATCGGACTAAAGTCCAAAAATTGCATTGGACCGAAGTCCGGAACTGACTGGGACCTTCTCCTCTATATCAGACCGAAGTCTGGAACTAACTGGATCAGATCGAAATCCAGAACCGACTGGGACCTTGTCCCCTGCATCGGACCGAATTCCGGAACTAACTGCATCAGATCGAAATCCGGAACTGACTGGGATGCATCGGACCGAAGTCCGGAAGCTGTCTGAGCATAACATAGCATAGCATAAACATATCAACTAGCGCAAACACATATACTGCATACTGCATCGGACCAAAATCCAGAACACATAACACAAAGACATGCTTGAATCAGAAAGACATCAAGCACACTAAACTACTGCATCGGACCAATGTCCGGAACTACTACTAACTAGGCGGGCCGACATTGTGGCCGTAGACCCGTTCCTACTGGAAAGAAAACTCACCTCGTAGTGCTGGTTGCTAAGATGCTAACTCTAAAAGTGGCTGACTGCTCCTCCGGAACTGACCGGCTACACATCCTAAAAACACTAGACCAATTACTTGAAAATGCCCTCAGGGTAAAATGACTATTTTACCCCTGGTCAAAATCAACTCCCTGGTCAAAGTCAACTTCCAATTGACCGGACTCGCCGAGTCAGGGCGCAGACTTGCCGAGTTCCTCCTTTACTAACTCTAACGTTAATTCATCGAGTCCCTTTCCCACTCACTGATTCACTCTGAACTCACAAGTCGAAGGGAAAACAGGGACTCGCCACTCGACTCGTCGAGTCTGAAGAACAACTCGCTGAGTCCTATCATAGATTCCATACAATCGAACTCTAATCCATTCCAGGGCCTCTAACTCGTAGATCTAAGCCCTTGGGACCATCTGAACATGTAAGGTTTCTGACTTCACGTGTAACTACTAAGGAATGAAGCCATTTCGCTCAAACAGTACTTTTCTCGGGAAAAACTCATCCGACTCTCCGAGTTGTAGAACAACTTGTCGAGTCCAAGGCAATCTTCATTGGACTCGCCGAGTTGCTCATCCAACTCGTCGAGTTCATAGATATCTTCATATGAATCACCGAGTCATGCTTGTGATTCGCCGAGTCCATTCAGTCCCTTTTCCATACAGCCTTGATTTGAGCCATGCAGCGGCTCCAAGTCACAAATCCAAGCTTCTAGGGCATGCTTATCACGTAAAGTTGCTAACTTTACGTGCGTGCATGGATTTAAAGGCTTCAAATGCCAAAAATAAGCTCTTAATGGGGGTTCTAAGCTCAAGAAGGACCTCAATCACGACCATAGTTGAAACTTTACACTACTATAATGCAATAGGGGTCCAGATCTGAAGTGTGACCCAAACATAAGGCTTAATCATAAAGGATTTGGGGTTTTTGGGGTTTAAAAGCAACAATTTGGGGACAACCAAGATCTAATAGATCAATAAAGAAGATGGAGGCTTTATTACCAGAAAAGATGACCACAACTGAGTGTATTCTGGATCTACTTCCTCTTCCTTGAACTCTTCAATCTTCTCCTTCTTCTACTTGCTCCAAAAATTCCTTCACAAAGCAACAATCACTCACACACTCAAAAAGGGGGCTAGGGTTCGGTAAAATATGCTTTGAGAGTGATGGATGCGAGGTTGGGGCATATAAGTGTGTTTAAATAGGGTGCAAACCCTTAGATTAGGGCTTCACCCAGACATGCGGACTCGCTGAGTTGCCAGCTTAACTCGTGCGATCAACCTGTCTTCTACTCAACGAGTCAGGCTACAGTTTCGTCGAGTACCCCTCAAGAATGAAAATTACTTTACTTAAATCACATACCAGAAATGGGGTGTTACAACTCCCCCCCAATTATCTTAGACTTCGTCCTCGAAGTCTGCTGCTGCTGATTCTATAACTAACTCAGGATAATGCTCCCTCATTTCCTCCTCGGCCTCCGACGTCCATTCTGAACCTTTCCAGTGCTGCCCCTGCACCTTCACGAGCTGGACTACCTTGTTCCTCAAGGTTTTCATTTTCCGATCCACGATCGCAATAGGTCTCTCAATATAATTCAAGTTGATATCAACCTGAATATCCTCCAAGGGTACAACTGCTGACTCGTCCACCAAACACTTCTTCAACTGAGAAACATGGAAAATGTTGTGGATCTGGGTAAACTCTGATGGAAGATCCAACCGATAAGCAACCCGACCCACCCAGGCTAAAACCCGAAAACGACCAATGAACCTGGGGCCCAGCTTGCCCCTATTCTGGAACCTGATAACACCCTTCCAGGGTGATACCTTCAGGAGGACCATATCGCCCACCTGGAACTCCAAGTCCGAACGCCTCCTTTCGGCGTAACTCTTCTGCCGACTCTGCACAGTCTGCAGTCTGCTATGGACCTGCTGGATTAACTGTGTGGTCTTGAGCACCACCTCGGTACTCCCGATGACTAGCTGACCGACCTCGACCCAACAAATCAGGGTCCAACACTTCCTCCGGTAGAGCATCTCGAAAAGAGGGTGGTCAACACTAGTGTGTTAACTGTTGTTATACGAAAACTCTGCTAATGGCAGATACATATCCCAACTGCCACCGAAATCTAGGACACATGCCCGAAGCATGTCCTCGAGATTTTGAATCGTCCTCTTGCTCTGCCCGTCTGTCTGGGGGTGTAAAGCGGTGCTAAATGGAGTCGAGTACACATCTCATCATGAAACCGCTTCCAAAATCTGGAAGTGAAACATACGTCTCGGTCTGACACTACCGAAACAGGCACCCCGTACCGTGACACTACTTCGCGCACATAAATATCAGCTGGCTTCTTAGCAGATATACTCTCCTAGATCGGTATGAAATGCGCGCTCTTGGTTAGCTGATCCACTATGACCCAAATCGAATCGACTCCGCACGTTTTCATGGGGAGCTTAGTGATGAAATCCATGGTGATATCATCCCATTTCCACACAGGAATGTATAACGGCTACATCTTCCCGTGGGGTATCTGGTGCTCTACCTTGACCTTCCTACAGGTCAGGCATCTCTCCACGTACCAAGCGACTTCCCGCTTCATGCAGGGTCACCAATAATCGGGTCAAAGATCTCTATACATCTTCCTTGCCCCTAGGTGGATGAAGAACCGAGACTTATGGGCCTCTTCCATCAACACTTTCCGTACTCCGCCCCAGTACAACACCCAGACTCTCCCATGAAGGGTCATAAATCCCCGACTGTCATAATCGAAAAAGGCTACTCGACACATGATCCTCTCACACTTCTGCCTCTCCTCCTTTAGGCCTTAAACCCGTGCCTCTATAATTTGCTCCAACAATGGAGTAATCACCATCACCCTCAGGCATATATCTCTAATTAGGACCACCATCGCCTTGCGGCTTAGGGAGTCGGTCACTACGTTGGACTTACCTGGATGATAAAGGATCTCACAATCGTAGTCCTTTACCACATCTAACCGCCGACGCTGCCTCATGTTTAGATTCGGCTGATCCATGGGGTACCTCAGACTCTTGTGATCCATGTAAATGGTGAAACGGACCATATAGAGGTAATGTCGCCAAATCTTGAGGGCAAACACCACTGCCCCCAGCTCTAAATCGTGCGTCAGATAGTTAGCCTCGTGAGGCTTCAACTGTCTAGAGGCATAAACTATCACATGCTCTCGCTGCATCAACACTGCTCCCTTCCTTGTGATTTAATAATCACAGTAGACTACAAAGTCATCCACTCCCTATGGCAGGGTAAGAATCGGTGCCTCACACAATCGTTGTCTGAGGGTCTCAAATGCTGGCTGCTGCTCAAGCCCGCAGCAAAACACTACCGACTTCCTAGTCAGTCGGGTGAGCACAACTGCTATCTTGGAGAAATCCTGGATGAATCTCCTGTAGTACCCTGCCAAACCTAGGAAGCTCTGAATCTTAGATGGAGACCTCGGGACCACCGACTGCATCAAGACCTCTATCTTGGCCGGATCTACTAGTATACCCTTCTGGTTGACAATGTGCCCAAGGAACTGCACTTCGCGCAACTAGAACTCACACTTGGAGAGCTTCACGAAAAGTCTCTCCCTCCTCAAAGTCTCTAGCACCTCCCTCAGGTGATCCTCGTGCTGCTCCTAAGTCTTGGAATAGGCCATGATGTCGTCGATAAACACTATCACAGACTGATCCAACATCAGCCTGCATACGCGGTTCATGAGATCCATGAACGCGTCTGGAGCGTTGGTGAGCCCAAACGACATCACCACAAACTCAGAATGACCATAGCGGGTCCTATAAGTAGTCTTCTGCACATACTCACCTTTGACCCGTATCTGATGATACCCAGAGCGCAAATCAATCTTGGAGAACCAAGATGCTCCCTGAATCTGATCAAACAAGTCATTTATCCTCGGAAGTGTGTAACGATTCTTCACCATTACCTTATTCAACTCCCGGTAATCTATACACATACGGTGCGACCCGTCCTTCCTCTTCACAAACAGGATCAGGGCTCCCCATGGTGAACTACTCGGCCTAATAAAACCCTTGTCCAACAACTCCTGTAGCTGCGTAGACAGCTTCTGCATCTCTGGAATACATTAATCGGTTTTTATTTTAATTAATAAAACTACTATACATACTAGTGGTAGCCAGGGTTTTCAAACATAACATAGTATACATACTGGTGGTAGCCAGGGTTTTCAAACAGAACATACACGACATGCTGGTGGTAGCCATGGTTTTCAAACAGATCATAATATACATACTGGTGGTAGCTAGGGTTTTCAAACAGAACATACTACACATACTGGTGGTAGCCAAGGTTTTAAAATAGAACTTACATGTTAGAAAATATTGGACTTTTTCTTGGGAAACATGCCTACATTTTTCAGAACTCAATGACTGGTTTCATTACAAAAACATTCTTATGAAGTCACCAAATTTATGCTAATACTCTTTCAAAATTTCTTGTATTCTCAGGAAATTCGTAGACAGGTACTTCCGCAACATTTTGAGAAGATGGAGCGTTTAGAGACACGTCTTTTATATATTTTGTTACACTTTTGATGTACACAAACAATGAATTAAACATATGTAAATATTCATATCTTAATGTAATGGTTGTGTTTACTTTGATTACTATGATACAATTGTTATGATACTACACACGACGTCCTCCACCCCCGAACGTTTCCGCCGTTTCGGTTTGGGGGTGTGACATTAATGATTTTTAGATATAATATGATCTTTGTTCCATTTACTGCAATTGATAACCACAAAATATGTGTCACAATTGGTGCTAGTTTGCAAGCTAAAGAAACAACGAAATTCTATATGTAACAACCCGTCATTTCAAGTCATCAAAGATCGAGTCTTGTAACCTCTTTGAAAAAGGGATTAGAATATCATCGAAAAATGAAGTATTCAGAAACTGTGTTTGGAGTACGCTATGTAGTAAATATTGTCTTAACGTTTCCAAACATATAAATAACACAAAAATCCGAGTTATAACGAAGAAGTGATGACCATTCTAAGTTTTTCCGACAAAAATCGGCGATATGAAGTTACGTAAAAACGCAAAGTTTCAATAAAACACTTTCTGACCTTAGGTGTCTAAATGAAAGTCATAGATATTGTTAAACTACAAACGTGCATAAAAAGAACGCTCAAATCGGACATCGTATGAAAAAGTTATGAATTTTTAAAAAAATTCCTTAATCACGTCATTTTAATAAATAAATAATAAAAATAATTTCGGAATTTGCCGACGGAATCTAAACGAAAGTTGTAGATCTTAGTCTCACCTAAGCGTGGATATAAAGAACGTCGAAAACGGAGTTCGTATGAAGGAGATATGAATTTTTGAAGTTTGATAAATAATTAAAATATATTTTTATTCAAAACTTTGGTATTATCCGAAGTCTGAGTCACACAAGTACGCCCTGCGTACACGTACGCCCAGCGTACTCAAGGCCTTGGCCTCGGATCGTCCACGTCGCCCCTATGCGAGCCTACCCCCCGTCCCATCCGAATTCCGAGGCAGTCGAGGACTCGGTCATGCGTGATGTACGCGTACGCCCCGCGTACCGAGGCGGTTCCAGCCTCCTATAAAAGGGATGCGAGGGTTCCCGGAAAAATTGCTCATTCTCTCTCACTTTTCTTGCGTTTTGCCTTGTTTTCCGTGCTCGCACTACCCCGAAACCCTGGTCATTTTGTGCAAATCCCAAAGGTCGATTTTACTCCCGAGAAATCCCGAGAAAACCCGCCTTTTCAAGCCAAAATTCTGCTCGATTTTCATCACACCTTCTTTAATCAATCAAGTGAGTTCATACCCCTTTCAAACACACTTTAAATATATTTTTTTAAAAGCTTTTATACTCTTTAAGGGGGGGAATACAAGTAAACATACGGTTATTATCGTGTATTTTATAAAGTTTCACTTCACTTGTTTTATCGAATAAATCACTTGGAATTCCTTACTACTATGGAAAACTCTTGTCATACATTGCGTGCATTAGACTTATATAAAATATATAGTGATTTCAAAGTACCTTTCATTGCTACGTCGTTTTATACATTCTAAAAACTTATGATTTTTGCTTGTTCAACCATTGTGAAAAAGGATAAACTTTGCATACAAACTATCACTTTAATGCGGACTTAGTTGAGAATCCATGAGACATGTATATCTTCAAACACTACTTTTCTTTATTAAAAAGTAATGCTGCAAGTCCTGTCTATAACCAGAGTCTCCCGTTCGGAGAACGTGTCAAATGTGTATAGATCTATACGGGAAGTCATGATCCCGCGCCCTGACTATTAGCTACAGTCCGTCCTTTGGGGTGACAGTTGTCATAACGCTGCGACGCCTGAAGAACGTTGTTACATGCATATTATGTTTAGTATGGTTATAAAACTCATCGGATATACAATTATTATGGTATTATGCTTTTATGAACGAGTAGCTATTAAAACTATTCTTCATGTAACAAATGCGATCTTCGTATAGCTTTATTATATAAAACTATGACACAACTTTTAAGAACGTCGGTTACTTGTAATTTTCGGTCTTAGAGACTGCCAGTTATGTTAGGAAGATAAGGGTTTTTCCTGTATACAAACCAAACAACTAATAGGAAAATAAGGGATTTTCCTGGTGCAATTATTTACAACTTATAACACGAACATTCATATGCATTTCATACTTTTATAAGAAAATAAGGGATTTTCTTGGAAAACACAACAATTCATATCTCAACCATTAGGGAAAATATGGGATTTTCTGGATCTAATACATTCATTTACAACACAACAAACCATAACTCTTTACATTTGAAATACTGCGTTTTCTGGAAAACATACACGAACTTTCGAATGGCGTACATTTTCTCAAAACACTACTCATGAACTCACCAACTTAATTGTTGACACTTTCTCCTTGAAATAACTTGTATTCTCAGGGAACCGCTAAGTAGGTTTGGAAATCAACTTTTGGGATTGACGCGCTGGCGTTAATTACTTCTTTTTGAAAGATGTTTATGTATTTATCTTTTGAACATGTAATGAATACAATTATGTAAACATTTTAAAAACCTTTATATATGTATGGTGGTGTGTACTTTCCTTTCTATGAACTGTTATGATACTGAATATGATGTCCTCCGCCCCCGAACGTTTCCGCCGTTCTGGTTTTGGGGTGTGACAGATTGGTATCAGAGTTTTGTTTATAAGGAATTAAGTATATCAAAACCATTTCTTTTTGGTATACAACTATAAACTCAACTGGGCAAAAACACTCTGAGAAAAGTCATACTTTTGAAATTAAATTTATTTAGTTTTAAGGTAAGCATGCACTCATTTCATACTAATAACAATTTCATATCGAATTACTCTAGAAGTATTATAAATAAGTTGTGCAGTACAGGTACGCCTTGGGACATGTAATCAGAACTGGGAAGAATATAGCCTGATCAACTATATTTGTCCGAGAGGCGGCTAACGTATGCCAAGGAGTGTCTGCAGTGGACAACGATTTTAAAACTTACCAAAAGCACATCATTACATAATACTAAGGGAGTTTTTGTGTTGTCATCAACCATTAAACTTAAGGGCAAGTTTCATGTGCTCTAGCTTATAGTAAATTCTTAACCCTATTCTCGTACAGACTAAATGGCAGGATTCCATCACCCCAATGACCCCTACTACCCCAACCAAGGTAATGGAGGATGGATCGAAGAAGATCCTGAAGAAGACGAAGAGCCTATAGAGTTGGAGGAAGGAGATGACTTTGGCACAGATTCGGAGCCAGAAATTATCAATCCACCAATCCCACAACCTCCCGTCCACGTGAGGAACTTCCAAGGACCCACTCCTATGTGGGGAAGTCACCTCCATCATTGGAGCCAACAACAAAGCTTACGCCCTCCCTACGGCATGTGCCGAGACTTCTATGATGTCAGAGGAGGGGGATCAGCAGACCGAGCACTTCCGGTCATGGTTGGCAAACTCGCCAACTAGTGCTATCAATCCGGAGTGCAAGCTAACCGAATCCGAGAGGTCAACGTGGAAGTACAAATCTACACGGCCGACATCAACCGCCTAGAGATGTTGTAGAACGACATCCACCTTCGCGCCGAAGCATTCCAAGCACAAGCAAATGCAACCTTCGCAGAATTGAGGGAACAACAAGTTGCGTTTGATAGGTGCCTCATGGAGTCAAAGCAGTCCGACACAGAGTCGAGCTCCAAGCGCAAACCACACCGCAAGTAGTACTTTCCCGACTCTCAATTTTTGTTATAAATTAGGACTTCAGATAAAAGTATTATTTTCTTTAAAATTTTCTGTAATCGGAGACCTTTAGAAAGGTCAAGAACTTTTGTCTAGACACAGATGTAACACAACTATATGTTGAATATATATAAGGGCATATCCCTTTTCTTGTTGTTAATTATGTGTAGTTCGTTCAATTCATAAGTACATCTATTCAAACTTTATTTTCAAGGTCAAAACCCTGTGTTGGTCAAACCCAATTTCTTAGAACTATTAAAAGTTAACTCAATATCATTCAACTCTGAACTACCAAAACTTATAAATCTTTCATTTTCTTTTGGCAGCGCGATGCCTCCTCGTCCAAACCTAAGGCCCAGACCGGGCACGACACCACCTCCACCACCAACGTATGATCCGGCCATGGTCCAGGCTACTATCACAGCAACAGTAACTGCAGCCCTCTCGCAAATAAACTCCAATGGAAATGGAGGGGCAGGTAGCATCACGAATCATCCAAATCATGGCACTGGTCGTGGTCAAGTAAGAGAATGTACTTACAAGGAGTTCGCTAACGCTAAGCCAAAAACTTTTAATGGAATTGGAGGAGTCATTGCGCTAATGCAATGGTTCGAAAAGACCGAAACAGTTTTTGAGATCTGCTCATGCCAAGAAGCAAGCAAGGTTAAATTCGCTGCTTGCACCTTCATAGATCGAGCCCTCACTTGGTGGAAAAGTCATGTGAATTCGGTGACGCTCACTGTCGCCAACGCCATGAGTTGGGAGGATCTGAAGGTTCTACTACTGGAAGAATACTGCCCAAGATGCGAAGTGCAAAAGCTTGAGCAGGAGCTCTGGAATCTGAAAATGACTGGGTCTGACCTAGTCGCCTACACAGCTAGGTTCAACGACCTCGCTGCATTGTGCCCTACCATGGTCAACCCAGAATCAAAGAAGGTTGAAAGGTACATTTGGGGGTTGTCACCCCAGATTCAAGGGCATGTCCTAGCTTCCAACCCTATTACCTACAACAGCGCTAAACGTCTGGCTCAGCGAATCATCGACCACGAAGTAAAACAGGGTACCATTGCAGCAACCGCAAATCCATCTAAGGAGGCTCAGGGCCAGAGTAGGCCTTGGAACAAGAGGAGGGGACAAACCCTCCAGGAGAACCCCAAGAAACAACAAGTAGTAGCGACCCACGCTATTACTGTACCTGCTAACCCTGCCCCCACAAGCTCATATAATGGGAAACTCCCTAAGTGCAACCAATGCAAATTCCACCACCACGGTCCTTGCCATGATCTTCAATGCACCAGGTGCAATAAGAAGGGACATACAGCCCGCTATTGCAAAGAGCAAACCCAACCATCCGCCCCCACTCCTAATACCGGAGTAAGCCACGCCTACTTTGAGTGCGGAGACACGGGGCAATACCGCAGGGACTGCCCAAAGGCAAACAACCGGAATACCGGCGGAAGGGGCCGAGTTTTCGCAATGGGACAAGATGAAGCCATTGCGGACCCTACTGTTGTTACAGGTACGTTTCTTCTTGATAACTCGTATGCATGCATTTTGTTTGATAGTGGAGCGGAAAGGAGTTTTGTGAGTCACGACTTTAAAGGCCTGCTAAAATCAATACCACAATCATTAAGTGAACCATTCATAGTAGAAATGGCCAACGGGAAAACCGAAGGCACTAAGGAGATATACTTAAATTGCACCCTAACTTTAAACGATAATCCCTTTTCAATCAGCCTCATGCTAGTCTCGATTAAGAGTTTCGATGTCATCATTGGCATGGATTGGCTGAGTTCTCATCATGCGGACATTTTATGTTATGATAAGGCCGTTCGCCTTAATCTGCCAACCGGCGAAACTTTCATTGTCTTGGGTGACAAACCCAGTACCACACTTTGTATCATCTCAAGTATCCAAGCTCAGAAATGCCTACGCAAGGAGTGTCACGCGTTTTTGGCACATGTTGTAGATGTGAAACGCAAAGTCCAGGACGTCAAGAATGTGCCGAACGTATGCGATTTTCCCGATGTTTTTCCCGAGGACCTTCCGGGAATACCTCCCGCGAGACTAGTCGAGTTCAGAATCGATCTGGTTCCCGGGGCTACCCCAGTAGCCAAAGCACCCTATCGATTAGCCCCGGCAGAGATGCAAGAGCTATCCAGCCAACTGAATGAGCTACTTGGAAAAGGATTCATCAGGCCGAGCTTCTCGCCATGTGGAGCACCCGTGTTGTTCGTGAAAAAGAAGGATGGATCATTCAGAATGTGCATCGACCACCGAGAACTCAACAAACTTACCATCAAGAACCCATACTCCCTACCCCGAATCGATGACTTATTCGACCAACTCCAAGGAGCCAACTACTTCTCCAAGATCGATCTGAGATCGGGATATCACCAGCTGCAAGTACTGGAGAGTGATGTTCCCAAGACGGCCTTCCGAACGAGATACGGACATTACGAGTTCGTAGTGATGCTGTTCGGACTAACCAATGCCCCGACAGTATTCATGGATCTAATGAATCGGGTATGTTGTCCATTCTTGGATAAGTTTGTAATAGTATTCATAGACAACATACTCATTTATTCAAAGAATAAAGAAGAGCATAGTCAACATCTGAGGCAAGTCTTAGAGACGTTACGGACTGAGAGACTGTATGCAAAATTCTCAAAATGTGAGTTTTGGATTAGAAAGGTGGCCTTCCTCGGTCACGTGGTCAGCAAGGAAGGAATCCACATGGATCCATAAAAAATCAAGGCTATCAAAAACTGGTCTGCACCAACTACACCAATAGAAATTCGCCAATTTCTAGGTCTTGCTGGTTATTATCAAAGGTTCATTCAGAATTTCCCCAGCATCGCAATGCCTCTTACTGCTTTAACCCAGAAAGGTGTGACCTACCACTGGGGAGAAAAGCAAGATGCTGGATTTCAGACCTTGAAACAGGCCCTTTGCAGTGCACCCATCCTTTCTCTTCCAGAGGGGACCGAAGATTTTGTGGTGTTTTGCGACGCTTCGAAGAAAGGGCTGGGCTGTGTGCTAATGCAGAGGGGAAGAGTTATTGCATATGCCTCACGACAACTGAAAACGCATGAGGTCAACTACACCACTCATAACTTAGAACTTGGGGCAGTGGTCTTCGCTCTTAAAATCTGGAGACATTACCTATATGGTACCAAGTGCATTATCTTTACAGACCTCAAGAGTCTCCAACACATTTTCGACCAGAAGGAGTTAAACATGAGACAGCGACGTTGGGTCGAATTGCTCAACGACTATGACTGTGAGATTCGCTATCATCCGGGAAAGGCAAACATCGTGGCGGATGCCCTTAGTCGTAAGGAGTACTCTGGCCGAAGAGTGAAGTCATTAGCCATGTCGATCCATTCGCACCTATCAGCACAAATCAAGGAAGCTCAAATAGAGGCCTTGAAACCCGAAAACGTGACGGGTGAGACCTTTAGGGGAATGGACAAGAACTTAGAAATCAAGAGTGACGGAGCACGCTACCTCATGAACCGAATATGGACACCCAAGTTTGGTGAATTCAGAGAGGTAGTTATGAGCGAGGCACACAAGACTCCATACTCCGTACACCCCGGGTCGGACAAGATGTATCAAGATCTCAAGCAACTTTGCTGGTGGCCAAACATGAAAGCGGAGATCGCTACATATGTGAGTAAGTGTTTGACTTGCGCCAAAATAAAAATAGAACACCAGAAACCCTCAGGGCTACTCCAACAACCTGAAATACCTGAGTGGAAATGGGAGTAGATTTCCATGGACTTCATAACGAAACTGCCCAAAACTCAGGGTGTCCAAGATACTATTTGGGTAGTCGTCGATAGATTAACCAAGTCCGCTCATTTCTTACCGATCAAGGAAACTGATAAAATGGAAAAGCTATCGAGAATCTACATCCGAGAGATCGTACGACTCCATGGAGTGCCAATGTCTATCATCTCGGACAGAGACAGCAGATTCACCTCCAGATTCTGGCAATCATTGCAAAAATCCATGGGAACAAGATTGGACATGAGTACAGCCTATCACCCCCAAACTGACGGACAGAGTGAGAGGATGATCCAAACCTTGGAAGACATGCTGCGAGCATGTGTAATTGAATTTGGTAAGGCATGGGATGTTCACTTACCTTTGGTCGAGTTCTCTTATAACAATAGTTATCATACTAGTATCAAGGCTGCTCCATTTGAAGCCCTTTACGGCCGTAAGTGCAGATCACCTCTGTGCTGGATGGAAGTGGGCGACACACAATTAGCAAAAGGTCTAGTCCCTGATAGCACCCTCACTGGTCTGGAGATCATCAGAGAAACTACTGAAAAGATCGTGAAAATACGAGAACGACTGGAATCCTCAAGGGATTGGCAAAAGAGCTATGCCGACAAAAGACGTAAACCCTTCAAATTTCAGATTGGCGATCGTGTACTACTGAAGGTCTCACCCTGGAAGGGCATGATACGCTTTTGAAAACGTGGGAAGCTAAATCCTAGGTACATTGGACCCTTCGAAATCATTTCAAGAGCTGGTCCAGTGGCCTAAAAACTCCGACTTCCAATCGAGCTTAACAAAGTACATCCAGTATTCCACGTATCGAACCTGAAGAAGTGTTTGTCCGACGAAACACTTGTAGTTCCACTTGATGAAATCGAACTAAATGAAAATCTTAACTTTGTGGAAGAACCCGTCGAGATCATGGATAGGGAAGTTAAACGAACTAAACAGAGTCGCATTCCAATAGTAAAGGTCCGATGGAATGCTAAGAGGGGACCTGAGTTCACATGGGAACGAGAAGATCAAATGCAACAGAAGTATCCACACCTCTTCCTCAGCCCCTAAAACTTTCCTTTTGTATTAAAATTTCGGGACGAAATTCCCTCTAACGGGGGGATGATGTAACAACCCGTCATTTCAAGTCATCAAAGATCGAGTCTTGTAACCTCTTTGAAAAAGGGATTAGAATATCATCGAAAAATGAAGTATTCAAAAACTCTGTTTGGAGTACGCTATGTAGTAAATATCGTCTTAAGGTTTCCAAGCATATAAATAACACAAAAATCCGAGTTATAACGAAGAAGTTATGACCATTCTAAGTTTTTCCGACAAAAATCGGCGATACGAAGTTACGTAAAAACGCAAAGTTTCAATAAAACACTTTCTGACCTTAGGTGTCTAAATGAAATTCATAGATATTGTTAAACTACAAACGTGCATAAAAAGAACACTCAAATCGGACATCGTATGAAAAAGTTATGAATTTTTAAAGAAATTTCTTAATCATGTCATTTTAATAAATAAATAATAAAAATACTTTCGGAATTTGCCGACAGAATCTAAACGAAAGTTGTAGATTGTAGTCTCACCTACGCGTGGATATAAAGAACGTCGAAAACGGAGTTCGTATGAAGGAGATATGAATTTTTTAAGTTTGATAAATAATTAAAATATATTTTTATTCAAAACTTCGGTATTATCCGAAGTCTGAGTCACACAAGTACGCCCTGCGTACACGTACGCCCAGCGTACTCAAGGCCTTGGCCTCGGATCGTCCACGTCGCCCCTATGCGAGCCTACCCCCCGTCCCATCCGAAGTCCGAGGCAGTGACTATAACCAGAGTCTCCCGTTCGGAGAACGTGTCAAATGTGTATAGATCTATACGGGAAGTCATGATCCTGCGCCCTGACTATTAACTACAGTCCGTCCTTTGGGGTGACAGTTGTCATAACGCTGCGACGCCTGAAGAACGTCGTTATAGGCATATTATGTTTTGTATGGTTATAAAACTCATCGGATATACAATTATTATGGTATTATGCTTTTATGAACGAGTAGCTATTAAAACTATTCTTCATGTAACAAATGCGATCTTCGTATAGCTTTATTATATAAAACTATGACACAACTTTTAAGAACGTCGGTTACTTGCAATTTTCAGTCTTAGAGACTGCCAGTTATGTTAGGAAGATAAGATTTTTTCCTGTATACAAACCAAACAACTAATAGGAAAATAAGGGATTTTCCTGGTGCAATTATTTACAACTTATAACACGAACATTCATATGCATTTCATACTTTTATAAGAAAATAAGGGATTTTCTTGGAAAACACAACAATTCATATCTCAACCATTAGGGAAAATATGGGATTTTCTGGATCTAATACATTCATTTACAACACAACAAACCATAACTCTTTACATTTGAAATACTGCGTTTTCTGGAAAACATACACGAACTTTCGAATGGCGTACATTTTCTCAAAACACTACTCATGAACTCACCAACTTAATTGCTGACACTTTCTCCTTGAAATAACTTGTATTCTCAGGGAACCGCTAAGCAGGTTTGGAAATCAACTTTTGGGATTGACGCGCTGGCTTTAATTACTTCTTTTTGAAAGATGTTTATGTATTTATCTTTTGAACATGTAATGAATACAATTATGTAAACATTTTAAAAACCTTTATATATGTATGGTGGTGTGTACTTTCCTTTCTATGAACTGTTATGATACTGAATATGATGTCCTCCGCCCCCGAACGTTTCCGCCGTTCTGGTTTGGGGGTGTGACACTATACATAGCTTCTTAAATGCTTTGGTAGACAATCTAATGTTGTGGTCACTAATCAAGATTCAGCTATGGCTAAAGCTGTAGAAACTGTTTTTAATGAATCAACTCATCGTCTTTGCATATGGCACATTGGAAAGAAATTAATAGATAAGGTAAACTATTTATTCAATAACTTAAATATGAACAAAAAGAATGTATGCAAAGAAATAAAATATGTATTTTATTTACTTTTAAAATCAATCACAAATGAAGGCATTGTACTTTGGGATTTGTTTACATAACTGTATTTAGAGTTGTATACAGACATGTATACAAACCTATATGCAGGGGAAGATTTCAATAGCACTTTGGTTGCTAAAATTAGTTGTTTAAATGATCCATTTTTTAAATAAAAAAACTAAAAAGAAAGCAGGTAATGTATTATGACCAATGATTCACTTGTGATTTACATGTAATTCATATGTGAATCACATGTGATTTACATGTGTATCACAAGTAATTATTCACATGTGATTTATATGTGATTTACATGTGATTCATATGTAATTCATATGTGATTTACATGTGAATCACTATATACTTGATATATGACCAATTATTCACTTTTGATTTACATGTGATTCATATGTGAATCACATTTGATTTACATGTGTATCACAAGTAATTCGTATGTAATTCACTTGTAATTTGCATGTGAATTACATATGATTCATATGTGAATCACATGTGATTCATATGTAATTGACTTGTGATTTACATGTGAATCACTACATAGTTGATAATGTAATAAGAAATAAAATCAAGTTGTATAACGGGGACAAAAATATGAAAATAAAACATACTTTAGAACCAACTCTGTATTGTCACTAAAAATGGAGTTGATGATCTGTGTTATTATAATACTAAACAAGAGTCACATGTGAAGATTAAATATCATGTTTTCCATTTGTATATTAAATGTAACTTTTTCTTTTGTAGGATTCGAAAAAAAAAGAATAAATAAGACTAACTTTCGAAAAAGATTGCAAGGTCTAATTTGGAATTCTTGTATTGATCCGGATATATTTGAAGAAAAGTGGAAGTATCTAATAAAAAGATAAAAGCTAGAAGATAACAAATGGCTGAAAGAGATGTATAATATTTGAGCAATTTGGATTCCATCTTATTTTAGAGACACTGCACTGTCAGGGCTGATGAGGACGACATCAAGATATGAGAGCATAAATAGCTTCTTCAAAAGATTCATGTAAAAAAAATCAAATCTGATTATGTTCATGTGCAACTTTGAATCAACAATGGATGAGCAAAGAAATCTTCAATCAACAAATGAATTTAGTTGCAAAATTAAAAACCCACCAATTCAAACAAATCTTCAATTTGAAGTACAAGCATCAAAGTTCTACAAACATAATATATTCAAATTATTTCAAAAAGAAATAGAAGATTCTGTCTAGACATGCTCAGCCACACCATATGAAAGAGTTCAAGATCATAAAACATACTTTATCATTAAGCAAATAATGGATGACGATAGATAAAACAGAAGTGTATTCTTCAACAAAAATTCATATTTTTTCAAAAGTCACAACATAAAGCAATTTCACTACCAGGTATGTATGTTATTAAATAACTTTATGTATGAATTTTTGTATTACATATTATTTAATATGATGAACAATTAATTCATGTGTGAATCACATGTGATTTACTTTTGAACTACATATAAATCACAGGTAATTTACATGTGAATTACATGTTATCTACATGTGAATCACTTATGATTCATATGTGATTTATATGTGAGTCAAATCTAATTAACATGTGAAACACATGTAAATCGTATGCGAATCACATGTAAATCATATGTAAATCGTATGTGAATTACCTGTGATTTACATGTGAATCACATGTAAATCATATGTGATTTACATGTAAATCAGATGTGAATTACCTGTGATTTACATGTCAATCAAATCTGATTCATGTGTGATAAAAATCTGAATTTAATCTAATGAAAAATTAATTAACATGTATTTAACTTTTGATTTAAAGGATTAATATAGTATACATTTAAATGAAAAACAATATAATTAACATGTGTATTGTATAAATATTTTCCAGGTTAAGGTATTTCGAAATAAAGAAACATATAAATGTACTTGCCTGGTATTCGAACAATATGGAATTTTATGCAGGCATATACTATGTGTTATGAAATCAAATTTTGTAAAAAATATACCATCAAAGTATATGTTGAGAAGATGACAGAAAAATATAATAACACCCGAGGAGTTGCTAAAAGGTCATGGTATTGCAAATAATATTAGTGGATGTGAAAGCATGATACAAGATGCATATTCTGTAGTCATAGAATGTATTAATGTTATTGGACATGATGCGAAGCAATGACTCAATTTTTTCAATGGCAAAAAGAAATTCTAACAAAAGTTGAATCAGATACACCAAAGAAATATAATAGTACAAAAAAAGCAAAAGTTGGATTCAATGAATGGAGTATCAAAGCCAGATGTACCTGAAATAAAGAATCCAAAAGATACTACAAACAAAGAATGGGCAACAGGAAAGAGAGTTAAGAGTCAAAGAGAAATAGCAATGAAAAATGCTTGGAAGAATTCAAGATTTTGTACTTATTGTGAAAAGAAAATTACTCCAAATGAAAAGCATGACAAAAGAAATTGTCCAAAAAAATTGAAGATGAATTATGAAAGAAGCAAGAAGCAGAAAAAGAAACAATATGAGATACAAGTAATACTTTTTATTCTACTTAATACTTTCTTTATTTTTTTAACATTTTAAGATATATTGATAACAATAATAGTTTATTAACATATTTTATAATTTTACTTTTAGACTACATTCAATGCACTAGATGGAAATGAGCCACTAGCTTTAGGTATGGAATTGGATGGGAAAAGGTCAAATGTGGGTCAATGGGGATGCAATTGGGAGACATTGAGCTGGAAATAGTTACACTGTAATTTATAATGAAAACAAAATTCAATTGATATTGTGGATATGCATCTCAAAGGTGGTGAGAATTTTGAAATATATTATTTTTTGTTAGATGTGATTCAAATCTAAGAAAGAATTTACATCTTAATCATATATTTTAGTCAGATATGAATTAGATATGAATTGAATGTGGATAATATATAAATAACATGTGAATATATAAATTACATAGAAAACACAAGTTAATTATATTTGAATTACATGTCAATAACATATGATTCTCATGCTAATCAGATCTGAATCACGTATGAATAACGATGCCAATTACATCTGGATCACATGTGATTCTTATCTGAATTATATACTAAATAAGATGTGAATTAAAAAATAATATGAAATGAGTTACTTCTCCCGATTTATGTTTGATTCACATAAGAATAATATGTGATTAAGATGTAAACCTAGTTATGATTTACATTTAAAATATATTTCTAAATAACATGTGATTCAAATCTAAGAAAGAATTTAATCATGTGAAAATCACAGATTAAAATTAATCTGATGTCATTATGTATATTCATTTATGATTATTTATGCTTACTTGGAAAATCAACATCTTCCAAAAGCATATATTCAGGTCGAGCAGATCATTGAAGGAGAAAGACTTCATAAACTTCTGAATGATTTGAGACAATCAAATTACAATGAGTAAGATATCATTTCGTTTCTTAATATCACCAAAGAACAACTTAAGGAATTTGATGACTTCTTTCATAAATCAAAAGAAATTCCAAAGGTATATTTTTAAAGTTCAGAGTGAATTTTAAATTCTAATAACATAACTAACATCTATTTTTTTCTGTACTACACTATGTCAGAATCTCATAAAATACAAAAAGGAATTGATGAAAAACAAAAGAAGGAAGATAATGAGGTGGATAACACAGATGAGGTGGATGACACAGAGGAAGGAAGATCTAGAAAAACATCTAAAATGATCAGAACTAGAAAAACTTCTGAAAGGATCACTAAGAACATGTTAAAAAAAATGTAACAGAAAAAAGGAATATGAATGTCTAAAAAAAACCTCTTGCTATCCAGTAGAATGTTAGGATTTAATTAATTATGTGTGCTATTTGGGCAAAATTGTTAGTATGCCCTTTATTTTGTAAACACTATAATGACTAAGTTTAGCAACTTTTGGTAAATTATGCAAGTTTTGGTAATATACATTGTGTTATCGTCATCTCAGGTAAAAAAACATCTATTTATTAATGAATATTTTAGTTGTTGTTTCTTTTTTTCCTGCAGATCTTCTTGACCTCTTTTGTCTTCGGCACGCAAACAACGTGTAGACGTTAAGGCCTGCAGAGTGTTTGTTTTTTAGAATCTTGCAGATGTAAAAAGGTCTTTGCTCCCTCTTCCCCAAGCAGACTTGGGCTTGTGTCTGTGCGACCTCTGCAGAGTGATATTAAAAAAAACATGCTGTCTTTCGCAAATATCGTCCAGACCATCGATTCCCACAAAACACATGCCTTTTTTTTCCTCCTCCGTCGACTCCATCTCTTGCACCTTCTTCACTGTTGTCGACATCACCTTCCTTGCCGCCGTCACTTGCGTAAGAACTTCCTTCTGCCGTCGTGACCTGCGTCTCCCCCAACATCAACACCCATCAGCGACCTCTCCCCAATACAACAACCACCATCGGTCAGATTCATCTTCTTCTTCACAAGTATGAAATATTCTCTGAAATCGGTTCTTTTCTAGGTTTAATTTCTGAAATCAGATTCATTGCCAAGGTTTAATTTCTGAAAACGGTGACCACTGGTTTGATTTTTTCTAGAATTGGTGACCCACTGGTTTAATTTCTGAAATAATTGATATCAACAACTATCTTTCACATTTGTTTATGGAAAAACAAGATATTTGATTCATTGTATTACTAGATTTTTCAATCAGGTTATATATTAACATGACAATCATAAGTTTTTTCAATCAAATTAGGGTTGTAGTAAACTCTTTCAATACATAAAGCATGTGAATCGAGGTTGCTGTGTAATTTGGGCTAAATACTTCAAACAGTGAATTAAAAACATCTGATTCATTTACAATACAATATTAAGTCTGATAATTATGTAAACATATTGTAAATTTTATAATAATTCAGTTATGTATTTGTTATAGAGGCTGGTGGTGCCATTGCTAATGATGGAGGAGCTGCGGTGGAGCAAGAGATTGCGTTGATGGATATTTGAGGAATGGAGGTGTTTTTGTTTTAAAATGTGATAATTTAGATTATTATTTCTTATATGAAATTTTCCTTTTTTTAGTGTCTACTTCAATGATGAAGTTCTTTTTAAAGCTTAATTATATTTTAGATATGGAAGTGTGTTCTTATTCACAAACACATATTGTAGATTTAAAATAAAGTATGTTACTATGCTTCTAGGAGTGAAAGTATGTTTCTAGAAAGTAGAATTACTAAAAACATTTTTTAAGTTTAAAAATTAGCTTTTTTTAACTTTCTTTTTTATATAGTCTGCAGACTTTAAAAAAACAAACAATCTTCTTCTTGCAGACTGCAGATGTTTAGTCCACCTCTTCTTCTGCAGATGTCTGCAGTTGTGGTTCGCAGACTGTAGACATTTTAACTTTTAAAAAACAAACAACACCTTAGTCATTCTATTATGTAAAAAAACATATATTTATGCATCCATATTCTTACATATTACATTAGAAAAATATACAAATTACATCAAATTTACTAACACAAATTATATTCATTTGCAAAAAAAAAAAAAACAAAAAACAAAAACAAAAACAAAAACAAAAACGAAAAACAAAAAACAAAAAAAAAAATCTTCCAATTTGCACATTCACATTTTAGGTACAAATGTGAATTCATATACACAATACGAATAAGTATTCTATTCGATACAAAATAAAATGTAAAAAACAAAAAAAATGCTAGAAAATTTCCAAGCATTTTCATATCTTCACATCAATATTTCCACATTTTTTCAATTTATCATTTTCACCTCTTCAATATTCACCACAATTTCTTCCAAATCTACAAGAAAATATATATAAAAAAAATTATTCGATGCAAAAACACTCACAAAAATTCATGTGAATTACATGTGATTCATATCTCAATTCTATGTGATTTACTCATGATTTACATGTGAATTACATTTAATTTACATGTGAATTCATATGTAATACATTGGTGATTTACATGTGAATCATATGTGAATTACATGTGAAATATATGTGAAGTACATGTAATTCATATGTGAATTGTATGTGAATTACATGTTGTAACGACCCAAAATTTAAAGAAATTTCTTACTTTTAATAAATAAAACATAAATGCATAAACCATGAAATCCCCACACAATTGTTTTCAAATCAACGATTCATTACAACTTATTGAAATCATCAGTGTCCCTAATTCCTACCATTGAAAGAGAGAGATAGAGTGTACGCCGCGTCATCACGTCTTGCCTTTGCCCTTGGGCTTAGATGTACCTGAAACAAATCAAAAACTTGTAGGCGAAATGCTTAGTGAGTTCCCCAAAGCATACCACACACCACACATGCAGATATCCTGTTAGCTAATTAAAGCTACACGCATATCACAAAAACCATGCGTACATAAAACCTGTAATAGTGCCATGCGCTACCCCGCATGGTCTTTACCTAGGACTGCCATGGGCTACCCCACATGGTCTTATATCCAATGCCATGGGCTACACCACATGGTATTTACCTAGGACTGCCATGAGCTACCCTACATGGTCTTACATCCAATGTCATAGGCTACCCCACATGGTCTTTACCTAGGATAGCTATGGGCTACCTCACATGGTCTTACATCCAATGCCACGGGCTCCCCTCGGGGTCTTCATGCAAAACACATAATCACATATCATATAAACTCACAGAATGACTAACACATATACCATAAACACATAATGGGCTAGCCTTGGTGCCTTAGACCCATAGGTATGGTGAGAAGACTTACCTCTATCTACTGAATACAATAGTTGCTCTTTTAACTGTCTGAAACCTCCCAAGCTGAATGATAAGATTAACCAATGTTAGAACTTTGGTTAAGCAAGAAAACCCAACTCCCCAACCCTTATATAAGGCCCAAATATCCATCCTTTGCTAATGGGCCCAAAGCTCAAGTCCAAAAATCCTTAATGGGCATCTTGGCCGAATAAGGCCCAACACTAATTCCATGGCCCGCAAAAATTATATGAATCATAATTCCTAGATTATACTAGGCCCAATAATCAAATGAGGCTCAAATAGCCTAAGGACCCAAAACAGGTTCGGCCCATCTGCGTTGCGTACGTTCGGCGTACCATCTTGGTACACGCCGCGTACTGGGACATAGGACTATGCCCCACGTACACTGAGTTATGCCCAACGTACCCTCAGTTTAAGCACTTTCCCCATTAAGTGCTTAATACTCGAGTCCTTTACGTCCAAAATCCAGATCTAAGTCTGCAAAGATGTCCTAAGGCTTAAAGTTGGCAACTTTATGCCTTTGCATGGCTCAAACACAACCAAATTCACCATTAAGACCTTTCCAAGGTCTTTAACCCATGCATGAGGCCAAAGATCTCAACAAGCTTCCATTTTTATGGTACTAAATGACCTCTGATCTGTCTATCCCTTCTATTGGAGTTGCTTAACTCTCAAAGGAGGTACAAAATGATCGAAAAATGGACCAAACAAGAAACCCTAGCTAGATCTAGAGTTTAAGATAGAAAGGTGCAAGCTTTATACCTCCAGAAGCTTTGCAAGATGACTAGGATGCAAGATCTTGAAGCACCAACTCGTTCCAAGCTTGAAAAACCACCTCTTCTTCTTGGAATGAACACTAAAAGAGTCACAAAGCACTTCTCTAAGATTAAAATGGTCTCACACAAGTTCTCTGGAGTATAAGGGAGTTATAAGGCAATGAAGGCTCTCTAGGGCTAAGTCCAAGGGACTTACAGTTGCTTAAATAGGTCTTATTTCCGAGAATTACGGTTTTGAACCCCTGGAATGTACGCCCGGCATACGGCTTGGTACGCCCAGCATACCCCTAGATCATCCGCGACCAACCAAGTATAGTACGCTAAGTGTACACTTAAGTACGCCCAACGCACTTAAGGGACCACTTATGCTAAAATGTAATTCTTGGGGGGTCTCGAGACATACCAGATTTAGGGTGTTACAACTCTCCCCCACTTGGATTAGACTTCGTCCCTGAAGTCCGTAGACGCAAACAGATCGGGGTAATGCTCTCGCATCTCCTCCTTCGGCTCCGAAGTCCATTCGGAGCGCTTTCGGTGCTGCCATTGTACCTTGACCAATTTCACTTCCTTGCTCCGAAGCCCTTTTGTCTTCCTGTCTAAAATGGAGACCGACCTCTCAACATAATTCAGGCTCCCATCCACTTGAATGTTATCCAAGGAGATAACTATAGACTCTTCAGCAACACACTTCCAAAGCTGAGACACGTGGAAGGTGTTGTGAATTTGACTAAGCTCCTCTGGCCGCTCTAAACGATAGGCCACCTTGCCCACCTACTTCATGATCCTGATCGGGCCTATGAACCGATGCCCCAACTTGACCCTCTTACGAAACCTGATAATCTCCTTCCAGTGCGACACCTTCAACAAAATAAGATCCCCACCTGAAACTCAAGATCTAATCGTCGTCGATCAGCATAACTCTTCTGACGGCTCTGCGCGACTCACAACCGGTTGTGCACCTGTTGAATCAACACAGTAGTCTTGAGCACTACCTTAGTGCTCCCCATGACCTGATGCCCAACCTCATCCTAACACACTGGGGTCCTGGACCTCCAACCATATAACATTTCGAATGGAGCTCAGTCAATACTGGCGTGATAACTGTTATTACACAAGAACACTGCCATCAGGAGGTATGTGTCGCAACTTCCGCCAAAATCCAGAAAGCATGCGCGGAGCATGTCTTCCAACGTCTGGATCGTCCGCTCACTCTGACCGTTAGTCTGAGGGTGATACGTCGTACTAAAATGTAGCTGGGTGCCCAATTCCTCATGGAACTTCTTCCAAAACCTGGATGTAAACCGGACATCCTTGTCGGAGACTGCAAACATGGGTACCCAGTGTCTAGCCACCACCTCACGAACATAAATGTCTGCCAACTTCTCCGCAGATATACTCTCACAGATCAGGATAAAGTATGTGCTCTTTGTTAGTCTATCTACGATCACCCATATAGCATCCACTCCCCTTTCCGTTCTGGTCAACTTCATGATGAAGTCCATGGTGATTTCCTCCCACTTCCACATGGAGATGGGTAGTGGCTGAACCTTTCCATGAGGTCGCTGATGCTCGGCCTTGACTTTCCTACAAGTCAAGCACCGCTCCATAAACCAGGCAATCTACCGCTTCATGCAGGGCTACCAATAACTCAGTCTCAAGTCCCTATACATTTTTGTAGCTCCTGGGTGTATAGAGAACTTGGACTTGTGCACCTCCTCTAGTAGCTTTTTCTTCACTCCCCCTACCATTGGTACCCATACTCGGCCACACTGAGTCAAAAGGTTGCGACTATCCTTGACAAACAAAGGATACTGACCCTGAATTTTCTCTATTTTCCATTTCTCTTTCTTCACCCCCTCAACCTGAGCCCCCTTGATTATATCTAACAAAGGCGAAATCACAATCCTCCTCAAACAAATGTCCTTAATCGGGGGCCCCTCCATCTTGTGGCTCAACGCATCGGCCACCACGTTAGCCTTCCTTGGGTGGTAAAGGATCTCGCAATCATAATCCTTTAACACATCTAGCCACCTCCTCTGACGCATGTTGAGGTTCTGCTGACCCATCAGATACTTTAGACTCTTGTGATCGATATATATAGTGAACCCCACACCATATAAGTAGTGTCTCCAAATCTTGAGGGCAAACACCACTGCCCCCCATTCCAAGTCATGAGTGGGGTAATTTTCCTCATGAGGCTTCAACTGCCTCGAGGCGTCAGCTACCACATGCCCCCTCTACATCAGTATCGTGCCTAACCCTGAGATGGACGCGTCGCAGTACACCGCCAAATCATCTAACCCCTCAGGTAGTACTAGAATCGAAGCTTCACATAGCATCCTTCTCAGGGTCTCAAAAGCCATCTACTGATCTACACCCCACCGAAAAGCCACATTTTTCTTGGTCAAGCAGGTCAATGGCATGACAATCTTGGAGAAATCTTGGATAAATCTTTGATAGTAGCCCGCTAAGACCAAGAAACTGCGGATCTCTGATGCATTCCTTGGTCACATTACAGCCTCAACCTTGGCAGGATCAACCGAAATACCCTCTTGATTGATGACATGCCCCAAAAATTGTACTTCCTGCAGCTAGAAATCACACTTGGAGAACTTTTCAAAAAATTTCTCCGCCCTCAGGGTATCTAATACTTTCTCAAATGATGCTCGTGCTCCTCCCTAGTCGTAGAGTAGACCAAAATATCATCGATAAAAACAATCACCAACTGATACAACATCGGCCTACACACTCTGTTCATGAGATCCATGAACGATGTTGGGGCATTGGTGAGCCCGAACGGCGTTACCAAAAACTCATAGTGCCCATACCAAGTCCTGAAAGCTGTCTTCGCTATATCCTCATCCTGAATCCTCATCTGATGATACCCAGACCGAAGGTCAATCTTGGAAAACCAAGATGCACCCTGAAGGTGATCAAACAAATCATCGATGCTCGACAACGGATAACGGTTCTTCACCGATAGTTTGGTCAGCTCCCTGTAATCAATGCACATTCTGTGCGATCCATCCTTCTTTTTCACGAAAAGAATCGATGCACCCCACAGGGAACTACTCGGACGAACGAACCCCCGGTCTGGCAGCTTCTGAAGCTGCGTAGATAATTCCTGCATCTCCGGTGGTGTGAGCCGATATGGTGCCTTTGCGATCGGGGAGGCACCCAACACCAGGTCAATGCGAAACTCCACTTGCCTCTTCGGAGGCACTCCTAGTAACTCTTCGGGGAAGACATCCCAGAAATCCTGTACAACCGGCACACTGCCCACATCCGTTACGGCATCCATTTTCGTATTCCAAATATAAGCCAAAAATCCTTAGCAACCCTGCTGTAGAAACCTCCTTTCCCTTACAGCCGAATAGAGGGTCGGTCCTTGCGAGGCCCTCTCACCATGAATAACAAGCTATCCCCCATTTGGGGTTCGAACCCTGACCAATTGATGCTCTCAATCAATCATGGCCCCATTGGCCCCCAACAAGTCAATTCCGACAATCACTTTCAATCCTCGCAACGGTATCGGAACTAGATCCACACGAAACCTCTTTCCTATAACATTCAGGACACAACCCTGATATACCCTCGCCGCACTAACGATGCGGTCATCAACAATCTCCACCTCGAGCGGGGAATCCAAGGTCCCCGAAGCATCCCCAAATTTGTTGCTAAGCGCAAGAGACACAAATGACCGGGTAGCACCCGAATCAAACAAGACATGAGCAGTCATACCATTGACCAAAAAGGTCCCTATACAAACGTAATTACTCATAAGTCATACAAAATAATAAAACTAGAGGATAGTGAACACGTACCAGCCACAATGTGGTTTACATACCTCTTGTTGTTATATTGCAATAACAACTTAAATCTTCAAATCCTAAGTCTTGAAAGCAAGCACCACAAGTGTAGTGCCTCTAATGACTCACAAACACCACAAGCAATTGGAGAGGCTTAAGATAGAGGAGGGAGGAGTTGGAATTCGTCCTTGGGACCTCTTAGGAGCATGTACACGAATTCACAAGGCCTAGGGGTCTTCATATAGGGTTTAAGTCCTTATCCTTATCTAGTTACTTGCCCACCAAGCAACCACAAGATAAGCCTTGAAAAACCCTTATCCTCTTATCCTTGGACGATTTTAAGGATATCCTTATCCTTAAATTCTTTCATCCTTTAACAAGGATAAATATTGCCCTATCTTGCAACTATCTTATAATTATAATTCAGCCCCTCTAGTTTAATTAATTACACTTGATCACAAAATTAATTCCTAATTAATTATTGACCAATATTAATTAAACAAATATGATTTTCCTTTAATATATTATTTTTATAACATATTAATAAATCACAATAACCTCTCTCTATTTAATTTCTCCAGTCAAGTTGCTTTGGTGAAGGCAACCCAAAAGGACCATGCACAACCGGGTCAAGTACTTACCAAATATGGTTACGAGCTTAGACACTAATCCAACAGTCTCCCACTTGGATAAGTCTAGTAACCACAAATGTAACGTGCAACCCGATTAGCAACCGTAGCTCTCAAAGACGCTGTCAAACTTTGATCTTATTAGTAACCTGTCCTATAGATAAGGGATCGTACAGTCCTCTGTTAGATATCATGATGACAATTCTATCGAATGATTAGTCAAGCATTTAGGTTTCTCGATCTCCGATTTATTTGACATAGAACTTAATCGAACACATCAATTTAGTTCTGACCGGGCCCGACACATAAGTCAAATCAAATCATCGAGCGGCCGAGATATCTCTTCTACCCTCTTAGGATAAAATTTACAGATAAACTTCGACTTATATGCATTTACTTATTCAATAATCAACTATACACAACAACATGTTTTATAACATTGAGTTACCAATGCGTTTTCGCATTATCAATGTACAATCAATTAGCAAATAATAAACCATATATCTAGGTTTTAAGACTATATGATATTATCGTCTTATGATCACCTCTTATATATCATATTCCATACGGTGATTCCAGCAAGCACGGGTTTGTTCCAATGCTCAAATCCAGTTCATAAGCACTCATGAACGTCGCAGCAATCTTTTGCTATGTCTAATACCATTTAGACAATCTACGCACCAATTCACGACAATCTTCATTCATATCTACTTCCAACATATGAACGATTGTGGACAATTTGAATAATTCGATTATTCCTAATAAACTCAATTATTCTGGAAGTCAAAACATGCAAAGTGAAACAATAGTTAAACAATTAACATATGACAGTAACTTTACTTATAAATAAAACTCCTTTATTTAATCATCAAATGTCAATTACATTTATCTATTATACGTTTCTAAAACTATCTAATCTATGCTAATACCATCCTTCAGCCCAATACTCCTAGCATGCTGCAAGTGCTTAACCCTACTCAGTCCCTTCGTAAGCGGATCTGCTGGGTTATCTTCTGATGATATCTCTTCACTATGAGTTGTCCTTCTTCTACACGATGTCTGATGAAATGATATTTTCTGTCGATATGTCGAGATCTACCATGATCCCTCGGTTCCTTGGTCAAGGCAACCGCTCCTTCATTATCACAGAAAATCTCCATGGGCTCCTTTATGGCGGGTACAACTCCAAGGTCACCAATGAAGTTCTTCAGCCATATTTCCTCCTTCGACGCTTCACTTGCTGCTATGTACTCTGATTCGCACGTTGAACCGGCTACTGTTTTCTGTTTGGAACTCTTCCAAGTCACTGCTCCTCCATTTAGGGTAAATTCCCAGCCCGATTGCGAACGGTAGTTGTCCCTATCGGTTTGGAAGCTGGTGTCACTGTACCCTCGCACCTTCAAGTCATCACTCCCTCCGAGGACTAAAAACCATTCCTTCGTCCTCCGAAGGTACTTAAGGATATTCTTCACAGCAATCCAATGTGCTCTGCCAGGGTTCCCTTGATATCTACTAACCATGCTCAAAGCAAAGGATACATCAGGGCGAGTACAAGTCATAGCGTACATGATTGAGCCAACTGTGGAAGCGTAAGGAACTCGGCTCATTTCAGCTATCTCAGCTTCGGTACTCGGACTTTGAGTCTTACTCAATCTGGCATTACGTTGTATTGGTAATTCTCCCTTCTTCGAGTTTTCCATACTAGAATGTTTTAGTACTTTCTCTAAGTAAGTGTTCTAACTAAGTCCAATTAGTCTCGTACTTCTTTCTCTAACTATCCTTATTCCCAAAATGTAAGAAGCTTCTCCGAGGTCCTTCATAGCGAAGCACTTCCCGAGCCAGGACTTAACCTCCTGCAAAGTTGGGATGTCGTTTCCTATGAGTAATATGTCATCGACATATAAAACTAGAAAGCTTACTATACTCCCACTGGCTTTGACATATACACACGACTCATCTTCGCTTCATACAAATCCAAACTCTTTGACTTTCTCATCGAAGCAGAGATTCCATCTGCGAGATGCTTGCTTAAGTCCATAAATGGACTTCTCAAGCTTACACACTCTATTCGGATGCTTCGGATCCACAAACCCTTCTGGCTGAGCCATGTAAACATCCTCAGCCAACTTTCCATTATGGAAAGCGGTCTTGACATCCATTTGCCAAATCTCATAATCATGAAATGCGGCAATAGCTAGCATTACCCTAATAGACTTTATCTTCGCAACTGGTGAGAAGGTCTCATCATAGTCAACTCCGGGAGTTTGAGTAAAGCCCTTCGCAACCAATCACGCTTTATATGTGTGTACCTTTCCATCCACATCGGTCTTCTTCTTGAAGATCCATTTACACCCAACGGTCTTATGTCCGAGCACATGATCAACCAAATTCCAAACTTGGTTATCATACATGGATTGGATCTCGCTATCCATCGCCTCTTTCCATTTTGCAGACTCCGGGCCTGCCATGGCTTCCTTATACCTATTAGGTTCATCAAGATTTACTAGTGTACCATCACTAATATACGTGTCCCCTTCGGTAGTAATATGAAAACCATAAAACTGGGGTTCAACTCTAACTCTATCAGAACGTCTAAGAGGTAAGGACTCGTCAATTGGTTCAACCGTAGTTTCCTCCTCGGGTTGAGTGCCAGCGGTGGAGGTTCCTTCATCTATCGACTCTTGAATCTCTTCAAGCTCGATTTGCCTCCCACTGTCCTGTTGGCCTATGAGTTCTCGCTCTCGGAAAACTCCTCTCCTCGCAACAAAGACAACATTGTCCTTCGGTCTATAGAAGAGATATCCAAAGGATTTCTGCGGGTAGCCGATGAAAATACATCGCTCACTTCGAGGTTCGAGTTTTTCGTGAGTATCTCATCTTACGAAAGCCTCGCAACCCCAAACCTTGATATGTGCCAACGAAGGAGCTTTCCCCGTCCACATCTCGTGAGGTGTTTTGGCAACCTTCTTAGTAGGGACTCGGTTAAGGATATGGGCGGCAGTCTCTAAGGCATACCCCCAAAAAGAGATTGATAGTGAAGCACGACTCATCATAGAGCGAACCATATCCAATAAGGTTCGATTACGCCTTTCTGCCACACCATTCAATTGTGGTGTCCTAGGTGGCATCAATTGTGAAACTATTCCACACTCCTTGAGATATTCATGGAATTCAAGACTTAGGTACTCTCCTCCTCGATCGGATCGAAGCATCTTGATCTTCCTGCCCAATTGATTCTCCACTTCATTCTTAAACTCTTTGAACTTTTCAAAACTTTCTGACTTTTGCTTGATTAAATAGATATACCCATATCTACTATATTCATTGGTAAAAGTCACGTAGAAGCGGTTCCCATCCTTCGTGGTTGATCTAAACGGTCCACATACATCGGTATGTATTAGGTCCAATAAACCTTCACTCCTTTCGCATGTACCAGTGAAGGGTGACTTAGTCATTTTTCCAAGCAAACAAGATTCGCATGTGTCATCTTCCCTAAGGTCGAATGACTCCAACACTCCATCCTTTTGGAGTTGGGCTATGTGTTTCTTGTTGACATGTCCAAGACGACTATGCCACAAGGATGCTTTATCCAAACTATTGGAAGAATCTATATTCAAAACATCATTTCCTAAATTATCAACAATCATCACAGTTTCATAAATTCCATTACATGGTATAGCTTCAAAGTAAAAGACACCATTTAGATAAGCTAAAATAGAACCATTCTCATTATTAAAAGAAAATCTAAAACCTTGTCTAAACAAACCATGAAATGAAATGATGTTTCTAGCCATTTCTAGCGAATAGCAACAATTTTCTAAATCTAAACATAAACTATTCCTAAGCACTAAAGAATATACTCCAATCTTGGTCACAGGCGACGATCTTCTGTTCCCCATGATTAGATTTATCCTTCCTTGCTTCACATCCCCACTTCCTTTTAGTCCCTGCACATTAGAACAAATGTGGTAACCACAACCGGTATCAAGAACCCAAGAAGTAGCATGATTAGAATCGTTAGATTTAATTGTGTATATACCTTCAAACGATGGCTTGATCTTTCCTTCCTTGATGGCTTGCAGGTACTCTGGGCAGCTTCTCTTCCAATGTCCTATCTTGTGGCAGTGGTGACATTCAGCCTCCTTAGGGTTAGAGCAGGGCTTAGTGGGATCAACTTTGGTCCCACTAGAAGAGGCACCATCTCGAGCTTTCACCTTGCATTGGTTTTTGGACGAAGCGTTCCTCTTCTTTCCCTTCCCTTGACCAATAGCCAAGACAGGAGCAGCGGCTGGATTGGGAGTTAGTGCAACATACTTGTCTTTGAAGTTGCTCTCAGCGACCCTCAAGAGACCTTGGAGTTTGCTTAGGGTGACCTCTTCTTTGTTCATGTGGTAGGTCATCTTAAATTGATTATAGCTTGGAGGCAAAGAGTGAAGCACCATGTCGATTGTCAAGTCTTCCCCAAAGTCAACATTCAACTTGCGAAGACGATCGACATACCTTTGCATCTTTTCCAGGTGCACAGTAAGAGACTCTCCATGACCCATCTTAGCGGAAATCATGTTAGTGAATATCTCATAACGCTCTTGTCTCGTGTTTTGGTGGTATCGCTCCAATAAGTCTTGATGCATCTCGTACAGGTACATGTCCTCATAGGACTTTTGGAATTCGGAGTTCATTGTGGCTATCATGATGCAGTGATCCTTCGTTGCATCACGCTCATGAGTCTCAAAAGCACTCATTTCAGCCAGAGTAGCAATTTCAGCGTTGATCTTTTCAAGCTTTTCATCGAGGACATACTCCTTGTCTTCGTAGCGAACAATTGTGCGAATGTATCTTATCCATTTGCTAAAGTTCGTTCCATCGAAAGTAACCTTTTGGCAAAGTCTCATCAATGTGAAGGAACTATCGGCAACGTTGTTTGATTTCGACATCTCTAAAAGAAAAAGGACAAAGATAGATTAGAATATGAATCCCTAATAATCACCCAATAAGAAAATTAGGGCTAGGATCCAACAACAATATTTACATCTTAGAAAAGGGATGCCGTAATCTAAATGCAAATAATTTGAAGGTAAGTGAATGACGATTCACTAATTCTCCATCATGAAAAACCTAACTCTAAGTTCTAAATGTATTGAGAATTCCTAGGTTCGGATGACATTCATTGAAACTTTTCAATGGCATGTTTAAATCTCGATATGCCCCTCTCGTTTGTGACTGGGATACCGAGGATCACAAAGTGGGTGTGAATTACCATGCAAATTCACATGGTGCCTTCGTTGTAACGATCACCTATTGGATGTGCCGGTAAACCACACACGCTCCATCGAACTATGATAAACAACGAATCACCCTTTGCCACCTTCGCTTAGAACCAATTAGTGTGCCGGTAAACCACACACGTTCCACTAACTTCTTAGCAAGGTGCAAAGTGTAATTTCATGGGATTGCATCAATTCACTTTTCCTAAAGTAACTAAGATTGAGAAATTTTTAGAAAACATGTAGTTACTTTGTATTTCTTATTATACTTTTAATGAGAGGATGAGGTTGCCATATCCTACCTATTCGGATAACGACCCTCCACCGATCAAGCAAGCGGTGGGTGTGAGTGTACACCCATTAAGCGCCATTTTATAGGCCGCAACCTTATACCCACCTTTTAGACCGGCTTCACGAATGAGGCCTACTAACGGTAAGACTACCATTTTAATTATACATATATATATTTATTAAGCTTGTAATAATATAATAGTATATGGTGTATTTTAAACATTTCAAAAATACTAGGGTTTTAATCTTTATTTAAAATTTTCGAAATTTAATGTCACTTAAATTAAAATTTTAATTATTAAAACTCTTGATTTAATAATTATCTTAAATTAAACTATTAATTTGTATTATCAAATCATAAGGGATTATCTAGATCTAAAAGGTAATTATCATTTAAACATTTAAATTATCCTAATCCCTTAAATCCCTCCATAAATTTCGAAAATAGGGATGGGATAATTCATGATCTTTAATTACCATATTTAACTATTAAAGGATAATTACAAGATATGGGATTATCCAAATCCCTAAAATTTAGGATCTTATCTTGGGGAAGGAGGCAAATCTCGAAATCTAAGGGTTTGCAAACCCTAGATTTCGAAATCTTGGATTGAAAGGAAAGGATTCAAAAACCCTTTCAAGATTTTCGCGAATTAGGGTTAGGAAACCCTAATCTCGAAATCTATGGCCTCCTAGGGTTTATTGGCTATAAAACCTAATTTGTCAAGTTCATACAATTGAATAAAACTAATTGAAAACATGTTAACCAGTCTCTGATACCACTGATGGGTTTTATACAAACAATCCTAGGTGTGCATGCAACCCTAGTTTGGATCTATGTTTTCACTATTAGATACACAACATTATGAACACAAGAATAAAACCCTAATGTGCATTGCTATTTTCGAAATTAACATACAAAGGTTGGTTTACATACCTCTTGTTGTTATATTGCAATAACAACTTAAATCTTCAAATCCTAAGTCTTGAAAGCAAGCACCACAAGTGTAGTGCCTCTAATGGCTCACAAACACCACAAGCAATTGGAGAGGCTTAAGATAGTGGAGGGAGGAGTTGGAATTCGTCCTTGGGACCTCTTAGGAACATGTACACGAATTCACAAGGCCTAGGGGTCTTTATATAGGGTTTAGATTAGGGTTTAAGTCCTTATCCTTATCCAGTTACTTGCCCACCAAGCAACCACAAGATAAGCCTTGAAAAACCCTTATCCTCTTATCCTTGGACGATTTTAAGGATATCATTATCCTTAAATTCGTTCATCCTTTAACAAGGATAAACATTGCCCTATCTTGCAACTATCTTATAATTACAATTCAGCCCCTCTAGTTTAATTAATTACACTTGATCACAAAATTAATTCCTAATTAATTATTGACCAATATTAATTAAACAAATATGATTTTCCTTTAATATATAATTCTTATAATATATTAATAAATCACAATAACCTCTCTCTCTATTTAATTTCTCCAGTCAAGTTGCTTTGGTGAAGGCAACCCAAAAGGACCATGCACAACCGGGTCAAGTACTTACCAAATATGGTTACGAGCTTAGACACTAATCCAACACTTTCAACCTAGGACACTCGACCTTTTTATGGCCAGTCTGGTTGCAATGGATACATATCAGGCCCTTCTTGGGGCAACCCCTGCTCATGTCGCCTGCTGACGACAAGAGTAACATCCCGATACCCCAGCTGTCCGACACACCCCACTATGAAACATACTGCACTTGGCACATTGACCCCGACCCTGATGGCCCTTACCCAAAGAATCAGATGTCTTAGGCTTCTTAACTTGACTCCATGCTGCCTGCGCCTGCTCAGTCTTCCGCTTCGTGTAGGTATCCAACTCCATCTCCCTCTCACGGGCCTTCTTCATCATCTTATTTAGGGTTTTGCACCCTGTAAAACTCACAAACTCCCTAATATCATCCCTCAACATGGAATGATATCGGGTCCTCCTTATTTCCTTGTCGGTAACATACTGTGGGATTAACAAAGCTTGCTCTCGAAACTTGGTGGTGATCTCCGCCACAATCTCGGTGGTCTGCTACAAATCATGAAACGCCCTCACTAGACGTTGCACCTTAATAGGTGGTGTAAACTCCGAATCAAATCGTCAAACAAACTAGGCCCATGTCATATCGGCTACTCCAGCTGTCCCCACCTGACTAGTAACCTCGTCCGACCAATCATGGGCCCCGTCTCTCAACATACATGAAGCAAACCCAACCTTCGCTGCATCCGGGCAAGAACTTGTGCATCGGGCATTCTCGATGTCCGCTACCCAGCATCGGTTGACAATGGGGTCCCTGACCCCGAAGAACTCCAACGCCCCACACGCCTTGAACTCCCGAAACGAGGGAGTTTGGGTCCCAACCTGACCCGCCAGCAACTCATCCCTGAACGATCTGAGTCTCTCCTCCATAATCTCCAGAATTCCCTCCTTAACCATCCCAAAAATGATTGGGGTCGCGTCAAGTATGCCCCTGGTAACCTCGGATGCAATGATCTCGCACAACCTCTCATCGATGACATCAATAGTGTCTCCTGATTGCGCCCCGGATCTAGACCCCTATCCTGATCCTCCTGCTCCAAAACGTGTTACCACCATGCTGAATTGAAATATCATAAATTATAATGATCAAGATTTCCATATAAGGGATCTTCCCACACCGGTCCTCCTTGAAGTTGTCAGATCTAACATTGCTTTGGGTACAAGTCCTGTGCTTCCAGTAGTATGGGCCCAATACTACCTTCGACACCTACCTGTACCTTTCTTCATTGCTCTACCTGATAACTTCAATTTGTCCCACAACGAAACCATATCCCACAATTACCAAATACCCCAACCTCAGGCTATCATAAGATTCACTCTACTCATATCAATCAAACCAATCATGAAAGGTTGCCCTTATGCATGCAAACTGTACACAGAAAAGGATCAAATAGGCTTTCGAATAACATACTCTACCCTAGAACCACAACCAAACAAGGAACATGAAATAAGGCCAAATCAATCATTTTAAGGCTATAAGCTACCAACGTATACAATTTTAAAACCATACACATAGCAAGTTCCATATAATCAACAAGGCTCAAATATCAATATAACATGACTTAACATATTGGGCAACTACTTACTTGGCTCGGCTGATCACGCACATTGCACTCTCATCTTTCATTTTCTTTTGAAAACCATTTTTAAGTTGTTATTGAAAACATTTTTACCATTTCCTTATTTTGAAAATCAAGGCTCTGATACCAACTTGTAATGACCTAAAATTTAAAGAAAATTTTCACTTTTAATTAATAAAACATAAATTCATAAACCATGAAATCCCCACATAATTGTTTTCAAATCAATGATTCATTACAACTTATTGAAATCATCAAAGTATCCCCAATTCCTAACAGTGAAAGAGAGAGATAGAGTGCACACCGCGTCATCACGCCTTGCCCTTGCCCTTGGGCTCAGATGTACCTGAAACAAATCAACAACCTATAAGTGAAATGATTAGTGAGTTCCACAGAGCATACCACACACCACACATGCACATATCCTGTTAGCTAATTAATGCTACGCACATATCACATAAACCATGCATACATAAAACCTGTAATAGTGCCATGGGCTACCTCGCATTGTCTTTACCTAGGACTGCCATGGCATTACCCCACATGGTCTTATATCCAATGCCATGGGCTACCCCATACGGTCTTTACCTAAGACTACCATGGGCTACCCCACATGGTCTTACATCCAATGTCATGGGCTACCCCACATGGTCTTTACCTTGGACTGCCATGGGCTACCCCACATGGTCTTACATCCAATGCCACGGGCTCCCCCGGGGTCTTAATGCAAAACACATAATCACATATCATATAAACTCACATAATACTTAACACATATACCATAAACACATAATGGGCCGGCCTTGGTGCCTTAGACCCATAGGTATGGTGAGAAGACTCACCTCTGTCTGCTGAATACAATAGCTGCTCTTTTAACAGTCCGAAATCTCCCAAGCTGAATGATAATATTAATCAATGTTAGAACTTTGGTTAACCAAGGGAAACCAAATCCTCAACCCTTCTATAAGGCCCAAATATCCATCCTTTGCTAATGGGCCCAAAGCCCAAGTCAAAAATCCTTAATAGGCTTCTTGGCCCAATAAGGCCCAACACCAATTCCATGGTCCACAACAATTATATGACTCATAATTCCCAGATTATACTAGACCCAATAATCAAATGAGGCCCAAATAGCCTAAGGGCCCAAAATAGGTTCGGCCCATCTGCATTGCGTACGCTCGATGTACAATCCATAATCCTTAATGGGCTTCTTGGCCCAATAAGGCCCAACACTAATTCCATGGCCCGCAACAATTATATGACTCATAATTCCCAGATTATACCAGGCCCAATAATCAAATGAGGCCCAAATAGCCTAAGGGCCCAAAACAGGTTCGACCCATCTGCATTGCGTACGCTCGACGTACCATCTTGGTACGCACCGCGTACTGGAACATGGGGCTATGCCCCATGTACACTGAGTTACGCCTAACGTACCCTCAGTTTGAGCACTTTCCCCATTAAGTGCTTAATACTCAAGTCCTTTATGTCCAAATCCAAATCTAAGTTGGTAAAGATGTCCTAAGGCATAAAGTTGGCAACTGAATGCCTTTGCATGGATCAAACACACCCAACTTCTCCATTAAGACCTTTCCAAGGTCTTTTACCCATGCATGAGGCCAAAGCTCTCATCTAGCTTCCATTTTATGGTACTAAAGGACCAAAGAGCCTCAGAGCTGTCTATCCATTCTCCTGGAGTTGCTTAACTTTCAAAGGAGGTACAAAATCATCCAAAAATGAACCAAACAAGAAACCGTAGCTAGATCTAGAGTTTAAGATAGAAAGGTGAAAGCTTTATACCTCCAGAAGCTTTGCAAGATGACTAGGATGCATGATCTTAAAGCACCAACTCATTCCAAGCTTGAAAAACCACCTCTTCTTCTTGGAATGAACACTGAAAGAGTCACAAAGCACTTCTGTAAGCTTAAAACGGTCTCACACAAGTTCTCTGGAGTATAAGGGCGTTCTAAGGCAGTGGAGGCTCTCTAGGGCTAAGTCCAAGGGACATAAGGTTGCTTAAATAGGTCTCATGTCCGACAATTAGGGTTTTGAACCCTTGACACCTACGCCCGACATATGGCTTGGTACGCCCAGCGTACCCCTAGATAACCCGCGATCAACCAAGTGTAGTACACTAAGCGTACACTTAAGTATGCCCAGCGTACTTAAGGGACCACTTATGATAAAATGTAATTCTTGGGGGTCTCAAGACATACCAGATTTAGGGTGTTACACATATGAATAACATGTAAATTACAGTTTATTTACATGTGAATCACATGTAATTCATATGTGAATTATAAGTAATTCACATGTAATTCACATATGAATTCACATGTAATTCACTTGTGATTTACATGTGAATCATATGCAATTCATATGTAGATTACATGATATTTACATGTGAATCACATGTAATTCATATGTGATTCACTTGTGATTTACATGTGAATCACATATAATTCTTATGTGATTTACATGTAATTCATATGTAAATTACATGTTATTTAACCACCAGCTACAAATACCAAACTACAACCATCAAATATATATATATCTATATATATATATATATATATATATATATATATATATATATATATATATATATATAATTCTCATCAAATAAAACATAATATATAATATAATAAAACCACCAATATACCTATACAATCTCATTTAGGCCATCTTCTCTCTGCAACACCTCACAAGCTTTTGTCCTAATGTTGATGAAATTCGAATCAAAATTCTCATAGAATGATTTCAATAAAAAAATACATATTAACAAACTGCCAAATTGTTAATAGAAATCAATATTAAGAAATTAGGCCTCCTACCAGTGCTAACTAACAAAAAAGATAATAAGCATGTTGTTGTTTGTGATCAGTTCAAATAAAGATGAAGAGTATAACAACTAACAGAGATATCGAGAGCTTAACATTGTATTTAGATGAACTATATAAAAGTATTCAAATAAAATAAATGACAAGATATGCAGTTTCAGAGATCATAGTGACTCTTCAATAACCGAAATTATTATTTAATTTGAATAGAGACATATGATTAATGAAAAGCTCAACGATCAAAAGAAAATAATTAATTGCAATTGCTAATAGCTGTAATGAAACCTGAAGATCTCCTTTAATCATGATGGAAACATTAGTAAATAGATCATTAAGACCTTCAGTGAGTTCATGGTGTTCTTGTGTTACCATATTTTCAGACATGGCGACAAACTTCTGCACCTGAAGTGGAACAATCAATTAAATTATTTGACTAATAGCCGATGAATCTGTCGATAAAAAAAGTGCAATGATCATTTGGTAATAATCAAATTAACAAGTATATTACTAAGATTTCTTGATAGAAATCATCTATTTCAGGTCAAGAGGACATTCCCTGTATGTATGTACAAGATTCAATAAGATCAACAAGTATATTACTAAGATTTCTTGATATCAAATCAAGAAATCTGACCCATCTACTGTTTTTGGCATTCAAATCATTATATGATAACTTTCAAACTTGTAATTCATGCAAGCATCATCAACAGAAGGCTTAAATAAAATGGAAAAAACAAAAAGATCAAACATACCTTTGAGTTTCAATAATTAGAAGATGAACAACAACAAGCTCACAAAATAACTTGATGATTACTTTGCCATATTTACCAAAAAAAGTCATCTATAGTCGGACCAGCTCAATAAAATCTGCACATCTTGGAGCAAAAAAACAGAGACTCCAAATCGCCTCTTTCAGATTAAGAGGGCATTTCTTGTCCTGTATGTAGGACAAAAATCCATAAAATTGGATAATCATGGCAATTGATAACATTAACAATAATAAATATTACTAGATTTCCAAATGAAGGATACTGATTGTTTAAATTTGGAGTACCTGATTCTTAACATTAGCGGTGACTGCACCATAGCCTCACCAATTGAAATCATTAGGGAAAAAGTTCATCGAAAGGATAGGGGCCTCACTAACGTCGGCAGGGAACCTGAGATGAGATCTGGATCTCAATCCGATATGCTTTCAGAATTCCGATCCATTCATGTTGGATAATCGAGTAATGCCGTGGACAAGCTGACAGATCATGCTTTTGGTTATTCTTTGCACGACGAAGGTTAGTTTTGAAGTGATGCTCCTCCGTGTTCAAAAGATTGGTCTCCGTCTTCAACCATCTGACCGATGAAGACGTCATCTCCACTGAGGAGGAGGTGATGAGAAGATAGGAGTTGAAATGAGAAAGAGAGGGGGGTCTGAATTATTTATTTACTAAAATGCCTCTAATTCATAATAATTATGATTCCCCGTGTCTTTTTTTCAAATTATTTACAAAAACGCCACCAAACATCCTTGCCTTTTATTATTTTGATCTAACGGCTCACAATTGGTTCTCGGGAAACTTTGGGTTCTCAAATAATCCTTCCTATATATATATATATATATATATATATATATATATATATATATATATATATATATATATATATATATATATATATAAATAAATTTTTATCATATTATCTTTCCATTAACTTATTAAATTAAATATTATTAACTTAAATCATTTTGAATCATGGATCGTTTTCAAAAGTTTATTTTTATGAAACACTTAATTAGTAACTACCCTCTTTATATAATATTAAAAAGAAAACATATAATTTGTTGGTTTGATGGAGATGTATTATTTATAAAATTAAATAATATCTGACAATAACATTAATAAACAATATATTGCAACAAATAGAATTAAATGAATATATATATATATATATATATATATATATATATATATATATATATATATATATATATATATATATATATATATATATGTTATAATGTGGATTGTAATTATTGTGTGGATGTAAGGATCCTTTGTGGTCTAATCATATTTGGTAATTTAAAAAGTGATTATCCTATTTAATTAATAAGCTCAAAACGGGTTTAAGGGTAATTATGTCAATTTGGTTAACAATCAAATATGGCATGTGAAATATTATTGCTACTAACCAAACAATCACATCCGATTTCAATAAATTTGGGATTGGAATTTGATTTTCCAGATTTTGGAGTTAATGAACTTACGAAACTTAAAGAATAAAAATACAATAAAAAACCATATTCTGACAGAATATATATAAAATAATCTGGTATAAACATTCTTACAATAATTAACATACATAACTTCAAGAACCAACATTAAAGAATCAACATACATGTATAAACATAACATAAGAATAACTATTCTAATAGAATGTAATATGCATATTCTAACAGATACAATGACAATAAAGGAAAAATATCATTCTTCTAAGAATAATCATGAATTCACGTAAAAAGTATTACATCAAAAAGAAAATCTTAGAAACGTTCTTCGGTAATTCTTTAAGAATGAATGAGAATACATTTTGTGAGAATGACATTCTATGAGAATGCCTTTCATAAAATCAAATTCTATTTTTTTTTTTGCTCTGGATCCATGAACCTGCAAGTGGGAGTAACTCCAAAAGCCATAATCTTTTGTTGCTTATCTTCTTTATTCATCAATTGTATCAAAATTTCCTTCTTCCTTGTCTTTTTTTCTTTCTTATGCTGCACCTAGAAGCATGTAATATGATAGAATGCACTGATTTCATTCTGAATAGGTATATACGCAACACAAAATAAAAATGAAACATAAAACACAAAATAAATAAAGTACAAAAATTATGAACATAATTTAATCAAATGGAATTTTACTAACCTGAATCGATTGACTGGTCCAGACATCACTTCATGATTATCAAGAAAACACTTGAATCATGTTTATCAAAAGAGCCCTGGAGGGTCGATTCTCGATTTAGCATTGGAGTTAGGCAACGATGATGGCTCGACGATGGAGAAGCATGAACCAGATATGACGATCCCATCTTCGCCTATTCTATTTTGCAGGTGGATAAGCAAAAATGTCTTGTCTCCCTTTAGACTCGGGTGGTGATAAAAAAGAAATTAATTCGCCTTCTATCATTGTAGAACCAAAAACCCTAAAATCAAAACCTTTGATTTCCTCAATTCTTAGAAGTATCATCTCCAAATACATTAATCGAATTTGAATAGAAATTTGGATTTAGGAAAAATATAGAGCTTACCAGTAGATCTTGGAAGCGTGCACATGTTAGATGATTCCCAACAATTCACCCCTTCCCCCAGATCGTATAAATTGGAATCGTTGTATAGAAACAAGTGCTTGAAATTAAATTGATGTTGCTGCGATGGTGTTGATGAAGGTGAAGAGGGGCGCGATTCCAGTTACTATAGGCAACGAATAGGAGGAATAAATGGAAGAATTGTGAGCGATGGGTTTAGAGAAATATAGGGTTAGTTAGATAGAACCGCATTTAGGGGAATTGACCCATTATTTTTGGGATTATAATTAATTGTATACATAAAATGACTAAACTATCCTTTATTTAGCTTATATAATGATTTATTTTTTCTCAAATTGTCACGACCCAAAATACGACCCAAAATTTTTTGTTTTAATATTACTAAAAATTGCAACATCAACTATGAGATAATAAAACCATGAATTGTATGTCTCAAAATTCCATGGTAAATGTATCAATTAAAAAATGAAGTTAATATCATTTCAAAATATCTAAATAAAACTCCTAGGAATAAACTGCAACTGTGGTGTGTGTCATGCCATCAATCCGAGCTCTCCCCATTGCTTTCAGAAGTACCTGAAACCAAAAATGAAACTGTAAGCACAAAGTTTTGGAAGCTCCCCCAAACTACAACATACCATACAATATCATATAAAGCACATACTGGGCCTTGCCCATTGCATCGGACCAAAATCCGAACTAATTGGGGCCTTTCCCCTACATCGGATCAAAGTCCGGAAACTGCATCGGACCGAAGTCCGGACTAACTGGGGCCTTTCCCCCTGCATAGGAATGAAGTACGGAAACTGCATCGGACCGAAGTCCGGACTAACTGGGGCCTTGCCCCCTCCATCGAACCGAAGTCTGGCTAACTACATCGGTCCAAAGTCCGGACTAACTGGCTGAACATGGCATAGCATAATCATAACTACTAGCATAAGCACATATACTGCATACTGCATCGGACCGAAGTCCAGAACACATAACACAAAACCATGCTTGAATCACAAAGACATCAAGCACACTGAAATACTGTATCGGACCGAAGTCCAGAAACTACTGCTAACTAGAAGGGTCGGCATTGTGGCCGTAGACCCGTTCCAACTGGAAGGAAAACTCACCTGAACTGCTGAACTCGGCCGATAACCCTCCGGCTACTAACCGACAACTCTCCGAAATGTTGCTCCTCTAGCTCCCTGAGCAACCAATACTAATAACAATACTTAGACTAAACTATCCTCCCGGTGTCAACTAAGTCAACTTTGGTCAAAGTCCTGGTCAAAGTCAACCTTCCCGATTGACTCTACTTGCCGAGTCAACTCGTCGACTCGTCAATTTCTCATACTCAGAAAACTCACAGAACACGACTCAACTCGCCGAGTCACCCCAGGACTCGTCGAGTTAAACGATCTCAGAATTCTGTCTTGAACAACTCACTGAGTCACCAACCGACTCACACATCCGAAGCTTAATCAAAAGAGGTTGGTATTATGCAATCTGCATAGATCTCAAACATACCAAAATGGCCCTAAATCTTATACATGAATAGATTTAGATGCACAAGAGGGAAGGTAACAACTTTTTTACCTTCAAGATGTGCCCAAACTAAAGTAGATTTTGGATCTATGCCACTCTCTTGATGCAAGCCCTTTTGATCTTCAAGTTTCTTCCACTAGAAATAACTTCTAAAGCTTTAATCTCCCTCCAAAGGCCTCAAACACACGAGCTTAGGGTTTTCTGGTTCTCAAGGGAAATAAGAAGGCTGAGGGAAGGATATAAAGTCCTTCAAACAGGGTGCAACCCTCGAGATTAGAGTTTTTCTCATTCCAGCACCAACTCGTCAAGTCCAGCTTCTGACTCGGCGAGTTGCTCACTTAATTCGCGACCCGAAACCCACTCCGACTCAGCGAGTAAGTATACCTACTCGTCGAGTCCCTTCTTCAATTTACACTTTAAGCCCTTAACTTAAACTTCTAAAATTTGGGATATTACAACTCTTCCCCACTTAAATTAGGCTTCGTCCTCGTATGACATAACATAACAACCAAGTATCACCCGATGATATTGTCCCCTTCCTGACAGGTACACACTTTCGTGACTTGCGAAAGTTAGATACCACAATAATTCACTGGGTCCTCTCCCTAGTGCCAAACTATCCTCCCTTTTTCCATATTTGCCGATAACCCGAGCAACTCGCAAGGTTGGAACTCATTCTGTCCTCTTCATGAATCCATTCCTTTCATGCTAACTACCCCAGGTTGCCGCTAGAACAACAAAATCTACAGATCCACTTATCCTAGTGATTTACTTATACTTGGCCATAGCTCAGATAATTGTGCTATGAGTGACTTGCCACTCCACAAGCTATCCATGAAAATCCAAAATACCATTACCGCTGGAGACCCAAGATTGTCTGAAAACACTGAACTTCCTTAAAGCACTGAATTGCCTGAACACTAACTGCCTGAATCACTTACTGCCTGAAACATTGAACTGCCTGAACATTGACTGCCTGAATCACTGACTGTCTGAAACACTGAACTGCCTGATCACTGACTGCTTGAAACACTGACTGCTTAAAACACTGAATTGCCTGATCCCTGACTGCTTGAAACACTGAACTGCCTAGAATACTGACTGCCTGAGACACTAAACTGCCTGAACACTGAACTGCCTGAAGTAGATTTTGGATCTATGCCACTCTCTTGATGCAAGTCCTTTTGATCTTCAAGTTTCTTCCATTAGAAATAACTTCTAAAGCTTCAATCTCCCTCCAAAGGCCTCAAACACACGAGCTTAGGGTTTTCTGGTTCTCAAGGGAAATAAGAAGGCTGAGGGAAGGACATAAAGTCCTTCAAACAGGGTGCAACCCTCGAGATTAGAGTTTTTCTCATTCCAGCACCAACTCGTTAAGTCTAGCTTCTGACTTGGCGAGTTGCTCACTTAATTCGCGAACCGAAACCCACTCTGACTCAGCGAGTAAGTATACCTACTTGTTGAGTCCCTTCTTCAATTTACACTTTAAGCCCTTAACTTAAACTTCTAAAATTTGGGATATTACAACTCTTCCCCACTTAAATTAGGCTTCGTCCTCGAAGCCTACTGCAGGATACGCTTCTGAACTAACCACTTGCACTGCAGACTCCAAATTCCCAAATAACTCAGGTCCTTCCAGACCCTACCACTCCACCCCTTTTTAAAATAATATCTTCTTGCGTGGCATCCTTGCCAAAAGTCCATGCTGACCACTGGCCTCAATGACATAACATAACAACCAAGTATCACCCGATGATACTGTCCCCTTCCTGACAGGTACACACTTTCGTGACTTGCGAAAGTTAGATACCACAATAATTCACTGGGTCCTCTCCCTAGTGCCAAACTATCCTCCCTTTTTCCATATTTGCCGATAACCCGAGCAACTCGCAAGGTTGGAACTCATTCTGTCCTCTTCATGTATCCATTCCTTTCAACCTAACTACCCCAGGTTGCCGCTAGAACAACAAAATCTACAGATCCACTTATCCTAGTGATTTACTTATACTTGGCCATAGCTCAGATAATTGTGCTATGAGTGACTTCCCACTCCACAAGCTATCCATGAAAATCCAAAATACCATTACCGCTGGAGACCCAAGATTGTCTGAAAACACTGAACTTCCTTAAAGCACTGAACTGCCTGAACACTGACTGCCTGAATCACTTACTGCCTGAAACATTGAACTGCCTGAACATTGACTTCCTGAATCACTGACTGTCTGAAACATTGAACTGCCTGATCACTGACTGCTTGAAACACTGACTGCTTAAAACACTGAATTGCCTGATCCCTGACTGCTTGAAACACTAAACTGCCTGGAATACTGACTGCCTGAGACACTAAACTGCCTGAACACTGAACTGCCTGAACACTGACTACCTGGAACAGCATGGTGCTACATGGATGCTTTCCAACATCTCTCGAGACCTTCCTAGTCCCACTTCCCTTCTCAGTCATCTGAAATATTAGGTTCCAACCTGGCTGCTGGGCCAGAGGACTCCCTGTTTTAGTCGCCTCCCACGATTTCCGAACAAAATCCTTCTCTGGAACTAATTACCACTAGTTATCATGTTACTGAGGCTCTAACATCCTCCTGATCCAATCGATCGGGTCTGAACATTGAATCATGATGTTACCAAATCGCGACTAAACGTGATTGCTACATGACTAATTATAGCCTTATATAGCAAGTAACCTGAAGTAATCCATTGCTTCCTCGATCTCAAAACTGTAGTGACATGCCTACAGTCTTATCTCTTGATCAACTAGGTCTAATCCATCCAGATAATTCTGAAATCCAATTTGTGGCTTTCCACATCCTTACTGCTACGCCCGTTCTAGGAGCTAATTCTCCTTCCACTTCCTAACAACGTGCTCATGCTATCTACCAACCTGGTGGATGCTACGGCTACACCCGTAGACTTACAACACTCTATCACTATCCGGCTGCTAGTGAATGCTATGGCTACACCCGCAAACTTACAACACTCTAATACTATCTGGCTGCTAGTGAATCCTACGGCTACACCCACATACTTACAACACTCTAATACTATATGGCTGCTAGTGAATGCTACAGCTACACCCGCAGACTTACGACACTCTAATACTATCTGGCTGCTAGTGAATGCTACAGCTACACCCGCAGACTAACAACACTCTCCCTGCTGACTCTAACACAAACTACTATTCCAAGGGCACCCTGACTCACCCGAGTCCTGCTAGCGATCCCCCAACCTGATTTCCAAAACCAGCCCTCAGTTATCCAATGCTACAAGTATCTGGTAGTCTTACATCCATGCTATATTTGTTTTCCATCGAGAAATTCTTCAACTTGGTTTCCCAAACAAATCGTCTATTAATCCCTAATACATGAAATCGACATTGGGAAGTTTTCCAAACTCCCAACTCCTGAACTCTTGAACCCACTAGACCCTTCGGGCTGCTTTCCCTTCCTACACAAGAATACCAACCCTTTCTAAGTTCAACATACTACTGACCATGAATCCATGAAGGGTTCTCCCCTACTTTTGTCCGGCTAATTCTTACACCTCACAACTTGAAAAGGATTCCCCATCCTTCTTATCATCTAAAAGGGTCGATCCGTTGACAACCCACGTTTTTCTCTGCTGGCGCTTCAGCTAACCCTTCATCAGACCTACCAATCTTGTCGACTAATCAAGCACCTTTAAACCCCTGATTATTTGTGCTTCAGTGACTTCATCCTGATAACCTGCGCTTAGGGGGGGGGGTCATCTTCGAACTACTATCCTATCGTTCTCTGGTTACTCCACTTGGAACTCAAGATTACCATTGCTGAAAATATAACTGATCCATACACAACTAAAACCTTCCCGAAAATAGTGGGACACCACCGAGTCCCACTCACACTTGCTATAATTACTGCATCCAAAGTGACCTGCTTTACGGGGAACATCCTCAACTATCATTCTATATTCCAAGGTATGCAGATAGCATATGACTCAATCTCAAATAGGTAATATAATATTCCAATATAAGTACTTACTAAATCGGTGTAGTAACATAACAACAACATCATAAATCATAATTGATAGGAAGGTAAAAGATACGTACCCCTAACATCCAGTGCTGCTCGAATCCTTGTTGAAATCAACCGGAATACTCTGCTCCGAGCCGTGGGCGCCCTTACCCAACCCTGATGTCTGCTGGTGGTTCTCGAAGTCCCAGGGGCAGGATCTGGCACCTGCCCTGCTGTATACAAACTCGGACAGTGGGCCTTCTTGTGGCCCCTCTGACTGCAACGGAAACATATTGGGCCAAGCCCCTGAGTGATGGTAGTAGTACAATCTCTGCTAAAATGAATAGTGTGGCCGCATTTGAAACAACCAAGATTTCCACCTCTACTACTCCTACATGCACCCCTGTGCGACCTGCCACACTTCCCGCATCGACTGCAGCCCTGGAAGTCTTCGATCTCGAACTCGGCCCTTTGGTTCTTCTACCCGAACCTGTGGACCATTGAACCTCATCCGGTTTCATCTTCCTTTTTGACTCCCGGTCAATCCCTCGCTCCTACGCTACCCCATCATCCTCATCAATCGTCTGAACAACCGCTGACTGATCCTGGAGCTTCTCGATCAACCTATCAGTGACCCTCTTGACAATGTCGAGTAGCTCCTTGCGAACGACTTGTGAAACCTCCACAACGACCCAATCATACAGAGGACTCTCCTAGGAAAAGGGTGCCCCACTAACTCTCGTCCCCTGATGGAAAGAGCTACAAATGGTATTCCCTTCCCCGGTGGATCCCTAGGATCCATAAGAATTCGGCTCTAGACGATCCCCAAACTGCCCTAAAACTATCTCGGCCCTAAAGGCCTCCAAACGACTGTCCAAAAGCTCCACTATGGCCTCCCTTACTGAACCGAATATCACATCAGTCTGATCAATGATGTTGTGTATAATCTCTGCGGAAATGACTTCTCTCATTTGATCATCAAACTGTCCGGATCTAGAGCCTGAACCAGATCCCTCCCCGGCACCTAAACTGCCAACTGATATCTCACGCAACGTAAACATGCTGAAAACATATCACAATTACTGTCAGAATACTCATTGCTACTGAGGGATCTCACACATACTCCAACATTCCCCGATTTCGTCTTGGCCCCTCATGAATCGAGTACAAATCCTCTGCTTTCGGTAGTACGGGCCCATACTACCTTCCACATCTATCCGTACTTTCGTCAAGAGTTACCTTAACTCAACCAAGTCCCTTCTACTTCTACTGATCTCTGCTACTCTCATCCTAGGCTTGCCCTAGGGAAATCTTTGGATCTACCCAAACCAGTCTTCAACTGCTGAAGGCCTCCTTGTAATGCCAATTAGCCATCACCTGAATACCATCAAATGTAACGAGGCTCAGATAATCCTTCGAGTAAGGGACTCATCCTTACAACGGTTAGACTCAGACAAGAGCTGTGCATTAGGACCAAATCCAGCACTCTAAGATTATTCACCCGATCACATGTGACGTGACGTATTCACCTAATTGCTAACTCCCATCGCTCAAAGTCCCACAGAGCACAAAGCGAGCAACATTCAGACACAAGAACTACTCAAGCAAATCTATTCTCATAACGAGAAATTGTACTAGCATACAATGCTAAGCTCATACTATCAGGCATAACCTAAACAAGTTATCCTACAACTGTATACTCACTACCAGCATGCAATTCTCATACAACTGAAACACACATATATAGTAGGAACATAAGTCATCCTCCCTAGATCCTCAATCCTATTCTTGCATGCTGTTCTACTGAAACTGAAACTGATAATCATAACATAAACTTGTATGGGTAATTTGGGAGTACTTACTTGAGCTCGGCTGATCGCATGCACCACACTCTTTTCTCTTTTTAATAAAACTCTTTTTCTTACTAAGTTCTTTTTCAAAAATTCTTTTCGAAAACGTTTGTCTCTTGAAAATCTTTTACCATTTCCTCAGTTTGAGTTCAGACACACCCGAAAGCGTGCCCAAATCCCTCAAACCAAGGCTCTGATACCAACTTCACACGACCCAAAACATGACCCAAAAATTTTTGTTTTAATATTACTAAAAATCGTAACATCAACTATTAGATAATAAAACCATGAATCGTATGTCTCAAAATGCCATGGTAAATGTAACAATTCAAAACTAAAGTTAATATCATATCAAAATATCTAAATAAAACTCCCAGGAATACATTGCAACTGTGGTGTGTGCCATGCCATCAATCCGAGCTCTCCCCCTTGCTTGCGGAAGTACCTGAAACCAAAACTAAAACTGTAAGTACAAAGCTTAGTGAGCTCCCCCCAAACTACCACATACCATACAATAACATATAAAGCACATACTGGTCCTTGCCCACTGCATCGGACCGAAATCCAGACTAACTGGGGCCTTGCCCCTTGCATCGGACTGAAGTCCGGAAACTGCATCGGAACGAAGTCCAGAAACTGCATCGGACCGAAGTCCGGACTAACTGGGGCCTTGCCCCCTGCATCAGGCCAAAGTCCGGCTAACTGCATCTAACCGAAGTCCTTACTAACTGGTTGAACATGGCATAGCATAATCATAACTACTAGCATAAACACATATACTACATACTGCATCGGACCGAAGTCCAGAAAACATAACACAAAACCATGCTTGAATCACAAAGACATCAAGCACACTGAAATACTGCATCGGACCAAAGTCCGGAAACTACTGCTAACTAGACGGGTCGGCATTGTGGCCATAGACCCGTTCCTACTGGAAGGAAAACTCACCTGAACTACTGAACTCGGCCGATAACCCTCCGACTGCTAAGCGACAACTCTCTGAAATGTTGCTCCTCTAGCTCCCTGAGCAACCAATACCAATAACAACACTTAGACTAAACTGTCCTCCTGGGGTCAACTAAGTCAACTTTAGTCAAATTCCTGGTCAAAGTCAACCTTCCTGATTGACTCTACTCACCGAGTCAACCTGTCGACTCGTCGAGTTTTGATACTCAGAAAGCTCCCATAACACGACTAAACTCGTCGAGTCGCCCCAGGACTCGTCGAGTTGAACGATCTCAGAATTCCGTCTTGACCAACTCACTGAGTCGCCAACCGACTCACAAATCCGAAGCTTAACCAAAAGAGGTTGAGGTTCTGCGACCTGGCTCGCCGTGTCCAAGAACAGACTTGCCGAGTCCAAGGAAATCTTCAACAGACTCGCTGAGTTGTTCTTCCAACTCGTCGAGTCCATGCCCATCTTCATATGACTCGCCGAGTCCAACCAAGGAACTCGTCGAGTCTCTTTAGTCCTTCATCCATACAGAGAATTTTTGAGCCATGCAAGGGCTCCAAACTGTAGATCCACTCTTTTAGGGCATAACCCCCACGTAAAGTTGCAAACTTTACGTGAAACCAAGGATTTAAAGCTCCAAATCACTCTAGGGGTAGGGCTTAAGACAAATAGGCTTTACCAACAACTCTTTGACTGATGCTTTATGACCTTCTAGACCAACACAAGTCTAGATCTAAAGTAGCAACCTCAGATCTAAACTCCAAACCCAAAATAGATCTCAAACATACCAAAATGGCCCCAAATCTCATATATGAATAGATTTAGATGCACAAGAGGGAAGGTAACAACCTTTTACCTCCAAGATGTGCCCAAATTGAAGTAGATTTTGGATCTACACCACTCTCTTGATGCAAGCCCTTTTGATCTTCAAGTTTCTTCCATTAGAAACAACTTCTAAAGCTTCAATCTCCCTCCAAAGGCCTCAAACACACGAGCTTAGGGTTTTTTGGTTCTCAAGGGCAATGAGGAGGCTGAGGGAAGGACATAAAGTCCTTTAAATAAGATGCAACCCTCGAGATTAGGGTTTTTCTCATTCTAGCACCAACTCATCAAGTCCAGCTTCCGACTCGGTGAGTTGGTCACTTAATTCGTGACCCAAAACCCGCTCCAACTCGGCGAGTAAGTATACCTACTCGTCGAGTCCCTTCTTCAATTTACACTTTAAGCCCTTAACTCAAACTTCTGAAATTTGGGATATTACACAAATTCTGATTGGTTCCTACAACCACATAATAGTTGTCCATCCACATTTGAACCTATCTCTCTCTCTCTCTCTCTCTCTCTCTCTATATATATATATATATATATATATATATATATATATATATATATATATATATATATATATATATATATATATATATATATATATATATATATATATATATATATATATACTAGTAGGCTACCCGCGTGATGCTGGGGGCGACGATTGGTTTCCGAGTGTCAGTTAGTTTCCATTCGGAAGCTCGAAGGTAGCGAAATATCGTTTGTTGTCGTTTGGTTGAATTTTTAATAGTTCTTTTTTAGTGATTAATTGCTCAAAGAAAATGGCTATACTCCGAAGATATATTTGTCAAAAAGTTGAAATTTGACAGTTAAAATCTTAACACAAATAAATGTTAAAGATAATGGTGATTTACAATTTCCAACACTATAATTCATAAACGTTTTATGTTTGGTATCCTTTACCTAAGCACTAACTACAACCTATCAGAAACTAAGATCAAAATAGATCTGAATACAAAAAAAAAAATCAGATTGACACATATATAATTACAGAAATACTTTCTTACTGACTCGGTAAAATAAATAGATGTAAAACAAATAAGTAAAGAAATGCACGTGGCCAACAAAGCATAATTCGAAAACAGACAAAAATCCAGATCTTTGGTTTGGTTTGTATTTGAAACAAATGTGCAACAAAATATAAAATCAACCCGTTAAGACTTGTAAATATAGTCAATGACTATCCATAGGATATATTAGATTTCATGAGTCATTAAACTGAGTCTCATTATAACCTACATTTAAGAGAAAACAAAAATGATTCAATAGCAGGGGCAAGAACATAGATGCAGGGCAGAAGAAATTCGCTAATACTGGTGGTCATACAGTTGGGTTGATCTAGGGTTTACTTCATGAAACGGAGGAGTTGAATGTATGAGTTGGTGTTTGTTCACTGTGGTAAACGATAAAAGAATAGGAAATAGTGAGTTCGTCGATGGTTATTGTTAAAGAGAAAAAGAGGAGGAGAATATCAAACTTGAAATGGGTTAGGTTTTCTATAATGGTGGGCTTTTATATTTAGGTTTGAAACCAGTACTTGATTATGATTAGCTTATTTTAGTTCACATGGTTAATCTATACCATCCAAAAATATCAAATGGTCAAAAAACTACCTCTTTGTTTTTAAGACGTTAGTCTTAAAATTTAATGGATCCCACAACATTAATTATATATATATATATATATATATATATATATATATATATATATATATATATATATATATATATATATATATATATATTATTAAATCTAAATTACATATTTTGCTTTCTCTTCGAAGAATGGATTGTTTTGTTTACTTTTCTTTTATTTGTTTTTTTATTTTTATTTTCTTTTACATAAAATAACACCAACAATATATTTCTTTGTAGATATTACTAGAAAAATGTGCAATAGCTACAGCACAATCCGTAGCAATTTCGTACGTACCTATTCCGTAGCTATAAGCGGATAGCTACGAAATTGCTATGGAAAAATGCATCTAGCATAATGGCCCATAGGAAAATTATAGTTACGGATTAGTTACGGAATTGCTACAGAATAGCTACGAAATTTTCCGTAGCTACCATAGCTATAGAATAGCTATGGAAATAAATAGCTACGGATTTCATACATAATAGTTACAGAATTAAATAGTTACGGAACCAAATAGCTACGAAACCAAATAGCTACGGAATAGTTACGGAAATAAATAGCTACGGAAATGCGTAGCTATTCCGTAGCTAACTTTGTTTTATTTAAAAAAAATTATTTAAAATTTTAAAAATTTTCTAATATTTTGTCAAATACCACATTCAACTCACAATTGTCCCAAACTAGGTAAAAGAAACACCATAAAAACGTGAATTTATTAGCATAGATGCACCAACATTTATATGATGTTATAATCACTATAATGTTTTAAAACGGTCTGTTATTCGACTTAACTCTTCTCTCACTGAAGAGGTTGTTGCTGATGTACTTAGTCTTAACAGTTCCCGTTTAATCTTGATAGCTTTGGAATCTACTTACATTAACTTGTCTGTTGAGAGAGTGCATTCCCTTCCTGATTCTCTGCGAAGCATTTCAAAAGGTATCAGTATATACCAATAAATGAAAAAGTATAATCTACAATAGATGTTACGATGATGTTTTATGATTGAAACATATATGAATTGCAGTAGTATAATATGTGAGATATTAAACACTATTATTAAACAACTTGGACATATAATTAAAAGATTAAATAACATAATCATATATACAACCAATGAGAACATGAAAAGTATCTGATATGTGCATATTATATATGTGCATATTATAGAATCCAAGAATATTAGTACTTGAAGTTTTTAATTTATTTAAGAGAATGTTAAGATATATCTCTACTTTGATTCATAGAATGCTTGCTGCATGCTTTAATATATGTTAATATAAACCTGCAATAAATTTATAATAAAATTTCTTGGTAGATTGTAAAAAATAATGAACCATTGTATACTCACCTTCAAAATAAAAGAACATTAGTTTAGCATGAAGAAGCAGCTGCAAAAACTCACGGGATAAAGAAAGAACCTGTCAAAATGAAAACCTACTTTTATTCATTGTTTATTAATCATTCATAGATTACTGTCATTCTACAGCATCAAAAATTTAATATAAGTTGGATTGCCCATAATGGCTACTTTTTCAAAACATATTCCGTAGCTAATCCGTAGCTAATTAGCTACAAATTTTTCTTGTTTTTGATTTTAAGGGCACTAAACGTCGTTTTTTTCACTTTGTTTTTTTCACACCTCTATTATACATGATTAACTATATTTTCACTAATTTATAGCTATCAATATCATTTACAAAGCTATGTGCACATATGGGATCCATTGCTCGTTTAGTGGTTTAACATTACAATGCTTATGAATACGTTCACATACTGTCTCACAAACACATATACATATACATATACACATACACATATACCATAACTCATTCATGTATATAAATATACATATACAAGCATAATCTATCACAAATTGGTGAAAAGCTTAGGCATTACAATGTTAAACTGTGAAACGAGTACTTAATCCCGAAGGGGCACACAACTTTTATGAATGATATTAATATCTATAAGTTGGTGAAAATATAGATAATCATGTATAGTAGAGGTGTTAAAAAAACGACGCGAAAAAAAAACAACGTTTGGTGCTCGGAAAATCGAAAATAAGAGCAATCTGTAGCTAATCCGTAGCTAATTAGCTACGGATTAGCTTCAGAATTTTCTTATTTTTGATTTTTTGAGCACCAAACTTCTTTTTTTCATTCCGTTTTTTTCACACCTCTATTATACATAATTATCTATATTTTCATAAACTCATAGCTATTAATATTATTCATAAAGTTGTGTGCACATACGGGATCCATTACTCGTTTAGTGGTTTGACACTATAATGCTTATGAATACGTTCACATACATCTCACAAACATGTATACATACAAATATACCACAGCTCATTCATGTATATAAATATACATATACAAACATAATCTATCACAAGTTGGTGAAAAATATAGACATTATAATGTTAAATTCTAAAACGGGTACTTGATCCTGAAGGGGCACACTACTTTATGAACGATATTAATAGTTATAAGTTGGTGAAAAATATAGGTAATCATATATAGTAAAGGTGTGAAAAAAACGAAACGAAAAAACGACGTTTGGTGCCCGAAAAATTGAAAATAAGAAAAATTCGTAGCTAATCCGTAGCTACTTAACCTACGGATTAGCTACGGAATGCTATCGGAAAACATACTCCGTAGCTAATCCGTAGGTAATTAATATTCGTAGGTATTCCGTAGTCATTCCGTAACTAATTAGCTACTTAGCTACGGAATAACTACATACTAGCATTCGTATGTATTAAGTAGCTATTCCGTTACTAAATTAGAGCATCCTATTCTGTAGCTAATCCGTAGCGATTCCATAACTAATTAGCTAAGAAAAATTTCCATACCTATTTTCTGTAGAAAAACCCCTATTTTCTAGTAGTGAGATGTAACAAAGAGACAAAAATTAAATAAGATAAATATCTTAGAATTTTTTTGAAAATAAAAGTGATAAAGTTACTACGTTTATAGTTATAAAACTAAAAGCAATAAAACTATCATATAACTATTTATGAATTTAACAAGTTGGAGCTAGCCCACTTAGCTAACAAGGTGTTTAACTAGGAGTTTCTAACTAGGGATGTTATTCGGATCGGAACCGAAACGAACCGACCCGAACCCAAATAAACCGAAAACCGAATAAGGGTGATTGTATGAACCGAAAACCGAACCAAATAAGCAATACGGGTTCGGTTCGGTTTGGGTATTATTCGGTTTGATTCAGTTTCGACCCGAATAACCCAAATAACATATAGAAGATGATTAAGGAGCCAAATAACCCAAATAAACCGAATAACATTTACAAATAACATTTACAATGTGATTATAAATATTGTATTTTGTATGACTTGAATGGAGTTTGATCATAGTAGAAAATAGAAAACAACGATGATGAGACGATTATTTTTTCCAGACGCAAGGGCCAACTTTTTTTTTTCTTATCGTGAATGGACTTTGAAGTTTGAAGTTTGAACCGGTGATGATCGATCAATGAGTCCAGGTTATCGTAAGTCGGAATGGCAGTAGCTGCAACTGTCGATCAAAGAGTAATGTCGCAAGGATGAGAAAACCTCAATTGATCAAATAGTAATGTCGTTGACTCGTCGATTTGGTGTAATACGGATGATCGAATTCGATTGCGTTGATTTTTTTGGTGTATTATGTGGGTTTTGTTGGGTCATGATCGATAGAAAAGAAGATCGAATAAGCAATCATGTTAGGAAAAAAAATGTGATTTTTCATATTTGGTTCGGTCCTTTTGAACCGAATAAGCCCTTATTCGGGTAACCCGAACCGAATAACCCGAAAATCGAATAAGCCTTATATAGATACCCGAAAACCGAATCGAATTGTTTATTCGGGTCTAATTCGGTTCGGTCCGGTTCGGTTCTCGGTTCGGTTCGGGTTTTCGGGCCAAATTCTCATCCCTATTTCTAACCATGAAGTCTTGGGTTCAATTCCAAACAAATACTAACATTACCGTTAAAAAAAACTATTTATGAATTTAATATTTAGTATTATATATTAAAATAATAAAAACATAATCAGTATAATAAAACTTTAAAGCTTCAAATTAGAAACGTAAAATGGGACATTATCAATTAAAAAGATAGATTGCACCAAATACTCAAATATATAGCTAAGAAAAAACACGATTTGAATGTAGCATCTATCTATTATCGATCCAAAAACAATTCACTTTCTATTGAGGAAAAACACTATTTTTAAGATTGATTATTAATATTTAGTCTACTAAAATTTTTGTCTAATTGAATAATTGAAGGTAGTCTTATACTCTTATGTGATAGATTAAGTACAAAAACATATTTTTATAAAAATGATCAATAATATTACATTATTTATTATTACATTCAGTCAATTCACACGCACATACATTCAATATTCGTTGAGGTGACGCCAGCCCAAAAGTTTCATAGAGTCCAAAGATTCCAACTGTCTCCCTATAGGCTCTCCCCCACTATATTCATTTTTCATTATTAATCTTATCCATGTCATCTTTATTTTATTTTATTATCTATCGTTTATTAATTATTTTAATAATGCTCTTATGTTTGATATCTAATAAACATATAAACATCTTTTTGAAACTACATATATAATCAGTCTAATGTTCATTATAATCCAACAAAACATTCCCCATAGCATGTGTATAGATGCTACAATTGCGATTTCAATTATAATCATCTTTGAAAATAAGAAAAGAATATATATATATATATATATATATATATATATATATATATATATATATATATATATATATATATATATATATATATATATATATTAACAGTTGTATTAAATATATTTAGCAGAAAGTATATTTTTTGTTGAATTTAACTATCTTGATTATCAATAAAATTTGTCCTAATCAAATATTTAAATAAGCAAGTAAACGTACATAAGGTACTTGATCCCAACTAAAAGCCCCACTATCCATTAAATCCAAATGAGTTATGCCTTAATCTCCAACAAATTAACTATTTTGCTCCCTATTGTTAAACAAGCTTTTTAAGCCGCTTGTCTTTTATATATATATATATATATATATATATATATATATATATATATATATATATATATATATATATATATATATATATATATATATATATATATATAACAATTTTAACAAGAAATCATTTTAAATCATAAAACTAAATAACCATTATTTTTTCAAGTTTTAGATTTTGTTATTTATCGACAAAAAATTTTAAAAATTTAGAAATTCATAACTTTTTATCTTCTTTTCATTGATATCAAATTTGAATTTTTTTTTTTTTTTTTTTTTTTTTTTTTTTTTCAGATTCACATTGTTAATTCGCATTATAAATCATTAATTTTGTATAAATTCACTATATAAATCTGCACAAATTTACAGTGTAAATTTGTACAGATTCGTTGTGTCAATCTAAACAGATCAATTTTTTTTAATCAAATTTGATATCAATTGATGGAGGATAAAAATTTATAAATATCTATATTTTTAATATTTCTTTTTAGGGAAAAATTGCTCTAACAATTAAGAAAGTATTGTTTCTTTGATTTTAAATTTTAAAATGATTTCTTGAACCATAAGAATCACATGCACAAACCATGGTTTAATTGCAATAACAAGTCAACTTCTAAATTTATATCATTTTAATAACTAAGGTTAAATACATACATAATATATGCGAATATAAAGTGTTTTTTCTTCTTCGATATTCCCGTGTGTTTATACCACTTGAAGAGAAATAAAGTTTCAACTAGATGAAACAAGTAGGGTAGCAAAATGTCAGAAAATGTTTTTTGATTAAATTTAAATATTTTGTACCCAACAACAAAAATTTATTATATTTATTACATTATTTAAGTCCTTCATGTGTTATGTTGTACATGAACGATGTATATCTTATTCCAATTGTAACATTTATGTGTAAATTTTGATTGTGTCGAATCTTGTTTATTGTTACAGCTTTCTTTCTATCTGTCCTAAAATATACAAAAAAGAAAAAGAAAATGGTTTTCGTTTTTGAATTTACATGGAATTTGAAAGCATTAAAAATATTAAAAAATACTTTTAAATTAAAGCCATAAATTTGTTTCACGTAATATATAACTCGTAAGGGTGCACGAAGTTGAAGACTGGTCGCGGCCGGTGGACAATGATGGGGGCGGTATCGGCGGTCCTATCGTTCCGCTTCAAGGGGACTCACATTGGTTAGGTTTTGGCTACATAACAGTTATTCTCAAATCAAACCAATGAGGCGTTCATAGGTTATATTTAAAAGAATATATTCTCAAATAAATACCAATCTAATAAGTTCAAAAATTACACCAACCTTCTGCACTATGTTACATTCCGTCTATCTCTCCTTACATTCCACCTTTTTTTGTCTACCATTTCAAATGGATTTCAATCACAGGAAATCCAAAAAACGGTTTAAACCCCAATAAGAAACCGTTGAGGCAAAGACGGTTCACAGTATTATTCACAATCAATTACCGAAACTCAAATGCAAAATTTTCTCAATACCGACAATAACAACACCAACAACAAATATGAGTGGAACAAACCTATAACCAATTTGGACTCTCTCAAGAGTAACCCCAAATATAGTCCAAGAGTGCCTGCCACCATGGCCACAAACTCATTTCGTTGCGAGTATATCGAACTTTCTAATGTAAGAAGTGTAACGCTCGCAAATTCAGGCTACACATGATAAGTAATAATGATTAAAATTAAATCATTGATTATGATAATCTATAGTCGTGCGAGATGCAAACTATATAATCTAGGTTTCATATTAAGGAAAAATAAGAAAAATCAACTGAATCGTTCGTAAGTCGTAAAAATAAGTACACCAAAGCGAGCGCACGCATACACACGCACACACACACACACACACACACACACACATATATATATATATATATATATATATATATATATATATATATATATATATATATATATATATATAGAGAGAGAGAGAGAGAGAGAGAGAGTATATGTGTGTGTGTGCATGTCGTCCCGACCCTGAAAATATAAATTTCGTAGAAAAATCTAACTATGTATGAATTAGATATAATTTTTATAAAGAGATAAAAGCTAGCTGTGCATAAGGAATGTTTGACATTAAAATGCACGTAGAGAATAGTTAACTTTTGGGTAAAATCACCAAAATTAAAATCATAGTACTCTTTAAGATATGAATTATGGTAAAAGGAACACCAAAATCGGAGTTCGTACGAGAGTTATGATTTTTGCAAAATCATTAGATCGTATAAAAATAAGGGCTATAAATAAATTCAGAATTAACCAATGTAGCATATATGAAAGTTGCAATACTCGTCGAGAGGTACGTGTGGAAAAAAAGAATGTTTAAAATAGAGTCTGTATGAAAAATCTATGGAATTTACAGAATCTGCGATTTGCATCCCGGATAGTGCACATCACGTGCACGACGCGTGCTTCTAGAATGTGAAAACGCGGACCACGGAGAGGCCGACATGTGTCACAAAGTGGATGGGGGTATATAGCTTTAAAATGTGCAACGTGCACCCCAAAAAATGGCTATAAATAGGCTGCAATGCCCCATTTCATTCATCACAACTCTTTCATTCATTCTTCTCGAGTTGCATTCGATTTTAGCCCGTTTTCCATTAGTTTTAGCATTTGGCGAAGCCCTGCAACCCCTAAAGTAGTAGTAGCTAGCGAGTAGAAACTCTGCTAGTGCAATTTCCTGATTTTTGTCCATTTTTTTTGTAAGTTAAGCTACACTCAGTCTCTTTCATTGTTACTTATATTTATAGTCATAAGTCGTTATTATGAACCTATAAATGAGATTTATCAGTAATTCCAAGTCATTATATCGCTTGATCTACTTACGGGGATGATGTTTAGACTGGATTTTGTGAGGTATTTAAAGTGAGCTTTCCAAACAGTATACTCTGTATACTAAACGAACCCTACATCCAATATGATCCTATCTGGTTATCCCTTATTAGCTATATATCAGTAGACTATGGAATTAATGATGGATCTAAGTTATCTTTATTCATAAATAATATTAGCCTAAGACTTACTGCTAATTGAACCTAGGTCATGTCAAAGGAAAATCCAAATGTTAAAGTGAAGTGCTTTTCGAGTTTCGAGTCACCACTTAATCAAGTGAGTGCATAGTTACTTTCATCTTATACATAGATGAACAATATATACATGATTTATTTGATTTAAATTGTGTATGTATTTATATTACATATAAATAATGAGAGTATTGGGTTTTTATGTACTCTAACATTCCTATGGTGCACATACAACCCTAATGCTTTGGATCTAAGTTTTCTCTAATTATACATGCAATAAACATTTTCCAAAACATGAAGCCTAAACTAGCATGCAATGTGATATTTGTATCATAAAAACTAGTTAGAATATTACCTTGTGTAGTAGATTGAATGACTTGGCCTCAAGAAAGCTTAGCACCCCAAGTGTGATGCCTCAAATGGAATCACAAAACACCAAGAACAATTAGGATGAATATGGAGACTCTAAAATCCGTTCTTACTCTTCAAAATACAATTGGTATGTGTCTTACCAATTTTAGCTTATGAATATATATATATATATATATATATATATATATATATATATATATATATATATATGTGTGTGTGTGTGTGTGTGTGTGTGTAGAATATCAAGGGTCATGTGTAACCCTAATCCATACCCATAAGCTTATGATCCACCCATTTGATTTGGATAACCACTTCATGAACTAACCCATAAGCATATCACAAATCAATCATGGATCATTAGCCCAATCAATATGCATCATTTCAATTAGTCTCATTTGATCACTAAATTAATTCTTGATCAATACTAATTAAATAATATGATTCCTCAATTAATATATTATACTTATAATATATTAATAATTCATAATTAACCTCTAACTCAAATATCCTTCCTAACATATTGCTTTGATGAATGCAACCCAAATGGACCATGCTACTATCAGGACAAGTATATATCAATTATAGTTTTGGGCTTAGACACATTTTCCAACAATCTCCCACTTGAATAAGTCTAATAACTGTAAATGCCAATGTAACTTAAAATACGATTAGCAATCGTAGCTCTCAAAAAGCCTCTGTCGAACTCTGACGCGTCCATTAGATAAGTGATCATATAATCCTCTGTTCTATAAGATATCGTGTGGACAAAGACATTGAATTAAAGTCATACTTATTGTCCAACATTTTGTTTCCCGATTTCCTGATTTGTTCGACATAGAACTTAATTGAACACATGAATACAGTTCTGACCAGGCCCGACACATAAGTAAAAACAAAATCATCTAGGGGCCTAAGATATCGCTTTTAATCCTCTTAGGATAAAAGGAACAGATAAACTTCGACTTATATGCTTGTGCTAACTATTCACTGAATCATACATAATAGCACGTTTTATAACATCGAGATACTGATGCGTATTCGCACTATTAATGTACAATCAACAAATAATTGCCAACTCATATATCTTGGTTTGAAGATTATACGATATTATCGTCTCACAAACACTCATGATAAATTCCATGAATTGATATGTGAGCATGGGTTTAGTCGAATACTCAAATCTTATTTCAAGAGCACTAATGAATTTTTGTAGCAATCTTTTGCTATGTCTAACACCTTAGACAATCATTAAAAAACCCATTCATGACAGTCTTCTTTCATAACCTACTTCCAAAGTATGATTGACTATGGATAATTTGAATAATATTATTATTCTAGAAGTCAAAACATGCAAAATGAAACGATAATAAATAATTGAAAAAAGATAGTAACTTTACTTATAAATAAAAACACGTTTTATTCAATCATCAAATGTCAATTACATTTTAACTATTACAAGTTTCTAAATATCTATCTAATCACTAAAACTAATATATTCCTTCAGCCTGATACTACTAGCGTGCTGCAAGTGGTTAACCCTACTCAGTCCCTTCGTAAGGGGATCTACTGGATTTTCTTCTGACGATGCCCTCTTAACCACGAGGAGTCCCTCTTATACTTGATGTCTTATGAAGTGATATTTTCTGTTGATGTGTTTTGATCTGCTATGATATATTGGTTCCTTGGATAAGTCAACCATAATGTCGCTATCATAGAAATTCTCCATGGGCTCCTTTATAGCTGGTACAACTCCATGGTCTCCGATGAAGTTCTTCAGCCATATCGCCTCCTTCGACGCTTCACTCGCTGCTATATACTTTGATTCTCACATTAAATTAGCTATAGTCTCCTGTTTGGAACCTTTCTAAGTTATTTCTTCTCCATTTAGGGTAAATATCCAGCCTGATTGAGTGCGGAAATTATCTCTGTCAGTCTGAAAGCTAGCATCACTATACCCTACCACTCTTAAGTCATCACTCCCACCAAGGGTAAGGATCCAGTCCTTAGTACTTCATAGGTACTTAAGAATGCTCTTTACCTCAGTCCAGTGAGCTTTACTAGGATTCCCTTGATATCTACTAACCATGTTCAATGAAAAGGCTACATCAAGGCGAGTACAGGTCATAACATACATGATCGAACCAATTGTAGAAGCATATGGTATTCGACTCATTTATACTATTTCAACATTGGTACTTAGACTTTGAGTCTTACTCAGTCTAGCATTGCTTTGGATATGTAATTCTCCTCTCTTGGAATCTTGCATGTTGAAACGTTTCAACACCTTGTCCAAGTAGGTACTTTGAGTAATTCCTATTAGTCTTTTACTCTTGTCTCCCAATATCCTTATCCATAGAATATACACAACTTATTCGAGGTCTTTCATAGCGAAACACTTACCAAACCAGGACTTAACCTCTTGAAAAGTTGGGATGTCATTTCCTATGAGTAGTATGCCATCCACATACAACATGAGAAAGCTAACAATACTCCTACTGGCTTTGACATACACACATGACTCATCCTCGCTTCTTGAGAAACCAAACTATTTGATTTTGTGAGATGCTTGTTTCAATCCATAAATGGATCTCTCAAGCTTACACACTCGATTAGGGTACTTTGCATCGACAAAACCCTCTGGCTGAGTCATGTAAACATCCTCAACCAACTTCCCATTAAGGAAATCGGTTTTGACATCTATTTGCCATATTTCATAATCATGAAATGCAGCTATGGCTAGCATAACCCTTATATATTTAATCTTCGCTACTGGTGAGAAGGTCTTGTCATAGTCAACTCCAGGAGTTTGAGTAAAGCCCTTCACAACCAATCGTGCTTTATAAGTGTGTACTTTCTCATTCATGTCAGTCTTCTTCTTGAAGATCTATTTGCATCCTATTATCTTACGGCCTGGTACATTGTCAACCAAGTTCCAAACTTAATTTTCATACATGGACTGAATCTCGTTGTCCATCATCTCTTTCTATTTAGTAGACTCGGGGCCTGCCATGGCTTCCTTGTAGTTGTTAGGTTCATCCAAATTTACTAGTGTATTATCACTGATAAATGCATCACCTTCAGAAGTAATATGGAAACCATAAAACTCAGGTGCCTGTCTAACTCTACCGGAACGCCTAAGAGGTAAGGACTCGTCAATTGGTTCAATAAGAGTTTCCTCCTCGGGTTGAGCGCTAGTGTTTGGGGATCCTTCATCACTTAACTCTTGGAGCTCTTCAAGGTCAATTTACCTCCCACTGTCCTTCTGGCATATGAGTTCCCTTTCGCGGAAAACTCCTCTCCTTGCAATGAAGATAACATTGTCACTTGGTTTATAGAAGAGATATCCAAAAGATTTTTGTAGGTAGCCGATGAAAATACATCGCTCACCATGAGGTTCAAGCTTGTCGTGAGTCTCTCGTCTTATGAAAGCCTCGCAACCCCAAACCTTGATATCTGCTAACGAGGGAACCTTACCTCTCCACATTTCGTGAGGTGTTTTGGCAACCCTTTTAGTTAGGACTAGATTAAGGATATGGGCGGCAGTCTCTAAGGCATACCCCCATAATGAGATAGGTAACGAAGCTCGAATCATCATGGAATGAACCATGTCTAGCAAGGTTTGATTGCGCCTCTCAGCTACACCATTAAGCTGTAGTGTCCTAGGTGGCATCAATTGTGAGACAATTCCACATTCCTTAATATAGTCGTGGAACTCGATACTAAGATACTCTCCTCCACAATCTGATCGAAGCATCTTTATCTTCCTGCCAAATTGATTCTCTACTTATTGCTTAAACTCTTTGAACGTTTCAAAGGTTTTTGACTTATGCTTGATTAAGTAGACATAGCCATATCTGCTGTAATCATCAGTAAAAGTCACATAGAAGCAGTTAGCATCCCTTGTGGCGGTTCTGAAGGATGCACACATATTGGTGTGTATGAGGTCCAACAAACCTTCACCCCTAGCACAAGAACCAGTGAAGGGTGATTTATTCATCTTTCCAAGTAAACAAGATTCACAAGTATCATCTGACCTTAAGTCAAATGACTCCAACACTCCATCCTTTTGGAGTTGGGCTATGCGCTTCTTGTTGACATGTCCAAGACGACAGTGTCATAAGCATGCTTTAACCAAATCATTGGATGAATCAGTATACAACACATTATTTCGTAAGTTATCTACAACCATCACAGTTTCATATATGCCATTGCAAGGTAATGCTTCAAAATAAAATACACCATTAAGATAAGCATTTATTGAACCGATTTCATTATTAAAAGAAATGGTAAAACCTTGTTCATACAAACTGTGAAAGGAAATAATATTTCTCGCCATATCATACTAGAAGCAATAATTATTCAAACCTAATTTTAACCCACTACTAAGCAATAAAGAATAAACTCCAATCTTGGTGACAAACGACTTTTTCCTATTCCCCATGATTAAGTTCATATTCCTGTGCTCCACATCCTTACTTCTTTTTAGACCTTGCAAATTAGAACAAATATGAAAACCACATCCTGTATCAAGGACCCAAGAATTATCATGTGATGAGTTATTAGATAGAATAATATAAATACCTACAAAGGAGGGTTTGATCTTCCTATCCTTTATATCCTGCAAGTATTTGGGGCAGCTTCGTCTCCAGTGCCCTTTTTCATGGCAATGGAAGCACTCGGCTTCCTTTGGATTGGAAGAGGGTGTGATAGAACCAACTTTGGTTCCACTAGAAGAGGATCTAGCATGGGACTTTACCTTATGAATCTTGGAAGGAGTCTTCCTCTTATTTCCCTTTCCATGTCCAATTGCCAGGATAGGGGCAGTTGCAGTAGGAGTAGGTACAACATATTTTCCTTTCAAACTGCTTTCAGCAGTTCTCAAGAGAACTTGAATCTTGCTTAGAGCGACCTCCTCCTTGTTAATATGATGAGTCATATGAAACTAATCATAACAAGGAGGTAAATAGTGTATAATAATATATGTAGCTAACTCTTCATCGAAGTTGACATTCAACTTCAGCAAGCGGTCCACAAACCTTTGCAACTTTTGAATGTGGGTCGTGATGGACTCTCCATCCTTCATTTTAGTCGTGATCATGGAGGCAATGATCTTATACCTCTCCTTCCGAACACTTTGGTTACATTTCATAAGGCCAAAGGTCCTCATAGGACTTCTGAAGCTCAGCAGTCATGGTATCGATCATTATACACTACACTTTGGTTGCATCCCTCTCATGAGTTTTTTACTCAACAATCTGTTCGGGAGTACCAGTTGATTAATCAATCTCCTCAAGCTCGGTATCAAGTATATATTCTTTGTCCTCATAATGAATAGCCATTCAGATGTTTCGAATCCAATCATTGAAATTCGATCCATCGAAGATGACCCTCCCACATAAGTTCATGAGGGAGAAAGAGCCGGAAGGGATTGGGTTGGAAGCATTGTTTAAAGTAGACATCTAAAAAGAAAGACAAAGTTCAGATTAGATAATGTCACAACTAGGAAATTTTAAACCCAGTACAGCCTAAACCCTAACCTAGCACAAGTGAAATTACATTGCAATCCTTGTTGCATTGTATCCTCTATAGCCTTAAGGGCATGAGTATGAGTTAATATCTAAGTATAGTTTGAAACCTAAGTTGATTTATGTTAATATAAATTATCATAAGTTAAATATCTAAGGTTTAAACGATAAATAACCTCCATATTGGAGTTTACGGCCAAGAACTCATGAAGAAAGGGAGTTCACGGCCTAAAGAAATAAAAGATCAAGGAGTTGACGGTCCAAAAGCATCTAAAACATAGGGTTCACAACCAAGAATGAATCAAAAAAGTAGTTCACAGTTAGAGATTTTTTCTTATTTTTTGTTCACGGCCAAACAATGGAGTTGAAGAGTGGTTTACGGTTTGTCAAATTCGAAAACACCCTTAATGGGACGAAAACACTAGGCTAGCCACCTTAGAACCGTAAACCCCAAAGCCCAAACCCATTATGAACCGTAAACCCCCTATATATGTAGTCATCCGAAAACAATTTCATTTCTCACATTTTTCAGCCGTAAACACTCCCATATTTGCTCTCAACTACCATATATAAACCTTCATAAATTCATAAGATTTTGCCCAGATCTTCAAGTTTCCACCAAGAACACTAAGAACATTTATTCAAATCTTCAAATCTTCAAACATCCACAAAGAACACACTGTGAACCCAATTATCCAACCATAAACCGCTTTTTCCATCCGAAAACACTTTTCAACATTTCCAATTAATTACAAATAATTATTGAAAGTCTTCCTTACATAATTAGGGTGGTGTAACACTCTAATTATTATTTAAAACATTATTTAATTCATTATTTAAATTAATATATTATTAATTTAAATACGACGTCGAATTAATTATTTTTAGAATAATATTATTCTCGCGTACGCTAGTCTGAGGATCATTTCTACGACTCAACCGAGCACACACATTCGAGGCGAATTCATACCCCCTTATTTTTCTAAGATTTTTTTAATGTTTTTAGGGGGAGGGGGGGGGGGGGGGGGTACAAGTAAAGCACAAGTAACCTTGTGTTTAAAAATATAATTTTGTTTATTATATTTTCGTATCGTTATCATGCATTTTAATGTGAAGTTACCGAATACGTAAACCACCATTGAGGTTAAACTACAAAATATCATAAGTCGTCATATATTTAAATTAACAGAAACTATTTTACAAGTTCAGATCATAACACGGAAAAACAAACTTATAAACTATAATAAGTATAGTTTATGGAATAAAGGGAACTATTTTACAGACCTATATCGTAACACGGAAAACAAGCTTATAAACTATATTCAGTATAGTTTATGGAACGAACGAACGAACTATTTTACAAAGTTACATGTGATTTACAAAAACATTTTGTTTATTCTACACATAACCGTCGATATAGCTTTGTGAGATAACGTCTTCAAGTACTTATTTAAATGTCATCAAAAGTCCTGACCTTAATAACCAGAGTCTCCTGGAGGGAGAGCGTGAGTTTGTGTATAGATCTATATGGGACTGACAATCCCGCACCAGAGCTACTTGCAGTAGCTAGGGCGGCAGGCCTATTGTGACAAAGGTCATGAACAATTTTCGATGCCTAAAGAACGTTGCATCATGCCATCCATCGTATTAGTATGGTTATGAGAACTCACAATTTGGTATCATTAGTACGATTAGTGTCTGAATGTATAAACAAACTTCGCTTACCTTTGTTTAATTATAAAACTACAACAAAGGACTTTACAAACTAGTAGGATCTAAAGGTCTCTTATTATTAATTCTAGGATTTTCTTGGTTTATACGTCAGGTTTATACATAGATAATATCTGATAGGCAGTGGGATGGGTGCTTTTCGCCTTACTTCTTGTTCCTTGTTTGGTTGTAGGCTTAGGGCAGAATCACCCAATCAACTGTCTGTTCGATCTTGATTATATATAATTCGTATGCACTAAGTAATCATAGGAGGAACAGATATGCGTCATACAAACACGTACCAGTATAGCATGTCATTTTCTAGAACTGAATTTACAACTTTGGGGAAACATATATCAAACCAGTTTTTATCAAGTAATAAAACATCTAGTATACAAACTTAACGCACATCAACATACAAACACTTTGGTCTTAGGGTTTAAGACTACTATGAAAATAAATTAAGTATGGTATTTATATTTGAACCTTTCAGTCTTGTAATGTTTAACATTTCAACTCGTTTTATATGGAAAATATAGGATTTTCCAGGATCAACATCATTCTTTTACAAGTAAACAGATTACAATTTAACTTTCTGAAAACAAAAAGGCGATTACTTATCGACAATAATGATTTACAGTAGAGCATGTGCAACTAGGAATGTATTTACAAAAGATCCAACTTTTATTTAAAAGTCACCTTACTTACCATTCATCACAACAGAAAATATAAGATTTTTTCGAGGAAAACATTAACATTTTTAAAGAAAAAATAACAAATTTTCCAAAACTAAATGCTTATGAACTCATCAACTTTAATGGTGACATTTTTTTAAACCACTTGTATTCTAACTAGTAGACAGGTACCCTATCAGACGTTATGAAGATGGAGCATAGTAGCTTTACGTCTTATCCTCTGATTATAGTTTTGATCTTAATCATTCAATGTTTTGGAACACAATGTAAACTAGATATTATTAATACAATGGTTGTGGTTGCTTTGATTACTATTATTCAATTGTTGTGATACTGTACATGACGTCCTCCATCCCCGAACATTTCCACCGTCCCAGTTTGGGGGTGTGACAAATAAGGATCCTTAATATAACACCCAAAATGGAATATTAAGGCTACGGCCCAATACAATATTCTACAGGTTGGAAGAGGGATGCCGTAATCTAATTGTAAAATACTTGAAGGTAGGTAAATGATGATTTACCAATTTCCACCATGAAGATTGAAATTGAAGATTAGGTTTTAAATTAATTGAAATTCCTAGATTCTTTTTAGATTCATTGAACTCTTCAATGCCATGTTTAAATCTTGATTATTCCCTTAAAGTTTGTGAATGGGATACCGAGGATCACAAAAATGGTGTGAATAACCATGCAAATTAGCTTGGTACTCTTGATGTTACAAATCACCTAATCAATGTTTCGGTTAACCACACACGCTCCATTGATCCATGATTAACACCAAGCTACCCTTTGCCACACATTATCAATCCCAAATTAGTGTTCCAGTTAGCCACACATGCTCCACTAACGACTTAACATGGTGCAACGTGCAATTTCATGGAATAGCACCATTTTCACATTTTTTCCTAAAGTAACTAAGATTAGGAACTTATAAAATTTTAGTCACTTTAATAATTTTCCTTATACTTATTAATGAGAATTAGTGTCCTATCCTACCCGTTCGACTAACGACCCTCCACCAGATAAACAAGCAGTGAATGAGAGTGGACACACATTTAACCACCATTTTATAGGCAGTAACCTTATACCCCTTTATAGATCGACTTCGTGAAGAGGCCTACTAATGGTAAGACTGACTTGTCTTATATATATATATATATATATATATATATATATATATATATATATATATATATATATATATAAGTATTAAACTTTAATATTATAATAATATAAGGGTTGAATTTTAAACTCTCTAGGGTTTGGAATTAAAAGTTCCAAAACTTGAAGGCAAGTTTTGTAACTTGTCAAAAACTTTTGACATTCATAACTTATGAGTTTTTATGTTCCATGAATGAGACCTTTCCATTTCCAAACTTGTGTACAAGTTATGAAACCTTGAAAGACTCTTAATATTCTATAACTTACATTAGTTAATGGTTTCATAAATAAATACTTTTCATATTCCATAACTTGAGTAGAAGTTATGGAACTTTTTCAAGAAAAAATATATATCAAATTAACTAATCCAATTATGATATGAAGATCATTTACCAATTTGACCTAACTTGATTCATAGTACATGATAACTTCAAATTTTACAAATAACTAGTATATCACAAAAACAAGTAGTTATCTTAGAATTTGATAAACATCATGTTATTGGATAGGGATAGACACTACCATATCATTAAAATCGAATTTTATGATCCAAAACAGTTTGTGGTAATGTTCCTAATCCAAAGCAGGCCAAAAACTCGAAGATTCCACCCACTGACTATCCAAATCATCTAGTGCACTTATGAACTCGACGAGTTCATCATCATAAGGCACCTATTCGTCAAGTTCATACATGGACACATCGAGTAGGCCCTGGCAGAATTGTAATTTTTTAGCTTTTGAAAATCACACAATTGCATCAATATAATAGTAAACACCCATGGCTCTAATACCACTGTTGGGTTTTTATGTACTCTAACATTCCTATGGTGCACATACAACCCTAATGCTTTGGATCTAACTTTTCTCTAATTATACATGCAATAAACATTTTCCAAGGCATGAAGCCTAAACTAGTATGCAAGGTGATATTTGTATTTTAAAAACTAGTTAGAATATTACCTTGTGTAGTAGCTTGAATGAATTAGACTCAAAAAGCTTAGCACCTGAAGTATGATGACTTAAATGGAATCACAAAACACCAAGAACAATTAGGATGAATATGGAGAGGTTATGGAGACTCTAAAATCAGTTCTTACCCTTCAAAATACAATTGGTATGTGTCTTAGCGATTTTAGCTTATGAATATATATATATATATATATATATATATATGTAGAATATCAAGGGTCATGTGTAACCTTAATCCATACCCATTTGATTTGGATAACCACTTCATGAACTAACCCATAAGCACATCAGAAATCAATCATGGATCATTAGCCCGATCAATATGTATCATTTTAGTTAGTCTCTTTTGATCACTAAATTAATTCTTGATCAATACTAATTAAATAATATGATTCCCTAATTAATATATTATACTTATAAGATATTAATAAATCATAATTAACCTCTTACTCAAATATCCTTCCTAACATATTGCTTTGATGAATGCAACCTAAATGGACCATGCTACTATCGGGTCAAGTACATACCAATTATAGTTATAGACTTAGATACATTTTCCAACAACGAGGCCTGTCTAATAAATACTAGTAGCTATCGACTTAGTGCCTATTAGATTGATACTAGGAACTATGGACTTAGTGCCTATTCGATAAGCACCGAAAACGATGGACTTCATGCCTAAACACCGACAACGATGGACTTTGTGCCTATTCCTAAGGACAAATCCTTAGGAATCAAAATAGAAAGAAAATTATTGACATGTATTGCGGAGAAATCCATTTAACATTACTATCAACAACGATGATTAAGATGTCCTTTAGGATAAATCCTTAGGGAAGAATAAATAGTAAACATGGATGGGTAATTGGGCTAAATGCTTGATAATTAAACACATTTATTATGGTTTGAAAACCCTATGTATTTAGTAGGTTTCCTAACCTGACCCACTCAACGTCTTTGTATCACAGGAAGTAAAGCAAAGTTACATGCATGATGAGAAATTCAAGGATATATAGACCATTAGATTATTAAGACATTGTAAGTCATCGTTTATGCTTATGTTTTTGTATTGACAATGATATCCCCAGTTTTAGAAATTAAATACATTTCTTAGAAATGTCTTGATAATATTATTGTCTTATTTTTGCGACATATTCCGCATAATATATCTTTTTAAGAATACTCTGATTTAATAAACATAAACAAATTGGTTTTTTCTAGTCGTAAAAATGGGGATGTCACATTTGGTATCCTAGCATTAGTTTAAGCGAAACAGGAATTTCTAGACTTGAACTTAGAATGCTAAGTGATGATCTTGAGACGTGTGTCTACTATATCTTAGGTTGTACACCCTAACTGACACTAGCACTAGCTTACTTTAGGATAGTTTCCTAATTTACTCTTATGTGCTAAATGAGTTATGTTATCGTATTCCTTAGGATTGCTTATCATGGATTCTATTATTAGGTAAACATTAAGGTCTATTGCTGAACTAGAATTAGAAGATTTTGTGTGCGCAGGTTTATAAACGTTTAATTACGATATTAGAATTGATATATACTATTTTGGAGGAATAAGGCGAATTATACTTCAAATAAAATCTTCCCTATCTCAAAATTCTTGTCACTATACACTAAACGTCTGCTTTGTTGTATAGAACGTCATGGTAGGAAAGCGTAGCAGATTAGGAAACATTAATGGAAACCAGCAGCCTGACCCACGAGTGACTGAGCGTGCACTAGAGGTAGCAGCTACAATCGAACCTATCATGTTGGCGATGATTCAGGAAATGTTGGATCATCAGATGGAAGAGAAAAGGCGCCTACTTCAACCAAATAAAGAGCCTACGACACCTATTGAGAAACTTGAGTTAAATATAGAACAGTCAATTTGTAACACTTATTCCAGGTATAATTTAATTTATCGAATTTTTAGGATTTTGTGGTTGGACTTGGTGAGTTGGGGAGCTCCAACTCGTCGAGTAGAGTCATTTAGAAGGACGCGGGATTCAGATCCTACTCGACAAGTCGGAAGACCCCGACTCGATGAGTAGGAATTTTAACGGGAAACCCTAACTTTCAGGGGGTTGCACCATATTTAAAGAACTTATGGCTCATTTATAGCCTCTTCCATCGTTCCTACCGCCAGAGAAACTCTAGTTTGATCCTTGCACCTTCTTGAGAGAGAAAGAGAGCTTTTGAGAATTATTTTTGGTGTGATTGTGAAGATTTTGGAGCTTGAAGAAGAAGGAGCAAAGAGGGAAGCAGTAGATCCGATATCCACCCTGTATTGGTGACCATATTGAGGTATAAAGTCACTATCTTGACCTTTATTTGCTTAAATCTCTTTTCTTGGATGTAAATGGTCACTTTTGGTTCCAAAAGGGTGTCATATTTGGATCTGGACTTGTCACAAGGATATGGTTCCAGATCTGTACCCCTCTAGGTCTTCAATGACATAAAGTTGCTCACTTTATTCAGCTTAGGCCCTTTCCATGCATTAAGACCTTGTAGGAACCTTAGTTTTGGTGTTTTAGCCTTGTGAGGCCTTGAATGCACATAAAGTTTGCAACTTTACCTGGTAATTACACTAAGAGAAGTTGGATATGAAGTTTGGGACCCTAGATCTCACCGGAAAGGACTGAACACAAAAAGTATTGAAGGAACTAATCGAGTCCCTTAGACAACTCGACGAGTCGAGTAAGGTTTACCCGTTTTTGAGATTCTGAGTGATTTCTCTGAAGGATTGGGGTTTTTAGTCTGCATGGGTTTTCTTTCTTTTGGACATTGAGGAACTCGATGAGTTATATAGGTAACTCATTAAGTTGAGGAGTTACTTGGGAACTCGACGAGTTTGTGGATGCAGTAGACGAGTTGAGGTCAACATTGACTGTTGATCTTGACTGTTAACCAGGGTTGACTAGCTTTGACTTTGAGATAATTATGGTAGTTAGGGAGTGTGACAAGTTAATTAAATGATGATTATAGACTGTTGAGTTGGAGCAGCACGTGGGATTTATCTGATCTTATCTTTTTAGTTCAACATTCACGAGAGGTGAGTCTCCTCACCATACCAATGGGTCGAAGGCACCAAGGCCGGCCCATTTTATGATATGTGGCACACTTGCTGAAGTTATGTTATGCGGCACGATAGTTGGTTATGTGCTAGGAAGTATGCTAGTTGTATATGTGGTATGCTTGTATGGAAGACCATGGGAGAGCCCATGACACCTGGATGTAAAACCATGTAGAGAGCCCGTGACATTGATCTCCATTGGAGTACATAATATTAGAAGGATGTTCAAAGGAATGTACTTTGAATTTGAGACTTCGTTTCCATGGAACTGATCTCCATTAGAATACTTTGTAATGTCCGTTTCCAAGTTTTTGTGACTTTTGTGCATAGTTACTACTACAGGACCAATACATATGAGTTTAAAGTCTAACAGATTATAGTAAATGACAAGAATTTGGTATTCTTACATTTACAGTAATGATTTGGGATTGTGAAATGAGCATCATTGGAATCGTGTTCAATTGGTCTATTTCACAAAGTAAGGATCATAAACAAACATAGTGTGTAATACTTGGAGTATGGCATAACTATTGTTTGGACAAACATAGTGTGCATGCTTAGAGCATGGCATGACTATTGTTTTAGATCAAGTATTAAGCTGATTATTTGAAACATTATGAAATGAATAATGTGTAATCAGTATGGTGCTAAATAAAAGGTGTTTTATTTATATTCATAAGCTCTGAGACCAAATTGGATTTGATTATTCTTGCCTTTCACTTTGCATGTTATGACTTTCCGAATAACTAGATTGGTCAACCCTCCACAGTCAATCATACTTTTGAAGTAGGTATGAGTCAAGACTGTCATGAATTGGACTTGTAGATGTCTAATGTGTTTAGACATGGCAAAAGTTGCTGCAACATTCATGAGTGCTCCTGGAATGAGATTCGAGTATTGGATTAAACCCACACTCATTTGAATCACATCATGGATTTTATCTGTCACACCCCCAAACCTGAACGGCGGAAACATTCGGGGGCGGATGACTTCATGTGGTAGCGTAACAAATGAATACATAGTAAAGAAAGCAATACAACCATCATATATATAACTGAAAGTTTACATTTGTCAAAAGTTACATGTTCAAAACCAATTACAATATGATGTCAAAAATATGAGATTAAATTGGTGCCGCAGCATCTCTTCTTCAAAAGCATATTAGTACCTGAAATTACTGAATCCCTGAGACATACAAGTAATTTTGAAAGAGTAGATCAGCATTTAAACTGGTGAATTTCATAAGTATTTAAATGACAATGTTTAAATGAAATGAAATGTTTTATCTTTGTTTGTATATGTTTAGAAAATCCTATATTTTCTACTAGCATAAAAGTAGTCTTCATTCAAGACCAATGTTTGTTTCCAAAATGTATGTAAAGGTAAAATAATAAATGAGTTTGAAAACCTTGTAAATCAATGCGTTTTTAATACCCCTTGTGAGTTTTATAACCATACTATTGACTCGAAATGCCTATACACAACGTTCTTCAGGCGTTGGAATGTTATGACGTTTGTCACCCCAAACGGTGGACTGTAGCTAACAGTCAGGGCGCGGGTTGTCAAGCCCGTATAGATCTATACACAAACACCATGCTCCCCCTCCAAGGGATTCTGGTATATAATACAGGACTTGAAATGTGTACTCGAACGTACATGAAGTTAGTGTCTCACAAACCCGTGGTATAAAAAAAACAGATCTACTGGTTAAAATGTTACGTTTGTTCTTGTATACGAAAGTAAACTTCTTGAAATATATGTTTCTAGTACATAAGAGTTAGAAATATGTTCGTAAAACTATACCTATTATAGTTTTACAAAGTGTGCCTTGTTTGTTTTTAGAAATACTTAGGAAAAGAATCATTTGTTTATGAAAGCATAGATTTTTGGTGTCGAGTCTACGATAGAAAAGAATAATTTAAGAACAGTTTAGTTTTATACCTGCATTACAACAACTTTATATTTTAAAAGATCGAATGCTATTGTAACATATGATATATATTTATATAATTAAAAGTTCCTTTAAAGATTTATAAATCGCATGTGATTTGAATATTTAACAGTATATAAAAGAGTTTCTTTATATAACACACGATAATACTCGTGTGTTTTACTTGTAATCCCCCCCTTTGAAAGCATATAAAAGTATTTAGAATAATTAAAACGGTTGATTAAGGGGTATGAAACTCACTTGAAAGTTTTGGAGATAGCGAGATGGAAAACCGGGCAGAGTTTCGTCTCGGGAAACGGATTTTCCTCGGGATTCTCAGGAATCTCGGGAGTAAAATCGACCTTCGGGACTTGAGCCAAAAAGACCAGAGCTTCGGGTTTGAACGGACACGGAAAACGAGGCAAAGTAGAGTGAGAGAGAAGAGAAATGAGCCCTTTCTTTGGAAACCTTCGTATGCTATTTATAGAGAGGCTGGTCTGCCTCAGTACGCGGGGCGTATGCTAGTACGCAGCGCGTACGCGTACGTCACGCATGACCGAAGCCTTGACTGCCTCTGCTTCGGATGGGACGGGTCCCTGGGTTCGCGGGTCGGATGGGACGGGTCGCTGGCACGCGGGTCGGATGGGACGGCGGGTCGGGTTCTCCGGATCGTGCCATGTGGACGGTTTGAGGCCGAGCTTCTCGGGTACGCGGGGCGTACAGGAGTACGCAGTGCGTAACTCGGATGCTGACTCCCCTTCGGATAATACCCGAATTTTGAATAAAATAAATAATTAATTTATTTAATAAACTTCAAAAATTCATATCTTCTTCATACGGACTCCGTTTTTGATGGTCTTTATATCCTCGCGTAGGTGAGACTACGCTCTTCAACTTTCGTTTAGACTCCGTCGGCAAATTCCGAAATTATTTTTTTATTAAATATAAAAATCTATCGTGTTTAAGGAATATCTTTGAAAATTCGTAATTTCTTTATCTGATGTCGGTTTTTGCCAGACTTTTTACCGCTGGAATACCATTGTCGAGACCTTCGATTCTCGTTTAGGTCATTCCGGCCAAAAGTCGCTCGATTTCTGATTCGAGTTTTTAGCTGTCTGTTGCTGAGTCGAACTTGGAAAAATCATAACTTCGCTAAATGAAGTCAGATTTGGGCGTTCTTTTCACGTACGATCATGGTTCAAAGACATTAAATCATAGAAGGAAATTAAATAGGACTTATTTGTACATTTTATTATGAAAGTAAATTTTATTACTCAGAAGCGGTTACAATACTTGACCCACTTTGGTCGTTACAAAGAGTTGAAATATCGGGTTGTCACATCATCCCCCCGTTAGAGAGAATTTCGTCCCGAAATTTAAAGTAGTAAAGATACTAGTGAATATGAAAGAGATGAGGGTACTTTTGTTTCATCTGATCTTCGCGTTCCCACGTGAATTCGGGTCCCCGCTTGGCGTTCCAGCGAACCTTCACGATGGGTATGCGACTTTGTTTTGTTTGTTTGACCTCTCGGTCCATGATTTCTACTGGTTCTTCCACAAAGTTGAGGCTCTCGTTTATCTCGATTTCATCGAGTGGGATAACAAGAGTCTCATCGGATAGACACTTTTTCAAGTTTGAGACGTGGAAAGTTGGATGGATGTTACTAAGTTCGCGCGGTAGGTTAAGCTTGTAAGCCACAGGACCGATTCTGGCAAGAATCTCGAAAGGCCCTATGTACCTTGGATTTAGTTTCCCCCGCTTTCCAAATCGTATTAAACCCTTCCACGGTGAGACCTTTAATAAGACGTGGTCTCCTACCTGGAATTCCAAAGGTTTCCTCCTTTGGTCAGCGTAGCTTTTCTGTCGGTCTCTTGAGGCTTTCAATCGTTCACGAATCTGAACGATCTTCTCTGTTGTTTCACGTATGATCTCCAGACCGGTGAGAGTGCTTTCAGGAACTCTTCTTCCAGCTAACTGGGTATCGCCAACTTCAGTCCAGCATAGAGGGGATCTGCACTTTCGACCATAGAGGGCTTCAAACGGAGCAGCCTTTATGCTTGTATGATAACTATTGTTGTATGAAAATTCGACAAGGGGTAAATGAATATCCCATGCCTTTCCGAAATCAATCACGCAGGCTCTCAGCATGTCTTCTAAAGTTTGTATCGTTCTCTCACTTTGTCCGTCTGTCTGTGGGTGGTAGGCTGTACTCATGTCCAGCCTAGTTCCCAGGGAACTTTGTAGTGACTGCCAGAACCTTGAAGTGAATCTACTATCTCGATCGGAGATAATGGATATCGGAACACCATGCAGTCGCACTACTTCCCTTAAGTAAGTTCTTGTAAGCTTCTCCATTTTGTCAGTCTCTTTGATGGGTAGAAAATGCGCGGATTTGGTCAGTCTGTCGACAATGACCCATATGGTATCGAGTCCACTTGTCGTCTTGGGTAATTTGGTTATGAAGTCCATAGTAATCCGCTCCCATTTCCATTCCGGTATCTCTGGCTGTTGTAGTAGTCCTGACGGTTTCTGATACTCGACCTTAACCTTAGCGCAAGTAAGACATTTACTCATGAAGGTAGCAATTTCTGCTTTCATGTTAGGCCACCAGTACAGTTTCTTAAGATCCAGATACATTTTATCTGAACCCGGGTGAACGGAATATCTTGAGTTGTGAGCTTCAGTCATGACTACGTTTCTGAAACCACCATGTTTTGGGGTCCAGATTCGGTCCATGAGATAGTAGGCTCCGCCACCCTTGACTTCTAAATTCTTCTCCATTCCTCGCAGGGATTCACCCGCCACATTTTCGGGTTGCAAAGCTTCCATTTGTGCTTCCTTAATTTGTGTGGATAAGTGGGAATGGATAGTCATGGTCAGAGATTTGACCCTCCGACCAGTGTATTCCTTTCGACTGAGGGCGTCGGCTACTACGTTGGCCTTTCCAGGATGATATCGAATCTCACATTCGTAGTCATTCAGTAACTCGACCCATTGTCGTTGTCGCATGTTGAGTTCCTTCTGATCGAAAATGTGTTGAAGGCTCTTGTGATCGGTGAAGATGGTACTCTTTGTTCCGTATAAGTAGTGCCTCCAGATCTTCAGAGCAAATACCACAGCTCCTAATTCGAGATCGTGTGTCGTATAGTTCACTTCGTGTGTCTTAAGCTGTCGGGAGGCATAAGCGATAACCTTCCCCCTCTGCATAAGAACACAACCTAGTCCTTGATTTGAAGCATCGCAATACACAACGAAGTCTTCTATCCCTTCGGGGAGGGATAGTATCAGTGCGGTGCACAAGGCCTGCTTTAGTGTCTGGAATGCCTTCTCTTGTTTCGCTTCCCAGTCAACGGCCACACCTTTCTGGGTTAATGAAGTAAGAGGTTTCGCAATGCTCGAAAAGTTCTTTATGAATCTGCGATAGTAGCCAGCTAGACCTAGAAATTGACGAATTTCAGTAGGTGTCTTTGGTGCCGACCAGTTCTCAATAGCCTTAATTTTGGAGGGGTCAACGTGTATTCCCTTTTCGCTAACAACATGACCTAAAAATTCGACTCTTCGAATCCAAAATTCGCATTTAGAGAACTTCGCATAGAGTTTCTCCTTTCGCAGTCTTTCTAGGACTTTTCGTAGGTGTTGACTATGCTCTTCCTCACTTCGAGAGTAGATAAGTATATCATCGATAAAAACGATGACGAACTGATCCAAGTAAGGGCGGCATACCCTATTCATTAGGTCCATAAATACTGCTGGTGCATTGGTTAATCCAAACGGCATCACCACGAATTCATAGTGTCCATAACGAGTTCGGAAAGCTGTCTTTGGAATGTCCCCCTCTAGAACTCGTAATTGGTGATATCCGGATCGCAGGTCTATTTTGGAGAAGTAGTTCGCCCCTTGAAGTTGATCGAATAGGTCGTCGATACGGGGTAGAGGATAGCGGTTTTTGACAGTAAGTTTGTTCAGCTCTCTGTAGTCGATGCACATACGGAACGATCCGTCTTTCTTCTTTACAAACAAGACCGGTGCTCCCCAAGGTGAGAAACTTGGTCTTATGAATCCTTTGCGAAGGAGTTCATTAAGTTGACTGGAAAGTTCCTGCATCTCTGCTGGTGCAAGACGATAAGGCGACTTCGCTACTGGGGTAGCTCCTGGAATTAAGTCGATTCTGAACTCGACTTGGCGTTGCGGTGGTAATCCTGGTAGTTCTTCTGGAAAGATATCGGGAAAGTTGCGTACTACCGAGATGCTCTTGATGTCCTTCAGTTCTTGACTTGTATCGACGATGTGTGCTAGGAATGCCCGACAATCCTTCCGTAAGCACTTTCGAGCTTGGATGCACGAAATGATGCGAAGGTTTGTACTAGATTTATCGCCGTAGATAACTAATGTTTCGTTATTCGGGAGGTTAAGACGGACTGCTTTCTCAAAGCACATGATGTTAGCGCGAAGGAGACTCAACCAATCCATGCCGACTATGACGTCGAAACTTTTAATTTGTACCGGCATGAGATTGATTGGGAAAGAATGGCCGTCCAAAGTTAACGTACAACCCATGTATATGCAATTTGTGCTTTCGGTTTTTCCATTGGCCATCTCTATAGTGAATGATTCTTTTAACTTGCTAGGTTCAGGTTTAAGTAAATGGATAAAGTTTTGACTCACGAAGCTTCTCTCCGCTCCACTATCGAATAATATGCATGCGTATGAATTATCGAGAAGAAACGTACCAGCAACTATAGTTGGGTCAGCTACAGCTTCGTTGTGGCCTATTGCCAAAACTCGTCCTACACCTCCGGTGCTTGCTGGCTTAGGATAGTTTCTCTTGTAGTGGCCCACCTCGCCACAACCGTAGCAAGCCTGCCCTACTCTCGTACCGGAAATTTGAGTGATTGGCTTTGCGGGTTCTTTGCAGAAACGAGCCGTGTGTCCTTTCCTGTTGCAGTTGGCGCACTGCATATCTCGGCAAGGCCCATGGTGGTGGAAATTGCACTTGGTGCATTTTGGGAGGTTGCCTACATAAGGCTTTGTTGGGTAGGTATTCGTAGGGACTGTAGCAGGTACAATAGCAGCATTTACTGCCACAAGTTGTTTCTTTGCGGATTCTTGGGAAGATCCACCCTTTCCTTTGATCCACGCTCTCTTCCTGCCATTGTTGTTGTTGTTGTTGTTGTGGTTGTTGTTTCCTTTCTGTGGTGCTGGTGAAGAAGTGGTTGAGTTCTGATGACCTCCGTAGTCGATCAGAGATTGTGCCAGTTCCTTAGCACTTTCAAAGGTGTCAGGTTTGGAAGCTAACACGCTTGACCGCATCTGGGGCGTCAGTCCCCAGATGTACCTTTCTATCTTCTTGCTCTCGGGAGCAATCATGTCTGGACAAAGGATTGCTAGTTCGCAGAATCTGTTGGTATAAGTAGCGATGTCGGTACCCACCATTCCGAGAGTCCATAGTTCGTGTTCAAGCTTTTGAATTTCTCCCCGCGGGCAATATTCCCTCATCATCATGGCCTTCAAGCTCTCCCAGCTTATGGAGTTTGCCACAATTAGGGTAAGTACTTTAACGTGACCATTCCACCAAGTTAAAGCTTTATCAAGAAGGGTGAAGGTTGCAAATTTGACCTTGTTGTGCTCGGGGCATGAGCAAATTTCAAAGACTGCCTCCGTCCTTTCAATCCACTGCCTCAGAGCCATCACACCACCAGTACCATAAAACATCCGGGGCTTGGCATTGGTGAAGTCCTTATAGGTGCATTCTCGAGGTGGCCCATGACTCTCGCCATGGTTGGACGTGTGTGCGCCAGATCCCGAGACATTAGCACTTGAGTTATTGATCTGTGACATGGCGGCTGCCACTGCTGCGGTGACTGCTGCTTGAAACATTACAACATCAAATTGGGGTGGTGGAGGTGGTGGTATAGGTATTTCCTCACTGTTGTTTCGCCTTGGATTCCTACGCGGAGGCATCCTTCAACTATAGATGGAAAGAAAACAATGATAAGAATTTCATGAAATGGAAAATGTATGTGTCTCATGAATTAAATCGTTATAATTCAACAACAAAAGATAGTATGAGTCTTAAAATAGAAGAATGAAAGTTATTTGTAAGACTGAAGGTATGAAACAAGTATTTGGGTTCCCAAGGACCATTCAAGGTTCGAACGAAATACTCAACATAGTAATAATAGTGCCACTTATATTAATATAAAAGTTGTTACAACGATCAAGAAAATTTGTCCCCTATAAGGATCTCCGTTTACCAAGTTCAAGAAATTTAAAGACTTTTAGCCGAGGTCCTAAGCTATAACAAAATTTGAGTTCTTGACAAGCACTACTTGCGTCGAAAGTTGCGTTTGGAGCTTGACTCCGTATCTGATTGCTTCGACTCCATTAGACGCCTATCCAAAGCGGCTTGTTGTTCCCTTAGTTCGGCGAGGGCTGCAATAATTTGCACTTGAAACGCTTCGGTTTGGAACTGAGCGTTGTCTTGCCTCTTGTTCAACTTACGGATGTCAGAAGTGTGAACCTGCACTTCTACGTTAATATCCCGGAGTCGACTAGCTTGTACTCCAGACTGATAGGACTGATTGGCTAACTTACCCACCATTACCGGGAGTGCTCGATCAGCCGAACCTCCGCCGCGGACATCATAGAAGTCCCGGAACATGCCGTAGGGAGGGCGTAGGTTTTGCTGTTGGCTCCAATGGTGGAGGTGACTTCCCCAGACGGGAGTCGGTCCTTGAAAGTTCCTTACGAAGACGGGAGGTTGAATGGGTGGTGGATCGATAATTTCCGGCTCTGAGTCGGTACCAGAGTCATCACCCACGTCTATGGGTTCCTCGTCCTCTTCGGGATCATCTTCGATCCATCCTCCATTACCTTGGTTGGGAAAGTAGGGGTCGCCAGGGTGGTGAAATCCAGCCATTTGACTATACAAGAATTAGGGTCATAAGAATTTAATAAAGCCGGAACATGTAAAACATGTAAGTTAAACTAGTTTAGATAGCAAATACTCCTATAGTATTTAAATTCTTGTGTTTGATTTTTGTAATGGTTTGGTACGGTTTGACTTGTTGCTTACTATGATCATTCCTCGATTCGTGCGTGTCAACTTGCCTATATACTTGTAAAATAACATGAAAATAGTTTGTGGTATGTATGTAATTGTACTTAAATGAACTATCAATTTAAGTTGAACGAAATGCTGCTTAATGTAAAAAAGAAAACTTGTTTTGCCAGAGAGTATTAGTCCCTTAAGCATTTATAGTTTGTATATCTTATGTGGTTCGATATACTTAGTTCACTATAAACATTGCTCTGATACCAATCTGTCACACCCCCAAACCTGAACGACGGAAACGTTCGGGGGCGGATGACTTCATGTGGTAGCGTAACAAATGAATACATAGTAAAGAAAGCAATACAACCATCATATATATAATTGAAAGTTTACATTTGTCAAAAGTTACATGTTCAAAACCAATTACAATATGATGTCAAAAATATGAGATTAAACTGGCGCCGCAGCATCTCTTCTTCAAAAGCATATTAGTACCTGAAATTACTGAATCCCTGAGACATACAAGTAATTTTGAAAGAGTAGATCAGCATTTAAGCTGGTGAATTTCATAAGTATTTAAATGACAATGTTTAAATGAAATGAAATGATTTATCTTTGTTTGTATATGTTTAGAAAATCCTATATTTTCTACTAGCATAAAAGTAGTCTTCATTCAAGACCAATGTTTGTTTCCAAAATGTATGTAAAGGTAAAATAATAAATGAGTTTGAAAACCTTGTAAATCAATGCGTTTTTAATACGCCTTGTGAGTTTTATAACCATACTACTGACTCGAAATGCCTATACACAACGTTCTTCAGGCGTTGGAATGTTATGACGTTTGTCACCCCAAACGGTGGACTGTAGCTAACAGTCAGGGCGCGGGTTGTCAAGCCCGTATAGATCTATACACAAACACCATGCTCCCCCTCCAAGGGATTCTGGTATATAATACAGGACTTGAAATGTGTACTCGAACGTACATGAAGTTAGTGTCTCACAAACCCGTGGTATAAAAAAAACAGATCTACTGGTTAAAATGTTACGTTTGTTCTTGTATACGAAAGTAAACTTCTTGAAATATATGTTTCTAGTACATAAGAGTTAGAAATATGTTCGTAAAACTATACCTATTATAGTTTTACAAAGTGTGCCTTGTTTGTTTTTAGAAATACTTAGGAAAAGAATCATTTGTTTATGAAAGCATAGATTTTTGGTGTCGAGTCTACGATAGAAAAGAATAATTTAAGAACAGTTTAGTTTTATACCTGCATTACAACAACTTTATATTTTAAAAGATCGAATGCTATTGTAACATATGATATATATTTATATAATTAAAAGTTCCTTTAAAGATTTATAAATCGCATGTGATTTGAATATTTAACAGTATATAAAAGAGTTTCTTTATATAACACACGATAATACTCGTGTGTTTTACTTGTAATCCCCCCCTTTGAAAGCATATAAAAGTATTTAGAATAATTAAAACGGTTGATTAAGGGGTATGAAACTCACTTGAAAGTTTTGGAGATAGCGAGATGGAAAACCGGGCAGAGTTTCATCTCGGGAAACGGATTTTCCTCGGGATTCTCGGGAATCTCGGGAGTAAAATCGACCTTCGGGACTTGAGCCAAAAAGACCAGAGCTTCGGGTTTGAACGGACACAGAAAACGAGGCAAAGTAGAGTGAGAGAGAAGAGAAATGAGCCCTTTCTTTGGAAACCTTCGTATGCTATTTATAGAGAGGCTGGTCTGCCTTAGTACGCGGGGCGTACGCTAGTACGCAGCGCGTACGCGTACGTCACGCATGACCGAAGCCTCGACTGCCTCGGCTTCAGATGGGACGGGTCCCTGGGTTCGCGGGTCGGATGGGACGGGTCGCTGGCATGTGGGTCGGATGGGACGGCGGGTCGGGTTCTCCGGATCGTGCGACGTGGACGGTTTGAGGCCGAGCTTCTCGGGTACGCGGGGCGTACAGGAGTACGCAGCGCGTAACTCGGATGCTGACTCCCCTTGGGATAATACCCGAATTTTGAATAAAATAAATAATTAATTTATTTAATAAATTTCAAAAATTCATATCTTCTTCATACGGACTCCGTTTTTGATGGTCTTTATATCCTTGCGTAGGTGAGACTACGCTCTTCAACTTTCGTTTAGACTCCGTCGGCAAATTCCGAAATTATTTTTTTATTAAATATAAAAATCTATCGTGTTTAAGGAATATCTTTGAAAATTCGTAACTTCTTTATCTGATGTCGGTTTTTGCCAGACTTTTTACCGCTGGAATACCATTGTCGAGACCTTCGATTCTCGTTTAGGTCATTCCGGCCAAAAGTCGCTCGATTTCTGATTCGAGTTTTTAGCTGTCTGTTGCTGAGTCGAACTTGGAAAAATCATAACTTCGCTAACTGAAGTCGGATTTGGGCGTTCTTTTCACGTACGATCATGGTTCAAAGACATTAAATCATAGAAGGAAATTAAATAGGACTTATTTGTACATTTTATTATGAAAGTAAATTTTATTACTCAGAAGCGGTTACAATACTTGACCCACTTTGGTCGTTACAAAGAGTTGAAATATCGGGTTGTCACATTATCACAAGTGATCATGAGATGATAATATCTTATATTCTTCAAACGGAGACGTGTAAGTTGTAGTTACGCGTCGGTTGCACATTGGCATATGTAAACGCAACCAGTAACTTGGTTGTTATAAAACATATTGTTGAGTGTAATTTGATGAGTAAGTACAAGAAAACATTTGTGTCGAAGTTTATCCATTCCTTTTACCCCTGGAGGGATAAAAGCGATATTTGTGGGCCCCTCGATGATTTAGTCATGACAAACGTAAGTGCTCAGTCGGGCCTGGACCGATTTGAATTTGTTCAATTAGTCGGTCGTCGTAAATTAGAAATCGGGAAACACCAAATGGATGGAGAGAATGATTATAATGCATGTTTCAGTCCATATGATATCTAGAATGGAGGAATATATGATCCTTTATCTAATGGACATGTCATTGACTAGGTCAGAGTTCAACAACGACTTTTAAGAGCTACGATTGCTAGTCGGGTTTTGGAGTCATACTTGCAATAATACTTTTAGACTTATCCAAGTGGAAGACTGTTGGATTAGACGTGTAAGCCCATAACTATTGTTGGTTTGTACTTGACCCAAGAGTAGCATGGTCGATTTGGGTTGCATATCATTAGGACAATTTGTTAGGATAGACTCTTGAGAGAAGGTTATATATGATTTATTAATATATTATAAGTTCTAATATATTAATATGAAGTCATATGTTTTAATTAGTATTGATCAAGAATTAATTTGGAATTAATTTAGTGATCAAAAGAGACTAATTAAATCTATGGGGACCAATTATGGTAATTAGTTATCTTTATATGTGTTGGGATTATGATCAATGTTGGACCAAGTTTATGTATGGATACATAAAGAGTTAGGCCACATGAACCATGGATCATAACACCCATGGGTATGGGTTTGGGTTAACCCATGACCTTTGGAATTCCACATATAAATATGTTACTTCATAGCCAAAATCACCACTAATGTATTCTTGGAGGATATGGACGGTTTTGGTGTGTATGAGTTCTCTCTCAAGTTTCATCCTTCATCTATGATGTGTTGTGACTTCATTTGAGGCTTCCACACCTATTGGGGCTAAGCTCTTAAGGCCAAATACATCAAGATTTCAAGCAACACAAAAGGTATGTTACCCTAACTAGTATCTTGTATGGTATTTAAAATTTAATGCTAGTTATAGGCTTAATACCTTGGAAACACCATTGCATCTATAATCAGTGAAAACATAGATCCAAGGTATTTAGGGTTGTATGAGCACCATAGCATATTGTAGTATACAAAACCAATCAGTAGTATCAGAGCCAAGGCTTGGTTTTCAAATATACTTGATGCAATGCTGAAAAAATCGAATTTCTGGCTTTCTAGGTTGTGGACTCGCCGAGTCCAAGAGTAAATTCATCCAACTAACCGAGTTTGTTCCTACACCCGATGAGTTGGATCCCCTGACAATATATATTCGAGTTTTTTTTGGCCTAGTTTGGATTAGGAGCATTACCATAAAATGTTTTTGTTCATAAAATTTGATTTTGTTGTTATGGTAATGTGGATTCTCTTCCAATTGTTAGATTATTGTCATAATTTCAAATTTTGTATTATTTTATTTGGATATGCTAATTTCTTGAAGATTGATGATATGAATTATCTAGTTCTTATGAGTTAGTTTAGATTAATAGAAAAATTATGTGATAATTGTTTCTGATCCAAATTGATCTAAAAGTTGTTCATAATATGTGTTTTTGTAAATTGTCCTCAAGTTATATGAAAAGTCTCATTTATAAATTTTGAAACTTATAAAATTTCAATAAGTTATGAAAATGAAGAGTTCTCATTTTTTTTTAATGTTTTTAAAGACTTCCATAAGTTGTCCTCAAGTTATGGAACTTGATGAGTTTTTTATTAAACTACTTTAAGATCATAGGTTATGGAAACCAAAAGTTTTTTGAATTGTTCAAAACTTGCCCTCAAGTTTTGGATTTTGTAAAGTTACCCCCATGTATACTTTAGTTCCAAATCCTAGAATTTTAAAAGTTTAAAATTGAACCTTTATATTATTGTAATATTATAGGTTTAATATTTATATATATATATATATATATATATATATATATATATATATATATATATATATATGTATAAGAGTAAGTCAGACTTACCGTTAGTAGGCCTCATTCACGAAGCCGATTTATAAAGGAGGGGGGGTATAAGGTTACTGCCTATAAAATGATAGTTTAATGAGTGTCTACTCTCACACACCGCTTCCTTGACTTGTGGAGGGTCGTTAGCCGAAGTGGTTTGACAAGACATTAATTCTCCCTTCATTAAAGGTACAATGATAAATATAAAGTAACTAAACTTTATTAATTTCCCAATCTTAGTTACTTTAGGAAAATATGAAATTGGTGCTAACCCATCTGTGGTATTAGAGTCTAGGCTTGTTTTCATTATACTTGATGCAAAATGCTTGAAAAAGTCGAATATATGTTCACTAATCAGTGGACTCACTTTGTCAATGGGGGGACTCGACGAGTCTAAGTGTAAATTCAACCTACTCGTCGAGTAGGTTCTTGCACTCGACGAGTAGATGGCCTTGTGTGTAGATTTTCGATTTTTTCTATTTGAAATGGACAAGAATCATTACCCTAAACTTTTTTGGACTTGTAAAACCTGTTTTTGATGTGGTAATGATTATGCTAATCCATTTACAATGGTTATTATCAAATTTTCAAGTTTTATATATGTTTATATGATTCTTGAAATTGTTGTTATGAATATTTGTGCTTATGAGATTTAGTATATCATAGGAATTATTTGCTAATTGTTTTTAGTGTAATTCTTGATCTAAATGAAAATTAATTGACTCCATAACTTTTCCTCAAGTTATGGAATCCCAAAAGTCTTTTCTTTAAGAACCATAAAAACTCATAAGTTATTGAATATTATAAGTCTTGAATAGTTTCAAAACTTGCCCTAAATTCTTGGAATTTGTAAAGTCTCGCACAGACTTTAATTCCAAACCCTATATATATATATATATATATATATATATATATATATATATATATATATATATATATATATATATATGTATGTATAAGAGCAACTCAGTTTTACTATTAGTAGACCTCATTCACGAAGCCATAATATAAGGGGGGGGGGGGGTATAAGGTTATTGCCTATAAAATGGAAGCTTAATGGGTGTCCACTCTCACCCACCACTTCCTTGATTGGTGGAGGGTCATTAGCCGAACGTGTAGGACAAAGACAATAATTCTCATTAAAAGTATAATGATAAATGTAAAGTAACTAAACATTTTTAAATTCCCAATCTTAGTTACTTTAGGAAAATGTGAAATTGGTGCTAACCCATGATATTACACTTTGTACCTTACCAAGTCGTTGGTAGATCGTGTATGGGTAACCGACACACTAACTTGGACTAGTAAGAGTGGAAAAGGGTGACTTAATGTTTATCATAGATCGGTGGAGCGCGTGTGGGTAACCAACACATTGATTAGGTGATAAAGATTAAAGATACCAAGTGAATTTGCATGGTTATTCACACCTTGTTTTTGATCCTCGGCATCCCAGTCACAAACTTGAGAGGGCACAATCGAGATTTAAACATGCCATTGAAAAGTTCAATGAATCTCAAAAGATCTAGGAGTTTCAATCCAATTAAAACCTAATAATTTATTTCATTTTTCATGGTGGAAATTGGTGAATCATCATTCGCCTCCGTTCAAATACTTTATAGCTTGAATTACAACATCCCTCTTCCAAGTTATAAAGTATTGTGTTGGGTCCTAGCCTTAATATTACATTTGAGTGTCTTATTAAGGATTCTATATCTAATCTAAACTTGTCTTTCTTCTTTTCAGATGTCTTCTGACAATGCTGCTTCGGGATTAAACCCTACTGATGCCTTCTCTCTCATGAACCTTTGTGGGAGAGTCATCCTTGATGGTTCAAAATTTATGGATTGGATTAGGAACATCCAAATGGTCATGCATTACGAGGACAAGGAATATGTCCTTGATAAGGAGCTGAAAGAAATTGATGAGTCTACTGCTACTCCACAGGAGATCGCTGACTTTAGGGCACATGAGAGAAATGCTACCAAAGTGGCATGTATCATGTTGGCCACAATGACAACTGAACTCCAGAAGTCTTATGATGACTTTTACCATTTTGAGATGCAAATAGACCTGATGGACCACTATCATCTGAGTGCTCGGCAGGAGAGGTATGAAATCATCTCTTTGATGATAACAACCCGAATGAAGGATGGTGAATCTATCACGGGCCACTTGCATAAAATGAAAAGGTATGTGGACCGTTTACTGAAGTTGAATGTGAACTTCCCTGAGGAGTTGGCTATTGACAACATACTGCACTCCTTACCTACTTGTTATCATCAATTCCGAATGACGTATCACATGAACAAGGTGGAAGTCACACTCAGCAAGCTTCAAGGACTTTTGATGACCGCCGAATGTGATCTCAAAGGTAAATCAGTTGTTACTACTCATACTCCTAACACCGCCCCTATCTTGGCAATCAGGCAAAGTAGAGGGAAAAAGAGGCAGGCCCCTTCGAAGGGTACCAAGGGAAGTCTCTTGATGGTTCCTCTTCGAGTGGAACCAAAGGTGGTTATGTCACTCCTTCTTCCAACCCAAAGGAAGTTGGATGCTTCTATTGTCATGATAAGGGGCATTGGAAACGAAACTGCCACAAGTACCCGCAAGATGTGAAAGATGGGAAGGTCAAACCTACCCATGTACGTATTTACACTATATTGTCCAATAACTCACCACATACTACTTATTTGGTTCTTGATACAGGTTGCGATATTCATGTATGTTCTGATTTGCAGGGCCTAAGAATAAGTGAGGATGTGGAGCATGGAAAGATAAACTTGATCATGGGGAATAGGAAAGCTTCACCTATCACCAAGATTGGAGTTTATTCTTTGTTGCTAAGTAGTGGTTTAATGTTATCTTTGAATAAGTGTTGTTACTCATCCGAAATGACAAAAAATATTATTTCTTTTCACGGTTTGTACAAACAAGGGTTTACTTTTTCATTTGATAATGAATGTGGTGGTATTAATGCTTTCTATAAAGGTGTTCTTTATTTTAAATGTTGGGTCAATTAAGAAAAGAAAGCTATAATCCAAGGGGGAGATTGTTGGGTCAAAATTATGGTTTATACTTTGCTTTTCTAGGAAACTGTATTTTTCTGTAATGTTTTATGAGTTTACGGCAGGTTTACGACCAGGGAGGTGTTTGCGGCTGTAAACAGGTTTACGATCATAAACCCATTTACGACCCATGTTTATCATGTATATATATATATATAGGTTGAGGGATGTGAGGAAGGAATGAATTGGTAGAGAGAGAAAGTTGAGAGGATCTTTAGTGTATGTTAGTGTGTGTGAATCTTGTATTTGGATCTTGATTCATATCAAATCATACAAGATTCATCATTTTCTTCTTCTCCTTCTCTTCTATTAGATCTGGCATCATCCGTTTGATCGGGATTCCGCACTATCAAACGGATCTGATTGATACAAAAGTATATGAGGGACTTACATTAAAGTATTACCTTGTGATGGTGTATATGAAACTGTCGGTTGTAGATATCTTAGGAAATAATGTATTGCATATCGATTCTTCCACTAGTTTGGATAAAGAATCCTTGTGGCATTGTCATCTTGGACATGTTAACAAGAAGCGCATAGGCCAACTCCAGAAGGATGGAGTCTTGGAGTCATTTGAATTCAGGTCAAAAGATAGTTGCGAGTCTTGTTTGCTTGAAAAAATGTCAAATTCATCCTTCACTAGTACTTGTGCTAGGGGTGAAGGTTTGTTGGACCTCATACACATAGATATATTTGGATCCTTCAGAACCGCCACTAGGGATGCTAACCGCTTCTATGTGACTTTTACTGTTGATTACAGTAGATATGGTTATGTCTACTTAATAAAGCATAAGTCATAAACCTTTGAAAAGTTCAAAGAGTTTAAACATGAAGTGGAGAATCATCTGGGTAGGAACATTATGATGCTCCGTTCCGATCGAGGAGGAGAGTATCTTAGTACAGAGTTCCTTGACTATCTTAAGGAATGTGGAATTGTTTCACAATTGGCACCTCCCAGAACACCACAACTTAACGGTGTAGCTGAGAGGCGCAGTTGAACCTTGTTTTACATTGGTTCATTCCATGATGAGTCGAGTTTCATTACCAATTGCATTCTGTGGGTACGCCTTCGAGACTGCCACCCATATCCTTAATCTAGTCCCTACCAAGAAGGTTGCCAAAACACCTCACGAGATGTGGACTGGGAGAGTTCCCAATTTAGACCACATCAAGATTTGGGCTTACGAGGCTTTCATGAGACATGAGACTCAAGACAAGATCGAACCTCATAGTGAGCGGTGTATTTTCATTAGCTACCCACATAATTTGTTTGGTTACCTCTTCTACAAACCCAATGAGAATGTGATATTTATGGCAAGGAGAAGGGTCTTTTGTGAGAGAGAATTTATAATCCCAGGAAACAGTGGGAGGAAAATTAACCTTGAAGAGCTTCAAGAGTCAAGTGGTGAAGGAAGCTCAAACCCTAGCAATCAACCTGAGGAGGAAACTCATGTTGAACGAACTGACGAGTCTGTACCTCTGAGGCGTTCCACTAGAGTTAGGAATGCACCTGAGCATTACTATGGTTTCCATATTACTGCAGAAGGTGATACATTTATCATTGATAGTACACTGGTAAATTTGGATAAACCTAACAGCTATAGGGAAGCCATGGTAGGCCCTAAATCTATTAAATGGAAAGAGGCTATAGACAACGAGATTCAGTCCATGTATGACAATCGAGTTTGGAACTTGGTTAACAATGTACCGGGTCGTAAGACGGTCGGGTGCAAATGGATCTTCAAGAAGAAGACCGACATGGATTGGAAAGTGCACACTTATAAGGCACGACTGGTTGCGAAGGGTTTCACTCAAACATAGGGAGTTGGCTATGATGAAACCTTCTCACCAGTAGCAAAGATTAAGTCTATTAGGGTTATGCTAGCCATTGCTGCATTTCATGATTATGAAATATGGCAAATGGATGTGAAAACCACTTTCCTTAATGGAAAGCTGGTTGAGGATGATTACATGAGTCAGCCATAGGGTTTTGTCAATGTAAAGTACCTTCGTAGAATGTGCAAGATCGAGAAATCCATTTATGGATTGAAACAAGCATCTCGCAGCTGGAATCTTTTTTTTTTATTAGAAATTTAAAGATTTTGGTTTTTCGAGAAGTGAAGATGAGTCTTGTGTATTTGTTATAGCTAGTGGTTGTATATGTAACATCCCGGAATCGCAAGAGTAGAGTTGAAGGGCTAAAAGTGTAAGTTTTAGAGGGTGACTCGGCGAGTCCATGGATAGACTCGGCGAGTCAGGTCGCGACTATGGTCGCGTATCAAGTGGCCTACTCGGCGAGTCCAAAGATGGACTCGGCGAGTAGGTGCTGTATGGAGAAAACCCTAATTTTCGGGGTTGAGCCCCATATAAAGAGCATTATGCCCCTCCACAGCCTCCTTTATTCCCCCCTTGAGTCCCAGAAACCCTAAATTCGTGGAGAGTTCCTTTGTGGAGCAAGTTAGAGCTTGGAGAGGTATTGGTTGAAGAAATCTTGAAGGAGAAGTGGCTTGGATCAAAGGGCTTTGCTTGGATTCGAGTTTCATTGCAGTTGAGGCATCCTTTGGAGGTAATACTTTCGTTCTTGGGTTGTATCTTCCTAGTTTCTCATTTTGGGGTTGTATGGGGAGCTTGGTTGTGTGGCATCTTGATGTTTGGAGGATGGATCTGAGGTTGCTACCTCAGATCTGGAGTGGAGAAGATCTTAAGAGCATTAAAGCCCCTGTTCTTGTGTTGTTAATGGAGCTACCATGTCCCAAACCTTGGTTCTAAGGTGAATAAGGCTTAGATCTCTTTAGATTCACGTAAAGTTTGCCACTTTACGTGATGGAGGGATTGTAGGAGGTTGGATCAATGTTTTGGATCAATTGCATGGCCTGAGATGCTTCTGTATGGATTCAGACCAGTGGTACTCGACGAGTCACATGGGTGGACTCGACGAGTTGCTTGAAGATGGCCTGGAACTCGACGAGTTGGAAGAACAACTTGGCGAGTAGGTTGAAGATAGCCTTGGACTCGACGAGTCCATTTGGACTCGGCGAGTCTTGTCGAGGAAGTCCCAATATTTCTGGTTGAGTCGATGAATCGGTGAGTCATGGGATGACTCGGTGAGTTGGGTGCGAGTGGACTCAGAGTTGTTGGACTCGACGAGTCTTGGGATGACTCGGCGAGTTGGGTCGCTAATTGAGGGAAGTTCTGAGCATAAGGACTCGGCGAGTCATCGGGTTGACTCGGCGAGTAGGGTCAGTCAGGGGTTGACTTTGACTTGTCCAAGGTTGACCAGTTGTCTTCCAGGGGTATTTTGGTAATTAAGGGTATTTATTGAGCTGTATGTTTTGATGTTCAGTGGAGGAGTTCGTGTCAGAGTTCAGAGTAGCGGGATCTTATCCTTTCAGCCGGCAGTTTCGAGGTGAGTTATCCTCACTATATCTATAGGGTTTAAAGCACCAAGGCCGACCCTTTTTATCGGATGGAAATCCGAGTAATTGTCAGTTGTTTGATATTGCGGAATATGGGCCGGAAGGCGTTACGTTATGGGCCGAAAGGCATTACATGTTGTGGGCCGGAAGGCAATGAGATGTGGACCGGAAGGTCATGGCCTGGAAAGGCGTAGGTGCATAATTAGTATGTTGGCTGAGTCGTAGGGTGATGTTATGCTAGTGATCGGCTAGGCTAGTATCTTGGTTAGAGTAATGATATGTTATGTGATCTGTTGATCGATTTGCTAACTGTGAACTGTTATATGATTACATGTTATGTGCATGGTTGTTTTATGTTCTGTCATGATATGTATGCTTTTTATGTTGCGGGCCGGAAGGCGATATGATATGGGCCGGAAGGCTATGTGTTATGGGTCGAAAGGCATTACACTATGGGCCGGAAGGCGATATGTTTTGGACAGGAAGGTTGTGGTCTGGAAGGGCGTATACGTGGTTGGTATTTTGGGGGTATCTCACTAAGCTTTCGGGCTTACAGTTGTGGTTTAATGTTTTTCAGGTTCTTCAGGAGACCGTGGCAAGGCAAAGGCGCAATCGTACCGCTCCTCATGATTTTGTAGCAATGTGATTCTGGGAATACTCTAATGATTTGTATTGAAAACCTTTTTGTAAACATTTTAATGAAAATCGGGTTGTTTTGAAAAATTTAAATTGGCTGTATTTTTCGGATGTTACAGTATAGTTAGCTTTTTGGTACTGTATGTGGATGACATACTACTCATGGGAAATGACATCCCAACTTTACAGGAGGTTAAGTCCTGGCTTGGGAAGTATTTCGCTATGAAGGACCTTGGATAAGTTGCCTATATCCTAGGGATAAGGATATTGAGAGAAAGGAGTAAAAGGCTAATTGGACTTAGTCAAAGGACCTATGTGGACAAAGTGTTAAAAAGGTTCAACATGCAGAATTCCAAGAAAGGTGACTTACCGATTCAACATAATGCCAAACTGAGCAAGGCTCAGAGTCCGAGTACAGGTGTTGAGAAAGGTGAGATGAGTCGATTACCATATGCTTCCGTTGTTGCCCCAACCATGTATACTATGACTGTTGAATTAGTGTCTAAGCCTGTAACCATATTTGGTAAGTACTTGACCTGGCTGTGCATGGTCCTTTTGGGTTGCCTTCACCAAAGGAACTTGACTGGAAGAATAATAGAGAAAGAGGTTTTATTGATATATTATAAGAATAATATATTAAAAGAAAAATCATATTTGTTTAATTAACATTGGTCAAGAATTAATTAAGAATTAATTTTGTGATCAAAAGAAGTTAACTGAACTAGGGGGACTGAACTGTAATTATGTGATAGTTAAAAAGTTAGGCAAGGAAGCCCTAGATGATAGGTTGGAAGAATTCAAGGGATAAGGCCTTAGAATTTGTCCATGATAAGGCTTCTAGAATAATCTTAAGGGATGCTTGGTGGCGAAGTAACCAGAGAAGGATAATGATTGAAACCCTAATTACTACACCTATATAAAGGATCCTTTGGCATTGGAAATTCAGCCACTTGATCCCTAGAGTTCCTAGAGCCGAATTTCTCCTCTCTCTCTCTCTCTCCTGATTGTTCATTTGCTCTTGGTGTTTGTGAGCCATTAGAGGTACTACACTTGTGGTACTTTCTTTCAAAGATAAAGAGATTCAAGAAACAAGTTGTTATTACTACATAAGAACAAGAGGTATGTATTCTATTATTTTACGTGATTTTTGAAAATACTAGGAGCTTTCCAGGTTTCTTTTTGTGTTTATAATGTTGTATGACTAATAGTGAAAACATAGATCCTAATCTAGGGTTGCATGCACACATATGATTGTTTGTATATAACCCATCAAGGGTATTAGAGCCAGTTGATTTTGTTTTCAATTAGATTTTATATAAAAGTACGACTTTGACATATTAGGGTTTATAGTTAATAAACCCTAAATGTGACATCCCCAAAATCACGGCCAGAAAAGACCGATTTCATTTATCCTTTTTAAAAAAAAAAAATTTTCAGAGTAAATCCTTTTGATTTAAAAGTGTTGCGGAATTTGTTCCCAAAACAAAACATGATAAAATAATATTTATCAAAGCATTTCATCAAGAGATGCATTTTCATTATAGAATTAAAACTCGGGGTGTCATGTTCCGATGCAGACCATAAAGCATAAACGATAACATTACAAGTCATTCAACAAATATATACATATACAGACTTGTAAACAAAACAACTCGATGATTCATCCATCTTACGCCCTTGCGCCACTTCCTGTAATACAAATAAAACTGAGTGGGTCAAGCTTGGGAGCCTGGTGAGCATATAGGGTTTTCAACCCACAATAAATAAATTATATTTAATTTCACCAACCAATCACTATCCCGATTACCCATTCCCGTTATCCTCACTTTACGTACCTAAAACAACATCCATCTAAAGGGACCTAATCTAGGATTTTCATCAGGACAGACATTACTGCTAAGGGGTTTCCTCAACAATAGATGTCCTAAAGGCAACCATGAGGGGGATAGAGTACACCGGTGAACACATCGTTCACAACACCTACAGGTTATGAACCTGCTAGCGTTCCACGAGACTGTCTAGAAGGAGTCTGTGGTCGTTATCCATACTCCGCTGAATAACTAGGTCAACAACAACAACATCGAGGCCTCTCATCTGTTTATTACACACCAACTATCTACCCATATTCTACCCAACATATTAGTAGATAAAAAAATATATTTTTATACATACTTTAAAACCTGTATAGCATTTTCATCCAATACATATTTCACATAACAGATGAGGCATACCCACATAACACGTATTTCATAGAAAACAAATCAGATCTATGAGATTACAGAGAGTGAATATACATTCACGCACATAGCAACAAAATTATACACATAACACGTATTTCGTATAAAATACTTCATACTTATGCGTTAGAAGAAATTAACTACACACTCACACATATAAACAACAATATACTTAATACACTCAAATCATACTTGTATTATGAAAGGTAGTATACACTCACATGATCAGAAGATGATCGGACAGCACTACGGCTTGTAGAAGTAGTAATCCTCAGCAGATCTGGAAGATCTCTACAAAAATCAAACTTCTCGCGGGCAGAGCTTCGGCACGGAAACCGCACCTCTCGGGATCTTCGGTATCTCGGGACTTGCTTCGGGACTCGGGAATATTACCGAGACTTCGGGGTATTTCCGGCACGCAAATCGATGCAAAACGGGAGAGAGAAGAAAGAAAAATAGCAATTTGGCCGGCTGCCCTCGCATCCTATTTATAGGAGGCTGGGAGCCTCATTTACGCGGTGCGTACTTCTCCGAAGTCGTCATGGCGTTCGTCATCCGAAGTGTCGACACTTCTCGGCGTACGCAGGGCGTACACGAGTACGCGGGGCGTACCTCGGATCAGATTAGTGACTCCCCTTCGGATAAGGCCGGAATTAAAGATTAAATTTAACTACAAATTATTTAATAAACTTTAGAAAATCATATCTTCTTCATACGAACTCCGTTTTCGACGTTCTTTATATCCACACGAAGGTGAGACTACGATCTACAACTTTTGTTTAGACTCCGTTGGTTAATTTTGAGTTTATTTTTATTATTTATTTTTAATAGGCTGGGACAGAAAATTTTGTTATAAATTCATAACTTCTTCGTTTGATGTCCGTTCTCGCCTAACTTTTTATCGCTTCGATACTAACAACGAGATCTTTGATTCTCGTTTAGATCACTAAGGCTAAATATCGCTCTAACGTAAATTTCACTTTTTACATCATTTAGCGTTGCCGGTTCTGTCGCGAAACTTCGACAGGTCATAACTTCTTCGTTATAACTCGGATTTCGGCATTCTTTATATCTTTGGAAACCTTGTTTCAACTACTACAACATTATCTAAAGATATCAAGTTTATTTTACACTAATGTTTTGACGCTTATTTTTATTATTAACTAATCAAACCACATGATTAAGCAATTAAGCACCAAACACATAATACTAAAATAATACATTTCTATTATTTCAAAACGGGTTACAAAGGTTAACCTAGACTATTACATTGCTAAAAATGGCAAGCCCGGAAACATAGGCGTTACACTAAAGGCTTGATTTTCGAAATTAGGTTTCATAAACCCTAGTTTTAGAAATTTTAATAGGGTTTCCTAAACCCTTTCCTTAGTCTCCAAGATTTCGAATTTTACTGTTATCCAACCCTAGGGTTTTCGAAATTGCCTCTTCCCCAAGATTAGACTCCTTAATTTTAGGGATTTGGATTATGTCATATCTTGTAATTATCCCTTTAACTGTTAATATGGTAATTAAAGATTTTTGAATTATCTCATCCCAATTTTTGAATTTTAGGGGATTTAAGGGACTAGGTTAAATTAATTGTTTAATTTAATAGCTAATCCTTCAAGATTTGATAATTCAAATTAATTGTTAATTTTGGGATAATTATTAAATGAAAGTTTTAATATTCTAGAATTTTAAATTAAAATGTTTTAAATTTTAGAAATTTTAAATTTGATTGAAACCCTAGGATTTTAAAATGTTAATGCACCCTATACTATTATAATATTACAAGATTAATATGTATCTATTTATAACTTAAAATGCTAGTCTTACCGTGAGTAGGCCTCATTCACGAAACCGATATATAAGGGGGTATAAGGTTATGACCTATAAAATGGTCGTTTAATGGGTGTCCACTCTCACCCACCGCTTCCTTGATTGGTGGAGGTCCGTTAGCCGAACGGGCAGGATATGGCAAACCTTTCCTCATTAAAAGTATAATGAATTACAAAAGTAACTAAATGTTTTTCCAACAATTCCCAATCTTAGTTACTTTAGGAAAAAATGAATTGATGCAATTCCATGAAATTACACTTTGTACCCTTGCTAAGATGTTAGTGGAGTGTGTGTGGTTAATCGTCACATTAATTGGGCTCTAAGCAAAGGTGGCAAAGCATGACTCATTATTTGTCATAGTTCGATGGAGCGTGTGTGGCTAACCGGCACATCGAATAGGTGATTGTAACAATGTGGGCACCATGTACATTTTAATGGTTATTCACACTCGCTTTGTGATCCTCGACATCCTAGTTACAAACTAGAGGGGCATATCGAGATTTAAACATGCTATTGAAAAGTTCAACGAATCTCAAAAGAATCTAGGAGTTTTCAATACATTTAAAACTTAATCTCTTTTTCATTTTTGCATGGTGGAGAATTAGTGAATCGTCATTCACTTACCTTCAAATTATTTGCATGTTAGATTACGACATCCCTCTTCTAATTTGTAAATAATGTTGTTAGATCCTAGCCCTAATTTCTCATTTGGGTGTTTAATTGGGGATTCATTTCTAATCAAACTTTATCCTTTCTATTTCAGATTTTGAACGTCAATAACAATGCTTCCGGCTCGTTCTCACTCATGAACTTGTGTGGGAGAGTGATCTTTGACGGGTCCAATTTCAATGATTGGATCAGCAACATCCGTATATTCACTCACTACGAGGACAAAGAGTATGTCCTTGATGAGAAGCTGAAGGAAATCAACATCAAAACTGCCTCCCCCGAAGAGATCATTGCCTTTGAGGCCTACGAGCGTGATGCCACGAAAGTCCATTGCATCATGCTAGCGGTCATGACTGCTGAGCTCCAAAAGTCCTATGAGGACATGTATCCCTATGAAATGCATCAAGACTTGTTGGACCAGTACCACCAAAGCGCTAGGCAAGAAAGGTACGAGATGATCACTTCGATGATCACTGCCAAAATGGGCAATGGAGAGTCCCTTACTGCTCATCTGCAAAAGATGCAGAGATATGTTGATCACCTGCTAAAGTTAAATGTTAACTTCAATGAAGAGCTAACAATCAACATCATCCTTCACTCCTTGCCTCCATGCTACAACCAGTTCCACATAACCTACCACATAAACAAGGAAGAGGTCACCTTAAGCAAGCTTCAAGGCTTGCTAAGGACTATTGAGAGCAAACTCAAGGATAAGTCTGTTGCACCAGCTCCAACTCCCGTTATTGCCCCTGTCTTGGCAATAGGGAAAGGGAAGGGTAAGAAGAGGAAGGCTCCCTCAAAGGGCCACCACAAGGGAAAGTCCCAAGATGGTACCTCTTCTAGTTGAACCAAAGATGGTTCTGCTAAACCCAACTCTAATCCCAAGGAGGCAGAGTGCCACCACTACCACAAGATAGGGCATTGGAAGAGAAGCTGCCTAGAATATCTGCAAACTATCAAGGATGGGAAGATCAAGCTGTCCTTCCCATGTATTTACACTATTAAATCTAATGATTCATCGCATGCTATTTCTTGGTTTCTTGATATAGGATGTGGTTTTAACATATGTTTTGATTTGCGGGGACTAAGAAGAAATAGGGATGTGGAGCATGGAAGAATAAATCTAATCATGGGAAACAAAAGATCGTCACCTATCACCAAGATTGTAGTTTATTCCTTAGTGCTTAGTAATGGATTAGGTTTAGATTTAAACAATTGCTGCTATTCGCCGGATATAGCAAGAAACATCATTTCATTTCATGGTTTATATAGACAAGGTTTTAGATATTCATTTGATAATGAAAAGGGTTCTATTTATGCTTATCTTAATAGTGTTTTATATTTTGAAGCATTGCCTTGTAAAGGAATATGTGAGACCATGACGGTTGTAAATAACTTAGGAAATGATGTGTTGTGTGTCGATTCTTCAAATAGTATGGATAAAGCATGCTTGTGGCATTGTAGTCTTGGACATGTCAAAAGGAAACGCATAGCCCAACTCTAAAGAGAAGGGAGTGTTGGAGTCATTCGACCTTAGGGACAAGGACATGTGTGAGTCTTGTTTACTTGGAAATATAACCAAGTCACCCTTCACTGGCACTTGTGATAGGGGTGAGGGTTTATTGGATCTCATACACACCGATGTGTGTGGGCCCTTTAGATTGACCACAATGGATGCGAACCGCTTCTATGTGACTTTCACCGATGATTATAGCAGATATGGGTATATCTAGTTAATCAAGAACAAGTCAGACACCTTTGAAAAGTTCAAAGAGTTTAAATAAGAAGTGGAGAATCAGATGGGCAGGAAAATCAAGATGCTTCTATCCGATCGAGGTGGAGAGGACCTAAGTCTTGAATTTCATGACTACCTCAAGGAATGTGGAATAGTTTCGCATTTGACACCACCTAGGACACTACAGTTTAATGGTGTGGCTGAAAGGCGTAATCGTACCTTGCTAGACATGGTTCGTTCCATGATTTCGTGCTTCACTACCTATCTCATTCTGTGGGTATGCCTTAGAGACAGCCACCCATATCCTTAACTTAGTCCCTACGAAGAAGGTTGCCAAAACTCCTCAAGATATGTGGACAAGGAAGGCTCCCTCGTTAGTACATATTAAGGTTTGGGGTTGCCAGGATTTCATAAGACGAGAGACTCACGACAAGCTCGAACCTCATAGTGAGTAGTGCATTTTCATCGGTTACCTGGAAAAGCCTTTTGGATATCTCTTCTATAGACCGAGTGACAATGTCGTCTTCGTTGCAAGGAGAGGGATTTTTCGAGAGTGAGAACTCATAAGCCAAGGGGACAGTGGGAGGCAAAATCGATCTTGAAGAGATTCAAGAGTCGAGCGATGAAGGAACCTCTAATTCTGGCGTTCAACCTAAGGAGGAAACTCTGGTTAAACAGATTGACGAATCATTACCTCTTAGACGTTCTAGTAGAGTAAGTGTAACATACGAAAATTTTACGCCAAATTTAAACTTTTCAAACATAAATAAAACCAAATAGTAATTGTTTACAAAAGTGTTTTCAATTCATTATTCAATCAGAGTGCCCCAAAAGCCAGATCAGAAGGATGAGGAGCGGTATGGTCACACCTTCGCCTTGTACTTGAAACAATAAACTAAAAACTGTAAGCCCGAGGGCTTAGTGAGCTACCCCCAAAATACGAATGCCACACTGATAATACCATATCTGTAATAACCAATTCATGACCATGCATACTGGGCCATCGGCCTGGCTTGACCACCCTACAGGGCCTACAGTCCAACTAGATCTACATCTAGCCTTCGACATGACTGGACCGCCTCGTGGGCCTACAGGCTTCCCGGACCGCTCTTAGGGTGTATTGGCCTTCAGCACAAAGAAGGACCACCTTAACCCATGCAACAATCAAAATAACCATGTGCGCATAACAAACATTTACTGACATATACAAAACATCAACCATATCTATCTCACTGATTACCAAACATAGCAATCTCTCATAACTAGAGCACTGACCTAGCAGGTCACTAACATATCAATCCCTACGAATCATAAGAACATAACATATAGTCTATCCTGATTCTGATCTAACGGATCATATCCACATGTAGCATACCATAACGATAACAACTAAAGGGCTGGCCTTGGTGTCTTAGACCCTGTCGATATAGTGAGGATAACTCACCATGCAGATGTCGACTCAAAAGAAAACTTCAATCTCGGGTCACTTGACACAGGCTCCACCACCTATTACCATAGTACAATATACTCATAAGTCCTTAACCTTATAAGGTACTCCATAACCTAATAGTAAACCCCTGGCCCAGGTCAAACTCCTCCGTCAAGGTCAATAGTCCATGTTGACCTTAACTTGCCGAGCACCCTCGGCTACTCGTCGAGTTCCTCCAATTCTGGATCACACTTTTAAGCCACCTGTCGAGTTTCCTTCTTGCAGCTCGACGGATACACACACATACATATCCTGGAGAAAACTCATCCAACTCGCCGAGTTGTTCATGCAACTCGTCGAGTCTATGACAATCTTCGGACTTGGTGCGTTGCTCATCCAACTCGTCCAGTTTAAGGCCGTCTTCACAGGAATCGCCGAGTCAACCTTGCGACTCGCTGAGTTCCTTCAACCCTTAAGCCATACAGACTCTTTTAAGCCATACAATCTCTCAAAATTAAACATCCAAGATTCTAGAGCATGCTTTTCACATAAAGTTGCAAACTTTACGTGTATGCATGGCTAGAAAGGCTCTTAATGGCAATTCTAAGATCTTAATGGGGTTTCATGCACAAGGAGGGTTTTAATCACCCCCATACCTACAAGTTTATGACTCTAGGACTTAGGAAGGGTCTAGATCTGAAGTTACAACTTCATATCTAGCCCATAGCTCCCCATATCAACTCAAAATCCATAAACCCTAAAACTCAACCAAAAGAAAAGAGATCTAGAAGGAAAGGGAAGTAAAGATTGCAACTTGATACCTCCAGAAGATGCTAGATGAGGTAAGTTCTGCTTTCTACACCTTCCTTGCTTCAACTCCTTTGCTCTTCAAGATTTTCCCTCCTAGCCAACCTTCTTTCTAAGGCTTAAATCACACCAAGAAGAGTACCACATGAATTAGGGTTTCACTGAGCTTCTCAAAGATTGTAAAGAGGCCAAAGGAGGCTGAGGCTCCTTTAAATAGGGTGCAAAACCCCGAGATTTAGGGTTTCATCTGCCAACTCCTACTCGTTGAGTCCCTTCATGGAATCAGCGAGTAGGTCACTAAACACGCGTATCAAAATCGTTGCTACTCGAAGAGTAGGGCAACCAACTCGTCGAGTAAGCCTTGAAACCAATTAAATTCTTATTTGACGATACCTGGGAATTGGGGCGTTACAATTCTGCCCCATTTGAACAAGACTTCACCCTCGAAGTCTTCTAGAATTTACAATGTCGGGTAAGGCTCACGCATCTCCGCCTTCGGCTCCCATGTCCACTTGGATCCCCTCCGATGTTCCCACTACACCTTCACCAAGGGTATTTCTTCTTCCGAAGAATCTTCTTCTTCCTTTCCAAAATGGCCATCGGCCTCTCCACATAATTCAGGCGCTCATCGACCTGAATGTCATCCGGTGGTACTACTTCCTCCTGGTCCATGATACATTTCTGCAATTGCGAAACATGGAACATGCTATGAATCTGGCTAAGCTCTTCTGGAAGCTCCATCCTATAAGCCACCTTGCCAACCCTGACAATGATCCTGAACGGCCCAATAAAACAGGGACCCAATTTTCGCCTTTTCCTGAAACGGATCACACCCTTCCAGGGTGAGACCTTCAGGAGTACCATGTCACCCACCTGAAATTCCAATTCAGATCGGCGTCTGTCGGCATAACTCTTCTGCCGACTCTAAGCAGTCTGCAAATGCTATCTGATTTGTTGTATCTTTTTGGTAGTTTACAAAACTACCTCTTTCCGTCCCATCACTCTGTGCCCAATCTCACACCAGCAGACTACGGTTCTACACTTTCAACCATACAACAGCTCGAAAGGCAGGGCGCCAATACTGGAATGATAGTTGTTGTTGTAAGCGAATTTCGCAAGCGGTAGGTGGGAATCCAAACTCCTACCAAAGTCAATGACGCACGCCCTCAACATATCCTCGAGGGTCTGGATGGTCCGCTTACTCTTCCCATCGGTCTGTGGATGGAAAGTTGTGCTAAAGTGTAGCCGCGTACCCAGTTCCTCGTGGAACTTCTGCCAAAAACGGGAAGTAAACCTGACATCCCGATTAGAAACGATAAAAACTGGAACCCCATGGCGAGAGACAATCTCGCTGACATACATGTCGGCCAATTTCTCACCTGACGAACTCTCCCGAATGGCCGAGAAATGGGCACTCTTGGTCAACCGATCCACAATGACCCAAATAGCATCAAACCCCTTCGCCGTCCTCGGCAACTTTGTAATGAAATCCATCGTGATATCCTTCTGATTTCCACATGGGAATCTCTAGAGCCTACAACTTACCATGCGGCCTCTGATGCTTGGCCTTGACCATCCTACATATCAAGCACCTCTCAACATACCCAACGATTTCTTGCTTCGTTCTGGGCCACCAATAACTCAAAATCAAATTGCAATACATCTTGGTGGCCCCTGGATGGATACAAAATGAGGCTTATGAGCCTCCTCCATCACTGTCTGTCGGATCCCTCCGAACATCAGGACCCAAACTCGACCGTGCCGGGTCAACCCATGACTATCCTGAACAAACCGGGCATTCTCGCCCTTAATCCGCTCCATCTTCCAGTTCTCTGGTCTCATGCCCTCGACCTGAGCATCCCTAATCAAGCTCACAAGTGGGGAATCCACCGCTATCCTCATACACCTTCTCGGGGTTGAAGACCAAGCTGACTTGGGGCTCAAAGCGTCCGTAACCGCATTCTATTTACTAGGATGGTAAAGGGTCTCACAATCATAGTCCTTGACTACATCCAGCCACCTGCGCTGCCTCATGTTCAGGCTTGACTGATCCATGATGTGCGTCAAACTCTTGTGATCCATATATATAGTACATCGGACCCTGTACAGATGATGCCTCCAAATCTTGAGAGCGAAAGCCACTGCTCCCAACTCAAGATCGTGCGTCGGGTATCTCGTTTCATGTGGCTTCAACTGCCATGATGCATAATCTATCACCCGTTCCCTCTGCATGAGGACTGCCCCAAGATATGTGATGGATACATCACAAAATACCACAAAATCCTCGATTCCCTCGGGGAGAGTCAACACTGTAGCCTCACACTGGAAATACACCCCTTCCACGTCGTCGGAGGGTCTCAAATGCCCTCTGCTGCTCAGGGCCCCACTGGAAATACACCCCTTCCTCGTAAGACGAGTGATGGGTACAATGATCTTGGACAAATCTCAAATAAATCTCTAGTAGTACCCTACTAAACCCAAGAAACTCTTGATGTCTGAGGGAGATTTCGGAGTTTTCCACTACATAACTGCCTCCACCTTGGCCGGATCGACCAAATTCCCTTCCTTGTTAAAAATATGTCCGAGGAACTGGACCTCTCATAACCAAAACTCGCACTTCCAGAACTTAGGATACAACCGTTCTCACCACATAACCTCCAGAAGCTCCCTGAGATGCTCCTCATGCTACTCTGGGGTCTTGGAATGGACCAATATATCGTCTATGAACACAATGACCAAGCGATCGAGCATCGGTCTGCAGACCCGGTTCATCAAATCCATGAACACTGCCGGCGCATTGGTTAGCCGAAACGGCATCACCACGAACTCATAATGACCATAACGAGTCTGAAACACGGTCTTCTCCACATCTTCCTCCCTCACCCTGACCTGGTGATATCCGGACCTCAAATCGATCTTGGAAAACCAAGATGCACCCTGCAGTTGATCGAAAAGATCATCTATCCTCACGAGTGGATAACGGTTCTTCACTGTTAACTTATTCAACTCCCTATAGTCAATGCACATCCTGTGCGAACCTTCTTCCTGCCGAAAAGGATCGGTGCTCCCCAAGGTGAACTACTCAGACGAATAAACTGCTTACCTAGTAGTTCCTGCAACTGAGATGACAACTCCTACATCTCTGGCGGTGCCAGTCGGTACGACGTCTTAGCGATAGGGGCCGCCCCCGACACCTGGTCAATCCTGAGCTCCACCTGTCTCTTCGGAGGCAATCTAGATAATTCCTCCGAAAACACGTCAACAAGCTCTCTAACCACTGGGACCTCTAAAACTGAAGTCTGATCCCTAACCCGTGCATCCACCACACACGCTAAATAACCTGCACATCCGTACTGAATATACTGTCGTTCCCTGGCGGTTGAACAAAACCCAGATCCTACTCTGGTGCCCACACCATATACCACTAGTTCTCCCCCAGTTGGAGTTCGAACTACTACTCGCTGTCCCCCATAGTCGATCATGGCACCAAACCGGCTGAACTAATCCATCCATAGGAATAGGAATCAAATCTATCGGGAATGATACCCCAAAAATCTCCAGATCGCACCCCCGGTAAACTGAAGAAGCATAAATCCCATGCTCATTGGCGATCGAAACTCGCAACGGACACTCAAGCTCATCTACCGACACACTGAACTCTCTACTGAAAGTCTGAGATACAAACGACCGACTCGCCACCGAGTCAAATATAACAAATGCAGGCAAAGAGTTTACTAAAAACATACCTGAACACATGCACCAATGATAAGCACAACATAGATAAAATAACTAAAGCAGAAAATAGAACATACCAACAACCACATCCGGTGCTGCCTTGGCCTCCTCGGGTGTGAGCTGGAAGGAACGTCCCTGAGCCTTCGGAGGCTCCACCTTGACTCCCATCCCCAAACCTCATTGGAGCCTGTGCGGATCCCTGCGTCGGCTTAGCGGCGAGCTGCGTGCAAGTGGTCTTCACGTGACCAACCTGATGACAATGATAACAGATCCTCATATATGTTAAAGGGGCGGACTGGCGACAGTCCCTGGCATAGTGCCCCTCCTTGCCACATTTGTGGCACCCACCTCGTGCTTGAAAAATTCCTGAATGACCCCTGCCACACTTTCCACAAGTGTGGCTCTGCTGACCCCCGGTTCGAGTATCAGCGGTGTTGGACCGCTTAGGTGCTGGCCGACACGGTGCCGGAACCTGACGCTGCTCCTTCAACTGCAACTCTATCTCCATCTTACGCCACCTCGTGGCTTCCTAAATATCCAAAAGAGCCCCACAACGTTGTGCAGCAACAAACTGTTGAATATCAGTCTTGAGCATACTCAGATAATGAGTCATCTGAGACCGCTCTGAAGCAAACTACGGGCATAACATAGCCCTCTCCGTGAACATCCGAGTGATCTCCATCACTGACTTCCCATCCTGCCTCAATGTCAAAAACTCCTGAGCAAGCCGCTCCCACTCAACACGTGGAACGTAGCGGGTGCAGAACATATCCCGGAACTGCTCCCAAGTAATAGAATCTCACTGATCATCCATGTACGACCTTGTCGTCAATCTCCACAAGTCCTTTGCCCCAAGCCTCAGTAGGTTCAGGGAACACCTGACCTTCTGGTCAGCAGGACATGAACACGTGAAGAAACATCCCTCCACGTCAGATAACCACCTCATAGCCCTGATCACACCATGTGTACCATCAAACGTTGAGGGCTTCGTATTATCGAAGTCCCGGTACTGGAAAGCCATGTTGGCCCCTCCCCCAACCCCTGCCGCAGTTATAGCCGAAGTGGCTACAACGGCAAATGTCTCTATTAGAGCTGCATATCGCTCATCAAAGTACTCGACCATCACGGTCTTAATCGACCAAAACATCTCTGGCAGCTGCGCTCAGAATGCTGCAACAATCTTATCGTGCATAATCTCCCGGATCCTGGCATCCAACTCCTCGGTCCCTATTTGTACCACCAGCTCAGGTGCTATCGGCACCTCTGACCCTCCGTCTCCCGATCCTGATCTTGATCTTGATACGGATCCAGAAGCAACACGTATCATCACCGCCATACTGAAATATATACAAGTAATTAGATAAATAACATAATATCAGGAGACAAAAAGCCACAAACCCTAGGGGTTGTGACTTCCTTGCTACGCGTACGGGTCCTGTGCTTTCAGTAGTACGGGCCCATACTACCTTCCACACCTACCCATATTTATCTCAAGTATCACCACAACACCCTAGCACTATCATCAACATAATATGCGCTCAACCCTTACTCCTAAGGAAACATCGCCCATCCCCAACTGATCTTACAGCTCCTCACAACCCACACATCCATGAAACTTTCATTATCCCTTGCAATGCTAGTGTATGCTAACTGCACATAACGTTGGACCCAATAGACTTTCGAATATCCAATCCTACTCGAAGGCCGAATCAACATTCTTTAGCTATAAGGTCTTTATTATGCACAGTCGTGATGCATACACTAAACATCTACATTTATGATGTCAATTCCATATACAAGAAACCCTAGGCTAATAGGCATCATATAATCAGGCAAATCTACCATGCGATTCCTGAAGATCCCTAGCCTAGCACTAGCATGCTGTTCTAACATATCAAAATATCAAATAACTATATGGTATTTTGGGGTTCACTTACAGGCTACGACTGATCGTACCCTCTACATCCTCCATCCTTTATTTTGAAAACCATTTTAGAACTTATTTTGAAAACTTCCTTGATTTGAGACTGGGTTTACATGTGTGTCTCCCCCAAATCACTAAAACCAAGGCTCTGATACCAACTTATAACATCTGAAAATTTTACGCCAAATTTAAACTTTTCAAGCTTAAATAAAACCAAATAGTAATTGTTTACAAAAGTGTTTTCAATTCATTATTCAATCAGAGTGTCCCAAAAGCCAGATCATAAGGATGAGGAGTGGTACGGTCACACCTACGCCTTTTCATGAACTCCTGAGGTACCTGAAACAATAAACTAAAAACTGTAAGCCCGAGGGCTTAGTGAGCTACCCCCAAAATACCAATACCACACTGATAATACCATATTTTTAATAACCAATTAATCAACATGCATACTGGGCCATCGGCCTGACTGGATTGCCCTACTGGGCCTACAGTCCAACTAGATCTACATCTAGCCTTTGGCATGACTGGATCGCCACGCGGGCCTACAGTCTTCCCGGATCGCTACTAGGGTGTGTTGGCCTTCAGCACAAAGCAGGACTGCCTCATCACATGGAACAAAAAAATAACCATGTGGACATAACAAACATTTACTGGCATATACAAAACATTGAACATATCTATCTCACTGATTACCATAGTATAATATACTTATAAGTCCTTAACCTTATAAGGTACTCCATAACCCACTAGTAAACCCAAGGTCAAAGTCCTCCATCAAGCTCAACAATCCATGTTTACCTTAACTCGCCGAGTTCCTTGGAGCACTATCCTACTCACCGAGTCATCGAGGTGACTCGTCGAGTTCCTTCGATTCTTGATCACACTTTTAAGCCACCCATCGAGTTTCCTTCTTGTAACTCAGCGGATACACATGCATACATATCCTAGAGAAAACCAATCTGACTCGCCGAGTTGTTCATACAACTCACCAAGTCTATGACAATCTTCATCAGACTCACCGAGTTGCTCATCCAACTCTTCAAGCTCAAGGTGATCTTCATACGACTCGCCGAGTTAACCTTGCAACTCGCCGAGTTCCTTCAGCCCTTAAGCCATACAGACTCATTTAAGCCATGCAATGGATCCAAATTATAGATCCAAGCTTCTAGAGCAAGCTTTTCAGGTAAAGTTTCAAACTTTACGTGTATGCATGGCTAGAAAGGCTCTTAATGGCAATTCTGAGCTCTTAATGGGGTTTCTTGCACAAGGAGGGTTTCAATCACCCCCATACCCACAACTTTATGACTCTAGGACTTAGGTATGGTCCATATCTGAAGTTACAACTCCAGATCTAGCCCATAGCTCCCCATATCAACTCAATATCCATAAAACCCTAAAACTCAACCAAAAGAAAAGAGATCTAGAAGGAAAGGGAAGTAAAGATTTCAACTTGATACCTCCAGAAGATGCTAGCTGAGGTAAAAACTGCTTTCCACACCTTCCTTGCTTCAAATCCTTTGCTCTTCAAGCTTTTCCCACCTATCCAACCTTCTTTCCAAGCCTTAAATCACACCAAGAAGAGTACCACATGAATTAGGGTTTCAATGAGCTTCTCAAAGACGATAAAGAGGCCAAAGGAGGCTGAGGCTCCTTTAAATAGTGTGCAAAACCCCGGGATTTTGGGTTTCATCTGCCAGCTCCTACTCGTCGAGTCCCTTCATGGACTCGGCTAGTAGATCACTAAACATGCGTATCAAACCCATTTCTACTCGACGATTAGGGCAACCAATTTGTTTAGTAATCCTTAAAACAAATTAAATTCTTATTTAGTGATACCTGGGAATCGAGGCGTTACAGATAGTTTTCCACCCGTGTTGTATAGTTTTCATATAACAAGCGAGGATGATACGTATATTAGTGATAGTACAATAATAAATTTGGATGAACCTAACAGCTACAAGGAAGCCATGTTAGACCCAGAGTCTACAAAGTGAAAAGAGGCGATGGGCAGTGAGATTCAATCCAAGTACGATAATTAAGTTTGGAGCTTGGTTGATCATGTACCAGGTCGTAAGATGGCCGAGTGCAACTGGATCTTCAAGAAAAAGACCGACATGGATGGGAATATGCACACTTATAAGGTGTGATTGGTTGCAAATTGCTTTACTCAAACTCCCATAGTTGACTATGATGATAGATTGTCACCAGTTGTGAAGATAAATTCTATTAGGGTGATGTTGGCTGTTGCTACATTTCATGATTATGAAATATAGCAAATGGATTTCAAAACCGCTTTTCTTAATGGGAAGTTGGTTGAGGATGTTTGCATGGCTCAACTAGAGGGTTTTGTCAATGTGAAGCATCCCAATAGAGTGTGTATGCTTGAGAAGTCCATTTATGGACTTAAGCAAGCGTCTCACATATGGTATCTTTGTTTCGATGTGAAAGTCAAAGAGTTTGTTTTCTGTGAAGCAAGGATGAATCATGTGTATATATCAAAGCTAGTGGGAGTATAGTAAGCTTCATCGTATTGTATGTCGATGACATGTAGCTCATAGGAAACGACATCCCGAAACCGCAGGAAGTTAAGTCCTGGCTCGGGAAGTGCTTCGCTATGAAGGACCACGGAGAGGCTGCCTATATTTTAGGAATAAGGATAGTGAGAAACATGAGTAAAAGACTAATAGGACTTAGTCAGAATACTTACTTGGACAAGGTACTAAAACATTTTAGTATAGAGAATTCCGAGAAATGGGAGTTACTGATCCAAAGTAATGCCAAGTTGATTAAGACTCAAAGTCCGAGTACCGAAGTCGAGATAGCAGAGATGAGTCGAGTACCTTACTCTTCCATAGTTGGCTCGATCATGTATGCTATGACTTTTACTCGCCCTAATTTGGCCTTCGCTTTGAGCATGGTCAATAGATATCAAGGGGACCCTGGAAAAGCACATTGGACCGTAGTCAAGAATATACTTAAGTACCTTCGGAGGACCAAGGAATCGTTTCTAGTCCTTGGTGGGAGTGATGAATTAAAGGTGTGAGGGTACAGTAACACCAATTTTCTGACCGATAGGGACAACTATCATTCGCAGTCAGGCTGGGTCTTTACCCTTAATGGATGAGTAGTGACTTGGAAAAGTTCCAAGCAAGAGACCATAGTTGATTCAACGTGCGAATCGAGTACATTGCAGCGAGCTAAGTGTCAAAGGAGGCCATATGGTTGAAGAACTTCATTGGAGACCTTGGAGTTTTGCCAGCCATACATGAGCTTGTGGAAATTTTCTGTGATAATGAAGGAGTGGTTTCCGTGACCAAGGAACCGATGGATCATGGTAGATCATGAAATATCGACAAAAAATATCCCTTTATTCGACATCGGGTAAAAGAAGGACTCCTCGTAGTGAAGAGGGTATCGTCAGAGGATAACCCAGTAGATCCACTTACGAAGGGACTGAGTAGGGTTAAGCACTTGCAACACTCTAGGAACATTGGGTTGAGGGACGATATTTGCTTGGATTAAATAGTTTAGAAATGTGTAATAGATAAATATAATTGACATTTTATGATGAAATAAATGGTATTATTTATTGGTAAAGTTATTGTCTTGTGTCAATTGTTTACCTATTATTTCATTTTTGCATGTTTTGACTTCCTGAATAATAAGATTATTCGAACGGTCCACAGGCGTTTATATGTTGGAAGCAGGTATGAATGAAGACTATCATGAATTGTTGTGTATATTGTCTAAAGTTTGTTAGACAAAGCAAAAGTTTACTACAACATTCATGAGTGCTTAGAAACAAGTTTTGAGCATTGCAATAAACTCACGCTTGCTGGAATCACTTCATGAAATTTATCACGAGTGATCGCAAGACAATAATATCATATGGTCTTAAAACCTAGATATATGGTTTATTGTTTGCTAATTGGTTGTGAATTGATAATGCGAAAACGCATCAGTAACTTGATGTTATAAAACTCATTATTGTGTATGATTTGATTAGTGAATAGTAAATGCATATAATTCGAAGTTTATCTATTCCTTTTATCCTAAGAGGGTAAAAGGGATATCACCACCCCTCGATGATTTGGTTTGACTTATGTGCCGATCCCGGTCAAAACTGGATTGATGTGTTCAATTAAGTTCTATGTCAAACGAATCTGAGATCAAGAAACAAATTGCTGGGAAATAAGTATGACTATGTCCACATGATACCTAGAACATAGGATTATACGATCCCTTATCTGAAGGACAGGTTACTGATAAGATTAGAGTTCGAAAGCGTCTTTGAGAGCTACGATTGCTAATCAGATTGTACTTGCATTTATAGTTACTAGACTTATCCAAGTGGGAGACTGTTGAATTAGTGTCTAAGCCTGTAACCATATTAGATCAAAAGAATCTAACTGAACTAGGGGGTTGAACTGCAATTATGTGATAGTTATAAATTTGGGCAAGGAAGCCCTAGATGATAGGGTGGACAAATTGAAGGGATAAGGCCTTAGAATTCATCCATGATAAGGCTTTTAGAATTATCTTGTGGGCTGCTTGGTGGCCAAGTAACCAGATAAGGATAATGACTAGAACCCTAATTCCTACACCTATATAAAGGACCCTTTGGCATTGGAAATTTGGCCACTTGATCCCTAGAGTTCCAAGATCCAAATTTCTCCTCTCGCCCTACTCTCTCTTGCTTCTTCATTTTCTCTTGGTGTTTGTGAGCCATTAGAGGTACTACACATGTGGTACTTGCTTTCAAAGTTAAATAGATTCAAGAAACAAGTTGTTATTACTACATAACAACAAGATGTATGTATTATATTATTCTATGTGATTTTCGAAAGGGAGTTGATCTGTACACAACAATTTTTCTCCGTACACAAGAATTGGTGCTTTAAAATGTTGTATTGTACAACTACATAATGCATGAATTGTTGTGTACGGAAAAAAACTGTTATGTACGAATCAATTCCCTTTTCGAAAATACTAGGAGCATGCTAGGTTTCTTTTTGTGTTCATTATGTTGTATGACAAATAGTGAAAACATAGATCCGAATCTAGGGTTGCATGCAAACATAGGATAGTTTTTATATAACCCATTAATGAATTGTACCCGTCCTGATGTGGCCTTTGCTTTGAGCATGGTCAGCAGATATTAGGGGAACCCTGGCAAGGCTCACTGGACTACAGTGAAGAACATTCTCAAGTACCTACAGAGGACTAAGGAATGGGTCCTTAACCTTGGTGGGAGTGATGACTTTATACTAGTGGGGTATATTGACGCTAGCTTTCAGATTGATTGGGATAATTTCTGTAACGCCCATAGATCTGGGCTAGTCAATTTAGAGATAATAGGGGGTCGAAAATGACTTTTTGACAAAATATTATTTAGAATAAATAATATTAACCAAGTTGTAGAATATGTATCAAGGGTTCCGTACATATAAAGAACGCCGAAATCCGAGTTATAATCAAGATGTTATGGCCCGTCGAAGTTTTACGACAAAACTGACACGACACCGGGAGATGTAAATAGTGAATTTTTTATAAAGGAATTTTTAGCCTTAGTGATCTAAAGAAAAGTTGTAGTATACGTTAAACCGAGACGTCCATAAAAAAAACGCCAAAATCTGACTTCATATGAGGAAGTTATGAATTTTCTAGCATTTGGCATAACAGTGTACGACCCGAAACTTGAATTTTAGTTCAAGCGGTTTTTGGCCTACGTGACCTAAATGAGAGTTGGATATCTCATTAATAGGAACTCATTGATAAAAAGCCAGATGAAAATGGAGTCCCTATGTAGAAGTTATGAATTTTAGCGGATATTTAACAATATAATCTCCTCCTACTGTTAAATTTAAGATTGGTCAAGAATTAGCCGATGGAGTCTAAATGAAAGTTGTCGATATGGTTTTTACCTACGCTTGGATATAAAGAACATCAAAACGGAGCTCGTATGCGAAAGTTACGGTGTTTAGAAGTCGGCAGGGTGATGTGCGAAATCGGGTGATGTGGTTGAATATGGGCCAAGGCTTTCTCCCCAAGGCAAGCCACCGGATGGTAACACTTGGCCATGGAATCGATGAGTAGGACCTCCTACTCAATGAGTAGAGCAGGATTCCATCCTATAAATAGAGGTGTCGGGTTTCCTCATTCTTCACACCTTCCCAACTTCACTTTCTCTCTTTACTTTCTCTCTCTAAGCCCCCAACCCCCCTAAGCCCAGGTAAACCCCCTAACACCCGAAGGAAGTCGCGAGGCTCCCGAATCCCCGATAAAAGAGCCTTTTGGTTCGGGAACGTTGCTCCAACGAAGCCCGGTTTTACGAAAAACCCGCTGTAAGTGAGCTACGCCTACCACATCGTTTGTATATCTTATGTTTTCATATAGTGATGTTATTAGGACTTTATAATAAGTATTTGGGCTATTATTATGAGTTATATAAATGTTATTATAATATATTTTAACCAATTGCGGTACGGGGAATCTCGTTTAAAGGGTTGCATAGGGTTGTTGGATTTCAGAAGTGCTATATGTCAAAATGGTCCCGCCCTCCGGTGTTTTATGTCTGACCCCTGTCTATATATAGTGGCTGAGAAATATTGTTTCATGCTTATATAATAGTAATAATAGCAAGACTATTAATTAGCGTCAGTGAATATTAGACTAAACTCTAGTGGTAATGATACTAAGTTTTGTCAAAGGAAAATTGTGTTAAGAGTAACGAAGTGTTGTCCGAGTGCCGAGTCAACACCTTTTCAAGTGTGTATATAGTCCCTTTCATGAACATGATTTTAATACAAGTATTGATTGAAGTATTAGTTATATATTTATGTGTGAGTTAATTGATGTTACCTGAAACACGTGTTAAAGAACATACCTGATTATATATGATGATTTAGGATAAAAAGTAAACTTAAATTAATTATGAAGAATATTGGGTACTATTTTCTTACAAGTACGAGTGAGTTATACTAAGAGAATAGAACTTTAGTATATGTCATTGATCCGGGAGCATGGATTAGACGTAGTCATTGTCCCTAGTCCGAGAGTATGGATTAGACATAGTCAACTGTCATTAATCCGGGAGTATGGATTAAGACATAGTCAGTTGTCCTTAGTCCGGGAGTATGGATTAAGACATAGTCAGTCGTCCTCAGTCCAGGAGTATGGATAGGACATAGTCATTCGTCGTTAATCTGGGAGAATAGATTTACAGATAGACACTTGTCCGTAATCCGAGTATATGGAATGGGCACAATTATTGATCTGAGAGCATAAATTAGATCCGATAGCATGAATTAGATCCGAAAGTATGAGTTAAGTAAAAGATAAAATTTAAGGTCCAAGAGTATGCATAGTCTTGTTGTATGGATTAACTGGGGGGGTAAGAGTTGCTTATATATATATATATATATATATATATATATATATATATATATATATATATATATATATATATATATATATATATATATATATATATATGGTGAAATTGTGTATTTTGTGAGTTCTAAATTATATATATGATATAACATTGTGGGATTGAAATCCCTATGTACTCACCAATTTTCCCAACCTACCCCACTCAAGCTAATTTGTATCAAGTTGTCGATACGAAGTTACATTACACTTAGAGATTAAAGAGATGTAGATCACTAGTGTAAATGAATGTAAGTTCTGTTTATTCTTATGTTTCTGTATTGACGATGATATCCCAAATGTTTTATAATGAATAAAAATACATTTCTTCGGAAATGATTTGATAATGTATTTTTCATGTTTTACTAGCAACAAATTCTGCAACATTTTCACTAGAAGAGGTACTCTGATTTTTATAAAGCATAAACAAAATCGGTCTTTTCTGGCCGTGAAAATGGGGATGTCACAATTTCCGCTCTTAGTCGGGCTGGTTCTTTACTAGGAATGGAGGAGCAATTACTTGGAAAATTTCCAAGTAGGAGATAGTAGTTGATTCGACATGTGAATCAGAGTATATAGCAGCGAGTGAAGCAATGAATGAGGCGATATGGCTGAGGAACTTCATCAGAGACCTTGGAGTTGTACCAGCTATAAAGGAGCCTATGGAGATTTTCTGTGACATCAATAGTGTTGTTACCTTAGCCAAGGAACCGAGAGATCATGGAAGATCCAGACAGATTGACAGAAATATCACTTCATAAGACATAAGATAGAAGAAAGACTCCTCGTGGCAAAGATGATATCGTTAGAAGAAAACCCAGCAGATCCCTTCACGAAGGGACTGACTAGGGTTAGTCATTTGCAGCATGCGAGGCACATCGGGCTGAAGGACGATATTAGATTTACAGATTAGATAGTTTTGAAACTTATAAAATGTAATTAACATTTGATGATTAAATAAAAGTTGTTTTTATTTATAAGTAAGGTGTTGCTATCTTGTGTCAATTGTTTACTATTGTTTCAAATTTTCATGTTTTGACTTCCAGAATAATTACTTTATTCAAATTCTCTACAGTCAGTCATATGTTGGAAGTAGGTATGAATCAAGACTGTCATGAATTGGGCTTGTAGATGTCAAAGGTGTTAGACATAGCAAAAGTTGCTACAACATTCACGAGTGCTCATAAGTTCTGAGTATTGGATTAAGCCTACGCTCACTTGTATCACTTCATGGAACTTATCTTGAGTGATCGTGAGATGGTAATATCATATAAGTCTTTAAACCTAGAGATATGAGCTGTTGCCTATGATTTGGTTGTGCATTGATTGTACGAAAACGCATAAGTAACTTGATGTTATAAAACATGCCTTTGTGTATGTTTCAACAAATAGTAGAACAAGAATATGAATTGAAGTTTATCTGTTCCTTTTAGTGCTTGGAGGATTAAAAGTAATATTCGGGCCCCTCGATGATTTTGTTTTGACCTATGTGTGGGGCCCGGTCAGAACCATATTGATGTGTTCAGTTTAGTTCTATGTCAAACAAATGGAAATCGGGAAACAAACTGTTGGACAATAAGTATGACATTGTTCCATGTATTTGTCCATTTGATATCTAGAACTAAGAATTATATGATCACTTATCTAAAATGGCACTTCATAGTTCAACAGAGTTTTAAGAGCTACGATTGTTGGTTGGTTCCAAAAGTCATACTATAGTTATCAGACTTATCCAAGTGGGAGACTATTGGATAAGGTGTCTAAGTCCATAATTATATTTGGTATGTACTTGACCCGACCCGATATGGTCCATTTGGGTTACACTTCACCAAAACAATTTATATGGATAATCTTTTGAGAATAGTGTATTTATGATTTATTAAAATATTATAAGTTATAATATATTAATAGGAAATCAGATTATTTAATTAGTATTGATCAAGAATTAATTTGGAATTATTTTAGTGATCAAATGGAACTAATTAAATATGGACTCTTATATATATATATATATATATATATATATATATATATATATATATATATATATATATATATATATGTGTGTGTGTGTGTGTGTGTGTGGAATGGGCCAAGTTCATTTAGGATGGGCTAAGCTTACATGGATAGTCCATGGAGTTTTTGACTCATAGATCTTATGGAAATGAAATGTCATAGGTATTAAGGTATACATGAATGTAACCCTAATCCACTATACTATATTAAGAGGTCTTTGGCACATCAAATGGCACTAGTGTATGTGAGAACATAAGGGTGGCCAAATTCTACTAAGTGCATACTATTCTCTCAAGTTTCCAAGTTGGTTTGGTGATTTGTGATTGCACTTGAGGCGTCCACATTATTGGTGCTAGGCTCTCAAGACTCCAAGAAATCAACCACAAGAAAAGGTATGTTATTCTACTAAGGTTTTTATATTACAAGCACCACATAACATGCGAGTTTGTGAGTTTTACAAGGTGCAAAACCCTGAATGAGATGGTGGAAAAGGCCCGTTAGTAGGAGATAGAGTTGGACTTCCACACCAAACGGAAACCTGAGCAGGCATAGACAACAGTAGGTCAGTTTAAAAAGCCTAAGACCTCCGATTCTTCTAGTTTCACACCGCCAAACCTAAGATGGCGGAAACGTCCATGGGTGGAGGACTTCATGTATAGTATCATAATATCATTTGCAATAGTGATCAAAGTAAACACAACCAATAATATAATTGAAAGAGTTACATCATTGTATGAGGTTATATGTTTCAAAATCAATTACATTATGTTGACAAAATGAAATGTTCTGAAACCTTAACGTCCCATCCTCAAAAACACTTGGTAACCTGTTTAGTGATTTCCTGAGAATACAAGTAGTTTGAAAAAGTGTCAACACAAAGGTTTGTGAGTTCATAAGAGTTTATATGTAATTATGAAAACCTTTTCTTGTAAAATTAGTGTTCATTCCAGAAAATTCAATATTCTCCTTAATACGGAAAATATAGTCTCAAAACCTAAGACCAAAATGTATAAGTAACATTCTCTACTTATAGTAAATAATGCAAGTTTAAATCGACATAAACTCGTTTGATTTCAATGAATCCCGTAAATCCTATGCTTGTTAATACTAAATGTGAGTTATTATAACCATTCTATGACCTAGATGGCCTAAAACGATGTTCTTCAGGCGTCGGAAATATTATGACATTTGTCACCCCAGACCTGCTGGTCTAGCTGTTGCATGCAGCTAAGGTGTGGGTTTGTCAGACCCAATTTAGATCTATATACAACTATCACGTTCTCCTTCTAGGTGAATCTAGTTACAATACAAGACTTATTTGTAAAGTGAAGCGAATGTCCCACAAAAGTCATTAACAAATTTACGTGTAACGACATCATGAAAACCCCTTTTTGTATAAATATACCCTTTAGTAATGAGTTTGTTATGTAAACGTATCATAAACTATACCTATTATAGTGTATCCTAACTGTTTGTAACGTATTTGAAACATAAACTATACTTATTATAGTTTATCCATAACATTTGTAATGCAAAAGAACCCTATTTTGTGTTAGTTGAATGTATAGCAAAAACATAACTATGTCTATCATGCCTTATCTTGTGTTATTTGTAATGACACAGGACGCTTACAAATCCATGAGTATTTTCTTTTATATAAGCATTCCACAACAGAAAACATAGGTAAAATATGAAACCATCAAAGATTAACACTTTGCTCAACATGTTACAAAGTGTGATAAAAGTTGCAGGCTGTCAACTTGTTTTTAACATTTCTACATTGTATTGGAAAAATCACATAAAAATCATACAATGTCAAAAACCGAATTCATAAACTCTGGGAGTTTAGAAAATGTGTCTAGTTTGTTCATAAATTTTATCATGATTTTTAGATGTCTCTTACGTGTGTGAAAATGTCCATATTCACAGACTGGTTCGGATTCGTAGCTACAGTGATATGTAGTTTTGTAAAAATCGCCATAAATTGTGGAAAAATCATATGGACATGTACAAGTAGTTATTTTAAAGGTATAAGCCTGAAATATTTTCATCTAATACAGTTTTGAAAACTAAAATGTTTAATTTGACCAAAACAGTCTGTGAATGGAGTTAAACTTTTCTGATGAAAGCTATTGGATGAGTTTAGTTATGTTCTTGGTGTTTTAACTTTTATTCCCCCCCCCCCCCCTAAAACTTAAGAAAACATGAAAACATAGGGGTATGAAATCACCTTATGTTTTTTTAGTGGATGATTGCTGAAGAAGAGAAGGGTTCAACTCAAGAACACTTGGAGGATTGCTTGAAGATTCGAGAATCTAACACCAATGTAATGGAATTTGTGTGAGCAATCTATGATTGGAGTAGAAAGAAGTGTAATAATCACAAGGAAAATAATGATACTTACCAAATGAAGAAGAAAAACCTTCGAAAGTGCTTGAAATTCTCGGACTTAAGAGAGGAGAGTTGAGAGAAAAACGGGTTTGATCTTTTGGTGGAATGAGTGAAAATGAGTGAAGTGTGAGAAATGAGGGTGGGTGCTCCAGCTCTTAGAACGTGGGAGTGGCTGGAAAATGATGAGAAAGTACAAGGAAGTGACTATGTATGGTTGGGAGGGGTGTGGGTTGGTCATAAAGTGGGTATGGGTGGTTGCTTGTGTCATAAACTAAAGAAAAGTCAACACTCCACCCTTTGTACTTCACCCACTCTTCTTGGATAAGATTTATCCCCAAAAGCGTGATTAATTAATAAATATGGGGCCTTATATGTTAAAATAAAGTTTTGGATGAAAATCCCTCGTTAAAATAATAAATATGAGGCCTTATATGCTAAATATATTGAAAACCAGGCAAAAATTGTCAATTCCCGAAATTCTAGGCCGAAGGTTTTGTCCCAACCCTTAGAACCGAAAGTAGATGGGGAACTGAGAGTGGGGTTCGGTCTTGGAAGAGGAACCGAAAGAAGGGGAAGGAGGACCGAAGGTGCGAAGGGAAGGAAAGGAGCCGAAGGCGAGGCTCGATTCATGCGAGCTTCGGTTCAGGCGAGGCTCGGTTCTAAGAAGGTTTCGGACTCAGCAGGTTTCGGTTCTTCCTAGTTTCGGTCTTAGAGGCTTCGGCCCTTAATGGAAGGTTTCGGTTCTTTAAGGTAATTTTACTCATTTTTACCCCGTTTTAAGCGGTTTTCGACCCGGTTAAGGGTCGGGATGACCCAAATGTTTACAAAAAGTCACGGGAATGTTTGAGAGAGATTTGGGAGAGATTTCAAATAGAGAGAGATAGAGTGAAAACGATTGAGAGAGGTTTCGTTTGTGATATCTTTGAGTGTTCGGCTTTGCAATGCAAGGTCCGTAAACCCCATTAAGCCATGTTTAAGGGTCCTACACACTCCCGATGAGTATGCAACATTTATTTGTCAGTTTGGTTCATTACTTACTATAGTTTTAGGTTAAGGAAATCTAGATATACGAACTTTTCAATTGATGATTTCTCATTAGAATAGCGAGTTGTATAGTAATTACATAGCGTAAACCCTAGTATACAAGTGTTAACTGAGTTGACCAGTTTGAGTTGTTGACTTTGTTTGACTTTCACTTGACCAGAATTTGACGGGTGTCACATCTAGTAAGGGCCAGAAAGGTCGAGGCCGGTATGACAAGTGTGGTAAACTGCACAGTGGGGCTTATCGGACCGGTGGTTCAGGATGCTACACATGTGGCCAGTTAGGCCACGTGATAGGGGATTGCCCCTAGAAGGGCTTGATTTGTTTTCATTACAACCAGACCGACCACAAACGGGCTAATTGTCTGAGGTTTCAAGGAGGGGGATGAGCGGTGGCGGCACCTGCGCCTGCAACCATGAGGATCATAAATGGCCACCCTATTAAGGAGTATGCTTTAGCGGTGAAGAGCCGCGTATTTCAGTTGACTACTGAGGATGCTCAAGCAACACCAGACGTCGTGGCTGGTATGTGTTTTATTTTTTCTACTCTATATTTATTTGAATTCCTTATGTGTACTCGGTGCTTATGTATAAAGACCTTTTTGGTCAATGGTATGTCCGCCGACATATTGTTCAATTTGGGAGCTACCCGATCGTTTGTATCTCTTGCACTCAACAAGAAGTTTCAGGATACATCGGGGACTTTGGATTCCCCACTTGAGGTTGATATTGCTGACGACCGCACCGTGAGTGCTGCAAGGGTGTAGCAGGACTCTATCCTAAATGTGCTTGGAGAGTGGTTTTATGTCGATCTAGTCTTGATACCGTACGAGGGCTGAAGGTGATTGACAGGTTGGACTGGTTGGGGGCCAACGGGGACATGATAGAATAAGAGCGCTAGTTGGTGAGGTTTCAAACCCCAAGTGGGGGAGAACTGGTTATTCATGGGAAGAGGGCCTCGCTGGGGCAAACCCTCTATTCACTTGCGAGAGCTAGGAGATTTCAACCATATATCTCGGATACAAGGGTTAAGATCCTAAGAGATTTGGACAGTGTATCGGTTGTATAGGGGTTTCAGGATGTCTTTCCTGAGGAATTACCTGGAGTGCCTCCGAAGAGGCAAGTAGAGTTTCACATTTATCTAGTGTCGGGTGCCGCTTTGATAGCCAAGGCACTGTACTGGCTAGCTCCGCCTGAGATGCAGGAGCTACCTATGAAACTTCATGACCTGCTGGACCGAGGGTTTATCCGTCTGAGCAGTTCCCTGTGGGGATCTCCAATCTTGTTCATGAAAAAGAAGGACAGGTCACACAGGATGTGTATTGATTATCGAGACCTAAAAAAACTAATAGTGAAAAACTGTTATCCGCTATCGAGGATCGACAACTTGTTTGATTAGCTGCATGGTGCGTCTTAGTTTTCCAAGATTGATCTCTGGTCGGGATACCATCAGATTAGTATTCGGGATCAGGATATACCGAAGACAACTTTTAGGACTTGGTATGGGCACTATGAGTTTGTGGTGATGCCATTTAGGCTCACCAATGCTCCAACAATGTTTATGGATCTCATGAACAAGGTGTGTAGACCAATACTGGATCGATTGGTGATCGTTTTTAGTGATGATATCCTGGTCTATTCTAAGAGCAAGAAGCAGCATGAGCATCATCTGAGGGAGGTATTGGAAACACTGAGAGCTTAAAAGCTTTATGCCAAGTTCTAAAAGTGTGATTTATGGTTGCAAGAGGTGCAATTTTTGGGACACATCATCAACCCGGAGGGTATTTTGGTGGATCCTACGAAGGTTGAGCTAGTGATGAAGTGGGAAGTTCCGAATAACGCATCTGAGATCCGTAGCTTCTTGGGTTTAGCGGGCTATTACTAGAGATTCATACATGATTTTTCCAAGATCACTGTGCCTTTGACCCACTTGACCAAGAAGAAAGTGACATTTTAATGGGGCTATCAGCAGTTGAATTTTGAGACCCTGAGATAGAGGTTATGTGAGGCTCCAACTCTCATGCTATCTTTGGGACTGGATGATTTGGTAGTTTATTGTGATGCGTTGATCTCAGGGTTAGGCATTGTACTGATGTAGAGGGGGAACATGATCGCTTATGCCTCGAAGTTGTTGAAGCCTCATGAGGCAAATTACCCCACTCACGATATGGAATTAAGGGAAATGGTGGTTGCCCTCAAATTTTAGATGCACTACTTGTATGGGGTACAATGCACTATTTATACTGATCATAAGAGCTTAAAGTACTTGATGGATCAGCATATCCTCAACATGTGATATAGGAGGTGGTTGGACGTGCTGAAAGATTATGACTGTGAGATCTTATACCATCCAAAGAAGGCCAACATGATGGTTGTTGCTTTGAGCCGCAAGACGACAGTTTCCCTGATTAGTAACATCTGTTTGAGGATGACAGTGATCTGTTTGTTGTTGGATATGATCAAGGAGGCACATGTGGAGGGTTTGAAGAAGGAGAATTGGAAGTTAGAGAGCATATAGGGTCAAATTCCTTTGTTCGTCCGGAATGGTCAGGGTTTCCTAACCCTGTGTGGCCGAGTATGGGTCCCAACATCTAAGGAAGTGAGGCAAAAGTTATTGGAGGAGGCGCACAAGTTCAAGTTCTCTATACACCCAGGGGTTACAAAAATGTATAGAGACTTGAGGTTGAGTTACTGGTGGCCCTGCATGAAGCGGGAGATCACCTGGCTTGTGAACCGGTGCCTGAGCTGCCAAAAGATTAAGGCCGAACACCAGCAGATGTATGGTAAATTTTAGTCGTTACCCATTCCTATGTGGAAATGGGAGGAGATGAGCATGGACTTTATCACGAAGTTACTGAGGACAGCGAGAGGCGTGGATGCCATTTGGCAGATTGTGGACCGGTTTACAAAGAATGCCCCCTTTATTCCAATCTTCGTGAGCATCTCTGTTGAGAAATTGGCGGATATTTATGTGCGAGAGGTGGTGACTAGACACGGGGTGCCAATGTCAGTAGTCTCTGACAGAGATGTTCGATTTAAATTTAGATTCTAGAAGAAGTTCCATGATGAACTAGGTATTCAGTTACATTTCAGCACAACATGCCACACCTAGACAGATGGCCAAAGCGAAAGGACGATCCAGACGCTCAAGGATATGCTTCGGGCATGCATTTTGGATTGTGGAGGTAGTGTGATACATACCTCCCATTGACAAAGTTTTCATACAACAATAGTTACCAAGCCAACATCGATCGGCCACCGTTTGAGATGTTGTATGGTAAGAGATGTAGGACCCTGGTTTGTTGGGGTGAGGTAGAGCACCGAGTCATGGGGAGCATCGAAGTGGTGCTCAGGACTACTGAGTTGATTCAACAGGTGTGTGATAAGATACGAGTCGTACAGAGCCGTCAGAAAAGCTATGCTGATTGGTGTCGATCAGATTTTGAGTTGCAGGTGGGTGACATGGTGTTACTAAAGGTGTTGTCATGAAAGGGGGTCATCGGGTTTCGTAAGAGAGGCAAGATGGGGCCATGATTTATTGGCCTATTTAGGATTTCATCTCGGGTGGGCAAGGTGGCTTACTGCATGTATCTGCCAGATGAGCTTAGCCAGATACATAACACCTTCCAAGTGTCAAAACTTTGGAAGTGTGTCACCTAAGAGGCCGTGGTCGTTTCACTAGATGACATTCAGTTGGATGAGAGCCTGAACTACATTGAGAGGCCCTTTTCAATTTTAGATAGGAAGACAAAGGTTCTTCGGAACAAGGAAATGAAGCTAGTAAAGGTGCAATGGCAAAACCGAAGAGGCTCTGAATGGACATGGGAACCAGAGGATGAGATGCGAGATCACTAGCTGAACTTACTCGCGTCAGTAGATTTCGACGACGAAGTCTAGTTCAAGCGGGGGAGATTTGTAACACCTATTCCAGGTATCATTTAGTTTATCAAATTTTTAGGATTTTTTACTTGGACTCGGTGAGTTGTAGAGCTCCAACTCGTCGAGTAAACTCATTTATGAGGATGCGGGATTCAGATCCTACTCGACAAGTCGGAAGGCCCCGACTCAACGAGTAGGCATTGTAACGAGAAAACCTAATTTTCAGGGGTTTGTACCCTATTTAAAGAACTTATGGCTCATTTGCAGCCTCTTCCATCGTTCCTACATCCAGAAAAACCCAAGTTTGAGCCTTGCACCTTCTTGAGAGAGAAATAGAGCTTTTGAGAGTTATTTTGGTGTGATTGTGAAGATTTTGGATCTTGAAGAAGAAGGAGCAAAGAGGGAAGTAGTAGATCCGACATCCACCCTGTATTGGTGACCATATTGAGGTATGAAGTCACTATATTGACATTTAGTTGCTTAGATCTATTTTATTGTATGTAGTAGATCCGACATCTATTTTATTGTATGTACCCCTGTATTGGTCCCTTTTGATGCCAAAAGGGTGTCATCTTCGGATCTGGACTTGTCACAAGGATATGGTTCCATATATGTACCCCTTTTGGTCTTCAATGACATAAAGTTGCTCACTTTATTTAGCTTAGGCCCTTTCCATGCATTAACACCTTGTAGGAACCTTATTTTTGGTGTTTTAGCCTTGTGAGGCGTTGCATGCACATAAAGTTTGCAACTTTACTTGGTAACTACATTAGGAGAAGTTGTATCTGAAGTTCGGGACTCTAGATCTCACTGGAAAGGAATGAACACAAAAAGTACTAAAGGAACTCATCGAGTCCCTTAGACAACTCGACGAGTCGAGTAGAGTTTACCCGTTTTCGAGATTCCGAGTGATTTCTGTGAAGGATTGGGGTGTTCAGTCTGCATGGGTTTTCGGTCTTTTGGACATTGAGGAACTTGACGAGTTACATAGGAAACTCGCCGAGTTGACGAGTTACTCGGGAACTCGACAAGTTGCTGGATGCACTCAATGAGTTGAGGTCAACATTGACTGTTGACCTTGATTGTTGTCCTTATCTTTGACCAGGATTAACTAGGGTTGACTTTAAGGATAATTATGGTAATTCGGGAGTGTGACAATTCAATTACATGATGATTATAGGCTGTTAAGTGGGAGTAGCAAGTGGGATTTATCTGATCTTAGCTTTTCAGTTCAACATTCACGAGAGGTGAGTCTCCTCACCATACCAATGGGTCGAAGGCACCAAGGCCAGCCCATTTTATGATTTGTGGTGCACTGGCTGAAGTTATATTACAAGTCATGATATTTGGTTATGTGCTAGGAAGTATGCTAGTTGTATATGTGGTATGCTTGTATAGGAGAGCCCATGTCACTTAGGTGTAAGACCATGTGGGGAGCCCATGGCATCCTAGAGTAAGACCCTGGGGATGAGACCATGACATCCCTATATGTTGTATTCATGGCTTGTGTGGTATATGTAGCTTTGATAGCTAATATAATATGTGTTTATGTGGACTCTATGTGGGGTAGGCTCTGGGTAACTCACTAAGCATTAGCTTACAGTTTGTTTATTTGTTACGGGTACATCGAAGCCTAATGGCAAGGGTAAGGCTTGATGGTGCAGCGTGGATTCTCCGACATTTGTTTGGATGGGACACTCTGATGTTTTGAATAAAATGTTAATGTTATGAATTTTGAAAATGGTGGTTAATGTTACTTCACATTTTATGGGAATGTTTGGTTAATTAAAAATGAAAATTTTATTTGAAAATTTTGGGTCGTTACATGGATGAAGGAAATTATAGTAGGATTGTTAGTCGAGTAGAACCCCAAGTGGTTAGAAGAAATAACCATGAGGGAGGAAATGAATGAAATAACGGACATGGTTGCAAGTTCAAGGACTTCATGGGGGAAAGTCACCGAGCCTTGATGGAGGCCCCACCCCGGTGGAAGTCATAGATTGGATCTCTGAGATGGAGATTGTGTTTGATAGTTGCATATGTAGCAACAAGCAAAAGACCGTCCTTGCGGTCATACAATTGAAGACCAGGGTATTAAGCTATTGGAAATTATTAGCCGATACCATGCCTAAAAGAGAAGCTAGTAAGATGTCTTGGGAAGAATTTCTAGTGTAGTTGAAAATGCAGTACTCCTACGAGTAGGATCTCATGGAAATCAACAACAAGTTCTAGAATCCGAAGAAGGAAAAAAATGAGCGTCACCGAGTATGCTTCAAGTTTTACGGAGAAAATGAAGTTTATTTCTTCTTTTTTTCCAAAAGAACTCTCCAAAATCAACAAGTTTGCTAATGGATTGCAAGCGGACTTTGGCCCAATGGTAAAGGTAGCAAGGACTCTGAAGGAGGTCATCTTGTCAGCCAAAAACGTAGAGACCCAGATTAGAGAGAAGGGTCTGGAGAGGGCAAAGGCAGGAGAGAAAAGGAAGCTAGAGGGACGTTCAAGATCCGATAAGAAATGAATATTCTTAAAGTGTAACCTAGACAACCCAAAGTCTGGGGGTAATGGTGGAGCCAAGTGGTGTAAGAAGTGCAAGAAGAAGCACTTTGGGAGAAGCGATAGAGAAGTGACTTATTATAAGTGTGGGATAACTGGTCACTATTCTAAGGATATTACGTTAAATACCAAGGTATGCTAAGGATGTGGAGACAAGGGGTATATGTCGAAAGATTGCCCGGAAAAAAACGAAGTGGCAAGATTGTATACGATGTTGGATTAGGTGTCTAAGCCCATAACTATAATTGGTATATACTTGAACCGAGAGTAGCATGGTCCATTTCAGGCTGTATATTACCAGGACAATTTGATAGGATGGATACTTGAGTAAGACGGTACTTATGATTTATTAATATATTATAAGTTCTAATATATTAATATGAAATCATATTATTTAATTAGTATTGATCAAGAATTAATTTGGAATTAATTATGTGATCAAAAGAGACTAATTAAATATATGGGGATTGATTTTTTAAATCAATGATTCTTATAGTGTGGGCCAATTATTATTTAGGATTGGCTAAGTCAACATGGTAGTCTATGGATAGTCCACAGAGGTTTAACCCATGGAGCCTAAGTAATATGAAAGGTCATGGGCATTAGGGTTTGCATGGATGTAAGCCTAGTCTTTGTCACACTATAAAAGGACTCCCTTAGCTCCTAAAATAAGACTAGAAGTGTTCTTAGACTTCATAGAAGCCGATTTTGAAGCTAGCAACCTCTCACTCAAGTTATCCTTTGTCTTAGGTGTGTTGTGAACCATTTGAGGCATCACACTTTAGGGTGCTAAGTTCTTAAAGGACAAACACAACAAGTTACATCAAGAGGTAATCCTATAACTCATTCTTGTGTTGTTTATGTCTGTGATGCCCCAACTCTCAGGTGATAATTTTATGGCTTTAACTTTCATAAATTGCAAGGTCTACTCAACGATTTTGATGCCCTGATTCCTCGAGTAGAACCGGATTGGGCCATGTGTTTAAGTGACCTACTCGTCAAGTCCAAGATAGGCCTCGACGAGTAGGAGTTGGAGGATGAAACCCTAATTTTCGGGGTTTTGCACCCTATTTAAAGGATCATAAGCCTCCTTTAGCCCCCTTACATCCTCTTGAAAGTCCAGCAAACCCTAATGCATGTGTGTGCTTCATTCTTGTGTGTTTCAAGCTTTGGAAGGTGGATATTAGTGAGGAGAGCTTGGAGAGAAAGTGGATAGAAGCAAGGAACGTGTGGGGATCTGAAATCTACCTTAGTTAGCATCTTTTGGAAGTAACTTGATATCTAAACTATCTTTAGTCTGTAAGTCCATAAAGCTTTTAGCTTTAGCAAATATGAGCCTCTCCTTAAGTGTAAAACTCCATTACAAGCTTTTCTTTGACATTATGAGCCTTGCATGCACGTAAAGTTTGCAACTTTACGTGATAAACATGCCTTGGGAAGTTGGATCTGCAATATGGGAGCTTAACAAGGCTTAAAAAGCATCTGAATGGATAATGGACTAAAAGGACTCAACAAGTTGCATGGCCAACTCGATGAGTCTGATGAAGATTGTCGTGCAAGGACTTTTGCATGGATTCAGTGAGTCAGTGGGGTGAGTCGGCGAGTCAACTTGGGTTTTACCGACATTTAGACACGCTTTGACTCAGCGAGTTGCAGGGAAACTTGACGAGTCAGTGGGGGGTTTTCATGACTAATCTAGTTCTGGAAGGACTCGACGAGTCAATGACTGCACTAGATGAGTCAGGTCAACATGGATTGTTGACCTTGATCATTGACTTTGACTTTGACCAAGGGTTGACTCTTTAACTTCTGTGGCATTTTAGGAAGTTGGAAATTTATTAGTATGGTTATATGGTGAATATCGATGGAGGAGTTTGTGGCGATGATCCAAGAGTTTGAGCTTATCTTACGAGTCGACAGTTGCGAGGTGAGTTATCCTTACTATACTCAAGGTTAAAAGGAACCAAGGCAGACCCTTTTCGTATTGTTATCCTAATATGTTATGTTGTTATGATATGTTAGATTAATATCCTGGTAGATAGGATGATAGATGTTGTTATGATCTATTAGATCAATATCCTGGTAGATAGGATGATATTTGATGTTATGATATGTTAGATCGGTATCTTGGTAGATAGGATGATATATGTTGTTATGATCTTTTAGATCGGTATCCTGGTAGATGGGATGTTATATGTTGTTATGATCCATTAGATCAATATCTTGGTAAATAGGATGTTAGATGTTGCTATGACCCGTTAGCTTAGTATCCTGGTAGATAGGATGTTATGCTATTTTGATTTGTTAGATCGGTATCCTGTTAGATAGGATGATATATGATGTTATGATATCTTAGATCAGTTTCCTAGTATATAGGATGATATATGTTGTTTATGATTTGTTAGATTGGTATCTTGGTAGATGGGATGTTATATCCTGTTATGATCCGTTAGATCAATATCATAGTAGATAGTATATTATATGTTACTATGATCCGTTAGATAAGTATCTTGGTAGATAGGATGTTATGCTGTTAAGATCTGTTAGATCGGTTTGTCTATCTAAAGACTGTTATCTGCTATATGTACACATGTTTGGTTGGCGGTTGAGGCTTATCTGCTTTTTGCGAAAGCCAATAGACCTGGGCATTCCAACCTGTTGGTTGTGGGCCATGAGTATTCAATCCCGAGGATGATTGGACTCATAGTATGTGGGCATTCCAACATATTCGTTGTAGGCCTGGGGCATCCCATACCAATGGATGATTGGACCCGTAGTATGTCGGCATTCCAACCGGATGGTTAAGGGCCTGGGGTATTTCATCCTGATGGATGATTGGACCTATAGTATGTTGTTTGTAATTATATGTGTATTGTTTTTTGTATGGGTATTTTGGGGGTGACTTACTAAGCTTTCGGGCTTACATTTTCATTTTATTGTTTCAGGTTCATCGGATTGTCGCGGGAAGGCGAAGGCGTGACCGTACACTTCCTCAATTGATGATTATGGCTTCTGGGAACTCTGATGTTTAACTATTTTGATATAAAATTGTAATGATTAAATGGTTTTAAATGATTTAAAAAGTATTAAATTGGCTTGAATTTTGTGGATGTTATAATGCCTATTGTATGCTAGTTGTAGGCTTAATGCTTTGGAAACAATATTACATGTATAATTAGAGAAAACATAGATCCAAAGCATTTAGGGTTGTAGATGCACCATAGGATGTTGTAGTATACAAACACCCAACAGTGATATCAGAGACTGGTTGTTTTCTATTATATTGATGCAAATGTTTAATTTTCAAAGTTGAAAAAAAAACATGAAGTTTGTCAAATTTTAAGATAATTAATTGATTTTATGAAAAATTTATTATCTGTAAAATTTGAGTCATTTTAATACAATTGTTGAATTAGGTCACTTTATTAAAAGATAGAATGATATGATTATTTTATTTGTCTTAAAAGTTTGATCTAAATGTTTTTAAGGGGTTACAAATTTTGTCATAAAATTTTTGAACTCAAAAGTCTTTCTTAAAAGTTATGATCTTAAGAGTTTTGAAACTTCCATAAGTTATGGATGTAGAAAGTCTCATTCATTAACTCTTTAAGTTATGAATTCCAAGAGTCTTCAAAGGTTATAAAATTTGTTATAAATGGATTTGAAGAGTTTCATAACTTGATCTCAAGTTATGGAACTTGGGAAGTCTCTTTTATGGATATCTAAAAGTTTTCAAGAGTTACAAAACTTACCCTCAAGTTTTTGAATTTGAAAAGTTTTTTTAATGAGACATTGAATTATAAAACTAAAGTTATTTGAGAAGTTTTCTAAAGTGTAACTCATGGGTTCATAACTTAATAATAAATTAAATAGTTTTAATTTTTTTTAGCATCTTAATGTTTCGAATAATTTATATTACATCTTTATGGACTTTATTAATAGTTAATTAAAGTGTTTAATTAAAAGAGAACTAATAATTCGATAATGATATGGTTTAAGTTTAATTAAATTAAGAGTATAGTTTAATAAATAGATTAAACCACTTAGTATTTTAAAAGTTTAAAATACACCCTTATACTATTATAATATTAAAAGTTTAATATATTATATGTATAAGTAAAAAGTCAATCTTACCGTTAGTAGGCCTCATTCACGAAGCCGATCTATAAGAGGTATAAGGTTACTGCTTATAAAATGGCGGTTTAATGTGTGTCCACTCTCACCCACCACTTCTTTGATTGGTGGAGTGTCGTTAGCCGAACGGGTAGGATAGGACATTAATTCTCATTAAAAGTATAATGAAAATACCAAGTTACTAAACACTTATAAATTCCTAATCTTAGTTACTTTAGGAAAAATGTGAATATGGTGCTATCCCCTGAAATTGCACTTTGCACCTTGTTAAGTCATTAGTGGAGCGTGTGTGGTTAACCAACATACTAATCTGGGACTAAGAGTGCGTGGCAAAGGGCATCCCTCTTCCGAATTGATATTGTGTTGGGTCCTAGCCTTAATATTTCATTTTGGGAGTTATATTAAGGACTTAAATCAACTAAACTTGAATTTCTCACTGTAGATGTTTAGTTTTGACAACTATAGTATTCCCGAATCTTTTAGAAAAAGCTTTCCTCGTGAAGATGATGTTCCCCGAAATCATACTTCACTTCCTCCACCTCCTCCAATGATTCTCCCTGACCCACACGTTCGAAGACTTGAAAAGTTCAAGCTCACTCAAGCCCTATTGGCAAGCAGACATGAAGATGGAAAGTCTGTAGGTGCTCACGTCTTGGACATGAAGTTGCATATTGACAGGTTAGGAATGTTGGGTGTCGTGTTCCCAAGGAAGTTGGATGTTGACTTGGTCCTTCATTCACTTCCCAAGTCATATAATGAGTTTGTTAAAGATTACTATGTGACAGATCACAACATGACCCTTATCGATCTTACCTATTTGCTAATTGCCACTGAATCAGAATTGATTTGGGGCACTAGTAAAGCAAATTTGAATGGAAGATCAATTTCCCAAGCTTCCATGGACATTGAAAATGGAAACATTAGAAGTCCAGAAAAGATTTCTCTTTCAAAGTGAAAGGGAAAGGCTAAGTCTGAGATTGTCTCATATGCTGATGCAAAATAAATCATTTATTTCTAATAAAATTTAGAGGGACATTAGAAGCGAAGCTTCCCTGACTACCTGAGAGATCTAAGAGACGGTAAAGTCAAAATGTTTGACTCTACTTCAGGTAAGTCCACTGCCTAACTCTATTAAGTTCTTATTTGGAGATTCTTAGTACATGATGTAATGTAATTACATTTTGATGATTTGGAGAATCGAAGAAAACAAAGGAAGCTTAAAAGAAGAGTAAGTTGATTCTGATAACGAAGAGATGGATTTCGATTGCATGGCTCGATAATCAGAATTTTGAGCTGCTGCTTAAGAGTTATGATAGGTTGCTTAGGAATAGATAACAACATAGTTTTCATTTGTATTTGCATTGTAAGGACAAGTTTTCCACACTTTTATAAATAAATAATTTTTTTGATTTTTATCTTATTTTAAGTCTCCTTGCAATGGTATTTGTGAAAACTAATGTTTGTATGTTTCTATTGTTAGCAATATGGATTTGATTCTTTCATTTGTGGAAGTGTCAAAATTTACCAAATAAACAAAGATTCTTATAACCCAAGTTTCAGTTTGATAGAAACTTGGAATCATACAACTTTTACTGTGTGATGAATGAGAAATTTTGTCTTTGGGAAATTAAGACTACTTCCTTGCTCACATAAATATGTGAGTCAAGTGAAAGACTAGGAGATTGGGTACACTTGGTTGTGCGCTGGTCAGGTCCACCACAAAGAACGATTAGACTTTTCGTCATGATTTACTAAAGTTAGTAAATATGGTTATACTTACAAGTTTAAGTATAATTCTGAATCATTGAAAATGTTTCAATGTATAGCAGGATGAATAAGAAGAATCAAATTAGGCATAAAGATAAAAGTTTCTCCAATATGAAAGGATGGGAGAGTACTTTAGTATCGTGTGTTATGATCATCTTAATGATTATGTAAACCATATAACAATTGATCCTATAAGGACACCTTAGTACACTTGTATGGCTAAGAAGAGAAATCGGGAATTGTTGAAATGGGTAAATCAAGTAGATGGGTCATACTTCATTCCAAAACAAGTCGTAGAGTCATACTCCAAGATTGTGCCTTGAGTGACATAATCTTAAGAAGGTTTAAAACACTCATCAAATGTTGAGTAAATTTTTTTTGCTCTTGTACATTTGAAATTGGTAAGTTGTGATGTCTTAATAAGGAAAAAGATCAACTATGACCAATTGTGTGAAGTGTTTATCTTGATAACAATCCGCACAAACTCTTGAATATTTGTTTTGTCAAGGAATGGTATGTGACATCCCCATTTTCACGTCCATAAAAGATCGATTTTGTTTATGCTTTATAAAAATCAGAGTACCTCTTTTAATAAAGATGTTGCGGAATTTGTTCCGAGTAAAACGTGATAAATATGTTATCAAAGCATTTCCATAGAAAAGTATTTTTATTCATTTTAAAACATTTGGTATGTCATCGTCAATACAGAAACATAAGCATAAAAAGAACTTACATTCATTATCACTAGTGATTTATATCTCCTTAATCTCTCAGTGTAATGTGACTTCATATCAACACCTGTGATATAAATAAACCGAGTGGGTTGGGATGGGAAACCCTGTGAGTACATAGGGTTTTCAACCCACAATAATATAATTATTTTTTTTAATCATCAAACAGTTAACCCAATTACCCATCCACATTATATTCTTTACTCTTAAGGATCTACCCTAAAAATCAGATATTTCTCATTCATTCATTCCTAAGGATTATCCTAAGGAATAGGTACGAAATACCCATCCCCATTCACAGTAATATAATTATTATGTTTAGACATCAAATAATCAACCCAATTACCCATCCCCATTATCTTCCTTACTCTTAAGGGTCTACCCTAAGAGTCATATATCCTGCATTCGTTCATTTTGGAGTCCCTTGATTCTAGGGTTTATAAAACAGGCACTAATTCCATACTTACCAATGCACTAAATCCATAGCTTCTAAAGTTAATTTATCAGGTACTAAATCCATAGCTACCGGTGTAGGTACTAAGTCCATAGCTACCGATGTTTATTTAACAAACACTAAGTCTATAGCTACCAGGTACTAAGTCCATTGCTACCAACACCTAACAGGTACTAATTCCATTGTCACCCGTGTTTACCTAATAGGTACTAAGTCCTAGCTACTAGTGTTTTTCCAATAGGCACTAAGTCCATAGTTGCTGATGTTCTTTATTAGACATTAAATCTATAGCTGCCAATGTTTACTCACATCATCTTTTATCTCTCATAATCCATCTACCCATGTCATTCCCAGCATATTTGTAGATATAAAATACATATACAGTTTAAATCATTTAAAACATGTATAAAATCGTTCATCAAGCATAGATAGAAAGTATACAAATAATATGCACAGGTAGCACGTAGTTTATATAAAATACTTCATATCTATGTGTAAGATGAAAGTAACTATGCACTCACAACACGTAATTTATATTAAATAGTTCATATCTATGTGTATGATAAAATTAACTATGCACTCACAACATGTAATTTATATTAAATACTTCATATCTATGTGTAAGATGAAAGTAACTATGCACTCACTTGAAAAGGTGGTGATTCCGAACTCAAACAACGCTTCTCTTCTTAAAAATAATTTCCTTTGTCGAAACCTAGTATTATTAACACTATAGTTTAGTCTATTATTCGCTGAGACTAATTAGTAGTCTAGCTATTATTACTATTATATAAGCATTAAACAATACTTATATAACCCATAATAATATCTGAAGTACTTATTGTAAGTTCCTAATAACGTTACTATAATTAAATAAAAGCTATATTAAAAATAGTGTAGGCGTAGCCCACTCCACACTTGAAACAAGTCACCTCTTCGCCACATTTTCCTAAGTGTTTCTTCTTGCACTTATCACACCATCTTGCTTCGCCTCTTCCTCCTCCTCCAAACTTCTAGGATTTGCTCTCCTTGTTGGGCTTTGAAGATCCTTCAAACTTTCTCTTCTCGCTAACTTTGACTCTCTCCAGACCTTTTTCCCTAATCTGGGTCTCAACATTCTCGGCTGCCCAGATGATGGCTTTCAAGGTGGTTGCTTGCTTGACTATTGGACCAAAGTCCACTGGTAATCCATGGGCAAACTTGTTGACATTTTAGAACTCAGTTGGAACTAGGTAAGGAACAACCTTCATTTTCTCTGTAAAACTTGCAGCATACTCAGTGACACTCATCCTTCCTTTCTTCAGATTCTGGAACTCATTGTTGATCTCCAGAAGATCCTGCTTAGAGCAATATTGCATCTTTAATTGCACTAGGAAATCTACCCAAGACATCTTGTTTGCTTCTCCCTTGGGCATCGTGTTAGCCAGTAGCTTCCACCAGCTCAGTACTCCAGACTTTAACAGAGGGACCGCAAGGGCGGTCTTCTGTTTGTCACTACACTCGCAACTCTCAATCATTGCCTCCGTCTCAGAGATCCAGTCCATAACTTCCACCGATGATGGGTTTCCAGAAAGACTCAGGGGTTTGGATGCCATGAAATCCTTGTACCTACATCCACATCCGTCATTTCCTCCATCATGATTGTTTCGTCTAACTATCAGTGGGTTGGCTTGACCAACTGTCCCACTGTAGTTCCCTCCTTCTAACTTCCCATCATTTAGCTCGGGCTGTTCAATAGGCATCGTAAGTTCCTCTCGATTTTGTTGAAGTAAACGCCTTGTTTCTTCCATTTGACGATCCAACATCATTTGGATCATCACTTGTACCCCGACCATTGTGATTGGCTTAGATGCGGTTACTACAATAGGTATTTGTTCAATAACTAGGGGTTTTTGATTCATATTTCCATTCGCGTTCCCGACTCCACTTCGGGTTCTTTCCATTTCGATCTATACACCAAATCAGACGGTCGGTGTGTAATGACGAGAATTAAGATAGTAAAGATTTTATTTACGATCGACGTGTAAATGATATGGGATTACTTAGTCATAGAAATCATTCATTATCTTATTAATTATTGTTGTTTTTATCTCATTTAATGAAAAAAAGGTGCTTAATTATCTTAAATATTTCATTTTCAACAATAAAGACATGCTCGGAAGGAAAAGGAAGCGGAATTGGCAATTGAAAGCTTGGATCTTAAATATTGAAGAAATAAGGATGTTGTTGGACAACTTGACCACACGAGATTTGACACCCAAGGCATGGATGAGCTGTTCCCATGTCTAAACTTCGCTGAAGATGGAGCTTAATATGAATAATATCAACCTTGTAACTTCTATCCCATGAGAGTCTGTTCCAATTCTCTCTTTACTTTTGTGTTCTTTAATTGTTTTAACATGCAATGGGGACATTGCATAACTTAAGTGTGGGGTAGGGGGTTGATTACATTTAGTTAAAATTAGAGTCCTTGCTTGGTTTGAAAAAAAAAATTGCATAAAAAGTACTAGGGTTAATTTAGAAAATTATGGTAAAAGCAATTAGGATTCCATGCTAATATTGTGTTTGATGATTTTATAAGGACCCAAATGTTTAGTTGAGCCAAGAAACGTTCTAGTGCATTTGTGGGCCCCTTTATTCTAGTGAAATTATGGGACAAAACACAACCTCGCTTAGTTTGAGGATCGCAACATGTTTAGTATTGTGTACCAGAAATGTATCCAGGAAAGCTTAAGTAGTCATTGCACACTAGACTAATGACTTTAACCAATAAAGGATGAAGTTAAATTCCCTTGCTTAAGCATATGTTTTCCTAGGTTTTTAGTTTTGAATGGAAAAAGTGTGTTGAAAAAAAAGAAAAAAAAGAGAAAAAAAAAGAAAAAAAAAAGAAAAAAGTTGAAAAAAAAGAGTGATGAAATGTTTGAATAAAGAATCGACAAAGCTATGAAGACAAAGAAGAATATCATGAAGAAAAGCTACAAAGTGTAAAAGATTCAATAAAAAATTGTATTTGTCTTTTATTTGTAAGTTTCTTTTCTAGGTTATTTTATCGTATGTATGCATGGGGATTTAACCAAAAATGACTTGAGGTTAAGAAAGCTTTCTGGGGATGGATTTGGAGGGATGCATAAAATGAGCGTTGTTGAAAAGAAGTGGGCGAATGTTTATGAGGATTATAAGTATTTAGAATTGAGGGGGTCCTTAGGAAAAAATTTAGACACAAATGCATGCGTTGAGGTCTTGGCATAATGGCTAGGTTCAATTGGGATTGTCTTATGTGGTATTAGTGTGCTAAAATTCAGTTTTGCTTGGGGGCAAACAAAAGTCAACTGTGGGGTATTTTGATATGAGCTTATTTAGTCATACAAATCATTCATTATCTTATTAATTATTGTTGTTTTTATCTCATTTAATGAAAAAAAGGTGCTTAATTATCTTAAATATTTCATTTTCAGCAATAAAGACACGCTCAGAAAGAAAAGGAAGTGGAATTGACGATTGAAAGCTTGGATCTTGAATTTTGAAGAAAGAAGGATGTTGCTGGACAGCTTGACCCCTTGTCAGTGTTTTGGCTATATCTGATGAACCGTAACTCCGATTGACGAGATTCAAAATGTTCTGAAAACTAGACACAATTTCGGACGGCTTTCGTGTTTTGAGAAAATGTTGACTCCAAAAAAACTTGACGAGTTGGGCCTAAACTCGACGAGTTGGTCAGAATGTTCCCGATTCGAAGATGCCTTGCCGTACACGCTGTATACATGGATTATCGAAAAAACTCGACAAGTTTTTGATGAAAACTCGTCGAGTTGGCCTTGTTTTCAAAATTTATATATAGAAACACTTCTCATTCGAACCCTAACTAATATTGGAGGCTTTGGACGATTTTTGGAGGCCAGAAGGGTTCTTGGAGTCCTAGATTTGAAGAATTCAACATTAAGTGGCAATTTAGAAGAGAGTGTGTAACGATGTAAATTTCAAAACCAATTTTTTTCATTTTTACAATCATCAAAACATCGAGTAATAGGTTTAGGTTCCAATGTAACAATTTAGTCACGACCGATTACATACCAAAGATCACAAAATGGTTTCCCCGAGTGTGTGTACGATCACGCCGGCGCCTTCCCACGGTCCTCGCTAGTACCTGAAACACATAACACAACAACTGTAAGCATAAATGCTTAGTGAGTTCCCTAAAATACAACCTACGCACATACACCTTTCCAGGACCTAACCTTCTGGTCCATGTGTCTTAGGGGACTTCCGTCACGCCTGGGTAAACCTTCCGGTCCTACCCACGTCAACCTTACGGTCCATATTACCACAGCCTTCCGGCCCATAACATATTGCCTTCCGACCCATATCAAGCATATCATACATGGCACATATAACGAATAACTTATTACACATAAGGCATATATCTCATATCATATTCGACCTTCCGGTCACACAGTCAAACCCTTCCGGGTACAGTATAGTGAGAAGACTCACCTCGTATGTCTCGAAACTCGTGAACCATGGAAATCACTCGTGCTTGAACCTCCAAGCTGTAATCCTCCTATGACATCATGAATCTATAAATATTACTTGTACCACTAAGGTTGACCATCCTTATCAAGCATACACTGGTTGACTTGGTCAACAGTCTTTGGTCAAATTGACCGAACTCGGCGAGTGCACTATAGTGACTCGGCGAGTCTACGCGTTTTCTCCAACTCGCAAGGATTTTCCCTTTGACTCGTCGAGTACTCCCCTGACTCGACGAGTTCCACCTGGGCATGAATCACAGGGCCACCACGACTCAACTCGCCGAGTCGCTAGGACAACTCGGCGAGTCCCAACTCGACTCAGTCCACCTGTCAAAACCTTTCTAACTCTCTGTGACTCACTGAGTCACCCACAACTCGGCAGGACTACACACTGGGTGGTCACAAGGAAAATCTTCAAGCGACTCATCGAGTCTGTTCTTCAGACTCGGCGAGTCCATGCCATGCATCAGCTAAAACTGGCTTTTGCGGTCAGATCCGTTCCATACACACATAGATCTGGCCTTCCCAAGCTCATTTGTCACGTAAAGTCTCAGTCTTGGTCGCCATGCAACGCATACAAGGCTCATTTTGGAGAAATAACCTCTAATATGGCAACCCTAGCTTCCAACTCAAAAGAATGGACATAAAGCTTGTCATTTGGGGCCTTCTGGACCTGCTAAGGTCCAGATCTAGGTTCCATACCTCCATGGGACCTTTCATACTTCCAATTCAAGCCAAATAAGGCAAGAAGAAACCCTAGATTTGACACATCAACCAAAATACAAAGTTTAGCTCTGAAAGTTACCTCAAGAAGGTTCCCTTGATGAAATAGAAGCAGATCCAAGCTCCCCAACTCTTCAAGCTTGATCTTCTCCTTCCTTCTTGCAAAAAATCACACAAAATGATGAACAAATAGCCTCTATCTCACTCACAAAGTCTCTCAGCCGTTTGGGTGCACTCAGGGCTCAAGGTGGCCACATATGAAGGCCATAAGGTCCTTTAAATAGGGTTTAGGACCGGTAAATTAGGGTTTCATTAAACAGCGCGGACTCGCCGAGTCCGGACGTGAACCTCCATCCAAAACCGCGACCCGACTCGGCGAGTTCGACCTCCAACTCGCCGAGTCCCCTCACAGAATACCAAAAATATGAAAGTAAAGATACTTGGGGATCCGGGCTGTTACAATTCTCCCCCACTAGGACAAGACTTCGCCCTCGAAGTCCCGCTAGGCAAATAGCTCCAGATGCTGCTCACGTATCTCACGTTCCGGCTCCCAGGTCATCTCTAATCCCTTCCAATGCTGCCACTGAACCAATACTAGGGGTACCTCCTTGTTCCTCAAAACCTTGATCTTCCGATCTCTGATGGCTACTGGTCTCTCATCATAATTCAGGCTCGCATCCACCTGAATATCCCCTAATGGAACCACCGCCGATTCGTCAGCTATACACTTTCTCAACTGCGACACATGGAAAGTGTCGTGAATCTGCCCCAACTCTGCTGGCAAGTCTAAACGGTAGGCTACCCGGCCCACCCTCACAATCACACGGAAAGGAACAATATATCGGGGCCCCAACTTGCCCCTCTTCCTGAATCGAATCACTCCTTTCCAAGGAGAGACCTTCAGGAGTACAGGATCACCAACCTGAAACTCAAGCTCGGACCGGCATCTGTCTGCATAACTCTTCTGTCGGCTTTGAGCGGTCAACAACCTCTGCCTGACCAGCTGAATCTGCTCGGTCATCTGGAGTACGATCTTTGTGCTACCCATAACCCGCTGTCCTACCTCACCCCAACAGATGGGGGTGCGACACCTCCGCCCATATAACAGCTCAAAGGGTGGCATACCAATGCTCGAATGATGGCTGTTGTTATACGAGAACTCTGCTAAAGGTAGATAGGTGTCCCAGCTTCCTCCGAAATCCAACACACATGCCCGAAGCATGTCCTCGAGCGTCTGAATCGTCCGCTCACTCTTACCGTCTGTCTGGGGGTGATATGCAGTACTGTAATGTAACCTAGTACCCAACTGCTCATGAAACTTCTTCCAGAACCTGGAAGTGAAATGCACGTCATGGTCTGAAATAATCGAGATCGGCACTCCATGCCGTGATACTACCTCCCTTACATATAACTCGGCCAACTTCTCCGCAGAAGAGCTCTTGCTGATGGCTAGAAAATGAGCGCTATTCGTCAGCCTATCCACGATCACCCAAATCGCATCGACTCCCCTCGTAGTCCGCGGTAACTTGGTGATGAAATCCATAGTGATTTGTTCCTACTTCCATTCGGGAATCTCTAACGGTTGCAGCTTACCGTGCGGTCGCTGGTGCTCGGCCTTGACCTGCCGACAAGTCAAGCACCTCTCGACAAACCAAGCGACATCCCTTTTCATACAGGGCCACCAGTACTCCTTTCTGAGATCCAAATACATTTTCTTAGCACCGGGATGAATCGATAATTTCGATCGATGTGCTTCCTCCATCAAAATAGTACGCGCACCGCCCACAAACGGTACCCAAATCCGACCCTGAAAAGTCATAAGCCCTCGACCATCTGTGATGAATCCTGATACCTGACCTACAACCCGCTCCTTCTTCTGATGTTCTGGCTTCACCGCCTCTACCTGAGCTCCTCGAATAATATCCAAAATCGGGGTCAATACGGTCAATCTCATACAAATATCTCGGATCGGGGTGCTATCCGCCCTACGGCTCAACGCGTCGGCTACCACATTAGCCTTGCCCGGGTGGTACAGGATCTCACAATCGTAATCCTTCACCATATCCATCCACCTCCTCTCTCAAGTACTTCAAGCTTCAAGCTTCAATGGATTTGGCTGATCCATCAAGTACTTCAAGCTCTTAGGGTCCGTGTATATCGTACACCAAACCCCATACAAATAGTGTCGCTAGATCTTGAGGGTAAACACTACAGTCCCCAATTCCAGGTCGTGGGTGGGATATCTCGACTCATGAGGCTTCAACTGCCTAGAAGTGTACGCTATCACATGACCCCTCTGCATAAGCACCACCCCCAAACCCGATATAGAGGTATCACAGTACACCACAAAATCCTCCATCCCTTCTGGGAGTGCAAGCACCGGAGCCTCGCACAATTTCTGACGAAGTGTCTCGAATGAGGACTGCTGCTTTGGTCCCCATGAAAACATAACACCCTTCCGGGTCATCCTAGTAAGTGGCACAGCGATCTTGGAGAAATCCTTGATAAACCTGCAATAATAACCAGCCAAACCCAGAAAACTCCTGATCTCGGTGGGCGATCTCGGCACCTCCCACCTCAACACCGCCCCAATCTTGGCTGGGTCGACCAATATCCCTTTCTGGTTAACAAGATGCCCGAGGAACTGGACCTCTCGTAACCAAAAATCACACTTGGAGAACTTGGCATACAGTCTCTCCGATCTCAAAACCCCAAGAATCTCCCTCAAATGTTCCTCATGCTGATCCCTAGTCCTCGAATACACCAAAATATCATCGATGAATACGATCACCGACCGATCCAGCATCGGCCGGCACACCCGGTTCATAAGATCCATGAACGCGGCCGGGGCATTGGTGAGCCCAAAAGGCATCACCACAAACTCATAATGTCCATAACGAGTCCTGAAAGCAGTCTTTTGGATATCTTCCTCTCGAACCCTCATCTGATGATACCCCGACCTCAAGTCAATCTTGGAAAACCAAGATGCCCCCTGCAACTGATCGAACAGATCGTCGATCCTAGGTAACGGATACCGTTTCTTAACCATCAACTTGTTCAACTCTCGATAATCGATACACATCCGGTGTGAATCGTCCTTTTTCTTGACGAACAAAATCGGCGCTCCCCAAGGTGAGCTACTCGGTCGAATGAATCCCTTTCCCAACAGCTCTTGAAGCTGCAAGGATAATTCCTGCATTTCCGGTGGAGCGAGATGATAAGGCACCTTGGCGATGAGCGCCGCTCCCAGAACCAAATCGATACGAAACTCCACTTACCTCTCCGGAGGCACACCCGGTAACTCTTCGGGGAACACATCCAAAAACTCGCATACAACCGGGACGTCATCAATCGAATTGGGCCTCCCCGCGGCCACTCAAGTATCCATCACATATGTTATGAATCCATCACAGCCCTGCTGCAAACTCTGCCTTGCCCTGGTAGCCGAACAAAACGCCGACCCACACCGGGTCCCCTCGCCATAAACCGTGAGCACTCCCCCACTAGGGTCTCAAATCATCACCAGCTGTCTCTCGCAGTCAATGACTGCTCCAAACTTACTCAACCAGTCCATGCCCATGATAACGCAGACATCCCCCATAGCTATAGGGACCAAGTCTATATGAAACTCGACCCCAAAAATCTCGAGCACGCATCCTCGAATCACCTCAGTGGCGTATACCGCTTTCTCATTTGCTATAGCAACTCGCAGGGGTCGACTCATCATCTCCCAATCAATAACGATGTGTTGGCTAAAAGCCAACGAAATAAAAGACCGACTCGCACCCGAGTCGAATAATACCAAAGCAGGCACATAATTCACAAGAAAAGTACTTACGCATATAATAATATAAGCATAATATCTCAGTATAAATGTAAATACATGAAAGAATACATACCGGCTACGACATCAGGCGCCGCGCAGACCTCCTCCGCAGTCAACTGGAATGCTCTCCCACGAGCCTTCGGAGCCTCGGCCTAAACTGGCCGAACCTCGGGAACCCTGGCAGCAGGCGGAGATCCCTGGCGAAGCTGGGGGCACTCGGCCTTCTGATGGCCGGTCTGGTTGCAATGAAAGCAAACCATGAATCCCTTGGGGAAATCCCTAGCAATGTGCCCCTCCTTGCCACACTTGTAGCAAGCACCTGATCGACATGCCCCCTCGTGACCCTTGCCACACTTTCCGCAAGTGCGGCCCTTCTGACCTCCGGATCTCGAATCGGCAGACTTGGTCCGCTTGGCTGCCGGCTGAGACTGAGCCGGCCGCCGATCCACCCATTGAGACTCGGCCTCCTCCCTGGCCTGGGTCTCCATCTCGATCTCACACTTCCTGGCATTCGCCTGAAGCTCAGCAAAAGTCTGATATGACGAGTTCGATACGAACTCCCGGATATCCCTCCTCAGCACTCCCAAATACCGACTAATCCGAGCCTGTTCCATGGACACCTGCTCGGGGCAGACCATCGCCCTCTCATGAAACTTCCGCGTGATCACCGTAACAGAATCATTACCCTGCTTGAGGGTCAAGAACTCCTGAACCAACCGTTCCCTCTCAACCGGGGGAACATACTCGTCTCTGAACATAGCAGTAAACCTCTCCCAAGTCACAGCTGAGACCTCTGCCAGAGTGAAGTTCGCTGTCACGAACTTCCACCAATCCTTTGCTCCCAGGCGGAGCTGGTTCAAGGCGAACCATACCCTCAGATGCTCCGGACATGAACAAGTGTAGAAGCATCCCTCGATATCAGCAATCCATCTCATCGTAGCGATTGGATCCTGCATCCCGTCAAACTCCGGTGGCTTCGTGTTGCTGAACTCCCGGAACAGCAACGAGTCACCTCCCTGTGGTCTGGCAGCGGCCACAGCTGCGGTAGCTGCAGCGGGGGCGGCCTCAGTCAACGTGGCGTACCGCTCATCAAATGTCTCCATCAGCGTGGTCTTAATAGACCCAAACATCTCCGGAATCTCGGCCCGGATCGCTGCAACTACCTGCTCATGAATCATCTGACGAAGCTCCTCGTCAGTCACACTACTCGTACCAGGTCTGTGTCGTGGTCCAACCATGATGTCTCTGAAATACAACATAAAAATATCAGAGACTCCATCGGGCGTAATCGCACTCGGTAACACAGTCCTACTCAGTCTCTGATACCCAGGGATTCTTACTTGGGCTGCCCACTGACCCGGAGTCCTTAGTAGTACGGGCCCAATAATACCAATTACACCATGTTAGTATTCACCCCAAGTCCTCCTCCCGAAACCCCGAATCCTGAGTACTCTATTCTTGTCACACACTAGTTAGCCACTCGCTCTCAATCACCTCATAGAAACAGGTTTCCCTAGACTAAGGCATCACAAAATCAGGCCGCTCTAGTCCTAATATGTACACCTGGTCTACTAGCATGCGTATCATATTATATCATATCTCATAACACATATTGTAAGAGTATTTTGGGGATTTTACCGTTCGGGCGCTGGCTGACCGTACACACTCCTTTTTCTTTGGTTGTCTCAAAATCACTTATCAAATTTTATTGATTTATTAATTAAAAATTTTCTCAAATCCCCGGTTTGAGTTCAGTTATGCCCGAAGGTGTACCCGAATCCCTCAAACCAAGGCTCTGATACCAACTTGTAACGACGTAAATTTCAAAACCAATTTTTTTTCATTTTTACAATCATCAAAACATCGAGTAATAGGTTTAGGTTCCAATGTAACAATTTAGTCACGACCAATTACATAACAAAGATCACAAAATGGTTTCCCCGAGTGTGTACGATCACGCCGGCGCCTTCCCACGGTCCTCGCTAGTACCTGAAACACATAACACAACAACTGTAAGCATAAATGCTTAGTGAGTTCCCCAAAATACAACCTACGCACATACGCCTTTCCAGGCCCTGACCTTCCAGTCCATGTGTCTCAGGGGACTTCCGTTCCGCCTGGGTAAACCTTCCGATCCTACCCACGTCAACCTTACGGTCCATATTACCACGCCTTCCGGCCCATATCAAGCATATCATACATCGCACATATAACGAATAACTTATTACACATAAGGCATATATCTCATATCATATTCGACCTTCCGGTCACAGAGTCAAACCCTTCCGGGTACAGTATAGTGAGAAGACTCACCTCGTATGTCTCGAAACTCGTGAACCCTGGAAATCACTCGTGCTCGAACCCCCGAGCTGTAATCCTCCGATGACATTATGAATCTATAATTATTACTTGTACCACTAAGGTTGACCATCCTTATCAAGCCAACACTGGTTGACTTGGTCAACAGTCTTTAGTCAAATTGACCGGACTCGGCGAGTGCACTATAGTGACTCGGCGAGTCTACGCGTTTTCTCCAACTCGCAAGGATTTTCCCTTTGACTCGTCGAGTACTCCCCTGACTCAACGAGTTCCACCTGGGCATGAATCACGGGGCCACCACGACTCAACTCGCCGAGTCGCTAGGACAACTCGGCGAGTCCCAACTCGACTCAGTCCACCTGTCAAAACCTTTCTAACTCTCTGTGACTCACTGAGTCACCCACAACTCGGCAGGACTACACACTAGGTGGTCACAAGGAAAATCTTCAAGCGACTCGTCGAGTCTGTTCTTCAGACTCGGCGAGTCCATGCCATGCATCAGCTAAAACTGGCTTTTACGGTCAGATCCGTTCCATACACACATAGATCTGGCCTTCCCAAGCTCATTTGTCACGTAAAGTCTCTGTCTTGGTCGCCATGCAACGCATACAAGGCTCATTTTGGAGAAATAACCTCTAATATGGCAACCCTAGCTTCCAACTCAAAAGAATGGACATAAAGCTTGTCATTTGGGGCCTTCTGGACCTGCTAAGGTCCAGATCTAGGTTCCATACCTCCATGGGACCTTTCATACTTCCAATTCAAGCCAAATAAGGCAAGAAGAAACCCTAGATTTGACACATCAACCAAAATACAAAGTTTAGCTCTGAAAGTTACCTCAAGAAGGTTCCCTTGATGAAATAGAAGCAGATCCAAACTCCCCAACTCTTCAAGCTTGATCTTCTCCTTCCTTCTTGCAAAAATCACACAAAATGATGAACAAATAGCCTCTATCTCACTCACAAAGTCTCTCAGCCGTTTGGGTGCACTCAGGGCTCAAGGTGGCCACATATGAAGGCCATAAGGTCCTTTAAATAGGGCTTAGGACCGGGAAATTAGGGTTTCATTAAACAGCGCGGACTCGCCGAGTTCGGACGTGAACCTCCGTCCAAAACCGCGACCCGACTCAGCGAGTTCGACCTCCAACTCGTCGAGTCCCCTCACAGAATACCAAAAATATGAAAGTAAAGATACCTGGGGATCCGGGCTGTTACAAAGTCAAAGGCAAATAATCATTATTCTTTTCTTAATATTTGTATTGAACCATGTTTGAATCATTAGATTTTGATTTTAGGTTATTACTTGCTTTAGATATGAGCTAAAAGCTTTTTACTTCTGTTTGGATGAGATGATCTTATGATCATGGTTTGATTGAGTGGTTGGATTAATATTAATTTGGTTATTCGTCTTTTTAAGCTTGTTAAAGATCCTCATGTATTGATGATAAATATTTTCTGTTAATAAGTAAGTTATTAAGTTGCATGAACATCTTCTTGATTACTTGATTCATATAGTTTTGTGAATACAAGATTGTATGCCTAGGAATAATGAATATGAAACTAGGGTTAACTAGAAAATAGGTAAATCAATGTGTGAGCATGTGAGATGAACAACCACATATGACTTGATTGACTTGAACAAATTTGATTAGCTATTATTACAAGTCTTACTTCATACAAACTAAACACTAGGAAACTTGTTAGTTTAATCAACTGGCCATTGTTTGAATTAACTTGTCTACTAAAGGATTGGTAATAATGAACATGAACCCAATAACATTAGGAATCGGTAATCATTGACATATTGATCCATCGCACTTGCCACGAAATCAACCATAGGAATAAGTGAATCGAATCTGAACATAAGTCTCTTTTATCATTGAATCTAGTTGTCCTTTCTTGTTCTTCTTAGGTGTTACTTGTTTTTTTTTTTTTGAAAGTTAATTGATTGATTAAGTTTCTAGTCTTGCAAAACTAGAGAAACCCCCCCCCCCTCCCCACTTTTATTAATTGTTTTTAATAAGGTAATACTAGTACTTAATTTGATTGTTATCGCTCCCTGTGTTCGATACCCTACTTGCTTAAACTATACTATTAATCGATAGGTTCACTGCCTTTCGTGTGTTTAATTTGTGTTTGAAGTAATAGGATTAAAACTAGTGCATTTTACACACATCAGTAAATCTCCCTATTACTCCGAAAAGTTACATGTCAGTTCTAATAACGTAAATAAATGTTTAGAAACCTAAACACATAAAGTTTCCAGATCCATTCGGAAACAGACCATAGATCCGATCATATAATGCATATCATAAGTCATTTAGCACATAAAAGCATGTTAGGTATTTTCCCTAAAAAAGCTAGTGCTTGTGTCTATTCAAGTGTATTACCTAAATTTTATTAGACACACTCCTCACAATCATTGCTTAGCATTATAAGTTTAAGTCTAGAAATAAATACATATTCCTAGTTTTCTTAAACTAATGCACTGATACCAACTGTGACATCCCCATTTTCACAGCCAGAAAAGACCGATTTTGTTTATGCTTTATAAAAATCGGAGTACCTGTTTTAAAACATTTGGGTTTCATCGTCAATATAGAAACATAAGCAAAAACAAAACTTACATTCATTATCACTAGTGATTTATATCTCCTTAATCTCTCAGTGTAATGTGACTTCATATCAACACTTGTGATATAAATAAACTGAGTGGGTCGGGTTTGGAAACCTGGTGAGTACATAGGGTTTTCAACCCACAATAATATAATTATTATGTTTAATCATCAAGCAGTTAACCCAATTACTCATCCCCATTATCCTCTTTACTCTTAAGGATCTACCCTAAGAATCAACTATTTCTCATTCATTCATTCCTAAGGATTATCCTAAGGAATAGGTACGAAGTCCATCATTGTTCATGACACAGTTGTCAAGCACAGCTGCTAGTTCTATCACTTAGGCGTAGCTGCCAGAATTGTGACATTCTATGTGATGCGCAACTTCCAGTATTGTCCTTCGAGCACAGCTGCTAGGGTTATGTCGTTTATTGACAGTATCGTTTTCGAGAGTTCACACGCAATACATGTCAATGGGTTTTTAGAGTACACCGGTGAACACATCGTTCACAACACCTACAGATTGCGAGCTTGTTAGTGTTCCACTGGACTGTCTAGAATAGTCCATGGTTATTATCCATTCTCTGCTAGATGATGGGGCCAATATTTGGGAACAAGGCTTCTCACATCGTCCACCTCTCACCCTTACCTCATGGTCTATATCACCTCTCAACTCATCATCCAACTCATACTTCATCTACCCATGGTTTACCCAACATATTACGTAGATATAAATACATATACAGTCTAAATCATAAAAACTTGTATAAAAATGTTCATCCAACATAGATAGCAAGTATACAGATAATATGTACACATAATACGTAGTTTATCTAAAATACTTCATATATATATATATATATATATATATATATATATATATATATATATATGTGTGTGTGTGTGTGTGTGTGTGTGTAAGATGAAAGGGACCATGCACTCACTTGAAAAGGTGGTGATTCCGAACTCAGACAGCGCTTCGTTTCTTAAAAATAATTTCCCTTGACGAAACCTAGTATTATTACCAATAGAGTTTAGTCATTTATTCGCCGAGACTAATTAATAGTCTAGCTATTATTACTATTATATAAGCGTTAAACAGTACTTATATAACCCATAATAATAGCTCAAGTACTTATTATAAGTTCTTAATAATGTAACTATAATTAAATAAAAGTTGTATTAAAAATAGCGTAGGGGTAGCTCACTTACAACGAGTTTTATAGAAAATCGGGCTTCGCTTGGAGCAGTGTTCCTTGAGCCGAAAAGCTCTTCTTCTCGGAGCCGTCAAGCACTCCGAGGCTTCCGCCTCGTATTAGGGAGGTTCCCTAGGATTTTCGGGGCGTTTCAGGGCTAGAGAGAGGTTCTAGAGAGAGAGCGAGACAGAGTAAAGAGAAGAAAGAATCAGAAAGGTCTGAAAAAAAATGAGGGTGGGAGGGTTATGTGACATCCCATTTTCAAGGCCAGAAAATACCGATTTTGTTTATGCTTTATAAACATAAGAGTACCTCTTTTAATAAAAATGTTGCGGAATTTGTTCCCAGTAAAACATGATAAATACATTATCAAAGCATTTCCGGAGAAAGGTATTTTTATTCATTTAAAAACATTTGGGATGTCATCGTCAATACATACACATAAGCATAAACAGAACTGACATTCATTATCATTAGTGATTTATATCTCCATAATCTCTTAGTGTAATGTGATTTCATATCAACACCTGTGATAGGGTCAGGTTGGGAAACCTTCTGAGTACATAGGGTTTTCAATCCACAATAATATAATTATTATGTTTATACATGAAAAAATCAACCCAATTACCCATCCCCATTATCTTCCTTACTCTTAAGGGTCTACCCTAAGAGTCATTTATCCTGCATTCGTTCATTTCGAAGTCCCTTGCTTCCAAGGTTTATAAGACATACACTAATTCCATAACTGCCAATGCACTAAATCTATAGCTTCTAAAGTTAATTTATCAAGTACTAAATCCATAGCTACCACTGTTTATCTAACAAGCACTAAGTCCATAACTCCCAGGTACTAAGTCCATAGCTACCAACACCTAACAGGTACTAATTGATGGGTTTTGGTCATAAGACATCCTATGTGCTCATACAAACCCTAATGCTTGGATCTAGGTTTCTCTATTGTACATGCTTTGAATCCAAGACTATAAACCCTAATTCTAACATATGGAAATCGACATTGACATATAATTAGGTTTAAGAACATACCTTGATTGTTATGTAGCAATAACAATCACAACTCCACCTTGGATTGACTTTGGAATGCTTAGAGTCACAAGTTTCACTCCTCTAATGGCTTACAAACACCATAAGCAAATGGAGAAGGTATAAAGAGAGAGGTGAGAGGTTAGAATTCGTATCTAGGACCTCTTGGGAAGGGATACACGAATTCATGACCCTAGGGGTGTTTATATAGGTGTAGAGATAGGGTTCCAGTCATTATCCTTATCTAGTTGATTATCCATTAAGCAACCAATAAGATAATCCTTGAATCCTTATTTTGTAACTATCACATAATTACAAATCAGCCCCTCTAGTTTAATTAATTACATTTGATCACAAAACTAATTCTTAATTAATTATTGACCAATATTAATTAAACAAATATGATTTCTCCTTTAATATATTATTCTTATAACATATTAATAAATCATATTATCCTCTCTCTCTTTAGTCATTTCTCCAATCAAGTTGCTTTGGTGAAGGCAACCCAAAAGGACCATACACCATCGGGTCAAGTACATACCAAAATAGTTATGGACTTAGACACTAATCCAACAGTCTCCCACTTGGATAAGTCTAACAACTATTCTGCGTATGACTTCAGATCCTGATCTGCAATCGTAGCTTTACAAAGCCGCTGTCAACTCTGATCATATCAGATACGCGTGTCCTTAGATAAGGGATCATATATTCCTCCATTCTAGATATCGTATGAGATATGATTTCAAATCATTCTCTTTGTACTATATCTCGATTTCTGATTTATGACGACAGACTAATTGAACAAATCAAATTAGCCCTAGCCCGGCCGAGCATTTACGTATGTCATCACTAAACCATCGAGGGGCCCAAAGATATCGCTTTTATTCTTTGAATAAAAGGAACGGATAAACTTTGATACAATGCTTGCTTGCACTCACTCACCAAATCACACACAACAATATGTTTTATAACACCAACTTACTAGTGCGTTTACATATTATCAATGTGCAACCGATTCGCAAGATACAACTCACACATCTCGGTTTCAAGAATATAAGATGTTATCGTCTCACTAATCACTCGAGATAGTGATCCAAGTGAGCGTGGGTTTAATCCAATGCTCAAATCATATTCGTAAGCACTCATGAACGTTGCAGCAAACATTTGCTTATGTCTAATACTCTTTTAGACAATCCACACACCAATTCACGACAATCTTCATTCATATCTACTTCCAACATATGAACGACTGTGGCCCGTTTGAATAATTCGATTATTCTTAATAAACTCAATTATTCTGGAAGTCAAAACATGCAAAGTGAAACACAAGAATAATACTAATCCCATATGGCCTCAAACCTTTGAGTATAAACAAAACACGTTTTATTTATCACCATATCGATTACTCATTATTTGTCGTTTCGGGTAATCAACTTTTTACTTGAATCATTACACTTGTCCCATGCTCCTAGCATGCACACAATGTTTACCTATGGTTCTTACTTTTGGGAAATAGACAAATTGAACACATTTCCAATCATTCTCATTTCACAACTCCAAATCCATTTTCTTAAGTGTAAGAATATCAAATTCTTGTTACTTATAGAATATACTAGATTCTAACACTTTATGCAACGATCCTTCTGTAATGTCACTGCACCAAAGTCTCAAAGACTATTGCCAATGATATTACAAATTCCTCTAACGGAGATTGTTACAAGACAATTCCTTAGATATGATGTCTCTCTCTAAAAGTACATTCCTTTGAACATCCTTTTGCATAAAAGTTTCTAATCTAGACATAGATTTTCAATATTTGCTTCTCAATATGGACACGCTTCCATATTTTCCATATGACAACTAATTTCTTAATAGAATCTTATCTATTCGTAATGATGTCGATATTGTCCATCCAATATGGAAACATTTCCATAATTTCCAATACTATATACTTCCAACTACTCACAAGCGACCAATTCTCGTCGAACTTCGAATCGTCCTTTGATAGTTGTTTAATTATTTTAGTCAGAACCAATCCTAGTCCCTTTTCCCTCTAAATGCGCTGGACATTTGGAAAATTTTAGAATGGTCAAACATTAAAGCATTTGCAATCGATCCTATACCCGAAGCGTATGGGACACGACGCACAATGTTTTATTTTCTGTGTTCTCAAAATTCGAATTGTGAAGAGGAATGTCGTAATCATAATCGAAACTTTAAGAACACACTATGTACCTTTGACTAAATTTATCAACATTTCACAACCTAATCCTTTAGATTTGAAATGAAGCATAATATTCTCTCCCTTAATTATAGCAAAATAACCTTTCAACTCTTACAACTTTGCAAAGTATGACTCTTGTTTTCTATAATTAATATTGCTAACTATGCAATACTTGCCTTAATAATCATACAATCATAACATTTATGCTCCCACTATCATGATGATTATTATAAAACATAACACTTATGCTCCCACTAGCTTCGACATGTATTCATAAACATCTTAACTTTCAGAAAAACAATACTTATTGAATTTCTTAAGTTCATGTTTCTAATACTTAGTGCTTTGATAATCTTTTATCAAGACTTCTTGAACTTATACAATTTTGCCTTAGATAGTTCATATGTGTGTCTTAACAATTAAGACTAATTGCCAAACCTCACAATTCAAATTATGGAAAGGGATGTCGTAACCATGATCGAATTCGAGAATGCAATTTTACAATCACTATCTTTTAAAATCTTTCTTAGTGAAAGCATTTGCTCACAATCATTTTCATGAAGGAGGAAATCTTATGACACTTAGATTTAAACGGTGTATGCATTCCTATCCATGTGAATTTGTTAAAAACCAAAGTTTACGACAAATTCAAACTCATATGGATCGAACTTCCTTAATCTTGATTTCTTGCCTTATGGTAGCACAGCTGCCCACCACGTCTTCCAAGTAGTTAAGCAGCTCACCTTTTCCTATCAATGCACTTTCCATTGATCAAGGTCCTTGCCTTTTATGCATTCAAATGAGAACTCATAGGACTCACATGCATAATTAACTCGATTGGATTGGCACAGAAACAAAATAATATCTTCACGATAGGTTGTAAACCTCAACTCGTGTGCTAGTGATGATCGATAAGGCTTATTTGATTTGTTCTTGAAACTTTTCAAGACTATTAAGACTCCCACTAACTCCTTGACATATACGATTCTCTTATCAAAACATTTCTTGACAAACAAATATTCAAGAGTTAGTGTAGCTTATATCAAAACAAAACACTTCATAATTTTGGTCTTAGTTGGCCTTTTGTCTTATCCAAGATATCACAACTTTCCACAATTGATGAATGTTATAAACCTTCTTAATACTATTCACTCAATTTCACAATCTTGACTTTAAGACTTGTTTTGGAATGAAGCATGATTGACTTCTTGATTTGACCATTTCTTCAATCTTTGATTCCTCTTCTTGGACATACAATTGTACCAAGACTCATTAGAGGATCAATTGAGATATGGTTCTTAATCATTAAGACCTATCATAAAGCATAAAAGCTACTCTCCCTTCTTCTTAGAATGGAGAAACTCTTATCTTTTTGCCTACTTGATTCTTCTTATTCGTTTTGCTATTGATCTAAACCCTTTAATCAATTCAAAATTACACTTAATCTTGTAAGTGTAATCATATTTACTAAGCCTTTAGTAAATCATGACAAATATCTTTGTTACTCTTATGGTGGACTTGATCAACACACAACTTTGTGTACTCGATCTCCTAGTCCTTCACTTGACACTTTGTCAATGAATTAGTCCAATTTCCAAATACGAAATTTCTCATTCATCGTGCATCCACGTTGCATGATTCCAAGTTTCTGTCCAATTGAAACTTGGGCGATGAGAAACTCTTCCTATTTGGTAAATTCTTGACATTTTCATAAATAACATAACTAAGAATCACATCCATTCGTTGTAGAAATATTCAAACATCAATTTTCATAACGATTTCATTGCAAGGAAATAAACAAACAAATAAGTGAGTCAAAATTTATTTTATTTATAAAAGCAGTGGAAAAACATTTGTCCTTACAATGCAAAATCTATTGAAAACTATGTAAAAAGAAAATTTCTAACAAATCTATCATAACTATCTAAGCTCAAAATCCAATCTTCAAGTCCATGCGATCAAGATCCATCTCTTGTGATTAGATTCATCTTGCTCTCTTATCAAGCTTCCTTTCTTTTCACCGATCCTTCAAAACATTCAAATGCAATCTTATCACATCATGTATTAAGAATCAATGAATAGGAACTTAATGGAGTTAGATAGTGGATTCTTACCTAAAGCGTAGTCATACTTTTGACTCTCCCATCTCTTAGATCTCTTAGGTAAATAGGGAAACTTCGTCTCCAATGCCCCTTCTCTTGGCAATAAAAGCAAATTGACTCCTTTGGAACAACACATGGAACTACTTCAGACATCGCCTTTCTCTTATGATCAAACTTTTCGATTATTGCATGTCTTTCATTGCCATTGTCTATATCCATAGAGGTCTTGAAGGCAGATTCACTCAATCAACTTTGCTTTTCTATTGCGCCAAACCATTGTTGATTCAGCAGCAATAAGCATGTAGGTGAGATCTATAAGTTTCACGTAGTGGTTCATCATATAGTACTCTCTTACGAACTCACTATACGAGTTAGGAAGTGACTGAAGAACCCAATCAACAGCCATCGCTTCACCGACAACGGATCCCATCATTCTTAATCTATCAATGTGTGACTTCATCCCTAAGACGTGTGCACACACCGACTTGCCCTCTTTATGTTTACTTGCCAAAAGGGCTTGAGTGATATTGAACCTTTCAATTTTACAATCTTGTGGGTTAGGGAGAATAATTGGAGGAGGAGGAGGAAGTGAAGCATGATTTCTTGTTCCTCGATCGAATCGTGGAATATCATCTTCATGTGGAATGCTTGTTCCACGGGACTTAAGAAGACCATAGTTGTCGAACTTTGACATCGGGAGAAAAAACGAATTCAAGTTAGTTGATTGATTGAGTCCTTGGTAAATCACCCAAATGAAATTCCAAGGCTAGGACCCAACACAATATCCTACAACTCGGGAGAGGGATGCCGTAACCCAAATTGCAGAACATTTAAAGGTAAGTGAATGACGATTCACTAGTTTCCACCATGAAAAACGAAAAAGAAATTTAAGTTTTAAATCTATGAAAACTCCTAGATCCTTTGAGATTCATTGAACATTTCAATGGCATGTTTAAATCTCGATATGCCCCTCTAGTTTGTGACTGGGATGCCGAGGATCACAAAGCGGGTGTGAATAACCATGCAAACTACATGGTGCCCTCACATGTTACAATCACCTATTCGATGTGCTGGTAAACCACACACGCTCCACTGAACTATGACAAACATTGAGTCACCCTTTGCTACCTTTGCTTAGAACCATTTAGTGTGCCGGTAAACCACACACGCTCCACTAACGTCTTCACAAGGGCACAAAGTGTAATTTCATGGAATTGCATCAATTCACTTTTGCCTAAGTAACTAAGATTGGGAATTTGAAAAAAATTTAGTTACTTTGTATTTCATTATACTTATAATGGAAGGTTTCGTCCTATCCTACCCGTTCGGCTAACGACCCTCCACTAGTCAAGAGTGCGGTGGGTAAGAGTGGATACCCATTCAATTGCCATTTTATAGGCAATTTCCTTAAACACCTGTTATAGACCAGCTTCGTGAATGAGGCCTACTAACGGTAAGACTGACTTTTACTCATACATATATATAATGTTAGACCTTTAATGTTATATATATAGTATAGGGTGTATTTCACACATTTAAAATACTATATGGTTAACTTTAACAATTACACTTTTAATTCAATTAAATAGTTAACCTAAACTTTTATGGATTTATTAAACCTCTTTTAATTATACTCCTTAATTAATTAATAAAACCATAAGGGTGTGATTTGAACTTTTCAAAACATTACTAGGGTTTTAGAATTTAACATTTCTAATTAAACCTTTAATCAACTTTTAAATTCCAAAACTTGAGGGCAAGTTTTGAAACCTTTTTCAAAACATTAGGGTTTTAACTATTTAAATTTCAAAACTCCAAAACTTTTGGGTTCAAATTTAAACTATAAAACCTAAAGGGGAAAATATGAAACCTTTCATAACAACAAGGATCAAATAACAAATAATTTTAAATTAACATTTAATCACATAATTATCCATATTTGATTTATTTAATGATTTCTTGCAAAACAATTTATCAATTTACTCAAAATAATTAATCAATTATCTTATAAGGAAACAATTATCTTGTTAATTGATAATTATCTTTATTTAGATCACAAATATAGTCAAGTATATCATATAATCGGATTAATAATGATCTAACATGATAAGGAAACTATCCATAAGCAAATACAACAAGAAAATCCGAGAAAACCTCCATCTGACGATTCGACTCGTCGAGTCAGGCATTGGACTCGTCGAGTCTGCATGGACTCGGCGAGTTCAGCCATGGACTCGGCAAGTCCATCCTCCCAAACTTCAAAAATCTAATTTTTCAGATATACAAGCATCAATACAATTGAAACCAAGCTAGGCTCTGATACCACTGATGGGTTTTGGTCATAAGACATCCTATGTGCTCATACAAACCCTAATGCTTGGATCTAGGTTTCTCTATTGTACATGCTTTGAATCCAAGACTATAAACCCTAATTCTAACATATGGAAATCGACATTAACATATAATTAGGTTTAAGAACATACCTTGATTGTTATATAGCAATAGCAATCACAACTCCACCTTGGATTGACTTTGGAATGCTTAGAGTCACAAGTGTCACTCCTCTAATGGCTTACAAACACCATAAGCAAATGGAGAAGGTATAAAGAGAGATGTGAGAGGTTAGAATTCGTATCTAGGACCTCTTGGGAAGGGATACACGAATTCATGACCCTAGGGGTGTTTATATAGGTGTAGAGATAGGGTTTCATTCATTATACTTATCTAGTTGATTATCCATTAAGCAACCAATAAAATAATCCTTGAATCCTTATTTTGTAACTATCACATAATTACAAATCAGCCCCTCTAGTTTAATTAATTACATTTGATCACAAAACTAATTCTTAATTAATTATTGACCAATATTAATTAAACAAATATGATTTCTCCTTTAATATATTATTCTTATAACATATTAATAAATCATATTATCCTCTCTTTCTTTATTCATTTCTCCAATCAAGTTGCTTTGGTGAAGGCAACCCAAAAGGACCATGCACCATCGGGTCAAGTACATACCAAAATAGTTATGGACTTAGACACTAATCCAACACTAATTCCATAGCCACACATGTTTACCTAATAGGTACTAAGTCCATAGCTACTAGTGTTTGTCCAATAGGCACTACGTCCATAGTTGTCGATGTTATTTATCAGGCACTAAGTCTATAGTTGCCAATGTTTACTCACATCATCTTTTATCTCTCATTATTCATCTACCCATGTCATACCAAACATATTTGTAGATATAAAGTACATATACATTTTAAATCATTTAAAACATGTATAACATCGTTCATCCAACATAGATAACAAGTATACAGATAATATGCACACGTAGCACGTGGTTTATATAATATACTTCATATCTATGTGTAAGATGAAAGTAACTATGCACTCACAACACGTAATTTATATTAAATACTTCATATCTATGTGTAAGATGAAAGTAACTATGCACTCACTTGAAAAGGTGGTGATTCTGAACTCAGACAACACTTCGCTTCTTAAAAATAATTTCCTTTGATGAAACCTAGTATTATTATCACTAGAGTTTAGTCTATTATTCGCCGAGACTAATTAATAGTCTTACTATTATATAAGCGTTAAACAGTACTTATATAAACCATAATAATAGCCCAAGTACTTATTATAAGTACCTAATAATGTTACTATAATTAAATAAAAGCTATATTAAAAATAGCATAGGCGTAGCTCACTTACAGTGGGTTTTATTGAAAACCGTGCTTTTCTTGGTGCAGTGTTCCCGAGCTGAAAAGCTCTTCTTCTGGGTACATGTCAAAGCTAGTGGGAGCATAAGTGTTATGCTAATAAGAATGTGACTATTATGCTAGCGGGAGCACAATTATTATGTTAAGTGATGCAAGTTAGCAATGTTAATTATAGAAAACAAAAGTTTCAAATCGCACAGTTGTAGGGTTTGAAAAGTTGTTTTGCTATAAATAAGGGAGAGGAATTCATACTTCATTTCAAATATAAAAGCTTAGATTGAGATTTTAATCAAATTTAGTCAAGGATATATATGAATGTTTGGTTGGAATGGTTGAACATAAGGAAATTCTATATATGGAAGTATTATAGAAAAAGAATGGTCAAGTATCATGTCTTTATGTAAGACATTATGAATCGTATCCCATATGCTTCGGGTATAGGATTCATTGCATATGTTATAATATTCATGTGCTCTAATTTTCCAAATGCATAGGGCATTAAGAGGGAAAATTACTAGGACCGGGTATGACTAAGGTGGTTAAACAACTGTCGAGGACAATCTAAGGTTCGCCAAGGATTGGTCCCTTAAGGATAGTTGGAAGTATAGTAATGAATTAACCATATTGACATTATTACGAATACATAGTATTCTATTGATAATGAATTTTCATATGGCAAATATGGAAGTGTTTCCATATTGGGAGTTGGATATTTTGAATCTAAGTGTAGGTTAGAAACTTTTTTGCAAGAAGGATGTTCAAAGAAATATACTTTGAATTTGATACTTCGCTTCCTTGGAATTGTTTAGGTATCAATCTCCAGTCAAAAGTTTTGTAATATCGTTGGTCAAGTCTCTATTACTATTGGGACCTAGAGATTACAAAAGAATCATTGCATGATAGTTTAGAATCTAACACATTCTAGCAGTGACAAGAATTTGGAATGCATAATGTGTAATCAATATGGTGATTAAATAAAAGGTGTTTTATTTATATTCATAAGTTCTGAGACCATCTTGGATTCGATTATTCTTGTGTTTCACAATGCATGTTTTGACTTCCTAAATAATAAGATTATTCAAACTATCCACAGTCAATCATACTTTGGAAGTAGGTATTGAGGCAAGACTATCATCAATTTGGATTATAGATTATCTAAAGTGCTTAGACATAGCAAAAGATTGCTACAACATTCATGAGTGATCATAAGGTTTGAGTATTGGATTAAACCCACGCTCATTTGAACCACTTCATGGATTTTTATCACGAGTGATTGTGAGATGATAATATCTTATATTCTTGAAACCAAGACATGTGAGTTGTAATTTAAAATTTGATTGCACATTGACATATGTAAACACACCAGTAACTTGGTGTTATAAAACATATTGTTGTGTGTGATTTGATTAGAAAGTACAAGCAAGCATATGAGTCGAATTTTATCCATTCCTTTTACCCTTAGAGTGAAAAAAGTGATATGTGTTGGCCCCTCGATGATTTAGTGATGAAAACCCTAAGTCTTTGGCCAAGCCTTGATTGATTTAATTTGTTAAATTAGTCGGTCATCATAAATCGGAAATTGGGAAACAATAGATGGAGAGACAGCATGATTATAATCCACATCTCATGTGCATATGATATCTAGAATGGATGAATATATGATCCCTTATCTAATGGACATGTCATTGACTAGGTTAGAGTTCGTTAGCGGCTTTTAAGAGCTACAATTGCTAGTTGAAATTTTGGAGTCGTACTTGCAATAATAGTTATTAGAATTATCCAAGTGGGAGACTGTTGGATTAGGTGTCTAAGCCCATAACTCTAATTGGTATGTACTTGACTTGAGAGTAGCATGGTCCATTTCGGGTTCCATATCACCAGGACAATTTGATAGGATGGATACTTGAGTAAGAGGTTACTTGTGATTTATTAATATATTATAAGTTCTAATATATTAATATGAAATCATATTATTTAATTAGTATTGATCAAGAATTAATTTGGAATTAATTATGTGATCAAAAGAGACTAATTAAATATATGGGGATTGATTTGGTAAATCAATGATTCTTATAGTGTGGGACAATTGTTATTTTGGATGGGCTAAACCAATATGGTAGTCCATGGAGGTTTAACCCATGGAGCCTAAGTAATATGAAAGGTCATGGGCATTAGGGATTGCATGGATGTAACCCTAGTCTTTGCCACACTATAAAAGGACTCCCTTAGCTCCTAAAATCGGACAAGAAGTGTTCTTGGAGTTCATAGGAGCCAATTTTGAAGCTAGCAACTTCTCCCTCAAGTTCTCTTTTTTCGTAGGTGTGTTGTGAACCATTTGAGGCATCACACTTGGGGTGCTAAGTTCTTAAATGCCAAAGACCACAAGCTACATCAAGAGGTAATCCTATAACTCATTCTTATGTTGTTTATGTTTATTTTATGCTAGTTGTATGCTTAATGCTTTGGAAACAATATTGCATGTATAATTAGAGAAAACATAGATCCAAATCATTTAGGGTTATATGTATACCATAGGATGTTGTAGTATACAAAAACCCAACATAAGCCACCAAAGGCAAAGGCAATATCATACCACATAATCCTTGACAAAACAACAATAGTTCGAGAATAGAGAGCGACTTATTTGGAGTTTGGGATATGAGGAAGAGTGGTATTAGAATCAGTGGCCTGATGTAACAGGCATGTAGTATAAATAAGACTTGTAACCACTTTCGAAGATAATGCAATTTCCTAAATTATGTTATGTACTTTATGTGTGACTTCCTTTTTGCGATAACTTAGTGGACTGTTAGACAATACTTGGGACGAGTTTTAGTAGGTGTGAAAGGTAGTAGAGGCCTATACTACCAGAAGCATGAGACACATACTTGGATCAGGGAAAGTCACAAGGTTAGTAAGTCTCTAAGTAGTTAAGCTATTTTGTTCATTTCCATCATTACCTTTTGTTTCGATAATGACTACGAAGATCAATATCAGTCAGACCTCAGTAGGTCATATCGAATCGAGTCCAACTAATCTATGAAGTAAGTTCAAATCGTCATTAGAGCTTAGCAACCAGTAGCTAGAGATTCCTATATGCGAAAAGATTATTAAATCACATTAAAAAATGAAGGAAGGTCCCTTTCATGTAAGATTCTGAATCAAAAAGAAGACCTGAGTCTAACCATTGCAACATCCAATAAGAGGTCATTAGGACATGAACCCAATTTATTACAGAGGTCTAAGTAAGGATCTTAGTTTATGTTAAGTCTATCCTAAAACGAGTAAGAGCATCCAATGAAGATCAAATTTAGAAGGAAGAGTAGGTGCGGCACCGTCAACCGTCAAGAAATCTAAGAGGTAGAAAATCAAAGGATGTAAGTGTTATAGTTACCACCTAGTATGGAAAGGTAACATGCAAAGTCATATATAAGCCGTGTTTTGTTGATGATTCCGGAATGTAATCATCATAAAGGGAAGATAACTGTAACGTCTGCAAATTCAGGTTACACACAAAAATTAATAATTATCAAAATTAAATGTAAGATGATATAGATGTTGATAGATGAAAGATGATATAGATGATGAGAGGCTTATCAAATATATATTGGTAGCTATGGAATTATATTAGATAGATAGTAGCAACTATGGAGTTAGTGCCTATTAGATAAGCACTGGCGGCGATGGACTTCGTGCCTAAACACTGGAAGTGATGGACTTCGTGTCTATTCCTCAGAACAAACCCTTAGGAATAAAAATAGAAAGAAACTTACTGACATGTATTACACATAAATCCTTATAACAGTAATGTTAGCAAAGATGATTAAGGTGACCCTTAGGATAAATCCTTAGGGAATAATAAATAGTAAAACAAGAATGGGTAATGTAACACCTCAAATTTTAGACCAAAATTTTCATTTTTAATTTACCAAAATAAGAGTTTCACAACCAAGTTATCAATTACATAATTATCTAAAGCAACTAGTATCATAATTATCAGAGTTTATAAACATGTCCCAATAGGAAATCTCCCAACGTGTGTGTACAATCAGACCTTCTTCTTCCCGCAGTCCTGTGAAGTACCTTCCACATATAAATCAACAACTATAAGCATGAAGCTTAGTGAGTTCCCCAAGATACCACATACAACACATCATAAATAAACAACTATGGGTTATCAGCAACCCTAGAGACTATCATCAGTCCCATTGAGCTAACAGCACGCCCTGTGGGTTATCAGCAACCCTGGTTAGCTATTAACAGCCCCAGTCACATATAAATAACATAACATAATCATAACAGCTAGACCTAGCTAGTTATCATAAATAGAACTATTCTACACACATGTAAGAATAAGTGAAGAGACTCACCTGATACTAACGACATGTAAATCTAACACCCGAACTGCTAGATCTAGTGTGACAACCGTGAATTTCTGTTCAAGTCAAAGTTAAATAAAGTCAACAAGTCAAACCGGTCAACTCAATTAACCCTTGTATATTCGGGTTTACATCATGTTTACTATTGTACAACACCCTATCTTAATGTAAAGTATAACTTTGAGTCTTCATGTGTTCGGAAAATCTAAACCCTAAATAGGGTAAGTGATGGAACTTCTTGATAAAGCGTTATTACATACCCTTCGGGGGGATATAACACTCCTAACAAGGCTTAATGGGGTTTACAAACCTTGCATTTCGAAGCTAAACACTTGCAAAGGTCACAAACAAAGTCTCTCTCAATCTATTTCGCTCTATCTCACTCTCTCTCTCTCCTAAATCTCTCTCAAATCTCTCACAAATCTCTCCCAAATCTATCTCTCAACATCTCCCAACTTTTTATAATCACTCGGGGCATCCCGACCCTTAACTTGGTCAAAAATTGCTCGAAACGGAAAGATTTATGGAAAAACAGCTTAAAGGGGGCGAAGCTTCTAAGAACCGAACCCTAAGAGTCGAACGCCCTAGGAACCGAAGCCTAAGGAACCGAAACCCTGACGACCGAAATAGCCCTAATGAACCGAACTGCTGAGGACCGAACCCACCCGAGAAGCGTACCCCTTTCAGAACCGAACCCACCTTCGGTTCGGCTCGCTTCGCCTCACACTCTCGCCTGCCCTCGCTTTCGGTTCTTCTAGATGATCTCGCATGTGATTCTTCTCAGACCGAGCCTTCTCTCGGTTCTCAGGGACCGTGCTTCGTGGGTTCCCCTCTCAAACCCAGTTTTCAACTACTTTCGCGTTTTAAGCCTGTTTTTCATGATTTTAACATGTGATTTTCACCCAAACTTATATTTTTACATATAAGACCCTATATATTCATATTTTAATCACATTTTAGGAGAAACCTTTATCTAAGAATAATATCTTTTGTGCAAGATATTGGTTATGAGTGTTAACTTTCCCATAAAGTAATGACAACAAGCTATCCCCCATACTCACCCTATGACAACCTCCAGTCACTATTCATCCTTAGCCACTCAAGTATTTGTACTTTTACACTCATCTCCAGCATGTTACCTTAATCAAAGGCTAGGTAAAAATCCTTATCTCTCCTCCCAAAATATTCACTCTTTCACCAAAAACAAACATATATATATATATATATATATATATATATATATATATATATATATATATATATCTCACTTTCCCTCTCTAAAAACCTGAGATTTCAAGGCTGGTCTTGAGATTTTCATCCACTTTTGGTAAGTATCTTCATCCTACACTTGAACATTCTTCACATCTTCACTCAAATCATGGATTTCTTACACAAATAACGACATATTTGTTCTTAGGACCTTCAAATCTTCAAGTATTTTCCACATATTCTTGACTTGGAAACCCCTTCCCTTCATCATCCACCCCAAGAAATCAGTCAAGGTCAGTTCATACCCCCACATTTTCATGTTTTATTTAAGTTTTAAGGGGGGGGGGGGGAACAAGTTAAAACACCAAAAACAAACTTTAATAAAACCAACAGCTTTTAACATAAAGGTTATGGTTCAATCACGAACTGTTTTGACTATCTTAAATTCCATAACTTTCAAAAATTTTCTATATGCAAATAGTTTAGGTTTATACCTTTAAAATAACTACTTGCACATGCTCATACGATTTTCCTACAGTTTATGGTGATTTTTACAAAACTGGCTATCATTGTAGCTACGATTTCAGACCAGTCAGTGAAAATGGTCATTTTGAAACAGGTTAGAGATCACTAAAAATCATATTTAAAATTATTAACAAACTAGACAGATTTTCTAAACTCTCAGAGTTTACAGATTCAGTTTTCGACTTCGTATGATTTTTCTGTGATTTTTCTAAAATAGTGCAGAAAAGTTGAAAACTAATTAAACAGCGTACAATTTTTATAACACTTTGTAACATGTTGAGCAAAGTCTATATATTTGATGACTTCATATTTTACATGTGTTTTCTGTTAAGTTACATTTAAGTAACTGAAATTACTCACTGATTGTAAGAGTCCTTAGTTGATACAAACGTATAAGAGGAAACATAATAAGTATAGTTATGTTTTGCTAAACTACTACCCACCACGAAAAAAAGGGTTTTACTCTCAATACAAACTGGTTTCTCATTTACTACATGATAAACTATAAAAGGGTGTAGTTTGTGGATTTCACATTACAAACATACTACACTAAAGGGGATTTCAATTCCACCACAGAAAGGTTTTTCACGCATACTGTAATGCCCGTAGATCCGGGCTAGTGAATTTAGAGACGATCGGCATCAAAAATGGATTTTTGATGAAAGATTATTTAGAATGAATAATCTTAACTAAGTTATAGTATATGTTACAAGGTTTCCGTTCATATAAAGAATGCCGAAATCCGAGTTATAACGAAGAAGTTATGACCTGTCGAAGTTTTGCGACAAAACCGGCACGACACAACGCGATGTAAATAGTGAATTTACGTTAGAGAGATATTTAGCTTTAGCGATCTAAACGAAAGTCTTAGAGTTCGTTAAACCGTGAGCGTGCATAAAAAGAACGTCCAAATCTGACTTCGTATGAGGAAGTTATGATTCTTCTAAGTTTCAGCTTAGCAGTATGCAGCCCGAATATTCGATTTGAGATCGAGCGGTTTTTAGCTGAAAAATCTAAACGAGAATCGAAGATCTCCTCAATTATAGTGAAACGATAAAAAGATAGGCGAAAACGGACGTTAGATGAAGAAGTTATGAATTTATAACGGAGTTTTCCTGTCTCGGCCTACTAAAAATAATATAATAAAAATAAATTCAAAATAAGCCAACGGAGTCTAAATGAAAGTTGTAGAGCATAATCTCACCTACGCGTGGATATAAACAACGTCGAAAACGGAGCTCGTATGCGAAAGTTATGAATTTTTGAAGATCATGGCACGCATACCAAAGCTTATCCGAAGATTACGCCCAACGTACTCTATGTACGCCCAGTGTACTGATTACGCCCAGCGTAATCCCAGACCCAGCAGCCTATAAATAGAAACCGAGATCAACCATTTTCTCGTGTTCAAACTCTTTCTTCTCTCTAGTTTTTGCCTCGATTTGTGTGCCAATCATATCCCGAAGCCCCGATATCATTCTCGAGCCTCGAAGCAAGATCTGAAGCCCCGAGGATCCCGAAGAGCATTATTCCCGAGCCGAAGCTCTGTCCGCGAGGATCCCGGTTTTTGTGAAGATCCTCAAGATCTACCCAAGAATACTACTTCTGCAAGTCGTAGTGCTGTCTGATCATCTTCTAATCAAGTGAGTGTATAGCTACTTTCTTCTAACACATAAGTATGAAGTATTTGCTATGAAATACGTGCTATGTATTTATATATTGTTGTTTATTTGAGATGTTGGTGAAATGGATGTTTTATATAGTTTTTAAATGAGTTAAATTGTATATGTATTTTATATCTACAAATATGTTGAGTAGAACGCGGGTAGATGAGATAGTTGGTGTGCGATAAAAGGATGAGTTGGATAATGAGCTCAAGAGTTTAGTTTTAGATCCATGAGTATGGATTAGATCAAGAGGTTAGTTTTAGATCCGTGAGTATGGATTAGATCAAGAGGTTAGTTTTAGATCCGTGAGTATGGACTAGATCAAGAGGTTAGTTTTAGATCCGTGAGTATGGATTAGACCAAGAGGTTAGTTTTAGATCCGGGAGTATGGATCAGGTAAAGAGATAAACTTGCTATTAGTCCGAGAGTATGGATTAAGACTAAGTTAATTGTCCCTAGTCTGGGAGTATGGATTGGGCACAGTTATAGATCCGGGACTATGGATCAGACATGGATTAAGACTAAGTTAGTTGTTTCTAGTCCGGGAGTATGGATTGTGTACAACTATTGATCCGTGAGTATGGATCAGTGGAAAATGTTAGTTTTAGATCTGTGAGTATGGATCAGGTGAAATGGTTAGTTTTAGATCCATGAGTATGGATCGGGTGAAAAGGTTAGTTTTAGATCCGTGAGTAGGGATCAGGTAAAGAGGAATATTTTACACACGAGAGTTTAGATCGTGTCGTTGTGAGGATCGATGGGGTGGGATAAGAGTTGCCTTTATATGGTGAAATTATACAAGTTTGAATGTTCCATAGTTATAAATATATTATATAACATTATGGGATGAAAAACCTATATGCTCACCAGGCTCCCAAGCCTGACCCACACAGTTTTCTTTGTATCACAGGTATCAATACGAAGACATATTTCACTGAGAGATTAAAGGAGATGTAAATCATTAGTGTAAATAAATGTAAGTTTTGTTTATGCTTATGTGTATGTATCGGAACATGACATCCCTACGTTTTTTTATATAATGAAAATACTTTTCTTTAAGAAATTCTTTGATAAATTCTTATCATATTTTGTTTTGGGGAAAAATTCCGCAACAATTTTCTTTAAACGATTACTCTGATTTTAAAAACAAAGCATAAACAAATCGGTTTTTTTCTGGCCGTGAAATTGGGGATGTTACACGTACTACACATAAACTCATTATCGTAAATTGTGAGACTAGTCTTCATTGTACTCTTAGAGTACGAGTTAAAATTCCTGAAAAGGTATAACCAGTCTCTTATAGGGAGAACATGATAATTGTGTATAGATCTATATTGGGATTGACAACCCACACCTATGTTGCTTGTAACAGCCTGACCAGCCGCTCGGGGGTGACAAATGTCATTTCGATTCCGACGTCTGAAGAACGTCGCAGCAGGTCTTCTCTGTCTTAATATGGTTAAAGGGACTCACATAGGGAGAAAATGACACATATAGTTTACGGGAATTTCTACTTTAAAGGGATTTTATTTATTTAAGTTTACATACACTGTTACAAGTACGAAATAACATACATACACTCGGTCTTGGGATTTAAAACTATATAACATTTTATAAGGAAAATATTGAATTTTTCTTGAGTATACATATCAGTTACAAACAAAGGTTTTCAAACTCTACATCCAAAAGCTTATGAATTCACCAACTTAAGTTTTGACCATTTTTTCGAAACTACTTGTATTCTCAGGTAATCAGTAAAACATGTAACTACCAGCTTTTGAGGATGGGACGCTGCGGCGTCAGGGGAAAATATTTTTTCATTATATTGTAATCGATTTTGAAACATGTAACTTGTGAAATCATGTAACTTTCTCGATTATATTTATAATGGTTATAATTACTTTTAGCACTATTATACTCGTTGTTGTGATATTATACATGAAGTCCTCCATCCCCGGACGTTTCGGCCATCCTTGGTTCGGGGGTGTGACATATAGACTCTACCTAGTCAACAAAATAATTAACCCTAGTTAATAATGAAGGTACACAACTCACTCACGAGTCCAAATCTAACATCTAAACCTTCAAAGGGAAAAAGGACAATGTTGCCCTTCTCATAGTCTAAAACCCTAAATATTTACCAAGGGTCAAAGTCAACAAAAGTCAACATCCCAACGAGTATGCTGGGCGTACCACAACCTATGCGGGGTATACAACTCGAACAACGAAATAACAAGGCTGGGACCGGCTACACGGTGCGTAGCCAGGAGTATGCCCATTGTATTCTATCTGTTCCCATTTCTAGCAACTTGTTTTTTAATCCCTTAAGATAATTACCCAAAACACAAATATGGCCATTCTAAGATGTCTAAGACCATAAAGTTGTTAACTTTAAGCCTTATTCATAAACTCCCAACACAATCTAAGCATGAACCAAAGGAAGTGATCAAGCTACCATTTTTACGAATCCACAAGTCCTATAATACATTAAAGGACATCTACAAACCCCAGAAGTCCCCCAAACTCATAAAGGTCCAATCTTTCGGGATAAAACTCTTAAAACTTCAAACATGGAAATCTAATGAAAGACTTGCCAAAATACAAACTTTATACTTGAAAATGATGCATAGGGAGGGAAGTTTTGTAGATCTACTAGCTTGCTAACACCCTCTGCTTCCTCTCTAGTTTCCTTATTCAACTAAATGCACCAAAAACACTCAATGAACTTGTAAGGCTCACAAAATCACTCAAACTCGGGATTAGGGTTTAGGGAAGGTTTGGAGGCTGATAAAGGTGACCAAAAGGGGACTTAATGTTCTTTATATAGGGAGCAACCTATGAAATTAGGGTTTGGAGTCTGGGCTCTTACGCTCGGCGTACCACACGTACGCCAAACGTACTAACTGGCCATCCGTGATACCCTTACGTACGCCCAACGTACGACCAAGATAGCGAAACTTTTCTCCAAGGGACCAAAAGTGCCATTAATGATAAAGATACAATGAATATTAAAATACCTAAAAACCAGGATGTTACAGGTAATTGGGTTAATTATTTGAGAAGTAAACACATTTATTATGGGTTGAAAACCATATGTACTCAGCAGGTTTTCCAACCTAACCCACTCAGTTTTTTTTGTATCACAGGAACTAATGCAAAGTTACATGCATGATAAGAGAATCAATGAGATAAAGACCGTTAGATTATTGAGAAAAGGTAAGTCTTCGTTTATGTTTATGTTTCTGCATTGGCGATGACATCCCGAGTTTTATAAATAAAATGCATTTCTTAGAAATGTCTTGATAATAGTATTATCATATTTTTAGGTCAAATTCCACATAATATATATTTTTAAGAATATTCTGATTTAAATAACATAAACATCTGTATTTTCTGATCGTAAAAATAGGAATATCACAAGAAGGGAGTCTTAAAAGCTCATTTTGCTCATTTTGCTCATTTTGAATTCCTAAAATTTTTAAATACTATTTTTTTTTTCTATTTCAAAGAATAAGCATCTCCATTTTTTTTATAACTTTTTGGTATCTAGTTAACATAATAAACAAATTTCATATATCTTTAAATTTCATAAGAAATTAATGTCAATATATTTTTATAAGTTTGAGAATCCGAAATATTGTATCAAAACATAAGTTATGATTAAAAATCAAAATATATGTTATTGAATCATATCACCCACACCTGCTATGATTCCATATTCTATATGTCATTCAATCATAATCGAACAATATCACAACCGGTCTTTATTTATTGCAAAATTACCAATAATAAATTATTTAACCAAATTTTATAAAATGAAATAAACCTTACACAACTTTGTGAAGAAGAGGTAGGTTTACATGTAAATATGTTTTCTATATAATTATATAATATATACAATTGGAAAGATAGTTGAGGTGTCATAATCAAAATGGCAGTGCTCTGAAAACATGCAGGCAAACTGATTGGGGTTATGTTTATGAGTGACTCACCACCACCACCTGCTGGGTCTGGGTCTGGTCACTGGTGGGGTTGGATCCACTGCTCAACTGGACCTCTATCTGTCCCTTTGTTCCACACAACACACCACATGTTTTCCACCTTTACACTTTTCTTCTTTCCATTTTCTCCAACTATCACATTCTAATTCCATCTTCAACTTATGAATCTCATAACTTCTAAATCTACAACTAGATATGCTTAAGATTTAACCAAAAAATTTAGAATAAAAAGAGCTTTAAAAATATAGCTTTTAAAATAAGAAAGGCAATGGACGTATAATGAGATTTACCTAGTTGTGGACTTGTAGTCCAATTCGAACATATGGATTAAGAGAACTCAACACCTACATGCCTCTCTAGTTTTGTGACTTTGAGATGAATTATAGTTTTCATGCAATCATTCTTGAGACGTTTTATTTTTTAAAACAAGCACAATTGATTATGTAATTGTTAGATAAGGTTTGCTTTTTCACTGTTTTTTGATTGATTTGTAGTAAACTACGTACGTAATTAACTTAGAAACAATGTTTTATACGGATTATTTCGTTGTTGTGTTGAAAACTAATGAATTTTACATATGGTAATAAAATATAAATATACATAATATATGATTATTTATCATTGATACTCATTGGTTGTGATCTCTAGTAGACATCCCCACCTATGGCCGTCACCCAAAACTGTTTGGTTATGCTTTTAGTCATCTTGATCATTTGTTTGGGGCCATAAACAGTGATAAAAAGATTTTACAGATTATTATTATTATTATTATTATTATTATTATTATTATTATTATTATTATTATTATTATTATTCATCGATATTAGCATAACTACCTTTTGCCCAAATAACTGACGTCTTCTTTGCCAACCTAATAAATCGTTCTTGAATTTTTCAATCATAGAATTCCATTTTTAAATCCAATTTAGGTTGCTACACATGGGACCTCTTTGAGTATAAGTTATTTGACTTCGTATAAAACCATTTTTGACCGGTATGAATATAATAAGTCTATTAATCAAGAAACTAGAGAATATCAACGACCATTTCATATATACCATTTGTGGATTGTGAATGATGGACTTGATTTGAAATTGTCTTACTTAGATCCTGAATCTCAAACAAGATTACTCATAATTTGATATTCATTTCTATGCATAACTAAGTTTTGATATTCTTTCATGATTAAATATATGAAACAATAAATAAATACATCGATCATAAGTATAGTTTGTTGCATTTAGCCAAAGATGTCAAGGGAAACATAACGAATGTAAAAGAGTTGACTATTTGAACAGTAGCATATCTTTTTTTGCTATGTTGAAATGCTACTTTTTATTTACAAAAAAGTAATTTCACCAAAATCTATGATGTTACTATTAGACATACTGCAAATACAAACACTGTACTTTCGAGTTAATTATTATATGTAAACCTGTGGAGTCGTACAAAAAAACATTAAAAGATGTAAAATAAATAATATATTTATAAATTATAAACATATTAATTATCCATCAGAATAAATAAATAAACAACCGGTTATTTATTATCTATTGAATAAATAAATTGATTTATTTTTTATTTAAATAAAATGATTTATTTGATATAACCAATTAATTAAAAAAATTATATATCCTCCTATTTTTTATTTAATATAACAAATTAATAAAATAATTTATTCTCTAGGAAAGTCTTTTAATCAAAAAAAGACTTTCCTAAAGTGTGGCCAATAATGCATGTAAAAAAAAAAAAAAAAGAAAGAGGCAACTTAGGGTTTATACTTTATAGTAGCTATATCACATAAAACCCTAGTTGATCCTTCCTCCTGTTTCCATATTGGTCTGCCTTTGTCTCCATCCGCACTCTTGGTTGGCCAATCGAATGCAAAAAACAAAAACCAAGAAGACATGTTTTATTGGGTGGTTTCTAATAACAATTCATATCACTAAAATGGATACAACACTTTTCAAAATTTATAACTCGGCCCTCATTCATAGGGTTAAACGAATGCACACATATCGGATAATCTATGAAATCAAACCAGATCACATGACTAATCTGTTTCACAAACACATAATACATTGATTGTGTTTTGTGTTCTTTGAGACACTTTGATGCAGAGAAAAGAAACCAAACCGAGTGATTTTTTCTTGTAACCTTGTATGCAACATCTATCTTTCTCTTGTACATCGAAGACGACAGTTGATGGCAGTTACAATGTGAAAACTGCCACATAATATTAATGTTAAGGGCGCTACCCCTTGAAGCCCTGTCCCTAGGGGCTCTGTCTTCGGAGCCCCATAATATTCCAAAGTTCATATTTATTAATTCGATTGTGCATCACGCATCTCCAATCCTGGATAATAAATTGAACTCAACATGTCTTAATAGTAATACTAACTACACAAAAATATGTCGATAACATTAAAATCACCAACAAATCAGTCCATTCAAATTTCCTTTGGATTTTTTAGTCCAATTTTTTCTTTCCCTTTCCTTTCGGCTCGAGTTCCAGTTCCGGTTGTGCTTCAAGTACTACAATATCTTCACCATATTGTGTTTGCAATAAGGGTGACAATATAAGTGACACTTGGGGTTTTGATAGGAAAAGCATTTGGAAAATATTTTATGGTGGCAAGTAAATTGGTATACCCAATGGAGATAAACATATTCATGCCATGAGGTGATTCCATACTTTGGTAATATGGTTGTGGTTAGGTTTAAAAAAATATAGTAAAATGGTGCAAATAGGATTAGATGGTGTGCTCACTTAGGGGTCCATTTGTAGTTGAATTTGAGAAAGTTTTGATTTTTCTTTATATGTAGATGGAAGAATTGAAAGAGTTTGTGTGTCTTAAGAAAAAATAAAGGTTGGACGTGGTGGTCGGAATTGGTGTAACCGAGCCATGTCCGGCCACCAAACCTATGGACGAACACCTTTGGGAGGGAGGGAGGGGGTAATAAGCGGCATAGCCTCCTTATTTCAATTTTTCTTTTTAGTGCAAATTTTCTTTTCTCAAAATTTAAAAGTTAACAGAACTACAAACAATCAGTATCACTGAAATCGTTAAGTCAAGACGGGTGGGACCCAGACCATGTAGCGTGGGCGCCACCACTGTTTTATGGATTGAATGATAAAAAAGAGCACCTCACGTGGACTCTGAACCAAAGGCCTCTGTCCAACCACAATTAAAGGAACCAACTCCCCTTCTTCATTTTTATTTTTCTTTTATATAAGTTTTATTTATACATAAAAAGTTAAAAACTACATATTACATATGGGTATATCTAAATACTGAAAAAAAAATCAACAGTGTTGAAAATATGTCTATATTAATGAGTTCTAAGTTTTCTTATGGTTAAAGTCTTCAACTTTACAGTTTTATTTTTTACGTACAAAATTTTGTAAAGATTAAAGTGTATTTAATATAAACGTACATATGTATAAATGTAAGTAAAAAAAGGCTCAAATTCGTATTTAAGATACTGTAAATAAAAGTGTATACAATATTATTATTAACGGTTTATAGTATCACAAAAGAAAAACCTTTTGAAGATACCACCTAACAAAGTCATTCCTTGTACTTTTGAATATGTTTAAATTTCACCCACTAGATATTTCCCAGCCTACATAATGGTCCTTATATATGTCATGAGTTTGATCCATAAGTGTGTATTTCTATTTCCTAACATAAAAAACTATATGTTTGTTTTTTGACATTTATTTATGCGCCTGTTGTTCCAAATGCATGCAATGGCCAAACGATCTTAGATTGTATGTTTGGTAAAAAAATTCGATCGTAGATTGTTTTGATGTATGTCGTTTTATGGCATTATATTCCACCAGGTTGATTGTTTCTCTTGCATGCATGTATATGTTTCAAGCATTTCATAACTTTACAAGTTACATGTAGTAAATGGAACCGATAATTTGGGAGAATAAAAAAATCTAGCAAGAACAATGTCACTTAATATTTCAGTTACTCGTGCTTCATTTGTCTTATCATCCGATTTGAAGCCCATACTTGTATTTCATGGTAGATCTGGGTAGGAAACATGATTGATTTGGTAATCAACAAATTTCTAGATTTCTGATCGATTGTAAGAGGTCATTATCCGTTGTATATATATGTTGGAAAAATAGTTTTACTAATTTTCAAAAATGGGTTTTTCCCATTTTTGAGCATTAATTTTGGACTCTACATATAATCAAAACGGACTATTGACTATATATTCGAGTTCTCCTCCTAGATATCTTCGTTTGGATGTATCACACGTCCAAAACGGATTAAAACCGAATGATAAATTACTTGTAAAAGTAAGGCAATTGGAAGAGAAAATAAATGACTTAAGTGAGTTTTAACTCATCCTACATTGGAGGGAGAATGAGAAGGAAATTGGTTTATAACTACAAATACTAGCCACTTTTGTAAGATTAATAGAAATCAAGATTCTCTCTTTCTCTCTCTCTCTCTCTCTCTCTCTCTCTCTTGTGCGTGCATGCATGCAGGGGGTCGGTTCATTGAACTTGTGTACGAGCATGCGTCCTGCAGCTACGAATACACCACCGGTCGATAGAAAAGCTCAATGATATATCAATGAAGAATAGAGCCTCTTTCGAGCCAAGTGAGGGTTCGGGTGACCTAGAAGAGTCACTTACTACTATTGTATTCTGGGAAACAAACATCAATATAGGGCAAAAAAAATTTAAAGAAACTGTGTCAAACACATGCCTCAGTATCAATTTCAGATTTTTGTTCTTTCGTGCATTTTGGGTTATATTTTTTCTAATAATCTTAAGACAAATCGTTTCTACGAAACGAGCAATTTGGAGAAAAAAAATTGCTTTCGTCTTCTGCTTCAGTTCTTGTTTATTCTAATATTTTTTCTCGTTTAAATCATGTCTTTAGAAATAGTTTTCTAAGTCAGTTTCTATAATTCTTGTTCAGAAAATTTCATTTCTGCTTCTGTTTTCAGAAATTATTTCTAAGAAAGAATTCAAATAAAACAATTGTCTTGACAATTTCTAGAATTCGTTTACTAGAAGAAGACTCTTGTTTAACAGTTTTATTTAATGTTATTGTGTACTAATCTTTAAATGTTTTACATTGTTTTAACTAAAACTATTGGTTTATATGAGAAGTATGAATAGTGAAAACTCCCAAGCACCAAAGCCTAATGGTACTCATAATGCTCAAGGAGCTCCAATGATGACCATACCGGTCAATAATGCTGAAAAACCTGAGAATTTCTTTGGACTGAACTTTAAGTGGTGGCGGCAAAATGTGCTTTTCTACCTTATCACACTGAATCTTGCTAGATTATTAATTGAAGAGGCTCCGAGGATGCCCGAAGGAAAGGGAGATGTGCAAGCTTTGAATGCTATTGAAGCTTGGAAACATTCTAATTTCGTGTGTGGGAACTATGTTCTAAATGGTCTAATTGATTCATTGTATAATGTTTATAGTGTATCAAAACGGCCAAAGAACTATGGGACTTATTGGACAAAAAGCACAAAACAGAAGATGCTGGGACAAAGAAGTTTGTGGTTGCCCAGTTTCTAGACTATAAAACGGTAGATGAGAAACCCGTTATGTCCCAAGTCTAAGAACTACAAGTCCTCTTACATGAAATTGATGCCAACAGTATGGGTTTTAAGAGCCTTTTTCTGTTGCTTCCATGATTGATTGGGTTGATTTCAAGACTTACTTGAAACATAAGCGAAAATTAAGGACCTTATTGTTCGTCTTCGACAGGAGAGTACGTATCAAAGTAATCAATGCCACTTTTATGTTTATAGTCCTTTATTACTAGTTTTGCCTTGTACATGTCAATGGTTCCATCCGCTCTCATTTTCTTTTTGAAAATTCATTTATAGCCTAGTGGTTTGCAACCTTGAGGTAAATCCACTAGCTCTCATGTTTGGTTTTGCAAGATGGAATCCATTTCGCTTTTAATTGCCTCTTTCAATTAAGGTCCTTCAGAAGAAGTGATAGCCTCTTTGAAAGTTTGAGGCTCTCTTTCAACCATATAAGTATTGAAATCATCTCTAAATGACTTCTACTCATGCCCTTTTGCTTCTACGAGGCTCTGTTTCTTTCTTTATTTCTTCTTCAAAAGAGGATTCATTATGCTCAATAAATTTTGAAGCACTTGTTACAACCTTATCAAGACATGGAAACATATTCTCAAAGAACAATGCATTTCTTCACTCCATTATTGTGCCTTTATGTTAATGATATGCTTATTATTGGTAGCAACGAGAAAATGGTTCAATCAACAAAGAACAGGCTAAAGGCAAGATTCGACATGAAAGATATGGGTTTGGCAGATGTCATCCTTAGAGTGAAGATCACAAGGCCTGCAAATTGACTTACTTTAAATCAAACCCATTATGTGGATAAAATTCTTGAGAAGTTCAACTCCGGTGATACTATTGTAGCTAGGACACCAATTGATACAAGTCACCATCTAAGTAAACATAGAGGTAAAGGAGTTGCATAAGTTGAATATGCAAGATTTATTGGTAGTCTAATGTACCTTATGAGCTGTACCAGACCTGACTTAGCCTTTGCAATAAGCAGACTAAGTAGATATACTATTAATGTAACATCCATAAAATTTATGAAAAAATTAACATTTCAAAAAAACCCATAGATCATAAATGTTTACAAAGTAGTTTTCAAAACATGTTTAATATCAAAATCTTCCCAAAATCATAAAAACATGAGAAGGTGCACGATCACACCTTCGCCTTCCCACGATCCTCTGAGGTACCTGAAACATAATCCAAAACTTTAAGCCCAAAGCTTAGTGAGTTCCCCCAAAATACCCATTGTAACACTCAGAATCAGAAAGACCAAGAAAGGAAAGGAAAACCCTAAGTCAAAGGGGTCAACTCGTTGAGTCCATAGGTGAACTCGACGAGTTGGAGCTGGTTTCGTGTCATGATTTAAGTGAGCAACTTGGCGATTCGGAGGGACTGACTCGACGAGTCAGATCTGGGTTGGGAAACCCTGATTTCCGAGCTTGGTGCCTTATTTAAGCACCATTTCAGGCCTTCACCCCACCCTTCATCACTCCCTTCACCTTCCCTCGAAACCCTAAGCCTCCATTGTAGTACTCTCAAGCTTTCTTTGCAATTTAGGTGCTTAGATGCAAAAAGGAAGAAAGGAACCATGGGTGATTCAAGAAGTGGCAGTGGGCTCTAAGTTGGTGTGCTATTTCAGATCATTGGAAGGTATGGAGCTCATACATTCGCTGTTATTCGTTTAGATTCCCTTTCCTAGTTAGATTTTATCATTTTGGGCCATTTCCAATGCCAATTCATGTATTGTGCCTTTGTGAGCAAAGAGAACTTCGGATCTAAAGTTGTCTTGGCCCAGAAACCCATAAAGTATCAGTCTTTGGTGTGTTGGTGAAGCATGCTTGTCTCAAACCCTAGCCCTAGAGAGTTTTAAGCCTATAGCTCCTTGGTTTCACGTAAAGTTTGCAACTTTACATGAAGGATGGGCCTTAGAAGAATGGATCTATAGTTTGGAGCCCCTGCATGGCTCGAAAAGCCATTGTATGGATTAAGAACTCAAGCTACTCTACGAGTCTGTTCTTAGACTCGACGAGTTGTATGGAGATGGGCAGGAACTCGATGAGTTGGAAGAACAACTCGGCGAGTCTGTTGAAGATTTTCATGGACTCAGCGAGTCTGTTCTTGGACTCGACGAGTTGGATCTCAGAACCTCAACCTTTTCTAGTTAAGACTTAGATCGGTGAGTTGAGTGGTGACCCAGTGAGTTGGACAGGATGGGACTCGGAGATCGCTGAAGTCGACGAGTCAACGGGGTGACTCAGCGAGTTGAGGTGTATTGTGAGAGTTTCTGAGTATAAATACTCGACGAGTTAACGGATTGACTCGGCAAGTAGAGTCAGTCAGGAAGGTTGACTTTGACCAGGACTTGGACTTTGTCAAGAGTGGACTTAGTTGGCTTCTATAGTTCAGTTTGGATCTAAGTTATATATATATATATATATATATATATATATATATATATATACACACATACATACATATATATATATATATATATATATATATATATATATATATATTGATATTGGTAGCTCGGGGAGCTAGTGAAGCAGCGGTTCAGAGAATTGTCGGACAGCAGCCAGAGGGTCACCAGCAAAGTTCAGCAGTGCAGGTGAGTTTCCCTTTGTGTCAATGGGTCTACGGCCACAATGTTGGCCCATGTAGTTATGAGTAGGAAGACCCAGGGGTTAGCCCTAGGCACTGTTTTCTATTATGATATTCAGGACCAAGGTCCAATGTCATACGGGTGCCCAAGGAGTGGTTTGCATGATAGAGTATACTTGTTGTTTGTGTGATGCATGTATGTGCCTGGTAGGGAGGTGAGTGTAGGCGAGGTCCCGTATCACACCAACATCAAAGTATGGATGGTGTTCCATATCTCATTAGTAGCATAGTAGGGGCAAGGCCCGAGATAGGTATGGAGTGAGTGTGGGAGGGGGGGCCCGTATCTCACTTATAGTAGGAACTTGGACAGGGTTCCTTGACTCACTAGTAACAGGATAGGGGTGAGGCCTTAGGACAGGAATACAGTAGGGTATGTTCAGTTATGTGTTATATGCTATTTTGTATTATGTGGTTAGCGGGTGGGGCCCAGAGATAGGGGGCCTAAAAGAAACAAATATGTATCCGAGCGGGGCTCGAAGCCAGGTGGGGCCTGGAGTGGCAGGGTCGTTGTATCAGGCAAGGCCCTAGGTAGGGGGCGAGGCCTGAAATAGCGGGTGTGGCCTAGTATATGTTATATGTGTTTGTGCAGGGTAGCTGGTAGGTTGGGGAACTCATTAAGCTTCGTGCTTACGGTTTTCGGTTTTGGTTTCAGGTACTTCCGGTAGTGGAGGGAAGAGCTTGGGGTGATCGCATAGCACACCCCATTAATTAGACAGCCTGTGATGTTTTACTCTGATAATGAGAATATGTTTTGAATTAATACTCTGAATTTATGTTATGAATTATGACATGGCTTTTATAAATATTGTTTTAGTAGTGTTTAAAGAAAATTTTCATTCGTGATTTTTGGGACGTTACACATATACACAAGAAATAGCACATAAACAATAACAAGATGCAATGGGTCCACAACTAAGAGATTGCATTACCCCTGAGCCGACAACATAAGTATGGCTTTCCCTTGGCCCACAGCTTATGTATGGATTGTTCCCGGACTTGGTTAGTCCTAGGACTGAATACCACTAAGCCCTCTGTACGAGTCTGGCATGCCCTTCCTGGCCCTCACCTTGTATCTGGAATGCTCATGAGCCCTCAGTATGACTCTGGCATGCCCTACCCGATCCTTAACTCATATTTGGCTTGCTCCAAGGTTTGTTGGCTATAGCTCGGAGCAGTAAAACCTCAACCCAACCCACACAATATGTCGACATAAAACAAATAATATCATACAACGATAAACAGATAGTATCATATATTCCTATAGATCTACCAGACTAGCATAGCAAAACTAGCATGCATATCTATTCCTTACTCAACATATCAACGAATCTCAGGTTATCAAACCAATGGGTTGACCTTGGTGCCTTTGATCCGTATGTAAAGTGAGGAAAACTCACCTCACAAACTAGACAGAACCGATAAGGTACGACTTCAAATCTCAGCTCTCTACTCAATACATACATCCACCAAGTGACCAATTCCATCGAAATCCCAAAATAACCAAAATGCCCTCAAAGTCCAACTTGGTCAAATATGGTCAAACTTGGTCAAAATCAAATTCAACTGGTCAAAATCAAAGTAAATTGGTCAAAGTCAAATCGTCAAACCGACTAAACCAACCGAGTCAACCCAGCCGAGTCAACTCAACAAGGGTTGGCTCATGCGAGTACGTAGGGCGTAACTCAGAGTACGCTAAGCGTACATGAAGTCTCGCATTAACCAGCTTATGGGTGGCTGACCAAGTACGCGGAGCGTACTCACTCCTACATGGGGAGTAACTTCACATATCTCAAATCCTTATTAAGTGCATAATGGTTTGAGAACTTAAGCTCATATTTCAGATCTACGGTCCAAATGCACACTAAAGTCATAAGGTCTCCAACTTTATGACTTTCCATGTCCATAAAGTCCTTAGTACAAAGTGTTAATCCATTAAGACCCTCTACAAGATGCATGTGGTAATTCTAGCCATTGAGACCTCATTTTTATGGATTAGGACCCTTGCTAGGGTTTAGAAGGACATCTCAAAATGTCAATAACCAAACATGCAAAGAATGGGACCTTAGGGATAAGAAAAGCAACATAAAACTCCCAAAGATAGGATCTAACAACCAAAACATAATGGTATGGCCTTTATAGCTTCTGGAGCTTCACAAAGGGGCAAAGATCCCAGATCCACACGATTGCTTCCACTTCAAGGCTTCTTAATGCAACTTATCCTTCCTCTAATACACTAAAAACACATTTTAAAGCTCAAATCACACTCTAAAGGGCTAGGGTTTTGCAAGAATGACTCTAAGGCTTTGGAGGCTGAAAAGGTGGGGATAAATGAGCCATAAGGATGCTTAAATACCCCTCAAACCCTAACACTTAGGGTTTCCTCCAGACATAAGTATGCCTAACGTACATAAGTGTATGCCCAACGTACTAGGGCGCGCCCTAGTACGCTCAGCGTACCCTCATGTACACTTAGCGTACTCCTCCTGTCCTAAAATTACAAAATTACCACTAGGGCTTCTCATGGCTACTTCCTTCTATTACAAGGACCCAAATGTCATGAACTAAAGTCATAAGGATAAATTTAAAAGTACCTGAATACTGGAGTGTTATAACTCTCCCCCACTTGAACTAGACTTCATCCTTAAAGTATGTTGAAGTAAACAAATCTAGATAATGCTCCCGCATCTCAGCCTCTGGCCCTCAGGTCTACTCGGATCCCCTCCGGTGCTGCCACAGTACCTTTACCAAAGTACTTCCATGCTACACAAAACCTTTACCTTCCTTTCTAGGATAGCTACCAGTCTCTCAACATAGTTCAGACGCTCATCAACCTAAATATCATCCAATGAAACCACCGCATCCTCATCCAATATACACTTCCGGAGCTGCGAAACATGGAAAGTACTGTGAATTAGACTAAGCCCCTCCAGAGATCTAATTTGTAAGAAACCTTGCCAACCATGGCGATCACTCGAAACAGATCAATATACTGGGGACTAATTTCCCCCTCTTCCTGAAGTGATTCACACCTTTCCAACATTAGACTTTTAGAAACATCATGTCGCCGACCTAAAACTCCAACTTGGATCTGCGCCGGTCGGCATAGCTCTTCTATTGACTCAGAACAGTCTGAAATCTCTGTCTACTCTGTTGAATCATCTTTGTGGTCTGAAGGACCACTTCGGTCTGCCCCATAACCCTGTGACCAATATCACTCTAGTAAACCGGGGTACGACATCTCCGCCCATACAAGAGCTCAAAACTCGGAGCACCAATGTTGGAGTGATAATTGTTGTTGTAGGAGAACTCTGCAAGAGGTAGGTTGGAGTCTCAGCTCCCACAAAAATCGATAACACAAGATCACAACATAGTCGGTCTATGGATGATAAGCAATGCAGAAGTGCAACCTCATGCCCAGTTCCTCATGGAAATTCCGCCAAGAGCGAGAGGTGAACCGAACATCACAGTCTGAAACAATGGAGACCGGAACCCCATGGTGAACAATGATCTCGCGGACATACACATCGACCAACTTCTCGGAAGAAGAACTCTCCCGAACCACCAAAAAAGTGGGCACTCTTGTCAATCAATCCACGATGACCCATATAGTATCAAAACCCTTCGCTATCTTTGGCAACTTAGTGATGAAATCCATCAAAATATGCTCCCATTTCCACATGGGAACCTCCAGAGGCTATAGGTTTCCATGCGGCCTCTAATGCTTAGTCTTAACCAACCTGCAGGTCATGCACCTCTTTACGTACCAGGCTATCACCCTTTTCATACATAGCCACAAATAGCTTAATCTCAGATGCTGGTACATCTTTGTAGCCCCTGGGTGGATAGAAAAATGAGACTTATGATCCTTCTCTAATACAATTTTCCTGACCCCACCAGACTCGGGACCCAGAATCATCCACATCAGGTCAACAAACCACAACCATCTGAAACAAATCTGACAATCTCACCCCTGATCCTCTATTTTTTCCAATTCTATTTTTGAACACCCTCAGCCTGAGCCTCCCTAATCAATCCTAAAAGCGGGGTATCCACTGATATCCTCATACACAATACTCCATCTGAAGGCCTAGCCGACTTGTAGATCAAGGCATCTGCCACCACATTCGCTTTACCTAGATGGTAAAGGATCTTGCAGTCATAATCCTTGACTACATCCAGCCATCTATTATGCCTCAAGTTCAGGTTCGGCTGATCCATAATATGCCTCAAAATCTTGTGATCCGTGTAGATAGTACAACAGACCCCATAAAGATAGTGCCTCTAAATCCTCAAGGAAAAAACCACTACCCCCAACTCCATATCATGCATGGGATATTGTGTCTAGTGCGGCTTTAGATGCTGTGAAGCATAATGTCACACCCCCAAACCGAAAAGGCATAAATGTTCGGGGGTGGAGGACATCATGTACAGTATCACAACAATTGAATTATAGTAGTCAAAGCAACAACCATCGTATTGATATTAAAATGTTTACATTGTATTCAAATCTTATATGACTGACTCCAAATGTAAATAGCAAATTAAAGACTTGAAGCTACTATGCTCCGTCTTCTAGGAACCTGTGTGTGTACCTATCTATTAGTGTCCTAGGAATACAGGTGGTTTTGAAAAAAGTCTCAACATTAAAGTTGGTGAGTTTATAAGCGTTTTGTTTTAGAAAACAGGTTCTTTGTTCTTTGTAAAACATGTTGTGTTTCTCCAGAAAATCCTATATTTCCTGATGTAATAAATGATATGTAAAATGACACATACTAGTTCCTTCTACGAGTACTTAGTGTATACAAGTTATATACAATCCAGATCGAACAGACAATCGATTATGTGGTTTTGCCCAAGCTCACAACCAAACAAGGAACTAGAAATGAGGTGGAAGGCACACATCCCATTGTTTGTCGGATCCTCATTGTATATAACCCTGACGTATTCACTAGGTACTTATAGAGTTAACTAAAATAGTCCTTTAAGTTATGATGAATATGTTCCTTCAGAAAATCCTATATTTTCTTAGTAAGAATGTGATAATACCAGTTCCATTCTATGACTACTTAGCTTACACTAGCTATATATAAACCAAGATCGAACAGACAGTTGATTATATGGATCTGCCCTAAGCTCACAACCAAAAAAGGAATACATAATGATGTGGAAACCACACATTCCACTATCTATCGGATATTCTTCATACATAACATGGATGCATAAACTAAGGAATGAACGAATTAACAATATAGTTACTCATCAGTTAAATGTTAAATTGTTGCTTGTAAAGTACTGATGTTTGTCCTAGAAAATCCTTTATTTTTCCAAAATAGTGAGTTATTGTCTCTAGCGTTCCGAAACTGAAAAGTACAAGTATTTTCCCATACTTAATTTGTTAAAGTGTAGCTTTATTAGTAATTAAAACTAGCCGAAAACGTGTTTGTTCTGTAAACTGGAAGTGATGTTAATACCCTCCTGTAATCACTTAGTACATACAAGTTATAGAAATCTAAATCGAATAGACAGTCGATTGGGAGATTTTGCCCTAAGCCCACAACCAAACAAGGAAAAGGAAGTGAGGCGGAAATCACTCTTCCCACTGCATGTCGGATGGTAATTTAATATCACACCGGTGTATATACTAAGTAATCATATAGTTATTAACCCTAGTGACTATTTGTTAAGTATATTATTATGTGAATGACGCCATGTTATAATCAGGTGAGTTCTTATAACCATATTGGTGGACGTTAAACCCTACGATGTGTTTCAGATGTCGTATACATTAATGACGTTTGTCACCTAGAACGACTATAGCTAATAGTCAGGGCGCAAGATTGTCAGTCCCGTATAAATCTATACACAAACTCACGCTCTCCCTCCAGGAGACTCTGTTTCATAAGGTAGACTTATCTAGGTACTTTGGTAAGTAATCGGTGTCGTCTCTCACAAATATGTTCCCTCAACGTATTCACGAATAATACAATGAAAACCCTTTTTGCAAATAATATGTATCCTTGTAAAAGTAGTTCGTTCGGTCCATAAACTATACCTAAAATAGTTTATAAGTTTGTTTCCGTATTAAAATATGTGCTTGTAAAATAGTTGTGTCATAACATGTTTTGTAAATTATTCATAATTCTTGTAGTAATAATGTTTGTCGTGTTTAGTAAGTTTCATGTTCAAATGCATGTTAACGGTAAGAAAATATAATAACAAAATTATATTTTTTTCAACAAAAGATTACTTGTGTTTTACTTGTATTCCTCACCTCGAATGTGTGTGCTCGGATGAGTTGTGAAATGCTTACGGTGATCCTCGGATTAGAATACGTAACAATAGTCGTATCCTAAAAATAATTAATCACGACATCGTATTTAAATTAATAAGATATTAATTTAAATAATAGGGTTAAATAATAATTTAATTATACAAGTAGGACTTACAATTAATTGGAATTAATTGGGAAATGTTGAAAGTGGGTTTTCGGTGGACAAAATGGGGTTTTCCGTGGAGGTTGTGTGATTTCGGTCCTAGATTGAAGATTTGAAGATATTGTTGAATGTTCTTGGTGTTCTTGGTGTGTTCTTGATAAAGTTATGAAGATTTGAAGGGAATCTAGGTAAAAACTAGATATAGAAGCTTCTCTTTGCTCTAAGCTCCTTATACTTCAAGCTCTCTTCACAATTCCACCTTCAAAGCTTCTTAACGCACACACAAATGAAAAGTAGATGCAATTAGGGTTTTATGAGCTCAAGGGGGATGGTAAGGGAGGTATATGAAGGCTAATGACCCTTTAAATAGGTGCAAAACCCTGGAAATTAAGGTTTCATTGTCCAGCTCCTACTCGTCGAGTTGGGGTCCTCTAACTCGTCGAGTAGACCCCTTAAATGCACGCGGTCTAAATCGTTTCTACACAACGAATTCGGGCATCCAAGTCGTAAAGTAGGTCTAAGAATATGACCATAAACTTTAAATTTTATACCTGGGAGTCGGGATGTTACTTTCTCCCCCACTTGAATAAGACTTCGTCCTCGAAGTCCACTACGTTAAACAACTCAGGGTAATGATCCTGCATCTCAGCCTCCGGCTCCTATGTCCACTCAAATCCCCTCAGGTGCTACCATTATACCTTCACCAATGGTATTTCCTTGTTCCGTAAAACCTTTACCTTCCTCTTAAGAACGGCCACTGGCCTCTCCACGTAATTCAAGAGCTCATCGACCTGAATATCATCTAGCGACACTATTGCCTCCTCATCCAGTATGCACTTCCACAACTATGACACATGGAAAGTGATGTCGACCTGACTAAGCTCCACCGGAGATCCAGTCTATATGCCACTTTGCTAACACTAGCAATGATCCTGATTGGCCCGATGTATCTGATGGGTTTTGAGCACTATAATATACCTATGGTGAACATATAACCCTAATGCTTTGGTTCTAAGTTTTCTCAAGTTATATACACAATTTCATTTTTCCAAAGCATGTACCCTTTCTAGCATGTAATCGAAGATATACAACATAAAAACTAGTTAGATGAATACCTCTTTGTTGTAACTTGTAGTTCTTGGACTTTCAAGAGCTTAGTACCTCAAGTATGATACCTCTAATGTGTCACAAACACCAAAAGCAAAAGGAGGCTTATGACAGAAAGGTTAGGAAAAAGAAATCAGCTAGGGTTTCACATTGGAATCCTTGGGGCCGATTTTAGGGCACTAGGGGTTCAATTTATAGTGTGGAATCCTTAGGGTTTTTCATACATAAAACCCTAAAACCTTTGGCATTTTAGTGATCCATATGATAGGCCCTTTGGACTAACTCTTCATGGATTTTCACATAGATTTAGCCCATCCCTAATCAACATGGATCATTAGCCCAAACTATAAATATTATTGATTTACATAATCAGTCCCCGTACATTTAATCAGTCTCTTTTGATCACTAAATTAATTCCAAATTAATTATTGATCAATTATCGATCAATACCAATTAAATAATACGGTTTCTCAATTAATATATTATACTTATAATATATTATTAAATCACAAATAACCTCTTTCTCAAATATCCATCCTATCTAATTGCTCTGCTGAAGGCAACCAAAAAGGATCATGCTACTATCGGGTCAAGTACATAACAATTATAGTTATGGGCTTAGACACCAAATCCAATAGTCTCCCACTAAGATAAGTCTAATAACTATAATTGCCAATGTAACTTCAAAAACTGATTAGAAATCATAGCTCTCAAAAGCCGCTGTCGAACTCTGATCAAATCAATGACACATCCTTTATATAAGAGATCATATAATCCTCTACTCTTCAAGATATCGTGCAGACAAATACATGGAACATATTCATACTTATTGTCCAGCAGTTTGTTTCCTGATTACTGATTTGTTTGACATAGAACTTAATTGAACACGTCAATTGACTTCTGACCAGGCTTGACACATAAGTCAAAAAAATCATCAAGGGGCCCAAGATATTGTTTTTAATCTGCATAGGATAAAAGGGACATATAAACTTCGACTAATATGCTTGTACTAATTACTTGTTAAATTATACATAACAACACATTTTATAACATCAAGTTACTTATGTGTTTTCGTGCTATCAATGCATAACCAACTTGTAATCAACAACTCATATACCTTGGTTTAAATATTATATGATATTATCGTCTCATGATCACTCAATATAAATTCCATGAAGTGATTTATGTGAGTGTGGATTTAATCCAATACTCAAATCTTATTTCAATAGCACTCATGAACGTTGTAGCAAACCTTTTCTATGTCTAAACACCTTAGAAAATCTACAATCAAATACATGACAGTCTACCTTCCTAACTTACTTCGAAAGTATGATCGACTGTGGATCATTTGAATAATCATATTATTTTGGAAGTCAAAACTTGCAATATGAAACAATAGTAAACAATTGACACAAGATAGTAACTTGACTCATAAATAAAACTCCTTTATTCAATCATCAAACGTCAATTACATTTAAACTGTTACAAGTTTTTAAACAACCTATCTAATCACTTAAACTAATATCGACTCTTAGGTCAATGCTCTTAGCATGCAAAAAATGCTTAACCTAACTCAGTCCCTTCGAAAGGGGACCTTTTGGGGTATCCTCTGACGATACCACCTTTAGTACGAGGAGTCCTTCTTATACTTGATGTCTTATGAACGGATATTTTCTGTCGATGTGCCTAGATCTGCCATGATCCCTTGGCTCCTTGGTTAAGGCGACCGCACCCTCGTTGTGACAGAAAATCTCCACAGGCTCTTGTACGGCATGCACAACTCCAAGGTCTCCGATGAAGTTATTTAGCCATATTGCCTTCTTCGATGCTTCGCTTGCTGCTATGTACTCTGATTCGCACGTTGAATCAGCTATAGTCTCCTATTTAGAACTTTCCATGCTACTGCTCCTCCATTGAGGGTAAATACCCATCCCGACAGAGAGCGGAAATTATCTCTGTCAGTCTGAAAACTAGCGTCACTATACCCTGTAACTCTCAATTCATCACTCCCACTAAGGATAAGAACTCAATCCTTAGTCCTCTGCGGGTACTTGAGAAAGTTTTTTACTACAATCCAGTGTGCTCTACTAGGATTCCCTTGATATCGACTAACCATGATCAAAGAAATAGCCACACCAGGGGATTACATGTCATAACATATATAATCGAGCCAACAGCGGAAGCATATGGTACTCGACTCATCTCTTCCATCTCGGCATTGGTACTCGGACACTGAGTCTTACTCAGTTTGGTATTCCTCTGGATAGGGAATTCTCCTTTCTTGGAATTCTCCATGTTGAAACATTTCAACACCTTGTCTATGTAGGTACTTTGACTAAGTCCTATTAGTCTTTTACTCCTATTTCTTAATATCCTTATCCCTAGAATGTAGGCAGCTTCCCCAAGGTTCTTCATAACAAAACACTTCCCAAGCCAGGACTTAACTTCTTACAAGGTTGGAACGTCGTTTCCTATGAGTAGAGTTCCATCCACATACAATACCAGAAAGCTAACTATACTCCCACTAGCTTTGACATATACGCATGACTTGCTTCTTGTAAAACCAAACTCTTTGACTTTCTTATCGAAACAAAGATTTCATCTGTGAGATGCTTGTTTTAATCTGAAAATGGATTTCTCAAGGTTACACACTCAATTAGGGTGCTTTGCATCTACAAAACCCTCTGGCTGACTCATCTAAGCATCCTCAGCCAACTTCCCATTAAGGAAGGAGGTTTTGACATCCATCTGCCATATTTCTTAATCATGAAATGCAACTATGGCTAGCATAACCATTATAGACTTACTCTTTGCTACTGGTGAGAAGGTCTCGTCATAGTCAACTCCAGGAGTTAGAGTAAATCCCTTTGCAACCAATCGTGCCTTATATGTGGGTACTTTCCCATCCATGTCGACTTTCTTCTTGAAGATCCATTTGTACCCGACCGTCTTACGACCTGGTACATTTTCAACCAAGTTCCAAACTTGATTGTCATACATGGACTAAATGTCGTTGTCCATTTCCTCTTTCCATTTAGCAGACTCAATGTCTGCCATGGCTTCCCTATAGTTAGATGGCTCATCCAAATTTACCAGTGTACTAATACTAATAAATATATCACCTTTCGCAGGAATATGAAAACCATAAAACTTCGCTGCCATCTTAACTCGAGAGGAATGTCGAAGAGGTAATGACTCGTCAATTGGTTCAACAAGAGTTTCCTCCTCAGGTTGGGCGCTAGTGTTAGAGGTTCCTTCATCGCTTAACTCTTGAAGGTCTTCAAGGTCAATTTGCCTCCCATTATCCTCTTGGCATATGAGCTCTCTCTCACAAAAGACTCCCTTCCTCGCAACGAAGACAACATCGTCACTCAGTCTATAGAAGAGATATCCAAAAGATTTATGTGGGTAGCCGATAAAAATACAACGCTCACTACAAAGTTCGAGCTTGTCGTGAGTCTCTCGTCTTATGAAAGCTTCACAACCCCAAACCTTGATATGTGCTAATAAAGGAACCTTCCCTGTCCACATTTCGTGAGGTGTTTCTGCAACCTTTAGTGGGGACTAGATTAAGGATCTGAGCGGTAGTCTCTAAGGCATACCCCTAAAATGAGATAGGTAACGAAGCTCAGCTCATCATAAAACAAACCATGTTCAACAAGGTTCGATTGTGCCTCTCAGCCACACCATTAAGCTGTGGTGTCCTAGGTGGAGTCAGTAGTGAAATAATTCCACATTCCCTAAGGTAATCGTGGAACTCGATCCTAAGATACTCACCACCTTGATTAGACCAGAGCATCTTTATCTTCCTACCCAATTGATTCTCCATTTCTTGCTTAAGCTCTTTCAACTTTTCAAAGGTTTCTGACTTGTGCTTGATTAAGTAGATATATCCATATCTACTATATTTTGATATATTGTCTAATCCCATAACCATATTTGGTAAGTAATTGACCCGGTTGTGCATGGTCCTTTTGGGTTGCCTTCACCAAAGCAACTTGATTGGAGAAATAATAGAGAAAGAGGTTACTATGATTTATTAATATATTATAGGAATAATCTATTAATAGGAGAAATCATATTTGTTTAATTAATATTGGTCAATAATAAATTAAGAATTAATTTTGTGATCAAATGTAACTAATTAAACTGCAGAGGCTGAATTGTAATTATATGATAGTTGCAAAGTAGGGCAATGGTTACCCTAGAGATAGGTTGGACAAATTCAAGGGATAAGGATCCTTGAAATCATCTAAGGATAAGGCTTTCACGGCTTATCTTATGGTTACTTGGTGGGCAAGCAACTAGATAAGGATAAGGACTCAAACCCTAATCTATACCCTATATAAAGACCCCTAAGGCTAAGGAAATCAGCCACTTGTTCCCTAGGGTTCCTAGAGCCGATTTCTACCCTCTCTCCTCTCTCTCTCTCTTGCCTCTCCATTTTCTTGTCGTGTTTATGAGCCATTAGAGGTACTAAACTTGTGGTACTTGCTTTCAAGATTAACAGATTGAAGATTAGTGTTGTTATTGCAATATAACAACAAGAGGTATGTGATCTACTCTTTTATATAAATTTCGAAATACATACCTGTTTGCTAGGGTTCTTATTGTGTTCATAAAGTTGTGTATCTAATAGATAAAACATCGATCCAAATCTAGGGTTGCATGCACACATAAGATTGTTTGTACAAAACCCATCAGTGGTATCAGAGCCTTTGGTTGAATTGTTTTCAATTAGTATTATACAATTGTATGAATTTGACACTTTAGGGTTTATGGCCAATAAACCCTAGGAGGCTAGGATTTCGATTTTAGGGTTCTTGAACCCTTGTGTTTGAAATTTTGAAGGGTTTTCAAACCCTTTTCCTTGTTGCCCAAGATTTCGAGATCTAGGATTTGCAAAACCTAGATTCTCGAGATTTGCCTCCTCCCCAAGATAAGTCCTTAAAATCTAGAGATTTGAATAATCTCATATCTTGTAATTATCTTTTAATTGTTAAATATGGTAATTAAAGATTTTGAATTATCCCCTCCCTAATTTTCGAAATTTAGAGGTATATAAGGGATTAGGATAAAAATTAATTGTTTAATTTATAATAATCATTTATGATTTAGTAATTAAAATTAATTGTTTAATTTAGATAATTATTAAATCAAGAATTTTAATATTTAAAATTTTAATTTAAAAGTTATAAATATCGAAAATTTTAAATTGAGATTAAAACCCTAGTATTTTTAAAGGGATGATGTTATAAAAAGCCTTAATTTTGTAAAAAAAAAAAAACAAAAAAAAAAAGTCGGTTTTACTCTCCGACGGGTTTTTGTGTCGTTAATGCCGCATACTTGTCTCACCTTTTGCGTTTATGCCAAATACCTAGTTGCAAGAGGGTTTACCGATTACCCCTCTACTTACCCATCAACTTTTCCCCCCCATTTCTTAACCAACGAAGAAATTAACCCCGTTTGGTAAACGTTATACATAGAGCTCCACACCCTCTCTCCGAAGCGTCAACTCAATCTCAGTAAATCGTAGTCTACTGAGAAAAATCTTGGGCTTTTGGAAGGGAATCATCACGAAATTTAGGTATTTGAAAGGATTAGGTCGACATTGTTGGTATCGTTGTTCTAGCAGGAAGATAGTTGGGTGATAGTCTCGTTGAGTTGTTGAACTAGTAAGTTTCTCAAATCCATGATTAAAGCAATTATCTATTTAAAATTCTTTGATTTTGTTTGTAAAATCTTTTTGATTTTGCAGGTAACTATAATGGCTCCATCGGATGACGTTTTCGAAGAACTATTTGCTAGTATATACGAGCCCTTCTCTGGACTAAATGAGATGGATTATGAGCTCCATGGTATTTATATGGATCACGAACCAGTGCATGAGTTCATGACTGCGCTTGATAAATGTAGGGACGTCTTTCTTAATGTTCTACTTAGTGATGAAAACTTAAGGAATTCAAGCATGGTTGATGAAATTAGAGTACAAGTTTATCATGCTAATGAATGGCAAAGTGACGAAGAAGGTGAAAAAGAGGCGGTGAAGAATAAGTACAGAATTCATGATCCAAACACACCATGGGATAAGATGGAACCTAAGGTAGGTGATATTTTTAAGTCTCCTGCACAACTTAAGTTTTGTATTCAAAATTGTGGGGTGTCAAATGGATATCAGATATACTTTGAAAAAGTGATAAAACTAGACTAGTTGCAAGAGGTGGGAAGAGGACAGAGATGAATGATTGTCCTTTCAGATTGTATGTTGGATGGATGTACAATGAAAAATCATTTCAAGTTAAAAATTTGGTTGGAGAGCATCGTTGCAGTAGGAAGTTCAAATTTGGAAGTCTTGTTTCCCCTAAATGGATAGGTAGGCATTACATTACTGAAATTGCAAACACACCTAAGATGAAACTTAGAGACATGATTGATGATATCAAACAAAGGTTGAGATGTGTAGTATCCATTGGGCAAGTCCGTAGGGAAAAAAAAATGGGCCACGGAGTTGATTGAAGGAAAACTAACTGAACATTATGCTAGGGTATGGGATTATGCTGATGAATTATTAAGGTCTAACCCAGGTTCAACATGCAAAGTTAGTGTCACTGTCAATCCAGATGGGAAGAACTACTTCCACAGATTTTACATTGGTTTCAAAGCTCTAAGTGATGGATGGAAATTAGGGTGTAGAAGAGTAATTGGTTTGGATGGATGCTTCCTGAAAGGACAGGTGAAGGGTGAGTTGTTGACTGCCATTGGTAGAGATGCTAATAACCAGGTATATCCTATAGCATGGGTTGTTGTTGATGTTGAAAACAAGCCTAACTGGACTTGGTTTATTGAGCTTCTTAGAGATAGTGTAGACCTTCATGATGGCAGAGGATTGGTGGTGATATCTGACCAACATAAGGTTTGTCTTCAATACTCCATTTTATATAAATGTTAATACAATTTATATTGACTTGAATGTTCTTGTCGTGTAGGGATTGGTTGAAGCTGTAAAAGATATACTCCCAAATGTTGAGCACAGGCAATGTGCCAAGCATGTTTATGCCAATTTCAAGAAAGTATACACAAGGTTGGAGTTCAAGAAATTATTTTGGACTGCATCAATGAGTTGTGTAGAAAGTGACTTTACGAGGCACATGGAAACCATCAAGAAGTTGAGCCAATCTGCATATGAGTACTTGATGTCAAGACAACCAAAAACATGGTGTAGAGCTTACTTTGATAGGGGTTATGCGTGTGAAGCAGTTGAGAATGGAGTCTCTGAGTGTTTCAACTCAATCATTGTTGATGCTAGGAAAAACCCCTTATCACAATGCTTGAGAAGATCATGATATATATATATATATATATATATATATATATATATATATATATATATATATATATATATATATATATATATATATATATATAATGGACAGGTTTTCCCACATGACAGAGGAAAATGAAAAATGGAAATCAAATGTTTGTGAAACGACCCAAAAATACGACCAAAAAATTTCGTTTTTCAATATAATCAAAACCATAATATGAGTATCATAACATAAAAAAAAAACATACGCGATGTATCCCAAATCATAATAAAATACTGTGCGGAAAACTGTATCATACTATATCAAATCCAAAACAACTAAAACCATCCCCAGGATAAAAGCTAAGCTGTGGTGTGTGCGATGCTATCACCCCGAGCTCTTCCCTTTGCTTGCGGAAGTACCTGAAACCAAAACTGAAACTGTAAGCACGAAGCTTAGTGAGCTCCCCCAAACTACCACATACCATACAATAACATATAAACACATATTGGGCCTCGCCCACTGCATCGGGCCGAAGCCCGGAAACTGCATCGGACCGAAGTCCGGAACTGACTGGGACCTTGTCCCCTGCATCGGACTGAAGTTCGGAACTAACTGCATCGGACCGAAGTCCGGAACTGACTGGGATCTTGTCCCCTGCATCGGACCGAAGTCCGGAACTAACTGCATCGGACCAAAGTCCGGAACTAACCGCATCGGACCAAAGTCCGAAACTAACTGCATCGGACCGAAGTCCGGAACCGACTGGGACCTTGTCCCCTGCATCGGACCGAAGTCCGGAACTAACTGCATCAGACCGAAGTCCGGAACTGGCTGGGATCTTGTCCCCTGCATCGGACCGAAGTCCGGAACTAACTGCATCGGACCGAAGTCCGGAACTAACTGCATCGGACCAAAGTCCGAAACTAACTGCATCGGACCGAAGTCCGGAACCGACTGGGACCTTGTCCCCTGCATCGGACCGAAGTCCGGAACTAACTGCATCGGACCGAAGTCCGGAACTAACTGCATCGGACCAAAGTCCGAAACTAACTGCATCGGACCAAAGTCCGGAACCGACTGGGACCTTGTCCCCTGCATCGGACCGAAGTCTGGAACTGACTGACTGAACATGGCATAGCATAACACATCAACTAGCATGAACACATATACGGCATACTACATCGGGCCGTAGCCCGGAACACATAACACTTAACGCATAAAACATAGCACACAAATCCTGTTCGAGCCACGAAGGCATCAAACGTACTAGCTACTGCATCGTACCTAAATCCGGAAACTACTGCTAACTGAACGGGCCGGCATTGTGGCCTTAGACCCGTTCCTACTGGAAGGAAACTCACCTCGTAAGCTGGCTGCTGAGTGTGTGGCTCGGGAAGCTAACGGCTGCTGCTCCTGAATCTCCTCGGCTACAAGTCCATAAACACACTCAATCAAATACTAAACACTACGCTTGGGGTAAAATGACTCTTTTACCCTTGGTCAAAGTCAACTCTCTTTTGGGCTGACTCGCCAAGTTGGGCCGCCTAACTCGCCGAGTCTTACTCTCACTTCTCAGTTCTACACGTTGCTACTCGTCGAGTGTGGCATCGACTCGACGAGTACCCACTTGATCCAAGAACTCAGACAATCTTCATCCGACTCGCCGAGCCGTATGAACAAACTCGACGAGTTGTTCTTGATCTTAAGAAGATTGCCTTGGACTCGCCGAGTTGTATGAACAACTCGCTGAGTCCCTCCATCACTGAGTCTACTCTCAACTCGCTGAGTCCACTCTCTAACTCACTGGATCCACTCGACACTGATAAAAATGAAGGAATCGGGAACTCGCGACCCAACTCGCCGAGTCGTTCTTCCCGACTCGCCGAGTTGCCGCCATGCAACTGATTTTTACTCGATTTTGTTTGAATCCAACACATACAATTGATAGATCTGAGTCCAATAAGCTGATTTACCACGTAAAGTTTCCAACTTTACGTGTACAACCTCATGAATAAGGGAAATAAGGCTAAAAGATGCACAAAATGGGTAGATCTATGGTTAATATGCAACGTAACTCCAAAAGGCAGTAGATCTGGGCTCTACAACACCCAATCATTCAGATCTAAAGACATCTCGACTTATTAAGGCATTCATGCAAACATAAGGCTTGGAAAAAGCATCAATTAGATCCTAGGAGAGCTCTAATGGAGGTTTAAAGCATATAACAAGAGGGGAAATCCGAAAATACCTCAAATAACTCAGATTTGCCCTTGGATCTTTGCACTACACCTCTTCTCCTTGCTCCTTTCTTCTTCTCCTTCTTCAAACCTTCACAAAATGGCACAAAAACACTTATAAGCTCTCAAGGGTGGATTAGGGTTCTTTCTCACAGTGTTCTCAGGGTGAGGGAGGCGAGAATGGGGCTATAAGGTGACTTAAATAGTGGGCAACCCGGGGATTTAGGGTTTCACCCAGACGGATGGACTCGCCGAGTTAGGGATATGGACTCGCCGAGTCCCCGGCTCACGCGTGCTCGAAGTCGCGACCCTACTCGGCGAGTCAGGCTATGTACTCGCCGAGTCCCTCATGCAAAACTTACAACAATTACCAAAGAATTAACATATCGGGAACGGGTTGTTACAATTCTCCCCCACTTGTCTCAAACTTCGTCCTCGAAGTCTGCTTCGGCTGGATCTGCAAATATCTCTGGGTAGTGCGCTCTCATCTCCTCCTCAGCCTCCCACGTCCATTCAGACTCCTTCCGGTGCTGCCACTGCACCTTCACTAGCTGAATTACCTTGTTCCTCAAGGTCTTGATCTTCCGTTCCAGAATCGTGACCGGCCTCTCAATATAATTCAGGCCGCTATCAACCTGAATGTCCTCTAGGGGAACGACTGCTGTCTCATCCACCAAGCACTTCCTTAACTGCGACACGTGGAAGGTGTTGTGTATCTGACTAAGCTCCTCGGGAAGATCCAATCGATAAGCAACCCGACCCACCCGGGCCAAAACCCTGAAAGGACCAATAAATCTGGGGCCCAATTTGCCCCTCTTCCGGAACCTGATGACACCTTTCCAAGGTGAGACTTTCAGAAGAACCATATCTCCCACCTGGAACTCCAAGTCCGAACGCCTCCTGTCAGCGTAGCTCTTCTGCCGACTCTGCGCAGTCTGCAGCCTACTACGGACCTGCTGGATCAACTCAGTCGTCTTGAGCACCACTTCGGTGCTCCCTATGACTCGCTGACCGACCTCGCCCCAACAAATCGGGGTCCTCAATTCCTGCCATATAGCATCTCAAAAGGAGGTCGATCAATGCTCGCATGATAACTGTTGTTATACGAGAATTCCGCTAACGGAAGATACGTATCCCAACTGCCCCCAAAATCTAGAACACATGCCCTAAGCATGTCCTCAAGAGTCTGAATCGTCCTCTCGCTCTGCCCGTCAGTCTGAGGGTGGAAAGCGGTGCTGAAATGGAGACGAGTACCCATCTCGTCGTGGAACCGCTTCCAGAATCTGGACGTGAAACGAACATCTCGGTCCGACACCACCGATACCGGCACTCCATGACGTGCCACAATCTCCCACACATAGATATCGGCTAACTTTTCCGCCGATATACTCTCCTGAATCGGAATAAAATGAGCACTCTTCGTCAACCGATCCACTACTACCCATATCGAGTCCACTCCACGTGCGGTCCTGGGGAGTTTGGTGACAAAATCCATGGTGATATCTTCCCATTTCCACACGGGAATGTCTAACGGCTGCATCTTTCCGTGAGGTCTCTGGTGCTCCGCCTTGACCTTCCGACATGTCAAACATCTCTCAACATACCAAGTGACGTCCCGCTTCATGTAGGGCCACCAATAATCAGGTCGAAGATCTCGATACATCTTCGTCGCTCCTGGGTGGATAGAAAATCGAGACTTATGAGCCTCGTCCATCAATACTTGCCGTACCCCACCCCAGTACGGTACCCACACCCTACCATGAAGCGTCAACAAACCCCGACTGTCGTAATCAAATGAAGCTACTCGGCCCACTATCCTCTCACACTTCTGTCTCTCCTCCTTGAGGCCCTCCATCTGAGCCTCCTTGATCCGCTCCAACAACGGAGTGATCACTGTCATCCTCATACACAGATCTCTGATAGGGGCCGTCGACACCTTGCGGCTCAGGGCGTCGGCCACCACATTGGCCTTCCCTGGATGATAAAGGATCTCACAGTCATAGTCCTTCAGCACGTCCAACCATCTCCTCTGCCTCATGTTCAAACTTGGCTGATCCATAAGATATCACAAACTCTTGTGATCCGTGTAAATAGTACAGCGGACCCCATAAAGGTAATGTCTCCAAATCTTGAGGGCAAATACAACTGCCCCCAGCTCCAAGTCGTGGGTAGGATAATTAGCCTCGTGAGTCTTCAACTGTCTCGAGGCATAAGCTACCACATGGCCTCGCTGCATCAATACTGCTCCCATACCTGTGATCGAAGCATCACAATAGACTACGAAGTCCTCTACTCCCTCTGGCAAGGTAAGGATCGGAGCCTCGCACAATCTCTGTCTGAGAGTCTCGAACACCGCCTGCTGCTCAGGCCCCCAACGGAAAACCACCGACTTCTTGGTTAGTCGGGTGAGCGGCACTGCTATCTTGGAGAAGTCCTTAATAAATCTCCGATAATACCCTGCCAGCCCTAGGAAGCTCCGAATCTCAGATGGAGACCTCGGGACCTCCCACTGCATCACGGCCTCAATCTTGGCTGGATCTACCAAAATACCCTTCTGGTTGACGAGATGACCAAGAAACTGCACCTCGCGCAACCAGAACTCACACTTGGAGAACTTTGCGAAAAGTATCTCCCTCCTCAAAGTCTCCAACACCTCCCGCAGGTGCTCCTCGTGCTGCCCCTGTGTCTTGGAATATACCAAGATGTCATCTATGAATACTATCACCGACCGATCCAGCATCGGTCTGCACACGCGGTTCATGAGATCCATGAACGCGGCTGGGGCATTGGTGAGCCCAAATGGCATCACCACGAACTCATAATGACCATACCGGGTCCTGAAAGCAGTCTTCTGTACATCCTCATCTCTAACCCTCATCTGATGATAATCGGAGCGTAGATCGATCTTGGAGAACCAAGACGCCACCTGAAGCTGATCAAACAAGTCATCAATCCTCGGAAGTGGGTAACAGTTCTTCACCGTTACTTTGTTCAACTCCCGATAATCAATGCACATACGATGCGACCCATCCTTCTTCCTCACAAATAAGATCGGCGCTCCCCAAGGCGAACTGCTCGGCCGAATGAAACCCTTGTCTAACAGCTCCTGAAGCTGTGTAGACAACTCCTGCATCTCAGGGGGAGCAAGTCGATACGGTGCTTTGGCTATCGGAGCCGCACCAGGAACTAGGTCGATCCTGAACTCAACCTGCCTCTCTGGAGGTATCCCCGGCAAATCCTCGGGAAACACATCCGGGTAGTCACGAACAATAGGAACATCATCAATCGTCATCTTGCCCTTCTCCCGGGCATCCAAGACGTAAGCTACAAAACCGGCGCAACCCTGCTGAACATAGCGCCTCGCCCTTGCGGCGGAACAAAAGGTCGGTCCTCGCTGGGGCCTCTCGCCCTGAATCACTATCTCTCCCCCACTGGGAGTGCGAACCCTCACTAGCTGAAGCTCACAATCAATCACCGCCCCATTGGGGCTTAGCCAGTCCATGCCCACAATAACTTTATTCCCACGCAGGGGAATAGGAACCAGGTCCACTGAAAACTGCTCATCAAATATCTGAAGGGAACACCCTCTATGTACTCTGCCGACCCTCACGGTCCTATTATCTGCTATCTCAACCTCTAATGGACAATCCAGCTCCCCTGGAGCTCTGCTAAATCTCTTGCTCAGCGCAAGCGATACAAATGATCGGGTAGCCCCCGAATCGAACAATACCAAAGCAGAGATGCCGTTCACCGAGAACAACCCTAAATAAAACATATCATCAAGTAATATTCGAACGATATACTAACAATTAAAAGATGGAGGAAAGATACATACCCGTCACCACATCAGGAGTCGCTCGCGCCTCCTCTGCTGTCATCTGAAATGCCCTGCTCGTCGCCACTGGCGCATCAGATCGGCCCTGCCGGCCATCCGTAATCCTCAAGGTGGCAGGGGCAGGTGCAACCACCTTCCCTGCTGCAGCTAAACTGGGACACTGGGACTTTTTATGTCCCCTCTGATTGCAATGAAAGCAAATCAGATCTGATGCTGCAACCGTAGTAGCAGGGGCCGTACAATCCCTACTCAAATGCCCAGTCCGACCGCACCTGTAGCAGCCGGAACTCCCTGCCTTGCACGCCCCCTCGTGCAATCTCCCACACTTGCCACACCGACCGTGGCTCTGCTGACTCCTAGACCTGTGATCTGAAACCTTGGGCTTTTTGCCCACACTGCCTGAACCCGAAACCGTCTCCGGTTTCCTCTTCTTCTCCATCTCGAGATCAATCTCCCTCTCTCTAGCTCCGGCAATCATGTCGTCCAGCGTTTTACAACTGGACCGGCTCACAAACATGCGGATGTCACTCCGCAACATCTCATGATAACGGGCCTTCTTCATCTCCTCATCGGCTGCATACTGTGGAACAAGAAGAGCCCTCTCCCTGAACTTGGCGGTGATCTCCGCCACTGTCTCGGTAGTCTGGGTAAGGTCCTGGAACTCCCTAGCTAACTGCTGCACCTCAATGACCGGTGCAAACTCCGCCCTGAACCTGGCAGAGAAATCAGCCCAGGTCATGGCATCCAATGCCGCATCATCCCCGATGGCATATCCGACCTCCTCCCACCAATCCCGTGCCCTGTCCTTCAGAAGACAGGATGCCAATCTGACCTTGTCCCCCTCGGGACACCTGCTAGTGCGGAAAGCGTTGGCCACATCCGCCAACCATCTAGTACTCGCTATGGGGTCCCGCGCCCCATGATAGTCTGGAGCCCCGCATGCCCTGAACTCCCTGAACGTAAGTGTGCGCGACCCCATCACGACCGCCATCTCAGCACGGAAAGTACTCAATCTCTCATCCATTAGCTCTAAAATACCCTCCTTGATCGAACCGAAGATCATAGGAGTCTGCTCCAGTATGATGTGGGTAACCTCAGAAGAAAGGAACTCTCTAGTCTGCTCATCCATCTGCCCGACCTCCGGGCCTGATCCCGATCCTGATCCCCCTCCGGCATCTGAGCTACCGACTGCTGGTCTCAGACGCAAAACTACCATTCTGAAACATATCATAACAACATCAGAACACTGAAATATCTCAAGGGATCATGACACTGCTACTAGCTTCCTGGTCTTGTCTTGGCCTTCCTTGATTCGAGTACGGATCCTCTGCTTTCAGTAGTACGGGCCCATACTACCTTCCACATCTATCCGTACTTTCCTTAAGAACTGCCTTGACTCCACCAAGTCACTTCTACTACTGCTATTCTCTGCTACTCTCATCCTAGGCTTGCCCTAGGGAAACCTCAAGCTCTACACGACTGGTCCTCAGCTGCTGTAGGTCTCCTCATAATGCCAGTTAGCCACCACCTAAACACCATCACATGTGATGAGGATCAGATAATCCTTCAAGTAAAAGATCCGTCCCTACAACGGTTGGACTCAAACAAGAGCTGCACAATAGGGCCAGTTCCAGCACTCTGGGATTATTCAAACCTGATCACATGTGGTGTGACGTGTTCACCTAATGGCTAACTCCCATTACTCAGAACCCCACCAAGCACGAAGCAAGCAGCATTCGGATAAGGGAAACAGACTCAGGCCAAACTATTCTCATAACAAGAAACTGCACTAGCATAGGATGCTAAGCTTCCACTAACAGGCATAACCTAATCAGGCTATCCTACTGCTGTGTACTCAGTACTAGCATGCAATACTCATAAAGCTGTAACACATAAGCAGACACATAAGGCATTCTCCTAGATCCTTAGTCCTATACTAGCATGTTGTTCTACTGAAACTGAAACTGAACAATTAACTTGTATGGGTAATTTGGGAGTACTTACTTGAGCTCGGATGACCGCATGAACACACCTCTATCTTGTTAAAAACAATTCTTTCTTTCTAAGTGCTTTCAAAATTCTTTTTGGTAAAACATTTTTATTTTACTAACATCTTTTATTTCCCTTAGTTTGAGTTCAGATACACCCGGAAGTGTATCCGAATCCCTCAAACCAGGGCTCTGATACCAACTTGAAACGACCCAAAAATACGACCCAAAAATTTCGTTTTTCAATATAATCAAAACCATAATATGAGTATCATAACATAAAAAAAAAACATACGCAATGTATCCCAAATCATAATAAAATACTGTGCAGAAAACTATATCATACTATATCAAATCCAAAACAACTAAAACCATCCCCAGGATAAAAGCTAAGCTGTGGTGTGTGCGATGCTATCACCCCGAGCTCTTCCCTTTGCTTGCGGAAGTACCTGAAACCAAAACTGAAACTGTAAGCACGAAGCTTAGTGAGCTCCCCCAAACTACCACATACCATACAATAACATATAAACACATATTGGGCCTCGCCCACTGCATCGGGCCGAAGCCCGGAAACTGCATCGGACCGAAGTCCGGAACTGACTGGGATCTTGTCCCCTGCATCGGACCGAAGTCCGGAACTAACTGCATCGGACCGAAGTCCGGAACTGACTGGGATCTTGTCCCCTGCATCGGACCGAAGTCCGGAACTAACTGCATCGGACCGAAGTCCGGAACTAACCGCATCGGACCAAAGTCCGAAACTAACTGCATTGGACCGAAGTCTGGAACTAACTGCATCGGACCGAAGTCCGGAACTGACTGGGACCTTGTCCCCTGCATCGGACCGAAGTCCGGAACTAACTGCATCGGACCGAAGTCCGGAACTAACTGCATCGGACCAAAGTCCGAAACTAACTGCATCGGACCAAAGTCCAGAACCGACTGGGACCTTGTCCCCCGCATCGGACCGTAGTCCGGAACTGACTGACTGAACATGGCATAGCATAACACATCAACTAGCATGAACACATATACGGCATACAACATCGGGCCGTAGCCCGGAACACATAACACTTAACGCATAAAACATAGCACACAAATCCTGTTCGAGCCACGAAGGCATCGAACGTACTAACTACTGCATCGGACCTAAATCCGGAAACTACTGCTAACTGAACGGGCCGGCATTGTGGCCTTAGACCCGTTCCTACTGGAAGGAAACTCACCTCGTAAGCTGGCTGCTGAGTGTGTGGCTCGGGAAGCTAACGGCTGTTGCTCCTGAATCTCCTCGGCTACAAGTCCATAAACACACTCAATCAAATACTAAACACTGCGCTTGGGGTAAAATGACTCTTTTACCCTTGGTCAAAGTCAACTTTCTTTTGGGCTGACTCGCCGAGTTGGGCCGCCCAACTCGCTGAGTCCTACTCTCACTTCTCAGTTCTACACGCTGCTACTCGTCGAGTGTGGCATCGACTCGACGAGTACCCACTTGATCTAAGAACTCAGACAATCTTCATCCGACTCGCCGAGCCGTATGAACAAACTCGACGAGTTGTTCTTGATCTTAAGAAGATTGCCTTGGACTCGCCGAGGTGTATGAACAACTCGCCGAGTCCCTCCATCACTGAGTCTACTCTCAACTCGCTGAGTCCACTCTCTAACTCACTGGATCTACTCGAAACTGATAAAAATGAAGGAATCGGGAACTCGCGACCCAACTCGCCGAGTCGTTCTTCCCGACTCGCCGAGTTGCCGCCATGCAACTGATTTTTACTCGATTTTGTTTGAATCCAACACATACAATTGATAGATCTGAGTCCAATAAGCTGATTTACCACGTAAAGTTTCCAACTTTACGTGTACAACCTCATGAATAAGGGAAATAAGGCTAAAAGATGCACAAAATGGGTAGATCTATGGTTAATATGCAACGTAACTCCAAAAAGGCAGTAGATCTGGGCTCTACAACACCCAATCATTCAGATCTAAAGACATCTCGACTTATTAAGGCATTCATGCAAACATAAGGCTTGGAACAAGCATCAATTAGATCCTAGGAGAGCTCTAATGGAGGTTTAAAGCATATAACAAGAGGGGAAATCCGAAAATACCTCAAATAACTCAGATTTGCCCTTGGATCTTTGCACTACACCTCTTCTCCTTGCTCCTTTCTTCTTCTCCTTCTTCAAACCTTCACAAAATGGCACAAAAACACTTATAAGCTCTCAAGGGTGGATTAGGGTTCTTTCTCACAGTGTTCTCAGGGTGAGGGAGGCAAGAATGGGGCTATAAGGTGACTTAAATAGTGGGCAACCCGGGGATTTAGGGTTTCACCCAGACGGATGGACTCGCCGAGTCAGGGATATGGACTCGCCGAGTCCCCGGCTCACACGTGCTCGAAGTCGCAACCCTACTCGGCGAGTCAGGCTATGTACTCACCGAGTCCCTCATGCAAAACTTACAACAATTACCAAAGAATTAACATACCGGGAACGGGTCGTTACAGTTTGTCCTGCAATACTTAGGAAACTGCAGTTGTTTGGGAAAAATATGAGGTATGCATAAAAGAAATTTAACATTTGTTGTTTCTTTTTATTATTCTTATTTACTATACCAATTTATGTAGGTTATGGGTTGTAGTTCGTTGTCAAGGACATGTTTTTGAAGCTAGAAGAGGATGTGACAGCTATATGGTGGACTTGGACAGCAGGGCATGCAGTTGCAGATTATGGGATTTGTCTGGGATCCCATGTGTACATGCAAATGCAGCCATCAACTACATCAATCAAACACCAGATGTATATATTGATGGGTACATTTCAAAGGAAAATTTTAAAAAGTCTTACTCCTCTAATATCAAACCAGTCAATGGGAGTAATCTTTGGAGCCAAACTGGATTCATAAAGCCATTGCCTCCTTTGGCTAGGAGAATGTCAGGTAGGCCTACTACCAAAAGGAAGAGGCATGCTAGTGAACAAGAGGGGAGGTTTTCATCAACAAGGGTATTTGTGCTTACAATATGACCATAATCAAAAAGTTGTAAGAATGAGAAAAAACCAGTAGTACCCTTGCCACCAAAGAAAAGAGGCAGATCAAGGAAACATCCATTGTTAACTGAATATGATGAATCAAGGTCCAAAAAAGAGGCTACTAAATTTGATGAATCATTAAGAGTTTCTAAAGCCAGTCAGCCTCCAAAGAAGAAAAACAAGTCAAAGAAAGAAGCATTAAGTTCCAAGGTTTTAAAAGCATCAAGGTCCAAAAAAGAGGCTACTTCAACTCAGAAAGAAGATGTTTCTGCAACTCAAAAATAAGTTGTTGTTGATGGTATTCAGATTGGGGAAGGTGATGGGATTCAAAATGAGGATCATGGTGATAGTATTGAGACTGGGGATCATGGTAATAGTATTTAGATTGGGGAAGGTGGTGGTATTGAGACTGGGGATCATGGTGATGATATTCAGACCGGGGATGTTAATGATGTTATTGTTGAAGATTGTCATATTGCTGAAGAAGTTGAATTGGTTGATGTTGGAAAAGAAGATGTTTTGCTTCCAAGGGTTGGTTTAGATCTACACAAAGTACTTGATGAGGTTGAGCAGGGGCTGGACGAAATATTAGGGGAGGGTAGTTTTCAACAACAATCAGAAATCTATGATGCTACTTAATCAGATTATGGGGGTAATGTTGAGTTTAATGATGGAAAAGATGATGGTGTCCTTGTAGATAAGGTAAAACTGGATGGTGAACTGATTGCATCGATGTTGGAAGCAGGATATAGCATGGAAAAAATTAAAGGTATGGAAGGGGTAGAACTGGAACTGGATGACATGCTACCCGTTGAGTTGGTAAGAAATTACTTTTTTGTAAGTGTTTTTCATTATTTTTCTCCAATTTAATTATTTATGTAATTATCAATATCAGGATATGGAAGATGTATTGGATCATCCACCTTAATGATGATGATGCTATTATTCATGATGTTGATGGTATTGTTGATGAGGCTATTATTGATGATGTTCATGGTATTGTTGATGGTGGTGGTGAATAAGAAGAAGGAGGTGATGATGGTCACTTGGGTGATGAGGAAGGTGAACAAGAAGAAGGAGGCGATGATGAAGGTCCTGATGATGTCCCTAGATTGACAAGGTTTAGAAAACCCTCTGAAAGGATCATTTTGCAGAAGTTGAAGAAGACAGTGCTTGACAAAAATGGAGGTGGTTCATCTGCTAGCAATCTAGTTAGGTTGGAGTAGTTGGTTAAGTGTTTTGGAGGTGTAGTGGGGAGGGTAAACACGGGCAGATGGAGCCCTTTTTGCTAAATATTATTGTCATTCCACCCACTAAATGCAGCATACATCCACTTGTTTTATGTTATAAACTTGGTTGCATTTTTTGATAATTTATTTAGGTTTTTGGATACAATTGGATGGCTGCTACGTATTTGTGTTATGATGAAAGTGTTACCCATTGTTGTCAATTTTTATTATCATTTTTTGCATCTTACTTTGCATTTGTGTTATGGTGAACATGTTTACAGTTATTGGCACGTTTGATAACCATTTTATGCATCTTACTTTGCATTTGTGTTATGGTGAATATGTTTACAATTATCGGCACATTTGATAACCATTTTATGCATCTTACTTTGCATTTGTGTTATGGTGAAGATGTTTACAATTATTGGCACATTTGATAACCATTTATGCATCTTACTTCCCATTTGTGTTATGGTGAACATGTTTACCATTATTTGCACACTTGATAACCATTTATGCATCTTACTTCCCGTTTGTGTTATGGTGAACATGTTTACCATTATTGGCACATTTGATTGTCATTTTATGCATCTTACTTCCCATTTGTGTTATGGTGAACATGTTTACCATTATTGGCACATTTGATTACCATTTTATGCATCTTACTTTGCATTTGTGTAATGGTGAACATGTTTACCATTATTGGCACATTTGATTACCATTTTATGCATCTTACTTTGCATTTGTGTTCTGCTGAATGTGTAGTTATCATTTTCACAAAATCATTCATAAAATAGATCATAGCCATACAAACTTTAATACTATTGCACCATTCAAACTTTTTCATGATTCAGTACATCTACCAATGTAATAAACTACACCAAAAAGTTGTTATCATTTCATCTAACTTACATCTTATTAACCACCACAGCAAGACATACCAAAATACTAACTAGCAGCCCTACAATCAGCTTGAGCAACATCACAGATTCGATATCTTTATGCTGAAGGTTCAATTGCTTCTTAAAAGCCCTAAATTCGTCTTCTTCTTCATCAACCCATTTGAAATGACCACAACCACCCTATACTATTATATTATTACAAGATTAATATATATATATATATATATATATAACTAAAATTCTAGTCTTACCGTTAGTAAGCCTCATTCACGAAGTTGATCTATAAGGGGGGGTATAAGGTTATGGCCTATAAAATGGTCATTTAATGGGTATCCACTCTTACCCACCGCTTCCTTGATTGGTGGAGGGTCGTTAGCCGAACAGGTAGGATAGGGCAATCCTCTCTTCATTAATAAGTATAATGAAACTATATAAAGTAACTGAACGTTTTTAGAAAATTCCCAATCCTAGTTACTTTAGGCAAAAGTGAATTGATTCAATCCCATGAAATTACAGTTTGCACCCTTGCTAAGAAGTTGGTGGAGCGTGTGTGGTTGACCGGCACACTAATTGGTTCTAAGCAAAGGTGGCAAAGGGTGACTCATTGTTTGTCATAGTTCAATGGAGCGTGTGTGGTTAACCGGTACATCAAATAGGTGACTGTAAGAATGAGGGCACCATGTATATTTGCATGGTTATTCACACCTGCTTTGTCATCCTCGGCATCCCAGTCGCAAACAAGAGGGGCATATCGAGATTTAAACATGCCATTGAAAAGTTCAATGAATCTCAAGAAATCTAGGAATTCTCAGTACATTTAAAATCTAAGCCTTATGTTTTTCATAGTGAAGAATTAGTGAATCGTCATTCACTTACCTCCAAAGTATTTGCATGTTGGATTACGGCATCCCTTTTCTAATGTGTAAATAATGTTGTTGGATCCTAGCCCTAATTTCTCATTTTGGTTGTTTAATTAGGGATTCAATTCTAATCAAACTTTTTCCTTTCTATTTGCAGATGTCTAACGCAAACGCAAACAAAGCTGCTGCTGGTTCATTCTCGCTAATGAGCCTATGTCAAAAGGTGACATTCGACGGACATTCAACGAATGGATAAGATACATTCACATGATTGCTTGCTACGAGGAAAAATAATATGTCCTCGACGAGAAGATTGAAAAGATCAATCCGGAAATCGCTACTCCCAAAGAAATTGCCGTCTTTGAGACCCATGAGCGTGATGCAACGAAAGTCCATTGCATTATGTTGGCCACTATGAATCTTGAACTTCAAAAGTCCTATGAGGACATGTACCCCTATGAATTACACCAAGATTTGCTGGAGAGGTACCACCAAAGCGCAAGGCAATAGCGCTACGAGATCATCACCAACATGATCACCGCTAAGATGGGAAGTGGAGAATCCCTAACCTTGCATTTGCAAAAGATGCAAAGGTATGTTGATCGTCTTCACAAGTTAAATGTTAACTTTAGGGGAAGACATGGCTATCGACATCATTCTCCACTCCTTGCCCTCGTGCTACAACTAATTTAGGATGACCTACCACATGAACAAAGAAGAAGTCACCCTAAGCAAACTCCAAGGACTGCTGAGAGAAACCTCAATGACAAATCTATTGCACCAACTCCCACTCCACCTACTACTCCTGTTTTGGCCATTAGGCAAAGGAAGGGCAAAAAGAGGAAAGCTCCTTCAAAGATCCACCACAAGGGAAAGCCCCAAGATGGTTCCTCTACTAGTGAAACAAAAGTCGGTCCCGCTAAGCCCAACTCAAACCCTAAGGAGGCAGAATGTCACCACTGCCACAAAATAGGACACTGGAAGAGAAGCTGCCCTGAATATCTACAAGCCATCAAGGATGGGAAGATCAAGCCATCTTTTGCAGGTATTTACACAATTAAATCTAATGATTCATCACGTACTATTTCTTGGGTTCTTGATACAGGATGTGGTTTTCACATATGTTCTGATTTGCAGGGACTAAGAAGAAATATATATGTGGAGCGTGGAAAAATAAATCTAATCATGGGAAACAGAAGATCGTCGCCTGTCACCAAGATTGGAGTGTATTCTTTAGCGCTTAGTAATGGATTAGGTTTAGATTTAGATAATTGTTGCTATTCGCCAGATATGGCAAGAAACATCATTTCATTTCATGGTTTGTTTAAACAAGGATTTAGATATTCGTTTGATAATGAGAAAGGTTCAATTTATGCTTATCTAAATGGTGTCTTATATTTTGAAGCATTGCCTTGTAATTGAATTTATGAAACTGTTATGGTTGTAGATAACTTAGGAAATGATGTGTTGTGTGTGGATTCTTCCAATGGTGTAGATAAAGCATGCTTATGGAATTGTCATCTTGGACATGTCAACAAGAAACGCATAGCCCAACTCTAAAAGGATGGGGTGTTGGAGTCATTTGACCTTAGGGACGATGACGTGTGCGAGTCTTGTTTACTTGGAAAGATGACCAAGTCACCCTTCACTGGCACTTGTGAAAGGGTTGAGGGTTTATTGGATCTCATACATACCGATGTATGTGGACCATTTAGATCCACCACAAGGGATGCGAACCGCTTCTATGTGACTTTCACCGATGATTATAGTAGATATGGGTATATTTACTTAATCAAGCACAAGTCAGAAACCTTTGAAAAGTTCAAAGAGTTTAAACAAGAAGTGGAGAATCAATTGGGCAGGAAAATCAAGATGCTTCGATCCGATCAAGGAGGAGAGTACCTAAGTCTTGAATTCCACGACTATCTCAAGGAATGCGGAATAGTTTCGCAATTGACGCCGCCTAGGACACCACAGTTGAATGGTGTGGCTGAGAGGCATAATTGAACCTTATTGGACATGGTTCATTCCATGATAAGTCGTGCTTTATTACCTATCTCATTCTGGGGGTATGCCTTAGAGATTGCCACCCATATCCTTAACTTATTCCCTACAAAGAAGGTTACCAAAATAGCTCACAAGATGTGGACAGGGAAAGCTCCCTCGTTGGCACATATCAAGGTTTGGCTACCCGCAGAAATCCTTTGGGTATCTCTTCTATACACCGAGTGACAATGTTGTTTTCGTTGCGAGGAGAGGAGTTTTCTGAGAGCGATAGGTCATAAACCAAGGAGACAATGGGAGGCAAATCGATCTTGAAGAGATTCAAGAGTCGAGCGATGAAGGAACCTCTAACGCTGGCGCTCAACCCGAGGAGGAAACTCCAATTGAACCAATTGACGAATCCTTACCTCTTAGATGTTCCGAAAGAGTTAGAGTTCAAACCCAGTTGTATGGTTTTCATATTACTACCGAAGGGGACACGTATATTAGTGATAGTACACTAGTAAATCTAGATGAACCTAACATCTATAAGGAAGTCATGGCAGATCTGGAGTTTGCGAAGTGGAAAGAGGCGATGAACAGTGAGATTCAGTCCATGTATGACAACCAAGTTTGGAATTTGGTTGACAATGTGCCCGGACGTAAGACGGTTGGGTGCAAGTGGATCTTCAAGAAGAAGACGGACATGGATGGGAATGTGCACACGTATAATGTGCAATTGGTTGCGAAGGGCTTTACTCAAACTCCCAAAGTTGACTGTTACGAGACCTTCTCACCAATTGCTAAAATTAAGTCTATTAGGGTGATGCTAGACATTGCTACATTTCATGATTATGAAATATTGCAAATGGATGTCAAAACCGCTTTCCTTAATAGGAAGTCGGCTGAGGATGTTTACATGGCTCAGCCAGAGGGTTTCCCAATAGAGTGTGCAAGCTTGAGAAGTCCATTTATGGACTTAAACAAGCATCTCGCAGATGGAATCTTTGCTTTGATGAGAAATTCAAAGAGTTTGGATTTGTACGAAGCGAAGATGAATCATGTGTATATGTTAAAGCTAGTGGGAGTATAGTTAGCTTTCTCGTGTTATATGTTGATGACATATTACTCATAGGAAACGACATCCTGACACTATAGGAAGTTAAGTCCTTGCTCAAGAAGTGTTTCGCTATGATGGACCTCAGAGGGAGGGATGACTTAAAGGTGCGAGGGTATAGTGACGACAGATTCTAGACCGACAGGGACAACTACCGTTTGCAGTCGGGCTGGGTCTTTACCCTTAATGGAGGAGCAGTGACATGGAAAAGTTCCAAGAAAGAAACCGTAGATGATTCAACATGCGAATCAGAGTACATTGCAGTGAGCGAAGCATTAAATGAGGTAATATGGTTGAAGAACTTCATTGGAGACCTTGGAGTTATACATTCTATAAAGGAGCCTATGGAGATTTTATGTGATAATGAAGGAGCGGTTTCCTTGACTAAGGAACCGAGGGATCATGGTAGATCTTGACATATCGACAGAAAATATCACTTTATTAGACATCAGGTAGAAGAAGAAATCCTCGTAGTTAAGAGGATATCGTCAAAGGATAACCCAGCAGATCCGCTTACAAAGGGACTGAGTATGGTTAAGCATTTGCAGCACGCCAGGAGCATTGGGCTGAACGACGATGTTAGTTTGGATTGATAGTTTAGAAATCATTAATAGATAATTGTAATTGACATTTGATGATTAAATAAAGGAGTGTTATTTATTAGTATAGCTACTGTCTTATGTTAATTGGTTGACTATTATTTTTCTTTGCTTGTTTTGACTTCCTGAATAATTGATTTAATTAAGAATAATGAAATTATTCAAACGATCCAGAATCTTTCATATGTTGGAAGTAGGTATGAATGAAGACTGTCATGAATTGGTGTGTAGATTGTCTAAAAGGTATTAGACATAACAAAGGTTTGTTACAACATTCATGAGTGCTTATAAATAAGTTTTGAGCAATGGAATAAACCCGCGCTTGCTGGAATCACTTCATGGAATCTATCACGAGTGATCGCAAGATAATAATATCATATGGTCTTAAAACCAAGATATATGGTTTATTGGTTGCTAATTGATTGTACATTGATAATGTGAAACCGCATCAGTAAAGTGATGTCATAAAACGCATTGTTGTGTATAATTGATTAGTGAGTAGTAAATGCATATAAGTCGAAGTTTATCTATTTCTTTATCCTTAGAGGGTAAAAGCGATATCAGGGCCCCTCGATGATTTTGATTATACTTATGTGCCGGGCCCGATCAGGACTGAATTGATGTGTTCAATTAAGTTCTATGTCAAATGAATCTGAGATCGAGAAACTAGCTGTTGGACAATGAGTATGACTGTGTTCCATGAGATTGTCCGCACGATATCTAAAATAGAGAACTGTACGATCCCTTATCTAAAGGACATGTTACTGATAAGATCAGAGTTCGACAGCGTATTCGAGAGCTACGATTGCTAATCAAGTTATACTTACATTTGTGGTTACTAGACTTATCCAAGTGGGAGACTGTTGGATTAGTGTCTAAGCCCGTAACCATATTTGGTAAGTACTTGACTCGGTTGTGCATGGTCATTTTGGGTTGCCTTCACCAAAGCAACTTGATTGGAGAAATAATAGAGAACGACGTTACTATGATTTATTAATATATTATAGGAATAATCTATTAATAGGAGAAATCATATTTGTTTATTGATCAATAATTAATTAAGAATTAATTTTGTGATCAAATGTAATTAATTGAACTGCAGGGGCAGAATTGCAAAGTTGGGCAATGGTTACCCTAGAGATAGGTTGGACGAATTCAAGGGATAAGGGTCCTTGAAATCGTCCAAGGATAAGGCTTTCAAGGCTTATCTTATGGTTACTTGGTGGGCAAGCAACTAGATTAGGATAAGGACTGAAACCCTCATCTATACCCTATACAAAGACCCCTAAGGCTATGGAAATCGCCCACATGTTCCTTAGGGTTCCTAGAGTCGATTTCTACCTTCTCTCATCTCTCTCTCTCTCTCTCTCTCTTGCCTCTCCAATTGCTTGTGGTGTTTGTGAGTAGAGGTACTACACTTGTGGTACTTGCTTTCAAGACTAAGAGATTGAAGATTAGTGTTGTTATTGCAATATAACAACAAGAGGTATGTGATCTACTCTTTTATATAAATTTCGAAATATATACCTGCTTTCTAGGGTTCTTATTGTGTTCATAAAGTTGTGTATCTAATAGAGAAAACATAGATCCAAATCTGGGGTTGCCTGCACACATAGGATTGTTTGTACAAAACCCATCACTATAATCATCGATAAAGGTTACATAGAAGTGATTAGCATCCCTTGTGGTGAATCTAAAGGGTCCACACACATTGGCGTGTATGAAATCCAACAAACCCTCACCTCTTTCACTAGTACCAATGAAAGGTGACTTGATCATCTTTCCAAGCAAACAAGATTCGCACGTGTCATCCGACTTTAAGTCAAATGACTACAACACTCCATCCTTTTGGAGTTGGGCTATGCGCTTCTTGTTGATATGTCCAAGACGATGATGCCACAAGCATTCTTTGTCCACACCATTGGACGAATCAATTTGCAATACATTATTTCCTAATTTATCTACAACCATCACAGTTTCATATACACCATTACAAGGCAATGCATCAAAGTAAAACTTGTCATTATAGAAAGCAATTATAGAACCAATTTCATTATAAAACGAAAATCTAAAACCTTGTTTATACAAACCATGAAAAGAAATAATGTTTTTCTCCATATCTGGCGAGTAGCAACAATTATTCAACTGTAAACCTAACCCATTACAAAGCAATAAAGAATAAAGTCTAATCTTGGTGACAGGTGATGCTTTCCTATTCCCCATGTCAAGATCATATTCTCGTGCTCCACATCCTTACTTCTTCTTAGACCTTGCAAATCAGAACAAATGTGAAAACCATATCCTATATCAAGGACCCAAGAACTAGCATGTGATGAGTTATTAGATTGAATAGTATAAAAACCTGCGAAGGTGGGCTTTATCTTCCCATCCTTAATGCCCTGCAAGTATTTAGGGTAGCTTTGTTTCCAGTGCCCCTATTCATGAGAATAGAAGCACTCGACTTCCTTTGGATTAGAATAGGGAGAAACTGAACCACCTTTGGACCCACTATAAGAAGATCCATCATGAAACTTTCCCTTGTGATTCTTGAAATGAGCTTTCTCTTTCTTCCTTTTCCCATGTCAAATTGCCAGGACTGTGGTAGCAGCAGTAGGAGTAGGTACAACAGATTTACCTTTTAAACTACTTTCAGCAATTCTCATAAGGCCTTAAAGCTTGCTTAGGTGTTGTTTGTTTTTTGGAAAAAAACAACTTCAGACCTCTTATTGATGTGCGCCGCAGCACATACGCAACACTTTTCAACTCGCAACAGTTTGTTTTTCATAAGTCTTTGGATTAAAAAAACCTATGCGCGTGTTCTTCTTGGCGTAAGACTTGTTTTGCCTCTTCCTACCTCTTCCAACCTCTTATTCTTCTTTTTTTTTTTCTTGCTAAAATATTGATTATATATTGTTGAAATCTTATTTCACTTTTTTTTTGTTTTTTTTGTTTATTCTTGTTGAATTTTTTTTTTCTTTTTTCTTATATTGAATAATAATAACTTGTTGATGGAATATCATTACTTTATGCTACAATAACTTTATTTTTGGTTAACATATCATTATTTTTGCTGAAATGTCACAAATTCTTATCGAAATGTCATACATTATTAAATTTTTGGTATTAAAAAAAAATATTCCAATTATAAAATCAGTTTATTATAATTTTTTAATATCTGCAGCAGGATGCAGATGTTAAAAAACATACAAGCTTCTTATTACAGCCTGCAGATGTTTGGTCCACCTCTTCTACTAAAGAAGGTTACAGAGGTGGTCCGCAAACTTTATGGATTTTTTATTAAAAAAACAGCACCTTAGAGTGACTTCCTCTTGTTCATATGATAAGTCATACGTAACTGATCATAACATGGAGGTAAAGAGTGTAGAATAATATCAATAGCCAACTCTTCATCAAAGTTGACATTCAACTTCAGCAAGCAGTCTACATATCTCTGCGTCTTTTGCAAGTGAGCTGTGATGGACTCTTCATCCTTCATTTTTGATGTTATCATGGAGGCAATTATTTCAGAACTTTCTTGTCGGGCACTCTAATGATACCTTCCATCAAGTCTTTATGCATCTCGAAAGGACAGAAGTCCTCATAGGACTTCTGAAGCTCGGAAGTCATAGTGACTAACATGATGCATGACACCTTTGTCGCATCCTTCTCATGAGCCCTATACTCAGCCAATTGCTCAGGAGTAGCGGTTTCTTCGTCAATATCCTTTAGCTCTTTGTTGAGGATATATTCCTTTTCCTCGTAGCGATTGGCCATGCGAATGTTTCGAATCCAGTCATTGAAATTTAACCCATAAAAAATGACCCTCCCACATAAGTTCATGAGGGAGAAAGAGCCAGAAGCATTGTTTGAAGCAGACATCTAAAAAGAAATACAAGTTTCATTAGATAGAAATTCCTTAATATTACACCCAAATGAAATATTAAGGCTAGGATTCAACACAATATTTCACAATTCGGAAGAGAGACGCCGTAATCCAATTGCAAAATATTTGAAGGTAGGTAAATGACGATTTACCAATTTCACCACCCAAAACTAAAATTTAAAGAATTAAGTTTTATGAAATTCCTAGATTTTTGAAATTCATTGAACTTTTCAATGACATGTTTAAATCTCAATTATGCCCTTCAAGTTTGTGACTAGGATACCAAGGATCACAAACAAGGTGTGAAAAACCATGCAAATACTCTTGAGTCATTTTGACAACCCAAGTTATCCCGTTACATTTCTCCGTTACCGCTAACGGAATATTCCACTGTATAAAATGTTCCGTTAATTAGAGGGCATCAATTTAATAAACATTTCAATTGTGTATGTTTACATGTCGTTAAGTCGTGAAAAAAAAAAGGAAATAAAACACAGGACACACATTTTCATTCATTTGGAAAATGTCAAGTTTTGTGTTACGACCACTAAATCGGGTGCGACCAAAAGCCCCGTTTAACGGCAGTATCGGGTAGAATTCCACTGTGCCCCGACTGAAAACCCTATATAAGGGTGAGTGAGTCTATTGGAGACTTTTTACACTCTCTCTCTATACTCTCTCTCTAGACCCGTTTTCGCCCCGAATCCGCAACCAAACGCTTCCAAATTGTAAGTCCGCTTACCCTAGCTTGTTCTAAACATTACTAGCTGTAGTTATAGCCCAAAAACCGTCCAAGAAGGCATGGGATAAGGAGTTTACGGCCCAAGAACACTCTAGGGCCGTAAACCCCTAAATTGGTGCCAAACATACCTCTAAACTTGTCCATAAGCTTGGGAATAATTAAGGGATATAGCCTAGGAGTGTTTAAACATTAAAAGGCATGATTTTAGGACTCAAACAAGAGTTTACGGCCCAAGCACAATCTTAGGCCGTAAACTCCTCAAAATCATGTCAAAATGTCCCAAATGTGCACCAAACTCATACTAGGGCTTATTACATAATTTAGGGACTTATCCTCTTGAGTTTAGACACTTGAAACACTCCAAAATGATTTAAAGAAAGGAGTTTACGGCCCAAACAAATTTCAAGGCCGTAAACACCCTAAATCATGCCCAAAAGTTAGTTTTTGTCCCCCAAATGACCATAGGCTATCTCTATAAAATGTTAGGAAGGATCTAAGGGCTTAAACACAAGGAAAATGAGGGATTTCTTGGAGTTTATGGCCCAAGCATTTATCTAGGCCATAAAATCCCCAAAACCCCCTCAAATGTGGGTTTTAATCACCCAAAATAGCATCAAACTTCATTAGAAATCACTAGAAAGGCATTAGGGGCTTGAAACATCACAAAACTCAATGATTTAGAGTTTGCGGCCGTAAACTCCTTTAGGAGTTGTTCTTAGGCCGTAAACTCCATTATAAGGCCCTTAGGAACCTCAAATCCACTCATGCTCTCTAGGAAAAATGCTTAGAATAATTCAATGAACAAGCTAGAAGCATCAAACACCCAAGAATAGGACCTTGGGAGTTTGCGGCCATAAACTCCCTTAGGTTGGGCCGTAAACTCCTTGTTTGGTCCATGTTGGTGTTTTAAATCCATTTACACACTTGATATGTGAGTATAGAAAAGTCCCACAACTGATAAGAGACCCTTAGCACCCGTAAACGCTACCCGGGACCCCAAACACTCAACCAAAAGTGTTTTCCACTCCTTTGAGTGTGTATAACTGTTTAATTAGTATATTATATGCTAATTGTATGTGAACATATGTTATCATATGTTAAAATAGGTCCTTGTGTGTGTTCAAGTCCTTGCATGACCCCGAACGCCCAATCGGCACTTTCGTCGGACCTACTTACACCAGGTGAGTTCATACCCCTGAATGAACCTTTTAAATGCTTTTAAATGTTTTATAGGGGGGAATACAAGTTAAACCTGCCAGTTATCATGTCAATTGCATATGATTGATAACCCGCATGCACAAGATTTTACCACTTTTACACTGTTTTACCGAGTGGGACACTAAAATGACTTTTACCTGTTTCATAACTTTTACTTATACTGATTTATTCAAATTCATCCTAAATTGGTTTATGAAAGATCCTCTAAGGTTTTAAACGTATTTTACAAAGGAATACAATTTGTGATTTTCTCTGTACATAAAGGCTTTTCATTAAAGATTTCCCTTTTCGACGTATACTTTTACTTATAAAATACTGCTGCTTCACTTATACTTATTTTATACTCTGACTCGGTAACACTTTCACTTATACCTATAGTCGCTTATACTTGATGACGCTTATACTTATTCACGCTCTTACTTAGTGATACGATTTCTCCTTCACTTATACTGGATAACGACTTTACTCCACTTATACTTGATAGACGTTCTTACATCACTTATTGTCATCTCTGCTTCGTGATACACTTATACTTGGTACGCTTATACTTCATGGTTTGATTATCCCACACTGTACACGTATACTTCACAACTCGGATGTTCCACTATACTTTTATACTTCACGACTCAGATGTTCCACTGTACTCTTATACTTCACGACTCAGATGTTCCACTGTACTCTTATACTTCACGACTCAGATGTTCCATTGTACTCTTATACTTCACGACTCAGATGTTCCACTGTATACTTATACTTCACCGTATGATACACACTCAAGCGTAGTTAGATGTATGTTTATGCTTGTATAGATGCATATAAATAATGATTGAAGGACTTAGGAAGGCTTGTCCGCCCTATTTCCTTTTCTTCGTTGAGATGTGGTCTGGTGGGATCGGATGTCCATCTGAAGGTCGTTCGATTCATTAGTTATATAGTACATATACGAGCATAGACATACGAGTTTTCTTCAGTCAATTCAGTTAAGAGTCTATACCTCTAGTCTACACTTACATAAGAAACCCACTCCCTCCTAGTAACACACTATCCTCTATTTGGGATGCATCTTCGGGATGCAGCCTTCTCCGTCGTCTAGTTGGTAACCAGAGTCTCTTGTAGGGAGAGCGGACATTGTGTGTATAGGCCTATACGGGATTGACAACCCCGCACCCTGACTGCTAGCTACAGTCCACGGCCTACCAAGCCAAGGGGTGACAAATGTCACATTATATAGATGCTTGTAGGGCGTCTAGTACTCTAGTCAGTATGGTTACGAGTATCCTGGGTTGGCTTATAATTCATGGCTTTAAGGTAACAGTATTTCGTCAGCGATTTACACTGTATGCTGATGTCACCTTTTTCAGAGTCACACTGTTTTGACCTTGCTAGATGTATCTTTCATTTGATACCATCTGGGGTCTGTTATCTCTGTTTGACCTCACAAGATGTATCTTTCATTTGATACCGTCTGGGGTCTGTTATCTCTGTTTGACCTTACAAGATGTATCTTTCGTTTGATACCGTCTAGGGTCTGTTATCACTGTTTGACCTTGCAAGATGTACCTTCCATTTGGTATCGTCTTCGGTCTGCGTTCACTGTATTAGACCTTACCAGTTGTACCTTTCATTTGGTACCTTCGGGGGTCTGTTTCCTCCATTTGTTAGACTGAACCAGGCGTGTCGTTAGTTCGACACTTTCCTGGAGTCTATGACTCTTTTGCCTTAGTCAGCAGTCCTCACTGCTGAGGCATATGTTATTCCCTGATGCCTCTGCTTTCTTTAATAATCAAATTCAGTATTTTGATATTATTAGCAATTAAGGGAAACTTCTTCTTACCACAATACACTGACCAGTCTTGGTAAAAAGCTGCTTTTATTAAAGAAAATATAGGATTTTCTGGAAAGAACACTAATACACTGAAATCACTTAAACTACTACTTTATAAAGTTATTTGACTAAATGACACTAAATACTTATGAACTCACCAGCATTGTAAAAATGCTGATACTCGCTTTTCAAATAACTTGTATTCTCAGGTTAGCATTAGACAGGTACATCCCCGGAGCTGTTGATGAAGATAGCTTAGTACCACGCTGTATTTATTCTATTACTTGTATTACTTTAAATTGTTGTAATGTAACCTTGTAAAACTATTACTATTAATGCAATGTTTTGTTGTACTTTGATTACTATAATGCATGTGTTGTGATACTTGACATGACGTCATCCACCCCAGAACGTTTCCGCCGTTCCGGTTTGGGGTGTGACAGATTGGTATCAGAGCATTGTTTATAGTGAGCTAAGTATATCAAATCATAAAAGATATACAGCCTATAAATACAAAAGGGATAAAACACTCTGACCAAGAAATCATAAAAGATATACATCCAGAATCTAAACACTCGAACACAAGTATCACAGGAAGAACAAGAATAAAAGTCTTCGGATGTTGAGCACTACAGACAAATCTGGGCAGTTATGTAATCGTACGCTGGAATAAATGTAACCTGATCAACTACCTTTATTCGAGATGCGATGAACGTGTGCTCGGGAGTGATTGTGGTGTGCAACAGGTCTGAAACTTACCAACTAGGATTCGTTAGAGCCAAACATAAAGTTAAAATACTATAGGAGTATTTTAGAGCGCTAAAAGATTCACACTAATCCCAGAATGACATTCAGAAGATGAGAAAACGAACAAGAATTAAAATACCATAGGGGTATTTGGAATACATAGATAACCTAGTGTGAGAACTAAAAGATCCTTATTGACATACCTACAACTACAGAGGGTATACTTCCAATGTTATACATAATAAGGACCCCATAGGCTAAGAATGTGTGGTTTCGCTCTATTTCCTTTTCCTCGTTGGGATGTGGTTCTAGAGTAGTATCACATATTCGAAGGCCTATCGGATCTAAGCTATATATGATTTGTATACCCTGTGTAATGGTAGCAGGACTCGATATGAATCATCCAGTGAAATGTTAATAATCTGTTAGGATTCTTTAGACATTTCCATTCTCGCACGAAGCCTGTAAAAAACCCTATCCACTTCAGTGCATAACAGAAGAGTTGAATTCGACCCCGAATAGGTTCGTTGAGGACATTTCCTGTTCAAAAATAAATGAACTGGGTCGAGACTATTGAATACACCAAGTGCCCGTGTTCTTTTAGGGACAACGGTGAGAAACTCGCCTAAACTTCGGAGATTCCCAGTCATCCATCGTGAAGTGATGACACCCAGAGTTGGAATCAGAAGGAAGGCGGAGTAGAAATTCAATATGTCCATACGAGAAAAGAACCCTAGGAAACTACCCGAAGGAAACCAACGCCGATTCCAGTCAAGGATACGAGGCAGACCGAGGGAGCCAGTACGTGGAACCCCGAGAAGTGTCTTTTCCTCGTGTTCTTCACGCTAATACACCCATAAAATAATACAATTTAGTGAGTTAGTGGTTACACCGCTCACGCTATGTGTTAGGTAAATCGCCTTGTTCCCGTTGCCAGTAATGCGCTTAGAGCGGATCCTCCCACCTCTGTGAGGTGGTTAGCCATAAGCCCTCATGAGCCTCTCTTTCCGCATCTTCGTTCTGAACTGTTCTCAAATCTCTCCAGGCCGGAGAGTGAAACCTTTCTCGGTATAAAGGTAACTTAGTAGGAACGGCTCGCATCTTATGGCCTTCTTCTGATATTCATACACCCACTTTGATTACCAGGACTACATCATAGGGATGTAGGTCGACGTCCAAACAACCAATACTTGTGGCACGGGAAAAATTTATGCCTAATGCGATCAGGACAGAAATGTCCAGGGTTAACCATCATCTCTCATTGCATTGTATTCCTTTCCATGTAGGAAAACCATGCCACCGAAGAAGCGTAACCAATCCACAAGCAAGAAACCTACTCTCCTGTTCGATGAAGCTACATTCCAAGCTGCAGTCTCAGTAGCCGTAGCAGCTGTCATGGCTCACCTGAATGCTAACACCGCCAGTGATAGCAAGGGCCCTGTTGGGAATTCCAATCCTGACAATCGACAGCAACAACCAACACTTTCATGCCCAGCCACCCAAGAACCTCAACCGAACCCACTAAAGAGAAAACTCAAGATAGAGGAGGGAGGTACCTCGACTCAAGGACCTTCCGAAGGGCAACGAGCTGAGGCAGTCTGTACCCCTGTCAACCCTTCCCTCCCGACTCCAAGAAGACCGTATCTAGGAGACCTTCCCCATTGCAGCAAGTGCAGCTACCATCATCATGGTGCCTGCCGGGAACTCTATTGTGCTAGGTGCCACATGAAGGGGCATACTGCTCGTGTATGCAGAACTCCGGTGGAACGTATAACAGCAATCGCCAATGCGGCGGCCACACAGGTTTGCCGCCTATGTGGCGAGTTCGGACACTTCAAGAAGGATTGCCCAACCGAAGGAAAAGACAAAGACACAGAAGGAGCCTGACACTACTGCTTAGGGAGAAACGTCAAGGAACTCGGTAGATTTTTGGTGCGACTTTCGATCTCAGATAACAAAGCTAAATACATTAAAAGACTAATTCAATGTAAATTCTTTCCAGCAAGGCGAAAGTCGCAGCACTGTTATAAAATTTAAAATTTATTAGGTAAAACTATAGTGGCTAAACATATACGTTACGGCCATGTATATTTAAGATGGACAGACCTAGAGTGAGCGAATGTCGCCTCATCTCCTGTTCCTCGTTTGGTTGTGGATTTAGGGCGGGGTTGCTCAGTCAACAGTCCTCCCCACCTTAAATGTACATGACTAGTATATGTGAGGCGATTATAGAAACGCCTTGTGAGAATCCGTTCATGAAAAGATACTCTATTCGGAAACACTTAGAACTCTCTATAGTTCCACGTCGAATCTATCGGTCCAAGTATCCGTGGTAGTGATACGTAGGACGAAACCCGAGACGCCTCGAACTTGTGTGCCTGTTCGGCACATGACTCTATCGATCTTCACTTTATATCATGTCGAAGTGTGCCAACTTCGACTACTCTATTGATCATGGTTTGATTTCGTGCAACCGTGTGTAAATCCTTAAGTGCTGTGTAAAAAACAACTTTCTCCATAGCTATATCGACAAATAAAGGTTCTTCCGAACCTGAACCTAACACAAATAAACCAACTTAATACGATCCGTCAATCGTCCCTCTTATCTCAAACCTTCCGAAGTACCCAAGGGAAGATACCATACACTGTTGACTGACCCCTCGTAGTCAGATGAACACCGAAGTGAAACACACTACAAGATACTCTAGAAGACGACATCCGACCGAAGCATACTCCGTATAATTTCCCCGAGAGACCCTTCGCACCTTGCACATTAGGTTCGTGAACCTAGAGAATAGAACTCATGAGACTGACCGCTATAATCAGGTATATGCATAAGGGCGGCCTATAATTGAGATCAAAAAGATTAAAGGTGTGTGTTTCCTCCCTATTCCCTATTCCTCGTTGGGTTGTGGGTTTGGGGTGGAGTCGCACAGCTGAACGTCCCGCCGACCTCAACTGTATACTGCTCGCATACACGCGGTATTTGCGGTTAGGCTTAGTATGAGCTCTACCACGGACCTCTTAGCAAAACACCTTCACCATATTCCATAACATAGGAGCCGAAGTCAAGAAAATCACTACGGGTTGAACTCTTAAAAGTTCCGAGTGAGAAGACTCTATACTCACTAGATTTAACCTAGACCAAGAAAACCCAGAATCTCCGGATGAGTAGTTGCAGTATATGCCCGCACTACTCCAGCACTTCGTCCACCTCGTTATAGACAAGTGGTGCCTATCATCCTCTACCCTATTGCATGGAGGAAATCGTCGTCGCCCTGTAGACGATGGAATACATTCTCCGAAGAGGACACTAGAATGCCGAGAACCACAAGATAACCTTCGCAGCCAAGAATACTTGGTAAAGTGCGAACGTAGTTGTGTTAAGCCTCGTGACCCTGATCCCGAAGAGATTATAGACTTGACACCAGCCCTGGTGTTAGTCGAAGGGTTATGCAAGAGCACGCACTTTCCACGCTAGAATAAACCACAGTCTTGGAGATTCATTGGACTGTTAGGTGTTCCACGAATACTATCTCACGCAGAGATAGTAGAACCACCTGCCGAGAAAGTCCAACGTTCATCTAGTGAAACCCTAACTCCTCGATCCTCAGGGTTTCCGTATCTCAAGCTTCGTTAGTGCAGGTTCATTTTGCATAAGCGCGAGATAGACACTCTATAGCAAACCGATAACCATAGTCACGCAACCCACTCGACGATCTAGAAAGCCTCTATCAGCCAGTTGAAAGAAAACACGAAACCGAAGACCACCTGAGCTTCCTAAGGACTAACCTGAAGGACTACACATCCAGTACAAGCGAGAACGTTAGGAACTTCGTAATGGCGATCACGCCAGTGTTGATCTTGCCATAGAAGTACACTATGTTCTTAGTACTGAAAAGCTCTACTCCTTTCCGAGAGCTTAGGACCATCCGAGAATCCTCATGGAGACATGGTCCAACCCTTTTCAGGCCGCTACTACATTCGGATATACCACAAGGTTCACATTCGATCGACTCACTTTTTAGACTTGATACATGAATTCCCGACAACACTCTTCGTACCTCACTCATCTTGATAGAATCCATCGAGAACCCTAACCTTGTAGATACACCAGTTGGAACCCACTAGCTACACGAGATGGAATTCGCATCCCGTACGCGAGGGTTTGTTGAAATGACAAACACGGACCAGAGATCACTTGGAGATGCAAGGACAACCACATAGGAAGTACTCTCTTACCTCTACTTGGCCATTCATACCTACTTCCTTGCCTAGATCTGAATTTTGGGACGAAATTCCCTCTAACGGGGGGATAATGTGACAACCCAAGTTGTCCCGTTACATTTCTCCGTTACTGTTAACGGAATATTCCACTGTATAAAATGTTCCGTTAATTAGAGGGCATCAATTTAATAAACATTTCAATTGTGTATGTTTACATGTCGTTAAGTCGTGAACAAAAAAGGAAATAAAACACAGAACACACATTTTCATTCATTTGGAAAATGTCAAGTTTTGTGTTACGACCACTAAATCGGGTGCGACCAAAAGCCCCGTTTAACGGTAGTATCGGGTAGAATTCCACTGTGCCCCGACTCAAAACCCTATATAAGGGTGAGTGGAGTCTATTTGAGACTTTTTACACTCTCTCTCTCTATATACTCTCTCTCTAGACCCGTTTTCACCCCGAATCCACAACCAAACGCTTCCAAATTGTAAGTCCGCTTACCCTAGCTTGTTCTAAACATTACTAGCTGTAGTTATAGCCCAAAAACCATCCAAGAAGGCATGGGATAAGGAGTTTACGGCCCAAGAACACTCTAGGGCTGTAAACCCCTAAATTGGTGCCAAACATGCCTCTAAACTTGTCCATAAGCTTGGGAATAATTAGGGGATATAGCCTAGGAGTGTTTAAACATTAAAAGGCATGATTTTAGGACTCAAACAAGAGTTTACGGCCCAAGCACAAGCTTAGGCCGTAAACTCCTCAAAATCATGTCAAAATGTCCCAAATGTGCACCAAACTCATCCTAGGGATTATTACATAATTTAGGGACTTATCCTCTTGAGTTTAGACACTTGAAACACTCCAAAATGATTTAAAGAAAGGAGTTTACGGCCCAGACAAAGGTTAAGGCCGTAAACACCCTAAATCATGCCCAAACGTTAGTTTTTGTCCCCCAAATGACCATAGGCTATCTCTATAAAATGTTAGGAAGGATCTAAGGGCTTAAACACAAGGAAAATGAGGGATTTCTTGGAGTTTACGGCCCAAGCATTTATCTAGGCCATAAACTCCCCAAAAGCCCCTCAAATGTGGGTTTTAATCACCCAAACTAGCATCAAACTTCATTAGAAATCACTAGAAAGGCATTAGGGGCTTGAAACATCACCAAACTCAATGATTTAGAGTTTACGGCCGTAAACTCCTTTAGGAGTTGTTCTTAGGCTGTAAACTCCATTATAAGGCCCTTAGGAACCTCAAATCCACTCATTCCCTTTAGGAAAAATGCTTAGAATAATTCAATGAACAAGCTAGAAGCATCAAACACCCAAGAATAGGACCTTGAGAGTTTACGGCCGTAAACTCCCTTAGGTTGGGCCGTAAACTCCTTGTTTGGTCCATGTTGGTGTTTTAAATCCATTTACACACTTGATATGTGAGTATAGCAAAGTCCCACAACTGATAAGAGACCCTTAGCACCCGTAAACGCTACCCAGGACCCCAAACACTCAACCAAAAGTGTTTTCCACTCCTTTGAGTGTGTATAATTGTTTAATTAGTATATTATATGCTAATTGTATGTGAACATATGTTATCATATGTTAAAATAGGTCCTTGTGTGTGTTCAAGTCCTTGCGTGACCCCGAACGCCCAATCGGCACTTTCGTCGGACCTACATACACCAGCTGAGTTCATACCCCTGAATGAACCTTTTAAATGCTTTTAAATGTTTTATAGGGGGGGAAATACAAGTTAAACATGCCAGTTATCATGTCAATCGCATATGATTGATAACCCGCATGCACAAGATTTTACCACTTTTACACTGTTTTACCGAGTGGGACACTAAAATGACTTTTACCTGTTTCATAACTTTTACTTATACTGATTTATTCAAATTCATCCTAAATTGGTTTATGAAAGATCCTATAAGGTTTTAAACATATTTTACAAAGGAATACAACTTGTGATTTTCTCTGTACATAAAGGCTTTTCATTAAAGATTTCCCTTTTCGACGTATACTTTTACTTATAAAATACTGCTGCTTCACTTATACTTATTTTATACTCTGACTCGGTAACACTTTCACTTATACCTATAGTCGCGTATACTTGATGACGCTTATACTTATTCACGCTCTTACTTAGTGATACGATTTCTCCTACACTTATACTGGATAACGACTTTACTCCACTTATACTTGATAGACGTTCTTACATCACTTATTGTCATCTCTGCTTCGTGATACACTTATACTTGGTAAGCTTATACTTCATGGTTCGATTATCCCACACTGTACACGTATACTTCACGACTCGGATGTTACACTATACTTGTATACTTCACGACTCAGATGTTCCACTGTACTCTTATACTTCACGACTCAGATGTTCCACTGTACTCTTATACTTCACGACTCAGATGTTCCACTGTACTCTTATACTTCACGACTCAGATGTTCCACTTTATACTCATACTTCACCGTATGATACACACTCAAGCGTAGTTAGATGTATGTTTATGCTTGTATAGATGCATATAAATAATGATTGAAGGACATAGGAAGGCTTGTCCGCCCTATTTCCTTTTCTTCGTTGAGATGTGGTCTGGTGGGATCGGATGTCCATCTGAAGGTTGTTCGATTCATTAGTTATATAGTACATATAAGAGCATAGACATACGAGTTTTCTTCAGTCAATTCAGTTAAAAGTCTATACCTCTAGTCTACACTTACAAAAGAAACCCACTCCCTCCTAGTAACTCACTATCCTCTATTTGGGATGCATCTTCGGGACGCGGCCTTCTCCGTCATATAGTTGGTAACCAGAGTCTCCTGTAGGGAGAGCGGACATTGTGTGTATAGGCCTATACGGGATTGACAACCCCGCACCCTGACTGCTAGCTACAGTCCACGGCCTACCAAGCCAAGGGGTGACAAATGTAACATTATATAGATGCTTGTAGGGCGTCTAGTACTCTAGTCAGAATGGTTACGAGTATCCTGGGTTGCCTTATAATTCATGGCTTTAAGGTAACAGTATTTCGTCAGCGATTTACACTGTATGCTGATGTTACCTTTTTCAGAGTCACACTGTTTTGACCTTGCTAGATGTATCTTTCATTTAATACCGTCTGGGGTCTGTTATCTCTGTATGACGTCACAAGATGTATCTTTCATTTGGTACCGTCTGGGGTCTGTTATCTCTGTTTGACCTTACAAGATGTATCTTTCGTTTGATACCGTCTGGGGTCTGTTATCACTGTTTGACCTTGCAAGATGTACCTTCCATTTGGTATCGTCTTCGGTCTGCGTTCACTGTTTTAGACCTTACCAGTTGTACCTTTCATTTGGTACCTTCGGGGGTCTGTTTCCTCCATTTGTTAGACTGAACCAGGCGTGTCGTTCGTTTGACACTTTCCTGGAGTCTATGACTCTTTTGCCTTAGTCAGCAGTCCTCACTGCTGAGGCATATGTTATTCCCTGATGCCTCTGCTTTCTTTAATAATCAAATTCAGTATTTTGATATTATTAGCAATTAAGGGAAACTTCTTCTTAGCACAATACACTGACCAATCTTGGTAAAAGGCTGCTTTTATTAAAGAAAATATAGGATTTTCTGGAAAGAACACTAATACACTGAAATCACTTAAACTACTGCTTTATAAAGTTATTTGACTAAATGACACTAAATACTTATGAACTCACCAGAATTGTAAAAATGTTAATACTCGCTTTTCAAATAACTTGTATTCTCAGGTTAGCATTAGACAGGTACATCCCCGGAGCTGTTGATGAAGATAGCTTAGTACCACGCTGTATTTATTCTACTACTTGTATTACTTTAAATTGTTGTAATGTAACCTTGTAAAACTATTACTATTAATGCAATGTTTTGTTGTACTTTGATTACTATAATGCATGTGTTGTGATACTTGACATGACGTCATCCACCCAAGAACGTTTCCGCCGTTCCGGTTTTGGGGTGTGACACATTTACAACCTAATCAATGTGTCGGTTAACCGGACATGCTCCATTGATCTATGATAATTCTTAAGCTACCCTTCGCCACTCTTGCTAGTCCAAGTTAGTGTGTCGGTTAACCACACACGCTCCACTAACGACTTCAGAAGGTCCAAAGTACAATTTCATGGAATAGCACCAAATTCACATTTCTCCTAAAGCGACTAAGATTGGGAATTTAGAAAAACATTTAGTTACTTTTATACTTATCATTATAGTTTGTAATGAGAATTAATGTCATATCCTACCCGTTCGGCTAACAACCCTCCACCAATCAAGGAAGCGGTGGGTGAGAGTGGACAACCATTCAACCACCATTTTATAGGCGGTTTCCATATACCCCCTTATAAATCGGATTTGTGAATGAGGCCTACTAACGGTAAGACTAACTGTCTTTTATATATATATATATATATATATATATATATATATATATATATATATATATATATATATATATATATATATATATAAGTATTAATCTTTTAATATTATAATAGTATAAGAGTTGAATTTTAGACTTTTAAAATTCTAGGGTTTAGAATTTAATGTTTCATAATTGAGACTTTTCAAATTCCAAAACTTGAGGACAAGTTATAAAACCTTTCAAAAACCCTCTTGGATCAATTTTATAACTATTAAATTAATCATATAATTAACTATATCACAAAATTCATCTAAACTGGTTTCATATAGCAAGATGATTCAAATTAAATTCTACAAAAAATTAGTTTTTCACAAAATCAAGTAGTTATCTTAAAATTTAACAATCATCATTCAAATAGATGAGAAAAATCATTACCTTATCAAAAAAATCAAATTTTATCAACCAAAACAGTTTTTGGTAATGATCCTTATCCAAAACTGGCCAAAAACTCAAAAAAATTACAAACAGATGAACCAACTCGTCAAGTTGGCTCAACTAGGGATCAACCTGTTGAGTTCCTTCATGGGACTCGACGAGTCCAACCGTCAGTGGCTAGCAATGAAAATTTTTTTCAGCTTTGAAAACAGTACAATTGCATCAATATAAAAGAAAACACCCTAAGCTCTGATACCACTGATGGGTTTTGAGCACTATAACATCCCTATGGTGTACATATAATCCTAATGCTTTGGATCTATGTTTTCTCAAGTTATACATACAATTTCATTTTTCCAAAGCATGTACCCTAACTAGCATGCAATTGAAAATATACAACATAAAACCTAGTTAGATGGATACCTCTGTGTTGTAGCTTGTAGTTTCTGAAGTTTCAAGAGCTTAGTACCTCAAGTGTGATACCTCTAATGTGTCGCAAACACCATAAGCAAAAGGAGGTTTATGAGAGAGAGGCTAGGAAGAACAAATCAGCAAGGGTTTCACCTTGGAATCCTTGGGGTCGATTCTAGGGAGCTAGGGGTTCAATTTATAGTGTGGAATCCTTAGGGTTTCATACATAAAACCTTAAAACCTTTGGCATTCCAATCATCCATATGATAGGCCTTTTTAGACTAATTCTTCATGGACTTTCACATAGATTTAGCGCATTCATAATCAACATGGATCATTAGCCCAAACTATAAATATTATTGATTTACATAATTAGCCCTCGTACATTTAATTAGTCTCTTTTGATCAGTAAGTTAATTCCAAATTAATTCTTGATCAATACCAATGAAATAATATGATTTCTCAATTAATATATTATACTTATAATATATTAATAAATCACAAATAACATCTTTCTCAAATATCCATCCTATCAAATTGCTCTGCTAAAGGCAACCCAAAAGGACCATGCTACAATCGGGTCAAGTACATACCAATTATAGTTATGGGCTTAGACACCTAATCCAACAGTATCGGGATCCCAATTTCCCCCTCTTCCTGAATCGAATCACACCCTTCCACGGTGAGACCTTCTGTAACACGATGTGTCCCACCTGGAACTCCAGTTCAGATCGGCGCCTGTCGCCGTAGTTCTTCAGCCAACTCTGAGCGGTCTGCAGCCGTTGTCTGATCTATTGAATCCTCTTGATAGTCTACAGAACTACCTATATCCATCTCATCACCCAATGACTGATCTCACCCCAACAAACTGGGGTGCGACATCTCCGTCCATACAGCAACTCATATGGTGGGGTACCAATATTGGAATGAATGTTGTTGTTGTAGGAGCACTCTACAAGGGGTAGGTAGGAGTCTAGCTCCAACCGAAGTCAATAACACAAGTTCTCAACATATCCTCGAGAGTCTGTATGGTCTGCTCATTTTGGTCGTCTGTTTGCGGGTGATAGGTTGTACTGAAGTGCAGACGTGTACCCAGTTCCTCGTGGAACTTCTGCCAGAAACAGGAGGTGAACTGAACATCACGGTCTGAGACAATAATGACCGGCACCCAATGGTGAGCTATGATCTTGCAGATATATAAGTCGGCCAGCTTCTCCGCCGATGAATTCTCTCGTATAGCTAAAAAGTGGGTGCTCTTGGTCAATCGATCCACAATGACCCAAATAGCATCATAGCCCTTTGTCGTCCTTGGCATCTTGGTGATAAAATTCATCGTGATTTGCTCCCATTTTCACATGGGAATCTCCAGAGGCTGCAGCTACCCATGCGGCCTCTGATGCTCAGCCTTGACCATCTAGCAAGTCAGGCACCTCTTAACATACCATGAAATCTCCCTCTTCATGCATGGCCACCAGTAACTCAGTTGCAAATCCTGGTACATCTTAGTGGCTCCCAGGTGAATAGAGAAGCGAGACTTATAAGCCTCCTCCAGAAATATCTGTCTGAGCCCACTAGACATCGAAACCCAGACCCGACTATAACAGGTCAGTAATTCTCAACTATCCTGCACAAATCGGGTGTTCTCACCCCAAATTTTCACAAGTTAGTGTGTCGGTTAACCACACACGCTCCACTAACGACTTCAGAAGGTGCAAAGTACAATTTCATGGAATAGCACCAAATTCACATTTCTCCTAAAGCGACTAAGATTGGGAATTTAGAAAAACATTTAGTTACTTTTATACTTATCATTATAGTTTGTAATGAGAATTAATGTCATATCCTACCCATTCGGCTAACAACCCTCCACCAATCAAGGAAGCGGTGGGTGAAAGTGGACAACCATTCAACCACCATTTTATAGGCAGTTTCCATATACCCCCTTATAGATCGGATTTGTGAATGAGGCCTACTAACGGTAAGACTAACTGTCTTTTATATATATATATATATATATATATATATATATATATATATATATATATATATATATATAAGTATTAATCTTTTAATATTATAATAGTATAAGAGTTGAATTTTAGACTTTTAAAATTCTAGGGTTTAGAATTTAATGTTTCATAATTGAGACTTTTCAAATTCCAAAACTTGAGGACAAGTTATAAAACCTTTCAAAAACCCTCTTGGATCAATTTTATAACTATTAAATTAATCATATAATTAACTATATCACAAAATTCATCTAAACTAGTTTCATATAGCAAGATGATTCAAATTAAATTCTACAAAAAATTAGTTTTTCACAAAATCAAGTAGTTATCTTAAAATTTAACAATCATCATTCAAATAGATGAGAAAAATCATTACCTTATCAAAAAAAATCAAATTTTATCAACCAAAACAGTTTTTGGTAATGATCCTTATCCAAAACTGGCCAAAAACTCAAAAAAATTACAAACAGATGAACCAACTCGTCAAGTTGGCTCAACTAGGGATCAACCTGTTGAGTTCCTTCATGGGACTCGACGAGTCCAACCGTCAGTGGCTAGCAATGAAATTTTTTTCAGCTTTGAAAACAGTACAATTGCATCAATACAAAAGAAAACACCCTAAGCTCTGGTACCACTGATGGGTTTTGAGCACTATAACATCCCTATGGTGTACATATAATCCTAATGCTTTGGATCTATGTTTTCTCAAGTTATACATACAATTTCATTTTTCCAAAGCATGTACCCTAACTAGCATGCAATTGAAAATATACAACATAAAAACTAGTTAGATGGATACCTCTGTGTTGTAGCTTGTAGTTTCTGAAGTTTCAAGAGCTTAGTACCTCAAGTGTGATACCTCTAATGTGTCGCAAACACCATAAGCAAAAGGAGGTTTATGAGAGAGAGGCTAGGAAGAACAAATCAGCAAGGGTTTCACCTTGGAATCCTTGGGGTCGATTCTAGGGAGCTAGGGGTTCAATTTATAGTGTGGAATCCTTAGGGTTTCATACATAAAACCTTAAAACCTTTGGCATTCCAATCATCCATATGATAGGCCTTTTTAGACTAATTCTTCATGGACTTTCACATAGATTTAGCGCATTCATAATCAACATGGATCATTAGCCCAAACTATAAATATTATCTATTTACATAATTAGCCCTCGTACATTTAATTAGTCTCTTTTGATCAATAAGTTAATTCCAAATTAATTCTTGATCAATACCAATGAAATAATATGATTTCTCAATTAATATATTATACTTATAATATATTAATAAATCACAAATAACATCTTTCTCAAATATCCATCCTATCAAATTGCTCTGCTAAAGGCAACCCAAAAGGACCATGCTACAATCGGGTCAAGTACATACCAATTATAGTTATGGGCTTAGACACCTAATCCAACAGTATCGGGATCCCAATTTCCCCCTCTTCCTGAATCGAATCACACCCTTCCAGGGTGAGACCTTCTGTAACACCATGTGTCCCACCTGGAACTCCAGTTCAGATCGGCGCCTGTCGCCGTAGTTCTTCAGCCAACTCTGAGCGGTCTGCAGCCGTTGTCTGATCTATTGAATCCTCTTGATAGTCTACAGAACTACCTATATCCATCTCATCACCCAATGACTGGTCTCACTCCCAACAAACTGGGGTGCGACATCTTCGTCCATACAGCAACTCATATGGTGGGGTACCAATATTGGAATGAATGTTGTTGTTGTAGGAGCACTCTACAAGGGGTAGGTAGGAGTCTAGCTCCAACCGAAGTCAATAACACAAGTTCTCAACATATCCTTGAGAGTCTGTATGGTCTGCTCATTTTGGTCGTCTGTTTGCGGGTGATAGGTTGTACTGAAGTGCAGACGTGTACCCAGTTCCTCGTGGAACTTCTGCCAGAAACAGGAGGTGAACTGAACATCACGGTCTGAGACAATAATGACCAGCACCCCATGGTGAGCTATGATCTTGCAGATATATAAGTCGGCCAGCTTCTCCGCCGATGAATTCTCTCGTATAGCTAAAAAGTGGGTGCTCTTGGTCAATCGATCCACAATGACCCAAATAGCATCATATCCCTTTGTCGTCCTTGGCATCTTGGTGATAAAATTCATCGTGATTTGCTCCCATTTTCACATGGGAATCTCCAGAGGCTGCAGCTACCCATGCGGCCTCTGATGCTCAGCCTTGACCATCTAGCAAGTCAGGCACCTCTTAACATACCATGAAATCTCCCTCTTCATGCATGGCCACCAGTAACTCAGTTGCAAATCCTGGTACATCTTAGTGGCTCCCAGGTGAATAGAGAAGCGAGACTTATAAGCCTCCTCCAGAAATATCTGTCTGAGCCCACTAGACATCGAAACCCAGACCCGACTATAACAGGTCAGTAATTCTCAACTATCCTGCACAAATCGGGTGTTCTCACCCCTAATTTTCACAAGCTTCAAATTCTCCTGATGCATACCATCAGCTTGAGCTTCCCTAATCAAGCTTACAAGTGGAGACTCCACCGATTTACTCATACATGTCACTGGAGTAGAAGATCTAGCTGACTTGCCGCTCAGAGCATCCGCAACCACGTTCACTTTACTTGCGTGGTAAAGGATCTCACAATCGTAGTCTCTGACTACATCCAGCCACCTGTGTTGTCTCATGTTCAGGTTCGGCAGATCCATGATGTGTCTCAAACTCTTGTGGTCCATGTATATGGTACAATGGACCCCATATAGGTAATGTCTCAAAATCTTGAGAACGAATACTACCACTCCCAACTCCAGATCATGGGTAGGGTACCACGCGTTGGCCCTCACAATCAATCATAGCATCAAAACTCCTAAGCCAATCCATACCCACAATCACGCATAATATCCCCCGTGGAGATAGGGATCAAATTGATTGGATAAGGCACCCCAAAGATCTCCAGAATACAACCTTGATACACTGATGATGTAGAAACCATGTGTTCGTTGGTGATAGAAACTCGCAACGGTCACTCTAACTCCTCAATGGGCATATCAAACTCTCTACTGAATGATCGAGACACAAAGGACCGGATTGCACCCGAGTCAAATAACACTAGAGCAAGCAAAATTTTCACTAGGAACACACCTAACAATAGCACATAGATAAGCATAACATAAAACATAATCAACAGAATAATGGATAGAAACAAATTGGTCACAACATCTAGAGCTGCTCTGGCCTTCTCGGTAGTGAGCTGGAAAGAGTGACCTCGAGCCCTCGGGGGCTCCGCCCTACCTTGACTCCCATCAGTGATCCTCAAAGTATTTGACGCTTAAGCCTACACCGGCCTAGCAGCAAGCAAGTTACATTTGGCCTTCACATGGCCAACCTGGTTGCAATGATAAAAAAAAAAAATTCTAGAACTAAGCGTTGGGGCCTACTAGCGACAATCTGTCGCCATATGGCCATACCACCCATAATTATGGCACCCAGAAGATGATCGGCAAGCAGCCTCATGAACCTTTTCCACACTTCCCATAAGTGCGGCCCCTCCAACCCCCAGATCTGACATCAGCAGTCTTAAACCTCTTTGCTCCTTCACCTGCAAATCAATCTCAATCTCACGCCACTTGGCGGCCTCCTGCATCTCCAACAAAGAACCATAGTGTTAGGTGGAAACAAGCTATCTGATTTCCGTCTTGAGCATGCTCAAGTAATAGGTCATCTAATCCTTCTCAGGTGTGGAAAACTCAGGACAAAACATAACCCTCTCTGTGAACATATTGGTGATCTCCATCACTATCTCTGTCCCCTGCCTTAAATCCATGTACTCCTGAGCCAACCTCTCATACTCCACCAACAACACATATCGAGAGTAGAGCATCTCCAAGAACTGCTCCCAAGACATGGCAGCTCTCTGATAAGTAGAAAATGAACTAGTAGCAAGCCTCCACTAATCCTTCGCTTCGGTCCTCGAAAGGTTCAAAGCATACCTGGCCTTCTAGTCAGTTGGACAAGAACAAGTGAAGAAACATCCTTCCACATCAGATAGCCACCTCATGGCTATGATTGGGTCCTACACCCCATTGAAAACCGGAGGCTTCATATTGTCGAAGTCATGATACTAAAAAATATACCCGATCCAACCCCTACGGCCGCAATGGTTGCGGTGGCTACGGCAACAACAGTCTTAGACAAAGCAGCATAACACTCATCAAAGTGCTCAATCATGACAGTCTTAATAGACCCAAACATCTCTGGCTAATGAGCTTAGAAATGAGCAACAACCTCCTCCTGCAGGATATCCCTAATCTTGTCATCCAACGCAGGTGACCTACCCTAACTGCCAACTCCTGATCTTGATCTAGACCCAACCTCAAATCTTCGCATAGTCACGATACTGAAAATAAACCAAGATGATATCATGTAATACACATACCATTTTAGGGGAACCAACTCCCAACAAATCCCTAGGGGTTGTGACTTCCCTACTACGTGTACGGGTCCTGTGCTTTCAGTAGTACGGGACCATAATACTTTCCACACCTACCCGTATTTGTCTAATAGGATCACCATAATATCCTAACTATACACACTAGCATAATCATACACTTAAACCCCTCTCCCTAGAGGAAAGGCTAAACATCTCTAAACTGGCCGTCTGACCCCACACAACTCATCCATGAAACTTCCACCAATCCTACAGCACTCATGTATGCTAGCCATATATAACACTGGACCCTATAGACAGTCAAATATTTGATCCTACCATAAGCCCTTCATCTAACAAAAACAGGATTAAGGTTTAACCAAACATTATTAGGCTATAGGATCTTAGTTTCGCATAACCATTGTCACACCCTCGAACCAGACGACGGAAACGTCTAAGGGCTCGTGTGACTATCAATTGAAATATCATCACAATGAATATACATGAAACATAACACAATCATCACCAAACATTACATAGTACAACTGGTATTGTTCATATTAAGTACATTGTTTTATAGTACACATTCCAAAATATAAATTGTACGAAGATTAACACATCATAATAAAATTCCCAAAATACTCTTGACGATTCTTCAGCTTAACGATTACCTGAGAATACAAGTTATTTGAAAATGGTCAACATATATAATGTTGGTGAGTTCATAAGCATGTTTGACATAAAGATTTTGTATTGTTTGTATACCCCAGAAAAGACGATATTTTCTGTAAAATTGTATGAAAATGATGTAATGATCAAGTATAAATGTATGTGTGATTTCCATTGTAAAAACATGTATAAGTGAGCAATTCATAATTTTCCTTTTATTGTATCTATTGTACGTAGAAGGTAATCAATAATAGTATTTTCCCCAGAAGATCCGATATTATCTGATTTATAAAAGTGTCGTAGTCCTTATATTATTGTATGAATTGTTTCCGTATTATTATGATTTAAGCACTTTGGTACCTGTATGATGGTAATGGATCTCTATGTGAGTCATTATAACCATGCATAATAGTGACTAATTCGCCTGTCTTGGCAATTTTCCAAACACTGGTTTTGATCAAGATTTTGTCACCCTAGACTGGCTTAGTCTAACTGTAGCGAACAACCCAGCTGTGGGGGAGTCACCACCGTATAAATCTATACACAAACTCTTGATCTCCCTCCAGGAGACTCTGATTATAACTACAGGCTACGTCCAAGCACTCAATGGTGTCAACCGATAATTCTCACTAGATCCCAATGATTGTCACATGAATATGTTTAATGTTAAGTGTATTTTGATTTACAAACACCTGATGATACTTAAATGTGAAAAGACACGGCCCACCAAACATGAAAAAAAGACAGTTGTGGCCCATTAGACATATAAGTTATTTCTAGGCTTGATAGTATGCAAGCGGACATGTTGAAGCCCATTATGCATATGATGAATCTCTTTGGGCTAAATTAGCATGTGAATGGGCCACTAAGGCCCAATAACATGTAAAACTAATTTAGGCCAATTGAGCATGTAATTGTGTAACACCTGATTCCTGGTACACATCTAATTCAAGCATTCTTGTGTTTTTCTCTGGGACTCGATGAGTAGGATTACCAACTCGTCGAGTAGAGTCGACATCCGCAGACAGTTTAAGTGACTTACTCGAGGAGACGGGATACTGAATCGGCGAGTAGGTACTGTTTGAGTGAAACCCTAAATTTGAGGGTTTGTACCCTATTTAAACGTCTTATCTTAGCCTCCATCGTCCCTATCACTCCCATAAAGTTGTATATCAAAACCCTAGTCGTTTTTGCATGTTCTAAGGCCATTTTGGTGAATTTGGCGGATTTTGAAGTTTTAGAAAAAGAAATAAGCTTGAGATTTCGAGTTGGGGCTTGGAGATCCAGAGATTTGGTCTATTTCCAGCTCAATCAAGGTAAAATGACCCTGTCTTGGTCTTCCATGTGTTTATTCATCCTTAGGGCTTGGATTTTGGGTACTTTTAGGGCTTTCCAAGTCATTTTCGGATTTGTGAAGTGTTATGTGGAGTCTTGACTTCAGATATGAGTCATTGGAGGGGTCTTATGGCATAAAGGTACCAACTCTATGGCCATGAGAGCCCCATGCATCTTGTAGAACACCTTTTATGGCTTTTTGAGCCAAAGACCCCATGCATGTGCACCAAGTTTGGAACTTTACGTGTAAAATAGACATTAAGAGGCCAGATCTATGGTTTTGATGTCTTAAGGCCCATTTAAATCAACTGTATAGTAATGGTCAAGGATGGACTCGACGAGTCGTTCTTGGGACTCGGCGAGTCGGGGTGTATTGACCACCAAATCCTATCTGCGGATGGACCAGTTTTTAGGGTGGAAAGTCCCTTGGTTGTTTAGACGCGTAAAGGGACCTGGGAATCATGGGACTTGATGAGTGGTTGAAAAGACTCGGCGAGTCCAAGGCAATCTCCCAATATTTGAAGATGGACTCGACGAGTTTTTCATACAACTTGGCAAGTCATAGACTGGACACATTCTTATGACGTAGATGAACTCGTCGAGTTCAAGGATGAACTTGGTGAGTCGGATGAAGATGGTCCCGATGGTTTGTATGAAGTAGAACCCATTGAGTTCTTGCTAGACTCAACGAGTAGAGTCGGGGTTGGATCGGGTTAGTGGAGTATGGACTCGACGAGTTGGTAGACCAACTCGGCGAGTCAGGTCAACTGGGTGTTGACTTTGACCAATGTTGACTTTGCCTGGTTTTGTGTTGACCCTGGTTAGGGTTGTATGTTCTGTTTGATGACTTGAGGATTGTTGTATAAGGATTGAGGAATCGAGGAGAGTCGATCTTCACGCCGAGGATAGTTCAGACACTCCACGACATCGAGGTGAGTTACCCACTAGTAGAATGGGTCTAAGGCACCAAGGCCAACCGACTAGTAGTTGGATACAGTTGATATGATTGTATCGGTGATAATTGTCTGGTTTGCTATTACTTGATATGTACTATGTGCTAGTATGCTATGTTCTATATGATAGTGGTATTAGGAGGGGAATAGTCCCCCGATCGGTTGTTAGGACCGAAGGGTAGGTCGGACACCCCAGTTATGTCTGATAGTAAGATATGGTATATTGTATGTGATAGTACTAGGGGGTGAAATAGTCCCCATGACCGGGTGAGATAGACCGGGGGTAGTCATCACCCCAGAATGGCTTGACATGGGTAGTCAGCACCCCAAAATGGCTCGATACGGGTAGTCAGCACCCCAAATTGGCTTGACATGGGTAGGTCGGGCGCCCTAGAATTGCCCGGTAGCATGTATGATTGTATAGTATGTGGTATGATGGGGGAACTCACTAAGCTTTGTGCTTTTTAGTTTTGGTTTCAGGTACCTCTTTATCCAAAGGAAAGGAGTCGGCGACATAGCAGCGCATCACACACACATGATTTCCGCAAAGAGTTTTCTGGGATTGTACTATGATCTATACTACTGATCGATCTAGTGGTTTTTAGACATGTCCATGATGGCTTATGGATTGAAATGATGTTGTCAATGTTTTTAGTAAACGATTTTATAAATTACTAATTTGCAAACGAAATTTTTGGTCTCGAAAATTAGGTTGTTACAAATTGGGTCATTAAGGCTCAATACACATGGAATGAATATATTGGACCCAATAAACATGCAAATGGATCACGAAGGCCCAACAAGCATGTATAGCAAGTACTAGGCCCAATATTCGTACCATTTTTCTATTTTTGTATATTTTTTGTGGTATTGTGTTTCTAGATGAAGCATTAACTCGTGATGTTATAAAATATTCAATGTTTCATTTATAACAATATATTTTAGTTTATATATAAAAATATCATTTTAAAACCCTTATGTTAAAAAAAATTTATATCATTGGTTCAGTTGTTCAATAATTGACATATTTGATCCAAAATATTTATTTGACCATTTCAGCACCTTTTTCACCGAAAATTTTATTTTTAACCCTTATCGAAATAAAATCACATTTTTGGTCCTTTTTTGGTGAAAATAACATTTTTAGCCCATTAGACCATCAAACTTAGCATTTTCGGCCCAATTATAAATTTGTTCTACAATTTCGGTCCAAAATACGTTTATTGACATTTTCAGCCCTTATTTTGTAAAATTTTACATTTTTGTCCCAATTTCCAAAAACTTTACATTTTTGGCCCAATTTAGAAATAGGTGTCATTTTTAGCCTTTATTTTTATTCATTTCCTATTTTTGGCTCATGTTTTGATGAAATAACATTTTAACCCCTAAAAACTCACATTTTTCGCATTTTGGGCCCAAAAACCATAAGGCCCAAATTTTTAACCCCGTTATGCTAAAATTTACACATTTGGTCCTTTGAAAAGTGTGATTATCATAAAAACCCAATTTTATGCAAATATGACCTTTTTGATCCTTATAAAATTGGAAATGTCACATTTTTCCCAAACTTTACTTTATTTGACAAATTGATCCATATACATGATTTTTGTTTTGTTTTTCTCATCATAAGCATATAAAACACTTTTATCTTTGTAATAAGATGACTAGTATGTTTTAGTTCATGAATCTCACCCATTTTGGTTAAAGTTTTTGAGATTTGTCAAATTTTACCACATATTCACAACATAAACCAAGAAAATCACACATAACATGTATAAACACATAGATCTACACATAATACTTGTATTCTTCCCCCCCCCCCCCCCCCCAAAAAAAAAAAAAACATGTAAAAACCGAAAACAAGGGGGTATGAACTCACCTTTGCTTTGATGTTTCGATTTTGAAGAAGAAATGGAGGAAGATGATGTGATTTTCGGTTCTAACTAGCTCCTAGAGTAGATCTTGAGCCTTAAGATGTTCTAAGAATCTTATTTATGAAAAAAAGAGTGTAAGAGGAGTAAAGGTGTTTAAAGATGAAGTAGTACACTTAAGTTTGCAAACCTTACCACAATGAGTGAAGTAATCCTCTTGGAAACACCTTAAGGACTCGACATTTAGAGGGCAATAAAGTTCTTAAGATATTAGAGAGAGATTGAAAGGAAATTTTTGAAGATATGTGTGTGTGTTGTTGTTGGTCTCAGCCATGAGTAGAAGAAGGGAGAAAGAGGATTGACCTTTGAATGGAAGTATGAGAGTGCATTGTTACATGTTGTATAAAAGCTTTGTTATCCTCTAAACAAAAATGAGGTGTCATGGATTAGGTTAATTAACCATTTTTTTAACAAAACCGAGAAAGGAAAGAATGGAGAGGTTTGGGCCGTTTCTTGATTTGGCTAGAGATTATGAGGCCCATAGTGAAGGTTCTCGGCCCATTGGACCTTTAGGAGTGTTCACGGCCCAATGCAAGTCCATTAGGTAGTTTTATGTCCCTTTAGGGTTATTGGAGTTGTTATTGCCCAATAAGGCCCGTTAGGGATAAACTAAACCATTTTAGGCCCACATGGCCAAAAATATTAAGTTATGTAAATGTGGGTCCATTTAGAGCCCATTTAAGGGTTCTAAGCACAAAATAGTTGAATTGAATGCTTATTGGTCCGTTAGGACCCATAAGAAAATCCTAGTCTATACAGAGCTTGATGTAACTGATGGGTTTTGTACATAAGAACATTCATATGTGCGCATACAAACCCTAATGCTTGGATCTAGGTTTCTCTAATTAAACATGCATTGAATCCAAGACTCCTAGTGGCTAATTAGGTATAAGAACAATACAAAACCAGAGTTAGAAGCATACCTTGAAACACTTGTTTGATCTTCTTGTTCTTGGAGCTTTAGAGTCACAATTGTCACTCCTCTAATGGCTTACAAACACCAACTAGCAAAGAGAATGATTTGAGAGAGAGGAGAGAGGAGGAAATCGGCCAGGGTATCCTTGCTATAGAGGAGGTCAATTTCCCTATCCCAAGGGGTCTATTTATACTTGTAAGGCTCCTAGGGTTTCACCCTTAAACCCTAATTGGATAACTTAGACTCTAAGTAATCCTAATCCTTACCAAAGATAAGCCATGGACAATTTTAGGCTTATCCTAGCCCTAGAAATCGTCCACCCTCTTTCCAATAAGGGTTTACATCCTAAAGTGTAACTATCAAACAATTGACAGTTTATACCCTCTTATCTAATTAATCTCTTTAAGTCACCAAATTAATTCTAATTAATCTATGACTTATATTAATCAAATAACAATATTACTATTCATTATATTATTCTCATAATATACTAATAATATCTATTCTCTTATAATCATCCAACCAAGTTGCTATGGTGAAGGCAACCCAAAAGGACCATGCACAATCGGGTCAAATACTTGCCTAATATAGTTGCAGCCTTAGACACTATTCCAACAGTCTCCTACTTGGATAAGTCTAGTAACTATATGCACAAGTACAATCTGATTTGCAATCGTAGCTCTCAAAGACTCTGTCATAACTCTGATCTAATCAATCTTGTCCTTTAGATAAGAGATCGTGCAGTCCTCTGTTAGATATCATGCTGACAATTCTATGGAATGATTAGTCTAGCATTTGGTTTCTCGATCTCCGATTTATTTGACATAGAACTTAATCGAACACATCAATTCAGTTCTGACCGGGCGCGGCACATAAGTCAAATCAAATCATCGAGCGGCTGAGATATCACTTTTTCCTTCTTAGGATAAAAGTTACAGATAAACTTCGACTTATATGCATTAACTTATTCATTAACCAACTATACACAACAATGTGTTTTATAACATTGAGTTACCAATGCGTTTTCGCATTATCAATGTACAATCAATTAGCAAATAACAAACCATATATCTAGGTTTTAAGACTATATGATATTATCGTCTTGCGATCACCCTTTTTATCACATTCCAAAAGGTGATTCCAGCAAGCGCGGGTTTGTTCCAATGCTCAAAACTAGTTCATAAGCACTCATGAACGTTGCAGCAATATTTTGCTATGTCTAAAATCATTTAGCCAATCTACACACCTATTCATGACAATCTTCATTCAAATCTACTTCCGACATATGAACGATTGTGGACAATTTGAACAATTCTACTATTCCTAATAAACTCAATTATTCTGGAAGTCAAAACATGCAAAGTGAAACAATAGTTAAACAATTAACATAAGACAGTAACATTACTTATAAATAAAAATCCTTTATTTAATCATCAAATGTTAGTTACATTTATCTATTATACGTTTCTAATACTATCTAATCTATGCTAATATCATCCTTCAGCCCAATACTCCTAGCATGCTGCAAATGCTTAACCCTACTCAGTCCCTTCGTAAGCGGATCTGCTGGGTTATCTTCTGATGATATCCTCTTCACTACGAGTTGTCCTTCTTCTACATGATGTCTAATAAAGTGATATTTTATGTCGATATGTCGTGATCTACCATGATCTCTTGGTTCCTTGATCAAGGCAACCGCTCCTTCATTATCACAGAAAATCTCCATGGGATCCTTTATGGCAGGTACAACTCCAAGATCACCAATGAAGTTCTTCAGCCATATTACCTCCTTCGATGCTTCGCTTGCTGCAATGTACTCTGATTCGCACGTTGAATCAACTACGGTTTCCTGCTTGGAACTTTTCCAAGTTACTGCTCCTCCATTCAGGGTAAAGACCCATCCCGACTGCGAACGGTAGTTGTCCCTGTCGGTCTGAAAGTTGGCGTCACTATACCCTCACACCTTCAAGTCATCACTCCCTCCGAGGACTAAGAACCATTCCTTCGTCCTCCGAAGGTACTTAAGGATATTCTTCACCGCAATCCAATCGGCTCTGCCAGGGTTCCCTTGATATCTACTAACCATGCTCAAAGCAAAGGCTACATCAGGGCGAGTACAAGTCATAGCGTACATGATAGAGCCAACTGCGGAAGCATATGGAACTTCACTCATTTCAGCTATCTCGGCTTCGGTACTCGGACTTTGAGTCTTACTCAACTTGGCATTTCTTTGTATCGGTAATTCTCCATTCTTTGAGTTTTCCATACTAAAACATTTTAGTACCTTCTCTAAGTAAGTGTTTTGACTAAGTCCTATTAGTCTCTTACTTCTCTCTCTTACTATCCTTATTCCCAAAATATAGGAAGCCTCTCCGAGGTACTTCATAGCGAAGCACTTCCCGAGCCAGGACTTAACCTCCTACAGATTCGGGATGTCGTTTCCTATGAGTAATATGTCATCGACATATAGAACGAGGAAGCTTACTATACTCCCACTAGCTTTGACATATACACACGATTCATCTTCGCTTCGTACAAATCCAAACTCTTTGACTTTCTCATCAAAGCAAAGATTCCATCTGCGAGACACTTGCTTTAGTCCATAAATGGACTTCTCAAGATTACACACTCTATTCGGATGCTTCGGATCCACAAACCCCTCTGGCTGAGCCATGTAAACATCCTCAGCCAACTTCCCGTTAAGGAAAGCGGTCTTCACATCCATTTGCCAAATCCCATAATCATGAAATGCAGCAATAGCTAGCATCACTCTAATAGATTTTATCTTCGCAACTGGTGAGAAGGTCTCTTCATAGTCAACTCCGGGAGTTTTAGTAAAGCCCTTCGCAACCAATCGCGCTTTATACGTGTGTACCTTTCCATCCACGTCGGTCTTCTTCTTGAAGATCCATTTGCACCCAACGGTCTTACGTTCAGGCACATTAACAACCAAATTCCAAACTTGGTTGTCATACATGGATTGGATCTCGCTATCCATTGCCTCTTTCCACTTTGCAGACTCCGGGCCTGCCATGGCTTCCTTATAGCTATTAGGTTCATCAAGGTTTATTAGTGTACTATCACTAATATACGTGTCCCCTTCGGTATTAATATGAAAACCATACAACTGGGTTTGAACTCTAACTCTTTCAGAACGTCTAAGAGGTAATGATACGTCAATCGGTTCAACCGGAGTTTCCTCCTCGGGTTGAGCGCCAGCGGTAAAGGTTCCTTCATCTATCGACTCTTGAATCTCTTCAAGATCGATTTGCCTCCCACTGTCTCCTTGGCCTATGAGTTCTCGCTCTCGGAAAACTCCTCTCCTCGCAACAAATACAACATTGTCCTTCGATCTATAGAAGAGATATCCAAAGGATTTCTACGGGTGGCCGATGAAAATACATCGCTCACTACGACGTTCGAGCTTGTCGTGAGTATCTCATCTTACGAAACCCTCGCAACCCCAAACCTTGATATGTGCTAACAAAGGAGCTTTCCCCGTCCACATCTCGTGAGGTGTTTTGGCAACCTTCTTAGTAGGGACTCGGTTAAGGATATGGGCGACAGTCTCTAAGGCATACCCCCAAAAAAAGATAAATAGCGAAGCACGACTCATCATAGATCGAACCATGTCCAACAAGGTTCGATTACGCCTTTCTGCCACACGATTCAATTGTGGTGTCCTAGGTGGCGTCAATTATGAAACTATTCCACACTCCTTGAGATAATCGTGGAATTCAAGACTTAGGTACTCTCCTCCTCGATCGGATCGAAGCATCTTGATCTTCCTGCCCAATTGATTCTCCACTTCATTTTTGAACTCTTTGAACTTTTCAAAAGTTTCTGACTTTTGCTTGATTAAGTAGATATACCCATATCTACTATAGTCATCGGTAAAAGTCACGTAGAAGCGGTTTCCATCCTTCGTGGTAGATCTAAACGGTCCACACACATCGAAATGTATGAGGTCCAATAGACCCTCACCCCTTTCGCACGTACCAGCGAAGGGTGACTTAGTCATATTTCCAAGTAAACAAGAATCGCATGTGTCATCTTCCCTAAGGTCGAATGACTCCAACACTCCATCCTTTTGGAGTTGGGCTATGCATTTCTTGTTCACATGTCCAAGACGACAATGCCATAAGGATAACTTATCCATACTATTGGAAGAATCCATGCATAAAACATGATTTCCTAAGTTATCAACAATCATAACAGTTTCATAAATTCCATTACATGGTATAGCTTCAAAGTAAAAGACACCATTCATATAAGCTAAAATAGAACCATTCTCATTATTAAAAGAAAATCTAAAACCTTGTCTAAACAAACCATGAAATGAAATGATGTTTCTAGCCATTTCTAGCGAATAGCAACAATTGTTCAAATCTAAAGATAAACCATTCCTAATCACTAAAGAATACACTCCAATCTTGGTCACAGGCGACGATATTCTGTTCCCCATGATTAGATTTATTCTTCCATGCTCCACGTCTCTATTTCTTCTTAGTCCCTGCACATTAGAACAAATGTGGTAACCACAACCGATATCAAGAACCCAAGAAATATCATGAGATGAATCGTTAGATTTAATTGTGTATGTACCTGCAAAAGATGGCTTGATCTTTCCTTCCTTGATGGCTTGCAGGTACTCCGGGCAGCTTCTCTTCCAATGTCCTATCTTGTGGCAGTGGTGGCACTCTGCCTCCTTCGGGTTAGGGCAGGGCTTAGCGGGATCAACTTTGGTCCCATTAGAAGAGGCACCATCTCAGGCTTTAACCTTGTGATAGTTCTTAGATGAAGCCTTCCTATTCTTTCCCTTTCCTTGTCCAATTGCCAAGACAGGAGCGGCGGGAGGATTGGGAGTTGGTGCAACAGAATTGCCCTTGAAGTTGCTCTCAGCGACCCTCAAGAGACCTTGGAGTTTGCTTAGGGTGACCTCTTCTTTGTTCATGTGATAGGTCATCCTAAATTGATTGTAACTTGAAGGCAAACAGTGAAGCAACATGTCGATCGTCAAGTCTTCCCCAAAGTCAACATTTAACTTGCGAAGGCGGTCGACATACCTTTGCATCTTTTACAGGTGCACGGTAAGAGACTCTCCATGACCCATCTTAGCGGAAATCATGTTAGTGAAAATCTCATAACGATCATGTCTCGCGTTTTGATGGTATCTCTCCAATAAGTCTTGGTGCATTTCGTACGGATACATGTCCTCGTAGGACTTTTGGAATTCGGAGTTCATAGTTGCGATCATGATGCAATGTACCTTTGTTGCATCACGCTCGTGAGTTTCAAAATCGGTCATTTCGGCGGGAGTAGCGATTTCGGGGTTGATTTTCACGAGCTTCTCATCGAGGACATACTCCTTATCCTCATAGTGAGCAATCGTGCGAATGTATCTTATACATTCACTAAAGTTCGTTCGATCAAAGGTGACCTTTTGACAAAGGCTCATCAAAGTGAATGAACTAGCAGCAGCGTTGTTAGCGTTCGACATCTACAATAGAAAGGACAAAGATTGATTAGAATGTGAATCCCTAATTATCATCCAATAAGAAAAATTAGGGCTAGGATCCAACAACAATATTTACACATTAGAAAAGGGGTGCCGTAATCTAACATGCAAACAATTTGAAGGTAAGTGAATGACGATTCACTAATTCTCCAGCATGAAAAACATAACTTTAAGTCCTAAATGTATTGAGAATTCCTAGGTTTGGATGAGATTCATTGAAACTTTTCAATGGCATGTTTAAATCTCGATATGCCCTTCTTGTTTGTGACTGGGATACCGAGGATCACAAAGCGGGTGTGAATTACCATGCAAATTCACATGGTGCCTTCATTGTAACGATCACCTATTTGATGTGCCGGTAAACCACACACGCTCCATCGAACTATGATAAACAATGAATCACCCTTTTCCACCTTCGCTTAGAACCAATTAGTGTGCCAGTAAACCACACACGCTCCACTAACTTCTTAGCAAGGTGCAAAGTGTAATCTCATGGGATTGCATCAATTCACTTTTCCTAAAGTAACTAAGATTGAGAAATTTTAAGAAAACATGTAGTTACTTTGTATTTCATATTATACTTTTAATGAGAGGATGAGGTTGCCCTATCCTACCCGTTCGGCTAACGACCCTCCACCGATCAAGCAAGCGGTGGGTGTGAGTGTACACCCATTAAGCGCCATTTTATAGGCCACAACCTTATACCCACCTTATAGATCGGCTTCGTGAATGAGGCCTACTAACAGTAAGACTAGCATTTAAGTTATACATATATAGATATTAATCTTGTAATATTATATTAGTATAGGGTTGGATTCTAAACTTGTAAAAAATTCTAGGGTTTGAAATTTAAATTGTCTAAATTAAACTCTTAATCACAAAACATAAATTTCAAAACTTGAGGGCAAGTTTTAAACATTTAAAACATAAAGGATCAAACAACAAATAATTCAAATTAACAATTAATCACATAATTATCCATATTTGATTTATTTATTATTTCTTGAAAAAACAATTTACCAATTTAATCAAAATAATTAATAATTATCATATAAGGAAATTAAATATTTCATTAATTGATAAATATCTTCAATTAGATCAAAAATATAGTCATATATATCATAAAATCGGATTTGGGTTGATCTAATATGATAAAGGTAAGTTTCCATAAGATAAATATGAAAAAATCCCGATTTTGGCTCTTCCTGACGCTCGGACTCGCCGAGTACCCAAACTGGACTCGCCGAGTCAGGCCAACTCGCCGAGTCCATGACTAAGAAACACAAGAATCGAATTTTGTAGTTGACATTCAAACAATCAAGCATTAATTTAATAGAAACCAATCTAGGCTCTAATACCACTGATGGGTTTTGTACATAAGAACATTCCTATGTGCGCATACAAACCCTAATGCTTGGATCTAGGTTTCTCTAATTAAACAAGCATTGAATCCAAGACTCCTAATGGCTAATTAGGTATAAGAACAATAAAAAACCAGAGTTAGAAGCATACCTTGAAACACTTGTTTGATCTTCTTGTTCTTGGAGCTTTAGAGTCACAATTGTCACTCCTCTAATGGCTTACAAACACCAACTAGCAAAGAGAATGATTTAAGAGAGAGGAGAGAGGAGGAAATTGGCCAGGGTATCCTTGCTGTAGAGGAGGTGCTGATTTCCCTATCCCAAGGGGTCTATTTATACTTGTAAGGCTCCTGGGGTTTCACCCTTAAACCCTAATTGGATAACTTAGACTCTAAGTAATCCTAATCCTTACCAAAGATAAGCCATGGACAATTTTAGGCTTATCCTAGCCCTAGAAATCGTCCACCCTCTTTCCAATAAGGATTTACAGCCTAAAGTGTAACTATCAAACAATTGACAGTTTATACCCTCTTATTTAATTAATCTCTTTAAGTCACCAAATTAATACTAATTAATCTATGATTTATATTAATCAAATAAAAAATATTATTATTCATTATATTATTCTCATAATATATTAATAATATCTGTTCTCTCATAATAAATCATCCTACCAAGTTGCTATGGTGAAGGCAACCCAAAAGGACCATGCACAATCGGGTCAAATACTTGCCTAATATAGTTGTAGCCTTAGACACTATTCCAACAGTAACACCCATAAAATTCAAGCCAATTTTAAACTTTTAAAAATATTTAGAAACCAATAGTTATTACCAATTTGTTTTCAAAACAGTTCTATATCAGAGTATCCCAGAAACATGGTCATAAAAAGTGAGGAGCTGTACGATCACGCCTTTTCCTTGTCACGATCCCCTGATGTACCTAAAACAATAAACTGAAACTGTAAGCCCGAAAGCTTAGTGAGTTCCCCTAAAGTACCGATACACATACAGTCCACATAGCAATATCAACATTAACATATCATATCAATCAAAACAGAACATCATGCCTAGGTCCACAACTTTACAATCTGGACTACCCCTTGGGCCCTCAGTACGAGTCTGGAATGCCTATCGGGCCCTCAGCTCGTATCTGGAATGCCATCGAGCCCTCAGTACGAGTCTCGAATGCCTACCCGGCCCTCAGCTAGTATCTGGAATGCTCCCGAGTCCTCCGTATGAGTCTGTAATGCCTACCGGACCGTCAACTCATATCTGGAATACTCTCGAGTCCTCAGCATGAGTCTGGAATGCTTATCGGGCCCTCAGCTCATATCTGGAATACTCCCGAGTCCTCAGCATGAGTCTGGAATGCCTACCGGGCACTCAGATCATATCTGGAATACTCTAGGGTTTGTTGTCTACCGCATGGAGCAGTACAACCTCAACCCACCCCACATAACATTTCGACATGTAATAGATAAATGCACATACAAATAATCAATCAGTATCACAGGCAGTCCTACGGATCTACCCGACTAGCATATCAACTAGCATACATTACTGACTCAACTTATCATATCAATAACTACTGGGATATCAAATCCAATGGGTCGTACTTGGTGCCTTAGACCCCTTAGTATAATGAGGATAGCTCACCTGCATTTGCCGACTGAAGAGATAAGACCAAGCTGCTCCGATCACCGACACGATCTTCACCACAGAACACTACCAAAGAACCAATTCCATAAATACCCAAAATTACCAAAATACACTTGGAAGTCAGACTGGTCAACTCTTAGTCAAAGTCAAAGTCCTCAGTCAAATTCAACCTTCCTGGTTGACCCTACTCGCCGAGTTAACCCGTTGACTCATCAAGTTCCTGTGCTCAGGAACTCCCATGTCACGACTCAACTCGCCGAGTCTCCCCAAGACTCGTCGAGTCCAACAAGCTCTGAGTCCCTTCCTGCTCAACTCACCGAGTCATCCCTCGACTCACCGATTCACAGCTCAACCAGAAAAGGTTAGGATTCCACAACCAGACTCGTCGAGTCCAAGAACATACTCGCCGAGTCCAAGGCAATCTTTAACAGACTCGCCGAGTTGTGCTTCCAACTCGCCGAGTCCACACGTGACATCTTCATTCAGACGATCACATGCCATTCCATTGCTTCCAATACATAGATATGGACTCCTAGGGCCAGATTCACACGTAAAGTTTCCAACTTTACATGCATGCAAGGCTCAACAAACTCCAATCAAGCTACAAGGATGTTTTCGGACAAATATACTCTAAATCAAGCCCCAATACTGATGCTTTAAGCTTTCATGGCTCATTATTAACCTAGATCTGAAGTTTCAATTTCAGATCAAACTTCTAAACCCGAAATGGATTCCAATCAAGCTAAAATTCCCAAAACAACAACCAAGAATGGATCAAGAAGGATAAAACTCAAGTTAACGACTTATTACCTCAAAAATGTTCCCAAGAAGGAGTAGATTCCGGATCTACAATGATCCCCCGATGCTAGCCTCTTGTTATTCTATCTTTCTCCTCTTAAATTCTTCTTCCAAGCTCAAACTTTAACAATGGAGGCTCACACACACTAATTAGGGTTTCTAGAACTCAAATGGGCAGTAAAGAGGTTGAGGGTGGCTATAATGTGCTTTATATAGGGCACAACCCCCGGATTAGGGTTTTCTCCCTTCAGCACCAACTCGCCGAGTCCAGCCGCTAACTATCTGAGTTGGTCACTTAATACGTGACCAGAACCGCGACTCGACTCACCGAGTCTACCCATCGACTCACCGAGTCGACCTTACTTATTTACACTAAGAACCCTAAACTTGCACTTCTGAACTCGGGGTGTTACACTTGAACCAAGATTTTTAGGCTTTTCAACTTATTATTGACTATTTGAAATACTTTGTATATAGTTTTGAACTTTAATTATGGATCTTGACTAAGTTTGTTGTCATAGAATCAACATTGTGCATGATACCAAGCTAAAGTTACAAATATTATCGTAGATGACGATTACATAATCACAGAATTTCCTGGCGAAAATGCCAGTTGTAAAACCCATGATGCATACACTAAGCAACTACAATAATGATGTCAATTTATGTAAAGAAAAACCCTAGGCTATCAAGCATCATATATCAGGCAATTCTATCATGCAAAATCCTGAAGATCCCTAGCCTATCACTAGCATGTTGTTCTATTATATCACAACATCAAATAATAGTATGGTATTGTGGGGTCTACTTTGCTTACTTTAGAGTCCAAAATTTAATATCAGAGTCTTTCCAAAATCATAAAAGAAACATGAGGAGGTGCATGATCACACCTTCGCCTTCCCACGTTCCTCTGAGGTACGTAAAACATAATCCAAAAATGTAAGCCCAAAGCTTAGTGAGTTCCCCCAAAATACCTATAAACAAGAAATAGAACATAACAATAACCTCATGCAATCTGTCCACATCTAACATATTTGATTACCCCTAAGCCCACATCATAAGTCTTGCTTGCCCTTGGCCCATAGCTTATGTATGGCTTGCTCTCCGCCCTGTTCAGTCCTTGGACTGAATACCACTAAGTCCTCAGTACGAGTCTGGCATGCCCTTCCCAACCCTCACCTTGTATCTGGAATGTTCATGAGCCCTCAGTATGACTCTGTCATGCCTTCTCGAGCCCTTAACTCATATTTGGCTTACTCTAGGGTTTGTTGGCTACAGCACGGAGCAGTACAACCTCAAACCAACCCACACAATATGTCGACATATAACAGATAATATCATACATAGATAAACAGATAGTATCACAGGTAGTTCTACAAATCTAACAGACTAGCATAAAAAAACTAGCATGTATATCTATTCTTTACTCAATATATCAATGAATCCCAAGTTATCAAACCATTGTGCCGACCATGGCTCCTTTGACCTGCAAGTATAATGAGGAAAACTCACCTCACAAACATGACAGAGTTGATAAGGCCTGACCCCGAATCTTAGCTCTCTACTCAATACCTACAGCCACCAAGTGACCAAGTCCATCAAAATCCCTAAATACCCAAAATGCCCTTAAAGTCCAACATGGTCAAACTTGGTCAAAATCAAAGTGAACTGGTCAAAGTCAAGTGGTCAAACCCAGTAAACCAACTGATTCAACCTAGTTGAGTCAACTCAACGGAGTCAACTCAACAAGGACTGACTCATACAAGTATGCGGGGCATAACTTAGATGTACGCTTAGCATACACAAAGTCTCGCATTGACCAGCTTATAGGGTGGCTGACCGACTACACAGGGAATACTCCTTCCTATGCGAAACGTAATGTTGCAGATCTTAAATACTCATTAAGTGCTTAATGGCTTGAGCACTTAAGCTCATATATTCAGATCTATGCTCCAAATGCACCCTAAAGTCATAACGTTTCTAACTTTATGAATTTGCACGTCCATAAAGTCCTTAATACAAAGTCCTAATCCATTAAGATCCTATACAAGATGTATGAGACAATTTTTTCCATTGGGACCTCAATTTTATGGCTTAGGACCCTTCTTAGGGCCTGGAAGGATAACTCAAAAGTCAATAACAAAACATGAAAAGAATGGGACTTTAGGGACAAGAAAAGCAACATAAAACTCCCAAAGATGGGATCTAACAACCAAAACGTAAAGGTATAGACTTTATACCTTCTAGAACTTCACATAGGGGATAAGACCCAGATCCACAAGATTGCTTCAACTTTAAGGCTTTTTTATGCAACTTCTCATTTTTCTAATACACCCAAAAAACACTTTGTAACGCCCGTAGATCTAGGCTAGTCAATTTAGAGATGATAAGCACCAAAAATGAATTTTTGATTGAAGATTATTTAGAAGGATTAATCTTAACTAAGTTGTAGTATATGTTACAAGGATTTTGTAGATATAAAGAATGCCGAAATCCAAGTTATAACGTAGAAGTTATGACCTGTCGAAGTTTCGCAACAAAACCGGCACGACACAACGCGACATAAAATATGAATTTAAGATAAGAGTGATATCTAGCCTTAGTGATCTAAAACGAAAGTCGTAGAATATGTTAAACCAAGAGTGTGCATAAAAAGAATGCTCAAATCTGACTTCATATGAGGAGGTTATGATTTTCCGAAGATTCAACTTAGCGGTATGCAGCCCGAATACTCAAATATGAGATCGAGTGATTTTTAGCCGAAACAATCTAAACGAGAGTCGAAGATCTCTTTGATAATACAACTATTGTTTGAATGTATTAAGTATATGTTTGGGTGAGTGTATAGTTACTTTCTTCTAACACATAAATATTAAGTATTTGCTATGAAATACGGGCTATGTGTTAATAAGTTGTTTGTTTATCTGAGATGAGTGTTGAATACAAAGTATTGACTATAAAATACGTGATGTGTGTTAATAAGTTGTTTGTTTATTTGAGATTGGTGTTGAATGAAATGTTTGCTACAAGTTTTAAATAAGTTAAATTGTATATGTGTTTTATATCTACTATTATGTTGGGGATAACATGGGTAGATAAATGATGAGGTGCGAAAGATGATTAAGAATAATATTGGCAAATGTACCAATAATGAATGTAATAATACTAACAGATGCACTTAGGATTAATTTTGGCAGATGCACCTAATAGAGAATGTCATAATACTAGTAGATGCGCTTAAGAATAATGTCGGCAGATACACCTAACAGTGAATATCGTAATCCTGGCAGATGCGCTTAAAGGATAATGTCGAAAAATGTACCAAAAATAAATTGTCATAATGTCAGCAGATGCGCCTAATAGTGAATGTTCTAATGCGGGCAGAGGCGCTTAAAGGATAACCTTGGCAGATGCGCCTTATGTAGCGATGGATTTTGTGTCAATTCCTCAGGTCAATCCTTAGGAATGAATGATTGAAGGATAGTTGATTCTTAGGGTAAATCATTAAGAATTAAAGAAAATAATGGGGATGGGTAATTGGGGTTGAAAACCCTATATGCTCACCGGGCTCTCAAGTCTGACCCACTCATTTTTCTTTGCATTACAGGTAATGACACAAGGGTATAAGTTGGTGGACTAGATGAGAGATTTTGGATTAAAGATCAGTAGTTATAAATAACTGTTGTATGGTCTATATTATAGTGTTTATGCTTTTGGTTTGTATCAGAACATGGTATCCCGAGATTTTGTTATTTAATGAGAATACATTTCTTTAATAAATGATTTGATAAATTTTATTTTATCATATTTTATTTTGGGAAGAAATTCCGCAACTCTTTTAATCAAAGGATTAGTCTGATTTTATAAAACAAACCATAAAATAATCGTTCTTTTCTGGCCGTGAAATTGGGGATGTCATAGTTGGTATCAGAGCGTTACTTTAAGCAACTAGGAATTTGTAGGATTTCTAGACTTAAAATTAGAATGCTAAGTAAAGATCGTGAGGAGTATGTCTAGAATATGTTAGGTAATACACCTAAATTGACACAAGCACTAGTTTATTTTAGGAATGATGCCTAAAATGCTTTTATGTGCTAAATGTTTTGTGTGATAGCTATATCGATGCTATTATTTGTTCGGATCCATGCTCTGTTGCCGACCAGATCTGGAAAGCCTATGTGTTTAGGATTCTAAGCCTACGACTACGGTATTAGAACGAGCATGTAAACGTTTTCGAAATGATAAGGAGATTTATACGTCTATCATAGATAAAGCTTTCTTATCTTAAATTCTCGCCCAGTACACCGAATGTATGCTTGGGTGTACAAGACGTTATGGTGAAGACTCGTAGAGAATTGAGTAAATGGAGGAAATGAAAGGCTTATGATGGTGAATGACACCTATCGGGTGATATCGTAAGAGTGATATCTTGCCTTTAGAATATGCCTGATAAAATAACGGAACGTTTAGAGGAGTACGATACGTCTGAAGTACACCTTCGATTGGCAGGATGGTGGAACGATTGGTGTAATTCTTGAAGTTTTCCCATCGTCCGAGATTTCCACCATCAACCGAGTTGAATAAGAATTGATTATTGAAGATACGCATGGAAGAAGTCCTAGTAGAGTCTAGGAAATTTTGTATCATTAATTGGACACATTCGTATATGTTAAATTGTTTTGTGATTTTAGGACTTGGGGACTGCGAGACAATACTTGGGACGAGTATGAGTAGGTGTGAATAGTAATGGAGATCTATACTACTAGAAGCACAAGAATCACGCTTGGATCACGGAAAGTCACAAGGTTACCAAGAAGCTAGTGATTGGTCTCGTTTTATTCAAGTATGTTGCTACCATTGTTTCAGTAATGACTAGTAAGATGGTTGTTATTCGGACCCTAGTGGTCATATCAAATTGAGTCCGACTACGATGAGTTTGTTACGTGCTTCAGAGAACCAAGTTCGATGTAGCATCTAACTGAGGTCAGAAGATTGAAATCAATGCGAATGATAGCATCACACTCGTTGTTAAGGAAGCTTGTAGCTAGAAATGCTACAAGAAAAAATGTGATTCTTTCGCATTAGAATATGAAGGAAGGTATATTCCATTCCGGAATTTGACTCTAAGAGACATGAGTCTAAACGTTGCATCATACGATGAGAGGTCATCAGAAAATGACCCATCGGTCTATTACAACAGATAAGGGAAAGTACTTATCCTAAGAAGAAGAAGAAGAAGAAGAAGAAGAAGAAGAAGAAGTCCTCAATAAGGATTTATTTTGTAACTTGAAGATTACAAATGAAAGTCCACCATAGTACGAAGAACGGGTGCAAGATTTACCATCACTGTTATTACTTAGGATGGAAAGATAATGTATGGAATCATTATACAAGCCTTATTTTCGTTGATGATTCCGGGAGGTAATCATCCTAAGTGAGAGATAATTATAGCCCCCGTAGATCTGGGCTAGTCAATTTAAAGATGATAAGCATCAAAAATGACTTTTTAATGGAAGATTATTTATAAGGATTAATCTTAACTAAGTATTAGTATATGTTACAAGGATTTCATACATATAAAGAATGCCGAAATCCGAGTTATAACGAAGAAGTTATGACATGTCAAAGTTTCGCAACAGAACCGGCACGACACAGCGCGATGTAAAATATGAATCTAAGATAGAGCGATATCTAGCCTTGGTGATATAAACAAAAGTCGTAGAATATGTTAAACCGAGAGCGTGCATAAAAATAATGCCCAAATCTGACTTCGTATGAGGAAGTTATGGTTTTCCGAAGTTACGACTTAGCGATATGCAGCCCGAATACTCGAATATGAGATCGAGTGATTTTTATCCGAAACAATCTAAATGAGATTCGAAGATCTCGTCGATAGTAGTACAAGGGTAAAAAGACAGATGAAAACGGACGTCGGATGAAGAAGTTATGAATTTCTAATGGAGTTTTCATGTCCCGGCCTACTAAAAATAATATAAAAGTAATATATTTATAATATATTAAAAAAATTCAAAAGTAGCCAACGGAGTCTAAACGAAAGTTGTAGATTTTGTTTTTACCTACGCGTCGATATAAAGAACGTCAATAATGGAGTTTGTCTGCGAAAGTTATGACTTTCTGAAGTTCGGGGCACGAACCCCAAAGCTGTGTCAGTGGCCACGATGTAGAAACAGAGCCCACGACATGGCATGTTTTCTGACGCCTCGTGGAGTCTGCCAAACCAAACTTGCGATAATGCATTCAATGATGACCAAGCCCACGATGTGGAAAATGAAATTTTTGCCCTATAAATAGATTTGAAGGGGCAGTCGGCCAAGGTTGCTAATTCACCCTTCTCTCACCCATATTACCTCGATTTACATGCAAAGAAGTACCCCCGAAGCCCCGGTATCTTCCCGAGATGCGAAGCAAGTCCCAAAGCCCGAGGATCCTGAGAAGAAAATAGTTTCCGAGTCGAAGCTCTGCCTGCAAGAAGCCCGGTGTATGAAGATATCCCAGTTTCACCGAAGAATACTACTCTTAAAGCTGTAGTGTTGTCCGATCATCGTCTAACCAAGTGAGTGTATAGCCCCTTTCATAAGCACGATTTTAATAAAAGTATTGTTTGAATGTATTAAGTATATGTTTGGGTGAGTGTATAGTTACTTTCTTCTAAAACATAAATATTAAGTATTTGCTACTAAATACATGTTATGTGTTAATAAGTTGTTTGTTTATCTGAGATGAGTGTTGAATACGAAGTATTGACTATAAAATACGTGATATGTGTTAATAATTTGCTTGTTTATTTGAGATTGGTGTTGAATGCAATGTTTTGTACAGGTTTTAAATAAGTTAAACTGTATATGTGTTTTATATCTACTATTATGTTGGGGAAAACATGGGTAGCTAAATGATGAGGTGCGAAAGATGATTAAGAATAATATTGGCAGATGCACCAATAGTGAATGTAATAATACTAGCAGATGCACTTAGGAATAATTTTGGCAGATGGACCAAATAGAGAATGTCATAATACTAAAAGATGCGCTTAAGAATAATGTCGGCAAATGCGCTTAATAGTGAATGTCGTAATCCTGGAAGATGCGCTCAAAGGATAATGTCGAAAAATGTACCTAAAATAGAACGTCATAATGTCGTCAGATATGCCTAATAGTAAATGTTGTAAACTGGGCAGAGGCACTTAAAGGATAACCTTGATAGATGCGCCTTATGTAGCGATGGATTTTGTGTCAATTTCTCAGGTCAATCCTTAGGAATGAATGATTGAAGGATAGTTGATTCTTAGGGTAAAACATTAAGAATTAAAGAAGATAATGGGGATGGATAATTGGGTTGGTTGTTTGTTGATTAAATATAATAACTATATTATTGTGGGTTGAAAACCCTATATGCTCACCAGACTCCCAAGCCTGACCCACTCAGTTTTCTGTGCATTACAGGTAATGGCACAAGGGTATAAGTTGGTGGACTTGACAAGATACATTGGATTATAGATCAGTAGTTATAAATAACTGTTGTAAGGTCTATTTTATATTGTTTATGCTTTTGGTCTCTATCGGAACATGACATCCCAAGATTTTGTTATTTAATGAGGATACATTTCTTTAATAAATGCTTTGATAAAATTTATTTTATCATATTTAATTTTGGGAACAAATTTCGCAACTCTTTTAATCAAAGGATTACTCTGATTTTATAAAACAAAGCATAAACAAATCGGTCTTTTCTGGCCGTGAAATTGGGGATGTCACACACTTTAAGGCTCAAATCACACTCTAAGGGGCTACGATTTTGCTAGAACGAATCTAAGGCATTGGAGGCTGGAATGGTGGGGATAAATGAGCCATAAGGATGTTTAAATACCCCTTAAACCCTAAAACTTCGGGTTTCCTCCAGACATAAGTACGGCCAGCGTAAATAAGTGTATGCCAAGCGTACCAGGGTGTGCCTTAGTACGCTCATCTTACCTTCATGTACGCTTAGCATACTCCTCCTGTCCCAAAATTACAAAGTTGCCACTAGGGCTTCTCATGGCTACTTCCTTCTATTACAGGGACCAAAATGTCATTAATTAAAATCATAAGGTCGAATTTAAAATTACTTGAATACCGGGGTGTTACAAGTAATCCGAGTGATGAACATCGGAAGAGTATTAAAAGAGTATTACAATACTTAAGGTACACTCACAATTATCGGTTGCACTATACAAAATATCATTAGGTGATAGAATGGTATAGTGATGCAAATTGTATATCTTCCATTAAAGATTCCAAGTAAACCAACGGTTTTTTGTTCACACTTGGAGGTGGATCTATATCATGGAAATCTTCAAAACAAGAAGTTATAGCTAGATCCACCATCGAATTTAAATTTATATACTTGATAAGAGTGGAGAAGAAGCTGAATAGCTACGACAATTTCTTGAAGATATACCGGGATGGCCTAAACCAATTTGTGCAATCTCAATCCATTGCGATAGTCAATCAAAAATTGGACGTGAACTAAGTATTATGTGTAATGGTTAGTCTCGAAATATCCGGGGAAGACACAACACCATTTGACAAGTACTCTCAACTGGTTTTGTTCAATTGACTACATAAGGTCCAAGGATAACATTGTGAATCCGCAAACCAAAGGGTTAAACTGGGAGTTAGTTGGAAAATCATCAAAAGAAATGGGATTATTACCCATGAGCGAATAATTTATTGTGAATAAAAACCCAGCCTAGTTGAATGGAGATCCCAAGATCTAGGTTCAATAGGACAACCTTCTTGCATATAACATATGTAGATCACTATGGGGGTCAACCCCAACCTATTCCTATAAATAAACAGTTATGCAGGTTAAGCTTATAGTAGTTGATGATAAGTTGGAAATCATCAAGCTTTAGCTTTTAATGATTATGATATAATCACCTATGTAAAAGAGAAGTGGGTCACTTCAAAAGGAATTGAATGGGAAAGTTCCAAGAGATCTTACAGAACCAGACAAGTGTTTATGACCATAAGAAACACATCAATGACAACCTAACTAGGTCAGGGAGAATCATGTAAGATATGTATTGATTATTTATACAAATGGAGGAACAATTCAAGGACATCGAGTCTACTAGTCTATTAGTAAAATAGATATGTATCTTAAGGTTAGGTTAAAAGGGTAACACCTACCTACCCTATGCATGATTCAACTGCTAGATTTTACCAAAGCTTCTTGAATTTGTTGAAGCAATTTTCATTCATGTGGGGGACTACTGGAAAATTAGTTTTACAAATTTCCAAAAAAAGGGTTTTCCCATTTTTGAGCATAAATTATGGAATCTAAATATAATCAAAGTACTATTGATTATATATATATATATATATATATATATATATATATATATATATATATATATATATGTATATGTATATATATATGTTCTCCTCCGTGATATCTTTGTTTCAATATATCACACGTCCAAAGCGGATTAAAAATGAATGAGAAATTATTTGTCAAAGTAGGGTAATTAGAAGAGAAAATAAAGGAGTTAAGTGGGTTTTAACTCATCCCACATTGGTAGGAGAATGAAAAGGAAATTGATTTATAACTACAAAGACTAGCTACCTTTGTTATATTAATAGAAACCAAGGTTCTCTGTAACACTCCAAAAATACAACCCAATTTTTTTTTTTTAAACATTACTAAAACCATGAAATTCAGTCATCATATAATAAAACCACAAATCACATGACTCAATGTAAAAGCAAATGTATCAAATCAACTGATGTCAAACACATGAAAACATCCGAATAAAACTCCCAGGATAAACTGAAGTTGTGGCGTGTGCCTTAACAACGACCCTATACGAAAACATATAACCATGAGAAACAATCAATATCAATAAAGAGATAAGAGGAAAATACATACCCATCACCACATCAGGAGCCGCTCGTTCCTCCTCTGCTGTCATCTGAAAAGCTCTACTCTTTGCCACTGGCGCCTCACCCCGGCCCTGACGGCCATCTGTAATCCTCAATGTAGCAGGGACAGGCACCGCCACCTTCCTTGCTCCTGCCAAACTCGAACATTGGGACTTTTTATGTCATCTATGATTGCAATGGAATCAAATCAGATCAGATGATGTGGTGGTGGTGATATTAGCTATACAATCTCTACTCATATGCCCGGTCCGGCCGCACTTGTAGCAACCGGTACTCCCTGCCTTGCACGCCTATTGTGAAATCTCTCACACTTGCCACACCGACTGTGGCTCTTCTGTCCTCTAGATCTGTGATCCGATACCTTGGGATTTTTGCCCAAAATCCCTGTGCTAGATGCCGCCTCAGGCTTCCTTTTCTTCTCCATCTCCATATCTATCTCTCTCTCACAAGCCCTCGCAATCATATCATCCAGCGTTTTACAGTTGGACTGGCTCACAAACTAGAGGATATCACTCCGCAACATCTCATGATAACGGGCCTTCTTCATTTACTCATCAGTTGCGTACTGAGGAACGAGAAAATCCCTCTCCCTGAACATGGCGGTAATCTCTGCCACTATCTCTGTAGTCTGAGTGAGATCCTGAAACTCCCTAGCTAACTGTTGCACCTCAATAACCGGTGCAAAATCAACTCTGAACCTGGTAGTAAAATCAGCCCAGGTCATCGCATCAACAGCTGCATCATCCCCAATGACATGCCCGATCTCCTCCCACCAATCTCTTGCCCTGTCCTTCAGAAGACAGGATGCTAGTCTGACCTTGTCCACCTCGGGACAACTGTTGGTGCGGAATGCGTTGGCGACATCTGCCAACCCCCTAGTACTCACTATGAGGTCCTGCTCCCCATGATATTCTGGAGTTGCACAAGCCCAAAACTCTCTGAAGGTGAGTGTGCGCGACCCCATCATGGCCACCACCTCAGCACGAAATGTGCTCAACCTTTCGTCCATCAGCTCTAAAATACCCTCCTTGATCGAACCAAAGATCATAGGAGTCTGATCAAGTATGGTGTGAGTAACCTCTGAAGAGACGAACTCCATGGTCTGCTCATCTAGATGATCGGGCCCCGAGCCTGATCTTGATCCCTCGCCGGCTCCTGAACTACTGACTGCTGGCTTGGGTCGTAAAACCACCATTCTGAAATCACATCATGATAAACGTCAAAAATATTGATATATCTCGAGGGATCGCTACTACTTATAAGTACCCTGGTCTCATATCAGCCTTCCTTGGTTCAAGTACGGATCCTTTGCTTTCAGTAGTACAGGTGCATACTACCTTCCACATCTATTTGTACTTTCCTCAAGAACTGCCTTAACTCCACCAAGTCACTTCTACTACTACTGATCTCTGCTACTCTCATCCTAGGATTTCCCTAGGGAAATATCTGACTCCATCCAACCCAGTCCTCAGTTGTTAAAGGCCTCCTTGTAATGCTAATTAGCCATCACCTGAATACCATCACATGTGACGAGGCTCAGATAATCCTTCAAGTAAAAGACTCGTCCCTACAACGGTTAGACTCAGAAAAGAGTTGCGCAATAGGGCCAAATCCATCACTTTGAGATTATTCAACCCTGATCACATGTGACGTGACATATTCACCTAATGGCTAAGCCCCATCACTCAGAGTCCCACAAAGAACAATGCAAGCAACATTTAGACACAGGAAACTACTCAAGCAATTCTATCCTCATAACAAGAAACTACACTGACATATAATGCTAAGCTCATACTATCAGGCATAACCTAAACAGACTATCCTACTACCATCTACTCAATACTAGCATGCAATTCTCATAAAACTAGAAAAACACATATATTAGGAACATAAGGCATCCTCCTAGATCCTTAGTCCTATTCTAGCATATTGTTCTACTGAAACTGAAACTGATAATCATAACATAAACTTGTATGGGTAATTTGGGAGTACTTACTTGATCTCAGTTGATTGGATGCACCACACCCTTTTTCTCTTTTCAAAGTTCTTTTATTTCTAAAAATTCTTTTCGCTTTTCTAAAATTCTTTTCTTTTGAAAACTTTATACCACTTCCTTAGTTTGAGTTCAGACACACTCGAAAGTGTACCTGAATCCCTCAAATCAAGGCTCTGATACCAACTTGTAACACTCCAAAAATACAACCCAATTTTTTGTTTTAAAACATTACTAAAACCATGAAATTCAGTCATCATATAATAAAACCACAAATCACATGTCTCAATGTAAAAGAGAATGTATCAAATCAACTGATGTCAAACATATCAAAACATCCGAATAAAACTCCCAGGATAAACTAAAGTTGTGGTGTGTACCATGCCATCAACCCGAGCTGTTCCCCTTACTTGCGGAAGTACCTGAAACCAAAAACGGAAACTGTAAACATAAAACTTAGTGAGCTCCCCCAAACTACCACATACCATACAATAACATATAAAGCAACTACTGGGCCTTGCCCATTGCATCGGACCAAAGTCCAAAACTACATCTGACCGAAGTCCGGAACTAACCAGGACCTTGCCCTCTGCATCGAACCAAAGTCCGGAACTGACTGAACATAGCATGGCATAAACATATATACTAGCATAAACACAAATACTGCAAACTTCATCGGACCGAAGTCCGGAACACATAACACAAAAATATGCTTGAATCACAAAGACCTCAAGCACACTGAACTACTGCATTGGGCCGAAGTCCGAAACTACTGCTAACTAACGGGTCAACATTATGGCCATAGACTCGTTCCAACTGGAAGTAAACTCACCTCGTAACGCTGGTTGCTGAGAGGCTAAATCTGAAACTGTTGAGTGTTGCTCTGGAACTCCTCAGCTACAAATCCCATAAACACTAAATCAAATACTAATAACTAAATCTCAGGGTAAAATGACTATTTTACCCCTGGTCAAAGTCAATTTTCAGATGATCGGACTCGCCAAGTTGGGCCGCCAACTCGTCGAGCCCCTAACACATTTCTAATCCTCTACTTGCTTCAACTCGTCGAGTTTGGCAACAATTCGACGAGTTCCTCTTCCGAATTAACGTCGAATCTAACTTCATCCGACTCGCTGAGTTGTATGAGCAACTCCTCAAGTTCTTCTTCATCATATGAACACGTCCAAACTATGACTCGTCGAGTTGTATGAACAACTCGTGGAGTCTGTTCTTGAGGCAAGAAGATTGCCTTGGACTCGCCGAGTCTCCTACATGCCACTTCTATCTAGTCGATTATAGTCGGTCTCAGTGCATCCAATTCATAGATCTGGGCTTCTAGAGCTGGTTTTACACGTAAAGTTTCCAACTTTACGTGCATACACAAGAGAATGGGGCTTAAACACCAATATCATCTAACAATAACAACTTAGGGTTTGGAACAAGGCTATATTTGCATAAAGGTAGCTATATTGAGTTCCTAGAGCTCAATAATATCCAAATCTGTGGTATCCATCCTAAGGAGAGCTCAAATCTTGAGTTTGAATCATATAAAGCTCCAAAAGAGACATAAACAAGCATTATAGAGGGTTTAATGGAAAAATAAGCAAGGTGATAGCTTTATTACCATAATATGAAGCAAATGGAGACTAGATTCTAGATCTCCTTTCTCTTCTCTTGATCTTCTTTCCTTTATTCTCTTCCAAAACTTCCAAGCTAGCACAAAACACTCAAGCTCAACCGTGGGGACTAGAGTTTACATGGAAAATGCTCTAGAGGTGTTGGAGGTTGGAATAGGAGGCTATAATGATGTTTAAATAAAGTACAAACCCTGAGATTTAGGGCTTCATCCAGACTAGCGGACTCGCCGAGTCCGGAATATGGACTCGTTGAGTCGCCCGCTAAAACGCGTAAAATTCCCATCTCTACTCGACGAGTCGGGCTACTGACTCATCGAGTACCTATTAAGAAAGGGAAATACCATATTTAAATTACATACTAGAAATGGGGCGTTACATTCTCTCTAGTGTGTGCATGCAGGGGCTGCAAATGCAAGCCAATTTGACTTCGGTTCACTGAAGTTATGTACGAGCGCGTCTCATGTGAGTATGAACCGGCTAGAACCAGTATCGTAATGTACCAGTGTACCAGTACCAAAATCGGAACCGGATAGAACCATCCGGGCCGGGACTGGGACGATATTCTTGTGGATTTTTGGAACCGGTAGGAACTGGAAGCGGTAGAACAGGCAAAAACCAGAACCATTTTTTTCTATTTCTTGAGGATTAGTTCCAACATTGAACACACAGCAAGAACCGGCTGGAACCGGTAGAACAAGTGGTCTGGTTTGGTTCTTAATTTCGGTCGACTTCGGTTCCCGAGCCGGATCCAGTTCGGGCCGGCTCCAACCGGGTTGGTTCCTTTGCTCGTCTCTATTTTTACAAATGTATTTGTAAATGAAATAAGAGAATTTTAATGGGACCCATTAACAAAAAATGTTTTATAAACCGTAGTATTTTAATATATAAAAGATTGGGTGTTACAAATTAGATGTTAGTATTTTATAACAGGGTGCATACTTGATTTGTGTGTATAAAGTTATTGCAATTTTTTTAATACGATCACACATTACTCCTTAGAGGGTGTGTGACATCCCCAATTTCACATCCAAAAAAGACTGATTTGTTTATGCTTATTTAAAATCAGAGTATCTTTTTTAAAGAACAATATTTCAGAATTTGTTCCCGAAAACATGATAATGATATTATCAAAACATTTCCTAAGAAATGTATTTTAATTATATTAAAAAAAAATATTGGGATATCATTATCAATACATTACATAAGCATAAACGGAAATAATACCGGCCTTACAAACTTTTGTTATTCTACTAGCATTATAATTCGTAAATATCTCATCAATCATCACACATGTGCTCACATGCCTCTACCTGTGATACAAGAAATAGAGTGTGTCAGATTTGGTGGGTTACATATTTGATAGGTTTTCTAGGTAATAAAAATTAACATGTGGCCGAAAAACACAAACTCTTAAGTTCACATACAACCTCGAAAGTATTTATGTTTTCTCTTTTGATAGAAACGAACTATGAATATCAAGAAACCCTAGGATAGAGGCCATTGAATCTAAATTCATATTAGATTAGGGTTACATACCTTTTGATTATCGTTTCAAATAATCAAAGTATAATCCTTATTCTAGATCTTGGAAAACTAGCACCAAAGAAATGTGTGTCTCTAATGGCTTGTACCCAAAACACTAGTAATAAGAAGACTTGACGAGAGAGGAGGTTTGAGCAAAATTTTGACTCTTGTAAAAGTATATATGGTGGACCAAAATGGGATCCCAAGGGGTCCCATTTACAGGTTGTAAGATAACCCTAGAAACCCTAATCTTGAAATAAATAATAATATTTAAACTTCAAGATAATTATCAAGTATCATTATCCAATAGGATTATCCTATAACACTAAAAGATAATCCAAAATCCAGCCATATATAGAAGGTTCTAGAAATCCTATTTTGTTTCACTATTGAACAATTACAACTCAGTCCATGTGCTTTTAATTAATTCTAATTAATCCCAAAATTAATTCAATTAATTTCTGATTTATTCCAAATTAATTTTTACTATTTCTAATTAATATATTAATTATATAATATATTAATAAAGCATTTATTTCAATTTATAATTAATTTATTAATCATATAATAAATTAACAAATCAGTCTCTTCCTCCAAAATTCATTCTATTTAAATACTAGTTTTGAGGGCAACCCAAAATGGACTTTGCTTCTAATTCAAGAATATACCACCTTTAGTTATTGGCTTAGACACCTTAGTTTAGGAGACCTATCCTAAGGATCATCTTCGCGATAAACAATAATGCTCAAGGGATTCCTTATCAATATATGTCAATAAGGTAACCATGGGCGATGGAGTACACCTGGTGAACACTTAGTTCAAAAACACCTATAGGTTGCAAGCCTGCTAGCCTTCCACTGGACTGTCTAGAATATTCTGTGGTCGTAATATATACTCCGCTAGACGACTAGATCATCTTTAAAGTCAAAGCCTCCCATCATCTATTTCATCTTCCATCTCTTATCATGTTTCATCTACCCATGTCTACCTAATATAATTATAAGTATAAAATACATATACAATTTAAATCAATATAATATGTATAAATTTTTCACTAGCATGGATATCCGAAACACAAATAACAGGCACATATAACATGTATTTATCTTAAATACTTTATATATATATATATATATATATATATATATGTGTGTGTGTGTGTGTAAGATGAAAGTAACTATACACTCACTTGATAAAAGTGGATGACTGGAAAGTTGGACAGTGCTTCGCTTCAGCACTTGGCTTTTCCTTTGATATAACCTACGTTCAATTTTCTCTAAGTCTTAGTTTATTATCTAAGACTAATTACTAGTCTAGATTTCTCAACAATCCCAATGTCTACTGATCTATAGCTGATAAGAGAACCAAGTAGGATTATATCGGAGGTACGGTCTGTTTGGTATACATAGTATAATATTTGGAAATCTCACTTTAAACACCTCACTAAATCCAACCTAGTCATCATCCCCATATGTAGACCAATCAGTAATATGAAGTTAGAACCACTGGCAGATCTTATTTATAAATTCATAACAACGACTATGAATTTAAATATAAATTACACTAAAATAGAATCGAGTGTAATTTAACTTATAGAGATTCCCTAGACAAAAGTTTGGAAATTAAACTAGCAAAGCTCCTATTCAATGAATACTACTTATCGGACAGTCGAGGATTGCAGGGCTTCATCGAGATACTAATTCTAAGGAAAATTTGGGGCTAAAATTGGAAGAACTCGAGAGAGAATTGTATGAAGGGTGTAAGAAAGGACCAGGATTGACCGACTATTTTATAGGGCCAAATTGCCATATGCACGCTGCGTTCTAGCCTTGTCGACCCTCTCTGTAGCTAAAATGTGTCTGTTTTTTGCTGGAGCCATATCGCCTCTTCTAGAAGGTATGTGCGCCACGCACGCACGCATGACGAATTTCAGGTATTCAAATTTGCATAACTTCTTCATGCGGACTCCGCTTTTCGATGTACTTTATATCCACACATAGCTATCGACGAGATCTACAACTTTAATTTAGACTCTGTTGGCTAGTTTTGACTTTATTTATTTCACACAGGCTTAAACTGTTAAAGCCATATAAAATGATTAACTTTGACATCCGACGTCTGTTTCGACTGTGAATTTAAATATAAATTTCACTAAAATAGAATAGTGTAACGACCCATTTTTCACGTCCAAAATTTTCATTTTTCAATCAATATTTAGTAAAATCATTTGCAAATAACATTGTCTGATCAAACCATTTCATAAACATTTACTATGTCAGAAAACCAAAACATGTAATCAATCAAATGTTAGAGTATAAATCCCAGATCAATCCCATAAATGCAGAAAACAGTGTGTGTGTATGATGTGCCGCTGCCGCGCCAGCTCCTTCCCCTTCGACGAAGAGGTACCTGAAACCAAAACTGTAAACTGTAAGCACAAAACTTAGTGAGTTCCCCCATCGTACCACATACCATACAATCATATCACATACATACTGCGAGGCATTTCTGGGGTGCCTGACCTACCCGGTACGGCCATTCTGGGGTGCCGACCTACCCATGCGGCCATTCTGGGGTGTCGTCATTCCCGTGTCAAGCCATTTTGGGGCGCTGACCTACCCATGTCGAGCTATTCTAGGGTGCTGACTACCCTGCGGTCCTAACAACCGAACCTCAGGGACTATTTCACCCCCTACTACTACTATCACATATAACATATCACAAACATAATATCATACATATTTGGGGTGCCTGAACTACCCTTCGGTCCTAACAACTGAACTCTATTACTATCACGTACAACATATCATGTTAGCATATAACATATCAGGTAGTAGCAAACCTAGATGATATCACAAAGACAATCATCTATCATACGTCTCCTACTGATGGGTCAGCATTGTGGCCTTAGACCCACTGCTACTGGAAGGTAGCTCACCTCGTAGTAGCTGCTGAACTGTGCGGGAATTCTTTGACTGTTGCCACTGCTGCTGCACCAGAAATCCTCCGGCTATAATTCCCACAAAACGATCAGTCAAACACTACTAGTTGTACTTAGGGTAAAATGACCATTTTACCCTTGACCAGGTCAAAGTCCCAGTCAAAGTCAACTTCCAGTTGACCCGACTCGCCGAGTTGGCTTGCCAACTCGTCGAGTCCCTACCCATTCGATTGTCCTTAATCCTGTCTCTACTTGTCAAGTTAGGCATTGAATTCGACGAGTTCTCCTTCTAAACTGATGCCCAAAAGTCCTTCATCCTACTCGCCGAGTTGCTTAAACAGCTCGTCGAGTTCATCTTCCCTGATGAACACTCTAAGCTGCGACTTGCCGATTTGTATGAACAACTCGCCGAGTCTGTTCTTGAGGTAAGAAGATTGCCTTGGACTCATCGAGTCAGGGAATTTACTCGTCGAGTCCCTTCATGGATGAGTCTGGCTTCCAACTCACTGAGTCCACCCATAACTCACAACTCCACTCAGCAAACACGAAAAAGGGGAAAACTCGGGGACTCGCGACTCGACTCGTCGAGTCCGATGAACGACTCATCGAGTCGTTCACATGCAATTACTATATACTCGATTCTGCTTGAATCCAGTTCATACCATATATAGATATGGGCTCTTAGGATAGGTTTTACACATAAAGTTTCCAACTTTACGTGTATACATGCATAGGATGGGGATTTAAGGCTTAATAAAGGCTAAAATGGTAGATCTAGGACATTTAAGCGATTTACTCCCATAAAGGCCATGGATCTGAGCTTCTGGAGCTCAAACAAGTCTAGATCTAGAGGTTAATCAACTCATTACAACCCCTAATCCATAATCAAGCTTGGAAAATGGATCAAGAAGGACTTTAATTGTGTTCTAAGGGACTTTAAGCATAAAAATAGATGGAAACTGAGTTATACCTCAATGAATCTCTGAAATAACACCTGTTGGAATAGTGTCTAAGGTGCTGTTTGTTTTTTCTGAGACAAAATGTCTGCAGTCTGCGGACCACATCTGTAGACCTCTGCAGTAGAAGAGGTGGACCAAACGTCTGCAGTCTGAAAAAAGAAGACTGTTTGTTTTTTTAACATCTGCGGGCTATTAAAATAAACTGAAATCTAAATAAACTTATTTTTTAAAACTTCAAAGCGATTTTTTTATATATTTTTACGACTTTATTATAAATATATAACGAATCTAGATCAACTTTTATGTATTAAATGGTATTAATTCACATACATATTTGATTAAAACGAACAACTTTGATTGTAAAGTTATAACTAAACATTATAATTAGTGATCAAAGAATTTGATACATAAATAGATGGAAATAAACTTCGATTTTTTCAATTAAAATCTATTAAAAACGTACGATAAATATTTTCTCGAGAAACTGATGATACTCTATTAAATAAAGTTTTACAAAATTTTGGCAAAAAAATATAAGAATATATTATGATTTTTTGTTCATATTTATATAAACAACTTCAACGACTATTATTATAATAAATTTTTATTTATAAATTTGTTAAAAATATCATGTTTGTATCGTCAAATGTTTTTTTTAAGTTTTGTAATTTTTTTTTTCAAACTGTTTATCATTAATAAAGTTGGAAAAAAATATAAATTGAAAAAAAAACTTAAAAAAAATAAAGATATATATGTTTTTTTAGGCTAGAAGATGTCTGAAGATGTTAGAAGACTCTGGTCCACATCTGCGCCAAGAAGAGGGCGCGCAGACATTTTTAGGTTTGCAGTCTTCAAAAAAACAAACAGTCTGCGAAGACTAATGTCTGCGCGTGGTCTGCACAGCACAGACAGAAGAGGTCTCGCAGATCTACAGACAAAAAACAAACACTACCTAAGGCTGCAACTATATTAGGCAAGTATTTGATCCGGTTGTGCATGGTCCTTTTGGGTTGCCTTCACCATAGCAACTTGATGGATGATTTGTTAAAAGAGAGTAAATATTATAAGGAATAATATATGGTTATTTGATTAATATAAGTCATAGATTAATTGGAATTAATTTGGTGACTTAAAGAGATTAATTAAATAAAGGGGTATAAACTGTCAATTGTTTGATAGTTAAACTTTAGACTATAAATCCATTGGGATATGCTTTGGACGAATTCTATGAGATATAGGATAGCTAAAATCGTCCAAAGGCTTATCTATGGAATGGATTTGGATAGCCTTAAGAGAAGATTATCCAATTAGGGTTTAGGTTGTAACCCTTAAGGAGTCTACAAGTATAAATAGACCCTAGGGGTGAGGGAATTGAACACACCATCAAAAGTAGAGATACTCTGGTCGAATTCCTCCCCTCTCCTCTCTCCTAAATCATCTTGCTTGCTATTGGTGTTTGTGAGCCATTAGAGGAGTGACATTTGTGACTCTAGAAGCTCCAAGACAACAAGATCAACAAGGAACTCAAAGGTATGATTCTAGATCTGTTTCAATGTTGTTATTTAACCTAATTAGCCATTAGAAGTCTTGGATTCAAAGCATGTTTAATTAGAAAGCCTAGATCCAAGCATTAGGGTTTTGCATGCGCACATAGGAAAGTTCTTATGGCTAAAACCCATCAGTGGTATCAGAGCCTAGCTTGGTTTTCTTTAAATTGTTGCTTGATTAACTGAAACAAACCTGCACAATTCGATTTTTGGGTTTATGAGTCATGGACTCGGCGAGTCCGGGCGTCTGGATTAGGCAAAACCGGGATTTTTTCATGTTTATCTTATGGAAACTTACCTTAATCATATTAGATCAACCCTAATCCGGTTTTTTTGATATATATGACTATAATCTTGATCTAATTAAAGATATTTATCATCTAATAAAATATTTAATTTCCTTATGTGATAAGTGATTAATTATTTTGATAATTATCTTAAAAGAAATCTTGGATAAATCAAATAAAGATAATTAGGATATTAATTGTTAATTGGAATTATTTGTTATTTGATCCTTCATGTTTTAAATGTTTAAAACCTACCCTAAAGTTTTGAAATTTATATTTGTGATTAAAAGTTTTAATTTAGACAACTTAAATTTCAAACCCTAGATTTTAAAAAGTTTTAAAATACAACCCTATACTAATATGATATTACTAGAATAATATATATATGTATAACTAAATGCTAGTCTTACCGTTAGTAGGCCTCATTCACGAAGCCGATCTATAAGGTGGGTATAAGGTTGTGGCCTATAAAATGGCGCTTAATGGGTGTACACTCACACTCACCGCTTGCTTGATTGGTGGAGGGTCGTTAGCCGAACGGGTAGGATAGGGCAACCTCATCTTCTCATTAAAAGTATAATAAGAAATACAAAGTAACTACACGTTTTAAAATTTTCCCAATCTTAGTTACTTTAGGAAAAGTGAATTGATGCAATCCCATGAAATTACACTTTGCACCTTGCTAAGAAGTTAGTGGAGCATGTGTGGTTTACTGGCACACTAATTGGTTCTAAGCGAAGGTGGCAAAGGGTGATTCATTGTTTATCATAGTTCGATGGAGCGTGTGTGGTTTACCGGCACATCGAATAGGTGATCGTTACAATGAAGGCACCATGTGAATTTGCATGGTAATTCACACCCGCTTTGTGATCCTCGGCATCCCAGTCACAAACGAGAGGGGCATATCGAGATTTAAACATGCCATTGAATAGCTTCAATGAATCTCATCCGAACCTAGGAATTCTCAAAAAACACTTAGGACTAATAGTTTAAGTTTTGTAATGGAGAATTAGTGAATCGTCATTCACTTACCTTCAATTTATTTGCATGTTAGATTACGGCATCCCTTCTCTAGTATGTAAATGTTATTGTTGGATCCTAGCCCTAATTTTCTTATTGGGTGATAATTAGGGATTATTATTCTAATCTATCTTTGTCCTTTTTCTAATTGAAGATGTCGAACGCAAACAACACTGCTGCTAGTTCTTTCACGTTGATGAGCCTTTGCCAAAAGGTCACCTTCGATGGAACGAACTTTAGCGAATGGATAAGATACATTCGCACCATTGCTCGCTATGAGGATAAAGAGTATGTCCTCGATGAGAAGCTCGAGAAAATCAACCCCGAAGTTGCTACTCCCGAAGAAATCACCGCCTTTGAAACTCATGAGCGAGATGCAACGAAGGTACATTGCATCATGATCGCCACCATGAACTCTGAATTCCAAAAGTCCTACGAGGACATGTATCCATACGAAATGCATCAAGACTTATTGGAGAGGTACCACCAAAATGCGAGACAAGAGCGTTACGAGATTTTCACTAACATGATCTCCGCTAAGATGGGTCATGGAGAATCTCTTACCGTGCACCTGCAAAAGATGCAAAGGTATGTCGACCGCCTTCGCAAGTTAAATGTTGACTTCGCTGTAGACTTGGCGATCGACATGGTGCTTCACTCTTTGCCTCCAATGTACAAACAATTTAGGATGACCTACCACATGAACAAAGAAGAGGTCACCCTAAGCAAACTCCAAGGTCTCTTGAGGGTCGCTGAGAGAAACTTCAAGGACAAGTCTGTTGCACCAACTCCCAATCTGTCCGCTGCTCCTGTCTTGGCTATTGGTCAAGGGAAGGGAAAGAAGAGGAAAGCTTCATCGAATAACTATCGCAAGGTGAAAGCCCGAGATGGTGCCTCTTCTAGTGGGACCAAAGTTGATCCCTCTAAGCCCTGCTCCAACCCAAAGGAGGCAGAGTGCCACCACTGCCACAAGATAGGACATTGGAAGAGAAGCTGCCCGGATTACCTGCAAGCGATCAAAAAAGGAAAGATCAAGCCATCTTTCGCAGGTATATACACAATCAAATCTAATGATTCTAATCATGCTATTTCTTGGGTTCTTGATACCGGTTGTGGTTATCACATTTGTTCTAATGTGCAGGGACTAAGAAGAAGTAGGGATGTAGAGCAAGGAAGGATCAATCTAATCATGGGAAACAGAAGATCGTCGCCTGTGACCAAGATTGGAGTGTATTCTTTAGTGCTTAGGAATAGTTTGGTTTTAGATTTGAACAATTGTTGCTATTCGCCAGAAATGGCTAGAAACATCATTTCATTTCATGGTTTATATAGACAAGGATTTAGATTTTCTTTTAATAATGAGAATGGTTCTATTTTGGCTTATCTAAATGGTGTCTTTTACTTTGAAGCTATACCATGTAATGGAATATATGAAACTGTTATGATTGTTGATAACTTAGGAAATGATGTTTTGAATATTGATTCTTCCACTAGTATGGATAAAGCATCCTTGTGGCATTGTCGTCTTGGACATGTCAACAAGAAACGCATAGCACAACTCCAAAAGGATGGAGTGTTGGAGTCATTCGACCTTAGGGAAGATGACACATGTGAGTCTTGTTTACTTGGAAAGATGACTAAGTCACCCTTCACGAGTACTTGTGAAAGGGGTGAGGGGCTATTGGACCTAATACATACCGATGTATGTGGACCCTTTAGATCAACCACGAAGGATGGGAACCGCTTCTATGTGACTTTTACCGATGACTATAGTAGATATGGGTATATCTACTTAATCAAGCAAAAGTCAGACACCTTTGAAAAGTTCAAAGAGTTCAAGAATGAAGTGGAGAATCAATTGGGTAGGAAAATCAAGATGCTTCGATCCGATCGAGGAGGAGAGTACCTAAGTCTTGAATTCCACGATTATCTTAAGGAGTGTGGAATAGTTTCGCAATTGACGCCTCCTAGGACACTGCAGTTGAATGGTGTGGCAGAAAGGCGTAATCGAACCTTATTGGATATGGTTCGCTCTATGATGAGTCGTGCTTCACTACCTATCTTCTTTTGGGGGTATGCCTTAGAGACTGCCGCCCATATCCTTAACCGAGTCCCTACTAAGAAGGTTGCCAAAACACCTCACGAGATGTGGACAGGGAAAGCTCCCTCGTTGGCACATATCAAGGTTTGGGGTTGCGAGGTTTTCGTAAGACGAGATACTCACGACAAGCTTGAACCTCGAAGTGAGCGATGTATTTTCATCGGCTACCCACAAACATCCTTTGGATATCTCTTTTATAGACCGAAAGACAATGTTGTCTTTGTTGTGAGGAGAGGAGTTTTCCGAGAGCGAGAACTCATAAGCCAAGGAGACAGTGGGAGGCAAATCGAACTTGAAGAGATTCAAGAATCGATAGATGAAGGAACCTCTACCGCTGGCATTCAACCCGAGGAGGAAACTCCGGTTGAACCGATTGACGAATCCTTACCTCTTAGACGTTCCGATAGAGTTAGAGTTCATCCCCAGTTTTATGGATTTCATATTACTACCGAAGGGGACACGTATATTAGTGATGGTACACTAGTAAATCTTGATGAACCTAATAGCTATAAGGAAGCCATGGCAGGCCCGGAGTCTGCGAAATGGAAAGAGGCAATGGATAGCGAGATCCAATCCATGTACGATAACTAAGTTTGAAGTTTGGAATTTGGTTGATTATGTGCCCGAACGTAAGACCGTTGGGTGCAAATGGATCTTCAAAAAGAAGACCGACGTGGATGGGAACGTACACACATATAAGGCGCGATTGGACGCGAAGGACTTTACTCAAACTCCCGGAGTTGACTATGATGAGACCTTCTCACCAGTTGCGAAGATTAAATCTATTAGAGTGATGCTAGCAATTGCCGCATTTCATAATTATGAGATATGGCAAATGGATGTCAAGACCGCTTTCCTTAACGGAAAGTTGGCTGAGGATGTTTACATGGCTCAGCCAAAGGGGTTTGTGGATCCTAAGCATCCGAATAGAGTGTGTAAGCTTGAGAAGTCCATTTATGGACTTAAGCAAGCGTCTCGCAGATGAAATCTTTGCTTCAATGAGAAAGTCAAAGAGTTTGGATTTGTACGAAGCGAAGACGAATCTTGTGTAATGTCAAAGCCAATGGGAGTATAGTAAGCTTTCTCGTTCTATATGTCGATGACATATTACTCATAGGAAACAACATCCCGACTTTGCAGGAAGTCAAGTCCTGGCTCGAGAAGTGTTTCGCTATGAAGGATCTCGGAGAGGCTTCTTACATTTTGGGAATAAGGATAGTAAGAGAAAGAAGTAAGAGACTAATTGGACTTAGTCAGAATACTTACTTAGAAAAGGTACTAAAACGTTTTAGTATGGAAAACTCAAAGAATGGAGAATTACCGATACAAGGAAATGCCAAGTTGAGTAAGACTCAAAGTCCGAGTACCGAAGCTGAGATAGCAGAAATGAGCCGAGTACCATACGCTTCCGCAGTTGGCTCAATCATGTACGCTATGACTTGTACTCACCCTGATGTAGCCTTCTCTTTGAGCATGGTTAGCAGATACCAAGGGAACCCTGGCAAAGCACATTGGATTGCGGTGAAGAACATCCTTAAGTACCTTCGGAGGACGAAAGAATGGTTCTTAGTCCTTGGAGGGAGTGATGACTTGAAGGTGCGAGGGTATAGTGACGCCAGCTTTCAGACCGACAGGGACAACTACGGTTCGCAGTCGGGCTGGGTCTTTACCTTAAATGGAGGAGCAGTGACATGGAAAAGTTCCAAGCAGGAAACCGTAGCTGATTCAACGTGCAAATCAGAGTACATCGCAGCGAGCGAAGCGTCGAAGGAGGCAATATGGCTAAAGAACTTCATTGGTGATCTTGGAGTTGTGCCGGCCATAAAGGAGCCCATGGAGATTTTCTGTGATAACGAAGGTGCGGTTGCCTTGACCAAGGAACCGAGGGATCATGGTAGATCTCGACATATCGACAGAAAATATCACTTCATTAGACATCGTGTAGAAGAAGGACAACTCGTAGTGAAGAGGATATCATCAAAAGATAACCCAGCAGATCCGCTTACAAAGGGACTGAGTAGGGTTAAGCACTTGCAGCATACTAGGAGTATTGGGCTGAAGGATGATATTAGTATAGATTAGATAGTGTTAGAAACGTATAATAGATAAATGTAATTAACATTTGATGATTAAATAAAGGAGTTTTATTTATGAGTAAAGTTACTGTCACATGTTAATTGTTTAACTATTGTTTCACTTTGCATGTTTTGACTTCCAGAATAATTGAGTTTATTAGGAATAATCGAATTATTCAAATGGTCCACAATCGTTCATATGTTGGGAGTAGATATGAATGAAGATTGTCATGAATTGGTGTGTAGAATGTCTAAATGGTGTTAGACATAGCAAGGGTTGCTGCAACGTTCATGAGTGCTTATGAACTGGTTTTGAGCATTGGAATAAACCCGCGCTTGCTGGAATCACCTTATGGAATACGATATAAAAGGTGATCGCAAGACGATAATATCATATAGTCTTAAAACCTAGATATATGGTTTATTATTTGTTAATTGATTGTACATTGATAATGCGAAAACGCATCAGTAACTCGTTGTTATAAAACGCATTGTTGTGTATAGTTGGTTAATGAATAAGTAAATGCATATAAGTCGAAGTTTATCTGTAACTTTTATCTAAGAAGGTAAAAGCGATATCTCGGCCGCTCGATGATTTGATTTGACTTATGTGTCGGGCCCGGTCAGAACTGAATTGATGTGTTTGATTAAGTTCTATGTCAAATAAATCAGAGATCGAGAAACCTAAATGCTTGACTAACCATTCCATAGGATTGTCGGCATGATATCTAACAGAGGACTGTACGATCCCTTATCTAAAGGACAAGATTGATTATATCAGAGTTGACAACGTCTTTGAGAGCTACGATTGCAAACCGAATTGTACTTGTATAGTTACTAGACTTATCCAAGTGGGAGACTGTTGGAATAGTGTCTAAGGCTGCAACTATATTAGGCAAGTATTTGATCCGGTTGTGCATGGTCCTTTTGGGTTGCCTTCACCATAGCAACTTGATGGATGATTTGTTAAAAGAGAGTAAATATTATAAGGAATAATATATGGTTATTTGATTAATATAAGTCATAGATTAATTGGAATTAATTTGGTGACTTAAAGAGATTAATTAAATAAAGGGGTATAAACTGTCAATTGTTTGATAGTTAAACTTTAGACTATAAATCCATTGGGATATGCTTTGGACAAATTCTATGAGATATAGGATAGCTAAAATCGTCCAAAGGCTTATCTATGGAATGGATTTGGATAGCCTTAAGAGAAGATTATCCAATTAGGGTTTAGGTTGTAACCCTTAAGGAGTCTACAAGTATAAATAGACCCTAGGGGTGAGGGAATTGAACACACCATCAAAAGTAGAGATACTCTGGCCGAATTCCTCCCCTCTCCTCTCTCCTAAATCATCTTGCTTGCTATTGGTGTTTGTAAGCCATTAGAGGAGTGATATTTGTGACTCTAGAAGCTCCAAGACAACAAGATCAGCAAGGAACTCAAAGGTATGATTCTAGATCTGTTTCAATGTTGTTATTTAACCTAATTAGCCATTAGAAGTCTTGGATTCAAAGCATGTTTAATTAGAAAGCCTAGATCCAAGCATTAGGGTTTTGCATGCGCACATAGGAAAGTTCTTATGGCTAAAACCCATCAACACCAAGATATCTGGCCTCCTTCTTCTCCTCTTGATCTACTCTCCTTCATCTCTCAAAATCTTCAAGAAATCACACCAAAACACTTCAATCTCACAAGAAAAGGGGGTTAGGTCGATATAAGGAGCTCTGAGGGTGAAGGAGTCGGGATTGGGGCGCATAAGGTTGATTTAAATAGGGTGCAAACCCTTGAAATTAGGGTTTCATCCAGACAAGGGGGACTCGCCGAGTCTAGAATGTGGACTCGCCGAGTCGCCAACTTAAACGTGCTCAAAATCCCGACTCTACTCGGCGAGTCGGGCCTACAACTCGCCGAGTCCAAGGCTAAAAATGTAAATTACTTATATAGGTCATACGTACCAGCAACCAGGTGCTACAAATAGAGTGTTATTTACATTACAGAGATTCCTTAGACAAAAGTCTGGAAATTGAACTGGCAGAGTTCCTATTCGATGAATACTAGTTTTCGGATAGTCGAGGATCACAGGGCTTCATCGGGATACTAATTCTAAGGAAATTTGGGGGTTAAAACCGGAAGAAATCAAGAGAGAATTGTATGGAGGGTGTACGTGATGAAGTGATAATCGAGTAAAGAGAATCAAATCAGAGTAAAAACGATATGAAATGAACACGAGATGTAAATATAATCTTATTTCAGCTCAATTATACTTTCACAGTTTTACAGAGAGTAAAAATACAAGTTTTGTAATGACTCTTATCTAACTCTAAGTAAAGTCCCTATTTATAAGAAACATGAAAGTATAAAAAAAATACTAAGGCATAGACATTAAGCTTCGAATACTAGACATATTACTAAATACATTACAAAATAAACGAAGGGTATAGACTTCGACTCATTACAATATGACTTCGACCCTTACAGTAAAGAATGATCAGGAGTGACTGACTATTTATAGGGCCAAATTGTCATATGCGCGTTGTGCAATGGCCTTGTTGGCCCTCTCTACAGCTAAAACGTGTCCGTTTTTTGCTGGAGCCATATCGTCCCTTCTAGAAGGTATGTGCGCCACGCACATGCACATCACGTATTTCAGATATTCAAATTTGCATAACTTCTTCATGCGGACCCGTTTTTGACGTATTTTATATCCATCCATAGCTATCAACAATATATAAAACTTTAATTTAGACTCCATTGGTTAGTTTTGACTTAATTTATTTCACACAGACTTAGACTATTAAAGCCCATATAAAATGCCTAACTTTGTCATCCGACGTCCATTTCAACTATTTTAATATCGCTGAACTCCTTTAGCAAGGTCTTCAATTCTCGTTTAGATTATTTCGGCTAAAAATCGACCAATCTAAAATTCGATTTCTAAGTTGTATACTGCTATGCCGAATCTTAGAAAAATCATAATTTCCTCTAATGAAGTCAGATTTAGATGTTCTCTATACGCACGTTATTTGTTTAACGACTACTACCACTTTCGTTTAGATCACTAAGACTAAAAAGTAATCTAACAAAAATTTACCTGTTACGATGCACGTTGTCGTATTGGTTTGAATCGCGAAACTTCGACATATCATAATTCATTCGTCTTACATCTGATTTAAGCTTTCCTTATATCTCTTGAATCATTGTTACGACTTCTTCAACTTTTGTCAAGGATATTTGTCTTAATTATTTTTCTATTTAGACATGTATTTTATTCTTATTTTTTTTATATTGTTATAAGCACGTGTACTACGAATAAGTACACATGGAACATATAATATTCACAAAAAATTTCTTTATTAGACCAAATAGGTTACAATGAATGACCCTAACTATTACATCACCTTATTAATTGTCTAGTGAGAAACACTAGGGTTACAAAGTGTGAGTTATGTTTTGATGCATCACATAATTATGTATCATTATTACATCAACTTATTAATTGTCTAGTGGGAAACACTGATTACAAAGTGTGTGAGTTATGTTTTGATGCATCACATAATTATGCAAGCTATGCTTCAATGCACCACTATATACTAATGAATTTAATAATCTCATAATTTTATTTAATAAGAAAGTTTCATATGTAATATCTTTTTCCTACATGGTCTACACCATTGTTCTTAAAAATACTACGAATGAATTTTTTACCCTTTGGTTGATGATCACTCACATAAAAGATTAGTCGTCGACACACATTCACTTTAGTAATCAAATCAAGAGATATGTAAACAATACCGATTTTCCAATATAACATCTTCTGGAATATTGGGAAATGGCTCGTTATTCTGTCAATGAATAGCAGTAGGAGGATGGCTCATATATCATTTACTCATTGAATAACAATAACCTTTTGCATGGTGTCCTACCAACACCAAGGCTAGGCGAAGAATGCTGACATACATCCCTTCTTTATCTTCAACTAAAGGTTATATGTAATAGACTTGTATAGCTAAGTGGTCGTCTTTTATTCTCTTGGTTTGATGATCACTCGAACATAAACACTTGTATTGAAGATTAGTAAAAAGGATACATCTTTATTAATATTTTGGAACATGTTATTCATTTTGCGAATATTTTCCTGATTCTCAAACATGTTATTGACAATGATTTTCGAACACGCTCATGATTTTGAACATTGCTCATGATTTCCGAACATGAAAAAAATTATACCACCAAAAATTGGATAGATAGGAGAATCGTTTATATAGCTCAAACAAAAACAACATCAATGGACATTTACAAGTTTTGAACTTGTTATTTACAGAGAAATTTCGAAAAAAGATTTTCAAAATAGTGTTAGTTTTCGAAAATCACATAACTTTAAGCAGAGGGAACCACTATTGTGTTCGAAAGTAATAATTGAGTTCAAAACTCCTAATTTTTTGAACTAAATTAAATAGTCATGTTATTTTTCAATAAAATTAAAATATGGTTATTGTGTGATTAGGCTTGCAAATTAAATGTGCGTGTTATGTTGTATCCTTACAGATACCACCACCAAGGTGAAGCTTTACAACCTCTATAACGTTTTTCCTGCTCTAGCAACTTGCTAATGGCTTAATGCTATTTTTTGCTTGACAAAGAAAAAGATACCACTATCAAAAAGTGTGGCTTTGTGATTATTATTTGTTGATTAAGTCTTTCAAAAAAAAAAAAAAAATCTACGCTTAATCCCACAAACTTTAATTTTGAAGTTACACGTAGTTGTAAAAAGAAGACCTATATATAGATATGTTACCAATAATGGACATATGTATGCAAACATTTTAATAGTACCATTCTAGAAGTTCTCATAAGTCATAACTAAGTACGTACGTATGGCATTAACCATTTGTGTGTTTCTATGATAACAGCAATCGTTTTCAAGTCGAAGGACTAAAATTGTAGGTTGACTGATACTTTATACACCAAATAGATACTTTTTTCATTTCCATTTCAATTTGTATTTGTTTTTGCTTTTTAAAGCTCACCCATATAATTCCCACTCATTGTCTTTGTTGCTTAAAGCTTGCCCTCCTTCCTTATCTTCCCACGTATCTCTACAAAAATCAAATGCAAAACAATTTTCAATATTCAACATTTCAAGAGAGAGACTGTTCATGTTTTTGAAAGAGAAAGAAATTAAGACCCACAAAACCCTAATTCAGTTCACATAAGTGAAGTCACACAGTGTGTGTTTGTGTTTGTGTGTGTGTTTCTTGTGGGTTTTAGTGCGTGTATTGTGTAAGTTCATGCGATCATGGATGGTGGTGATGATCACTTCCACCATCGCCCAAATTTCCCTTTTAAACTACTTGAAAAGAAAGACGATGAAGCTGCCAGCTGCTCCTCCTCCGGCACTGCTGCTGCATACCCTTCTCTTGCCATCTCCGCCGACACTAATCTAAACCCTGGGATTAGATCCAACACCTCTAATATGCAAATTATAACCACCGCCACCACTTCCTCCGCCGAGCCTTCAAAGAAACAACCCCCCAAGAGAACTTCCACCAAAGATCGGCATACAAAGGTCGATGGCCGCGGCCGCCGTATCCGTATGCCGGCTTTATGTGCCGCAAGGGTTTTCCAGCTTACCCGTGAGCTTGGACACAAGTCTGACGGTGAAACCATTGAGTGGCTCCTGCAACAGGCTGAACCTTCCGTCATCGCAGCCACCGGAACTGGTACTATCCCGGCGAACTTTACTTCACTCAATATCTCACTCCGGAGTTCTGGGTCAAGTATGTCGGTTCCGTCGCAGCTACGATCCACTTATTTCAAGCCGAATTTCACTCTCCCACAAAGGAGGAATCTTTTTCCCGGAATTGGGTTATCTCCATCGGAGAATTCTTCGTCTAATCTTTTGAGTTTTGGGTCGACGATGAATCTGAATCAGATGTTACAAGCGAAGCAAGAAATGAGGGATAATACGGTCGAGTTATCAGAGATGGAGGAGGGAATGGGAAGGAAACGACGGCCTCCGATGGAGCTGGATTTATCGTCACAACACCAACAACAGATGGGAAACTATTTGATGCAGTCAAGCGCCGGAGCGATGGCGGCTAGTCACCCATCGATTCCGGCGAACTTTTGGATGGTCTCTAATCCTAACCAACACCAAGTCATGAACGGCGACCCTGTCTGGACTTTTCCGAACGTAAATAACAGTGCTGCTGTGTATAGAGGAACGGTTTCTAGTGGCTTACATTTTATGAATTTTCCGACACCCGTCGCGCTTCTGCCTAGTCAACAACTAGGAGCGGGAATCGGCGGTAACAATGGTGGTGGTGGTGGTGGTGGTGGTGGTGGTGGTGGTTGTTATAGTGAAGGGCAATTGAACATGCTTGCTGGATTAAATCCTTATCGGCCAATATTCGGTCCAGGGTTATCTGAACCTACGGCGAGTGGGTCTGAGTCTCAGTCTCACCACCGCAGCGGCGGTGGCGGTGATGATCGGCATGATACAACCAGCCACAACTCGTAGACGATTCCCGCCTCCACAATCGTGTTGTTAAATTTGATGTGTAAAACACACACGTGAGGTTTGATTTTCTCCAATTTTTTTTGAAAATTTTCAAAAACAATTCTTAAATATTCTGATTTTTAATATTTATATTTAATTTTTCCATTTCATCTGTGTGATTAATATAATGAAAATTTTCAAAGGGTTTGGGGACGAAAATGTGGTCTTAATATTAGAAAAAAAAAAGGTCCCATTATAGTTTTTTAGTATGAATTTTTTATAGTATCTATTGGTCTTTAATTTAATTACTTATACGAACAATTAATTGAAAGTATTCAAATTAACGATATGAAATTACCATGCTTGGTTAAGGTAATTTACTTATATATTACTATCGTAATTTGTAATTAATTCACAAAGAAACTAAATTGCTGAATTGATATATCAGTTAAATTAAATTGTTGATTGTTAGATGATCAGTTAAATTACTTATATGTTAAGGTAATTTACTTATATATTACTATCGTAATTTCTGATTAATTCACAAAGGAACTAAAATGCTGAATTGACATATCAGTTAAATTAAATTGTTGATTGTTAGATGTTCATATTAGTCAACCATTTTTTTTAATTATCTACATTTATAGATGTTTGACCATATTAGTCAACCATTTTTTAAAATTATGTTGCCGGTGTGTGTTCATAATGGATGCTATTACATATTTATGCAGATGTGTCTATTATTTCTTATAATAACTTAAACATAATGTTTATTAATAAGAAGCCTTTTTTAGAATATTTTGGATTAACTTTTAATTACATCATATTAAGAGATAGGTAAAAGTACTTTTTTAACCCTGTGTACTTGGTAAAACAATGTAATTTGATCATTATAACTAAAAATAACTTGAAGTTAAGAACGAGTTACGACTCATTCGTTGTTATCATGACTTACAAACGTGATAAAAAACAACTAACTAAACTAAATTTCATGGACACCTTTTTTCATATGATTGATCTTTTGATCTGTTAATTGTGTCGTATATATTAATTTAAGGTAATCAAATTATATTGAAGAAGGTTGTAGAGTAGTGGCGAGGGGGACATATGTCCTTTCACTTTACAAATGAAGGATTGTTGGGGTACGTAACTTAATCAAATCAAGTGATTTGGCATGTGATGTTCATTTCTTTAACTAACTAAGCTAGGTGTGTTCAATCATATGATAGATTGATAATGTCAAATGATTAAAAAAAAAAAGTAAATTGCATTCTCCGGATGATCACCACTAATATTTTAAACATATATGTTTGAATTTTGCATCTTATGTATATAATATCATATTTCAGTCGCTACACTACTATTACAAGGCTATCAAATGATGTATACATTGTCGGTGAAACATCTTTTGTATATTTCCAAAAGATAAATAAGTTGTAGCAAACTAAAAAATATACCACATTGATATGATTTAAGATAATTATATATATATTTGACCGCAATACTTTGATTTTTTTTTTTTTTTTTTTTTTTTTTTTTTGCTAATAAGAAGTATAAATTGACGAATACCAACCAAATTTTAGCAAAACTGGTCTAATAACCAAAATCGACAGTTCTTCAAATATTGAAATCAATACCAAAATTGATTAATATGGTCATTTGGATTTTATAATTAGTCATAGGACCAACGAGATCGGTCCTAATAACAATTGCCTATTTTTTAAATTTTGAGCTAAATTTTGGTTAAACATTGTAAAGAAACCCAATATATACATAATGATCAATGATAATTTAGTCAAAGTAATTGGTAGCTGCAAGCTAGAAACTATAATTTTTATTTGCGTAAAAATGTTGAGAGAGGATAAATGTAGACTTTTTAAAGGTGTACATAAAACATAAAATATAAAAGTTGAAAGGACCTAATAGCTATCAAAAGTTACCTGGCGTAGCTTTTGTATTATGATTTTTTTTGTTTAAAATAAAAGTATTAAGCTGGTATTCGCTAACAAATTTTTTTCTTTAAAGATAAAAGCTAAAAGCTCGTAAAAATTCTCAAAATTTTAGTGACAAACACATGTAAAGTCAAATCTTAAAAAAAAACATATTTATAAATATTTGAATCTATATCGATAATGTACCCATGCAATTTGAGTGGGAGGAAGTTGAATGCTTAAACTTATTGAAATATTGTAAACACATAGTAGGGAAGTCTTTATATTGATATTTTTTAAGAACATGAAGAACCTTAAAGTTCATACTCAAAACATCATATATACTTATAAAGCTAGCATTTTTTTTCTTGAATCTCATGCATTTGAAACCCAATTTTTTAACTTTCTCAAATCACATTCATTTGAAACCCCATTTTTTAACTAATGCAACTCAAAAATTTTCTTAATTATGATTTAGCACTCAAAAGTTTTATAACTTACATTATGTTTAATTAGTATTTAGTGAAAAGTTTACTATAAAAAAGTTAATTTTTTGTGTCTTTTGTGTTATATAAAACCTTACATGTAAGAAGGATTTAAAGATATTGTGATTTAAAAGTTTTCATATAGTTGAAGCATTCATGATCCAAATATGATTGATTTGAAGAAATGGATTATGTCGTATCAATGGTAATTGTAATATGATTTGTTTCTTTCAACCAAAACAAATGAAGTTTTTCTATTATTTCTTTATATTCACTTTCTTAGTTAATCTTTATATGTGATTTGTGTGTATTACTCAATCTTGAATGTGACTCTCCAAACATCAATGTTTTGCTTGGAATATTTTTATGATTTTTCTTTTTCAAGAAAAATATTTTGATTGCAGGTTAATAAAGAATTGTCATCAAGTTTCTATGGTTGAATGATGTTAAATGAAGAAAGAAGATTCATAAAATGGATATAGGTTTTTTTTGTTTGAGCAAAGTTGATGAATGTTAGTTTTTTCTTTTGATTTAAATGTATGTTTATGTAACATCTTTATTTATACATTCAACCACCTAATGCTCTTATTTATTTGATTGTAGTTATTCAATTTTGATTATGTTTATTTTCTATTTTCTACTATTTTTTTGTTAGGTTATCCTACTCAACATATTTAAAAGACAATATTTAAAAGATAACATAATTTTGAACATTTGATATGTAACTATGATAGACTTATCATGATATGTTCTTCATATAAAAGTAATTTATCCATATTACTACGACAAAAATTACATATGATATTTACAAAAATATATATCTTATATGTGATTTGTTTAACATGTATATGCACCTATCTATGTTATAAATTTATAATTAAATATCTTTATATTTAATAATTGAAGGGATTAAAATGATGAATCAAAACCAATTATTTAGACGAATATAATAGTAATAATAATAATAATAATAATAATAATAATAATAATAATAAATATACATTTCCAAGTACCGCATTCATTTGAAACATACACTACAACTCAAGAGTTTTCTAATTTATATAGATTTATTATTTACAAAATAATAATAATAATAATAATAATAATAATAATAATAGTAATAGTAATAGTAATATTATATATATATATATATATATATATATATATATATATATATATATTTCCAAGTACAACATTCATTTGAAACTTACACTACAACTCAAAAGTTTTCTAATTTATGTATATTTATTATTTACAACTCAAGAGTTTTTAACTTATGATTATTAATTAGTAATCACTAATAATTTTTTATTGTCCTTTCTTTTATAAGGTTGTAAAGTTTTGCTCATTAAAAAAATTAATGTATTTGAAGATATTTGTGATTTAAATATGAAGAGTTAATATAAATGTTATAATAGATGTTTTAGTGCTTTTATGTTATTAAAGTTATAGTGTTTATTTTTCATATTTTTTATTATTCGTTGTATATATATATTTTTTAATACAAATGTTATAATAGATGTTTTTCTATTTTTATGTTACTAAAAGTTGCAGTTCATATATTTTTTTACCCGTTATATTATCATTCATTTGATATATAATTTACACAATTTTAAACGATTTATAAAATTATCAAATAATTGTATATATCACAATGATTTAAAAATTAAATTATAATGTTTAATAAAACTAATATGTTAACTATATGTTTGCTTTATTACTAACATTTTGTTTCAAAATAGAATATATTAAATAATAATTTGGTAAAAGTTATTATTTTAATTATATAATTCTACTCCCATGCAACACGCGGGGATTTGCCTAGTTTTCACATATAAAATGAACATCAATATGAAGATGTTAGGTGCGTTGATGTTAAATGATTTCAAAAAAGATAATATGAACGAACATTGTCAAAATATACAACATTTTATTGTGTAAATGGTACGTAGACTTTGAGTAGTATATTAAGCGATGTTGATACTCAACTTGAGCACATGATCTAAAGATCCTTATTTGATGTTTGAAAGATGAGGATGTCTAGTAATAACCTGAAAATACACAATACTCGGTTTTAATGGCATGATTATGAAAACTCCTTAAAGAACATTAGAATATGTAGTGATGGGAAGTAATAGTGGCGGCGAGAAACAAAGGAACGTAGGCCAAAGGCAAATAATTATGTCATCCAACAGCAATGACAATTTTAAGTTACGAGAAATTTTAAGTTTTGTTTCGATACCATAGAAAATATCAATTATAATTAGAATAAAATATATAACAATCATATACGTAGATACATAGCAAGATCAAATCATATATATATATATATATATATATATATATATATATATATATATATATATATATATATATATATATATATATATATATATATATATATATATATATTATCCCTAATAAATGGTCATTTAAAGTTTACCAATGATAAAATTGGATATATGAGTCTATGGTATTACTAAATATGAAGTCATCAATGAATAAGATGGTAGAGATGGGAGTCGTGGAGATGAGTGGTATAGTGTTGAAGATGGTTGAGAGCTTTAGAAAGTTGTTAAGAGTTACAAAGTGTTATTGTTGGTGGGGGTGTCCAAAGGTTATCGAGAGTTATTGAGAGGTCCTAAGAATTGTTGATGGTTGTCGAGGGTTACTACGGAAGCCAAATGGGGCCAAGGAGGTGGTTGAGGTTGGTAAAGGCTATTGAGGGTGGTAAACGGTAATGGATGGTGGTGAATGACAATTGTGAGTTTATGTTACAAAATTTAGTGAACTATAAGTAGAAATACAAAAGGGAGGTAAAGATAGACCAACTATAATCTTATAATCTGTTAAAATGATTTAGTATTTAAAGTAGGAAAATGCTAATAAAAAAAAAAGAACATTACAAAATTAGTTAAGGCTAGAATTGGATTTTGAAGTAAACCAACTTAACTAATTTTGAATTTCTTACTTCTATTGTAAATCCAAAACTTGTGTTTTAAAATAATTTTTTTGGTTTGTTTTGTTGGAAAAGAACAAAATTAGGAAACCTCCACAAATTATGTCTTAAAAAAATGTTGTGGAACAACGACCTCGAAAATGTTTCTTTGAATATCATGTAGTATTATATTGATCCCACTAAGTAAACAACTTATTCAACGTATAAAATTGGAAAATCAAAACTCCAATATGGTGCACCTTGCTTCTAAACCATGATAGCCATATCAAAACCATAATCTTATAAATACCAAGACTAAGTACAACAAAACTATTGTATATGTTAACATCGATAAAATTCATATTATTTATTTTGATATGACAATTCAAAAGATAAGTTACATTGACTAATAGAATTTGTACATAATCTTTATATTTTCATATGTCCTTAAACCATTATATAGTGTTTTTAATAACCTTTTACGTACTTATGTTGGTGAAAGTACCAATGAGAAAAGACACAGGCATAGTGTTCCTTTTATAGTTAATATTATTTAAAATCCCATCATATGGTACCATATGTATACTGGCATATGAACAAGGGTCTAATAACATATTTTGTGAGAAACGCCAAGGTTTGATTCTGGATTTGTGTGTCCATATAAAATGGTCACCTCTATTCTCTAGAAAGGTGGGGAATTGTCTAGTTAAGGAGGGTTTTTGTATAAAGTTTAAATATTAAGATGACATATGTCTAATTCAACACATAAATAAATATCAAATTAAAATCTGAAGGTAATATGCACAATGAATGGTGAAAAACGTTACATTCTGCAGTTTTTTTTTACCCTTTCTTCTTATGGATAAGAGTGTAAACGAGTCAAGCTACTCGTGAACTATTCGAGATCGGCTCGTTAAAAGCTCGATTCGAAACCGATTTGAAACGAGTTCGAGCCGAGCTCGAGCTTAATATTAAGCTCGTTTATTAAACGAGCTCGAGCTCGAGCCTATATCACTAAGCTCGATTAGGCTCGCGAGCCTAAACGAGCTTTTATATAATATACTTTATTATTATTTTTATATATTAAAATAAAAACATATTTGGGGAATTAGGAATTTAGGTTATTAATAAACGAGTTTCTTAACAAGCTCGAGCCATACTGAAGCTTATTTAGGCACATCGCACAATAAACGATTCGAGCCCAAGCTCGAGCCAAGCTTGTATAATTATTTACGAGCTCGAGTTGAGCACTGTACAAAAAACGCTCGAATCGGGCAAAGCTCGAGCTCGAACCTTGTATAACTTAAACGAACCCGAGCCGAGCCTGATCAGGTTCGGGCTCGGCTAGGCTCGTTTGCACCCCTACTTATGGATAATATAATATTTTCACTTAATGATATTTTTATTATATATATATATATATATATATATATATATATATATATATATATATATATATATATATATATATGGGTAAAGTGAATATACCTAACAACCTTATATAAGCTTAGATACCTAACCTTATCAAACTACGTGATTTTGCATTAAATTTTCATTGCAATCATCCAAGGTTCTTAAAGTTCATCCCTAAACTTGATTTACTTCAAAAAATTTTGGAAATTCATCATTATATTTCTCCTACATCCTTTCATTTGTAGCGGTAGGATATGAAACCCATCAGGTGGTATTCGATAGAAAGACGTAATGTAAAAGAAAGATATTGTTCAAAATCCAAAGATTTTGGAAGTAATCAAGTTATAGGGTTGAAGTTTAAGAACCTTAGGCAATTACAATGTAAATATGATACAAACCAATGTAGTATTATGGAGTTAGGTACGTAAGCTTATATAAGGTTGTTAGGTATATTCACTTTACCCTATATATATATATATATATATATATATATATATATATATATATATATATATATATATATATATATATAGGTAAATTACATGTGTGATATAATGGGCCAGACTATACACAATAGGCCAAATCCAAAATAAATATAATCCAAATATAATGCAATAATAACATCCCTTTCTTGTAGGTGTAATTTGGAATAATCCACGATGTTGATTTTTCATTCCATATAAAGAGAATTAATACATAATAATTACAGTTTGGCTAATACATGGACTAAGATAACACAATAAGTTAATACACAATACACCAATATAATACACTAATACACCTCTACAATTTGGTCGGTAGGTCGAGAACATACATAGTAGTCTTAAAATCATCTGAGAAACATGAAAAAATAATGACATAGCAGATTTGCTACTCTTGAGGTGCTACTCCTTTCTAAGGAAGATGAAGGAGCAAATGGTAACATTGGTTCTTTAACGGTAATGGCTAAAAATAAACATTTTTTTGTGCTCCAAGGGTTTAAAAATTGCAAATTATAAAACAAATCTAATTCCATTTTAAATTGGATCTAATCTTGACCCCATTCGTTTGTTCTCTTTCATTGTGTTTGCGATCTTTTGAAGGAGCAAGAGCTCAAGCAAAGGTGATAAACTATAATTTCAATATTAACCATCAATTTTCATCCAAATCGCAGGAAATTATCAAAAAAAATTACAAGGCTAACATCGATTTACCCGTAAATTTACTTGTCTCAAGTTCAAGTTTCGCATCTTAGTTGATGGATTGCAATTAGAAATTTTGATTTCAATTTCAAGTTCAGCATCTAATTTGACCTACCCATTTGTAATGTATCTTTGATGAATTGGGATTTAAATAACCCATTTATACAAAATCTAATTAAGACTATCAATGATATATTTTACTAGTATATTTTCCTTACAACTAAAGAACATTACTTAAGATTCTAATTGACTAATCTTGTTCCATTTGATCCCCATTGAGGAGAGAGGGGATTGTTGTGCCACATTAAAATAGATTTTTGGGATAAAGGATAGAGACGATTGTTGAATTACTTTCGTTTCAAACTTTATGTAGGTTTAGTTTTTTTATTGTTGAGTTCAAAGTAATGATCATAGTCTATTTGTTAATGGTTATCAATATCATCTTCTATTAAAGTACTTCGATTTGGAGTCAAATTTGTTGTTATTGTTTCTTTAATTTCAAGTTATCTGGTGGGTTTTGGCTTTCAAATTTTACCAGAATTAAGTCATATATTCAAGTAAATGTTTAATAAAATGAAATTATATCAGCCTTTACTTGTAAAGTGTAAATATTGTTATAACCTTACATGTTTTTGTTATTGACAACGGAGTGATGTTTAAAGTAAAGAACATAAACCGACAAAACCAGATGTAACTCCTTTTCTTTTCAAACTTCATATTCTTTCTTGACAAAACCAGATGTAACTCCTTTTCTTTTCAAACTTCATATTCTTTTTGGTATAGTGTTGCTTCTAAATTTATGATTGAAGTGTAGAAAATAAAGTGACAAAATCACATGTCCTTAACTCTAAAATTTTGCTCAAAATCCATAGCCTCAATAGTATGTGGTTCTAAGGTGTAAATTGACCCAATCCTATATGCTAAAAATTACATATTTTTATACGATCACATGTACGAATAGAATGTCAAAAAAAATTGTGTTATCCCTTATCCTTTTTTTAAATCGCCTGTATCATTAAAGTTCCAAAATCAGTAATAAAGGTTATGAAATCTTTGTGAAACGGTTTTTTGGGTGGTGAGTTGGGAGATAGAAACTTAGCATGAGTTTCTTGAAAGAAAAGTATTAGTTGGTAAAAAAATAGGTGGCTTTGGGGTGTGAAGTTTGACTTCATTTAGTCGTGCTTTATATTTAAAATGGCTTTGCTGGTTTCTCTAAAGCAAAAATTATTTTTGAGATTTAGGGCTCGTTTGTTATCGCTTTCTCATCGCCTCCATACGATTTTCCCCTTTCACTTGAAATTACTCCCACCGGCGATCTCTACGCACCATCCATACCTCCGGCCAACGCCCTCCGCCTACGACGCTCCTCGCTCGTCCTTCGTTGCTCCAAGTCGTCATCGCCGCCGCCGACTCATCAGGTTCGTTCTGTCCCTTTTCGTTCTCCTCTCTCGTTTATCTTATCTCCCTTTCAGCTTGTATTTTTAGTTTAGGCTCCATTAATGGTGAAATCCCATCTATGATTTTGTCAATTAAAAACCATCTGTGTTGTTAATTTCTCAGATACCATCTATTTATCTCTTTGATTTTGTTCGTTTTGGTACTAGAATCAAACTATTCCTGTTCATCTAAGCTTTATCTGTTCCTCTCTTGTGATTTTGTTTAGTTTAAGATGTAACTCAGCTCTTCATTTTTCCTGTGTTTGGTTCTGTTTTCTGACAGTGGGTGTAGATTTGTAACATTATTTCTTGGGAATTTTGTACATGCTTGAGTTTAATCTGTTTTGTCACTCCTCATTCTCGTTTCTCTTTTCTTATCTCCCTCTCAACTTGTATTGTTACTTTAAACTCCATTATTGGTGAAACCCATCAACCATTTTGTCAAATAACTTCCTGTTGTTGATTTCTCAAATAACTTCTTGTTAATCTGTTTGATTTTGTTTTGTTTTCTACCTGATCTAATTGATTATGCTTTGCTTAAGATGTAAATTTCATGTAGTTTACTTCTCTTATACCAGAAAATTATTAGTTGTTTCTTGTTTGAATAAGTAATTTTCATGTTTCTTGTTTGAAATCCTTTTGGCACCGAATCTGGCCATTAGGGGTATTGTTGTCCAAAAATATGTAGTGTCTGTTTTGTAATTCAGTTGATGATTTATGTTTGATTCTTTTTTGATTTTGATGAAACGGGTTATACCATCATAAATGGTTTTTACTTTCATTGAATAATTTGTTATATATTTTTTTTGGATTCATTGTTTATAGCAACACTTCCTAGAGGATATAAACAATAATTGAAAAAGTAATTTGCAAGAACTCAAAAGGGTAGCTTTATGTTTTTTGAAAAGTTAATGTGATTGGGAGAAAACTTGCATTTTTTTGAAATTGAAGGAAAAACTCACAAACTTTAGAGTTTCTCTTTAAACTGTTTAGTTTCAAACTACATGCTTCTAGTTTCAAACTCTTTAGTATAATGCTTTTATTCACTTGAATCAAATGTTTCTATTTTATTCACTTGAATCAAATGCTTCTAGTTTCAAACTCTTTAATATTTTCTTACAAAATACTATAATTCTATTAAATTGTTTGTAAATATTATTAAATGGATAGGTTTTTCAATTTATTAAAAACCAACATGAATTATTCGTATTTTAATATGAGAAAAAAATATGGAAAAAGACAAAAGACATTTGACCACTTCCAAAACAAACACCACCTTAGAGTATAAAAGCAACTTGTTGTGACGACGATATGATGAATACAACCGTGAATTCCCACTCGATTAGCAGTCCTTGGCATTTCCATTTCTCTCAGCAGAAATGATATTTATTTGTTGGAGTTTTATAAGATTAAAGTGGGCAGTAAGAAAAGTTCGAAAGCCCATGAAGATCATTGGTTGGGAGATGAGGTTTTCAAGGATAGATTTCCAAAAAAAAATTGTTGTTGGATAATATAACTCGTGTATGGTTTTAAATTTTCTCCTAAAGGGAAGTTGATAAAGAGAAACGTGACACTATATTGATTTTGATGCAATAATGTGTTATCTCTGATCAAAGTGATATGTGTAGTTGGAGTTAGGATTCGATGGTTTCTGATTTGGTGTTCTTACTAAAAGGCTTTCTTTATGATGCCACTTTGGTTACAAGAAACTCTCGTACGAGATGAAACAACTTTATTCTCATCAAACTCAATGTTATAACATGGAAGATGCATATTACTAGGATACCGACCAAAGTATTTTGGTAGACAAAGGGATATTTTTGGAGTCTCAAGTTGGTTAATAATTGAATGTCTTATTTCCTTTCCATAACTCAGTTGAAGATAGGTTTTTGTGTTTAACTCAGATTACTCTTAATATATTATCATGTAAGTGCTTCAACATAAGTTGAGGCTAGCCCACTTGGTTAACATGGAGATTTATACTAACAACTAAATAGAAGGTCTTAGGTTCAAACCCAATAAGAGGAGAAAAATATATAATTATTTACCGTTTCAAAAAAAAAAATGTAAATGCTTCAACATAGTTATTATTATGACTTTATGGACCATTTGGTTTTTTTTTTTTTGGAGCAATGTCCTAGTTGGAACGACAAAACTTAAAAACTAAGAGATTTTTTAAAATTTGGTCACAAAATCTTATTTATAAATGGTTAACAGGAACAAAAGTTATAAAATAAAATGAGTTTCTATTTCTCTTTTGTTACGTTACTATTCTAACATATTTGCTAGTGTTGTTTTTATAAAATAAAAAAAATAAATACTTATTCACTTTTCATTTGTACCGTGTTTTTGAGGCACCTACTAATCAAAAAGTCTCAAAAACCGGTAACCGTATTCAATTCAATCTTTTTATCCAACCAATATGCCATCTACTTTCAAAAATTAAATTTTGGCTCAGATTTCAAATTTTGTTATAAATTTGTTCCAAAATTTACACATTTATCCCAAATTTTAAACTTTATTACATATTTGATCCAAAATTTACCATTTTGACCCAAATTTTAGAATTATAGATACCTATTTTATAAATACCAATTTTTATAAATATCTATTTTAATAAATACCTATTTTATAAATAGGTATTTCCCATACAAAAAAGCTTTTTTTTTTTAAGTTTTTATATAGAAAATATAAGATTCTTTATGTAAAAATATGTTCTTATTGTATAAATATGATTTTATAAACAAAAAACATATTCTAATTTTTTTTTTTTTGAGAAAAAATTTTGTATAAAATCTAAAGTTATGATGAATTCATAATAAAATTATAAAATTTATGCCAAAAGAGTAAATTTTGGACCAAATTTGTAATAAAATTTAGAATCTGGACCAAAAATATAAATTTGTGACCAAATTTGTAATAAATTTTGAAATTTTTACCAAAAAATAATTTTCAAAAGTTGGATGACCAGTCGACCAGGCAAAGGATAAAATTGAATACGATTACCGGTTTTGGGGACTTGATTGAATAAAAAAAAAGATATAATAACTAAATCAATTATAAGACCAATATATAAGGATTTTATTGAAGTTTTCCTTATAAATAATAAAAAGACTAAATTTTATTTATACAATAGTTGTAGACTTATAGCTAATAATATTAGATTCTCATCCTAAACCATCCATAGTTATTGATCTATCTAATACATATTAACTTAATCTATCTCATACGTATTAACTTAAACTTTCTTCAATTATTGATATTTTAATCTTTTAATAAGTTTTTTTTATGTTATTAAATAACTAGTTGTGGAACTCATGTATTACATTGGTTAATTTAAAAAAAAAAAAAAAATACAAATATCAAAATATTTAAGAACTTTGACTTTTATAAGAAAAAAAAATAATAATGAATTATTATAATGAAAATGTTTTTTATCTTTTAAATTTAAACAAACAATTTAAATAAATAAAAGAAATTAATGAGCTTTAATTTTTGAAATTTTAAAATTAAAAGATAAGTTTATTAATGAAATTGATATCAATTTATTACCACATTTATTGTAATTATTACATTAAAAAATTATGTGAAATTTAATAAAATAGAAAAACTTATAAAATGATATGTGGAAAAAAAATTCACAACAACCACAAAATGATATTTGATAAATTGAATGAGAGTTTGACAAATAGAAAAAAAAAAAAAAATCATTTATTAGAGAGAATCTGTCGTTATTTACAGGAAATGTATATAAAACTCCTCAAATAAACGTTAATTATTTAAAACATAATATTTTCGTGTTTATTCTTGAAAATACAATAAATGATAAATTATTACATATATAATTATAACAAATATAAAAGTATTATATTATAATTAAATATTTAATATTTAATATCAAACATTTAAATAAATATTATTTAATATTTTATAAAGATATTAACTAATTAATAAATAAAATCTGTTTAACTATATATATATATATATATATATATATATATATATATATATATATATATATATATATATATTATTGATTTAAAAGGTTAGCTGTACTAAAGATAATTAAAAAAAAACATATAATATCTAAAATATTAAATCCATGAATTATTCCATAAAAATGTATATTTTTTCTATGATCAAAACTTAATTTTAAAATCTATTTCAAATATTTTTAGGTGAATTGTGTTTATTGGTCATTTGTTTTTTTATTTACTTACTAGTTGTAAAATCCGTATACTACATGATTTCATTTAACAAATATATGTGAAGATCTAAACATTTATGAAGTTTAGATTTATAACGAAACTAAAAAATATTGAATTATTGAATTTGATTTGTTTATTGTATTTTAAATTTAAATAAATAAACAAATGAAATAGTTGAGTTTTAATTTCACAATTTTGATATTAAAAGAAAATTTGCATTAGTTAAATTTATTTGTATTTGTTATAATTTTTACATTATTTGAAATTTAATAAAATCAAAAAATAATATGTTAAAAAATTAATTTAAAATATCATATATATGAATGACAAATAAAATTATTTATTTATTAGAGCGTATTTATTTATTTTTAAATTTATAAATAATCAAAGAAACCACTAGAAGTGAAATTGCCGTGATTTCACTTTCATGATTTTTATGAGAGTACATTACATTATGATAGCTACCAAATTCAATCGAAATCCTGATAGTGATGATACGATTGATCTCAGATCTTAACACGATTTCAAATTAGCGGATGGCTAGGGTTAGGAACTGGTACAATCAATCAAAACCAGCTACTTTGATTTGGTTCATCTCCTTAATCACCTTCTATGCCGTCTTCCGTATGGCTTCTAAAGTTTCTCCACTCTCAAGAGGTAATCAATGCATCGCTTTCTCCCTTTAATTCTCTTCATTTCATTTCTTAACCCAAACTGATACGATCCAGTAGGAATTCCGCAGTGTAATTCTTACTCTAATTGATTTGGATAATACTCGTCTGAACGTCGATTTGCTAGAAGATTTGTTTTCCTAAAACGATCCAGTAGGAATCCTGTAGTGTAATCCTTACGTATATAATTATGATGGAGCTTAGCTGAAAGAAGTAGTAACAAGTTACAATTTTTAAGTTATGGAACTTTTTTTCTGTACATTACTCCAATGGAATCAGATTAGCATGAAAATCAAGTCTACGATATTTTATGTAAGAAAAGAAATTTCAAGATGCATATCCTTTGTTTGGTTATTTGAAGAAATATTGAAGTTATGAGGTTCAAATAAATGTGTAGCAGAGCTTCAAGTTTCAAATGCAGAGAGGAATCGAATGTATGACAAAATGTCCAGGGATTTGGATGAACATGGTGCACTTTTTCTCAAACAGGGAGAGACTTCACAGTCATTGTTACTTTCTGATCTCTTTGATATTAAGAATGGATCTGTGACTCCTGTTTTAAAGGTAATTATATGAGTATAACAAGTTAACAATATCATATTTTCAGTTTTTAACACTATCATTAATGGCTAATATTCTAATATTCTTACCTTTACAGGCTGCTAATCCTCCTGTTCGAGCTAATGTCTTATACATGAGTCCTGAATTTTCACTTCCTATCTCGTAAGAAAACTGCAATCATTCAGAACTTTTTACAAGTCTGTATGACCAAAATTGACCAATGATCTTTTCAGTTATGTATCTATGTTGTTTCTTACTTCAGGAAAGTAGTAAGGGACATATTTTCTCCAACCCTCGATAAAGGTAAGGGCAGATGCGTAAATTTACCGATAATCATTTTTGTCTCTCTTGTAATGCTTAATCATTTTTGGGTTAGTAATTTGGTTTCAGAATCCCGAGCTCTACCATTTTAGTATGTTCCATGCCTCACACCACATTTCACCGGTTTCTGCCTCCGAAGAGGAAGTAAGCATCTTTCTATAATTGCCTTTCTACCAGACAAGACAGGACAGGACAGTACAGTACAGGATGGCCTTGTACTGTATTTGGTGTGGATTGGACTGAGATTGATGTCAGGGGGACAAAAAGACGAAAAAAAGTGCGTCAGGGACTCGCTGGTGAAAAGACGTTAATGCCCTTACGAATACAGTACTAAACATAAAATTGGCAGATTGAGGCGGAAGCAAATGCTGTAAAAGGAGTTGCAGAGAAGCTATGTCGAATGAGAATTGTGTTGGATAGGGTTGTTTTGACTTCAACAGGTGTGCTTTTGGGATTGTGGCAGGTGTTTCTTTCTCTTTTTTTTTTTTTTTTTTTTCTATTTGAAACAAAAAAATCATTTTAAAGATTTGATTTGAGTTTTTTTTTTTTTTTTTAGGTGATGTCGGGGTCGGATCCTGTTACTATACGTTCTGAATTGAGAAATGCTCTTCCACATGCTCCAGTAAAGCAACTTGTAAGAACCTTTACCAAATTACCTACTTTACCCTTGGAATCTAAAGGGGAAATGAAATTTAACTGTTATTGATTTGTATGATGTAGTATGCTCCTGCCATACTTCATACATCACTTGCAAGAATTATTGGTCACCCTTATAATTCATCCCAGGTTTGTTTTTTATTTTTTATTTTTTATTTTATTTGTGATGGATGAGATGACCCTTATTTATTGGAGTTTGACTTGTTGACTTGTCATTCTTACAATATAGGAAGGAGGCAGTGCTTTAGAACTACAATACATTCATGAACTAGTAGTTGGTTTAAACAAAGCCATCCATGGAACTGAGGTATCTTTTTTATTTATTTATTTATTTATTTAGTTTTGTATAATGAATGATTACTAAGTGTGTGATTGTTTTAGGCTACAATCTCGGAGCTATGGTATGTGGAAGAGTATGATGTGTTGGCTTTGGCCTTAGATGGAAAAATGAAACTACGTCGTTTCAAATTTGGGTGTTGGAAAGGCTAAACAACATACATACATGTATAGACATATTATATGAAAAACATAATGTGTAATTTTCTAAGTTGATAGATTCACTTATTTATGTTCATACAGTTCAGTTGACAATCAAAAATCAGAATTAAGATGATAATTCATGAATGTGATGACATGGTAACATAACATATAAGAAATCCACTATCATTGAATACCAAAATAAAAGTTATAATAAGATGACAAGTTATAAGGAATCCAGTATCATTGAGTTTTTGCTATTGAATACCAACAACAAAAAAAGTTATAATAAGATGACAAGTTATAAGGGAACAACTATATAAATAAGAAATCCACTATTTAAACAAATAGTCTGTTGATAGCAAAACAGGTGCAATATTTTTTTGTTGCAAGAAAGGACGCACAACAAAGGAAAAAACAAGGAAATAGGAGCTGAAGGAAAATAGAGGAAAAATAACTTACTTACTTGATGCCAAAGGTTTCACCACAACGTGGGTTCTTGCTTAATTAAAAAGGCAAACTATTACATCTATATGTACTCTAATTGGAATAGAAACCTAATCAAACTCTAGTGTTAGATATCAAACTGATAATAGCTTGGTTCCTAAGGAAGAAATCAGTGAACAAGAAAAGATACAGGGGAGATTACTTGGTGAACAAAACTTTTATCGATGGAAAACTTAACTTAAAATTAATCTAAAGATAACGCTTATTTAGTTATTTATACTAATAAAAAGTAGGAAGATATTTAATTTCTCTTCCTCCCTAATAAATGAAGATATTTTTGTCACATGTCACTTTCTCGTCAACTTTGACACATGTTATTTTTTTGGTATTTTTGAATAAATGTTTTTTCTATTTGTCATTTTTTGATTTTTTTTATATTTTCTTAACTAGTTTATAACCCGTGGAAACCACGGGTATAAAATTGATTAAATTTTTTATAGTAAAACCTCAAAATTATTAATTAATTATTTTAAATAGATTATTAATTACGATATATTTTTATTAGTTATGTGAAATTATAATCATTGACTCAAATAAATATATAGAATTAATTTTTAATATATATTAGACATTTTTTATTTGTGAGTAATGAAAACAATAATATGAAGTTTAAAATGAAGAATAAATACATTAACTAATAACATCACATTAATTAGGAGTTCTAATAAATTTAAAAAGAGGGTCTAATAGATTGATAAGTGGCATCATATTAATTAAGATGTCTAATATAGTGACACATGGCAAAATGACTACTCTTTTATTAGTATGGGGATTAACACATCATATTTATACCTCAATTAATAATTGCTTTAATATAAAATAGTCAATAAATTACAATATTACTACTCATATATTATTTAATATGCTTCCTTTTAAATTCAAACTTTAAATTTTAAATTTTAAATCTAAAATTACAAATTTAAATAAATTTTTGTTTAAATATTTATATTTAATTTTTTGTTTTATCCAACCTTATAGAATACGGATCTTACAACTAATATATTAATAAAAAACAAATTCTAAACACAAACAAAATTTTCATAAAGAAATGTTTCCTAAAATACCACACCTCCATCTTCTAACTTAGGATTTTCTTGTTTTCATAGTTTAAATCCACAAATCAACAATGCTTATCATTCCAAATCACTTGTATTATTTACAATTACAAATAACGAACCACAAGATCTTAAATCCGTGAAATTATTATATATTTGACTACTTATCTCTTTGATTTGATGCGTGGTTTTAGAAACTAATCGCTCCAGAACGAGAACATTGCCAAAAACCCTGCATCGTGGTGTAAGTTCCTTGTATATTTATAACTTTTGCCCATTGCTTCTTGGTCGGGCCGTCCCAACAAGTTCAAATTGTTTTAAAGTTTTTTTTGGTAAGGCCACTATTTTTATTTTCATTTTACCTATTTCATTAAATTATTGAAATAGTTTCTGTAGTTTGACAAAATTGCACGTTTGGTTCTTATTTTATTTTTTTTTGTACTCGGACAATCCATGTAATATGATTTTGTTGCGTTTTTCGTCCGTCATAGATTTGAAAAGACTATAATTGCCTTTTATATTTCTTTTTATGCTTTTATATTTTATTATTATTATTATTATTATTATTATTATTATTATTTAATTAAAAAGAAGAGTATTCTTTATAAATGGTATATATGGTTTCTAGAAATACATCACTTGAATTATTATAGGTTGGGGTATTTATTTATTTATTTACTAGGTTATTGTCAGTGATAACCACGATTGTTTTTTATAATGAAAGCTCATAATTGTTAATAAATTATTTTAAATAAAATATTAATTAAGAGATTTATATTTTTTATTTATATAAAATTATAATCGTTGATTCAAATAAGTATGTGAAATTACTTTTCAAGATATATGAGATAACTTTTTTGTGAATATATTAAAAAGAAATGATATTGCATAATGAAATGCTAAATTAATTATATAAATAAAATAATCACGATAAGTGAAGTAAATTAAAATTGATATATAACAAATAAAAAAATAAGTTGTTTGAAATACACACATATGAAAAATATAACAAATTACAAATAAAATTAACAATAAAATAATAATAATAAAAAAAGATGTTATAGGAAATAATATTCCACAAACTATTTACAAATTTCTAAAAACTTTTTTATACATAAAATTAGAAGTTTTATTTGTAGGTCTATCATAATTATCTAAATTTAATAATTTTAATCATTTTCTACTTTTAACTCTGGATAAAACAACATAAAATTTATCATGTGTAAAAATTGGATCTCTAGGAATATCCTAGAAAGTTGCTATTTTTTAAAAATATCTTAGAATGTTGGAGTCTTCAAGAATTGAAGGATATACAAACTCAATTAATGAACCTACAAGATCACACAAATCATTAATGAGAAGATCCTGAAGAAAATCAATAATCGCTTCGCGCATTAGAACCACTAAGTTTGTTTTCTCTTAAATCCAAAAGTCATTTTGCAAAATATTTTGTTTGCTAAGCTATCAATTCATTTTGATGTTCTTTCCATAAATCAGATCAAATTGATGTCACATGAGATATTTGGAACTTGGGAAGATAGATAATAGGTACCAAGTAAACTTCTTCACCCATATTATTTCCTCGAAATAAAAATAATATCAAGGACCATATACAATCAATTGCAATAAATAAATAAATAAATAACATTATTTCCTCATGATAAAAGAAAATAGAGTAAATTACACGAATGGTCCCTATGGTTTGGGGTAATTTGCACGTTTGGTCCCTAACTTATTTTTTTAACTCGGAAGGTCCCTACGGTTTGTTTTTGTTACGTGCTTGGTCCCTACAACTTGTTTTTGTTATGTACTTGGTCCCTATCTTACCTGAAACGACTATTATTTAAATAGAAAAAAATTGTGGGGTAGGTAAGATAAGGTGAGTGGCGTGGGGTTGGGGGTGTGTTTACTTAAAGAAATTAAAATATCAAGGGAAAAATAGTATCTTTAGGTAAGATAGGGACCAAACGCGTAATAAAAACAAACAATAGGGACATTCCGAGTTAAAAAAATAAGTTAGAAAACACGCAAATTACCCTAAACCATAGGGAACATTCATGTGATTTACTCAAGAAAATAATATCAAAGAAGTCTACATCCCTGTAAAACATATTTAATTTCACAAGATGATTTTTGGGGTTTTTTTAATATAATTGCTTTTTATTATGAGAAATTTTATTAAAAAGCATTCTATTTATTTCAATTTTAAAGTATATTGTAGTTGTATTTGTTGTTTGAACAAATAACTTGGCAAATTGGGGCTATTTTATTTTTTTGGTGAAGAGTGAAAACTTATGGTATATTTGTTAACATCTTGAAGTTTATATTTTATTAATTTGTTTTTTGACTTACATATATGAACATTTGCATAAATAATCATAAATTTTAAATTACATTATTTCTAAACTAACCCTATTTAGCCATCGTCTATATTACATAGGCCCTTGTAAACAAACAAATATGAATTGTAGGTGTCATAATGAAAAAAATACTACCCCCCCCCCTCTCCATCGACACAACGAATGGGTACAATGTCAGTGCACGACACATACATACAACCTAATTTCTTGCACTAACCTTATAACCCCCAATTCCTTGCACTAACCGCATAGCAGTTACCCTTTCGGAAAATCACTTGTTTGGCATCACCGCATACCATTGTTCATTCATTACTTTTCAAAGCAGAAGCAGAGAGATCAATGGAATCTATTTCAAAAACATTAAATTAAACAGGTTTTGTAGACAATTCACGTCGATTACAAATCAGGACCAAGTTTTTGAAATGGAAAGTTGTACCAGCCCAAAAACCAGATAAAATTTTCATTTTTAAAAGGGGAATTTCATTCATAATTCATTTTAACAGAAATCCTATACATCAAATCATGACAAAAGATCAGAGTATCCATAACAATAAATGCAGAAAATGTTGGAGAGTGAATTTTACGCCATCAAGCCGGACCCTTCCCCTAAATACCTAAAACACCCAAATATAATGTAAGCAAAAATATTTGTGAGTTTCCCAAATAAACACATACCAATCATACAACGGACCCAACCTTAGGGTTCATTTCCAACCCAATACAAATATTGGCTCCCGTCCTGGGGTGTATTTCAACCCAACATATCACAGGGGGATGTTTGTGGTGGTGCTCAACGAAGTAAAGGACGGGGAGGATCTTTATGGGTTAGTTCAACAATAAAATGAGATGGCTGGAACAGAGCCATCAGTGATGGCAGTCGGTACCTCCGACTGTTCTTCGTGGGTTCTTTCTCACATGCTTCCGGTAGCAAAACCACAAAGAGGAGGGTAGCGGAGGGAAACCATCGATTTTCAGTGATGTGACAATCATCAATATTGAGTCAAGTCAAATCATCAAGTCAAGACCGATCAACTCGATTAAACCTTGCGTATTAGGGTTTGTGTTATGTTCATACTGTATAACTTGCTATATTAATGGAAAAACTTCACTTGAGAAAAGTCTTGTGTTAAAAATTTCCTAAACCCTAGTTCTAATCAATGAACTAGAACAATAAAACAATGTTGCATACTCATCGGGAGTGTGTAAGATCCTTAAACAAGGCTTAACAGGGTTCACGAACCATACATTTCGATGCCGGACGCTCACAACTATCCCACATGAAACCTCTCTCAATCGTTTCCACACTATCTCTCTCTATGTCAAACCTCTCCCAAATCTCTCCAAGTATGCGAAATCTCTCTCAAATATCTCTCTGTATTAGAAATCTCTCCAAGAATGTCAAATCTCTCCCAAATCCCTCTAAGTATGTGAAAACTCTCGCAAATATCTCTTTGTATGAGAAATCTCTCCAAGAATGTCAAATCTCTCCCAAATCTCTCCAAGTATGCGAAATCTATCTCAAATATCTCTCTGTATTAGAAATCTCTCCAAGAACGTCAAATCTCTCCCAAATCCCTCTAAGTATGTGAAAACTCTCGCAAATATCTCTTTGTATGAGAAATCTCTCCAAGAATGTCAAATCTCTCCCAAATCTCTCCAAGTATGCCATATCTCTCTCAAATATCTCTCTGTATTAGAAATCTCTCCAAGAACGTCAAATCTCTCCCAAATCCCTCTAAGTATGTGAAAACTCTCGCAAATATCTCTTTGTATGAGAAATCTCTCCAAGAATGTCAAATCTCTCCCAAATCTCTCCAAGTATGCGAAATCTCTCCCGAATCTCTCTCAAATAGTTCCCGTAACTTTTTAGAATCATTCGGGTCATTCCGACGCTTAACCGTGTCAAAAACAGCTTAAAACGGGGTAAAAACGAGAAAAATAGACATTAGGAACCGAAACCAAGAGAGAAGCTTCTTAGGACCCGAAGGTCCTCTTAGGGACTGAGAGCAAGAGGAGTCCTGATGCCGAACCGAAACCTCCTGATGCCGAACCGAACCCTCCTGAGCCGAACCGAACCCTCCTGAGCCGAACCCGAAGGTACTGTTCACCACTAACCGAAACTGAACCCTGCTCAAGAGGAACCGAACCGAAGGTACTGTTCACCAACCGAACCGAAGGTACTGTTCACTACAGTACGTTCGGTTCTGACATTCTCGCCTCTTATTCCCGAACCGAACCCCACTGACCCTTCGGACCGAACCTTCGCCCATCGCTTCTCGCGTCTGACTCACCCCTTTCGTTTCCCTCTGTTCGTTTCCGGCTACAGTCCTCAGCGTGGATCGGGTCTCGGCCTAGGGACCGAACCTCGGCCTAGGACCGAGAGGTCTCGCTGGGAACTCATTTTCTCCCGGTTTTCGCGTAGTTTTGCGTTTAAGGCCCGTTTTTAATTATTTTAACGTGGGAATTTCACCCAAAATCATATTTTAACATAATAAACCCTAAATATTCACAATTTAATCATATTTTCATAAAAAATCTTTATTTAAATAATGAAAGCAAGTGGGTAAAGTACAAAGAGGTGGAGTGTTGACTTTGTTTTACCTTCTAACACAAGCAACCACTCCCACACCCACTCTATGACCAGCCACACCCCCCACCTTACCTAGGTCACATCAATGTCTTTTCCACTCAATTATCCCTCTTTCCCACGTTTTTGAGTGCTGAATATTCATCCTCTCTCCTCACTTCTCTCATTTGCTCTCATTTCACAAGAAGATCAAACTCTTTCCTCTCTCACTTTCTCTCTCTAGAAATTCGAGATTCAAGGGCTGATCTTGAGTTTTTCCTCCACATTTGGTAAGCATAATCCATTCTCTTTATGATTATCTCAATTATTTCCACTCAAATCATGGATATCTTAGACAAACTCTCTCATAATTGTGTTAGATCTTCGAATCTTCAAGTGATTCTTCAAGTGTTCTTGGGTTGAACACTTATCTTCTTCAACACTTACCTACTGAAATCACTTAAGGTGAGTTCATACCCCTACATTTTCATGTTTTCTCAAGTTTCCAGGGGGGGAATACAAGTTAAAACACTAAGAACATAATTAAATTTTTCTAACAGCCTTCATCAGAAAAGTTCAACTCCATTCACGGACTGTTTTGGGAATCTTAAACATTTTTGTTTTCAAAACTGTACAAGGTGCAAATAGTTCAAGTTTGTAGCTTTAAAATGACTACTTGCGCATCTCCATAAGATTTTTCTACAATTTATGGTGATTTTTACAAAACTGCCTATCATTTCAAACAACAATCCGGACCAGTCTGTGATTATGGACATTTTCACCCAAGTTGGAGGTCATTAAAAATCGTGATAAAAATTATGAGTAAACTAGACACATTTTGTGAACTCTCAGAATTTACGGATCTAGTTTTCGACTTCGTATGATTTTTCTATGATTTTTACAAAACTGGGCAGAATTGCTAAAGTTAGCCAACAGCATGTAAATATCATAACACTTTGTAATATGTTGAGCAAAGTGTATAATCATAAGTTCTAATATTTGAATGTGTTTCCTTGTTAGTTTATCATTGTGAACTGAAACTAAGTTATTCATATTAAATATTATTCATTCATTTAGAACACGTATTATGTAACTATAAAAAGTATAGTTGGATAAATTCACAACACTAATACATTTCCATAAAAAGAATTCATACATATTATATACATTTTAGATAAACTATAATAGGTATAGTTTATGATACATCACTCAACACACTCGTACAAAAAGGGTACATTCATACAAGAAAGACTTATATCCACACACATTTCACGTAAACTTGTTAACCTATGTTGTGAGACTCTCTCTCCCCGTACGTCCGAGTGCGGGATATAATTCCTGGTAGTTATAATCAAAATCTCCTTGAGGGAGAACGTGATGCTTGTATATAGATCTATATTGGGTTTGACACCCCACACCTTGCTGCTAGCTACAGTGGGACCTACAGGTCTACGGGTGACAAATGTCATTTCATTTTCGCGACGCCTGAGAAGCGTTGTGGCAGGTTCACATAGTCACAGTATGATTATAGCGACTCACCTAGGGAGATAACAATTTACAAAGTTTACGGGGTTTCATAAAACCGAAGTAGGTTTTAGGTTGATAAAGAAATTTACTTCCCATATCATTTTAAACTCACGACATTTCTACTAAGAAATGATGATTTCTTATACATTTTAGTCTTTGGTTATAAGGCTACATTTTTTTTTGAGTTCAAGGAAAATATCGGATTTTTCTGACACAAACGCGACATTTACACGTGATAGACTTCTACTAAGCTTATTAATAAAAGCTTATGAACTCACCAACCTTTGTGTTGACACTTTTCAAACAACTCGTATTCTCAGGAAAACACTAAACAGGTAATCAAGTGCTTTTGAGGATGGGACGTTAAGACGTCAAACTTTTCATATTTTGTCAACATATTGTAATTGATTTTGAAACATGTAATTCATACAAGTGATGTAACTTTTTCAATTATATATATGTTGGTTGTGTTTGCTTAAATTACTATTGAAATTGTGGTTATGATACTGTACATGAAGTCCTCCACCCCCGGATGTTTCCGCCATCCTTGGTTTGGGGGTGTGACAGATTGGTATCAGAGCACGGTTTATAGCGAATTAAGTATGTCAAACCACATAATATATACAAACTATAAACACATTTGGGACTAAAGGTCTCTGATTCTTAAAATGCTTTAACGAGTTGTACTTTTAGAAAACGAATAATTTCTTGTTTTAAAGTATACTTACATGCATTCTATACTAGTATGGTGTCATATCTTAGGAGAACATAAATTAAAAGAGGAGGAGTCGAACATTATTAATACGCCTTAGCATGTGTAATCAGTTCTGGGAGGGATATAGCCTGATCAACTATATCCGTCCAAGAAGTAACTTACGCACACTAAGGAATAGTCGTAATGAGCGACAAATCTGAAAACCTAATTACACTCCATAAAGAACACGCTAAGAACCAAATATAAACAATTAAAAATACTATAGGAGTATTTGTACGTTTCTATAGTGCCCGATTATTATTTTCCGATATGTGCTTCTTAACCCCATTTCTCGTGCAGACGACATGGCAGGATTTCACATACCCGGGGACCCCTATTTTCCCAATCAGGGAAACGCGGGATGGATCGATGATGAGCCCGAGGAGGATCCCGAAGAGGATCCTGAGGAGGATCCCGAAGAGGATCCCGAGGAGGATCCCGAAGAGGATCCCGAAGAGGATCCCGAGGAGGAGCCCGAGGAGGAAGACGAACAAGAAGAAGAAGAGGAAGACGACCAAGAAGAAAATGAAGAAGAAGAGGAAGACGACCAAGAAGAAAATGAAGACGAAGAGGAAGAAGAGGAAGGTGATGAGATAGTCATGTTTGGGAACGAAGCGGAGGAACCACCAGAAGTATTCAACCCTCCCTACATCGCGAGGGTACCCGCGCACCGTTTTGGATACAACGGACCTGAACCCCCTTGGGTAACAACGATCGAAAGATGGAGCCGACAACAACGCCAGCGGTCACCATATGGCTACCAACGAGGTTACTATGATCTCACTCATGGTGGACCGGCTGACAGAGCACTCCCCGTCACGATACAACGAATAGCAAGAATGGATGATCGTGGTAGGACGACGACCGATCAGGTCCGGGAGTTAAGTGCCATCGTACAGTCTACTACTGATCGCACCAGAGACCTGGAACGAGACTCCCGCCACAGAGACCAACTCATCCAAGATCTTCTAGCAGCTCAAGCAGAAACAAGAGAGTATCGGGAAAGATACATGGCTCTCGAAGAGAGAATGGTTGCAGCCGAACGCAGATTGGCGGAACTACAGGGCGCATCGACATCATCGCAGCCTCCGTCAAAGAAGGGTCGCAGTGATTAGAACTCATTACTATTCTCATGTTTTGGTAGTAAAAGTTTAGGAGTATGCGTTGGTGTTACTCTTTGTATGTAGGTCGACCCTGCGACTATGTGATCACACTATTCAAAGGGTTTTTGTAATGCCAAAAACTATCTTTTGTAACGATGTAATGTAGACCCTTATGAGGTCAAACTTTTCCCTCTAAATGTTAAAAGTTATCAATGAAATTTGGCATATGTTTTATTTATTGAATATTTGGCACTATACATCATAACCTGATCACACAAACAATTTACAAATAATAAAGTTTTGATAAAATACAAGAGGGATGAAACCAGTAACACTCGACTCGTTATCACTATTGAAGTCTTACCGACTAGTCATTTTTTTTATATTATGACAGAACCATGCCACCAAGGAAAAGACCAAGGCCTTCCAACAACCCAGTGCCGCCTCCACCACCACCTCCGCAGTTTGATCCTGCAATGTTCCAGGCTGCAGTAACGGCAGCCGTGGCGGCAGCAATGTCGCAAATGGGAACCAATGGTTCTGGCGGTTCTGGATCCGGAGCTACCAATTCCATTCATGGGGACAGCACGGGGCGTACGAGGGAGTGCTCTTACAAAGACTTCACGAATGGAAAACCCGACCCTTTCAATGGAAGCGGGGGCGTTATCACACTGGTGCAATGGTTCGAAAGGACCGAGGCAGTTTTTGAAATCCGCGCTTGTCCCGAAACGAGCAAGGTCAAGTATGCGGCATTCACTTTCACTGGAAAAGCACTTACTTGGTGGAATGGCCGAGTTAAGTCACTTACTCCTGCAGTAGCTAACGCAATCAGCTGGGAGGATTTGAAAGCCCTAATGTTAAAGGAATACTGCCCGAGGGGCGAAATACAAAAACTTGAAGAAGAACTTTGGAACCTCAGAATGACAGGCACTGATCTTGAAACTTATACTGCCCGTTTTAATGACTTAGCACTCCTCTGCCCAACAATGGTCACTCCAGAAGAGAAGAAGGTGGAACGATATCTCTGGGGGCTGTCATCCCAGATTCAAGATAGTGTATTGGCCTCGAAACCCACTACCTTTAAGAGTGCCAAGGAATTGGCACAACAACTCATAGATCACAGGGCTAGTCGTGGTACCGTGATAACCACCACCGACCGAAAAAAAGGAGGGAACAACAAAAGGAGGTTCTGGGGAAATAAAAAGAAACAACCAATTCAGGACCCCGCCAAAAAGCAACAAATTGTTGCTGTTCGTGCCGCCACTACTGTTGTCGCTCCAGCGCCGCCGAAACAGTATACGGGAACTCTTCCCAAGTGCAACAAGTGTAACTACCACCATAATGGTGCTTGTCGAGAGTTGCACTGTAATAACTGCAACAAGAAGGGGCACACCGCATGATTCTGTAGAGCGACTACCCAACCCGCCGCACAGGTCACTACGACCGCCAACACTGGAGCAAGCCAAACCTGCTATGGATGTGGTGAAACGGGGCACTTCAGGAGGAACTGCCCCAAGGCATGAGCCCCTAATGCTGGGGGTATAGGGAGAGTCCTAACTTTAGGGCAGGGAGAAGCAGTCAAGGATCCCTCTGTGGTTACTGGTACGTTCCTCCTCAATAACTCTTATGCATGCGTACTTTTCGATAGTGGGGCAGAAAGAAGTTTCATAAGTCACCAATTCAAACATATACTTAAGCAAAATTCTCAACCACTAGAAGATTCTTACATCGTAGAAATGGCAAATGGAAAGGTTGAGCGCGCTAGTGATATTTACATAGGGTGTACTCTCACTCTAGACAACCATTTGTTCAAAATTGACCTTATGCCGGTCACCATAAAAAGCTTCGATATAATCATTGGTATGGATTGGTTAAGCCTTCATCGTGCCGACATTCTATGTTACGAAAGGGCCGTCCGCCTCAATCTGCCGAATGGCAACGTTCTCACCGTTTATGGCAATAAACCTAGTGCGAACCTACAAATCATCTCTTGTGTTAAAACCCAAAAGTACCTCCGAAAGCAATACCATGCTTTCTTAGCCCACATCGTAGACAAGAAACAGGAGGTGAAGGACATCAAAGAAGTTCCAGAAGTATGCAACTTCCCTGATGTTTTCCCAGACGATCTGCCTGGTGTACCACTCACACGACAAATCGAATTTCGGATCGACTTAATCCCAGGAGCTACCCCCGTCGCCAGGGCTCCATATCGCTTAGCACTGGCAGAAATGCAAGAACTATCCAGCCAGCTGAATGAACTATTGAGCAAAGGGTTCATCAGGCCAAGCTTCTCGCCCTGGGGAGCACCAGTCTTATTTGTAAAGAATAAGGATGGGTCTTTTCGCATGTGCATAGACTATCGAGAACTAAACAAACTCACTATCAAGAACCGTTATCCCCTACCCCGAATAGATGACCTCTTCGACCAGCTCCAAGGAGCCAGCTACTTTTCAAAAATCAACCTGAGGTCGGGTTACCATCAACTACGAGTTCAGGAAGAGGATATCCCCAAGACGGCATTCAGAATTCGTTATGGGCACTATGAGTTTGTAGTAATGCCATTCGGGTTAACTAACGCGCCTGCGGTGTTCATGGATTTGATGAATCGAGTGTGTCGACCCTTCTTGGATAAATTCGTCATCGTATTCATCGATGATATCTTGGTCTATTCGAGGAGCGAAGAAGAGCACAGACAACACCTACGACTAGTTCTGGAGATTTTAAGAACCGAGAAGCTTTACGCCAAATTCTCAAAGTGTGAATTTTGGCTCCGTGAAGTAGGATTCCTTGGCCACGTAGTAAGCAAAGAAGGAATACATGTGGACCCCTCAAAGATCAAAGCAATCGAAGATTGGTCAACACCTGCAACGCCAACAGAAATCCGACAGTTTTTGGGACTCGCAGGCTACTATCGAAGATTCATACAAAATTTCTCCAAGATCGCTAAGCCTCTCACCACCTTGACTCAGAAAGGTGTGGTGTTCGAATGGGAAGATAAACAAGAAGCCGCCTTCCAGACACTAAAGCAAGCCCTATGCAGTGCACCGGTCTTGTCTCTTCCAGAAGGAACCAATGAGTTTGTGGTGTATTGCGATGCTTCGAATCAAGGCCTCGGCTGTGTGCTCATGCAAAGAGGAAAAGTTATCGCTTATGCATCAAGGCAGCTGAAGACACATGAAGTTAATTACATAACCCACGACCTTGAACCGGGAGCGGTGGTGTTCGCCCTGAAGATCTGGAGGCACTATCTCTACGGCACGAAGTGCACCATCTTCACTGATCACAAAAGTCTTCAGCACATTCTCAATCAGAAAGAACTTAACATGCGCCAAAGAAGATGGGTGGAATTACTGAATGACTACGAATGTGAAATTCGTTACCACCCAGGCAAGGCCAATGTAGTAACTTTTTCAATTATATATATGTTGGTTGTGTTTGCTTAAATTACTATTGAAATTGTGGTTATGATACTGTACATGAAGTCCTCCACCCCTGGACGTTTCCGCCATCCTTGGTTTGGGGGTGTGACAAGTGAGCTCCTCTTGAATCACTAGTTCCGTCACTAACAACATCAGATTGGATAAAAAAAAGGAACAACAGTCAATGTCACGCCCAAAACAAGAACGTCGAAAACGTTCTGGGGCGGAGGACGTCATGTAAAGTATCACAACAATGTAAAGTAGTAAACAAGCAACAACATCATCCATTGCATTAATAGTATAATTTTAATACACGTGTTTTCTTTCATAGAATAAAACACCACAATAAATAATCAAAATAGAAGACAAGTCTTGACTGCTCCGTCTTCTCAAAACCTGGTCATCATACCTGTTTACTAGTGACCTGAGAATACAAGTTATTTTGAAAGAGTTTATCAGCATAAAGTTGGTGAGTTCATAAGTACTTTAGTGTCATTGATTTGTAAAACTATGAAGAACAGACTTGTAAATGTTTGATGAAAAGTGTGTATAAGTATGGAAACCCTAGAAAATCCTATATTTCCTATTAGTAGTAAATGTTGTCTTCTACCAAGACTCGACTGTTTTGAAGGTATGCTTCTTTGTAAAAATGACGGTTTTTCCCATATATAACTATTATTATAAAAATATAGTCTACCTCATCGTTTATGTGAATGTATCACAAAATAAAGGTAATAAGGAAAATAATATATTCATTTGAAATTGTATCAAAATATATTCTACCTCATCGTTTATGTGAACGTGTCACAAAGTAAAGGTAATAAGGAAAATTGTATAATCCTTAAAAATGTATCCATTAATCTAGGATAAACACGGCTCGGTAAATCGCCGAACAGTACAACCAAGAACATACGTAGATGAACACACCTACTATAGCGAGCAGCCATGTGTAGGATGGTCACTCCAGGAGTGTGTAGCAGAATCTCTTCATATAGCATGTAGTAGTGTCTCTTCATATATTATGTAATATAGTGTCTCTTCATATAGTATGTATTAGTGCCTCTTCATATAATATGTATTAGTGTCTCTTTATTTAGTGTGTATTAGTGTCACTTCATTTAGTGTGTATTAGAGTAGTGTATGTATTAGTGTAGTGTATGTATTGTTTATAGTATGCATTAACATATGTATGAACTGAATCTTAGTGTGATTCCTTGTACTAGAAATAGTAAATAGTATCTGCTAACTATACCTATTATAGTTACTAGTAATATACGTGTATAACCAAAAGTATGCCTTTGCTACCCAAAGGTACTAAATTGACTGATAGAACTTTTATGTCTATATACGTATACATAATATATAACTAATATTTAGACGACATTCGGACAAATAACTGATACCCTAAGGCCACATCCAAACAAGGAAAAGGAATTAAAGCGAGCTAGCAGTCCTAAGTCCTTTAAACATTACTTATATAACTATACATATATAGGCATGCATTTGACAATATAAAAGTATAAAAGAATTTTTGTAAAACCTTTTAAAATTTTAATAAATAAGAATTGATGACTTGATGTCAGTTTATAAAATGATTTAAAAGCAATTTGTTTGATAAGAACAGTTTAAAGTATAAGAAATCCTTTGTTTGAAACACAGCTTGAAGTACATGAAAACCAATGTTTGAAACATAGTTATAACAAAGTTTGAAAGGAAAGATATAGTATGTAAGACAGTTTGATAAAGAGTTTAACATGTAAAAACGTTTTGAGAAATCATTTTGAAGTAGTATGCTTAGTAACACAGCTAAAAGTGTAGTAAATCCATAGTTGGATAGTTATTAATCACATGTGATTGATATAATAACTATCATGATTCAACTTGTATTCCCCCCATAAAAGCATTTAAAAACATTTAAAAAGTTAATTAAGGGGTATGAACTCACATGTAGTGAGTGGATTGTACGGAAGTGTTGGATAAGGTGCTAGGTGTCAAGTGAAGACTTGAACACACACAATGATCCTATTTAGCATATAAAGAGACACACACACACACACACACACACACATATATATATATATCTAATTAGTGATTAACACACTAATTAAGCAAGTATAAACACCCTAAAACATGGAAAACACTTTGTTCTAAGTGTTAAAAGGCCATTGGGTTGCACCAAAGGAGTGTAAGGCATTGCATTTGAGTTTACGGCCCAAGGACCACTCCTTAAGGAGTTTACGGCCTATGGTTTACGGCCCTAGTGGGTTTACGGCCGTAAACCCATGGCAAACTCCACAAATTCAAAGTTTTAGGTCCTTAGTTCAATGGTGGTTTGTTCTAGTCTAGGTTCTAAGCATTGGGAAGGAAAATAGGGCATCATTGCACACTTATAGGGAGTTTACGGCCTTGGGAGATCCTTGGCCGTAAACTCTCTTCCAACCCACAATTCTTGATGTTTCTAACGCCTAAACAAGTTCAATCTAGTACACCACAAGCTAGGGCAAGAGTACTTACAATGTAGAAGCTTGTTTGGGTATTTTAAGGTCCAAGACACACAAGTGTTCTTGGTGTTCTTGAGGATCTTGAAGATCTAAGCATAAAAGATGGAATTGTGGGTAGATTCAAGTAGAAAGTATGTAATCAACACAACGATGGAAGAGATGACTTACATATGTGAAGGTTTGAAGAGAAACTTGAAGATCATTGGGAGAGAAATCGGATTTCTCTAGCTAGAAATGGTAGAAATGAGGAAAAATGACTAAGGGCTATATATATATATATATATATATATATATATATATATATATATATATATATATATATATATATATATACACACTAAGGGGTTTATGGCCACCTTGAGTTTACGTCCGTAAACTCCAAGGTCTTGGCCGTAAACTTCTTTCTTGAGGGCTTAAGGCTTGTTTGACAGATTCTAAGTTCAACTGACGCACTTATTCACTAAATCCTTTGATGTATAATAGCTCAGAATGCTCCAACGGGCTCTAAACTGTGCTAAATGATAGCAGGAATGAGTCTTACACTAAGTTGAGTTGATTGAATGAGCTTTCAAAGCAATAGAAAATTTCAGGTTGTCACAGTCAATGGTAAGGGTTGTTTGTCTTGTTGTTTTTCTCAATATTTCAGGGGTGTTTGGTAGTTGCGATTTGCGAAATTACAGGTAGAGAAGGAGCAGAGGTAGCAACGAACAAGGATGTTTAGGCTTGCTAACCTCGATAATTGTAGGTGGAAGAAAACTGGATCAAAATGAGGGTAACAACGTCCTTCTTGGATATCTATTTTGGCTTTAAATAGGAGAACCAGAGAATTAGAGATCAAGATGAGTGAGGAGGAAGATTGAGTGAATTTTGTGTGACCAAAAACATATTTTTAGAAGACTTTTTGATGATTGTGGTGGTACTTAGAAATCTTGGAAAGATTTTGAGAGTAGATTGCACTTACTGATTCATGTTTATATGAGAAAGTAACAAGATTAAAAGTCTTTGAGGGGGTTAAAAGTTGGACACAAGTGCTTGGCATATTTTTATAATTTACCATATGTATTGTTGTTTTTCTAAAGTATATATATATATATATATATATATATATATATATATATATATATATATATAGAAAATTATCATGTACATACATAAGTCATATATTTTCACATTATTAGTTGGTTTTATATGCATAGTTCTAATATGTGGAAAATTTGAGTATTGTATGTATAAGGAAGTCGAACTTATAACACATGCTTGAAATTGGTAATTGGAAATCATACATGGCCTTATAACTAACCATGTATATACTAGCATTGTTACTTCATATTATACATACATTGTAGTTATTTGATTTCCATTTGATAAATATAATACATTATATAGAAATTACAGCAATTATGCTTTTCATCTGACCAATAAACATGTCTCATACCCCTATATAAATAGTTGCACGTTTCATAACACACCCTTAAACAATCGGATGACTTGAGAGAGATTTCTAGGCACACAAAATCGCCTATGCTTCTCCAAGAACACACCATCTAACCGAACATGGACATGGGGTCTAGTATATATATGTAGGAATCCAAGAGTCATGGATTAAACCCTAATCCATACTCTTGGGTTATGATCCATGTTTCATGCGGGCTAACTCTTCATGGAACTTACATAAACTTAGTACATCATGGATTAATAGCCCAAACTGTAACGCCCGTAGATCAAGGCTAGTCAATTTAGAGACGATAAGCGTCAAAAATGACTTTTTTTATAGAATATTATTTAGAATGAATAATCTTAACTAAGTTTTAGTATATGTTACAAGGATTCCGTACATATAAAGAACGTCAGAATCCGAGTTATAACGAAGAAGTTATGACCTGTCGAACTTTCACGACAGAACCGGCACGACGTTGAATGACGTAAAATGTGAATTTAATATAGAGAGATATCTAGCCTTTGTGATCTAAATGAAATTCGTAGAATATGTTAAACCGAGAGCGTGCATAAAAAGAACGCCCAAATCTGACTTCGTATGAGGAAGTTATGATTTTCCGAAGTTTCGACTTAGCGATATGCAACCTAAATACTCGAATATGATATAGAGTGATTTTTAGCCGAAATAATCTAAACGAGAATCTAAGATCTCATCGATAGTAGTCCAACGGTAAAAAGACAGACGAAAATGGACGTCGGATGAAGAAGTTATGAATTTTTAATGGAGTTTTTCTATCCCGACCTACTAACAATAATATAAAAGTAATATATTTATAATATATTAAAAATAAAGTCAAAATTAGCCAACAGAGTCTAAACGAGAGTTGTATAGCATCTTCTCACCTACGCGTCGATATAAAGAATGTCGAAAACGGAGTTCGTATGCGAAAGTTATGACTTTCTGAAGTTCGGGGCGTGAACCCCAAAGTTGTGTTAGTGGCCACGACGTGGCATGTTTTCTGAAGCCTCCTGGAGTCTGCTAGACCCAACTTGCGATGACGCATGCAGTGACAACCAAGCCCACGATGTGGAAAAAGTGCCCACGACGTGGAAAGTGGAAAATTAGCCCTATATATCATTGATTTACATAATCAGTCCTCGTTAATTTAATTAGTCTCTTTTGATCACTAAATTAATTCCAAATTAATTCTTGATCAATACTAATTAAATAATATGATTTCATACTAATATATTAGAACTTATAATATATTAATAAATCATAAATAACCTCTTATTCAAATATTCATCCACAAATTGTCCTGATGATATGCAACCCGAATGCACCATGTTACTCTCGGTTAAGTACGTACTAATTATAGCTATGGGCTTAGACACCTAATCCAATAATAAATGCATAGCATTATAAGGAAGGGAGAGACCATGGAAGTAATGGAGATCACAAATATTTTTTAAAGCAACGTGAAGGTCTTTCATTGCAATAATAAGGAGAAAAGGTGATAATAGGTCACCTTGCTTAACATCCCATCTAAAATTGAGTTCTTTTGTAAGAGCATCGTTGACTAAGATAGACGCCCTACTCGCGGATAAACAACCTATGATACATATTCTCCATTTCCACCTAAAATCCATTTGATACATGACCTAGTTAAGAAATTCCCAACTTAAGGAATCAAAGGCTTTATCAAAGTCAACTTTGAAAAATAAAATCTTTTTCTTTGCCAGTAATCGTTTAATTGATTAAATTCCAATCGAAATTACACATCTTATATATATATATATATATATATATATATATATATATATATATATATATATATATATATATATATATATATATATAAGCTTTTAACTTAACTTCATCCGGAACTAATTCCTGGTATCAAAGCCTTGTTATGGATTTATCCTTAAAAAATAAAAGTAGAAGAGATTCTGAAGAACAACTTTCAGATCATTCAGATCATACGTTAAGCTTCGTTGAAAATGAATATAGTTTTCAAGGATACCTAATGATTAAACAATAACTTCTTTCAAGAATTAAGAAAATAGATCTTAAAATAAAGAAATAAAATATATTCAGAAATGTTCCCTTAAGATTTAATATTCTGAATACGTTAAAAAGAAAAAACGAAATATTTTACTTCTTTAGTACAAAAGAAATGTTTGTCGACATAAAAGATACCACAAGATTTGTTTATCTACCATTATTAACCAAAGAACAGATAAACAGTAATCTAAAAAATATTCCCACAAAAATAAGATCTAAAATTAGAATGGTCTACATCCACGTAGTAAAATTTTTAATCAAATCTCAATTTCAAGAAGGAATTAATTCTCCAATAAAAATGACATTGATTGATGATAAAATCAATCATCGATAAGATTGTATTCTTGGTGCAACTAAAGGAAATCTAGCTTAACAAAAATTCATGTTTTCCGTTCATCTTAAATTTGTCTTAGATCTAAAATCAACAAACTTAAATAAGGTTTTATTGTTTATTCATCACTTTGAAAGAAGTGATCTCATGAATCTATGAGATAAACCCTTCACAATAAGCTACCTCATAGGATATGCATTGATAAATAGTGGTCATAACATACACTATAAAAAAGAACACATAGAACTTGAAGATGTATTCTCAGAAATAGGATATGTCAAAGATAAACAATTTTGTGAAATAGATCCTTAAGATAGCTCTTGGGCTTTAAACATAGTCAGCAACAAAAAAGCTTTAAGAGAAAGGCTACCACCTAGAATCTTAATAGATTCTCTTCATATAAGTGAAATGTCAAAATCTCTGGAACCTACTCCAAGAGACATACTCAAAAGCATAAGAAATATGTCTTCTAGAGTGGATAATTTAAATCAAACGATCAACCAACTAAACAAAGGAATAAATGAGTAATATATATATATATATATATATATATATATATATATATATATATATATATCACTGTTGTAAAAATCCCGACTAGGTCCCGATTAATCTCCGATTAATCCCTAGGCGCTACTCGATCGATTAGAGGACGCCTAGCGATTAATCCCTGCATACATAATGAGTGAAACATTACAAAACGATGAAATTTTAACATTTTGAAGAAGTTTTATCTCAATGGAAACTATTTGAAGCATGATTAGTGTTGTATTGATCATATTAACCTATTATGTTATCATATTAATGGTATTTACAAACTTTGATATGATATTAGTCATATTTAATTTTTTAAAATTCAATAAATTAGCATTTAATGGTACCCGATTAATCCCCCGATTAATCTCCGCCTAACCGATTAATCCCTTGACCCCAGTCCACTGACTACGTAACGTTGAGCGTTTTTTACAACCTTTATATATATATATATATATATATATATATATATATATATATATATATATATATATATATATATATATATATATATATATATATATATTAGAAAATTGGGGTAAAAAAACTTGAAAATTCTGATAATTGTCTATAACACTTTCAACTTAAAATATTTGGGTGATACTCTCAATCTTTAATCGGATGAGACTCAGAAAACGAGAGAAACATGAGAGAGAATGTTAAAGATGTTATGAAGAAAAAGAGTACCAAAACTTATTTCGAGAATGATCATATAACAAGAAAAACTTTATATCTTTAAACTGTCACATGATAGTTTTGTGTTCTAAAACTGTCGAAAAACGATCATAAACCAACTTAAATTCGGGTATAGAATATGGATCATAAAAACGGTCATAAACCAACTTAAACCTGGGTTTAGAATATGGTCTTTGGAAAAATTAAAGATTCGGTCTCATGCTGAATACGTTAAAAATTGTTAAAATGAATAAATTAACCGATTTTTTTGGTTTTTCTATTCAAAATCAAAATAATTAGACTTTAATATGCAAAAATAAAAATTAGCTATTGTTGCCAAAAATAATATCTTTAGACTGGACTTTTGCATCAACTTGTATGCTTGTAACATGTGCATTTCCAAAAAATAACAATCACATATTTTTGACATAAATATTCACCGATTTATATACGAAAGTTGTAGTGGAAAATGTAAATATAACTCTAAGCCTCGTTGAAATTGTTTTTGTTCCCTAAAACATCGAATGTTGTGTGTTAGTTGAAAAAGCGGTTGTAAAAACGTGCTCGCATGGAAGGAGTGTGTGATTGTAAAGTAGCAAATGAAGTCAGTGTGCATCCACACGCTGTGACATCCTACGCGGCAATTTAAACAATATTTGTGATAGATGTTTCTCGTAGGCAGGTGTTGGCCACGCTCCTCCCTTCCCTCTATAATAACTATTCTATTCCCCGCCACACGCCTCCCTTTCTCCTCGACGGCGCGTCACGGTCGACCTCTCCATTATTCTCCAAGGTATGTTCGTCTTCTGCCGTAGTTCTTAGATCGGTGGAGTTACAAGGTTCTTCGTGTTTTTAATCTGTATTTCATCGCCTACGATTCTTCAGCTGCGGTTGTGTTTGTGAGTTTTTAATCTCGTTTGAACGATTCATGATTGTTTACTATCAGATTCTATGTGTGGATTTTGTAAGTTGAATTGAATTTGGATATATGTAGTTTTGGTTTTCAATATGTGTAACCTGAAATCTAGGGTTTATCTTTGCTTTTTTATATGTGTAATTACGATTTGACTAAATCGATTATTTATCCGTGTGTCTTAGTTCTTTGATCGATTGACATACGATTATTCATGTAGTATTGTGTTCTTCAGTTTTTGATTTGGTTTTTGAAGAATTTTATACCTCGTTTTACTATCGGATTCTGAGTTTGGCTTATTAGATTGATTTCAGACATCTAAGTTAGGTTTTCGATTGTGTTTGCGTTTAAGATGTGTAATTTCGATTGGAATTTTATCAATTAAACGATTACTCCTGTGATAACGAATCGGATTAGCTACTTGCTGTGATTTTTTTCTTCATTTGGGAAAAATAACTATGAATATTTTTGTTCTTTGTTCTCAAGATGATCTGAGATTTGAAACTGAATTTGGAGATTTCCTAAATTCTTTTTTTCATTTCTGTTTTCTGTTTATAACACAGGAATTCTGTTGTCACCAAATTAAGAACAACAATCTGAACATAGATTTTGAAGATTCAGTGTGTATACATCTAGCAATATCACAATGGGAGCAGAAAAATCACCTACTTGGTACATGAACTCAATATTCACTTTTGATTTCCTCATCTCTTAACCTAAAAATATGAAAAATAATAATTATATTTTTCTTTTTTTATTTATTAGCTTGCACACTACAAAGAAGAATCCAGGTAAAGTACCCAAAAGAATTCACAAGGCTGAAAGGGAGAAAATGAAGCGTGAACATTTAAATGAACTCTTTCTTGAATTAGCTGGTGCACTTGGTAATTTTTCCACAACTCTTATCAATTTACATCTTTTTAACATCTTTTTTATTGTTTAATTTTATTTTTATTATTATTATTATTATATTACAGAACTCACAGAGCAAAACAGTGGTAAAGCGTGTATATTGAGTGAAACTACTCGTGTTGTGAAGGACATGATTGATCAGATTAAGTCCCTCAAAAAGGAAAATGCAACTTTACTCTCTGAATCACAATATGTAAGGCTTATTTTATTATATATTTTTTTAATACGAAAAAATATAATATGTATTTTTATTTTATTGATTTTTCTTTTTTCTTTGTTTGGTTTTGGTGGGTAGGTGATGGTGGAAAGGAATGAACTTGAAGATGAGGCTTGTGGTCTACAGAAGCAAATCAGTGAACTAAAAAACATCATCAAAGAAAGAAGTCAAACAGTCAATGTCCAAACAAATCTTGACCTAAATGCCCCTGCGATAGAAATAGAATCCCACGAACCACAACAGTATTTAAATCCTGTTTTTGTTATCCCCGCTTGTCACCCACAACTAGATCCGGGTTTGGTTATTGACAATAATGCCCCTGTGTCAAATGTTAGTAAACCATACCCTAGGTATCCTACTCCATCCGATTCTTGGCCTTTACAGCTTCTTGAAAAGCCATCTCGAGTGTAAAATCTGTATAACTTGTTGTAGCTCATTTTAGTTTGTAATATGTTGTGTGTGTTGTCTTTTGAAGAAATGGCAAATTGTTGTGTTAGTGTTGATATAACCATATTGACTTGATAATAGTCACACGGGTTACATTGAAGAACCCAAGTATCATTGGAAATGAGAGCATAATACTATGTTTTTTTTAAAATGTTAAGAGAGCTTTCTTTATTCATGCCATTTTGAAACTAGCAGATTCACAACGTTCGCATAATTAAAGAGTTACACTAGCATATATAGTTATGGATACGAAAACAAATATTAATGTATGAGTTACACGTTTTGTGTTTTACTTTTTAAATATTCGAAATTTATGTAAATGTTATAAGTATAAAAAGCGAAAAAAAATATATATTTTTTAACATTATCTTGTACGTTAAAATAAGTATTTCCTATTTTCAATAAATAATGATGTAAGCATAATTGAAAATCTGGAATACGAATGCTGACTACCCCATCAGCGCCTCATAGGGTTGTGACAAACACTCGTTTCCTCTCTACACGTGTCCCTCCACCGAGACCCATCACTCGTATAAACCCTATAATCAATTCACCACCATTCTTTCAATCTTCATCTTCTTTGACCCATTTATCAATTAGTTTGATTCGTAATGGGCAAATCCGGAGCTGCAGCCGGAGATTTATTACTACTCATCGCTCAAAATTTTGATGTTCTTGCCGGGTACTCTGTATTCTCTCTCTCTATTCAAATTTCATAATTAATTATTGATTGGAGAAACAGAGAAATCCATTAGACTTTATTTTCGATTCCCAAATTGTTTGTTTATTCATGGCTAATTTGGTGTAAATGAAATTGAATTTTGCAGGCCCGTTGTTAGTTTGGCATATCCTCTGTAAGTCCCTAGCTCCACTTTCCATCGGTTTCTGTTGAATTACTGCATTCTTCTTCCGTTACTTTACTGTTTTTTGTGCATGATTAATTGAAACCGAATTCCGATTTGCGTATTTTGTTCCAAAAATGATAACATGTTGTCGATTTCAGACAATCTAATGCTCTATACGGACTTCATTTTCTTTTTCGGCATATAGACGAATGCTATGCAAAATGTCAATGTAGTTTTTATTATATTCTATACTATCCTATATCTTTCTCGACTGTTATTCGTGTTTCACATGATCAGATATGCCTCAATCAGAGCAATCGAGACTAAAAATGTTGTCGGTGATGATCGACAATGGCTTACTTATTGGGTATTGTACTCCATGATTACTCTCTTTGAGCTCACTTTTGACAAGCTTATTGAATGGTAATTATCTCTAAATTGGATCAATTACTCATTAATTTATATGATAAGTAGCAAGGTTTATTAATTTGGATTGTATTATACTGTTAATTATTATTATTGATATATGATGAAATGGCAGGATCCCGTTTTGGTCATATGTTAAGCTGATTGTAACATGTTGGTTAGTGATACCTCAATTTAGTGGTGCTGCATACGTATACGAGCACTACGTTCGACCTTTCTATACTGGAAACCAAACAGTCAACGTCTGGTATGTCCCACGGAAAAAAGACGCTTTTACCCCTGATGAAACCCTAGTTTCTGCAAACAAGTACATTCACGAATACACCACCCCAGATGCTTTGCAATTTCAGGAATACATTCAACCTGCTGTATGTATCTTTCAATTCTCACATGGTTATAGTTTTGGCTTTGAACATATATATATATATATATATATATATATATATATATATATATATATATATATATATATATATATATATATATATATATATATATATATATATTGAGATGCATAATTACGTGTTTTGAAGTTTGATGAGCAGGAGGAAATCAAGTATTATGGAGGTGGCGGTTTCTTCCCTGAATATGACTATGTATACGACTGAGGTGGTTTAATTCTTGATGTTTGTTCGATCGATATCAGGAACTTGCTGGTCAACGTTGACCAATGTATATGTATATAGTATAGGATGCTGTTGGTTTTTATTATGTATGCATACCTTGTTGTAATAATGTGTAATTAATTTCAGTTCATCACGTTAATTACGATCTTCCATGTGGATGTACTGGATGAAAAAGGGAAGCAAAATAACAAATATAGAGTTTCAGCTGCTCCATATTATTATTTGTAAAAGTTTTAGAAGTTAACTTATATTTGGTTGTTATTATTCATGTTAATGAGATGATGATATTGATCTAATTGTTGGTTTTGGTATGAAGTTCTTGGTTGTTACTTGTGAGAATTTGCATTTTATTCTTTTACAAACAATAAAAAAATAATAATAATAATAAAAAGAAAAAAAATGCATGTCTTGATAATCTAAATTATCGATCCTCCATGTTTCTATAATGTAATACCATTTTATTTTTATTTATTATATTATTTTATTTATTATATTACTAGATGTAAGATCTATATATTATATGATTTAATTAAATATAAAAGTTTAAATATGTAAGAACTTTAGATTTATAAAAAAATATAAAAAATAATAAATTATTAAAATTGATTTTTTATTTATCTTTTAAATTTAAATAAATAAATAAAATAAACTAATAAGGTTTAATTTGAAAATTTTGAAAAAAAAAAGTAAATGCATTAATAAAATTGATATTTATTTATTATTATATTTATTTTAATTATTATATTATAATGTTATGTGAAATTTTTTAAAATAAAAAAGACTCATAAAATAATATATGGAAAAGAAATTAATTTAAAATAACAGTAACATTTTACAAATTGAATTGAAAATATGATATGTATCATAAAAAACTTTGAATAAGTAGATTTTATTATTATTATTATTATTATTATTATTATTTTGATGTAGATGATACGGCTAAGGTCTAAGGAGAATTGACTTGTTATCTTTTGGAAATAAGAACCTTTTAAACATAAAAACTTCTATTATTCTATAATTATTAAAAAGAGTGTTGATTTTTTAGTAATTTTACGAGGGAAGTTAACGACCGGTGTTCTCTCACCGCATCCTCGATTGAATTTCTTTTTGTTGATCGATCATCGGATTTGATTTTCGCACAGAAATGTCGACAGATTTACAGTGCTTCATAGCTTTTACGAATATTCTGGAGCTTCAGATCGTCAAGATATAGCGATTTGCGGACGAAACATTTCAATATCTGAACCGAAGGTGACCACCGTTGAATTTCTTTTTATATTATGTTTTATATGTTATCTAATGATTTCTTAAAGTAGTTAGTTGTGCATTTACGATTATATGTTTGGAATTCGAAAACACCGATGCTAATTGTTTCACATTGTACTGGAAACCTGGAATATGTTTCTGTTTTTCGTCGAGTTAGGTTTTGTTTTGTTAAGCATGCTGCATTTGCTTAGGCTAATGGCTACTATGTGAGTGTTGGTTGAATCTTATTTATGCTCTCAGGCGTCTAACTTAGGGTTATGATTTGTATTATCGATCTTCAGCGTCCTGCTGATCATTCTCTTAAGTTGATTTCTCATCGGAAAGTTACTGATGTTTTGAACAGGTTTTAAATGTTGGAACGGAAGTGTGGATGAATGACTGACCTACAGAACATTAGCCTTGAGGAGCAGAATGTCGAGGAGGTATTTGTCGTTGCCACTTCCTTTCGACTTTGGTGAATTAGGTTAATAACACACACACACACATTTCCTCCTCTGTTGATTTTGTATCTTCTTCCATTTTAGGCCTGTTCAATATTTGGTAGAAGATGTTAGGTTGAAACGATGCATGTTTGGTTTGGATTTCAATGATAATACTTTCAATGGAAAATACATAAAGCCTTTAGGTTTTTTAAACTTTGAAAGCCTTTTACTAACCTACCATGGATTCTTGCTCTAATTGTGTTGCAATAATTTCAGGCTATCGCTTCTTTGAAGAACTGGTCATATTTACTGAGATATGGGCGCATGGGGAAGCCAAGGTTCTGCCCCTTTCGAATTTCTGATGTAAGTCATCAATCTGATGTATCCTAAACATGAATAGGCTTTCTAATACAACTGTTTTGATACTTAGAGCTCATTTTAAAGATGCTTATTTTGTACTACTAAGTAGCTTATAAGATCTAATTATCCAGGATGAAACAACCCTAATGTGGTGTATTAAAAGGGAGGAGAAACAGCTTCCATTGAGTCAGGTTCACAAGTTTATGCCTGGACAACAAACGGTAAACTTATACTCATTTCATCTCCATGTTAATACAACACCTGAAAATAAGCACACTATGAAAGTTCTAACTTACTTTTAGAAGCTAAAAACATTCATGATGTTTCCTTTTCCTGATATAATAGGCAGCATTCCAAAGATACCCTCAACCTGAGAAGGAAAATCAATCATTTTCCCTTCTGTATAACAACTACTCCCTGGATGTGGTAGGTAACTTAACTTCTTGATCTTATTCAGTACAACCATTCTTATTTCACCAAGTATTTGAACACTATGGACAGATATGCAAAGATAAAGGTGAAGCTGAAACTTGGCTTATTGCCCTTCAAACCCTAATTTCAAGAAATAGTGATCAGATATCGAAAAATACAGTTAAAGCTGATAGTATATCTTCAGATGGATCAACCTCCCTTTCTCAAAGGAATAGCAGCAGCGACATATTTGAGGTCTCAACTTATTTGTTATAAAACACAACCTAAATCTGGTACTAAATCTAGTTTTCTTTTTACAAAATGACAGGATTCAGGGAGAAATGAAACATTTACGTTTCCAATCAACAGAGCATTCTCAGATGCAATACTATGTACTGAATCTGTAAAACCTTTCCCACAAAAACAAAATATTCCCAAATCATACACCTCACAATCTTCCACAATTCACGGACCACGTCTCGATGACGTGGAATCTCTACACGATGTATTCATTTGGGGTGAAGGAACAGGGGACGGGTTGTTAGGTGGTGGCATGAACGGAATCGGAATGACCAAAATGGATTCACTTTTACCAAAGGCTTTAAAGCGAAGTGTCGCTTTCGATGCCCGAAAAGTTTCATGTGGAAGTAAACACGCGGTGTTAGTCACCAAACAAGGGGAAGTTTACAGTTGGGGAGAGGGTTCCGGTGGTCGACTCGGCCACGGAATGGAATCCGATATTCCAACCCCAAAGCTCATCGATGACCTCAGCAGATCAAACGTCGAAATGGTAGCATGTGGTGAAAATCACACTTGTGCTTTGACACAATCCGGTGATCTTTACACGTGGGGTGAAATCGGTGACGAGGCCGGAATCGGAATCGGAATCAGTCATTGGATTCCAAGAAAAGTAGGAGGTCAGATCGAGAGTATGAATGTAAAATTTATCTCTTGTGGGCCATGGCATTCTGCAGCTGTTACATCAGCAGGTCTTTTATTCACATTTGGTGATGGAAGTTTCGGTGCGTTAGGACACGGGGATAACACTAGCATATATTATCCTAAACCGGTTGAATCTCTAAAAGGACTAAAAACCATTAGAGTCTCATGTGGTGTTTGGCATACAGCCGCCATTGTAGAAGTTGACAGCTCATCTTCTAGAAAGCTTTTCGCATGGGGAAACGGGGACAACGGTCAACTCGGTCACGAAGACCGGGACCCACGGTTTCTCCCCTCGCGTGTAGTTTTGCTGGACAATAAAAACTTTTGTCAAGTCGCATGTGGTCATAGTATGACCATAGCTTTGACCAACTCAGGACACGTGTACACAATTGGGACATACGGTGTTCATCCAGTTAAAGGTAAACTTACAGACAACTACGTACAGGAAATCTCATGTGGGTCCCACCATATTGCGATTTTAACTTCAAAATCCGAGGTTTACACGTGGGGGAAGGGAACAAAAGGGCAGTTAGGGCACGGGGACAATAAAGATAGGGAGACGCCTACTTTAGTTGAAGCTTTGAGTGAAAGGAGAGTGAAAAGTGTGGTATGTGGATCGAATGTGACAGTTGCGATTTGTTTACGTAAAGAAGTGCGTACTTCTGAACTTCCGATGTGTTCAGCTTGTAATGCGGTGTTTAATTTTAAAAGAAAGCGACACAATTGTTATAACTGTGGGCTTGTGTTTTGTAAAGCGTGTAGTAGTAAAAAATCGCTAAGGGCATCGTTAGCTCCAAATGCGGATAAGTATTATCGTGTGTGTGAAGATTGTTATAGTTGTCTTCATAAAGAGGAAACAAATGGGAAAACGACATCAAGTTATCTACCTCCCAAAAGTAGGAATAGTAATAACGAACGTAATCACAAGCTTTGGGATCTTAAATCACAAGGCTTACTTTCACGGATTTCGGCTTTTGATTCATTTAGACGCGTTGGTAGCCAGTTAGTGAAACCAGAAAGCTCACAGGAGTCGAGTAATAATTATGTGGTTTCTCCATTAAATTCATCTCCATCTTTATTTGAAAACCCAACGTTTGGTACTTCTCAATCTCAAGCAGCATCTCCTGTGAGATCGAGTTTTAGTTACTCCAATTCGATTTCTTCTGCTATTGCTTCTCTTGCGTTTCCCGAAACAAAAGGAGATGATTCCAAGAGAAAGGAGGAGAATCTTATGAAAGAAATTTCAATACTAAGAGAACAGGTGGAGTATCTAACACAAAAGGCTCAGATTGTAGAAGCTGATCTCAAAAAAACATCAATACAGTTAAAAGAAGCAACCAAACAAGTTAAAGATGAAGAAGAGAAAAACAAAACTGCAAATGTAGAAATAACATCTCTCACCACACAGGTGGAGAATTTGACCACAAGGATAGGTCAGGGATGCTGTTGGAGATGCAGAGTGTCAGGAAAACCTTGTATCCAAAGGCAATTGAGCCTTTAAGGTATTTGCATACCTTTATTTTCAGTTCTGATTCTGATTATCAACTAAGAGAAATATGTGAAGATTTCATTTCATTTAAATTGTATCAATTTAAATAAACAAGATTGTACATACAAATACAAGTTCCATGTCCTTTTTGTGGTGAAAAATGGCCAGGTCATGTGATAACTTAATTTTACAATGTGAATGAAATGATACAACAGTTTGGTTTGGTTTGGTTTTGTTTTGTTTTGTTTATCCAGCTGGTGATTATTTACTGATTGGAAGTGGCAGATAGGATTTGTTGAGCTTCCGCAAGTGCAGAGTCTTCATCTGCAGCATAGAGCACCTTTTTAACTGCCACAACCATCTGTTGCAGTAAAATCCATGAGAAAGTATCTGGAAAATACAATTTTAGGTTAAAATTCAGAAAAATATTAAAGATCTAGAAAATGTTACCGGAATATTTTCCAATTCCGGTCCCTGACAAAGTATCTCAATATCCCGTAACTTTGCAAAGTAGTAATCCCGTTCTTTCTCCAAAAGATCCACAGATATCTTCAGCTCCGTAATCTGAAATCATATACATATATTATATCAATCAATACTTCAAATCTATGAGTCAAATATGTGATCCTTACCTCATTCGACAAAGCCTTAATCTTCTCTGAAGAATCAGACTCCACTTCTACTACTACTCCACTTGGTTTTTGCTTACTCCCTGAACCAAAACAATCAACATTACATTTTTTTTTATTTTATTGGTTTTGGGTTTTGCAAATGCCACATCAGCACTCATGACCTCACCATTTATCTTGTGGTCCCCTGATCCAGGATTCTGGGAGTTGTTTGTTTGTAAAGACTTGGAATTCTTCTGGGATTGGGATGCCATTGCTTTCGCATGACGTTCTTTACATATCTTACTCCTACGTTCCAGAGGATTATAATTCCTGAAACAAGTATATACCAAACATACATATATAACTAACACCTCCAACACCAAAATAAATAATATCACAAAAAATTTGGTTATACTCATTCATGATGCCACCATTTACAGAGTCACAATAGCGTTTCAACCACTGTAGAAACTCCAAGTTGTCCAATGGCCGACCCTTCACTAGTCTATTTACTTCAATATGCTGAAACCAATGGTTATATAATTGTAAACATATATGAAGAAGGAATTTATGATTGTTAATTTGTTAGTAATACTAATAGTCTAATACTACCAACCTTATCGATTTTAAGTTTGTTAAATACATCTTGTAGTACTTTGTAGTTTTGGATCATATCATATTCTGTTCTTGCATCGAAGTTAACCTGTAGTTTAAAAAAAAAAAAAAAAATCATGTCAACAATCTAGAGTCTAGGCTTAGGGATTGGAGATGAATTGTGGTCACCTTACCTTGTGCATTGGAACGGCTCCTGGATAGGTCATGTCCATCATCTGACACTGTACAGCACCTGAAGCGGCCTACATAGATAGAATGTCCGCAGTTCATAAATTAACAAGCTAAATTAATTTAATTAATCACAAGCATAGGGAAGGGGGATCTATGTTATCCAGTCGTTTATGGAGTATGAAGATCAAATTTCCCTCTGACAACCAACAATTCGCATATGATAATTTACATCGAGGGGAGGGGTTATGAATAAAAAAGGAGAATGATTTATGGAGTATGAAGACCAAATTTTATATTTGAATTGGTTCGTTTCTACTATACTCGTAACACTAATATTGTGGATCAAGTCTCCATTTCACATCCTCGTTTCAGTGATGAGCAAAACGAAATTATGAGAGAGATGAAGTGGTTGTGGTTACCTCTTCAATACGAGAAAGATTGAGTTGAAGGTTGGCATTGATCCATGAGAGAAGCTCATTCCTCCCAACGAAATACGCACTGTCCATCATCCCAATATTGCTCGCCATCCTCTCTCTCTCTCTCTCTCTCTCTCTCTCTCTCTCTCTCCCTCTCTCTCTCTCTCTCTCTCACACACACACACTACCGGTTTAAAATTCAAATCACGAGATTAAATTTGGAACAGGAAAGGCAAACAGTGAAAAATTGAAGAACAATTCAGATAGAGAGAGAGAGAGAATTTAAGAAGTAGGGTTTTGGTGTTTGGGGTTGGAGGAAGTTTTGATTGTTTGTATAAATGGTGGAAAAGCAAAACTCGAGGGAGAAGGAGGAAAAAGGGGGAAAAGCTGGCAATGGCGTCAGCCGTCAGGCACGAGAGGCATCCCCTACCGGCCACCCAAACTAAAAAGATGGCGCTAATTTAATTTTCCTTTTCTTTTTTAAAAGGATTCAATACAAATCTGAACCAAATATAAAATGTTAAAATGAGTAAAAACTGATATTTAAATACAAAACTTCAAAAATGATCTTGTGGTTTTCGAAAATATTAAGTTTAGTCCTTAAATTCAAGAAATCTCACAGATGGTTCCTGTGGTTTCAAAACTTTTAATGTTTAGTCATTCCGTCAGCTTTCTACCGTTAAGTAAGGAACATTTTCGTCGTTTCAATATTCATGGACCATTTATGAAGGTTTTCTATTATTTTAAATAAAAAGAAAACTAAAAAATAATTATTTTAATATATAATTCTCTCTCTCTCTCTCTCGTTTATGTCAGATAACGAAAAGCATTAACTTCATCTGGTAACCAAAATCAAAACTTGGAAACCAAAAACCCAAGATTTGAAGGTGCTTATATGGCTTATACATTGATTGGTATTCCCATGGAAAACCACTGCCACTCCATCACCCAATTATATGTAATTTCTAGCCATGGATCGTCGTTTGACCTTCCTCCACATTTAAAGCAATTTGCTCAAATCTAATTAGAAAAAAGCGAACCCATAATCAATATTTCATATGGGTTTAAAATCCCCCCACTCCATACTTGCATATGGATCTAAAATTGTTATCAAAGATTGCTTTTATGTCTAAATTGTCGTACACGGAGGTTCTGAAGGGGACGAGAAGGGGGAGGATGGTGTTCGATGGTGGGTTCGATGATGATGCTCATGGAGGTTCAACAAGAAAAAAAAATAAGAGGGGTTTTTACCCTGTGATTTCGCAGGAAAATCTCTACCTGAAGCTCGATGGAGGAAGAAGGATATAGAGAGGGATTTGCTTGGGATTTGAAAACATAAGGAAACAGGAAGGAAGCCGGAGGTTCTCGGCTACCTTTCTTCTTTGTTGAACAAAACTTACTAGGACCTGTTGCGATGGTGGGTTTCTTCAACTGGGAATGGTGGTGATCAGGGGGTGTTTAGGTCGGCTTATCATCGAAATAAAAGAAAGAAGAATGTAAAGTCGAGGGAGGCACAACTCGGTTGTTGTGTTTTTTTCGGTGATTAAGTCATTCTACTTCGTTTGAAGCTGAAGACTTGATCCATTAGGGATTGAACCAGGTAGAGTAAATCGAGAAGTGTTGAAGGACACCAAATTGGTTAAATTTGCAAGTGATTCGACTGCAAATTGAGGGTTTTTTCTTCCAGCTCGTGTTCGCCTAAACCCAAAAATGTTGATTCCAGTAACATTGTCGTTCTGACATGAGATTCCGACCCAATTGAAACATGGAATTGATTTTATCGGCCATTGTTGTGATCTTAACCCTAGTGATGATCTGAGAGAGAGAGAGAGTTAATATTAAACAATTATTATTATTATTATTATTATTATTATTATTATTATTATTATTATTTTAAAAAAATAAGACAAAACTTCATAAATGGTCATTGTGGTAGTGAAAAGACAGAAATGCCCTTCACTTAACGGCCAAAAGCTAACGGCGTTAGCGAAAATGATCATTTGTTAAAAGTTTTGAAACCACAGGGACCATCTGTGAGGTTTTTTTAACTTAGGGACTACACTTGATATTTTCGAAAACCACAAGAATCATTTTTGAAGTTTTGTCTATATAATCAGAAGATGTTGTCACGTATATGTCAATCGATATGATATATTTCATAGAAAAGTATCAAATTTGATAAGTCAAAAGATAAAAAGACAGTTATTTATTCTTGAAAAAAAAAAAAAAAAAAAAAAAAAAAAAAATAAATAAATAAATTACAGGATTGAAGCGGCATTTGGAAATGTATGAGGGTGTTTAATGAAAATAGAGTTAGTAATGGCCTCCAAGTGTAAGGATGTCATGTGTATTCATTCAATCTTTAAAAAAGGGGTGAGGGGGGAAGGGGTGGTGGGACCATAGACTCGGTCATGTGCAGGGTTCGGCCGGGCCCGTGGTTGCGACAAGGCTCGGAGACGGTATCCTCGTGAATCATGCTTTTGATGGCGACGGGCTCACCTCTCACATGGAGTTTAATGTTCGTCTCTTGTAAACAAATGCATCGACCACTTGTCTCATATGCTTGTCGTGTAGTACTTGTATATTTTCCTTTATCAACTAATTTCTAAAAATGATATTGGACAATGTGTTACTTAACAAGAACCCTATCACAATAAATTTAATTAAGAAATGTCAGCTTGCAAAATCGAAGCATAGCGACAATATGTACAACCAACGTGTGTACAGTAAAAGAAATTTTAAAAAATGTACTACCATAAAAGAAAAAGTTTACTGTATCTTCTAAATTTTAAACCAAGACTTTTCGATCCTCAAGCATGCATATAGCATATAGTATTTTTTTTAGAAATGAGATATTATATTATACATGATAAACAAAAGTGAAAAATTAAATATTCATCTAGCTTTTGCTCCTTTTCATAACATAATGATGCGTAATTTTCTTAAGTCTCTTTTTTTAAATTTTTTTTTTTTAGTTTTGACATTTATCTATATCTAAAAAATAAGAAGATGGGTAAAAACATAATGCAGGAGGATATTGACTTCTTTAAAAAAGTTTAACCCATAATGTACATAGGGTAATCAAAAATAACAAATGTATCAGATCTTGCAGTGAGATTACATGGACCGCGGTATACGGTAATGATGTGGTTGAAAAAAAAACCATAATTTTTTTTCCATTCTTCTATACTTAACCAAGCATAACTCCTCCAAGATACACAATTTATTCTTCGATGTTGTTTTTTGTCATTCACATCTTTTTTTTTTTTTTTTTTTTCCTAAAGCCATATATAAAATAACAAGCAAAAAACTAGAGCAAAAACCAATTACAAATTGTTTAGGGGATGTTGAAGCCAACTAACCCAATTTAAAAGAACAATTGATATTTCTATCACAAAACCAAAAAAGAAAATTTCTCTAATCGAATCAAAATAGCATCGGGACATCTTACCACCTACAAAAAGTTTTTCATTTATGAATCTCTATATGTATCGAATAGTCGTACACACAATAACCTCAACAACCACTTTTTCTTACCACTATATCGAAGTTCATCAATCGTTTCAAACAGGAAATTCACTGAATCGAACACAGCTGCTCTAATGTTCATCCATTTAAATATCGCATCTCACGTTCTAGCCACCACATCACAACTGATGAACAAATGATCAGTAGCGCAACCAAAAATTTTCATATGGGGGTACAAACATAATCGGAATTTAAAATAACATTTGAGCAATTAGAATCTAGGTAGAACAATGAAGCCTCTTGAAATTGTATTTTTTTTTTTAACCAAAGTTTCCGAATGGATGGTAGAATATCAATCCTACCATTGTCTATAAACTCTCGGCAACGATCACTTGGATTCATGAGAAGAAAAACAACAGGCAGAAAAATTTAATGTTTTGAGTGGGGGTGCATGGTAGTTAAGCTTACTTACATATAGAAAGTTAATATGTAAAGTATAATATATATAAATTTTATTTTGGGGGTACAGTTGTACCCCTAACACCATATCTAACTCCACCACTGCATATATGATTCAACTGTTCTACCTCCAAATTACATATAGGACATAAAATAGATGTAATGTCAATTTCTTTTAGGTCTAAATTATTCCTAGTTGGAATCCTATCCGAATACAGCCTCCAAATAAGAATATTAACCATTCACGGGACAAAGCAATTCTACATGGTCTGAATAGCAACATTTGGTAAGATCTGGTCATCAATCCATCTCTGTGTATCTAAAACTATAAATGTCACACCCCAAAACCGAGAACGGCGGAAACGTTCTGGGGCGGAGGACGTCATGTAAAGTATCACAACACAGTGAATGTAAATAAGCAAACAACATCATCCATTGCATTAAATATATAATTTTAATACATGCGTGTTCTGTACAGTTATAGACACCAAAAATAATGTAAATCAAAATAATAAGATGAGTCTTGGATGCGCTCCATCTTCTCAAAAGCTGACCTCGGTACCTGTCTATTGATGACCTGAGAATACAAGTTATTTTGAAAGAGTTTATCAGCATTAAGCTGGTGAGTTCATAAGTATTTTAGTGTCGGTGTTTGTTATCAAAACATTTGAATATGTCTCAAGTGTAAGTTTGTAAAATGTATGTAAATGTTTGTAAGTGTTTGTAAAAGTCTGAATCTCTCAGAAAAACCTATATTTTCTATTAAAGTAGCCTTTTACCAAGGCTTAATTGTTTTGTACGCTCGTTTGTTCTAAAAGTGTGTAATTTCCCAAGTGTAACTATCATTAACATAATATAGTTTATACATGAATATTTAAGTGAAATAATCACTAAATGTATATACTGGGTAAATTAATGTAGTACTGTAGTGTTGTGTTATAGGAACTACTGATGTACTAACTACCTTAAATCGGATTTATATTAAGGTATCATGTGATTTAATTGTACCATACTATCGACTGAGTATCAACGACAAATGTAGGTCGTAAAAAGGTATGACGTTTGGCACCCGCAGACCTGCAGGTCCGGCTGTAGCTAGCAGCAAGGTGTAGGATAGTCAATCCAGTATAGATCTATATGCAAACTCACGCTCTCCCTCCAAGAGACTCTGGTTACAACTCGGGCCATGACATGTAAGGCGTGCTCCGATACAGTGGATCACATTTATGTAAGTGTATGTATGTATATGTAATGTATTGTTCCTGTTCTAGTATCGTTGTATATGTTCTCTTCCTAGTATAGTTGTACATGTTCTTCTCTAGTATAGTTGTATCTGTTCAGCTCTAGTATAGTTGTATATGTTCTGCTCTAGTATAGTTGTATATATTCAGCTCTAGTATAGTTGTATATGTTCAGCTCTAGTATAGTTGTATATGTTCTCTTAGTAATGTAATGTATAAGACTCATGAATGAACCGACTCATTGATCTATCAATAGCGTAAATGAAATCCTGTGTTACCCCGATGGTAACTTACTAATGATGTAACTGATACGCATGAATAATGGAAGTACTTTTATGTCTATATATGCACATATGGTATATAATAAATATTGAAATGACCCTCGGACGGCTACCCGACATCCCACCAGACCACATCCAAATCGAGGAAAAGGAAATAGGGCGGATGGCCTTCCTAAGCCTTTTAAACATTTCTTATATATCTATGCATATATGGACATGCAATTTATAAGAAGCATAACAAAGTTTAAATAAAAGTATTTGATAAGTAAAAGAGTTTGTAAAACATTTTGAAGTAAAATAGTTTGATAAGCATTTTGAAACAGTGAAGAAATCATTGGTTTTGTAGTTATAAATCACACGTGATTGAAGTAATAACTATAAGTATTCAACTTGTATTCCCCCCCCCCCCCCCTCATAAAAGCATTTAAAACATTTAAAAGTATTTCAAAGGTTAATTAAAGGGGTATGAACTCACCTGTAGTGAGTGGTTCTGATGACAATGTTGGATTAGACGTTAGGTGTCAAGTGGTGACTTGAGAACATGCGCGAATCCTATTAAGCATATGTAGGCACATATATGGATTTAATTAGTGTTATGAACATCTAATTGATGATTTTGGGACCACCTTAGGGACTAGTAAACATTTATAATGAAGTGTCATAATCACATATGATTGTATAAGGGTTTATAAGTCTATACAAGAGGGTGTATGGCCAAAATACACACTATATGTGTGTGTGTGCGGCCATGTGTGCGGCCTAGTATGCTGCCAGCACATGTGTGCGGCCCTGTGTGTGGCCAGCACATGTGTGCGGCCCTGTGTGCGGCCATGTGTGCTGCCAGGTGGTGTGTGCTGCCAGATGAAGATCTTGGTGTTCTTGGTACTTTTTATGAAGATCTTCAAGGAGAATGGATGATACTTGAGAGGATTTTCATCTTCTATGTTTGAAGAAGTGAAGGTAGTGTTCAAGAATGATCTAAGGGTGGTATATATATGTAGAGTGTGCGGTTGGGGAGGTGTGAGGCCGCACACTCCATGTGTTGGAGTTTTGGCCCAGTTTTGATTCCTACACTTTGAGTTAATCCTTTTTAACACTCCTACCTTGATTATATCATATTTATAACGCTTCATTAGACTCTAAAGGGTACTACTATATAGTAAAATAAGTCTAAAATTGGAAAGGATTGAAGAGTGCACGCGAGAAGTTTTTCGGGTTGTCACAATAAAGACCCCTGATGTAACACGCATAAAAATCAAGCCAATTTAAAACTTTTTCAAAACATTCAAAAGTCATTAGTTATTATAAAATGTTTTCAAAATAGTTTAATATTAGATTCTCCCAGAAACATAGTCATAAAATGTGAAGAGTTGTACGATCATGCCTTTGCCTTCCCGCGATCATCTGAGGTACCTGAAACCAAAACTAAAACTATTAGCCCAAAGCTTAGTGAGTTACCCTAAAATACCGATACACATCAATTAGCACATATACAACTAACAGCATGTACTGGGTCTACATCTTTACAGACTGGATTACCCCTGGGCCAACCGTGTGAGTTTGGCTTGCCTTCCAGACCCACAGCTTGATGGGTTTAGAGCAAAAGAATAATCCTATGTGCTCATGCAAAACCCTAAAGCTTGGATCTAGGTTTCTTTATTGTACATGCAATACATCAAAGACTTGAAAACCCTAATCTAGCATACATTGAAATCGAAATCTATAACAAAACAAGTTTAAATGATACCTTTCAATAGTTGCAAGAATCCTTGGTCTTCAAGAAGCTTAGTGCCACAAGTGTAACACCTCTAACGGCTCATAAACACCACAAGCAAGAGGATGATGTTTAGGAGAGAGGATGAGAGGCTAGAAATCGGCTCCAAGCTTTAAAGGGATCAAGTGGCCGATTTTGCTAGCCCTAGGGGTCCTTATATACTTGTGCTGCTAGGGTTTCAGTCAAAACCCTAATTGGATAGCTTAGGCCTTAAGCAGTCCAAAGAACCTTCCAGAATAAGGCCCCCTTGGATGAATTCAAGATGGACTCCACCCTAAAATTCTTCCATGCCCTAATCCTTATGGATTCTCAGCCCAAAATTAATTATCTTATAATTGCAGTTCCAGTCCCCTTTAATTAATTAATCTCTTTTAGCCACAAAATTAATTCATAATTAATTCTTGACTAATTTTAATTAAACTATATGATTTCTCCATTAATATATTATTCATATACTATTTAATAACCATAATAACCTCTCTCTATATAAATTATCCTGTCAAGTTGCTTTGGTGAAGGCAACCCAAAAGGACCATGCACAACCGGGTCAAGTGTATACCAAATATAGTTGCAGGCTTAGACACTAATACAACAGTCTCCCACTTGGATAAGTCTAGTAACTATAAATGAAAGTACGACTTTAGGATCTGATTATCAATCGTAGTTCTCAATGACGTTGTCGAACTCTGATCTTATCAGTAACATGTCCTTTAGATAAGGGATTGTATAATCCTATGTTCAAGATATCGTGCAGACAATTACATGGAACATAGTCATATGTATTGTCCAGCAGTTTGTTTCTCGATCTCTAATTCGTCTGACATAGAACTTTATTGAACACATCAATTCAGTCCTGACCGAGCTCGGCACATAAGTCGAACCCAATCATCGAGGGGCCCAGATATCGCTTTTAACCTCTTAGGATAAAAGAAACAAATAAACTTTGACTTATATGCATTTACCATTCACTCATCAAATCATGCACAACAATGCGTTTTATAACATCAAGTTACTGATGCGTTTACGCATTATCAATGCACAACCAACTTGCAAATAATAAATCATATATCTAGGTTTAAAGACCATATTATATTATCGTCTTGTGATCACTCGTGATAAATTCCATGAAGTGATACCAGCAAGCGTGGGTTTAATCAAATGCTCAAATCTTATTCATAAGCACTCATGAACATTGCAGCAAACTTTTGCTATGTCTAATACACTTTAGATAGTCTACAAACCAATTCATGACAGTCTTCTTTCATACCTACTTCCAAAGTATGAATGACTGTGGACTGTTCGAATAATCTTATTATTCAGGAAGTCAAAACATGAAAAGTGAAACAATAGGTAAACAATTAACATAAGATAGTAACGTTACTTATAAATAATACTCCTTTATTTAATCATCAAAAGTCAATTACATTTATCTATTACACATTTCGAAAATTATCTACTCTAAACTATTATCATCCTTCAGCCCGATGCTCTTAGCGTGCTACAAGTGCTTAACCCTACTCAGTCCCTTCGTAAGGGGATCTGTTGGATTATCCTCAAACGATACCCTCTTTACTACAAGGAGTCCCTCTTCCACCTAGTGTCGAATAAAATGATATTTCCTGTCAATATGTCGAGATCTGTCATGATCCCTCAGTTCCTTGGTCAAGGCAATCTCTCCTTCATTATCACAAAAAATTCCATGGGCTCCTTTATGGCTAGCACAAATCCAAGGTCTCTAATGAAGTTCTTCAACCATATCGCCTCCTTTAATGCCTCGCTCTCCGTTATGTACTCTGATTCGCACATTGAATTAGCTACAATCTCTTGTTTGGAGCTTTTCCAAGTCACTGCTCCTCCATTTAGGGTAAAGACCCAGTCCGACTGCGAACGGTAGTTGTCCCTATCGGTCTGAAAACTGGCATCACTATACCCTCGCACCCTTAAGTTATCACTCCCACCGAGGACTAGAAACCAGTCCTTGGTCCTCCGAAGGTACTTAAGAATATTCTTGGTTGCGGTCCAATATGCTTTGCCAGGGTTCCCTTGATATCTGCTAACCATGCTCAAAGCGATGGCCTCATTAGGGTGAGTGCAAGTCATAGCATACATGATCGAGCCAGTTGCAAAAGCGTAAGGTACTTGGCTCATCTTTGTTATCTCTACTTCGGTACTCAGACTTTGAGTCTTACTTAACTTGCCATTACTTTGGATTGGTAACTCCCCTTTCTTGGAATTCTCCATACTAAAATGCTTTAGTACCTTGTCCAAGTAATCTTTTACTCCTATTTCTCACTATATATCCTTATTCCCAAAATATAGGCAGCCCCTCCAAGGTCCTTCATAGAGAAACACTTCCCAAGCCAGGACTTGACTTCTTGCAGGGTCGGGATGTCGTTTCTTATGAGCAGTATGTCATCGACATACAATATGAGGAAGCTAACTGTACTCCCACTGGCTTTGATATATACACATGATTCATCTTCGCTTCGTAGGAACCCAAATTCTTTGACTTTCTCGTCAAAACAAAGATTCCATCTGCGAGATGCGTGTTTCAACCCATAAATGGATTTCTCAAGCTTACACACTCTATTGAAATGCTTCGCATTGACAAAACCCTCTGGCTGATTCATGTAAACATCCTCAGCCAACTTCCCATTAAGGAACGCATTTTTGACGTCCATCTGCCATATTTCATAGTCATGAAATGCAGCAATGGCTAGCATCACCCCAATAGACTTTATCTTCGTAGCCGGTGAGAAGGTCTCATCATAGTCAACTCCGAGAGTTTGAGTAAAGCCCTGCACAACCAATCGCGCCTTATAAGTGTCTACCTTCCCATCCATGTCGGTCTTCTTCTTGAAGATCCACTTGCACCCGACCGTCTTACGACCTTGCACATTGTCAACCAAATTCCAAACTTGGTTGTCATACATGGACTGAATCTCGCTGTCCATAGCCTCTTTCCATTTAACAAACTCCAGGCCTGCCATGGTTTCCTTGTAGATGTTAGGTTCATCCAAATTTATTAGTGTTATATAAAAACCATACAACACAGGTGGAACACTAATTCTACTAGAACATCTAAGAGGTAGGGACTCGTCAATCGGTTCAACAGGAGTTTTCTCCTCAAGTTGAGTGCCAGTGTTAGAGGTTCCTTCATCGCTCGACTCGTGAAGCTCTTGAAGATCGATTTGCCTCCCACTGTCCCCTTGGCTTATGAGTTCTCGCTCTCGGAAAACCCCTCTCCTCGCAACAAAGACAACATTGTCACTCGGTCTATAGAAGAGATATCCAAAGGACTTCTGCGGGTAGCCGATGAAAATATACCACTCACTACGAGGTTCGGGCTTGTCGTGAGTCTCTCGTCTTACGAAAGTCTCGCAACCCCAAACCTTGATATGTGCCAACGAGGGAGATTTCCCTGTCCACATCTCGTGATGTGTTTTGGCAACCTTATTTGTAGGGACTAAGTTAAAGATATGGGCGACAGTCTCTAAGGCATACCCCCAGAATGAGATAGGTAGCGAAGCACGACTCTTCATGGAACGAACCATGTCTAGCAAGGTTCGATTATGCCTCTCAGCTACACCATTCAATTAGGTGTCCTAGGTGGCGTCAATCGCGAAACGATTCCACATTCCTTAAGGTAGTCGTTGAATTCAAGACTAAGGTACTCTCCACCTCGATCGGATCGAAGCATCCTGATTTTCCTGCCCAGCTGATTCTCCACTTCCTTCTTAAACTCCTTGAATTTTTCAAAGGTTTCTGACTTGTGCTTAATTAAGTAGATATACCCATATCTGCTATAATCATCAGTGAAAGTCACATAGAAGCAGCTCGCATCCCTTGTGGTGGATCTAAAGGGACCACACACATTAGTGTGTATGAGATCCAATAAACCCTCACCCCTTTCATAAGTACCAGTGAAAGGTGACTTGGTCATCTTTCCAAGTAAGCAAGACTCGCACACATCATTGTACCTAAGGTCGAATGACTCCAACACTCCATCCTTTTGGAGTTGGGCTATGCGTTTCTTGTTGACATGTCCAAGACAACAATGCCACAAGCATGCTGAAACATCCCAATAATATGACCCAAAAATATTTGTTTTCAAATCATTATTAAAATCATAATCCATCCAAATGTAACATCCAAAATTTCAAACCCATTTAAACTTTTTAAACATATCAAGTTCATCAAAACATTACAACTTTGTTTTCAAAATATTGATTATCAGCGTTTTTCCCAGAAACATAAATATAATAGGAGGAGCTGTACGATCACGCCTTCGCCTTGCTGCAATCCTCTAATGTACCTGAAACAATAAGCTGAAATTGTAAGCCCGAAAACTTAGTGAGTTACCCCCAAAATACCGATACACATACAGTCCACATAGTAATATCAACATTAGCATATCATATCAATAAAACAGAAAAGCATATACTAGGTCTACAGCTTTACAAGATGGACTACCCCTAGGCCCTCAGTACGAGTCCGGAATGCCTAACGGGCCCTCAGCTCATACTTGGGATGCCATCGAGCCCTCAGTACGAGTCTGGAATGCCAATCGGGTCCTCAGCTCGTATCTGGAATGCTCCCGAGTCCTTAGTATGAGTCTGGAATGCCTACCGGGCCCTCAACTCATATCTGGAATACTCCCGAGTCCTCAGTATGAGTCTGTAATGCCTATCGGGCCCTCAGCTCATATCTGGAATACTCTAGGGTTTGTTGGCTACCACATGCAGCAGTACAACCTCAACCTAACCCACATAACATATAACATAACTACTGAGGATGCAATAATCATATAACATCACAGGTAGTCCTACAAGTCTACCTAACTGGCATAACCATTAGCATGCAACACTAACTCATACTCAACATTTAACACTACTAGGATAACATATTCAAAGGGGACGACCTTGGTGCCTTAGACCCCTTAGTATAGTGAGGATAACTCACCTCGTAGATGTCAGCTCGGTAAATAATTAAAGCTCTCCAATCACTTGTCAAAGACTCCACCACCTATTACCATAATATGAAATGCTCATAAGTCTCTATCCTCACAGAATAGCTAACCTTGATCAAGGTCAAGGTCCTTATTCAAGGTCAATAGTCCATGTTGACCTTAACTCGCCGAGTTTACTCGGCTACTCGCCAAGTCCTTTGAAGCACATCCAACTCGCCGAGTCATCCGGGTGACTCGTCGAGTCCCTTCGAATCTCGATCAAACCTTAAGGCCACCCGTCAAGTTCCATCCTTGTAACTCGACGGATATACATGCAAACGTGTCCTGGTTAAACCTCATCCGACTCGCCGACTTGTTCTTTAACTCGTCGAGTCTTGTGGCAATCTTCATCGAACTCGCCGAGTCGTCCGTCCAACTCGTCGAGTCTAATGCACGCCTTCATGTGACTCGCTGAGTCGGCTTTGCGAATTACCGAGTCCCTTCAGTCATTTTATCATGCAGACAACTTTTAAGCCACAGTAAGGCCCCAAATTGTAGATCCAACTTCCTTAGGCCTGCTTATCACGTAAAGTTGCAAACTTTACGTGCATGCAAGACTCCAATGACTCAAAAAGCCCAAACTATGCTTGCAATGGGGTTTTACACTTAGGGAGGGGCTCAAACTTGCCAAAGCTAAGAACTTTATGGTCCTTCAATCTATAGATAGTTCAGATCTGAAGTTACAACTTCAGATCTTGGCTCATACTCCAGGAAATGACTTTATAACCCAACCAAGAACCCTAATCTCCATCCAAGGAGGTCTAGAACGACATAGAAAGGAGGATAACAACTTGATACCTTCCCAAGAGATGACAACTGGAGTAGATCCGGATTTTACCCAAGCTCGTTGCTTCAAACCACTTGCTTCCCAAGCTCTTTTCACCAAAATCCTCTTCCAAGGCTTCAAACACACAATAGGCACACACACACACACACATATTAGGGTTTGTTAAGAGACTGCAAAGAGTATGAAAAAGGTTTGTGTTCCCTTAAATACAGTATACAACCCTGAGATTTAGGGTTTCAGCTGCCATTTCCTACTCGCCGAGTCCCAATATGGACTCGTCGAGTAGGTTACTTAACCCGTGATCCTTCCCGCTGCTACTCGACGAGTAGATCAACCAACTCGTCGAGTAGGGTGTAACCTAATAACTCATATTTAGACAATACCTGAGAATCGGGGAGTTACACCAAAGTCATAAATAAAATCATAAATCATGTATCATAAAACATCACAGTGTCTATCTAGAATCAAAATCTCATAACAAAATATCAGAGTAAACTCCCAGGCTGTGACTATGGTGTGTGTCATGCGATCATCCCGAGCCCTTCCCTTTTCTAGTGGAAGCACCTGAAACCAAAACTGAAAACCGTAAGCACGAAGCTTTGTGAGCTCCCCCAAACTACCACATACCATACAATAACATATATATAACACATACCAGGCCTTGCCCACTGCATCGGGCCCCTCCCGGCATTGGACCAAAGTCCGACATAAATTGGGCCCCGCCTATTGCATCGGGCCCCGCCCAGCATCGGACCAAAGTCCGGAATAAACTGAGCTTAACATAAGCATGAACACATAACATAATCACATATACTACATCAGTCTTACCCCGACATGCTACTAATACATAAATGGGCCGACATTAGTGCCTTTGGCCCGTTCCAACTGAAGGGAAACTCACCTCGAATGACTGACTGCTGAAAAGTTGGGTGAGGGATCCCTATATGCTGCTCTGACGACTCTCTGGCTATAAATTCCATAACAACACTTTATCAAAAACTATTAATCCTTCTTAGGGTAAAATGACCATTTTACCCCTAGTCAAAGTCAACGTCCTGACCAAAGTCAACCTTATAGGTTGACCTACTCGCTGAGTCAGCCTATTGACTCACCGACTTTTAGAATTCAGAAACCCTAAAAATCATGACTCGGCTCGCCGAGTCACCCTATGACTCGCCGAGTCCCCATGCTAACTGTCATCGCGACTGGACGAACTGACTCACCGAGTGTGACATCCCCATTTTCACGGCCAGAAAAAACCAATTTTGTTTATGCTTTATAAAAATCAGAGTACTTCTTTTCATAAAAATGTTGCGGAATTTGTTTCCAAAAAAATACAATAAATACGTTATCAAAACATTTTCGAAGAAACGTATTTTATTTATGTTAAAACGTTTGGGATGTCATCGTCAATACAGAAACATAAGCATTAACGGAACTTACATTTATTTACACTAGTGATCTACATCTCTTTAATCTCTCAGTGTAATGTGACTTCATATCGATACCTGTGATGTAAATAAACTGAGTGGGTCAGGTTGGGAAACTTGGTGAGTACATAGGGTTTTCAACCCATAATAATATAATTATTATGTTTAAACAATCAAACAATCAACCCAATTACTCATCCCCATTATCTTTTTTCTAGTCTTCCCTAAAGATATTATCTCAAGGGTCATCTCCTATATCATATTTACTTCTCATCTCCTTGCATCGTATTTCCTTATATGATTGCTCCTACGAACTTTACCTAAGGATCATCGCCTACATTGCATAGACAATACTAATTCGGGTATTAATCCCTCAATATGTGTCTAGCAAGGGTTAGGGTATCATCGCATGATTACGCAGCCACAACATCGCCTGGACTTGTAAATCATGATAAGGGTTAGTCTATCATCGCATGAATACGTAGCCACAACATCGCCTGGACTCGTAATTCATAATAAGGGTTAGTTTATCATCGCATGAATACGTAGCCACAACATCGCCTGGACTCGTAATTCATAATAAGGGGGTTAGAGTATCATCACATGAATACGTAGTTACAACATCGCCTGAACTCGTAATTCATCACCTACAGGTTATGAGCCTGCTGGTGTTTCCACGGGGTTGTCTATAATAGTCCGTGGTCGCCATCTATACTCTGGTAGATGACTACATCTCCAAATTGTCGGACAAGGTTGTAGTATCCTACATCACCGATTCATAATCACCTATCTATCCTCACCTAATCATCATCTCCTTCCTATCATCACCTATCTCTCATTATTTTATTTCATCACACACCAACTATTTCATCTACCCATGTTTTATCCCACCATATTTGTAGATATAAAATAAATATACAGTTTAAATCATTTAAAACATGTATAAATCATTCATCTAGCATAGACAACAAGTATTCAGATAATATGCACACATAGCATGTAATTTATGTAAAATACTTCATATCTATGTGTAAGATGAAAGTAACTATGCACTCACCTGAAAGGTGGTGACTCAGCACTCGGACAGCGCTTCTATACTCTCAAAACAATTTTCCTTCGATAAAACCTAGTACCAATACCACTAGGGTTTAGTCTAACGATAACCGCGACAAATTAATAGTCTGACTATTATTATTATTATATAAGCGTTAAATAACACTCAATATAACTCATAATAATAGCCCAAATAATTATTTTAAGGACCTAATAACATTCCTATAATTATTTGAAAACTATATAAAAAATTGCGTAAGCGTAGCACACTTACAGCGAATTCTATCGAAAACCGAAACTTATTTGGAGTAGCATTTCAAAACCGAAAGGCTCTTTTTCTTGGGACTCTGGGAGCCTCGGGGCTTCCCTCGGGTGCTAGGTATTTTTCCTAGGGCTTAGGGGTGGTTTGGGAGCTAGAGATAGAAAGTATTTTAGAGAGAGAAGGAGAATGGTGTGAAAAATTAAGGTTGCCCTCGCAGCTATTTATAGGCTGCTGGAACCTTCGGTACGCTGGGCGTACCGAAGTCTTACGTTGGGCGTAAGTTCGGATAAGGCGGACAGATGACGAGCTTCGGGTGGAGCGACGTGGCTCAAGTTGGACCGAAGAGCACTAGGCGTACGCTGCGCGTACGAGACCGGATGTTGGGCATAATGCGAAGGGCGATGTGTCGCAAATCCGAAGCGACTCCGTGTTCAGCAAGCAACGGTTGAGATTCAGCCACGTCATCTCAGTTCGCAATTTTTCGTTCTTGACTTCTAAAAACCATAACTTTCGCATACGAGCTCTGTTTTTGATGTTCTTTATATCCACGCGAAGGTGGCAATGTACTCTACAACTTTTGTTTAGACTTCGTTGGCTAATTTTGAATCGATTTTAAATTTTATATTTTTAACAGACCGGGACATGATTGGTCCGTTAAATCCTCATAACTTCTTCATCCGACGTCCGTTTTCACCCATCTTTTTCTCGTTATGCTACTCTTAACAAGATCTTCGATTCTAGTTTAGGTTGTGTTGGCTAAAAACCGCTCAATCTAATATTCGAATTTCGGGCTGTACACCGTTAATCCGAAACTTCGAAAAATCATAACTTCTTCATACGAAGTCAGATTTGGGCGTTCTTTTTATCGATGTTCTTAGTTTAACATACTCTACGACTTTTGTTTAGATTGATAAGGCTAAGTCTCGCTCTATCGTAAATTCACTTTTTACGCTTCCCGGTGTCGTGCCGGTTTTGCTGAAAAACTTCAACGGGTCATAACTTCTTTGTTATAAATCGGATTTCAGCGTTCTTTATATGTACGGAAACCTTGAGAAATATTCTAAAACTTGGTTAAGATTATTTATTCTAAATAATCTTTTGTCGAAAAGTCATTTTCGACACTTATTGCCTTAAAATTGACTAGCCCGGATCTACGGGCGTTACACTGAGTTGTCCATAGACTCGTCGAGTCCTAGCATAATACAAAAAGGGACAAAATCATACTACTTGCTGAGTCCTCAATCAACTCATCGAGTCCTATGAACATCATCGGGGTTTCTTCATCGGACTCGTCGTGTTCCCTCGTGAACTCGTCGAGTCCCTTGCAGATCTTCCCTAAATAACTGATTTCTCACTTCTGCAGCTCCACATTACAGATCTATATCATTTCCAAGGCCCTTTTGTATAAAGTTGGAGACTTGATGGCTTTGCACACCTTAAATGAACCCAAACTCAAGTTATAGCAATCTACTACCATAAATGTGACCATGGCTTGGATGAAAATAGATTCATGTCTCCTTTTATGATTTTTAAAGCTAAATACTATAGGAAGAAGGGATTATTTTGCATACAACCCAAAAAGACTAACTCATTCTTCTCAAAAGGGCAAAAAGACCCAAAAAATCATCATACAAGAGATCTAGACTATAGTTCATCAAGCTAAGAACTATTTACCTCATAAAGCTTCCAAAGATGAGTGGGTTCCTGGATCTTGTTCTCTTTCCCCAAGCTTGATAGCTCCAAGATTTTGCAACTACCTTCAATGGCACCAAAATACACTCAAAAGCTCAAGAACGTGGCTCTCTAACGATTTAGGGTTTCTAGAGGACAAGGAGGATGATAAGGGAGGCCCAAGGGGGGGTTAGGTTGTTTAAATAGGGTGCAAAACCCCAAAAATAGGGTTTACCTCTGGTAGACTTACTCGTCGAGTCCATGCTTGGACTCGTCGAGTAGATCCTTTAAACTCCGCATCTATTTTGCCATATACTCGACGAGTTAGGGCTACTAAGTCGTCGAGTAGCTCAACTAATTTCTTGAATAATTTTAAATAATTATGTACCAGGAACAGGGCGTTACAGTTCTCCCCCACTTATCTTAGACTTCGTCCTCGAAGTCTGTTGCGTCTGAAAACAACTCTAGGTAGTGCTCTCTCAATTCCTTCTCGGGCTCCCATGTCTACTCTGAACCTTTCCGGTGCCGCCACTGCACCTTCACTAACTCTACCCTCTTGTTCCTCAGCTCCTTCGTCTTGCGATCTAAAATCACCATTGGTTTCTCTATGTAGTTCAAGCTACCATCAACCTGAATATCCTCAAATGGGATCAATGATGAATCATCCACAAAGCACTTCCGCAGTTGGGAACGTGGAAAGTGTTATGGATCTGGCCGAGCTCTGTTGGGAGATCCAACCGGTAAGCAGCCCGACCCACCCGAGCCAAAACCCTAAACGAACTAATGAACCTGGGGCCCAACTTGCCCCTCTTCTGAAACCTGATAACACCCTTCCAGGGTGACACTTTCAGGAGGACCATATCGCCCACCTGAAACTCCAAGTCCAAACGCCACTTGTCGGCGTAACTCTTCTGCCTTCGTACTCCCTATGACCCTTTGACTAATGGTCTTGAGTACTACCTTCGTACTCCCTATGACCCTTTGACCGACCTCACCCAATAGACTAGGGTCCTACACTTCCTCCCATATAAAATCTCAAAGGGAGGTCGGTCTATGTTGGCATGGTAACTATTGTTATACGATAATTCCGCTAACGGAAGATACGCATCCCAACTACCACCAAAATCTAACACATATGCGCGCAACATGTCCTTGAGAGAATGTATTGTCTTCTCGCTTTGGCCGTCCATATGGGGGTGGAAAGCGGTGCTGAAATGGAGACGAGTACCCATCTCGTCGTGAAACCGCTTCCAAAACCTGGAGATAAACCAGACATCTCAGTATGACACCACCGAGACAGACACTCCATGACGTGCCACTATCTCTCACACATAAATCTCGGCCAGCTTTTCGAACGATATGCTCTCCTGGATCGGTATGAAATGAGCACTCTTGGTCAACCGATGCACGATGACCCATATCGAATCGACCTCACGTGCGGTCATGAGAAGGTTAGTAATGAAATCCATAGTGATATCCTAGAATTTCCACACAGGAATGTCTAATGGATGCATCTTTCTGTGAGGTCTCTGGTGCTCCACCTTGACCTTCCTGCAGGTCAGGCACCTCTCCACGTACCAAGGCACATCCCGCTTCATGTCGGGCTGAAGATCTCTGTACATCTTCGTTTCCTCTAGATGGATGGAGAACCGAGACTTGTTGGCCTCATCCATTAACACCTGTCGTACTCCACCCCAGTACGGTACCCAGACCCTCCCATGTTGGGTCAACAATCCTCAACTATCATAATCAAACGAAGCTACTCGGCCCACAATCCTCTCGCACTTCTGGCGCTCCTCTTTCAGGCCCTCAACCTGCGCCTCCCTAATCTGCTCTAGCAGTGGGGTAATCACTATCATCCACAAACAGATATCTCAGATTAGGGCTGCCACCGCCTTGCAGCTCAAGGCATCTACCACTACATTGACCTTGCCTGGGTGGTAAAGGATCTCATAGTCGTAATCCTTCACCACGTCTAACCACCGATGTTGCCTCATGTTTAGATTCGGTTTATCCATGAGGTACCTCAAACTCTTATGGTCCGTGTAGATGGTACACCAGCCCCGTAGAAGTAGTGCCACCAAATATTAAGGGAAAATACCACAACCGCCAGCTCCAAATCGTGCGTCGGATAGTTAACCGTGTGAGGCTTCAACTACCTTGAAGCGTAAGCTATCACATGACCTCGCTGCATCAAAACTGCTCTCATACATGTGATCGAAGCAACACATAAGCATCACCGAGTTTTGGACTTAGGGTATTTGGGCCTTTGTGGCCTTCAGAATTCAGTTATTATGGGCCAAAGATTAGTATTGGGCTTGAGTAAGGCCCAATAAAGGGCTTTGGGCCCAATGGAACAATTGGGCCATTAGTGGGCCCATGGTTGGACTTAGAAGGAATTAAGGGTTTGGGCCATGTTGTGACCCATGCCATAACAGGGGTAAAATGGTCATTTTACCCATAGGAGAATCCCTATTCTGATTTAGTATTTTATTTCCATGATAGTTGGGAAGCAGCCGGAGCAGCAGTCAGGGATTTCTCATTCAGGAGTTCAGCAGTCAGCATCACGAGGTGAGTTTCCTTCCAATAGGAATGGGTCTAAGGCCACAATGTCGGCCCGTTTAGTTATCAGTAGTTTCCGGACTTCGCTCCGATGCAGTAGTTAGTATGTTTGATGTCTTCGTGACTCGGACAGGATTATGTGTTATGTGTTCCGGGCTACGGTTCGATGCAGTATGCAGCTTATGTGTTCATGCTAGTTGATATGTTTATTCTATACTATGTTATGCTCAGTTAGTTTCCGGACTTCGTTCCGATGCAGGGGACAAGGTCCCAGTCAGTTTCGGATTTCGGTCCGATGCAGTTAGTTCCTGACTTTGGTCTGATGCAGGGGACAAGGTCCCAGTCAGTTCTGGACTTCGGTCCGATGCAGTTTCCAGACTTCGGTACGATACAGTGGATAAGGCCCAGTATGTGTTTATAGGTTATTGTATGGTATGTGGTAGTTTGGGGGAGCTCACTAAACTTCGTGCTTACAGTTTCAGGTACTTCCGCAAGTAAAGGGAAGAGCTTGGGATGATGGCATCGCACACACCATAGCTTCAGTTTGTCCTGGGAGTTGATTTAGTTTTTCATTGATATGTTTTGATTCAGTCTTGATACAGTTTTCTTGTGATGTGTGTTATGGTTTTGAGATATTGACGTATGGGTTTTATTTTATGGTATTGAATGATGATTTTGGTAATGATTAAACAAAAATTTTTGGGTCGTATTTTGGGATGTTACATTCTTCTTCTTCTCCCCTAAGGAAAACAAAACACCTTTAACACCAACAACTCTAACCAACCTCAAGGGCTCAAAAGGATCAAATTTAGGGTTTCATTGACTTGAGAGTGAAAGAGGCTAAGGATGGGAGACCCTAGCCTCCTCATTCTATTTTTATACCCGATTTTTAGGGTTTGGGAGCATCAAGCATGTATCACATCGTGAGAACTAATGCCTCACGTCGTGAGGTTTGAGGAAAGGGGTCAAAGAGTCAATTTCCCTACTCATGACGTGACCACTAAGGCTCACATCGCGAGCTTATTCCAAGTGAAAAAACTAACATTTTATACCTCATGATTCGGATGTTACAATTCTCCTCTATTTGTCTTAGACTTCATCCTCGAAGTCTGCGGTGTCTGAAAACAACTCTGGGTAGTGCTCCCTCATCTCTTCCTCGGGCTCCCAAGTCCACTTCGAGCCCTTGCGGTGCTGCCACTGCACCTTCACTAGCTCAACCCTCTTGTAAATCAGCTCCTTCGTCTTACGATCCAAAATTGCTACCGGTCTCTCAATGTAATTCAGGCTGTCATCAACCTAAATGTCCTCTAAGGGTACAACCACCGTGTCATCCACTAAGCACTTCCATAGCTAGGAAACATGGAAAATGATGTGGATCTGGCTGAGCTCGGCAGGAAGATCCAGTCTATAAGCAACCTTGCCCACCCGAGCTATAACTCTAAAGGGGCCGATATCCTGGGGACCAACTTGCCCTGTTTTCGGAACTGTATGACACCCTTACATGGTGACACCTTCAAGAGGACCATGTCGACCTCCCGAAACTCCAAGTCTGAACGCCACTTGTCGGCATAACTCTTCTGCCGATTCTGGGTAGTTTGTAGCCTGCTCTGGACCTGTAGGATCTGATATGTGGTCTTAAGTACTACTTCCGTTCTCCTTATGGCCCTATGACCGATCTCACCCCAACATATTAGGGTCCTATACATCCTACGGTAAAGCCTCTTGAAGGGAGGCCGGTCTATAATGGCGTGGTAGTTGTTGTTATATAAAAATTCTGCTAACGAAAGATACGTATCCCAACTGCCACTAAAACCCAAAACGCATGCTCGAATCATGTCCTCGAGAGTCTGAATCGTCCTCTCGCTCTGTCCTTCCGTCTGGGGGTAGAAAGCGGTGCTGAAATGGAGACGAGTACCCATCTCGTCGTGAAACCGCTTCCAAAATCTGGAAGTAAAACAGACATCTCGGTCAAACACCACTGAGACAGGCACTCCATGTTGTGCCACTACCTCTCGCACGTAAATCTCATCCAGCTTCTCGGCCGAGATGCTCTCCTGGATCGGTATGAAGTGGGCACTTTTGTTCAACCGATCCACGATGACCTAAATCGCATCAACCCCACATGCGGTCCTGGGAAGCTGAGTGATAAAATCCATAGTAATGTCCTTCCATTTTTACATGGAGATGTCTAACGGCTGCATCTTTTCGGGAGGACTCTGGTGCTCTGCCTTGACCTTCTTGCAGGTCATGCATCTTTCTACATACCATGCTACATCCCTCTTCATGCAGGGCCACCATTAATCTTGTCGAAGATCTATGTACATCTTCGTCACCCCGGGATGGATAGAGAACCTGGACTTGTGATCCTCGTCCATCTGTATCTATCGTACTCTGCCCCAGTGGGTACCCAAATCCTCCCATGCAAGGTCAATAACTCACGACTGTCATAATCAAAGGAGGCCACTTGGCCTATAATCTGCTCACATTTCTGACGCTCCTCCTTCAAACCCTCGACCCGCGCCTCTCGGATCTGCTCCAACAATGGAGTAATCACTGCCATCCTCAGACAGATGTCTCGGATCGGGGACGATACCACCTTGGGACTCAGGGCGTAGGCCACTACGTTGGCCTTTCCCGAGTCGTAACGGATCTCACAGTCACAGTCCTTCACCACATCTAACCACTGACGTTGCCTCATGTTCAGATTTGGCGGATCCATGAGGTACCTAAAACTCTTGTGGTCCGTCTAAATGGTACAACGGACCCTATAGAGGTAGTGTCACAAAATATTGAGGGAGAATACCCCAACCCCCAGCTCTAAATCATGCGTCGAATAGTTAGCCTCGTGAGGCTTCAGCTGTCTCGAGGCGTAAGCTATCACATGACCCCGCTGCATCAACACTGCTCCCATGCTTGTGATCGAAGCATCACAATAGACTATGAAGTCATCAAATCCCTCTGGCATAGTGAGAAATGGTGCCTCGTACAACCATTGTCTGAGCGTCTCAAAGGTTGCTTGTTGCTTAGGTCCCCAACGAAAAACCACGACTTCTTGGTCAGTTGGGTCAACGGAATTGCAATCTTGGAAAAGTCCTGAATAAATCTCCTATAATACCCTACCAGACCCAGGAAACTCCAAATCTTAATTGGAGACCTCGGAATCTCCCACTGCATCACGACCTCTATCTTAGCCGGATCGACCAGAATACCCTTCTGGTTAACGAGATGTCCAAGGAACTACACCTCGCGTAACCAGAACTCACACTTATAAAACATCACAAAAAGTCTCTCCCTCCTCAGTGTCACCAACACCTCTCTCAAGTGCTCCTCATGCTGCTCCTGAGTCTTGGAGTAAACCAAGATGTTGTTGGATAAGGTGTCTAAGTCCATAACAATATTTGAGATGCACTTGACCCGACCCGGCATGGTCCATTTTGGTTGCACTTCACCCGAACAATTTCGATAACCTTTTGAGAATAATATGTTTATGATTTGTTAATATATTATAAGTTATAATATATTAATATGAAATCATATTATTTAATTAGTATTGATCATAAATTAATTTAGTGATAAAAAAGGTGACCAATTAAATATGGGCTCTTGTATTTATATAGTGTGGGCTAATACTCATTTTGAATGGGCTAGGCTTGCATGGGAGTCCATGGAGCTTTTAACCCATGGATCCTTGGAAAGGAAGGGTCATGGGTATTAGGGTTTACATGGATGTAACCCTAATCCTCCACACTTTATAAAGGAGTCCTTGGCACTTGATTTGGCACTAGTTGTGTGTGTACAAGAGTGGTGGCCAAATTCAAGAGTGTGCATTATTCTCTCAAGAGTTTTTCTAAAGTTTGTGGTGATTTGTGATTTCCATTTGAGGCATCCACACTATTGGTTATAGGCTCACAAACTCCAAGGAATCAACCACTACTAAAAGGTATGTCATTCTACTAGTATTTTTATAATTCAAGTTACCCATGCCATGCTAGTAAGGATGTAAACCTTGGAAATTCTTATTTGCATGTACTTTAGAGAAAACATAGATCCAAGGTTTATAGGGTTCTATGTACACCATAGGAGTGTTATAATGCTCAAAATTTATCAGATGTCATCAATGAATACTATTACAGACCGATCCAACATCGGCCTGCACACGTAGTTCATGAGATCCATGAACGCGGCTGGAGCATTGGTGAGCCCAAACGGCATCACCACAAACTTATAATGACCATAGCGAGTCCTGAAGGAGGTCTTCTACACGTCATCATCCCTGAATCGCATCTGGTGATACCCTGACCGTAAATCAATCTTGGAGAATCAAGATGCTCCCTGAAGCTGGTCAAACAAATCATCTATCCTCGGAAGTAGGTAACGGTTCTTCACGGTTACCTTGTTGAGCTCCCGGTAGTCGATGCACATGCGGTGTGACCCATCCTTATTCTTCACAAACAGGATCAGGGCTCCCCATGGTGAATTGCTCGGCCTGATAAAACCCCTGTCTAGCAGCTCTTGCAGCTGCGTAGAGAACTTATGCATCTTGGGAGGAGCCAACCAATATGGTGCCTTGGCTATCGGAGCCACATCAGGGACCAAGTCAATCCTAAACTCAACCTGTCTCTCCGGAGGTATCCCAGGTAAATCTACTGGGAATACATCCGAGTACTCTCGCACTACCGATACAACATCAACTGTCGCCTTACCCTTATCCCGGGTATCCATGATATAGCCGACGTATCCTGCGCAACCCTGCTGAAGCTGGCGCCTTGCCCTCGCTGCTAAATAGAGAACCGGTCCACGTTGTGGCCTCTCACCCTGGTTCACTAACCCTCCCCCACTAGGAGTGTGAACCCTCACTAGTTGTTGCTCACAATCAATCACTGCCCCATTGGGGCTCAACCAATCCATGCCCACTATAACCTTATTCCCACACAGGGGAATTAGAATTAGGTTTACTGAAAACTGCTGATCGAATAGTTATAGGGTACATCTTCTGTGAACCCTCGTGACCCTGACGGTACTGTCATCTGCTATCTCCACATCTAGTGGACAACCCAGCTCCTCCGGAGCTCCTACAAATCGCTTATTGAGTGCGAGCGACATAAAAGATCGGGTGACACCCGAATCAAATAGTACCAAAGCTTATATACCGTTCACTAAGTACGATCCTATAACAAAACATATAAACATAAGTAACAATTAATATCAAATAAGAGATAAAAGGAAAATACATACCAGTCACCACGTCGAGAGCTGCTCGCGCCTCTTCGGTTGTCAAATGAAAAGTGTAACACCCCCAAATCAGGTAGGCCAAGAAGGAAAGAAAACCCTAAACCAAAGGGTCAACTCAACGAGTCCAGTGCGAAACTCGGCGAGTCCGAGCAGGATCCAGGTTCAGGAGTTAGTGACCGACTCGGTAAGTCGGCTATAGGGACTCGGCGAGTCTGGTCTGAGCGAGGAAAACCCTAAATCCTGGAATTAGAGCCTATTTAAGTGTCTCATTCTCTTCCCTAAGGTTCCTTTACTGCCTCTCTAACCCAGAACACCGAACCCTAAGCCCCATTGTTACTCTTTCAAGCTTCTAAGCCATTTTTGGGTGATTTGAAGGAAGAGGGAAGAGGGAAATCATTGAAGCTTCAAGGATTGGCCTTAGATCCAGAGCCTGTGGAACCTTTCAGAGTAATTGAAGGTACTAAGTCATTTCCTTCATTTAGATCTATTCTAGTTATGAGTTTTGGGGCTTTTAATCCATGTTTATATATTCATATGAGTTAGAAGCCAGATCTGAGGTTGCTACTTCGGATCTATGCTCATTTTGGCCTGGTGAAGCATAAAGTAACTGCCCTTGAGTTGATTATAGAGCCTCCTTGCCTTAAACCATAGTTTATGGTGTGTTTAGCCTAGATCTCCTTCTCCACACGTAAAGTTTGCAACTTTACGTGAGGAATAGGCTTGGGAAGGGCAGATCTACAGTTTGGAGTGGATGCATGACTCAAAAGTCCTCTGCATGTATGAAGATCTGAATGGACTCAGCGAGTCCTTTGAGTGGACTCGGCGAGTAGCATGAAGTTGGGCAAGAACTCGGCGAGTTGGAAGAACAACTCGGCGAGTCTGTTGAAGATTGCCTTGGACTCGGTGAGTCTGTTCTTGGACTCGGCGAGTCAAGTCGCGAAACCACAAACCCTTTCGAGTTAAGACTCGGATCAGTGAGTTGAGTGGGGACTCAGTGAGTTGGACAGGTCAGGACTCAGAAATCAATGAACTCGGCGAGTCAACAGACAGACTCGGCGAGTAAGGTTGACATGGAAGGTTGACCTTGACCAGGACTTGACTGTGACCATAGTTGACTTAGTTGACTTTTGGGGGATAGTTAGACTAAGTGTTGCATTGATATTGGTAACTCGGGAAGCTAGTGGAGCAGGAGTTCAAAGAGTTGTCGGGCAGCAGCTAGAGGGGTTATCAGCAAGTTCAGCAAGTACATGTGAGTTTCCCTTTGTGTGAATGGGTCTAAGGCCACAATGTCGGCCCATGTAGATACAAGTAGGAAGACCCGGGGGTTATCCCTAGGCACAGTATGCTAGTATGATATTCAGGACGAGGTCCAATGATAGCGGGCGGGTGCCCAAGGAATGGTTTATATGTTAGTTTATACTTGTTGTCTGTGTGATACATGTATATGCCTGGTAGGGAGGTGAGTGTGGGCGAGGTCTCGTATCTCACCAACAGTAGAGTGTGGATGGTGTTCCACATCTCATTAGCAGCAGAACACGGGCGAGGCCCAAGTTAGGGAAAGAGTGAGTGTGGGATGGGTTCATATCTCATTATCAGTAAGGGCGTGGACGGGGTTCCATGACTCATCAGTAGCAGGACAAGGGCGAGGCCCAAGATAGGCGAGGCCTCAGGACAGGAATTGTGAGTATATGTTAGCTTATGTGTTATTATATGCTTATGTGCTATTATATGTTAGCGGGCGGGGCCCAGTGACAGCTAAGGCCTAAGTTAAACAGATCTGTATCCGAGCGGGGCTCGAAGCCAGGCGAGGCCTGAAGCGGCGGGGCCATTGTAGCGGGCGAGGCCCGAGGTAGGGCGAGGCCCAATATAGCGGGTGTGGCCCAGTATGTGCAGTATGTGGTTATGCTTGGAATGTGTTAGGGTAGGGAACTCACTAAGCTTCGTGCTTACTGTTTTCAGTTTTGGTTTCAGGTACTTCTGGTAGCGGAGGGAAGAGCTCGGGGTGATCGCATGGCAGACACCATAGATTAGACAGCGTGGAAATGTTTTACTCTTATAACGATCATGTGTTTTGTAAATTAATACTCTGTTTATGTTTTGGATTGATGATTTTGCTTTATGTAATGTTTTATTAAAAGAAATTTTTAGTCTTGAATTTTGGGTCGTTACAAGTTGGTATCAGAGCCTTGGTTTGAGGGATTCGGACATGCTCTCGGGTGTGTCTGAACTCAAACTGAGGAATTGGTATAGAAGTTTTCAAAATGGTAAGGCAGATTGTAAAAAGAGATTTTTGAGAAAGAAAACAGTTTTAGAAAAGCAAAATGAATTCAGGAAGAAAAGAATTTTGATAAGAGAAAAGGGTGTGGTGCATGCAATCAGCTGAGCTCAAGTAAGTACCCTAAAATACCCATACAAGTTTATGTTATAAAATAGCATGCTAGATTTGGACTAAGGATCTAGGGAGGATGCCTTATATGCCTGTTATATGTGATTTGAGCTGCATGATAGTGCTGATTAGATAGTAGTAGGATAGCTTGTTTAGGTTATGCCTGAGATTATGAGTTTGTGTTGCATGCTAGTACAGATTCTTGGTATGATATTATGATTGCTTGAGTATGTTATGGTTAGATTTTTCCCCTTGTCTGAATGTTGCTTGCTCTGTGCATTGTGGGATTCCGAGTGATGGGAGTTAGTCATTAGGTGGATACGTCACGTCACATGTGATCAGGGTTGAATAATCTCAGAGTGCTGGATTTGGCCCTATTGCGCAGCTCTTGTTTGAGACCAACCATTGTAGGGACGAGTCTTTTACTTGAAGGATTATCTGAGACTCGTCACATGTGATGGTATCCAGGTAATGGCTAATTGGCATCACAAGGAGTCCTTCAGCTTCCGAGGACTGGTTTGGTTTAAGTCAAAGGTTTCCTTAGGGCAAGCCTAGGATGGGGTAGTGCTGGGAGCAGTAGTAGTAGAAAAGGGACCCGGTGGAGTCAAAGAAGTTCTTGAGGAAAGTACGGATAGATGTGGAAGGTAGTATGGGCCCGTACTACTGAAAGCAGAGGATCCGTACTTGATTTGGGAAAGTCCAAGACAAGATCGGGAACCTGGTAGTGCGTGTGTTTGGTCTCGCAGCAGTGATAAGTATTCTGATAGTGGTTATGTTATATTTTCGGCATGGTGACGTTGCGAGAGAGACCAGTGGGCGGATCAGGCACCGGAGAGGGATCAGGCTCAGGTTCAGGAGCCGAGCAGCTCGAGGAGCGAATGAGGGAGTTGATATCAGCTGAGGTTACACGCAGCATACTAGACCAGACTCCTGTGATCTTTGGCACGATCAAGGAGGGTAGATTGGAGATTTTGAATGAGAGGCTGGGAGCCTTCCGTACCGAGATGATGGCTTTGATGGGAGTGCGTACTTTGACATTTCGAGAGTTCAGGGCTTGCAGGGCACCAGATTATCATGGGGCTAGGGACCCCATCGCTAGTAGAAGATGGTTGGTTGATGTTGCCAACGTATTCCGTACGAGCCGGTGTCCCGAGGGGGACAAGGTCAGACTCGTTTCCTGTCTTCTGAAGGACAGAACGAGGGATTGGTGGGAAGAGATTGGTCATGCTTTGGGTAATGATGTCGCGTTGGACGCGATGACATGGGGTGATTTTTCATCCAAGTTCAGGGTGGAGTTTTCGCAAATATTTGGGGTGCAGCAGTTGGCACGGGAGTTTCAGGATTTGGCGCAGACCACTGAGACTGTGGCGGAGATCACCGCCAAGTTCAGGGAGAGGGCCCTTCTTGTTCCACAGTATGTCGCAGATGTGGAGATGAAGAAGGCCCGATACCATGAGATTTTGAGGGATGACATCAGGCAGTTTGTGAGGAGGTCCAACTGCAAAACGTTGGAGGATATGATCGCACGAGCTAGAGAAAGGGAGATTGATTTAGAGCAGATTCGAAAGAGGAAGCCGTATGAGATTCAAATAGTTTCAGATTCGAGAAAAAGGCCCAAGGGATCGAATTCAAGACCGAGGGATTATCAGGACCGTAGCTGGTGCGGGAAGTGTGGCAGGGCACATGGGGGCGCGTGCAGGAGTGGTAGCGGTGGTGAGTCTGGTTGTTTCAAGTATGGTCGGACTAGTCATTTTAGCAGGGATTGTACTGCTACCACCACACAGGGATCTGATTTGTTATGTTTTCACTGCAACCAACGGGGCCACAAGAAGGCCCAGTGCCCCAGTTTGTTTTCGGCAGGACGGGTGATAGCACCTGCCCCTGAAACTTTGAGGATCACAGACGCCCGTCAGGGCCGCGTGGAGGTGCCTGCGGTAGGAGGCAGGGCTTTTCAGATGACTACCCTGGAGACGCGAGCAACGTTGGACGTTGCAGGTATGCGACTTCCGTTTTCGGTTCTTTTATTTGTGAATGATTATATTGTTATGGTTCTGTATCATTATCGGTATGAGTATTTTAGTTTGTGCGGCTTGATTGTGATCGTTTTATATGCCTTCTGCATACCTTGGATATTTGAATGGTAGTTAGGGGATGTGCTCTGATGGAGAAAGTTACTTAGGATGCGGTAACTGTAGCATGACTGGGAGGGACTTGGTATGTCTCGCTAGTTTGGAGTTGTATAGTCTCAGAAATGGATTGGTTAGATCCCTAGCTATGGTAAGCTTGGGGTTCCTCAGCAGATCGATTATGGAATGGTAGCAAGGATTGGGATTTCTTTTCGAGCATTGAGCAGCGAGGTGTAAGCGGGATCGAAGTGGGGAAGAATTCTCCGAGTGTACCAGGGTAAAAGCACGCAGGTCCAGAATAAGTACGCGATCTCTGAGAAGGAAAAAAAAGTAGTACATCGTTCGATGGATTGAGGAGTTCAGGGTTGGGAGTTTGAGAAACTCCCCATCAGTTAGTGCATGAATTGGTGATGGTTAGTACGTGGTTGAGAATTCAAGTTGAAGGATTGCCTGTAGGACTCAAGTGAATCGGAAGGAGGATCTTGAGAACCGATAGCATGGGATGTTTTTGTGTTAGTAGTCAGTAGCAGAGGCAGCATGTAGAACATGGTAGAGTGGCGGGAGAGCCGCAGCTTCCTCCAGCAGCGGTCAGTGGTGGAAGGTGATGTAAGACTACGGGGCAGCCGTAGCATTCACCAGCATTCAGAGATGGAAGGTGATGTAAGACTGCGGGGAAGCCGTAGCATTCCATAGTAGCTTCACTAGCGGAGTTGGGGCGAGGCCCTTATCTCCTAGTGATCAGATAGGGATCAGGAATGGGTAGTGGATGAGAATATTAGGGAGTCGCTTGTATCGCCCTAGAGAGGTGAGACCTTGGGAGAGGCCACTCTAGGATGTAGTTGGGTGAGACCCGTGGGTGAGGCCCGTATGAGAGTAGCAGTATAGGTGAGACCTGAGAGCAGGGTTGCTCAGTAGTATGGTTGGGTGAAACCCGTGGGCGAGGCCCGTGAGTTTTAGTAGCATAGGTGAGACCCGGTAGGGACCGTAGTGTCAGATAGGGGATCGAGGATCCTAGGACCGTAGTGCCTGAATGACAGAATAGATTGAGCAGTTATAGGTAGTCGTAGTGTCTTCGAAAGTCGCTGGGAGCGACTAGGAGTTGCGTTGGGGCTAGCGACCAGTGTGAGTCGGTAATCCAGATATTGATAGATTGGTAGGGACCAGGGTGGTCTTAGTTAATCCGGAAGGCAAATAAGGAATAACAGAAATTTTCAGTCAGTAGCAGTGCTGGTAAGCAGTCTAAGGCGGAATTCAGTTAGTGGATCGTGGGGTGCTCCACACCAAAGTATAGTAGAAAGAAATGCCCAGTGGATACTGGCGATAATGACCCGTAAGGGAGGTAGCGGGAGGAATGGATTCGGTGAAGGATAGGACCTTCTCAGTGACAAAGGAAATAGTTGGTTATGGAGCATCGCCTTGGGAAGGCAAGAAAACGCTCAAGGAAAGAGGGGGTGAACCCTTATGGGTTCAGTTGCAGTACTCGGACAGTGCAGAAGAATTGTCATTTGAGTAAGTTGTGTTTCCAGAATGTTCAAGGTCAGGGTTGACCCGAGAGTATTAACCGCAAGGACTAATGGTTGTCAGGAGGATCGAGCGAAAGGCCATCGAAGGTAGGCAGCGGGTGTTGGATTAATAAGTAGAGTATTGGAAGCAGATCGCAGGCGGTTGGCCATAGGAAACTTCGAGGATGAAGTTTAGTTTAAGTGGGGGAGAGTTGTAACACCCCAAAATTAGGTAGGCCAAGAAGAAAAGAAAACCCTAAGCCAAAGGGTCAACTCGGCGAGTCCAGTGCGAAACTCGGCGAGTCCAAGTGGGATCCAGGTTCAGGAGTTAGTGACCGACTCTGCGAGTCGGCTATGGGGACTCGGCGAGTCTAGTCTGAGCGAGGAAAACCCTAAATCCCAGACTTGGAGCCTATTTAAGCGTCTCATTCTCTTCCCTAAGGTTCCTTTACTGCCTCTCTAACCCAGAACACCGAACCCTAAGCCCCCTTGTTACTCTTTCAAGCTTCTAAGCCATTTTTGGGTGATTTGAAGGAAGAGGGAAGAGGGAAATCATTGAAGCTTCAAGGATTGGCCTTAGATCCAGAGCTTGTGGAAACTTTCAGAGTTATTGAAGGTACTAAGTCGTTTCCTTCATTTATATCTATTCTAGTTATGAGTTTTGGGGATTTTAAGCCATGTTTATATATTCATATGAGTTAGAAGCCAGATCTGAGGTTGCTACTTCGGATCTATGCTCATTTTGGCCTGGTGAAGCATAAAGTAACTGCCCTTGAGTTGATTATAGAGCCTCCTTGCCTTAAACCCTAGTTTATGGTGTGTTTAGCCTAGATCTCCTTCTCTACACGTAAAGTTTGCAACTTTACGTGAGGAATAGGCTTAGGAAGGGCAGATCTACAGTTTGGAGTCCATGCATGACTCAAAAGTCCTCTGCATGTATGAAGATCTGAATGGACTCGACGAGTCCTTTGAGTGGACTCGGCGAGTAGCATGAAGTTGGGCAGGAACTCGGCGAGTTGGAAGAACAACTCGGCGAGTCTGTTGAAGATTGCCTTGGAATCGGCGAGTCTGTTCTTGGACTCGGCGAGTCAAGTCGCGAAACCCCAAACCCTTTCGAGTTAAGACTTGGATCAGTGAGTTGAGTAGGGACTCAGTGAGTTGGACAGGTCAGGACTCGGAAATCGGTGAACTCGGCGAGTAAGGTTGACCTTGACCAGGACTTGACTGTGACCAGAGTTGACTTAGTTAACTTTTAGGGGATAGTTAGACTAAGTGTTGCATTGATATTGGTAGCTCAGGGAGCTAGTGGAGCAGGAGTTCAAAGAGTTGTCGGGCAGTAGCTAGAGGGGTTATCAGCAAGTTCAGCAAGTGCAGGTGAGTTTCCCTTTGTGTGAATAGGTCTAAGGCCACAATGTCGGCCCATGCAAATACAATTAGGAAGACCCGGGGGGTTAGCCCTAGGCACAGTATGCTAGTATGATATTCAAGACGAGGTCCAATGATAGCGGGTGGGTGCCCAAGGAATGGTTTATATGTTAGTTTATACTTGTTGTCTGTGTGATACATGTATGTGCCTGGTAGGGAGGTGAGTGTGGGCGAGGTCCCGTATCTCACCAATAGCAGAGTGTGGATGGTGTTCCACATCTCATTAGCAGTAGAACAGGGGTGAGGCCCAAGTTAGAGAAACAGTGAGTGTGGGTTGGGCCCGTATCTCACTATCAGTAAGGGCGTGGACGGGGTTCCATGACTCATCAGTAGCAGGACAAGGGCGAGGCCCAAGATAGGCGAGGCCTCAGGACAGGAATTGTGAGTATACGTTAGCTTATGTGTTGTTATATGCTTATGTGCTATTATATGTTAGCGGGCGGGGCCCAGTGATAGGTGAGGCCTATGTTAAACAGATCTGTATCCGAGCGGGGCTCGAAGCCAGGCGGGGCCTGGAGTGGCAGGGCCATTGTAGCGGGCGAAGCCCCAGGTAGGGGGCGATTCCCAAAATAGCGGGCGTGGCCCAGTATGTGCAATATGTGGTTATACATGGTATGTGGTAGGGTGGGGAACTCACTAAGCTTTGTGCTTACGGTTTTCAGTTTTGGTTTCAGGTACTTCCGGTAGCGGACGGAAGAGCTCGGGGTGATCGCATGGCACACACCATAGATTAGACTGGCTGGGAATGTTTTACTCTGATAACGATCATGTGTTTTGGAAATTAATACTCTGTTTATGTTTTGGATTGATGATTTTTCTTTAAGTAATGTTTTATTAAAAGAAATTTTTAGTCTTGAATTTCGGATCGTTACAAAAAGCCCTGTTGTTCGCCACAGGCGTCTCACCCTGACCCTTACGGTCGTCCATAATGCTCAATGTTGCAGGGGCGGGTGCTACCAACTACCCTGAAACTGCTAAACTCGGGCAATGGGACCACTTTTCTCCCCTCTGATTGCACTGAAACCAAATAAGATCTTATGTTGTGGTGGTGGTGGTAGTAGTTGTACATTCCCTGCTCATATATGCTCAGTTCGGCCACACTTGAAGCGGCCTGAAGTCCCTGCCTTGCACGTCCCATCATCAAACTTGCCACATTTGCCACAACGTTTGCGGCTTTGCTGACTCCTAAGTCTGTGGTCTGATACCTTGGGCTTCTTTCCCGAGCTCCTGACTAAACCCCCTCGAGTCCTCTTCCTCTTCATCTCTAAATCCAAGTCCCTCTCTCGGGCCCTAGCAATCACATCCCCCAGCTTCTTGCAGCTGGAGCGGCTCACAAACTGGCGGATATCACTCCACAACATCTCATGACATTGGGATTTCTTTATCTCCTCGTCCTCCATATATTGTGGAACAAGAAGGGCCCTCTCCCTGAACATCACAGTGATCTCCGCCACTGTCTCAATCGTCTGTTGGAGATCCTGGAACTCCCTGGCCAGCTGATGCACCTCTATCACAGGTGCAAAATCGACCTTAAACCTAGTGGTAAAGTCACTCCAAGTCATGGCGTCAAGAGCTGCATCATCATCGATGGCATGTCCGACCTCCTCACACCAGTCACGTGCCCTGTCCTTCAAGAGATAGGACACAAGTCTAACCTTGTCTCCCTCAGGACATCTGCTAGTGCGGAATTCGTTGGCAACATCCGCCGACTATATGGTACTCGCGATGGGGTCCCAAGCCCCATGGTAATCGGGAGCTCCACAAGCTCTGAACTCCCTGAAAATCAATGTACGCGACTGTGACATCCCCAAAATCACGGCCAGAAAAGACCGGTTTTGTTTATACTTTATTTCAAAATCAGAGTTATCTTTTAATAAAAGGGTTGCGGAATTTGTCCCAAAACAATAATATGATAAAGATTTATCAAAAGCATTTCCATAGAAATGTATTTCATTAAAAGACTCGGGATGTCATGTTCGTACAGATCAAAAGTATAAACAGTACAATATAAGCCTTACTACATTATTTCATATCTACAGGCCTATATTCGTAATCCCTCGTCCAAAACATCACACCTATGCTCATGCACCACTACCTGTAATGCATAAAACTGAGTGGGTCAGGCTTGGGAGCCTGGTGAGCACATAGGGTTTTCAACCCACAATAAATAAGTTTATTAATTTCATCAATCAACAATAACCCGATTACCCGTTCCCGTTATCCTCACTTTACGTCCCTAAACACCTATCATAAGGGACCTAGCCTAAGGATTATCATCGGGACGGACACTACTGCTAAGGGGATTCCTCAGCAATAAATGTCCTAATAGGCAACCATGTGGGGGATGGAGTACACCGGTGAACACATCGTTCACAACACCTACAGGTTGCGAACCTGCTAGTGTTCCACTGGACTGTCTAGAAGAGTCCGTGGTCGTCATCTATACTCCGCTAGATGACTGGATCAACAACAACAACATCGAGGCCTCTCATCATTTTATCACACATCACCTATTACATCTACCCATGTTTTACCCCAACATTTTCGTAGATATAAAATACATATACAGTTTAAATCATTGAAAACATGTATAACAACGTTCATTTAGCATAGATAGCAAGTATTCAGATAATATGCACACATAGCACGTAATTTATATAAAATACTTCATATCTATGTGTAAGTTGAAGGTAACTATGCACTCACCGGAAAAGGTGGTGATTCCGAACTCAGACAGCGCTTCGCTTCTTAAAAAGAATTTTTTTCTTCGACGAAACCTAGTATTATTACCACTAGAGTTTAGTTTATTATTCGTCGAGACTAATTAATAGTCTAGCTATTATTATTATTATTATATAAGCGTCAAAAAATACTTATATAACCCATAATAATAGCCCAAGTATTTATTATAAGTTCCTAATAACGTTACTATAATTAAATAAAAGTTATATTAAAAATAGCGTAGGCGTAGCTCACTTACAGCGGGTTTTATAGAAAACCGGGCTTTGCTTGGAGCAGCGTTCCCGAGCCGAAAAGCTCTTCTTCTCAGAGCCTTCGAGCACTCCGGGGCTTCCGCCTCGTGCTAGGGAGGTTCCCTAGGCTTTTCGGGGGATTTCGGGGCTAGAGAGAGGTTCTAGAGAGAGAGAGAGAGTAAAGAGAAGAAAGAATGGGAAAGGTGTGAAGAAAATGAGGGTGGGAGAGGTGGTATTTATAGGGTGAAATGTGGCTGAACTTGGTGCCACATGTCACCATCTGGTGGCAAGCCTTGGGGAGAAAGCAATGGCCAAGATTGTGCCACATCACCCATTTTCGCACAGCACACTTCCGACTTCTAAAATCCGTAACTTTCACATACGACCTCCGTTTTTGACGTTCTTTATATCCACGCGTAGGTAATAATAAGATCTACAACTTTCATTTTGACACCGTCAGCTAATTCTCGACCGATCTTAAATTTAACAGTACAAGGAGATTATACTGTTAAACGTCTGCGTAAAATTAATAACTTCTACATACGGACTCTGTTTTTGTCTGTCTTTTTACCGTTGATTTCCTATTAATGAGATCTTCAACTCTCATTTACGTTGCGTAAGCCAAAAACCGCTCGAACTAAAATTCGAGTTTCAGGCCGTGCACTGCTAAGCCGAATCTTAGAAAAATCATAACTTCTTCATATGAAGTCAGATTTGGGCGTTCTTTTTATCGATGTTCTTAGTTTAACATATTCTACGACTTTTGTTTAGATTGCTAAGGCTAAAAAGTCTTCTATCGTAAATTCACTATTTACGTTTCCCAGTGTCGTGCCGGTTTTGTCGTAAAACTTCGGCGGGCCATAACTTCTTCTTTATAGCTCGGATTTCGGCATTCTTTATATGCACGGAAACCTTGAGACATATTCTACAACTTTATGTAGAGATATCGGGATTATCTCACACTTTAATTTTGACGCTCATTTTTATTCTTTATTAATTATACATTTATAATTAAATAATAAACACATAAACACACATAATTCACATAATACTCAAATATTTCATATTTATTACTTCAAAAAGAGTTACAATAGTTGACCTAGACTATTACATTGACAAAAATGCTTAGCCCTGAAAACCCGGGCGTTACAATTCTCACCCCCTTAGGATGATTCCGTCCCGGAATCATGCATCAGCAAACAGATGTGGATAGCGACTCATCATGTCATCCTCTGTTTCCCAAGTGAGATTCGGACCATTCGAATGTTTCCATCGGACTAGCACCAAGTCGACCATCTTGCGTCGTAACTTCTTAGTCTTACGGTCAATAATTGCCTCAGGCTCTTCGATCAGCCTTTTATTCTCATCCATCCTTAATTCCGAGATTGGAATTATGTCGGGAACATCTCCCATGAATTTCCTCAAATAACACACATGGAAGGTGTTATGAATACCATTGAGTTCTTCGGGAAATTCCAGCTTGTAAGCTTGGTTCCCAATCCTCTGAAGAACTTTGAATGGTCCAATAAACCTTGGACTCAACTTTCCTCGTTTCCCAAATCGTATAAGTCCCTTCCACGGTGAGACTTTAAGTAAAACGGAATCCCCATCTTCGAAGGTTATCGGTCGTCTTTTCTTGTCGGCATAGCTCTTCTGACGATCCTGAGCTGCTAACATTCTTTCCCTAATCACCTTCAATTTCTCAGCAGTCTCATGGACTATCTCGGGGCCCATAAACTGCTTCTCTCCGGCTTCAAGCCAACAAGACGGCGTACGACACTTCTGCCCATACAAGGCTTGATAAGGAGCCATCTTGATGCTCGAGTGAAAACTATTGTTGTAGGAAAATTTTACCAGAGGTAAGTGCTCGTCCCAATTCCCTTGGAATTCGAGGGTACATGCTCTCAGCATATCTTCCAACGTCTGAATCGTTCTTTCACTCTGACCATCAGTTTGCGGATGGTAAGCAGTACTCAAACACAACTTTGTACCCAACTCCTCTTGTAGACTCCTCCAAAACCTCGATGTGAAACGACTATCACGATCTGACACAATAGTAAGAGGGACACCGTGAAGTCTTACAATTTCCTTCACGTAAGCATTTGCGAGCTTATCCATAGACCACTTCTCGTTGGCTGCTATGAAGTGTGCACTCTTGGTGAAACGATCCACGACTACCCAAATCATGTCGTGACCATTCTTCGTTCTGGGCAGTTTAGTCACAAAATCCATGGTGATGTCTTCCCATTTACCCATGGGTACAGGTAAGGGTTCTAAACTCCCATACGGTTTTTGATGTTGTGCCTTAACCCTCGCACATGTTACGCACTCAGCGACATACTTCGCAACATCGAGCTTCATCGTCGGCCACCAGTAGTAGGGTTTTAGGTCCCTATACATTTTAGTGCTACCGGGATGAATCGAGTACATGGTCTTGTGTGCTTCTTCCATTAGAAGATCTCTTATTCCTCCCGTCTTAGGTACCCAAATTCGATCTTGGAATACCTTCAGTCCTCGACTGTTCGTACCGAACACTAACGTTTTTCCCAAACGTTCTTCCTTTCGGTCATTCTTTTCTAAGGCTTCTTCTTGAGCTTTCCTGATACTTTCCACAATCATCGAGACGACTTCAATTCTTAACGCTCTTGGCCTTCTTCTTTCAAGATTGACTTTCCGACTGAGAGCATCAGCAACAATATTTGCTTTACCTGGGTGGTAAAGTATCTCACAGTCGTAGTCCTTGAGAAGTTCTAGCCAGCGTCGTTGCCTCATGTTCAACTCCTTCTGATTAAAGAGATACTGGAGACTCTTATGATCAGTGAAGAGCTTGCACTTCGTGCCGTAGAGGTAATGCCTCCATATCTTTAAGGCAAATACTACTGCTGCCAACTCCAGATCATGAGTGGGGTAGTTCTTTTCGTGCTCTTTCAATTGTCGAGATGCGTATGCTATCACCTTTTCTCTTTGGGTCAGAACACAACCCAACCCGACTCCAGATGCATCACTATAAACTGCGAAATCTTTGACTCCATCAGGTAGAGAAAGTATCGGTGCTTCACATAACTTCTTCTTTAGCTTCTCGAACGCCTCATCGTGTTTCTCACTCCATGTATACGTAGCTCCTTTATGGGTCAAAGCTGTTAATGGAGCAGCTATCGAAGAAAAACCTTGGATAAACCGTCGATAATATCCGGCTAATCCTAGAAAGCTTCGAATCTCCGTGGGACTCTTCGGACGTTCCCACTTCATTACAGCCTCGATCTTAGCATGGTCAACCATTATTCCTTCCTGGTTAACAACATGACCCAAGAATTGGACTTCCCGTATCCAAAAGTCGCATTTGGAGAACTTTGCAAAAAGCTTCTCCTTCTTTAACACCTCCAATACTTCTCGTAGATGCTTGCCGTGCTCCTCCTGGCTTTTCGAGTAGATGAGAATGTCGTCGATGAACACTATCACAGATTTATCGAGGAATGGTTTACAAACCCTATTCATCAAATCCATGAATGCTGCGGGAGCATTGGTTAGTCCGAACGACATAACCAAGAACTCGTAGTGTCCATATCTTGTTCTGAATGCAGTCTTCTCAATATCCTGCTCTCTCACCTTCAGCTGATGATATCCTGACCTAAGATCGATCTTTGAGAAGTAGCTCGAACCTTGCAGCTGATCGAATAGATCATCAATCCTCGGCAATGGATACTTGTTCTTCACCGTTGCCTTATTCAACTCTCGGTAGTCTATGCACATCCTCATGCTTCCGTCCTTCTTCTTCACGAATAACACCGGAGCTCCCCAGGGTGATGAACTAGGTCGAATGAAACCGCTGTCCAACAGCTCCTGAAGTTGCGTCATGAGCTCCTTCATCTCCGTCGGTGCTAATCGGTAAGGTGCCTTTGCTATCGGTGTTGTTCCTGGTAATAAGTCTATACGAAATTCTACTTGCCTATCAGGTGGTAATCCGGGAAGATCTTCGGGAAAGACTTCCGGATAATCGCACACAACCGGTATATTTTGCACCTCTTTCTTTTCCTTCTTAGCATCGATTACGAATGCCAAGTATGATGCACATCCTTTGGACAAACATTTTCTGGCTTTCATCAAGGAGATGATTCCAGAATTCACTCTGCGTTTGTCCCCGTACACCATAAATGATTCCTTTCCGGGTGGGTTTATCCTAACTATCTTCTTTTGGCATAATATCTCGGCATCGTTGGCGCTAAGTCAATCCATACCCAAAACGATGTCGAAACCGTTTAACTCTATGGGTAATAGTTCCTCATGGAATTCGTTTCCGTTTAGGTTAATGACGATGTTCCTAATACGATTACTAACAGGTACGAATTTGCCACTGGCAACTTCTACAATCAGGGCATTATCTAGTTTTTCTACAGGCAATGCTAATCTTCCACCAAATTTATGCGATACAAAGGAGTAATTGGCTCCGGAATCAAATAATATATTTGCAGGTAAACCATTTACAAGAAAGGTACCTGAAGCGACGTCTGCTGCCTCCTTTGCAGCCTCGAGCGTCATCTGGAAGGCTCTCGCCTTTGGCTTTGGTGGTATGTTGGGTCTTCCTGCCTCCTTCTTCTTCGGGCAGTCCTTCAAAATGTGCCCTTCTTCATAACACCCATAACAGGCCTTCTGGTTGAGGGTGCATTCGTTGGCATAGTGCCCAGGCTTTCCGCATTTGTAACAAGTGACTCCTCCATCACACTTCCCAAAGTGCTTCTTCTTGCACTTGTCACACCACTTTGCTTCTGATCCTCCTCCTCTCGAACCAGACTTCGAGAATCTTCCTTTCTTACCGGACCTCGAGGATCCGTCAAATTTCCGTTTCTCTCCCACTTCCGCTCTCTCCAGACCCTTTTCTCGTATCTGGGTCTCCACATTCTTAGCAGCCCAGATGGCAGCTTTTAGAGTGGTAGTTTGCTTGACCATTGGACCGAAGTCCGCTGGTAATCCGAGGGCAAATTTGTTAACCTTGGAGAGTTCAGTTGGGACGAGGTGAGGAACAAGCTTCATTTTCTCAGTAAAGCTTGCAGCGTATTCAGTAACGCTCATTCTTCCCTTCTTCAGATTCTGGAATTCGTTGCTGATCTCCAGAAGATCCTGCTCAGAGCAGTATTGCATCTTCAACTGTACCAGAAAATCCTCCCACGACATTTTGCTTGCTTCACCTTTGGGCATTGAATCAGCTAATAGCTTCCACCAGCTTAGTACTCCAGATTTCAATAGAGGAACTGCAAGAGCAGTCTTCTGCCTATTGCTACACTCGCAACTCTCAAACATTGTCTCCATCTCAGAGATCCAGTTCATGACTTCCACCGGCGTCGGGCTTCCGGATAGACTCGGTGGCTTGGATGCCATGAAATCCTTGTATTTGCATCCACGTCCATCATTTCCTCCATCCTGGTGGTTTTGCCTAACTATCGGTGGGTTGGCTTGACCAATAGTCCCACTATAGTTTCCTTCTTCAGTCTGCCCTTCGTTCAACTCGGGCTGTTCGAGCTGAATAGTCGCTTCCTCTCGATTTTGCTGGAGCAAACGCCTGGTTTCCTCCATTTGACGATCCAACATTGCCTGGATCATCGCTTGCACTCCGGCCATCGTTATTGGTCCGGCAGCGGCTTCCACAACTGGTATTTGCTCGATCACGGGGGGTTGGTGTCCGTTCCCATTTGCGTTTACGTTTCCGCTACGGGTCCTTACCATCTTGATCTATATACCGAATAAGGTGGATTTAGATCTTTATTTAGGAGAGACGTTTTAAATCATCCTTATCACTCCGAAACGTTTACATGCTAGTTCTAATATCGTAGTCGTACGTTTAGAATCCTAAACACATAAGGTTCCAGATCCGGTCGGCAACAGACCATAGATCCCGAACAAAATAACAGCATATCATGCATAAAACATTTAGCACATAAAAGCATTTTAGGCACAATTCCTAAAATAAGCTAGTGCTCACACCTCACAATCATCGCTTAGCATTCTAAGTTTAAGTCTACAAATCCTACAAATTCCTAGTTCGCTTAAACTAATGCTCTGATACCAACTGTGACATCCCCAAAATCACGGCCAGAAAAGACCGGTTTTGTTTATACTTTATTTCAAAATCAGAGTTATCTTTTAATAAAAGGGTTGCGGAATTTGTCCCAAAACAATAATATGATAAAGATTTATCAAAAGCATTTCCATAGAAATGTATTTCATTAAAAGACTCGGGATGTCATGTTCGTACAGATCAAAAGTATAAACAGTACAATATAAGCCTTACTACATTATTTCATATCTACAGGCCTATATTCGTAATCCCTCGTCCAAAACATCACACCTATGCTCATGCACCACTACCTGTAATGCATAAAACTGAGTGGGTCAGGCTTGGGAGCCTGGTGAGCACATAGGGTTTTCAACCCACAATAAATAAGTTTATTAATTTCATCAATCAACAATAACCCGATTACCCGTTCCCGTTATCCTCACTTTACGTCCCTAAACACCTATCATAAGGGACCTAGCCTAAGGATTATCATCGGGACGGACACTACTGCTAAGGGGATTCCTCAGCAATAAATGTCCTAATAGGCAACCATGTGGGGGATGGAGTACACCGGTGAACACATCGTTCACAACACCTACAGGTTGCGAACCTGCTAGTGTTCCACTGGACTGTCTAGAAGAGTCCGTGGTCGTCATCTATACTCCGCTAGATGACTGGATCAACAACAACAACATCGAGGCCTCTCATCATTTTATCACACATCACCTATTACATCTACCCATGTTTTACCCCAACATTTTCGTAGATATAAAATACATATACAGTTTAAATCATTGAAAACATGTATAACAACGTTCATCTAGCATAGATAGCAAGTATTCAGATAATATGCACACATAGCACGTAATTTATATAAAATACTTCATATCTATGTGTAAGTTGAAGGTAACTATGCACTCACCGGAAAAGGTGGTGATTCCGAACTCAGACAGCGCTTCGCTTCTTAAAAAGAATTTTTTTCTTCGACGAAACCTAGTATTATTACCACTAGAGTTTAGTTTATTATTCGTCGAGACTAATTAATAGTCTAGCTATTATTATTATTATTATATAAGCGTCAAAAAATACTTATATAACCCATAATAATAGCCCAAGTATTTATTATAAGTTCCTAATAACGTTACTATAATTAAATAAAAGTTATATTAAAAATAGCGTAGGCGTAGCTCACTTACAGCGGGTTTTATAGAAAACCGGGCTTTGCTTGGAGCAGCGTTCCCGAGCCGAAAAGCTCTTCTTCTCAGAGCCTTCGAGCACTCCGGGGCTTCCGCCTCGTGCTAGGGAGGTTCCCTAGGCTTTTCGGGGGATTTCGGGGCTAGAGAGAGGTTCTAGAGAGAGAGAGAGAGTAAAGAGAAGAAAGAATGGGAAAGGTGTGAAGAAAATGAGGGTGGGAGAGGTGGTATTTATAGGGTGAAATGTGGCTGAACTTGGTGCCACATGTCACCATCTGGTGGCAAGCCTTGGGGAGAAAGCAATGGCCAAGATTGTGCCACATCACCCATTTTCGCACAGCACACTTCCGACTTCTAAAATCCGTAACTTTCACATACGACCTCCGTTTTTGACGTTCTTTATATCCACGCGTAGGTAATAATAAGATCTACAACTTTCATTTTGACACCGTCAGCTAATTCTCGACCGATCTTAAATTTAACAGTACAAGGAGATTATACTGTTAAACGTCTGCGTAAAATTAATAACTTCTACATACGGACTCTGTTTTTGTCTGTCTTTTTACCGTTGATTTCCTATTAATGAGATCTTCAACTCTCATTTACGTTGCGTAAGCCAAAAACCGCTCGAACTAAAATTCGAGTTTCAGGCCGTGCACTGCTAAGCCGAATCTTAGAAAAATCATAACTTCTTCATATGAAGTCAGATTTGGGCGTTCTTTTTATCGATGTTCTTAGTTTAACATATTCTACGACTTTTGTTTAGATTGCTAAGGCTAAAAAGTCTTCTATCGTAAATTCACTATTTACGTTTCCCAGTGTCGTGCCGGTTTTGTCGTAAAACTTCGGCGGGCGATAACTTCTTCTTTATAGCTCGGATTTCGGCATTCTTTATATGCACGGAAACCTTGAGACATATTCTACAACTTTATGTAGAGATATCGGGATTATCTCACACTTTAATTTTGACGCTCATTTTTATTCTTTATTAATTATACATTTATAATTAAATAATAAACACATAAACACACATAATTCACATAATACTCAAATATTTCATATTTATTACTTCAAAAAGAGTTACAATAGTTGACCTAGACTATTACATTGACAAAAATGCTTAGCCCTGAAAACCCGGGCGTTACAGCGACCCCATCATGGCCGCTACCTCAGTGCGGAAAGCAATCAATCGCTCATCTAAAAGCTCAAGAATGCCCTCCTTGATCGTGTTTAAGATCACAGGAGTCTGGTCTAGTATGTTGTGCACGATCTATGTGGAGATGAACTCCCTAGTCTGCTCGTCTAGCTGCTCAGCCCCAGAGCCAGAGCCTGAGCCTGATCCCTCACTTGAACTGCCAACTGCTGGTCTAGGGCGTAAAACCACCATTTTGAAAAAACACATCATAACAAACATTAGGATACTAACATAATACAAGGGAATACATCCACTACAATTTCCCTAGATTCATCTCAACCTTCATTGAATCGAGTATGGATCCTCTGCTTTTAGTAGTACGGGCCCATACTACCTTCCACATCTATCCGTACTTTCCTCAAGAACTGCCTTGACTTCCCCAAGTCCCTTCTACTACTAATGCTTCACACGCTACTCTCATCCTAGGCTTGCCCTAGGGTAATCACCATCTCACTCTCTGCCATCATCTGCATAAGAAGTCCCTGCTATCTTCCCCTAGCTAGCTCGCGAATACTATTACATATCACTCAGACTAAATAATATTTCGAATGAGAGATCCTACCCTACCACGGTTGGAGTTAAACAAGAGCTCCGAAATAGAGCTAGACCTAACCTTCTAAAATTATTTAGTCCCTACAATATGTAACTTAACATATTCGTTTACTTGTTAATGCAAGATAGCTAGAACTTTTAAAAGCACAAAGCAAGCAGTATTCGAGCATTGAGTACACATAATCGAGCATTTACTAATTAGGCTATCATACTTATTAATCTGTACTAGCATGCAGTTCTCATATAGCTAGTACACATATAACAAGCACATAAGGCATCCTTCCTAGATCCTTAGTCCTAATCTAGCATGTCATTCTCATATAACCGATAATCATATCATAACATAAACTTGTATGGGTAATTTGGGAGTACTTACTTGAGCTCGGCTGATTGCATGCATCACACCCTTTTCTCTTTTCAAAGTTATTTTCTAGAATTCTTTTCTTTTCTCAAAAATCCTTTTATAAATATAGTTTTTATTTTGAAAAGTTTATACCACTTCCTTAGTTTGAGTTCAGACACACAGGAAAGTATGTTTGAATCCCTCAAACCAAGGCTCTGATACCAACTTGAAACATCCCAAAAATATAGTCCAAAATTTTCATTTTAAATCATTAAAGAAAAACCCGTAACTCATAAAACATCATCATAAAAATCACATGTCATGTATCTCAAACATCATAACCAGAAAACTGTATCAAATCATGTATTAAATATCAAAGTCTAAAATCCCAAGCTGAAGACTGTGGTGTGTGCCATGCAATCATCCCGAGCCCTTCCCTTTTCTAGTTGAAGTACCTGAAACAAAACTGAAAACTGTAAGCACGAAGCTTAGTGAGATCCCCCAAACTACCACATACCATACAATAACACATAATAACATATACTGGGCCTTGCCCACAGCATCGGGCCCCGCCCAGCATCGGCCCAAAGTCCGAAATACATATCAAATAAACAAGCATATAACATATAAACATAATAAACTTCCTCGGGCTTGCCCCGACATCGGACCAAAGTCCGGTATACATGACACATAACATATAAGCTAATTCTTCATCGGGATTGCCTCAAAACACATAACACATAACATGCTTGAATCACAAAGACATCAAGCATACATATACTCTCCTCGGGATCGCCCCGACATCGAACTGAATTCTGAAACATATATGTAACATCCTGTTTCGGATCATCCGTGATTAGGGTTCGTAGGCTGCAACCCAAGCATGAAGAAGCCTCGAGGTTGCAACGAGTTGCTAGAAGCGTAGGGCATCTCATCACCGTTCCGTGGATAAGAGGTTTATTGGAAACGGAGTTATATTGAGGAAGCTATGGAAGTTTGAAGTTTTAGCTGGATAAGTCCCTTATTAGAGAAAGGTGGCAGTTGAGTATGTCGGGCGTACGTGTGTGTACGCTTAGCGTACTCATGTGCGTGACTTTTAATTGGAGCCACCTAGTACGTTGGGTATACCATAAGGAACGTTTGGCGTACTAGGCACAAAATGAAAACCCTAAATGAGGAGTGTGCCTATATAAAGAATGAGATGACCTCATTCCTGGCCACCATCCTCAGACAACAAACTCTCTTAAACCCCAAACCTTCATTCATAGAGCTTGTGAGTGCATTTTAGAGCCTTAGAGTGATTTTGTGTGTTATTAAAGTGAAGAAGAAGCTTTGTAGAAGGAGTGAGAGTCCATGACTTTGGATCTGAGCAAATCTGTGTTGGGAGCTTTATATAGAGGTATAAAGCTTCAAGCTTTCTCACTCTTTTGATTTGTGCACCATAGTAGAGTATTTTACGGTTTTTGTCCCAAAAGTGGAGACTTTATGAGATATTGAGCTCCAGAGACTATGATCAATCCCCTTTGAGTGTATTCAGTGGTGTAGTGTCATAAAAATCAAGACTTGGACGTTAGAATCAAGCCATGCGTGAGATATGGGCACTTTGAGATAAGAGATTGAGAGTTTTGTGTGTTTGTGACCTTATCAGCCATGCAAAGGCTTAAAGTCACTGACTTAATGGAGTAAGAGATATTAGGGAGTACAGATCTGTGATATGAGCCAAGGTCTTAACTGACTAAGACCAAATGAGTAGAAAGAGTGAAGTTGGGACGTACACTGAGCGTAATCCTAGTACGCCCCGCGTAATGACCAAGTGTCCCCGATGGCCAATCTGGATTCGTGAGTACGCTGAGCGTACCAAGGGAGGTACGCCTTGTGTAACCTCAATGTGGACCTTTGGGCTAAGTCTCATTTTGGGCCTTGAGTGTTGGGCCTGGAGTTTAGGCTTGTTGCATTAGCGTTTTGGACCAGAGGAATATATATATATATATATATATATATATATATATATATATGTGTGTGTGTGTGTGTGTGTGTGTGTGTGCTTTGGGCACTTGAGTTGGGCTTGCCATTTAGATTTGAGAGTTGCGCCTCGGGAGAGCCCTTTATTATTGGGCCTTGGTGGGCCTAATGGGTTTTAGGTTATTGATGGGATGGTTAGTGGACTACCTTTAGACCTAATGAGTGAGAGTTTGGAGTTAGTTACTAATTGGGTTAATTGTGCGTTTGGCTCAAAGATAGAGGCCGGTGCGCAACAACAACGTTTATAGGGGTTGTCCATCGTCCGAGGTGAGTCTTCTCACTATACTTACCATGAGTGGTATCTTTGTGTGACCGAGATGTCTTATGTGCTTACCTGTGTGTTGTGATATTCTGCATTATGTATTTGTAATTTATGTTGAGTATTATTATTATGAGCTTATTAAGTTACGACCAAAGGGTCCACCTGAGTTTTGGGACCGGAGGGTCCCATTGAGACACATTGACCGGAGGGTCTTATCTGAGTATAGCCATGAGAGGCTATTGAGATATGTGTGTTATTTTGGAGAACTCCTAAGCTTCGTGCTTACCGTGTTATGTGATATGTGTTTCAGGTTTTTCTCAGGATCGCAGGAAGGCACCGACTTGATTGTACACACCAGAGAAAGAGTTATGTTTTGAGGATCCTGGATTATTAATCAAACAATTATGGAGTTGCATTTTGTAAATTAAATAAATGCGATTTTTGTGAAATGTGTTATGAAAATTATGTGATTTTAAAATGAAAATTTTGTTTGAAAAATTACGGTGTTACAATATAAGCTGCATCGGGCTAACCCCAACATCGGATCAAAGTCCGACATACTCTAAATACATAAATGGGTCGGCATTGGTGCCTTCGACCCATTCCTACTGAAGGAAAACTCACCTCGCAAGACTGAAAATTGAAACTCTCGATAAGGAATCTCTAACACAAGCTTCCGCGACTCCCCGGCTATCATTATCATAATTAATACTTAGTAAAAATCCAATAATCCTTCTTAGGGTAAAATTACCATTTTATCCATGATCTAGTTTGGTCCATGACCTAGGCCCAAGTCCATAACATGAAGCCCAATACTTAATGGCTCGGCCCAATCCTACTAACAGCCTACTTATGGCCTAATTTTCTAAATTGGGCCCAAATCAAAAATTAGGCCCAACTCCTAGAATGGACCCTTCTTCAAGCCCAACAAGTGATTTAGTCCAATACCATCCCAAAAGAGTAGTCCAGTAAGTCCATAGTAGCATAGTCCAAGGAAATGACCCATCCTTCCTTATTTTTTTGTCCTCACGTCGTGAGCTTCATCGTCTCACGTTGTGAGTCAACCCGGTTCACTCGTCTCAGGGTCTCAGACTTGGAAATCGTCATGCTCACATCGTGAGGCTATACCCCTCACGTCGTGAGAACTGTTCTGTAGCACCTGGTTCCTGGTACGTAAATCTTAATTGAGTATTTTTCCTTTTTAAGCCTTGGACTCGGCGAGTCATAGGTCCGACTCGCCGAGTAGGGATGGGACCCGGGACACGTTTAAGTTGGCGACTCGGCAAGTCCATATCCTGGACTCGGCGAGTCACCGCTGTTGGATGAAACCCTAAGTTTCAGGGGTTTGCACCCTATTTAAACAACACATCCGCCCCAGGCCAGCCCCCATTCACCCCCACAGCTCCCAACCCTCGTTTAAGCTTGTTCTTTGAAGAGTTGAAGCATTTGTTGTGTGCTCTTGAAGGTTTTGAAGAAAAAGGGAAGTAGATCCAGAAGAAGGGAAGCCATCCAAGCACCATTGTGTTCTCTCAACAGTTCCATTGAGGTATATCCCATTTCCCCCCTGTTTCTATGCTTAAGGCTTCATTTAAGACATTCTTGAGCCATTCCCCAAGCTTGTATGTGTATAATATTTCGAAATAAGTTGATTAGTCTCTAGATCCAAGCATAGTTGAGCTCCAGGAGCTCAGATCCACTACCTTTATGAGCCCATATTGCATATAAACCTTAGATCTACTCTTTTGGTGCATTTTGAACCCTAAAAACCCCATAGATGGATATTTACACGTAAAGTTGGAAACTTTACATGTTATTCATGCTCTAGGAGCCCAGATCTACGAATGACATGGATTGGATTCGAGCAAAATCGCATTTTTAGCTCTTGCATGGAGCGGACTCGGCGAGTCGCTCATCTGACTTGGCGAGTCCAATCGCGAGTCTCCGGGTTTGTCCCCTTTTTGTTATGTCGAGTCGGGTGGAGAGTCCAGGAGGGACTCGGTGAGTTGGAAGCCAGAACTCACCCATAGTGGAACTTGGCGAGTCAATGCCCAGACTCGGCGAGTTCAAGGCAATCTCCTTAGATCAAGATCAGACTCGGCGAGTTGTTCATACAACTTGGCGAGTCACAGTATAACTTGTTCATCGGATGAAGATGAACTCGGCGAGTTGTTCATACAACTCGGCGAGTAGGATGAAGGACTTGAAAATCAGTTTGGAAGGAGAACTCGTCGAGTCGACGCCTAACTCGACGAGTAGAAACAGAATTCAGGACAGTCGTTTGGACATGGTCTCGGCGAGTTGGCGAGCCAACTCAGCGAGTCGGGTCAACTGGAAGTTGACTCTAACTTTGACTTAGGGCATGATCAGGGGTAAAATGGTCATTTTACCCAAAGGTCAGTTAGCAGTTTTTGACTAAGGGTTTGGTGGGAATACAGCCGGAGGATTTCCGGAACAGCAGCAGTCAGACTATTCCCACAAAGATCAGCAGCTACTCTGAGGTGAGTTACCTTCCAGTAGCGGTAGGTCTAAGGCCACAATGCCGGCCCACCAGTAGGAGATGTATGATAGATGATTGTCTTTGTGATATCATCTAGGTTTGCTACTACCTGATATGTTATATGCTAGCATGATATGTTGTATGTGATAGTAGTAGAGTTCGGTTGTTAGGACCGAAGGGTAGTCAGACACCCCAGATACATCTGACAGTATGTGATGATATGTTTGCATGCTGGCTTGTTATGTTATATGCGATAGAGGTAGTAGGAGGGGACTAGTCCCCGAGTTCGGTTGTTAGGACCGAAGGGTAGTCAACACCCTAGAATAGCTTGACATGGGTAGGTCAGCACCCCAGAATGGCTTGATACGGGTAAGATGGCACCACAGAATGGCCGCACGGGTAGTCGGCACCCCAGAATGGTCGTACCGGGTAGTCAGGCACCCCAGAATAGTCTGGCAGTATGTATGATATATATTGTATGGTATGTGGTACAATGGGGGAACTCACTAAGTTTTGTGCTTACAGTTTACAGTTTTGGTTTCAGGTACCTCTTCATCGAAAGGGAAGGAGCTGGCTCGGTAGCGGCGCATCATGCACACACATTGGTTTCCGTATTTACTAGATTTCCTTAGGATTTATACTCTGATGTTTCGATTGGTTGTATGACTTGACTTTTGAACATGGTTTTTGTTGTGATGTAGTTTGGTCAAACAATGTTTTTATCTATTAATATTTTCTAAAGTAATGTTTTAAAAACGAAATTTTTGGACGTGAAAATTGGGTCGTTACATGTTCTGTGAGCATTGATGCTCTTAATCCTTTAAGATAAGCGTTGAGACTTTCCAGAATACCTTATTTAGTCTAAAACACCATAAAATTCATAACTTTTCAGCCATGCATGGCCAATGCATGACTTAATCACTAGCTAGGTTTAAAGTTGATATAATCATAAAGATTCAAGCTTGGGGGCCATAACTTGCACCAAAGTCCAGATCCAGGGGTTCTAGTACAATAAATGACTCAATGGTTCATAAAGTTGCTAACTTTATGAACCTCATGCTTGGTAAGCCATGATCTCATGCAAAGAAGGTAGCCAAAACCTAGATCTAGCAACCTTAAGTGAGAAAGGTAGGATCTTTATACCTTACTGGAGCTCACAAGTTCAGGTAGTCCATAAACATGAGCTAGTCCTGCCAAAATGAGTCACTACAAGAGCTTCTTCTTCTTCTTCTCTTTTAAGGAAAACAATACACCTTTAACACTAACACCTCTAACAAATGCTCAAGGGCTCAAAAGGATCAAATTTAGGGTTTTCAGTGACTTGGGAGTGAAAGAGGCAAAAGATGGGCGACTCTAGCCTCCTCATTATGTTTTTATACCCGTTTTTAGGGTTTGGGAGCATCATGCTGTCTCATGTCGTGGGAACTAATGCCTCATGTCGTGAGGTTCGAGGACGCGGGTCAAAGAGTCAATTGCCCTACTCATGACGTAACCACTATGGCTCACGTCGTGAGCCTATTCCAAGTGCAAAAACTAACATTTTTATACCTCATGATTTGGATGTTACAGTTTTGATATCATCATGATGTGTATACGAGGATGACGATACCACTTTCTTTCTTTTTCGTTGTGCCCATTGTGGTTCTTTAACCAAAAACCCTTTATACTCTGCACTGAATCCTAAGGGAATTTGGGCATCTGAGGAAGTTATGTACGTGTTGTAGTCATATGTTTTGGTCTTTTTCGATGAAAAATGAGATTATCACCCATTAAAACCCACAATTAGCTATTTTGATGTGTCTTTCTAGAATGTCATATGTCTCCTAGTGTGGAAAGACTTTCATTTTGTAGCTTTCAAAACTCACTGTATTGTCTTTAAAATATCGATTTCCGATCTTCCACTTGCTCGTGAGTTTGTCTTGTTGTTAAAGATGCAATTGAATTTGTTTACTTTTGCCCGAAAGAGTCTATTTTCATGGTACTTGCCTAGCAACAATGACATTCCCAGTGGTACCTCCATTATTGAGGCTAACCTAAGCCTCCACCCTTAATCAACGAACTAACCATGATAAATAGAGTAGTTTTAGTTAAATTTAATTAGCAGTTGAAAACAATTGATAAATCTTGTGATAGAAAAAAAATGATAGCGAGAGAAAAATTTTAGAAAGATTGTCATTGTAGTCTATTCATTATCATTCTAAAATTCAAACAAGTTGACACGTTGGAGGACACCAATTGGTTTGTAGTTGTCATTTTATTTTTGGTAATTTCAATTGGTATCAAAGCTAAACTTTAAAAATTCTCTTTCAGTTTTGAGTCGGATCAAGAAAAGACATTGAAATTGATCTAACTTATCTCGGTGGGATGAAATTAAAAGTTTGTTAAATAAAATACAAGGTGCAAATCGGATCTGGTTTTAAAGGCCCAATCCAAGATCTATTCATGTTGTTGTAGAACAATTAAAGCCCAAAGTTTAGTCCAAGATCTATCAAAAAAAAAAGCTCAGCGTATTATATTATATTTCTTTGTTCTAAAATAAATGAAATAATTCAATGTTTAAGCTATTTCATAATACATAACATTTACAACTTGTCACAAGATTAATTTTGGTCTCCTTAAATTTTCTACTTTCCTCTTCTTATATGACATGAAAACATAAATCCTAAAATGTTATAAAATAAGTATACAACATGAACAAGTGATAATATCAATTTACAATTAACAAAATTCCACTAAGTTTGATATTTTAGTGATTAACCCCTTTTAAAGGACATGTTATATTTATCTTAAAACAAAAACAATAATAGTTTACGACTTATATAACTGCAACAAAAAAATATAGTTTTAAATGGCTAGTTACAAAATTTTAGAATATGAACTAAAAATAGCCAAAGTCTACAAATAACTCATCTGCTCATGACATATCTGTCAAGAAAAAAATGAAAAACATGTTTCATGTGAAAACTCATTAAAAACATCTCATAATTATCATGATATACATAGTGGAAATCGTGTTATCATAATTACCGAATATTCCAAAATGACAATTTATAAAATTAATATTTTGAATTTATATAATATTAAGCATTCTAAAATGACAAGTATAACATCTAGATAACAAAATTTTTATAACATACAAATTGATCAAACGGTCCAAAAACTATAATGGTAATTCTAAATTGCACCCATAATATAACTTTTTTGGAAATTTCTCAAAAGTTTTATAACGAAGAAACTCTTAAAATTTGAAAAAGGCTATTGGAAGAATTTTTTCATAACAAATTTCTTTTCATCGAACTTTTTAATTAACAAGATAGAACTTTTTAACAAATTAACACTATTTTGTTCATTTATCTAGTACGTACACTTTTATAGAGCGTGTAACTTGTTTATGTGAATTTGAGACCCATAAAAAAATAAAATAATAAATAAATAAATAAATACTATGTAAAAAAGCTCTCAATGGCGTTTGTAAAAAAAAAAATAGATCGGTGATTCGGCGATAACACGACACAGAAAAAACAAAAAAAGCTTTGTGATTTTTTTTTTCTTTTTTTCTATTGGATAGTTTTAGAAAGCAACAAAATAAAACAAGAAAATGATTAATCTAGCTAATGTTCTTAACAGTCTTTTTATTTTTTAGTCAAAATTTAAGAAATAAACCACAAAAGCCATCAAAACCGTAGGTTTTAAAAATCATCTACTCTTTTAGCGGAAACTTTTGGTTTGGGGATTGTATTTTTTTAAGGGGTAAAAACTCAAAATTTATTATGAAAGAGTAGGTTTTCCAAAACTTACAGTTTCCTCTTAGTAAACTACGGTATGCCAAATAATAGGCTTCGAGAAACCTACGGTTTTAATTTTATTTTATTATTACTATTTTTGTAAATTGACTACTATTTGCCAGAAATTTGACTACTATTTCATATTGTTTGAGGTATATTTTATAAAAGTACCTATTATGCTCATACTGTGATTTTTAAGAGAAACCAATTAAAGAAAAAGAAATCACTATGAGTGCGTTTAGTTGTGGAAAAATAAGCCGTTTTTCAGAAATTTTTTCCAAGAAAAATGAGAATTTTGAAAATACGTTTAGCTCGTCTATTTTTCTAAATTTTTCACGTAAAATGAAAATTTTCCGTTTTCGAAAATTACAAAGAAGTTGTAAATTTTTGGAAAAAATCGATAATCATTGTTTTCCATATTTTTTATTTTCCAATTTTTTTAAAAATATAAACACCCACTTCCATCCCATTCTACATTTACCTACCCTCACCTTAATACCCCCAACCAACCATACCTCTACCTACTTATACTAACTCCCCAACCCACCCCCACCCCCACAAACAAATACACACACACACACCAACCCCCACAGACTAACACACACACACACATACTCACAAACATAAACACACACATGAACCCCCACAAACACATACATAAACACACCTACAAACACCCACACACACACACAGACCCCACAAACACACACAAACCCACAAGCACCCATACACCCACCCTCACCCACACCCCCACAAACACATACACATACACACACACCTACAAACACACACACACCCACCCTCACAAACACATACCCACACCCACCCTACACCCACCCACCCCAACAAACATACACCTACCCCTACCTACACCCCTACAAACACACACACAAACCCACACCCACCCACCCACACACACCCAACACCACTACCACAATCACTAACCTACCATCACCATCACTATCACCATCACTACCACCATCATCACAATTACCGCCGCCACCACCACCGCCTATCATCACCACCATTATCGCCACCCTGTACCACCACCACCACCACCGTCGCCATCATCGACACCACCACTGCCCTACGCACAGTGTTATAAAACTTGCCGAGTTGACCGATTACTCCTCAGAGTACTTGCTACTCGGCGAGTTACAGAATCTCGAGTAGTCATCGATCGACCCTTACTGAACTGAGCAGTGTTGTAAAATCCGGTCAACTCGGTGATTAATATGTATAATATACTTAATGATTCATTATTTAACTCGCACACATGTGATTATTACTACATATGTATCATAAATTTTCAGTAATTATTCACAAAGTAAGACCATTATGTGTTTTTCAGTTTTTGTGTATCCATATGTATCTAATTTTGTTATATATTTCAATCAACTTATGATTTTAACTTATGATTTTGACATACATAATTTCCCTAAAAATATTTCTACATGAATTACCGAATCCAAGTACTCCCCGAGTATTCCCGAGTACTCACTACCTGGTAGTCGGCCGAACAGGTTCCGAGTAACGAGTTCTACAACCTTGCCTCCGCCGCTGCTCCCACCACCGCCCCAGTCTTAACGCCCACACTACCACCGCTACCGTTGTCTAAAAATGAAATTCAATAGAAAAATACACATCTAAACACGTTTTCTAATTTTCTAAAACTGAAAATGAAAAATGAATAAGTTTTAACTAAACGCGTTTTCTAAATTTTCCAATAAAAACCGAAAACGGAAAACGAAAATTAAAAAGAGAAAACGAAAAACAGAAAATAAAAATTATTTTTCCATAACTAAACGCAACCTATATTTTTATCTAAAAAATAAGGGTTGTACTATAAATATTCCATTCATATACGTAGAGTATCACATGAGGACATTAGGAGAGATGCACAAACAATATATACAAATAGAAATTGCCAAAAATAATCTTGTTGTAGTATATCAAATAGTAGTCAAACAACATGAACTAGTAGTCAAACTTCGGGAAAATGACTCTTGAGGGTAATTAACTTTTGCGTTTGTACTCATTTGGTCCCTTTTTTTTTTTTTTTTGTATTCAATATACCATCGAACTTGTTGTTGGTGTTTACCATAGCCCTTTTGACCGGCTTTTGACCTGTGATAGCCGGTCAAAGGGTTATGGTAAACACAAACAACAAGTTCGATGGTATATTGAGTACAAAAAAAAGGAAATGGACCAAATGAGAACAAACACAAGAGTTGGTTACCCTCCTGATTCATTTTCCCTTTACTCATTTACAACAAATCTCACATCATCTCCTACTGATATTAATGACTTTATGATATTCATTCTTGTTTCTCTTCAAAACATAACTCACGAAAGGACATTATTCATGCATGTACAACTTTGTAATACACTTGAATATTTATTAGGGGAATCTTGACTAAGTAGGCGCATTTCATGACTACATTTACATTTGCAAACAAATGATTTATCGTATCATGGATTCTAGACAAGTCTACAAACGAGTGGAATCACAAGTGTTGTGATTTTTGAGTTTACTTAGCTTTAAGATCGAACTCATGGGATAAGATATAACATCAATATGTACAATATCATGTCGCTTTTGTAGACACATCACCATAATATTATACATATTGATGTTGTATCTTATGTTGGGTTTTGAGCAATCTAACACTTCCTAAGTGTGCATGCAACCCTAATAAACCTTGGATCTATGTTTGTCTAAATACATGAAAAATAATAATTTTCCAAGGTTCATAACCTATCTAACATGGCATGGGGTACTTTTAAACATAAAAGAATTAGATGAGATTACATACCTTTTTGATGAGTTTGATTCTTAAGGAGTTTGAGGGCCAAGCACCAGTAGTGTGAATGCCTCAAATGGAATCACAAATCACCACAAACACTTGGAAAACTTTGAGAGAGTGTATACACACTATAATTTCAGCCACACACAAACACACACACTAGTGGCTATTTCATGCAACATAAGCATGCTTATATAGTGTGCATGGTTATGGTGAAACCCTAATAACCCATGACCTTTCCTTTTCCAATGATCCATGGGTTAAAAGCTCCATGGATCATCCATGGACTTCCATACAAGCCTAGCCCATTAACAAATGAGTGTTAGCCCACACCATATAAAACCAATAGCCCATAATCTAATTAGTCTTCCTTTTAATCTCTAAATTAATTCATAATTAATTTAAGACTAAGACTAATTAAATAACATGACTTCATATTAATATATTATAACTTATAATATATCAATAATCATATGTGTATAACTCTTATAAAATTATCCATAAATAGTTCGGGTGAAGTGCAACCCAAATGGACCATGCCGGGTCGGATCAAGTATATACCAAATAAGTTATGGACTTAGACACCTTATCCAACATCTTATCCCATGAGTTCGATCTTAAAGCTAAGTAAACTCAAAATCATAGCACTTGTGGTTCCACTCGTTTGTAGACTTGTCTAGAATCCATGATACGATAAATCATTTGATTGAAAATGTAAATGTAGTCATGAAATGCGCCTGCTTAGTCAAGATTCCCCTAATAAATATTCAAGTGCATTACAAAGTTGTACATGTATGAATAATGTCCTTTCGTAGGTTATGTTTTGAAGAGAAGCAAGAATGAATCTCATAAAGTCATTAATATCAGTAGGAGATGATGTGAGATTTGTTGTAAATGAGTAAAGGGAAAATGAATCAGGAGGGTAACCAACTCTTGCGTTTGTTCTCATTTGGTCCTTTTCCTTTTTTTTTTGTACTCAATATACCATCGAACTTGTTGTTTGTGTTCACCATAACCCTTTGACCGGCTATCACAGGTCAAAAGCCGGTCAAAAGGGCTATGGTAAACACCAACAACAAGTTCAATGGTATATTGAATACAAAAAAAAGAAAAGGGACCAAATGAGTACAAACGCAAAAGTTAATTACCCTCAAGAGTCATTTTCCCATCAAACTTCTATTAAACAGTAGTCAACTTACCAAAAAAAATTAAAAATGAAAAATAAAAAAAATTTAAAACCATTGTTTATTTAGAGGAAACAACAAGTTTTGGAAAACCTACTCTTTCATAATGAATTTTGAAAAAAAAAAATACTGAAATATACAAGCTCCAAATTATAGATTTCCGGTGAAAGAGTAGGCTATTTTTAAAACCTAGGCTTTCTATGGTTATTGTAGGATATTTCTTAATTTTTTAAATAAATGAGAAGTCATTAAAAAAAAATTGGCTAGATTAGCATTTTCTCAAATAAAAATCAATAAGCTAAAATAATCACTTCTAAATAATTAACACGTATCAACATATTCACAAAAATACCATTAGAAATAAAAAAAAATAGTATGAAATCCCAATTGTTTTTGATTTTATAAAAATGATCATTATGTCTAAAAACGGAGGGTATGTCACTCTAACTTTGTGTCGCACTTAAAATATTATTTTAAAACAAAAAAAAAATTTCGGATTTTGAACATGAAAAAAACTATAACGAAATGTTATTCGAAATCAATGTTTTAAAAATCAGTTCAAATAGATCGATCGAACTGGGAACTAGAGATGAGAGCAGTTCAATAAAGACCAATTTTATGTCATTTTTTAGACCGGATCAAACTAGACGGTTTTTCAAAAATTGGATGAATCGGTGTGTTAGAATTAGTAAAAATTGTTTTAACCGGTTTTTTAGACTTTAATAATTAGATTTTACTTAGCCCTTTAATGAGTAAATTACACGAATGGTCCCTATGGTTTGGGGTAATTTGCGTGTTTGGTCCCTAACTTATTTTTTTAACTCGGAAGGTCCCTATGGTTTGTTTTTGTTACGCGTTTGGTTCCTACTGTTTATTTTTGTTACACGTTTGGTCCCTGTCTTATCTAAAAAAGACTATTATTTAAAAGGGAAAAAATGATGGGGTAGGTGAGGTAAGGTGAGTGGTGGGATTAGGGTGTGTTTATTTAAATAAATTAAAAAAATCAAGGGCATAATAGTCTTTTTAGGTAAGATAGGGACCAAGCGCGTAACAAAAACAAACAGTAAGGACCTTCCGAGTTAAAAAAATAAGTTAGGGATCAAACACGCAAATTACCCTAAACCATAGGGACCATTCGTGTAATTTACTCTTAAAACAACTCATTTTCAAAACAAATTAAACAGCTCGATCAACCAAGTTATCCGTAGTGTACATAGCTCGAAGGCAATTGGCAAATGACACACGAACATTACTAGCGCTCGAACCGGTTGAAACGACAACCGACCACTAGATCGGTTCAATTAAAAAACCGTTTTGAAATCCGATTAACAAATCCAAATTTCTAAACATTGCTTTGCTTTTTCTTAAATTTAACCAAAAAAAAACATACAAAAATATGATTACACAATGACATTAAATGTGACAATTTTATGAAAATTTATTAAAAAAAATGATACAGACAGTTTAACAAAATATGTTTTTGGAAATAAGAAAAATAATACATATTATTTGTTTATTGGATTTCGAAATAATCATTTCGAAAATTTATGGGTTTTTTTTTTTTTTTTTTTTTTTGTAAATACCCAAACTTTTTTTTCCTTATATTTTTAAAGATCATATGGTCATTTTATAAATGTTTCGTTTAAAATGCGGTTAAAACAAAAAGGCATAAACACCTTTAAGTTTAAAACCTTTTACCGTTTTTACTTTATTTTATTTTATTTACATCCATTAATGTTTGCCTAGTATTTGAACATTTTTGTTTATATTTGTCATTTACCAGGTTTCCATGTATACTTCATGTTTAGGTATCGATGACAAAATCTATCTAAAAACATTTTTAAGGGTTTGGGGAAGGTCATGTGTTCATGTTTAGGTATATTTCATGGAAATTTTTTTTTTATGTATAATAATACATATTTTAGTTGCCTTATTAAATTATATATTAATTGCAAAGGTCTCATAACCAAAGATTGGTTGTAGCTCAATGGAAGAGGTGTTGGTTGGGTTCGGGGAAGGTCACGTGTTCAATGCCTACATGGCGCCAAGTAAACTAGCGAGATGGGTTGATGATAGGAAAACCTGATAAAAGTCAAAAAAAATGACAAAATCTATCTAAATTTAGGTATTAATGGAATTAAAATCCAACTCTCAACACAACCGACAAAAACTTATGAATTTAAGGGTTTTTATGGCTTTTGCCCAAACAAAAACTCATAAAATGCATTGATCTAATTAGTATGTGGCAAAAATAAAAAGTCATAACTAGCAAGGACTAGTTAGTATTTTTCATATTAATGTCGAGTCTAGTAATCTAGTAACATTTTATATATTCGTTGGAAAGTGGAAACTTATATAACTAACATGGGCCAATAACTCTATAAGCCGCATACAGTTTTTTGTAAATTCTAGAAAGTCCAAATTTTAACTTGTGGCATGAACAAGATCTCGAAACTCTTGAAACTGATTTTGTGGAGCCATAGCCCATACAAATACAAGACAGTGAGATATAATATCATTGTTATATATTCATCATTTTGTGGAGCCATAGCCCATACAAGACACTAAGAATATAATATCATCGTTATATCATTCACATTTAAGATTTAAGAGATGATTGTGCTAAAAAGAAAGTAATTTTTATATTGAAAGACAAACAAACATTAAGTTGCACTTTTATTTTCTTTTTCTAGATAAAAAAAACTAATCTTTTATAAACTACATCTAGGGATCTTGTACTCATTAGCATTAATATATATGAATCATTGGATTCTATTTGAGAGATCCACAACATCTTGTGCAAAAAACCAAATGCATCAAATGTGTATAGTATAATCATGTATTGATTTTCCATGCATGTTTTGTGAGAGAGAAAATCTTGCTAGATCCGCACATGCTTATTTCCTCACTAGTTACTTAAGTCAGTCAAGAAGTTCGCAAATGTCTTTTACTTGGCTGAAACATCGAAGCATCGAAATATATTAAAGAAACATCTCTAACAATATCGGTGTCATTAATTGAATCTTAAAAGCTCTCTACAATGTTTTACATATTTCCTTAAAAGAGTTCATGTATGTCTTCCGATAAACTAAACATATATCATCAGAAATAACAGTTTCATAATGTGAATTTAGAGTATACGGTATGGGCAACGAGAAGTGCTATTTTTGCTGATGTGAAACCTCATAACCTAGTCATAACAAGATGAACACCACCCCTCCTTCTTGTTAAGAGGATGATATGACATATCTTGTTGTAACGAGCACAAGAAGCAACAGGAAGTTTAATTGGTTGTTGCCCTTTATCAACCAATCAAATCATTTTCTTTTTTTCTCTCTACTTCTTAACATGTTATAACATAGGAAACACAATTTCCCTCTTTATGTGATGAATGAGGTGGCATATATACTTGATGTTATAAATGTCCCGTACCTAATCCTCTTAAAAGATAATACACTCATAAGATACACAAATATTATGGTAAGAAATGTCCACCACTGCTACTATTCAAGGGTGACATGATGGTTTAACTATTTTATTTCACTTTTTTTTTACTAAAAAGTTTAATATATATATATATATATATATATATATATATATATATATATATATATATATATATATATATATATTTTTTCTGTATTACTATTTTGACCTGCTATGCAAAGTTTAGTTTCATAAGTTTAATTTTAACCATTAAATTTTAACAAAAAAGAAATATTATAACCACTTTCATCACGAAAGTTAAAGCACAAAAAACTCAAAATATACGTTTAAATGCTGCAATCTATAGTCGTTTTCTGTACGAATAAAATCATTTTCAAAACAACCACTGTCGTATATCTTGAGCCCATACCACAAGTCACTAAGTCATTATGGAAAAATGGGACTTGTCATCTAACCCCTTCATATTTTAAAATTCTATAAATACAAAACAAATCACATTTTACCCCAAAATTAACATTTTTCTTCCATTTTACTCAACACATAATGTTTTTTTTTTTTTCATCCCTTTTGCACTGCTCTACATATTTTTTTTACTTGATTGTTTGTTAATTAATATTCTGAATTTTACATTTTAAATAAAAATAAAAATAAAAAATACATTAGAGAAGGGCCCAACTTTCTATATATTCCCGTTGTAATTTGCTTTTAAAGTGGGGCCAAAATCCTGATGCTAAACTTTATCTTTTATTTTTATATTTATATTTTATATTTTATTTTACGACGAACTACGTCTAATAAATAAAAGAAAATAATAAACCCTATATAATTTCTTTTCGTAGAAAAGTAAATATAATAAAATAACAAAAAGTCACCTAATCCTAGATATAAAGTCGCCATAAACCTCCATTTTAATGCTACACGACACTCTGAAAAATTCTTACTCATGGAAGAATCTGTCAATTTCGTCAAAGGATACGGCAAAGTTAACCCCTCCGACGACGAAACAACTGCCGTTCCATGCCAATCTCCGTCACCGAAACGCCGTAAAACCGTCGCTGCCGTCATTACTCTAGGCCTCTTCGCAATCATTGTCGGATCAATAGTTGGAGCTGCGGAGGTTCATCATCGGCGCACCAAATCACCGGAGCCCCAATCTTCTTCAGTCAAGGCGGTAGCTTCCATCAAAGCCGTGTGCGCGGTAACGCAACATCCGGAGTCATGTTTCACCGACGTTTCCACCATCGATTCCGGTAACTTTTTCGATCCGGAGGTGATTTTCAACCTCACGCTCCGGCTCGCGATCAACGAGCTCACGAACATCTCGTCGTTGCCTAAAACCCTAATTTCGAAGTCGCACGATCTACGAACCGGTTCTGCGTTGCGAGACTGTGCGACTCTGTTCGATGACGCGTTGAGTCAACTCAGTCGGTCGGTGGAGGCTATGCGTGTGGGGCCTGTCGGCGGGGAGAAGTTGTTGACGGAGGAGAAAGTGGCGGATATGAAGACGTGGATTAGCGCTGCGATGACGGATCAGGAGACGTGTGTGGATGGATTGGAGGAGATGGGATCGACGGCGGTGGATGAAGTGAAGTCGAGGATGCAGAGATCGAACGAGTACATGAGTAACAGCTTAGCAATACTCGCTAATATTGAAACCATACTTGACCAATTTGGGCTTCGTCTGCATTGATATTCACGATATTGCCATTGAATGTAATTTTGTGTTTGTAATTATTTTTTTTAATACTATTTTGATTTTTGAGTAACGTTGTTGTAAAACAAAAGTAAAATATACAAAAAAAAAGTAAGTGTTCTGAAGTTTCTTTTATATTAGTTTTTTCCGTTTCTTTTCACCAAAAACCGTAAAAACTTTACCTCGGTTAAAAATATTAAATATGCACACCAATTGAATTTTTTTTTGGAAACGGCCGAGATAATTTTATTAATAGACCCCGCTAGCAAGAAACTAAACCGGGGACGAGAATTTATAATCAGTACAAACAGGAAACATAAAAGGGGAGATTTTCCAACTCTCCCAGCTACAAATACCATTCTTACCGCTACATTTGATCCATAAATAAACAAGTGATTTAATTTCCTCGACCGCTTGCATAGAATTACTAACAAACCTTTGAAATAGCCTGTTGTTTCTCGACTTCCACAACACCCATAACGTGCCATAACAGATAGCAATGAACCTTTTCCTCTGTTTGACACAAGTACTCCAGTTGGAAGTGAGATCGATGAACTCACTTACAGTTTGGACTGTCATATCATCAACCCCGCACCATCTTAGAATTTCACTCCGGACCATACTCGCATAGGGACAGGAGATAAGAATATGGCCTGCATCTTCCTGCTGGTTAATGCATAAGCCACAAAATACATAATCAATGGGGATATTCCTGCTAATTAGTGTTGCAGCACAGGGTATTCGACCTTGAACTGCCCTCCAAACAAAGCACATCACCTTTATGGGAATTAGTTTACACCAGCTAATTAAGAAAGGGGGGGTGAATGCAGACATGTTTGTGGTCTATCAACTGCTTAATAGCCGAAACTCTATAGATACCATTAGGGGCAATAGAGCAATACACCTGATCCGAGCCAGGAGTGAGCTGAATTGAGCAAACATCCTGGACAAGGCTCGATAAATAGTTGTTTAACCCACAACTTTCCGGGTTAGTCTTCCAGTACCAAGTTGTATCACCACGTTCATTGATTCTGTCGTTCACTACACACCTCTTTCGAGATTCTAGATCATAAAGGGCAGGATATACCCTTTTTAATGTTGAAGTACCAATCCAGATGTCATTCCAAAATTGAGTGTTGTCCCCCGATTTGACACATTGTTTAAATATATCGTTGAAATTTAAACCCAAAGATTCAAGATCCTTTTTTACTCCTGCAATGTTGTTCCAGATACCTCTAAGAGATTTCTTGCAGATATATTCTTTCGGTTTGTTTGACAGGTTATGGACCCCATATATAATTCTACTCGAAAGAGCTGAATTTTCATTCCTGAGTCTCCACCACCATTTTACCAGTAGAGCAATGTTCGTAGCCCTAATGGATCCAACACCTAGACCACCCAGTTTTTTGGGACTGATGACTTTGTTCCACGAGACCCAATGAATCTTATTTTTCTCTTCACTTCCCCCCATAAGAATGATCTTCTTATCCTTTCCAGCCTCTCAACTACACCTGCAGGAGCTCTGAACAACAAGAGATAGTATGTTGGAAGGTTCCCCAGTACAGAAGTAATGAGAGTTAGTCTTCCACCGAAGGAAAGAGTTTTTGCCTTCCAGCTACTAAGTTTGGATTGGAACTTGTTTATAATTGGCTGCCAGTTCTTTACCAAGTTCATATTTGCCCCCACTGGTACTCCAAGATAGTTAAATGGTAGACAGCTAGCCTCACATCCAAGTGTCCTAGCAGCGTATTTAGTTTCACGTCTCGAAGCTCCAACACCGAAAACCTTGGATTTTCCAAAGTTAACTTCGAGACCAGAGGCCATATGGAAGCAGTGTAAGATGCGTGCTAGGTTTTTCATATTCGAACGGCTCCAATCTCCCACAAATAACGCATCGTCTGCATAGAACAGATGCGAAATTCTTTCCCCGGTTCCAGGGATTTTTACCCCATTGAATAATCTTTTATCGCTGGCAGTCTTCATAGTTATGTTGAGTCCCTCCATAGAAATTATGAACAGAAACGGGGAGAGAGGGTCTCCTTGTCTTACCCCTTTTGAGAACTTGAATTCTCTAGTGGGACTACCATTTATAATAACCGAGGCACGGGCCGATGATAAATAGCCGTGGATCCATTTTCTCCACTTGTTCCCAAACCCCATTTGGCCAAGAACGGAGTCGAGGTATTCCCAGTTGACTAAGTCGAACGCTTTGTCGAAATCCACTTTAAAGAGTAGCATTTTCTTTTTTGTTTTTTTAGCCCAAGAACACAGTTCATTGACGACCAAAGGTCCGTCTAGTATGCTTCTGCTCTCCACATTAGCTGATTGAGCTTCGCCTATTACATTGCTGATAACAGTTTTCATCCTAGTTGCCAGCACTTTGGAGATTATCTTGTATATGCAGCCGATCAAGCTGATAGGCCTGAAGTCCAACAGGGTGGTCGGATCCTTAACTTTGGGGGCCAACGAAATGAATGAGGAGTTACATCCTTTGGAAAGAGTTCCAGTATCTTCGAATTTCCGAATGGCACACATCAAGTCATCTTTTATCATATCCCAGTACCTCTTGATAAACTTAAACGTTAACCCATCAGGGCCAGGAGCCTTGCTACTACCACAAGCCCAAGTGGCCTTCTTGACTTCATCGGTCGTAAATGGGGCCTCAATACGAATAGCATCCATCATAGTAATGGATTTAAATCGAGAATTCACCAGTTTTGGTCTAGAAGCCCATCTTTCAGTAAACTTGTTTTGATAGAAAGTGAACACCTCTTTCTTTATCTCCTCAACTTCATTGCTCCATTTACCATTTATCATCAACCCCTCAATATGGTTCTTCCTGTTTTGATTGTTCACAACTCCATGAAAGAATGTTGAGTTTTCGTCCCCATCCTTGGTCCACTTAATCCTCGCCTTCTGTTTAAGATCCTCAACAACAAGTCTTTCCAGTTCGTATATTCTCTTCATACAATTACTCTTGTACTGTAGCTCCTCCTCCAATAACATTCTGTTTTCTGCCTCTTTCTCAAGTTTCCTCACTGAATCTTTTAGTGATTCCTTTTCCATTACTTCCTTGGAGTGTTCTAATTTACGCCATTGACGAATAGCTTCCTTTACATGTTTGAGTTTTGCAGCCAAAAACGAGCCAGCCGGCCCATAACCTCTGAATTCAGACCATGCGTTCACAACCACTCGATCAATGCCATCAACGAGTAACCAGGAATTAAAGAATCTAAATGGTTTAGGACCAAAGTCCATTCTTCCAACAGTGAATGTAATAGGGTTGTGGTCCGATAGATGCCTGGGGAGAGCGGTAGCTTTGAGATTAGGGCAGGAAGACAGAAAATTAGGACATGCAAGAAACCTGTCAATTTTGCTTAATTTCGCATCCGCACGACTCATATACGTGAATCGTTCTCCACCCATGTTAAAGTCTTGCACCCCTGCCTCATGGATGAACCTGTTAAAATCTCGTGCACTAACCTCACAAAATTGGGAATTCAATCTTTCCTCTTTACGTCTCACAAGGTTAAAATCTCCAAATAGGAGCCAGTTCCCGGGCCAGCTCTGCATGATTTGTAACAGTTCCGACCATAGTATCTTCTTCTCCTGTGGTGATTGAGGACCATAAATGTTTGCTATAATCGTATTCCCCGCAATGCCATTCCATGAACCGATGACTATTAAAAAGTGCCGACTCTTGATTGCGTTAGATTTTCTAAATAGCCTTGAGTTCCAGATAGAGACTAAACCGCCGGAACGTCCGTTAGATTCCACCCCCTCGAAGTCCATCCCAGAACCGTCCCAACATCCTTTGACGTCAATGTTGGTGTGGTTGGAGATTTGCGTCTCCTATAATCCCATAAAGTTAATGTCATGTTGTGTCTTTAATTTCCTCACCCATTTCACCTTGGCATCGGTACCAATGCCACGAACGTTGAGTGATATAAAATTCATTGATCTTTTTTGTTGACACCCGCTTCGCCAATGACCGCATTGAGGATGCTACATTCGCCATCGAGTTGGTACCCTAGCTCTTCCCCAATTTTTGCAGTTTTAGTTACTTCATCTCCATACGAGCTCTCTGTGCCCTCGACACCAGATGATTGTTTCGAGTTAGGGCTCTGATTAAGGTTTATAGTAGGCGCGTGCGTATCTTGTGGAGGATTGGCATTCAAAGTACAGCTCTGAGGAGTTTGTGACGTGAAGTGAATCGAGAAAGGTTCCCCAATTGCATCGTGATGTCTTTTCCTCTTTTTTACTAATTTGTCTAATTGAGGCTCCAATGAACAATCAACGTAAGGCGAGATATTGGGCTGAAAGTTTGGGAAAGGCCCAAAGCAACCTAATGACACCAGCTTATTAATTGGGCCAGGCTCACTAGGCTCCGATACTTGCACATTGTTCTTTTTGGCATCGAATTTGAAAATTAGGGGGGGGGGGGAGAGGGGAGGGGGGGCCTGACCTTTCATTTTCCACCGGGTCCATAGGGTTGTTATCTGGAATATCAACCGTCTTTGGGGAGTCTTCCACAATAATTTCGTCCTCGAATTTCGCGAACTTTGATGGCGACTTTTCATTCTCTCCCTCCTTCGAGTTGCCAACCGGTGGGATTTTCCGACCAGTGTTGTTACCACAGGTATCCGGTTCCGGCAATATCTCCCCTTCTTCCATGTCTTCAGTTTGATTCTGACCTCCTATCCATGTATCAGAGATTCCATCTTCTTCATCGTCTACCTCGTCATCATCCTCAACCACTGTTTGTCCCTCCTTATCTTCATCATTATTTGAATCATCATCAACTCTGTCATAGGGGACAGGATAAAACGGGGACCAGTCGTCGGTATACTCCACAACTCCGATACTGAATACTTCGCCATTTACATATACAGTAGTCTGATCATTGATCCATCTCCTTTTAGAAGTTAACACACCAACCTTACCCATGGAGCAGTCTCTTATATTTCTAATCTCACTAAAGGGGGAAATTACTCTTCCATAATTGCAAGCAATCTTTGAAAAGTTAGCTTCCCCCCATAGCTTATGCGGGAGACCAATAATCTTTAACCAAGCTACTCTTTCATACTGAAATTTGTATTTATCTGCCACAGTTAGCCATTTGAACCAGTCACTCCATCTTGTTTGATCTTCAAGAAACTCTTTCGCCAACGATGAACTGTCAAACTCCAAGGCTAATCTTAACCCACCGAGATACTTAGTTTTTTCATATAGCATCACTGCGGATGGCAAGTTTGCCATGTGGTTAATACTGTGAGCGTCACCAATTAAGAATCTATTATTTAACCAGTTCCATAGTTCAGTCTGAGAATCTAGCTTGATCATCGGAGATGAAGACGGGGGAGGAGGAGGTGGTGCCTGCACATTGGTAGCGTACTTCCCTTGTTTCCCTGAGATTACTTGTGCGAATGATCTTCCATCCCTGAATCCGCATTGTTTTTTGGGGACGTGACACTGTGTTGCATTTCTCATGAGTCTGTTTCTATCTTGCGTTCTCTGGGTTTTCCTTGGATGTTTCGAAATGTTAACCTTTAGAATCTTCCCATGACATTGCATCCCTTGTAATCTCCTTTCCAGATCCTGTTTGTCTTCCACGACTTTATATCTGACAAAGGCAAAGTTCATCCTTCGTGCATCTTTCTTACTCCCCATGTACACATCCATCACAGTTCCATATCTACCGAATAGTTTCCACAGTTCCGATTTCGTAGTCTCTTCTTGAAATCCCGCCACGAAGAACGTAATCGTGCAGTTTACGTCGTTGTGGATGAATCTTGATTGACGCCTCCTACGTACTTCAGTCCAATCGCCTCCCTATTAATGTTACATAAATTATACATATCAAAGTGGTTGTGTTTAAATGCAAAAGAACTTATATTAAATTATCAATAATAAATGATAAATTTCAATTAAATGCAAAAGAACTTATATTAAATTATCAATAATAAATGATAAATTTCAAAATATATTTAGTGTTATACTATTTACCAATATTATATATAGTATTAGTTTAGTGTGGGTTAGAGCATTTGAGTGTAGATTTTAGTATAAAATGAATATAATATGGGGTTGGAGATGTTTATAGGCTCATGACTTTTTATCGTACAATTCATTTTTTGTCGATATGTTTTTTTTTCTTTGTAAAAAAATATCTCTCTTTTTTTTTTTTTTTTTTTTTTTAATTTGATTCTCTAAAAAATAAACATAGTAACAAAAATTTGATTTTTTTTTCTCTAAGTCTCCAAAACGATTCGCCATTCATTCTATGAACTAATTATCTGTGAACTAGTTAGTTCTACGGACTCCTTAAAAGTAACCACCAACTCTTTGTTCATCATAATTTTTCTTTGTAAAATTGATTTTAAAAAACTATAGTTCTTAAAATTTAATTCTATATAAAATAAATAATTTTATAAAATCACAAGTGTGTGTGTATATATATATATATATATATATATATATATATATATATATATATATATATATATATATATATATATATATATATATATAATGTTATTTGGAAAACAAAAAAACCCTAAAAATCATAAAATTGCATAAAAAAAATACTAAGAGATTAAAAAGCTTTTTTTTTTTAAAAAAAATTTATTAAAAAATCACAGGTTTTTTAATAAATTCTCTGAAAAAAATAAAAAATCATTTAAAAAAAAAATCAGCGAATTTATTTAAAAACCTGCGATTTTTTTATAATTTTTTTTTGTGATCTTTAACTATTATTTTTATGATTTTTAAGGGTTTTTTTGTTTTCTATAAAACCTAAACTTTTATATATATATATATATATATATATATATATATATATATATATATATATATATATATATATATATATATATATATATATATATATATATATATATATATATAAAAACCAGAAAATTTCATTATCAAGATTTAAATCATAAGTTCATAACAAATTAAATATTATGAATATATTAAATCATAACATTTTGTCTTTACATAACTTATGAGTATAGTGCATAGTGTCGATATATTCTCATAATGTTTACCTAATAGAGTAATAGTATTGAGGTGGAGATATCCTTCACAATTTACTGAAAAAATACTTTTAAAAAAAGAGTCAATGATATTCCAACAAAAACCAGGAAATGAAATAGAAAGGAGGTGGATGTCACGTCTTTTAAGATCGTGGAAGATTTTTCATTTTTTGATAAAAGTTATTTAAAGTGTCATGAAAATGGACTTTATATTAAATAACAATTTCCTCACGCATGCCCAATTATTTAATGAGAAATTGTCTAAGATATTACTTTTTCATTATGTTTACTTTGGATAACTTTGTTTGTTTTTCCGTATATTTATATATTTATGTAATAAATTTTTTGGAAGTGTTTATATATGACCATTATTACCGATATGTAACAAGTTACAATCGTTCATAAAGATTATATGTGAACACTTCCAACAAATTCGTTACCTAAACGTGTAAAAAAAACGAAGTTACCAAGATGCGAATAAAACAAAATGATAATTATCTTGATAAATCAATTTCCGTTTTTATTAAATTCATCGATCATAATGTTTGTAATATTAATATATTCAATTAAATTTCCTTAAAACACTATTTATGACAATTTAATGACAATTTAAATTGACCACAACATGTTGGGAGTGGTTTTTGGTAGCATTACTCAAATAAATGAAAATCATTTTGTTTTTTATTACTCTCTCATTTATTATATAACATGTCATTTTGTGATAAATTTGGATTAAATTATATCTATATGTCAATTTGAGGTTTTTTTTTTTATTTTTAATTTTATTAAATTTCATATAATATTTAAATGTAATAATAAATGCATTTCAAATTTATTAATATAAATTTTCTTATAATTTCTAAATTTATAAAGTGAATCAAATTATTTTTATTGTTTATTTATTTAAATTTAAAAGGAAAATGAGCACTTCAATTTTAACAGTTAAATATTTTTCTTTATTTCCTTTTAAATTCAAATTTTTATTTTTAGATCTATATATATATATATATATATATATATATATATATATATATATATATATATATATATATAAACCTATGTAGTACATAGGTTCTCATGTTTATTTATTTTTATTAAATAACTATGTATATATAAGACATGAGCAATGTTATTGATGTAGATAAAAACTACTTCTATTTTTTGTATTTTAATTCATATAATACATAGAGCAAACTTCAATGAAGATGATGTTCTATTTCACGTCATGTTTATTTATTTTTATCAAATAACTATGTATATATAAGACATGAGCAAACTTCAATGAAGATGATGTTCTATTTCACGTTATTGGTCACTCTCTCTGGTATTTTTAATCTCTAGTAAGTTTTAAATTCTATATTTAATATCTTAAACAATAAAATTTTATAAAGTGACGATGTTTTTTTTGTAACATCCATAAATTTCTTAAAAATTTTAAACTTTTTCAAACATCCAAAAATCATTATTTATTGCAAAATGTTTCAAAAATAGTTTCATATCAGAGTATCCCAGAAATCAAAATCATAAATTGTGAGGAGGTGCACGATCATGTTCTCGCCTTCCCGCGATCATCCAAAGTTGTAAGCTGATGTATGTAAAACGAACTAGTTTATTCCTACTTTTTAAATATAAATTAGACACACAAAAGGCAGTGATGTAGTTTAAGAAAGCAGGGTATCGAACACAGGGAACGAAAAATATAAAACTAACTACTAGGATTATCTAAATAAAAACAAGTAATAAAAGAAGGGTTTTCTCTAGTTTTGCAAGACTAGAAACTTAAATACTCAACTAACACTTAAACAAAACGGTTAAGAGCTAAGCAAATAAAATTCAACTAAATTCATTAATAAATGAGACTTCTGTTCAGGTTCAACTAACTTATTCCTATAGTTGATTTTATGGCTAATGTAATGGATTAATTTATCATTGGCTACCGATTAATGTGATTAGGTTCACGTTCGCTACTACTAATATTTAAAAAACAGATCAATTCAAACAGTTGCCAGTTGTCTAAACTAATGAGTTTCCTAGTTTATTGATTCGGGTTAAGTAAGACTTGTAGTTGGCTAATTAAATTGGTCGTTCAATTACCCTCTTGTTGATGGTTTGTCACACAAGCTCACACATTAACTTACTTATTTTCTAGTTAACCCTAGTTTCACATTCACTAATCTTAGGCATATACCAATGTTTTCACATAAATCATATGAGATTAGCAATTAAGAGATGCTCATGCAACTTAATTACTGGTTAATTAATAGAAAATAGTTATCGTTAATACATAAGGTTCTTTAACAAGCTTAACAAAACTAAATCACCAAATCAAATCATCCATGCCATAAAAAGCAAACCATATTAACAAATTAGTCTACTCTAAACAGAAGCTAAAATTTTTTAGCTTATAATTACAATAGGAACTAACTCAAAAATGAAATCAGTTGGTTCACACATAGTTTAACAAGAGATTAAGTAAAGAGTAAATTTGATTTGCCTTGATTCTCCTCAAAATCGAATGTAGGGTTGATTCTTCAGTTTCCCACGCTCCAGCAGAACCTTGAATCACAGCTTAGCCTCCAAGGGTTCCAGCAAAGGCCTAGGTATCGGGCAAGATTTCCTTTATATAGATTTTCACAAAACAAAGGTGACTCGTCGAGTCCAGTGTCCGACTCGGCGAGTCCATCACTTAAGACCCGTGTACGGCAAGGACTTTTATTGCTTTGCGAATGTTCGACGTGACTCGTCGAGTCAGGCATTGACTCGTCGAGTTCTTCAAGATTTTTGACTCTTTTCTTCTTTATTTACTTCCCGAGCTCCTGATTGCTATTCCCGCTTCCTTTTGCTTCCGAGCACTTTTTTTAGGCTGAAAATACAATTTAGACATAATTAAGTACCTTTCGTTCATTAATTGCAATAAAATAGTCAAAAAGTATTAATATTCTATACAAAATATATGACTAAATATGCACATATAAATATACCCCACACTTGACTTTTGCTTGCCTCCGAACAAAAATGAATTTTAACATATTAGCGTCACATAAAATAATTCTAATCAAACACAGCCATTATGCCAAGACCTCAACACATGCATTTTTGTCTAAAATTTTTCCTAATGACCCCCCCCCCCCCCCCCGGTCAATTCTAAATACTTACAATCCTCATAAACACCCGCCCACTTCTTTTGAACAACGCTCATTTTATGCATCCCTCCGAATCCATCCCTATAAAACTTTCTTAATCTCAAGGTATTTTTGGTTGAGTAACTGAAGCATACATAATCTAGACAATTACAACTTTTTGATACCACAATGGAGCTTTTTGGAATTCTTCACTTCTTTGATGATTTGATCTCTTTAATTTCTTTGAATTCACTACATTCTTTGATTTTTGGTATCTTTAACTTTTTGAATTTCTTCAGAACTTTGATCTTTTGATCTTCATACTATGACTGCTCTGAAATTCTTACAACCTTTTCTTGCAATTCTCTATTTTTTAAAATGTATCTCACTTTTTTTTTTTCACTCAAAACCTACATGCTTAAGCGGGGACGCTCAACTTCAACCTTTGTTGGTTAAAGATATTAGTTTTCCTTGATACATTTCAAGTACACGATGCTAAACATATTACGATCCTCAAACTAAGCGAGGTTGTGTTTTTGTCCCATGATTTCACTAGAATAAAGGAGGTCACAAATGCACTATAACGAATATAGGCTCAACTAAACATTTGGGTTCTCAAAGAATCATCAAACACAATACTAACATGGAATCCTAATTGCTTTACCAAAATTGTCTAAATTAATCCCTAACAATTGTATGCAAAAAAATTTAAAATTTAACTAATATAACCTACCCCCTACTCCACATTTAATTCATGCAATGTCACCATTGCATGCTATGCATGAAAAAAAAACATAAAAGTAAAGAGGGAATTGGAACAAACCCCCCTAGGATAATAGTCGCGAGGTTGATATTCTTCATGAAAAACTCCATCTTGACTTTAGACATGGGAACAACTCATCCATGCCTTGGGCATCAAATATCGTGTGGTAAAGCTCCAAATATAGACGAAAAAAGTCTTGAGAATCTTCAAAAATTAATCTTCAAAGAATATGAGTAATGCTTGTATCAAATATAGTCAAATTGTAGACTTGAATATGGAATATTGGGTGACTCGTCGAGTCAATATGATAACTCACCGAGTAGTAGCGTATCTAGCAGAAAATTCGCAAAATTGCACAGGGACTCGTCGAGTCCAGGGTGTGCACTCAGCGAGTACAACACTGATTGGAAAAAAATTTATTCTGCCTCGACTCCGTTTCTTAGGTGTTTGGCAATGACAAATTAGTATCCCTCTTTCATTTTTCTTCAGTAAATAACACTCTTTAACCATTTTCACTACCAGAATCGATCTTTAACTCAAAACTCCATGTTTTCATCTAGACACGACTATTCTCATTATTCTCTCTCTCTCTCTCTCTCTCTCTATCTCTCTCGCTCTCTCTAATCCCTTACATGCATACCCTTACTCTAATTCTGAAAAGAACCAACAACAAACACATGTAATAAAAAAGGAAAACAAACAATTAAAATCCTAATTAAACCTAATCACTAATAGTTCAAAAAAAACAAACCAACCAAACAAATAAAAATTATTTTAAACAAAAAAGAAACAAATAAAAAGGATAGATCTCAATCTTTATCTTCTTCCTCTTCATCATCTTCTCTCACTCCACTCCCCCCCCCCCCCCCCCCCCCCCCGGCTTCACTCCTTCGCGCGTTTATCCGCTCTTCCCAAGTAGGCACGTAAGGAAATTCACCCCCATCTACATGTTGGATGTTAAAATGATTAAACATTTAAATAAATGACTGGTTGTTGAAATTAAAGCCTCTCCCCAAATCGTCTTGGTAATTTCTTGCCTCTATGTTTTACCATTCCGCGTGTACCTCATCATCAACAGTAATCACCAGTGGGTCATCATGCGCTTGATCATGCCTTGGCCTAACTCTCCTACCCAGTTGCTTGGGTCCCACCACCTCATCCTCATTCGGTATGACATAATGGCCCCCTCCATAATCTTCAATAATCCTCGCTCTCCTATAAATAATGACATTAAAAGGAGGGGTAGGAACCATCATCAAATCATTTCCAGCGCCTCTTTCCATCACACCGTACGATCATGCGAAGCGAGTCACAAACATCCCGCCATTAATTTTTGAAGTTTTCCAATCCTTGACTGCTCCCTCACTTAAGTATTCAGCCATACAATATGGGAGGTTGTAGAAGGTGTTTGGTGTAATGATGCTCCACAAGTAAAATACATCAAGGTTTGGAACCTTGTCATCGTCCTTGCGCATGTTGATTGTGCAAGCAATAAGGCGGTGTATAAGCCGATGGATTAGTGATCTAATGCTTCCCTCCTGAGCCGATTTGGGAATGTAAACCTTATTTGCAATTGTGTTCGAATGATATTGCCATATTTATACATGTTTTTAGGCAATATTTATTTACATTTTTATTAATATTTTGGTTATTAGCATTGAATAATGGTACTTATGAGGATAAATTGTTCTTTGCAGCCAAGTAGATGCATTTTTGAAGGATAAAGGATTAAAAATGACAAAACATGGAACTTTGGAGGCTTGGAGAATAAATGAAGATGAAACCCATGAAATCAGCTACATTCACGACGTGAACCACAAGTTCACGACGTGACATGAGAATTCTGGAAGATAAGTACGCGTGAAGTAATAATCCTTGCCCAATAAGGATTTCTCCTAATTCACAAAATGAATGAATTTTTCACGACGTGAAGCGCAAATTTTGAGAAACTATATATATCCTTGCTCATTACAACTTTTGAGACTTTTTGGTTGCTTTGAGGGTTCCCGGAGACGATTTTCAGAAGGATTAAAGTTCTGGAATTGGCTATTAGCATCCAAGGAGAGAAGAATTTCATATTAGTTTAAGAATTTAGTACACTTTAATTATGTCTTTGAATATGAGTTATCTGTGTTTGTTAGCTAGTATGTCCAGCTAAATCTGGTTGCTTCTGTTAGCTAGATGAAGATGGAACTCATGGTGTAATACTTTAGCTTGACTTATTTAGATGAAGAATATTCTTAAGTACCTACGAAGGACCAAGGAATGGTTTCTAGTCCTCGGTGGGAGCGATGACTTAAGGGTACAAGGGTACAGTAACGCTAGTTTTCAAAGGAATCAGGATAATTACCGATCGTAGTCGGTTTGGGTCTTTACCCTTAATGGAGGAGCAATAATTTGGAAAAGTTCCAAGCAAGAGACCGTAGTTGATTCAACGTATGAATCGGGGTACATTGCGGCAAGTGAAGCGTCAAAGGAGGATATATGGTTGAAGAACTTCATTGGAGACCTTAGAGTTGTGCTATCCATAAAGGAGCCAATGGAATTTTCTATGATAATGAAGAAGCGGTTGCCTTAACCAAGGAATCGAGAGATCATGGCAGATCTCGACATATCAACAGAAAATACCACTTTATCAGACATCGGGTAGAAGAGGGACTCCTCATTGTGAAGAGGGTATCGTCAGAAGAAAACCCAATAGATCCCCTTACGAAGAGACTAAGTAGGATTAAACACTTACAGCACGCTAGGAGCATTAGGCTGAAGGACGATATAAGTTTAGATTAGATAAGAAACGTGTAATAGATAATTTGTACTTGACATTTGATGAATAAATAAAGTTGTGTTATTTATGAGTAAAGCTGGTATCTTGTGTTGGTTATTTATCTATTGTTTCAATTTTGCATGTTTTGACTTCCTGAATAATAAGATTATTCAAACAGTCCACATTCGTTCATATTTTGGAAGTAGATGTGAATGAAGACTATCATGAATTTGTTTGTAGGTTGTCTAAAAGGTTTTGGGCATAACAAAGGTTTGGTACAAAGTTCGTGAGTGCTTATGAATATGATTTGAGCATTGGAATAAACCCGCGCTTGTTGGTATCACTACTTTTAAATTGAGTGATCGCAAGATGATAATATCATATGATTTTTGAACCTAGATATATGGTTATTGTTTGCTAGTTGATTGTACATTGATAATGTGAAAACGCATCAGTAACTTGATGTTATAAAACACATTGTTGTGTATGACTTAGCTGGTGAGTGATATAAGTTCCTTTTATCCTAAGAGGGTAAAAGTGACATTTGGCCACTCGATGATTTGGTTTGATTTATGTGTCGGGCCCGGTCAGAATGAAGTTGATGTGTTCAACTAAATTCTACGTCAAACAAATTAGAGATCGAGAAACAAATGTTGAACAATAGGTATTGTCAGCATGATATCTAGAGCAGAGGATTGTACGATCCCTTATCTGAAGGACTAGTTTTGATCAGAGTTAACATAAGCGTATAAGAGCTACAATTGTTGATCGGATCCTGAAGTCATATATGAGATATAGTTACTAGACTTATCCAAGTGGGAGACTGTTGGATTAGTGTCTAAGTTTGTAACTATATTTGGTATGTACTTGACCCGGTTGTGCATGGTCCTCTTGGGTTGCCTTCACCGAAGCAACTTGACAATGTAATTTGAGGAGAGAGAGAGAGCGAGTGGATATTATGGTTTATTAATATATTATAAGAATAATATATTAAAGGAGAAATCACATTTATTTAATTAGTATTGGTCATAAATTAATTAGGAATTAATTTTGGTGACTAAAAGAGATTAATTAAATAAAGGGGCATAAACTATCAAATGTATGATAGTTGAGTTTTGGGCTAGGAATCTTAATGGACTAAGGGGGAACGAAATTATGATGAAAGATCATCATATTTTCGTCCAAGGTCCTTATTCCAGAAGGTTCATTGGGCTGCTTGGTGGCTAAGTTATCCATTAGGGTTTAGACTGAAACCCTAGCAACTTGCACTATAAATAAGACCCCAAGGCTTCAATTTTCGACCACTTTCTTCCAAGGGAAACCCTAGGGCCGAAAATTAGCATCCACCCTCCTCTCTAAAGTTTCCTTCTTGCTTATGGTGTTTGTGATCCACTAGAGCAGTTACAATTGTGACTCTAAGCTCAAGAGAAGAAGATTTAAGCCAGTATTTGAAGAGGTCAGCATCTAGATCTGATGTTATTGGCTAATTTCGAAATTATGTATGCTAGATTAGGGTTTGCAAGTCTTGGATTCATTGCATGTACAATAGAGAAACCTAGATCCAAGCATTAGGGTTTATATGAGCACATAGGATTTTTCTTATGTCTAAAACCCATCAAAAGGATCTATGGCTCAATTATAGCCTCACTAATTGTCTTTATAGCCCAGAAAGAAACCCTAGCTGCATATTTGAGCTTCCTTGTATGTGTGTGAGTCTTAGAGAGTAAAACTTGTTCTTTTGAGAAAGGAAATTGCAGGTTGAGGAGCTTGAAGAGAGGAGAAGGCTTGGGATCCAACATATAGTGGTTGTGAGCATCCATTTTGAGGTAAAAAGTCACCACCTTGATCTTTTTTTTCTTAGATCTTATTTCATGGAAGGATATGGTCGCTTTTGGGTGCAAAATAGGGTCATACTCAGATCTGTAACTATCACAAGGATATGGTTCCAAATCTGGACCTCTCTAGGTCCCCAATGCTATAAAGTTGCTCACTTTATGCATCTTAGGCCCTTTCCATGCACTAAAACCTTATAGGAAGCTTAGTTTTGATGTTTTAGCCTTGTTAGGCCTTGCATGCATGTAAAGTTTGCAACTTTATGTGGTATCTGCACTAGGGGATGTTAGATTTGAAGTTTGGGACCTTAGATCCCACTTAAAAGGGCTGGACATAAAAGTGGCTGAAGGAACTCGTCGAGTCCCTTGGTTGACTCGACGAATCAAGGTAGGGTTTGCTCGTTTTTTAGTTCTGATTGAGTGCAGTGAAGGATTGGGGTTTTGGTCTAAATGGACTTTAGGTTTTCTGGACATTTGATGAACTCGACGAGTCACTAAGGTGACTCGACGAGTTGACTCGGGATTCAGTGGAATGGACTCGGGAGGAACTCGATGAGTTGTTGGATGCACTCAGCGAGTTGAGTTCAACATCGACTGTTGACCTTGACTTTGACCAGGGTTGACTTTGAGAGTATTTATATAGGATTGTGACAAGTTAATCACATGTTAATTATAGGCAGTTGAATAGGAGCAGTGTGTGGAATATATCTGATCTTAGCTTATTAGGTCAGCATTCGAGAGGTGAGTCTTCTCACCATACTAATGGGTCTAAGGCACCAAGGCCGTCCCATTTTATGATATGTGGATTGTCGATTGATTATATGTTATATAAGTATGACATTTGCATGGAAGACCCCGGGGGTTCCCGTGGCAGTAGACTAAGACCACGTAGGGGTTCCCATGGCATTCGGTATAAGACCTTGGAGGGTTTCCATGGCATCCTAGTATATTTTCATGATTAGTTTGTATGATATTTGCTTGGTAGAAAGACCATGTGGGGTTCCCATGGCATGAATACCATGTGGGGGCTCCCATGACACGAAGACAATGTGGGGGTTCCCATGGAAGAAAGACCATGTGGGGGTTCCTATAGCAGGTAGTAAGACCACGTGGGGGTTCCGGTGGCACTAGTTGTAAGACCCTTGAGGGTTTCCATGGCTTCCTTATAATTTGTATGCATGACTTATGTGATATATGTAGCTTTTATAGCTAATATGATATGTGTTATGTGGATTGTGTGTGGGGTATGCTCTGGGGGACTAACTAAGCATTAACTTACATTTTGTGGATTTGTTTTAGGTACATTTGAGCCCAAAGGGAATGGCAAGGCTTGATGGCGTAGCGTGCACTCTCTTTTACGAGTTTTATGGGACACTTTGATGATTTGAAATAAAATTGTATTTTTTATGAACTTTGAAAACAATTGTGTTAGGATTTCATGGTTTGTGGAAATTATTTTAGTTAATCAAAAACGAAAATTTTCTTTTGAAAAATTAGGCCGTTACACATAGGTCGTGTTTAGAATTAGATTAGGACTAGAATAGTTTGTCGTTTCAAAAAAATTCATCATTTTATAAGTATAGTAACTATTTAATATAGCAAATTTATAATTTTCATGAATTTTTTATAAAATGGTTGTTAGTGATTAGGATTTAGGCCAAAACCCTTTAGGATTTTGGCATTATGGTTTACATATTCTTTATATATTTCCATGTAATTGTCTTTTGAGTAATTAAAACAATTTATTATCTATTATGGTATAGGTTAAAACTCTACTAATAACCACCATTTGCAACCGTCGCCTTTCACCTCCAACGACCTTCTCTAGTAGTCGTCGGAGCCTTGGAGGTGCCTTCATTATGCTTAATGTTTTTTTTTTCCTTTTCTTACTCCTCCTAAATAATAATATACCCATTAAACAAGAGCTCATTCATTGGCTTTTTCTACTGCCTCGTATGCTTCTACCTCCAAATCGTATGGCCCCTACCTCCGAACCTTTTGTCTCCTCCTCGGATAGCCCCTCTCCTCGACTACCCTCTTATTTTTCGGATCTCTTTTCTGAGTCAGTCTCTTCCAATGTTGATGCTGCCTCCCTCTTATGGTACCTTCTTCGTCGGGAAAGCTCTGATATGTAGTAGCTCTCTCTCTCTCTCTCTCTCTCTCTCTCTCTCTCTCTCTCAACCTTTCTACGAATTTCTCTGCCGCCGACTCCATTATCACTATTATCGCCGTCGGCTCTTTTCTTCTTCTATAATGGAACCAACGCCACCGTTTTTTTTTCTCTTCTTCTCCGACAAGTAGTCACTGTTAGTCGCCATCGTCAAAGCTTTGCCGCTATCTACATCTATGTTTTTTATTTTGTTTTTTCCAGTTTAATCGTCTCCTCCTTATCAAACTGGCGCCTGGGATGGAGGGGTGGGGGTAGTGATTAGGGTTTAGGCCTGAACCCCTTAAAATTGAGTCGTTAAGGTTTAGGTATTCTCTCCATATATTACTATGTAATTAACTTTTGAGTGATCAAAACAATCTATAATCTATCTATACATAAAATGTTATAACTTTTATGAAAAATTGCATAAAATGACATACATGTGGAAGATCTTATATATTTTGCATAATTTTCACGGTTAACCTTTTCCTTTTCCATTTTCTTGCTTCATTTACTACATGGTATTCGACTATCAAAATTCCAAAATCTACTTAGAACCAAGTTGACTTGAGATAACTAGTGGAGTAACACTGTGCCAGTGGTATTTGCTAAAGAAAAAGGAGATGACGTTGGCAGTGGTGGGTGGAGGAGCAGAAATGGTGGAGGTTGGTTGGCTGAGGCCTAAGTGGAGGTGGTTGTTGTAGGTGGGTGGAAGTGGAACAACGGCAGATGGTGGATAACAGACTTTAAGCGAGCGGAGGCAGACGTTGAGATGAACACAATTCTATTTCAGGTACATTTTTTTTTAATTTTTTAATTTTTATTTTTTAGAATGAGAGTGTGTTCAGATTATTAACGTTGTAAACCGACGAAATCATCAAACCGTTTACTGTTTCGGGTTTTCTTTATGGGTCAAATGTCCAATAGATAATCTTATTTCTTTCGTTTTCTTAATTTTCATAAGGTGTGCTATTTCGTTTCGTTAATTTTCAACCATGATCCCGCCGTTCAAAAGATAGCATCTTAATTGGGTTTTAAAATAATGAAACTGAAATGACTCATTCAAACAAGTTTGTTATATGAAAATTGAAAAGTAAGTTGATCAAATTTTTAAATAAATATAAATCCTTTATAAAAGAAAAATTATTTGAGCTATATAAATCAGTCTCCTAATAGATTATGTTCATCAATCTCAAAGAATGCGTCCCAAACATTTCCTTCAAGTAGACGATAAGTTATAAATCTGAATCGCAGATTCCTCCCTCACATGCATTTACTATATGTTTCACTAAATTGCATACAAAACATATCCTATTTACGTTTGAAAAAAAATATAATAACATGTATTTCAGTAACCCAAAAAAGTTTCCTTACCGCTTTAAAAAGAAATTGCTAAAGAAAAACTAAATACCATTAAATCTTAAAATAGATTTATAGTAAAGAATATTTTTAGTTATTTTTGAAAAGAAGAAAATAGTTAAATTTAAGTAGTAGAATCATTGTTGTTACTAAAAAATTTATAAATAAAAGTAACTTACTATTATAATACATTATTCATCCCATCCAGTAACGAAAAGAACAATAAATCCTCTCAATTTTATACCATTTCTACATGGCAAACAAACATGTTAATTAATTAACGTACATGAGACACTACCAAACTCAATAACCAATGTGGAATGGTAATCACAACAAATTCAAAGCATGTGTGATGCCGAAAATCATGTAAAGAGAAATAGATTATTATATGAAAATTGCTCTCGTATGAGCATCAATTTGATTATTTAATGGTAAATTGGAATATACCTAAAGCCCACCTTCTTACAAGACATGAGTAGACAAGAAGTGGGCTAATGAAGCCAAGTATCTTCTAGGTAGTACTCAAACATCTCAGTTACCCACGATGGACCCTCAATCTAACAATCGACACGTGTCAAAAACAAGGTTAAACATATCAGGATTGACTGAACCAAAGAGGGTCCTATAGACCTTAATTGGAAAGACCCATAAATGTTGTGGGCCCATAAAAGGCAGTAGAATGAAACATTCGGACCCATGACAAGATTATATAATCAGCAGCAGACAAGACTGCTGGTATTTTTCTAACTAAATTTGTCTTTTACCTACGAAATTCATTGCCTTTTTAAGCAACTCACTTTTGCAACTTCAACAATTCCAAGAGAGCCATAATATGTCTACCCGAAGAACAAGAGCTAATAGGAACAAAAAAGACGATGAGCTCCATGACCTTTTGTCAAAATTACAAGCATTGCTACCATCTTCCAGTTCTAGTTGCAATAACACAAGGGTATGTTTGTAATTTAGTAACTTACTTACCAGAAAATTAATCATTACATTAGGAACACAACAAAAAGGCAATAGCATATGTTATATATTACTAGGAAACAATGATACACTTGGAGTTACAATTACTATTTGCACTAGTTATGAAGTATTCACCGTTTTTTATTTTATGGGTATATATATGATGAAATAGGTATCAGCATCAAAGGTTCTTGAAGAGACATGTAATTACATAAAGAGCCTGAGAAGAAAGGGGGATAAGCTAGGGGAAAGGCTATCCGAACTACTGGATTCTATGGAAAACAATGGTGTTGATGTTGATATTCTCAGAGATTTTCTTCAACAGTAGTGTGTGTGTGTGTGTGTGTGTGTGAGTGTGAGGGTGTTCACAAAGGCAAGCAGATGCATATGTTATTTGTCTTATTATCTGATTGTCCCATGTATGTACACTTTCTGTGTAGGTTGTTGGACTCAATCAGACAGATAATAGCTATTCAAATAATACAGGTATTATTGTATTAATATAATAGCTATTCAACGTTTGCATAAAGTGAAAATACCCATCGGTTTGTATTGCACTATTTCGGGCACATTTGTAACATATATATAGCCACTTAAACCAATTTGGGATACTGGGATATGGCTATAAATGACGTACACAAATTAATTATCTCGTTCTGCTTAGATGATGACCAAAAAATCAACATAATAAAATTGAATTGAACCTTTCATTTTAATGATAGTTAAATAATCGTTGATTGATTTTGGAAACATGTGCGCATCATTATGCGTACCACAAGAACTTCAAGTCAAGATAATCATATTCATAAAAAAAAAAAAAAAAAAAGTTCTATTTTTATTTTTTTGGTGGGTGGGTGTTTTACTTGTAGCAATTTTGCAGAGGGATAATGATTTGAAAGGGTAACGAATTTTCGATTTTGTTCACATTTCGTCACTAATTTTATTTTCATTATCTATTTGCCACCGAACTATTGAAACTGTTCACATTTGACCCTAATGACTAGTAACAACCCGAAAATGATCATATGACATTAGGAACACAAGAAAAAACAAAAAGAAATAGGCATACATGACTAGAAAACGATAAGCATCGAGATTCGAGACCAACACAATTGGGAGTTACAATTACCTTTTTGCCCTTGTTACAATTCCTTTATATATATATATATATATATATATATATATATATATATATATATATATATATATATATATATATTATCTTATATCTTATATCCTACTCTTCACGACTCTTTCGACCTCAGTCAAAGTCAAATGTCTTATCCCATTCAGCTTCATCCATCTTTCCCCTCCTTCAAAACTTCCATGAAGCAATCTATCCTCCATTTTCAACACCTTCAACCCCTCACTCAATTTCCCAAAAAACCCTTCAGGCCTCAAACACCAATTCTTAAAAACCCCATACAAAACCATCAAATCATTCCCAAGTCTCTCCACACCACCATCAGAAAACTTCACATAACCCATAAAAACACCATTAAAAACAAACAAATCTATCCCACTTGCCACCTGTCTCCACACTCCAACAAAATCCATCTTATTTAAATTCATTTCCAATATCGACATTTTACCCTGAAGATAATCAAGCGCAACAATAAAAGATTTCGAAACCCCCCAACCTTCTTCACTTTTTTCCATCCATTGTTTTTTGTTTTTTATATATTCACGTGAACACGCATCAAAACCCCGAAAAACAACCTTTGATAACTTCTCAACCCATTCGATTCTAAATTCCTCTAATTTACATATTTCATCATCAAACACACCACCATTTGATCCCATTTCAAGGAAAAAAACTTCTTCACACCATTCTTTTAAAACAGACTCAAAATAACGGGACCCGTTTATACATTTTGTCACTTTAATCAGAGCATCATCATCGGTCAAAGCGGTCAACCCTTCTGCTTCTTGACATTTGAGAAATAAAAACTCCAGAAGCCTGTGTACAATTGGCGCACCTGCTAACCTAATAAACCTTGCTCTCATTGTGACAGCTGGCAGCGATCTACACCGTTCGATTATAGATGATAAGCGTCTTAAAAAGGCACTTGAAATTGCGGGTGATTTGTAACCTTCTGAACCTAAAATGTTGACTGATTCTTCAACTTCTGTTGACCATTTTTTCTCATCTTCAAGTACAGGTGTCAGTTTCTCAATGGCATCACTGAACTCTATTTCAGCCCATAAATCAAGCCAATCAGGTCGATCACAAAACACAGATAAAGAAGATATGTTTTGCATGTTCACATCTTCCTCCAACATGATTCCCGATTGTGCTACAAGAGCTTTGATTTTTTTATCGAAAGAAATCATTAAATCGATAAAATGAAGCCAAGATATTCGGTTTTCAGTGATGTTTTCCATATATATTGGGAAAATCTCTTTTGCCATGTAGGTTGATAATGATGTCACCATGGCTGAAATCCATTCTTCTCTACAAGAATAACCTGAAAGATTCGCTTTATCAACTAAAGGCTGCAATAATTCATCCATTGAATCGACATAATCCCGAGTTATTTTATGAACTAAAGCAAAAATAAGCTCGGGTTTATCTCCCCATTTTGAGAAATGGCGTTGTGATGCGATTGAAATAGGGTTCACAAGCTCTTCAATGGCCCAAAGTGGCTGATGAGTGATTTCAAGATTACCATTATGCCCTTGAAGTTGTCGGATTTTTCTTTGTGTTTGTAGCTCTTGTAGTTTACATAGTGCAAGAAAACTGTCACAATATTGGGTTTTGAGGTCGCCTTTCATTGTGAAAAGGGGATTTGTGGATTCGGGTGATTTTTTTGGTTCTAAATTGGAAGGATTTAAAGTGGAGAGAGGTGGGGGCCAATGAAGAGAGGTGAGAAGGGAACGATAGTCTGCAATTGCTTGAGGTCTTAAAATGGCTAACGCTCGGTCAACTCTGTGGTCAACAGCTGAAACAAGGTGGGACCATTGAGGGCGTGTTCTTGATACTTTTGTTAGAACATCTTCTGCTAGTTTGAGGGCATTAATGGCAATAAATCGCGCTTCCTGTAAACAAGTTTTATAAAACATTACTTCATAACAAAGAAGCAACATTTTAGCTAATTTTTTATTTTATTTTATTACCTCTGAATTGTGGGGAGATGTTTGCTTTCTTAAATTTTTGTTTACACTTGAAGAGACAGCATCTTCAATGTCTCCAACTAATGTATCAAGTTTTAATGCTGTTTCTGAAATACATAATATGATCAAAAAAGAAAATGAAAATGGAAGTGGTGATAAGATTCTTTCTTTTGTGATTTCTATATTGATAAAGAGAGTAAAGTGCATTACTATAACTCACCAGCATAGACTCGAACTGCTTCAACCCTAGCCACTTCACGAGCAAGAGCTGGCAACTCTTTCCCCAAAAAAGTTTCTGACTTTTCCCTTTTCTCTCCTTTCTCTCCATCTGAACAACACACATTCCATGTAAGTAAACAACAAAATAATTATTAAAAGAAAAAAGAAGATGTTTATCTTGTTAATAGAACATTGAATATGTATATGCATGGAAAACTGACCTGAGATAGAAGGTTGGAAACTGTTTAATTTGGTGTTTATGTCTTTAAAGAGGAGATCCACTTGATCTGAGTGTGTAGAGTAAGCAAGCAAATAGGTACCGAGGTTTTGGTTCAAATCTGTGAGGCTCTGATCCAAGACATGACAATCATTCTGCAACTCAGAAACTAGTCTAGAAGCTTCTTGAAGATCATCAGTAGTGTGTAGTTGGGTGTCAAGGAAAGAGAGAACCGCAGGAGAAAGAGAGGAGACTAAAGGGAGAGGTTCGATCATGGTGCCCTCTGTTAGGGTTGATGACTATCGGACGTCAAAAGCTGGATTTCATTACAGTATAACCTGCTACAAGACTGGAACAACAAAATTGTGAAAAAGGTGATCTTGCTATGTTGATGTTTAGAATGTAAAGTCTACGGTAAAACAAAAGACCCAATTGTGAGAGCTTCAATCTATTGACAATTGGTAACAATCGAGAATTCAGGCACATAAAGAATTCATATCTAGGTTTCTTGTTACATTGTATTTGGATCTATGATGCAGATTGAGATTTTAAATCGACGATAAAAAAAAAAAACAAGAAATTAGGGCTTAATTGACTAAAAGTAAGGGAATTGGGACTTACTTGTTGGTTGGGGGAAGCAGCTTCGGTGGCTTTGTTCGCTCCTGATCTCTCTCTCTCCGGTGTCCGGTGAGCCGGTGAAGTTCTGCCGCCTTCGACTTGGTTCGAGCGTGTTAATGGATTGTTGAGCCCACGTTTGTTTGTTAATCACGGCCCATTTCTAATGTTAATTAATCGCCTCTCATAGTTAGATGTTAGAACTAATGTGGGCGAGCTACTTGTTTTGTGTTAGTATGAATCTGGGCCCAATTGTCGAAGTTCAAGACAGGGCATGGCCGCTAGGGATGCAAACGGGGACGGATATTGACCGATACTATAAAACTCGTCCCCGCACCCGAACTCCGATCCCTATACCTATCCCCGCCCCCGCCCCGCCAAATCCCCGACGGGTACGATAGAAAAATCCCCGCTGGATTCAGGGAACCCGATGGATATCCGTTAATTAATAAAATCTATTTTTTTGTAAATCAGAATATATATATATATATATATATATATATATATATATATATATATATATATATATATATATATATATATATATAACATAATAACAATCATCATATCCAAACATTCATAAGTTAATATTTCATTTTCATACAAAAAAACCCACAATATTCTCAATGTTTGTCCCAAAAAACTAAAATAAAAACGATAATTCTTCATAAGCTAAGTATCAAAATCCACAAAACTTGAACCCGCTTCATCATCTTTTACAACTTCAATCTTATGTTTTTCTCTATTGGAATGTGCACCTAGCAATAAAACATTAAACAAATAAATATTTTATGTTAAATGATTCCATAGATGCAGTTAACATCATAACTAGAAAACATATACATTTATACACTTGATGCAGTTAACATCATAGCCAAAAAAATATTACATTTATACACTTAATCATAGTAAAAAGGATTCCTTAAATGCAGATTAATCAAGTTTCTATGATTTAATCAAGTTTCGGAATTCAAGTTTCTATGATTTAATCAAGTTTCAGAATAATCTTATAAAAACAATCACAGTAAAAAAGATAGTTCTCTTTGTTTTGTTTCTAAATTTTGTATGGGTGTTCCTTTATACTTTTCTTTTTGGCTTTGTCAATCTCACTTGGCCAAATGATCAAACACTGAGTATGCAATGAAATTTGCTAGAGAACAATTTTTAACAGTCTAAATCTAAGTTAGGCAAACCGTCGAACACTTGGTGGGCATATAACTTTGTATATAGCTTTGATTTCGTTTGGAATAAAAAACGAGTCCAGTAATTGTGTCTAATCAGTTTAATCAAGATTAGATTCTTCAGTCTAATAGGGCTGCAATAAAATCGATTTCAGATACAATCTAATATAGAAATTCAATTTAATCAATTTTTGATACAACTTGATTATACAATAAAATCAATTTCTAGGAAATTGTTAGTAAAAATTGTTTAATCGATTACAGTATATCCATTATGGATTAGAGCTAATATATGGATTAATCAGTTACAAACTGATTGGAGTTAAGAAATCGTTTGTAGAAATTGATTATACTAAGCACATATAAATCGTAGGGGTGGAATTGGTACGGTACCAATTTATTTTTCGTTAAACCGTGTACTGTATCAACTATAATTGGTATAAAAAAATTACTACCAGTACCGTCCCAAATATAATTGGTACTAATTTTTTTGGCTACCAACAAGTTTGATTGGTACAAATTAGTAATGGTATATACCAAATTCTTTTAATTTTCTATTATTAGTTTTAAAAATAAGCAAAGACATCAAGATTTTGATGTGTAGTATAGAAATTAGTTACGTAGTTCTTTTAGTTTACAAAAAAATTCTATTGAAATAACGCTAAGTAACGTTTTAATATTGTGCTTTAACGTGATAATAACTATTGACTAATACGATCAAATGACTAATATAATGTTTTTAAAACTGTAAACACTAAATACAATTAATAGTTAAAATATATATATATATATATATATATATATATATATATATATATATATATATAATGAATTGGTTGGTATGGTATAACTATGGTATTCCAATTTTTGTACCATTACCCTACCAACATTGATCAATTGGTACGGTACTACCAACCAAACATGTTGGATACCAAATATATTGGCTACCAAGTTTCTTGATTCGGTTGGTAACATGTTGGTTGGTTTTCCATTGTACAATTTTGTCAACCCTAATAAATTGTTTGTAGAAAACCAAATCGAATACTAACCTGGGTTCATGATTTTTGGATGAAGTAATAACTTTTTGTAGATTGTTCTCCTCTAATCCCATGACCGTCGATGAGAGTAGGGTGGATGAAGTTGAAGGATTATTGATTTGTTGTCGTGAAACATGAACCAGAAATAATGAAGCTTCATTGTTTCAAGAGTGTAAAATTGAAGACCAAAGGATGAACTAAACAAGGATTCTTGTCGTATTTGAATTCTTGATTCTAGGAAAAAAGTGTAGAGAGAATGATCATTGAATGGGTTAAAGAAACGAGGAGTCGATTCCTTGATTATTGAAGCGTCAGTCCTTGTTCTATGAATAAGATTTTCCATAAACATTATATATATATATATATATATATATATATATATATATATATATATATATATATATATATATATATATATATATATATATATATAATCGGGTTTTAAACGGGGCGGAGAGTGCCACACCCGTCTCCGACCCGTCCCCGCTTCGGGTATAAAAATCTGCATCCGTCCCCACTCTGTTACCCGTTAAGACGGGTAATACCCGCCCCGTTAGGGTCGGGTACCCATGGGTCGCGGGTAATACCCGATCCGTTTGCATCCCTAATGGTCGCATTGGCTTGAAGGAAGGCGGCAAAAGAAAATCATTACACCTCCAGTATAGAAGAGACCAGGAGATGACACGCCTTCATGATATTTATGAAAACGAGGAGCAGGCTCTTAAAGCCTTGAAATCCCAAATGTATTGTAGCAAGGTCGAAGTAGACTTGATTTCGATTGTATTTGTCATTTGTCATCTCACTCGTTGTACGATGATAACTAAGATATATTAGGTCAAACGGTGTACTGTCGACGGGACTGGTTGTGGTCTATGTGGCAACGTTTAACGGCTGTGCACACCACCCCGGCCAGTTGTTGTTCGTCGTTGTCGTGCTAATTCGTTGTGCCGAGGAAGATGCACAACGACCAATGAAATTGTTTTAGTCCCTTTGACCTCTTTGACCACCATGTAACGACTACTTTCATTTTTTTTAATTTATCTATTTTTTACCTATATAAATACCACCACACACCTTCTATATTTCACCCAATTCCTCTCTACTTTTATTCACTTTCACACATTTGTATTGCTTGATTCAAAAACCATGGCTCCCAAAATGTATAATTGGTCAAAAAAGGAAGAAGAGAAGTTAGCATTGGCATGGGTGACGGTTACGGAAGACCCATATAGTCGAACTTCCAGGGATTTTTGGGCAAAGGTTAGAAATGTTTTTTGTGATTTAATGGGTTGTCGCGACAGGCTCGACCCAATACATGGGCGACTTGGGCTTAGGCTCGGGGCATCAATTAAAAACGGGCATAATTTTTATCTAATAAGTAATACTATGTATATGTTATTTTGGCCCAAATTCTAAGTCCGCTAGTCTAGATCTTCGGTCCAAGAAGAATAACATGGAGGCACGTGTGAGCGGAGCGCTTAATTGAAGTGTGTTGATGTTTTGAACCGCACCTATCATTCCCTATGACCCTACCTTTGAAAATCGTACAACTGTATGCGGAGATAGAGGAGTCGATAGTCGATGAACCCTCTAAATCGAGTGAAGTGTTAATGTTGTGGTCCAATTTGGATTCTCTATCCTCAATTTCTGATTCTCTTTCTCTCTAAACCTATTACTACATTCAATTAAAGGTGGCAATCATGTCGTGTCGAAACACTAAATGGGTTGAAAGTGCTGGAACCTAACTCGACTCATTTAATTAACGTGTCGTGTCGTGTCAACCCGTTTGTTTTCATGTCAGGTTTTGTGTGTGAGGTATACCTTGAAACATGTCGTGCCATGTAAAGTTAAAAGTTTGATCATGTTGAAAGAGTAGGAGTTGGGTAGACGAAAAAGAAAAAATAACAGTTTTGAAGCGGAATATATGAAGCCATAACAAGTTCATATGACAAAATTGAAAGAGTATAAGATGAGGAGGCGTAAGAGAAGTTCATGAGGATGGGAAAGTGGTCAAAGGAGCTGTGTAGTTTGGAAGAGAATGGAAAAACTAAAAATGAAGTCTTGATCTAGACGCCTAAGTCATTTCAACATTACAAAACGACTCAATCCGTTGTGTAGTTTGGAAGAGAATATGACATCCCCAAAATCTCGGCCAGAAAAGACCAGTTTGTTTATGCTTTGTAAAAATCAGAGTACTTCATTTTATAAAAGTGTTGCGGAATTTGTTCCCGGAAAAACATGGTAAATACGTTATTAAAACATTTTCAAAGAAACGTATTTATTTCATCTTAAAACATTTGGGATGTCATCGTTAATACCGAAACATAAGCATAAACAGAACTTACAATGATTTACACTAGTGATCTACATCTCTTTAAATCTCTCAGTGTAATGTCACTTCAATTCGTCACCTGTGATTTACATAAACTGAGTGGGTCAGGTTGGGAAACCTGGTGAGTACATAGGGTTTTCAACCCACAATAATATAATTGTTATGTTCAATCATCAAACAATTAACCCAATTACCCATCCCCGTTATCTTCTTTACTCTTAAGGATTTAACCTAAGAGTCATCTATCCTGCATTCGTTTATTCCGAAGTCCCTTACTTCCAGGGTTATAGGACTGGCACTAAATCCATAGCTGCCAATGTTTGTTCGTAAAGCACTAATTCCATAGCTGCTATATCTTACTCATCGGGTACTAAATCCATAGCTACCAGTGCTCAACAGGTACTAAGTCCATAGCTACCAATTCCTACAGGTACTAAATCCATAGCTACCAGTATCTAACTAATAGGTACTAAGTCCATAGCTACCAACTCCTAACAGGTACCAAATCCATAGCTACCAACGTCTGACAGGTACTAAGTCCATAGCTACCGGTGTTTGTCCCATAGGCACTAAGTCTATAGCTGCCAATGTATACTCACGTCATCCTCTATCTCTCATCATTCATCTACCCATCATCATACCCAACACATTCGTATATAAAATACGTTATACGGTTAAAATCCTTTAAAACATGTATAAGACGTTCATCCAGCATAGACAGCAAGTATTCAGATAATATGCACACATAGAACGTAGTTTATATAAAATACTTCATATCTATGCGTAAGATGAAAGGGACTATGCACTCACCTGAGTAGGTGGTGACTCGGCACTCGGACAGCGCTTCGATACTCTCAAAACAATTTCCTTCGATAAAACCTAGTATCAATACCACTAGGGTTTAGTCTAACAATAACCGCGATTAATTAATAGTCTAGCTATTATTATTAATATTATATAAGCGTTAAATAACACTCAATATAACTCATAATAATATCCCAAATACTCATTATAAGTTCCTAATAATGTTACTATATCATAACATAAGCTATACTAAAGATAGGATAGGTACAACTCACTTACAGCGGGTTTTTTTCGCAAAACCGGGCTTCGCTGGAGCAGCGTTCCCGAACCAAAAGGCTCTTTTCTCGGGATTCCGGGAGCCTCGGGGCTTCCTTTGGGTGCTAGGGGGTTTACCTAGGCTTTTAGGGGGGGTTAGGGAGGCTAGAGAGAGAAACTAGAGAGAGAAAGTGAGTTTGGGAAGTGTGAAGAGAAGGCTAGACCCGACACCTCTATTTATAGTGCAAAATCTGATGGACTCGCCGAGTAGGGGGGACCTACTCGCCGATTTGGTCCATGTGGTGGCCTTCTGGTGGTGCCACATGTCCAATTCTGGTGGTGCCACGTCACCCCCTATCGCGTATCAGCCTTCGAACTTAGAAAAATCATAACTCTCGCATACGAGCTCCGTTTTCGACGTTCTTTATATCCACGCGTAGGTAAAATCAAGATCTACAACTTTCATTTAGACTCCGTCAGCTAACTCTTGACCGATCTCAAATTTAACAGTAGGAGGCGTTTAGACTGTTAAATGACAACGAAGAATTCGTAACTCCTTCATACGAACTCCATTTTCGTCCAACTTTTTACCGTTGAGTTCCTATTAATGAGATATTCAACTCTCATTTAGGTCACGTAAGCCAAAGACCGCTCAAACTAAAATTCAAGTTTCGGGCCGTGCACTGCTAAGCCGAATCTTAGAAAAATCATAACTTCCTCCTACGAAGTCAGATTTGGGCGTTCTTTTTATCAACGCTCTTAGTTTAACATATTCTACAACTTTTGTTTAGATTTCTAAGCCTAAATCTCGCTCTATCGTAAATTCACTATTTACGCTTCCCGGTGTTGTACCGGTTTTGCCGTAAAACTTCGACGGGCCATAACTTCTTCGTTATAACTCGGATTTCGGCGTTCTTTATATGTACGGAAACCTTGAGACATATTCCAAAACTTGGTTAAGATTATTTATTCTAAACAATCTTTTGTCTAAAAGTCGTTTTCGACCCCTATTGTCTGTAAATTGACTAGCCCGGATCTGCGGGCGTTACAATTATCTCCCCCTTAGGATGATTACGTCCCGGAATCATCAACGAAACAAGGATCGTATAATGACTCCATATGTCATCTATTCATCCTAGGTAATAATTATAACTTCTTTATTCCTTCAAGTCTATCTCTTAGACTTATTGATTGTAAGCAATACTTGATCGTGCACCTGCTCTCTACCTCAGATTAGACTCCAAATTATGGCCTATCATCATGTGATGCACATTTAGACTCAGGTCTCTTAAATTCTAAAACAGACTAAGCCTTCCTTCATGTTCTAATGTGATATAATCATACTTTAACTTGTAGCATTTCTAGCTACCAACGAGCGCGATACTTTGATTTTAATCGTTTGGTTTAAGTCGGACGCTATATCAAACTTGGTTCTCTGAACCACGTAACCTACTCATCGTAGTCGGACTCAATTTGATATGACCACTGGGGTCGGAATATCAACAATCTTTTTAGTCATTACCGAAACGATGGTAACGATATACTTAAATAAAACGAAATCAATTACTAGCTTCTTGGTAACCTTGTGACTTTCCCTGATCCAAGTGTGAGTCCTGTGCTTCCAGTAGTATAGGCCTTTGCTACCATTCACACCTACTCATACTCGTTCCAAGTATTGTCTCGCAGTTTCCCAAGTCACCATACAGCAAATCACACAACAATTTCACACATCAGATAACAAAACGAAGATTTTATTATTTCTTGAAACTATTACATAGGTGTTCAAGTTTACCCTAGACTATGCCTCTACTAGGCTACATCATACGAAACTATGGCTACTGCATAATCCGATCTTCAGGTAAGAAGTCCTCATTCTTGATTCCTTGCATGGTTCTCTGCCTCGTCAAGGATCATGTGAAATGCCCTCGGCCTTGGTGGCGTTTCTGGTCTTGCTGCTTTATTTTTCCTTGGGCAGTCTCTGGACATGTGCCCCTTGCCTCCACATCCGTAACATACTTTGTCATTATGCGTGCAGTCTTTGGAATAGTGACCAGTCCTCCCACACTTGTAACAAGTCATTTCTTCATTGCACTTTCCACCATGCTTCTTCTTGCATCTATCATACCATCTTGCTTCACCTCCATCTGCTCCCCCAAGCTTTGAGAATTTGCTTTCCTTGTTCGGCCTCGAAGATCCTTCAAACTTCCGCTTCTCTCCTACCTTATCTTTTTCTAGACCCTTTTCTCTTATCTGGGCCTCTACATTCTTAGCTGCCCTAACAGCTGTTTTCAAGGTAGTTGCCATTTTGACCATTGGGCTAAAGTCAGTGGGCAGTCCGTTAGCAAACCTATTAATCTTGGAGAGTTCAGTAGGCACCAAGTAGGGGAATAGCTTCATCCTATCAGTGAATGCGGTGGCATACTCATCAACACTCATCTTCCCTTTCTTCAGGTTTTGAAACTCGTTGTTTAGGTTTATCAGATCTATCTCTGAGCAGTACTGCATTTTCAACTGTTCCAGGAACTCCTCCCATGACATCTTTATGGCTTCTCCTCATGGCATCGTATCTGCCAATAGCTTCCACCAGCTCAAGACTCCAGTTTTCAGTTGTCTTACTGCGAAGACAGTCTTCTGTTTCTCGTTACAGCTGCAACTCTCAAACACCATCTCCATCTCAGAGATCCAATCCATAATCTCAATAGGCTTCGGGCTTCCTGAGAGGCTTGGTGGTTTCGCACCCAAGAAATTCCTGTACATTTGGTGGTTGTCGAGGCCAACACAAATAATAACCCTAAATGTTACACACTAAAATAGTGTATAGTGGTAAAGGGATCGAATCCACGGAGATTGGTTCAATTTCTAACTCTATGAAAAATCTCTTTGTAAAAATACTTGTAAAATAACAATAAAAATAAAATAGGGGGTTTTGGTGTTTTGAATACTTGATGCTAACTAGAATTAACTATGATTTAAATAAACAATTGCAACAAAAATAAGAATTTGATGTAAAATCAATAAGGGAAAGATGGTTGACTTAAAGTTTTCTCACTTTGACTTTTGATGAACATATCATTAGAATTCAATGGTGCAATACTTGTTTTAAATCCTCAATTTAGCTATAGTAATCCAAGGAGCTTGAGATTACCTAGACTTTTCTTAATTGTTGAAATGGCTAGAGAAGCTCATAACAATTTCCTTAGTCAAAGTCACTAATTCCAAATAGCATGTAATTAGTGAAAGTCAACTAGCATTAGGAACCAAAAAGTCACCAAATCCAAGAGGGGTCAAATGCTTTCACCACCATGTTGGAGGAAATGTTTTTATGATTGTGTGAAGTAAAAACAACACAAAAATCATTTGTTGCTTGCTAATTTGAGGATCCTTTACTTAATCAAGAAATTAACCAACTAATCATTACAAACACATTTAAACTCATGAACTAAAACATACAAGTAATGATAAGATGTTAAAACACAAAACATTCCCATAAAGATTCAAGAACATGTTCATGGATTCTTCAACATTCAACAAAAGTTCAAAGGATTAAACAAAAGTCAACCAAGATTAGTTTAGCCAAGCATGGCTAAACACAAAGAAACAAGGTTAGAGAAATTTGTACCAAACATTAAGCAAGAATCAAGAGGTAAAAATATGATGTTCTTCAAGGGTTCTTGGCCTTCAAAAGTCCCCAAAACTCCAGAGAGAATCTTCAAAAATCGGGGGTTCAAGAGTATGCAAAAGATGGGCACCAACCTTCCTCAAATAGCTCAAAAGAAGGATTTCCGAAATTGCCCCTGCAGGGCCTTGCGCGACCCGCGTGCTGCTGCGCGGGTGGGTTGCGCGGGTGGTACCTGACATGGGCTCCTTTGAGATTTTGGGCCTCTAAAGCATATCCCACTAGCCCAGATCGAATCCAATCACCTCCTAGCCCATTTTCTTCAAGTTTTTCTTCATTTAAAGCCCAATTTGACCTCTCTAAATCCTCCAAAGCTCGTGAACTCGCCCGATTAATAATTTTCATACGCTTGAATGTTCCCCCGCATCTTTCAAATTTAAAGCTCAATTCTTCCAAGCCTTCAAGCAATTGACAAGTCCACCCCATGAATCACCTTCATAGCCATCAAGCATGAAATCTCCAATTCCCTTCAAGCCCAATCGCCTCGCAAGAGTGCCGCCCCGCTAGTTTCCAAGAAAAATCTGCAATAATGCTCAAGAAACTAGAAAGTACCCCGAAATGGTCATAAAAATAACAAAAGGGAAAATATGCATGAAAGTTAACTAAAATGCGAATGAAATGTACTAAAATAAACTATAAAAATAAGTAAATAAAATGAAGCTATCAAATCACCCCAAGCTTAAACCTTACTTGTCCTCAAGTAAGACAAGACTAAATGAACTTGGGATGAACTACCCTAGAAATAAAAAGAATGGATAGAACCATGGAACCTGTTCGACGTTAGTCAACATGGTCAGAATTGATTTCGTTGCTATCTCACAACTTTTTCATCCGATGACAATGGAACCATAAACCACAGCCAGGACAACTCCTTTAGGTGAGTAAGGAGGGATGAGCAGTCGCAGCCTCAATGGAACATGTATACAATGAAGAACATCTGTAGTAGGGAGAAAGCAACTGGATGGGCTCGGGTGGAGCTCTTCTTTAAGTGTACACTCTGATCTCACGTTTGCCGGTTTCTCTCATGTGTAACTAGGTTTAATCGCTCGGGCACCGTTGTAGGAATCAGTTCACTTAGTGTTGGCCCAAACCTCCCGTAGTATCCGACTCGACAGTCTCTCCAACATCACCAATTTGTGAGAAAGAAAAAAAATATAACTCGATCTATATACCATAAAACAAATCTATATAAATGAATATCAAACGTCGGGTGACCAAGATGTTGGGAAATTTGTTCAATAATTGAACCGGCCACCTATCTAAGATAGTTGCGACTGAAAATTTGCATGCTTCATTTTGTTTTTGTTTTTGTTTTGTTTTTTTTTTTTTTTTTTTGTATTTTATTTTATTTTATTTTATTTTTTTTTTTTTTTTTGTGATTTGTAATGATAAAACCCTTTGACTCAAAATTTGGTTCCCAAAGGTGTGTAGGTGGAACCGAAAGGGTAATGATATAATCCGAATGGCCTAAGTGTGGAAATGACCATGTGTGGAGCATAAAGACGTAATGTAGGCTCCTTTTCAAACTTGTGGTTTTTCAAAGATAATGAAGATGTCCAAATGTGGACTAAAAGACTCTCTAAATTCTAAGAAAATCGCAAAAAGATATGGTGATGTAAAGAGACCGGATATGGATTCTACTCGGGGACAAGCACCAATGCTTCATCCTAACAGTTCAAACATGATCAAGTGTGATCCTCTCCGCGGTAGTGACCGCAAGGCTAAGAACACCCATTGCTATAGTATATCCTACAGTTGTTAGTATTGTATGCATAATTCTTCATGAAAACTAACTGTCCATGATCACTTACCCCTTTAAGCTACCAGCATCTGATCCCAAGTATGAAATCCCAAACTGCAGCTAGTGGTCCCAGTTCGATGGGTGAGATAGCAACAAGATCCTGGACCAATAATGATACAATAACTATGAACCTGTTCCATGGCATCCAAGAGAGGTGAGAATAAACAGACAACAAAAATGCATGAATGCTAATGTCTTAAGCTAAATGTTATGCAAAAAATAAAAAGTAGAAAAGAAGAAAATAAAATCTTTTTAAAATTTTATAAAATAAAAAAAAATGAATGCAAATTAACTTAAACTAATATGTTATGCAACCTAACTAAAAATGCATGAAAAAGAGTAAGAAAAAAAAGGGAAATGCCCCACCCCAAGCTTAAGAACAAGCATTGTCCTCAATGCTTAAGGAAATGGCGGAAAGGACCTAAATCGGAGGGTCGGGCGGCGGGAAATGTCTGTGGCGGTGTTTTCGTGAAATTACGACCAGTAGAACTCCGCCAATCTTGAATTTTCAAGCGAGGTGGGTGCTGGAAGGTTATATGAGAGGAATGGAGTAGGAGGTCAAGATGATTAAATGAAGAAGAAGAGAAGCTGAACATTTTAATCTATGGGTCAAAAAGGGTCAATTTCGGTCAATGTTGGTCAAGAAAAGTCAAAAGGTCAACTCATTAAAACCTTTGGTCAACACCTGGTCAAATAATAGCCAAAAATAGCCCAAATTGCCCAGCACAGTGCGCGGGTCGTGCAGTGTAGCACGCGGGTCGCGCAGACCTTGCAGTTAAGTCTTGGGCCAATGTCGCTTCATCACACCTGGCCGCGCAACCCCCTGATCCTGATCTTCATTTTTGCTTCATTTTTCTTCGTTTTTCACCCGTTCTCGCTTTGGAAGGCCCCAAAAACCTAGAAACTCTTGATTTCTTCAAAAACAATTCTTTTGAATCCCAAAAGCATCTTCAAAAGTCATTTATTCAAATTAAAAACACAAAAACACAATGCTTTCCAAAAATGCCATTCTTTAACGTCTTTGGCGAGACGCCTCCAAACTTCACTTTAACACTTTGGGGCGTCCAAATGGACGACATCTTGGACATTTGAATCAAAAACTTCATTGAATGGCTTCAATCGATGTCCATTAACCTTGTAAATTTTCCCCGTGTCGACATTTTTTAATTTCCACACCTCCATTGAGACTCTTTTCTTGTATTTGACTTTCTTTTTACGGGAGAACCATACCGGACTCAAACCTTTGATAATAGCAATCATCCAACCATATTTTTTCTTGTACTTGTTCATTAAGGTGACCAACTCTTCCTTCTTTGACATGGTTTTTGAGTAGGTGACCGGTTGGGCGTCTTCTTTTTTGTGATACGTATCCTTTGAAGAGTCCGACAAATTTATCGCTTCCATCTCTTGTGGTTGGTCTACCAATGGAGTTAGTTTCTTAATGGTAGTGGGCGGCTCAACCTCTATTTCATTAACCCCTATCACTTCCTCTATAGTTTCATTGTCAGCTTTTTCAATTTCTTCTTCTTCTTTGACAACCTCTTCCACTTCTACTTCTTCTTCCTCTTCTTCATATAACACTCTTGGGCCATCAAAAATTTTCTCATCATTCAAAGGAATGGAACATGAACTATGCGATGGGCTCTTTTCGGATGGTAATTTGTCTTGAGCTTCCATTAAACTAATTGATTGAGCAATTTGTGTTATTTGTTGCTCTAAGCTTTTGAGGCTAGCTTGGGTTGTTTCCTGAAAAATGTGGGTAGAAGTGGCAATGCTTTTAACAATGTCCTCTAAGGACATGCTTGGCGTTTCAGTTTGTTGAGGAGGGTAAGGATAGGGTTCTTGGAATAGTGGAGTTGGTGGGTATTGGTTATTTCCCCAAGTTTGGTATGGGTTTTGGTATTGGTTATTTCCCCAAACTTGGTTGTTGTCCCACCATTGATCATGTTGAGGTTGATCATAACTCGATTGGTTTGACAAATAGTAGCTTCCCTTCTCTTGCACGTCTCCCCATTCTCTTTGTAAATATGAACACATGTCGGAATGATGTCCATTTTGGGCACAAAAATCGCAAAGAAGAGGTGTGGGCTGCACACTTTGTTCACTTTCAATCATCATAACTAACTGAGCTAGCTCAGAAAGTCGCTCTTCGGTGCAAGGAGTGTTCATCTCCGAACCATACTTTTTTTTTTTTTTTTTTTTTTTAATTTCAAGAATTTAAATTTGAGTACCTGCACAATGAGATCTAGGCATAGAGAAACAAATTGATTAAAAATAAACCAATCCCCGGCAACGGCGCCAAAAATTTGGTGGTTGTCGAGGCCAACACAAATAATAACCCTAAATGTTACACACTAAAATAGTGTATAGTGGTAAAGGGATCGAATCCACGGAGATTGGTTCAATTTCTAACTCTATGAAAAATCTCTTTGTAAAAATACTTGTAAAATAACAATAAAAATAAAATAGGGGGTTTTGGTGTTTTGAATACTTGATGCTAACTAGAATTAACTATGATTTAAATAGACAATTGCAACAAAAATAAGAATTTGATGTAAAATCAATAAGGGAAAGATGGTTGACTTAAAGTTTTCTCACTTTGACTTTTGATGAACATATCATTAGAATTCAATGGTGCAATACTTGTTTTAAATCCTCAATTTAGCTATAGTAATCCAAGGAGCTTGAGATTACCTAGACTTTTCTTAATTGTTGAAATGGCTAGAGAAGCTCATAACAATTTCCTTAGTCAAAGTCACTAATTCCAAATAGCATGTAATTAGTGAAAGTCAACTAGCATTAGGAACCAAAAAGTCACCAAATCCAAGAGGGGTCAAATGCTTTCACCACCATGTTGGAGGAAATGTTTTTATGATTGTGTGAAGTAAAAACAACACAAAAATCATTTGTTGCTTGCTAATTTGAGGATCCTTTACTTAATCAAGAAATTAACCAACTAATCATTACAAACACATTTAAACTCATGAACTAAAACATACAAGTAATGATAAGATGTTAAAACACAAAACATTCCCATAAAGATTCAAGAACATGTTCATGGATTCTTCAACATTCAACAAAAGTTCAAAGGATTAAACAAAAGTCAACCAAGATTAGTTTAGCCAAGCATGGCTAAACACAAAGAAACAAGGTTAGAGAAATTTGTACCAAACATTAAGCAAGAATCAAGAGGTAAAAATATGATGTTCTTCAAGGGTTCTTGGCCTTCAAAAGTCCCCAAAACTCCAGAGAGAATCTTCAAAAATCGGGGGTTCAAGAGTATGCAAAAGATGGGCACCAACCTTCCTCAAATAGCTCAAAAGAAGGATTTCCGAAATTGCCCCTGCAGGGCCTTGCGCGACCCGCGTGCTGCTGCGCGGGTGGGTTGCGCGGGTGGTACCTGACATGGGCTCCTTTGAGATTTTGGGCCTCTAAAGCATATCCCACTAGCCCAGATCGAATCCAATCACCTCCTAGCCCATTTTCTTCAAGTTTTTCTTCATTTAAAGCCCAATTTGACCTCTCTAAATCCTCCAAAGCTCGTGAACTCGCCCGATTAATAATTTTCATACGCTTGAATGTTCCCCCGCATCTTTCAAATTTAAAGCTCAATTCTTCCAAGCCTTCAAGCAATTGACAAGTCCACCCCATGAATCACCTTCATAGCCATCAAGCATGAAATCTCCAATTCCCTTCAAGCCCAATCGCCTCGCAAGAGTGCCGCCCCGCTAGTTTCCAAGAAAAATCTGCAATAATGCTCAAGAAACTAGAAAGTACCCCGAAATGGTCATAAAAATAACAAAAGGGAAAATATGCATGAAAGTTAACTAAAATGCGAATGAAATGTACTAAAATAAACTATAAAAATAAGTAAATAAAATGAAGCTATCAACATTCGCCCATCCTTGTTGTCTCTCCCTTCTGGGCCATCCCTTTGCTCACCTTGAGTCCCTACTTGACTTACTTGGCGGCTGTAGTTCCCTTCCTCAGATTGCTCGGGAACTGGCTCCGTCGGTTCAACACGTACGGTAGGTTCGTCCCTATTCAACATCTGTCTCATTTCTTCCCTTTGTTCAGCTAACATAGCCCGAATCATGGCTTGAACTCCAGCCATGGTGACTGGCTCAGGCACAACTTCTTCAGCAACAGGTATTTGCTGAACCACTGGGGGTTGGTTTCGGTTCCCATTCGCATTTACGTTTCCGCTACGGGTTCTTGCCATCTTGATCTCTAAACCGAATATGGTGAATCTAGATCTTTACTTAAGATTGACGTTTAAATCATCCTTAACACTCCGAAACGTTTATATGCTAGTTCTAATATCGTAGTCGTACGTTTAGAATCCTAAACACATAAGGTTTCCAGATCCGGTCGGCAACAGACCATAGATTCGAACAACTAACACCATATCAGGCACAAGTATTTAGCACATAAAAGCATTTTAGGCACAATTCTAAAATAATCTAGTGCTCACACCTCACAATCATCGCTTAGCATTCTAAGTTTAAGTCTACAAATAAATCCATATTCCTAGTTCGCTTAAACTAATGCTCTGATACCAACTGTGACATCCCCAAAATCTCGGCCAGAAAAGACCAGTTTGTTTATGCTTTGTAAAAATCAGAGTACTTCATTTTATAAAAGTGTTGCGGAATTTGTTCCCAGAAAAACATGGTAAATACGTTATTAAAACATTTTCGAAGAAACGTATTTATTTCATCTTAAAACGTTTGGGATCTCATCGTTAATACCGAAACATAAGCATAAATAGAACTTACAATGATTTACACTAGTGATCTACATCTCTTTAAATCTCTCAGTGTAATGTCACTTCACTTCGTCACCTGTGATATACATAAACTGAGTGGGTCAGGTTGGGAAACCTGGTGAGTACATAGGGTTTTCAACACACAATAATATAATTGTTATGTTCAATCATCAAACAATTAACCCAATTACCCATCCCCAATATCTTCTTTACTCTTAAGGATTTAACCTAAGAGTCATCTATCCTACATTCGTTTATTCCGAAGTCCCTTACTTCCAGGGTTATAGGACTGGCACTAAATCCATAGCTGCCAATGTTCGTTCGTAAAGCACTAATTCCATAGCTGCTATATCTTACTCATCGGGTACTAAATCCATAGCTACCAGTGCTCAACAGGTACTAAGTCCATAGCTACCAATTCCTACAGGTACTAAATCCATAGCTACCAGTATCTAACTAATAGGTACTAAGTCCATAGCTACCAACTCCTAACAGGTACCAAATCCATAGCTACCAACGTCTGACAGGTACTAAGTCCATAGCTACCGGTGTTTGTCCCATAGGCACTAAGTCTATAGCTGCCAATGTATACTCACGTCATCCTCTATCTCTCATCATTCATCTACCCATCATCATACCCAACACATTCGTATATAAAATACGTTATACGGTTTAAATCCTTTAAAACATGTATAAGACGTTCATCCAGCATAGACAGCAAGTATTCAGATAATATGCACACATAGAACGTAGTTTATATAAAATACTTCATATATATGTGTAAGATGAAAGGGACTATGCACTCACCTGAGTAGGTGGTGACTCGGCACTCGGACAGCGCTTCGATACTCTCAAAACAATTTCCTTCGATAAAACCTAGTATCAATACCACTAGGGTTTAGTCTAACGATAACCACGATTAATTAATAGTCTAGCTATTATTATTAATATTATATAAGCGTTAAATAACACTCAATATAACTCATAATAATATCCCAAATACTCATTATAAGTTCCTAATAATGTTACTATATCAAAACATAAGCTATACTAAAGATAGGATAGGTACAACTCACTTACAGCGGGTTTTTTCGCAAAATCGGGCTTCGCTGGAGCAGCGTTCCCGAGCCGAAAGGCTCTTTTCTTGGGATTCCGGGAGCCTCGGGGCTTCCTTCGGGTGCTAGGGGGTTTACCTAGGCTTTTAGGGGGGTTAGGGAGGCTAGAGAGAGAAAGTGAGTTTGGGAGGTGTGAAGAGAAGGCTAGACCCAACACCTCTATTTATAGTGCAAAATCTGATGGACTCGCCGAGTAGGGGGGACCTACTCGCCGAGTTGGTCCATGTGGTGGCCTTCTGGTGGTGCCACGTGTCCAATTCTGGTGGTGCCACGTCACCCCCTATCGCGTATCAGCCTTCGAACTTAGAAAAATCATAACTCTCGCATACGAGCTCCGTTTTCGACGTTCTTTATATCCACGCGTAGGTAAAATAAAGATCTACAACTTTCATTTAGACTCCGTCAGCTAACTCTTGACCGATCTCAAATTTAACAGTAGGAGGCGTTTAGACTGTTAAATGACAGCGAAGAATTCGTAACTCCTTCATACGAACTCCGTTTTCGTCCAACTTTTTACCGTTGAGTTCCTATTAATGAGATCTTTAACTCTCATTTAGGTCACGTAAGCCAAAGACCGCTCGAACTAAAATTCGAGTTTCGGGCCGTGCACTGCTAAGCCGAATCTTAGAAAAATCATAACTTCCTCATACGAAGTCAGATTTGGGCGTTCTTTTTATCAACGCTCTTAGTTTAACATATTCTACAACTTTTGTTTAGATTTCTAAGCCTACTTCTCGCTCTATCATAAATTCACTATTTACGCTTCCCGGTGTCGTGCCGGTTTTGCCGTAAAACTTCGACGGGCCATAACTTCTTCGTTATAACTTGGATTTCGGCGTTCTTTATATGTACGGAAACCTTGAGACATATTACACAACTTGGTTAAGATTATTTATTCTAAACAATCTTCTGTCTAAAAGTCATTTTCGACCCCTATTGCCTCTAAATTGACTAGCCCGGATCTGCGGGCGTTACAGAGAAAGGGAAAACTGAAAATGAAGTCTTGATCTAGACGGCTAAGTCATTTCAACATTACAAAACGAATCAATCCATAGGTTCTCTTTTACTTATGGTTTTGGGTTTATATTTTTCTAGTTTATTTAAAGAAGACAAAACTGCAAAAAATGGTCTTTGTGGTATGCATTTTTTTAGGGTTTTAGTCCAAACTCCAAACCACGACTTTTTTGGATTGATGGTCCTTTTGGTCATATTTCTACGTGGAAATGGTCCCTCCGAAAAATGAAATGACTAAATTGCCCTCTTGACATATTTTTTTATGTGTTTTTCTATTTAATTTAATGTTTTATTCTTATAATAAAACGGGGCCCACGCCCTACTCTGTGTGTGTGTATACTTTTTATTACCAAGAAAGAACAATACTTCTTATTATTTCCTATTCTCTTTCTCTGAACTTGATTGAAACCAGGAGCTCCACCGGTAACCATCTGTACAATTTTTCTTTTTAATACCATGATCATGTATAGTAGAAGAAGGGAGGCCATCTGGAACTATTTTAAATTGAAACCCAGGAGCTCTATTGACCACCGACAACCACTTCTGATTAGTTTTAGAGCTCCATACCTCCAAATCAGCTTTCATCTTTCTCTATCTCTCTCTCTCTCTCTCTCACACACACACACACACAAACCAGAAATACGATCGAGACCCATATGCAAAATGGTCAAGAACACCCCAGTGAAAGATCATCAACATCTGATTTCTAGAAATTTGGTTCCATAATCAATCTTCTTGTTATATCTTAAATCACCCATAACAATCAATTAACAGATCTATCCCACAATCTAGCTTCAATATATATTGTGAATCATTAATTTGAGCAAAATATGGAGTATGAGATCAAGATGAAGAGTCAGCTACCCCTTCACCAACAATATTAGTTGGTGAAGGGGTAGTGCCCCGATTCCTAGGTATCATTTAAATAATATTTTAGATGGTTTCAAGGCTTACTCAACGAGTTGCTTGCCCTACTCGTCGAGTAGCAACGGGTTTGATACGCATGTTTAGTGACCTATTCGCCGAGTCCATGAAGGGACTCGACGAGTAGGAGCTGGCAGATGAAACCCTAAATCCTAGGGTTTTGCACCCTATGTAAAGGAGCCTCAACCTCCTTTGGCCTCTTTACAGTCTTTGAGAAGCGCAGTGAAACCCTAATTCGTGTGGTACTCTTCTTGGTGTGATTTAAGCCTTGGAAAGAAGGTTGGCTAGGAGGGAAAAGCTTGAAGAACAAAGGAGTTGAAGCAAGGAAGGTGTGGGAAGCAGAACTTACCTCAGCTAGCATCTTCTGGAGGTATCAAGTTGCAATCTTTACTTCCCTTTCCTTCTAGATCTCTTTTCTTTTGGTTGAGTTTTAGGTTTTTATGGATTTTATGTTGATATGGAGAGCTATGGGCTAGATCTGAAGTTGTAACTTCAGATCTGGACCCTTCCTAAGTCTTAGAGTCATAAAGTTGCGGGTATGGGGGTGATTGAAACCCTCCTTGTGCATGAAACCCCATTAAGAGCTTAGAATTGCCATTAAGAGCCTTTTTAGCCATGCATACACGTAAATTTTGCAACTTTACGTGAAAAGCATGCTCTAGAAGCTTGGATCTGTAATTTGAGCCATTGCATGGCTTAAATGAGTCTGTATGGCTTAAGGGCTGAAGGAACTCGGCGAGTCGCAAGGTTGACTTGATGAGTTGTATGAAGATGGCCTTGAACTCGACGAGTTGGATGAGCAACTCGGCGAGTCCGATGAAGATTGTCATAGACTCGGCGAGTTGTATGAACAACTCAGTGAGTCGGATGAGTTTTCTCCAGGATATGCATGCGTGTGTATCCGTCGTGTTGCAAGAAGGAAACTCGACGGGTGGCTTAAAAGTGTGATCAAGAATCGAAGGAAATCGATAACTCAGCGAGTTGGATAGTGCTTCAAGGAACTCGGCGAGTAGCGGAAGGTGCTCGGCGAGTTAAGGTCAACATGGACTGTTGACCTTGACGGTGGACTTTGACCTTGGCCAGGGTTTTACTAGTGGGTTATGGAGTACCTTATAAGGTTAAGGACTTATGAGTATATTATACTATGGTAATAGGTGGTGGAGCCTATGTCAAGTGACCTAAGAGTTGGAGTTTATCTTCCGAGTCGACATCTGCAAGGAGAGTTATCCTCACTATATCGATAGAGTCTAAGGCACCAAGGTCGGCCCTTTAGTTGTTATTGTTATGGTATGCTACATGTGGATATGATCTGTTAGATCAGAATCAAGATAGACTATATGTTATGTTCTTATGATAGTAGGGATTGATATGTTAGTGACCTGCTAGGTTAGTGCTCTAGTTATGAGAGATTGCTATGTTTGGTAATCAGCGAGATTTATATTTTCGATGTTTTGTATATTCCAGTAAATATTTGTTATGCGCACATGGTAATTTGCTTGTTGCATGGGTTGAGGTGGTCCTACTTTGTGCTGAAGGCCAACACACCCTAGGAGCGGTCCGGGAAGACTGTAGGCCCACGTGGTGGTCCAGTCATGCCGAAGGCTCGATGTAGATCTAGTTGGAATGTAGGCCCTGTGGGGAGGTCCAGTCAGGCCGATGGCCCAGTATGCATGTTGATTAATTGGTTATTATAGATATGGTATTATCAGTGTGGTATTGGTATTTTGGGGGTAGCTCACTAAGCCCCCGGGCTTACAGTTTTTAGTTTATTGTTTCAGGTGCCTCAGGAGTTCATGGCAAGGCGAAGGCGTGACCGTACCGCTCTGCATCCTTATGGTCTGGCTTTCGGGGCACTTTGATTGAATAATGAATTGAAAACACTTTTGTAAACAATTACTATTTGCTTTTATTTATGCTTGAAAAGTTTAAATTTGGCGTAAAATTTTCGGATGTTACAAGTTGGTATCAGAGCCTTGGTTTGAGTAAATTGGGGGAAACACACGTGTGAACCCAATCTCAAATCAAGGAAATTTTTGAAATAAATTCTAAAATGGTTTTCAAAATAAAGGATGGAGGATGCAGAGGGTACGATCAGCCGGAGCCTGTAAGTGAACCCCAAATACCATACAGTTATTTGATATTTTGATATGTTAGAACAGCATGCTAGTGCTAGGCTAGGGATCTTCAGGGTTCGCATGGTAGATTTGCCTGATTATATGATGCCTATTAGCCTAGGGTTTCTTGTATATGGAATTGACATCATAACTGTAGATGTTTAGTGTATGCATCACGATTGTGCATAATAAAGACCTTATAGCCTGAGAATGTTGATTCGACCTTTGGGTAGGATTGGATATTCAAAAGTCTATTGGGTCCAGCGTTATGTGCAGCTAGCATACACTAGCGCTGCAGGGGATGATGAATTTTTCATGGATGTGTGGCTTGTGAGGAGCTGTAAGATCAGTTGGGGGGATGGGCGATGTTTCCCTAGGACTAAGGGTTGAGCACATATTATGTTGATGATAGTGCTAGGGTGTTGTGGTGATACCTAAGACAAATATGGGTAGGTGTGTGGAAGGTAGTATGGGCCCGTACTACTGAAAGCATAGTACCCATACACGTGGCAAGGAAGTCACAACCCCTAGGGTTTGTGGGTGATATTATGTTATTTATCTGATGACTGGTATATATTTCAGTATGGTGGTGACGAGACGTGTTGCTTCTGGATCCGGATCAGGACCAGGATCAGGAGATGGAGGGTCAGAGGTGTCGATAGCACCTGAGCCCGTGGTACAGATAGGGACCAAGGAGTTGGATGACAAGATCTGGGAGATTATGCACGACGAGATTGATGCAACGTTCTAAGCGCAACTGCTAGAGATGTTTGGGTCGATTAAGACAACGATGGTCGAGTACTTTGATGAACGATATGCAGCTCTAGCAGAGACAGCTGCCGCTGCAGCCACTTTGGCTGTAACCGCGGCAGGGGTTGGAAGAGGATCCAACAGGGCTTTCCAGTACCGGGATTTCGATAATATGAAGCCCCTGGCGTTTGATGGTACACAGGATGCGATCAGGGCTATGAGGTGGTTATCTTACAAGAAATGCAGATTATTTTTTCAACATTCAATCTTCCAACCCCAGAAGCAAGGTGAAGTTGTACTTGAATATTATGTGACAGATTGCATTGAAGCCTCCTCAATCAATTTGTTGCTATCTATGAACCTGATGAAGTGATCCAGAAGATTAGCTCTTTTTGTTGTTCTCTCTGAAGATTATCATGCCGACAAAGAATCCCAATTCATCTGGTTCTTCCGACTTAGTTGTTGCTCCAATTGATGATCAAATGTATCCTTATTATCTGCATCATTCACAGTGCTGGATTTGTGCTTGTTTTTCAATTGCTCATCGACGATAACTACAATTCATGGAGTCAAGCGATGAATATTGCTCATTCTGTGAAGAACAAAACTAGATTCATTAACGATACTCTTTCTAAACCAAAGTCTTCCGATCCTAACTACAATGCATAGATGCGCAACAATAAACTTGTTATTTCTTGGAGTCTTAATTCTATCTCCAAAGAAATTTCCACGAGTATCATGTTCACTGAGTATGCTTCTAAGATTTGGGATGATTTAAGGGATCATTTCTAACAAAGTAACGGTCCTTGAATCTTCCAAATTCGGAAGGAACTTGTTAATGTTTCTCAAAATCGAGACTCAATTGGAGTTTATTTCACCAAATTGAAGTCCCTTACTAATGAACTTGTGAATTTCTGTCCTTACTGGTGTTTAAGAAATCGAAAAGTACTTTCAAACAAATCACGTAGTGAAATTTCTTATGGGAATGAATGATTCATTTGCTCAAACTAGAGGCTAGATCCTTCTTATGGATTCCCTTCCTTCTATCAATCAAGTGTTTTCTCTGCGCAATCAAGAAGAGAAACAGAAATCCATGACCAATGATTAATCTTAATCAATGGCTTACATGGCTAAAGCTAATGTAACAATGTAAATTTTCAAACAAAATTTTTATTTTAAAAATATCATAATTCTCATTAACACATTTCACAAAAACCCCAAAGTATCAAATTATCCAAAAACACATATCCATAAACTATTGAATGAAAATCCATGATCCTCAAAACATAACTCCATCTTGTGTGTACAATCAAGCCGATGCCTTCCCGCGATCCTGAGAAGTACCTGAAACACATATCACATAACACGGTAAACACAAAGCTTAGTGAGTTCCCCAAAATACCACACATATCTCATTAGCCTCTCATGACTATATCTCGAATAAGACCCTCCGGTCAATGTGTCTTAGTGGAACCCACCGGTCTTACAACTCGGGTGGACCCTCCGGTCCTAACTCAATAAAGCTCAGCATAATACACAACATAAATCACAAAGACATAATGCAGGATATCACAATACTCAATATAAGCACACAAGACCCTCCGGTCACACAATATTACCACTCAAGGTAAGTATAGTGAGAAGACTCACCTCGGATGATGAACAACTCCTATAAATGTTGCTACCGCACACTGGCCTCTAACACTGTGCCAAAACCCACAATTAACCCAATTAAGATCTAAGACCAAACCCTCACTCATTAGGTCTAAAGGTATCCTACTACCCGACCCATAAATGACCCAAGTCCATTGGGCTCACCAAGGCCCAATACTAAATGGGCTCTCCCAAGGCCTTACTCTTAAACTTAAGTCCAAATGGCAAGCCCAACACAAAGGCCCAAGACATACACACACACACGCACACATATATATATATATATATCTGATCAAATAGACATTCAAACTAAAGGAAAGGAAATTAGGGTTTTGAGAGGGTTAAAGGCTGGAAATGGTGGCAAAAATGAGGCCATCATGTTCTTTAAATAGGAACACACCGCTCATTTAGGGTTTTCACTCTGTGCCTAGTACGCCTAGAATACTAGGTGGCCCCGCTTCCAAATCACGCACATGAGTACGCTGAGCGTACATACACGTACGCCCCGCGTACTTAGCTGCCACCTTTTCTCAAATAAGGGACTAAACTTGCCAAAACTTCAAACTATCATAGCTTCTTCCTTATAAGTTCATTTCCAATGAACCTCATATCCACAAAAAGGTGGAGAGAAGCCCTACGCTTCTAGTAACTCGTCGCAGTCTCAAGGATTCCTCATACCGGTGTTGCAGCCCACGAACCCTAAATCACAGACGATCTAAAACACGATGTTACAACTAAAAATCAAAACAATCAACACAAACCTCCTGTAACAGCCCGGAATTTCAGGTATTGTTTTAAAACTATTTTTGGGGACATTTTAGGAAGGGACTCGGCGAGTTGGTGCCTGACTCGCCGAGTAGGACCACAGACTTGGTCGCAGATTCGCGACTGGACTCGACGAGTCCATTAGGGACTCGGCGAGTCGACGCTGTTCAGCAGAAACCCTAGCCGTTTGGTTTTGGATCGTTTATAACGCCTCTTAGGCCGTCATTGTTTGTTTTTGCTTACTGAGAAGAACCCTAGAACGATTGTGTGCATCTGGAACAAGGATTGAAGACCATTGTTGGGTTTGGAAGAGTTGTGTGCAAGGAAGAGGAAGGTTTAGCTAAAGGAACAGCAAGAGAATCACGTTCTGAGGATTGGGGACACAGAAAGTGTATCAATCAGGTAATATCTCGGATTTTGTTCTTCTGTGATTGATGTGTATATGAAGTTAGGGTTTATAGAACCCATTTGATGATTAGAGGGATTCTTATGTTGTTACCCAAGTGTTTATACCCCAGTAATAGGATGTTTGGAGGTCCAGATAGTCCCATGAGTGTGTATTTCGGGATCATACGTGTTTCAGGAAGCAGTTGATCGACTGCATGGCATGGACTCGCCGAGTCGGATGAGCAGACTCGGCGAGTAGCTTGAAGATTCACTGGGACTCGCCGAGTTGTTCTTCAGACTCGGCGAGTGGAGTCGGGGTGGCCCCACGATTCTTCCACGAGGACCTCGTCGAGTCAAGAGGGATACTCGACGAGTAGAAAGGAGAACAACAGGGAAAATTGGGGAGGACGTCTAGACTCGCCGAGTCGCCTTTGCACTCGACGAGTCCGGTCAAGTTGACCGTTGACCAGAGTTGACCTGCATGTAATTCTTAGGGTCAGTTGTCTTGAATGATAAGAGTATTAATAAGGGTATATGGTATTATAGGGAGTCTGCAGATCGGCGGATCGAGCGCGAGTAGTTTCAAGAGTTGATAGCTTACATTACCACGAGGTGAGTCTTCTCACTATACTGTACCCGGAAGGGTTTAACTGTGTGACCGGAAGGTCGGATATGTTATGTGTTATATATATATATGCTATAATTGAAAGGAATAGTTGCTATGCATGCTATGTATGTTTCTATGGGCCGGAAGGCAATGTATTATGTGACAGGAAGGTCAGGTATGATATATGATATATGTGATATATGTGTTAGAGTAAATGTATTATGTGTTATATATGTTTATGGGCCGGAAGGCAATCATGTTATGGGCCGGAAGGCAATTATCTTATGGGCCGGAAGACAATTATCTTATGGGCCGGAAGGCAATTATCTTATGGGCCGGAAGGCGTTTATCATATGGGCCGGAAGGCATTGTACTGTGGACCGGAAGGTCCGGGCCTGGAAAGGCGTATATGTGTAAGTGGTATACTGGGGAACTCACTAAGCATTTATGCTTACAAGTTGTTATGTATGTGTTTCAGGTACTAGCGAGGACCGTGGGAAGGCGCCGGCATGATGTATACACACTGCTGATATTTGAGATCTTGGGAATTTTACATATGTATTTGGTTTGAAACACAAATAATTATTATTGGTTGAATGAACTCACTTTATTTAAAATGAAAAATTTATTTGAAAATTTGCGTTGTTACACCTCCAAATAACTACAAATCTTCTACTAATAGAGACAAACCTTATTGTACTCATTGTAAATTTTAAGGACACACACCAGGTAAATATTACAAGTATTCATCTCAATCAATGGCTTTCATGGCTAAAGCTAACAATCAAAACAGTCAACACAACCCTCCAAATAACTACAAATCTTCTGTTAATAGAGACAGACCTTATTGTAGTCATTGTAAATTTCAAGGACACCTAGATATAAGCCAAAGAACAAGATCAATCATGTTGCTGCTTTGGATAATAATGACATAAGTTAATTGAACAATGTTTTTCAAAGTCTTTCTCAAGCTTAATGTCAAGATCTCATGTATGCACTCTCTAATCACATGATTTCAATCAATCGCAGTGAAGAAACCACTTCCGGTAAGTTTCTATCATTGGATGTTCTTAATAGAAAGAATTCTCAAGTTTGGATTATTGATTCAGGAGCTACACAACATGTGTCATGATATTAGTTTGTTACTAACAAACAAATTGTTCATCACTATACAGTCACTTTACCAAATAAAATGGTATTACATGTTAGACAAATTGGTGATATCAAGATTGATCTTATTTTTACACTAATAAATACATAAAATTTTATAAATGGTAAAGTGGTAAACAAGAAAGACGCAGTGTGTACGATCAGCCAGCGCCCGAACGGTAAAGATCCCCAGAATACCTTACAATGTTATGTTATGCACTGAATTATGAATTGTTATGCATGCTAGAAGACTAGGTATACATGATAGGACTAGAATGGCCTGTTTTGTGATGCCTTAGTCTAGGGAGGTTGCTTGTATGAGATATTCGGTAGCGTGCAGGTAGATAGTGCATACGAGAAGTAGAGTACTCACTATTCGGGGTTTGGGGAGGAAGATTTGGGACGAATACTGACACGGTGTGGTCGGTGGTATTGGGCCCGTACTACCGAAGACACCGGGTTGGTGGAAGACCCAAGTAAGAATCCCTGGATATCGGAGACTGAGTAGGGTTGCGTTATCGAGTACAATTGTACTTGATGGAGTCTCTGATAATTTTATGTTGTATTTCAGAGACATCATGGTTACGACACGCCACGGAGCGAGTTCGAGCAGTATGAGTGACGAGGAGATTCGTCAGATGATTCAGGAGGAGGTAGCTGTGGCGGTTCGGGCTGAGATCCCGGAGATGTTTGGGTCCATTAAGACCACCCTGATGGAGGAGTTTGAGGAGCGGTATGCCGCACTGACTGAAGCTGCAGTCGCTGCCGCTACCGCAGCTGTGGCCGCTACTAGGCCGCAAGGGGGTGATTCGTTGCTATTCCGGGAATTCAGCAACACGAAACCCCCTGAGTTCGATGGGACGCAGGATCCAATTGCTGCGATGAGGTGGATCGCCGATATAGAGGGGTGCTTCTACACTTGTTCATGCCCGGAGCACCTGAGGGTACGGTTCGCCTTGAACCAGCTCCATCTGGGAGCGAAGGATTGGTGGAAGTTCGTGACGGCGAACTTCACTCAGGCGGAGATTTCAACGGTGACATGGGAGACGTTTACTGAGATGTTTAGGGACGAGTACGTTCCTCCAGTGGAGAGGGAACGATTGATTCAGGAGTTCTTGACCCTTAAGCAGGGTACTGATTCCGTTGCAGTGGTTACACGGAAGTTTCATGAGAGGGCGATGTTCTGCCCCGAGTTGGTGTCTACAGAGCAGTCACGGATGAGCCGGTACTTGGGCGTGTTGAGGAGGGATATCCGGGAGTTTGTGTCAAACTCCACCTATCGTACTTTCACTGAGCTTCAGGCGAATGCCAGGAAGCGCGAGATCGAGTTGGAGACCCAGGCCAGGGAGGAGGCCGAATCTCGGCAGGTGGACCGACGACCGGCTCAGTCTCAGCCGGCAGCCAAGCGGTTCAAGTCCGTTGATTCGAGGACGGGAGGTTCGAAGGGCCGCACTTGCGGAAAGTGCGGCAAGAGTCATGAGGGGGCGTGTAGAGCGGGTGGTTGCTACAAGTGTGGCAAGGAAGGACACATTGCCAGGGATTGTCCTAAGGGGTTTATGGTTTGCTTTCATTGCAACCAGACAGGCCATCGGAAGGCCGAGTGCCCGCAGCTTCGTCAGGGATCTACACCTACTACCAGGACTACCGAGACACGACCGGCGAAGGTCGAGGCTCCGAGGGCTCGCGGGAGAGCCTTTCAGCTGACTGCGGAGGAGGTCCGCGCTGCACCCGATGTTGTGGCAGGTATACTGTAATTCGTGTATTTATTTAAAGTTGAAATGTTATGCTTATGTTAATATATGTGTAGGTACTTTTATTGTGAACTCTATGCCTGCTCTTGTGTTATTTGATTCGGGTGCGAGTAGATCCTTTGTATCTTTAGCTTTTAGTCAGCATATCAGCATTAGTCGTGAGCCGTTAAGTCGGCCTCTGAGCGTTTCTATAGCGGCCGAGAGGGTGGTTTGTGCTACGGAGGTTCTTCGGGGATGCGTGCTAGAGATTTTTGGGGTTGCGTTCCCGATTGACCTAATTCCTATTGCGATGGGTGATGTCTGTGTCATCGTGGGCATGGACTGGTTGAGCCGATTCAGCGTCGTCATCGACTGTGAGTGCCAGCTGGTGACTATACGAGACCCTAGTGGGGGAGTTCTTACGGTGTACGGCGAGGGTACCCGTTCGGGATCAGCTTTTTGTTCGGCCGCTAGGGCGAGGCAGTGTCTACAGCAGGGATGTAAAGGTTTTGTGGCGTATGTGATGGATACGCGGGAGGCTTCCGAGAGACCGAGGACAGTGGAGGAGGTACCAGTGGTGCGCGAGTTTCCAGATGTCTTTCCCGAGGATTTGCCGAGAGTACCTCCTGCGAGGCAAGTGGAGTTTGGTATCGATCTGATTCCGGGGGCTGCGCCCATTGCGAAGGTGCCTTATCGTCTTGCACCTCCAGAGATGCAAGAGTTGTCCTCGCAACTCCAGGAGTTGCTGGGGAAGGGATTTATTCGGCCGAGTAGCTCGCCGTGGGGAGCACCGATTCTATTCGTCAAGAAGAAGGATGGTTCACACCGGATGTGTATTGATTACCGGGAGTTGAACAAGGTGACGATCAAGAACCGCTATCCGTTACCGAGGATCGATGATCTATTCGATCAGTTGCAAGGGGCATCTTGGTTTTCCAAGATCGATCTGAGATCAGGGTACCATCAGGTAAGAGTGCGGGATGAGGACGTCCAGAAGACAGCATTCAGGATGCGGTATGGGCATTACGAGTTCGTAGTGATGCCTTTTGGGCTCACCAATGCCTCGACAGTGTTCATGGACCTCATGAACAGGGTATGCAGGCCGATGCTGGATCGGTTTGTGATTGTATTTATCGACGACATCTTAGTATATTCGTGAACTAGAGAGCAGCATGAGAGACATTTGAGGGAGGTCCTTGAGGTACTGAGGTCGGAGAAGCTATATGCAAAATTCTCCAAATGTGACTTCTGGTTGCGGGAGGTCCAATTTCTTGGACATGTTGTTAATCAGGCAGGGATATTGGTCGATCCGGCCAAGGTGGAAGCAGTGATGAGTTGGGAGGCACCGAAGTCACCTTCCGAGATCAGGAGTTTCCTTGGGTTGGCGGGGTACTATCGGAGGTTTATTAGGGACTTCTCCAAGATCGCAGTACCACTCACCAGGTTGACCCGGAAGGGTGTTACATTCTCATGGGGACCCGAGCAGCAGATTTCCTTCGAGACACTTCGTCAGAGATTGTGCGAAGCCCCGGTGTTAGCTCTCCCGGAAGGGATGAAGGATTTTGTCGTATATTGCGACGCATCGATTTCGGGACTGGGTGCGGTGTTGATGCAGAGAGGTCATGTGATAGCTTATGCGTCGAGGCAGCTGAAGCCTCATGAGGCGAGATATCCCACACATGATTTAGAGTTGGGGGCAGTGGTGTTCGCTCTCAAGATATGGCGTCACTACCTGTACGGGGTTCATTGTACTATATACACGGACCATAAGAGTTTGAAGTATTTGATGGATCAACCCAACCTAAATATGCGTCAGAGGAGATGGTTGGACGTGGTTAAGGATTATGACTGTGAGATCCTATACCACCCAGGCAAGGCTAATGTGGTAGCCGATGCATTGAGTCGTAGAGCGGAAAGCACTCCATTGCGAGACGTATGTTTGAGACTGACAGTGATGACCCCGATATTGGATGCTATTCGTGGGGCGCAGGCCGAGGCTGTGAGATCCGAGATGCAGAAGAAAGAGAGAGTCGTTAGGTTAATTTCAGAGTTCGTTAAGGATGGACGAGGACTTTTGACGTTTCAGGGTCGGATTTGGGTACCATTCGTGGGCGGTACGCGTACTATTTTGATGGAGGAGGCTCATAGATCGAAATTCTCGATCCATCCCGGTGCTACGAAGATGTATTTGGACTTGAGGAAAGAATATTGGTGGCCTTGTATGAAGAGAGACGTCACATGGTTCGTTGAGAGGTGTTTGACTTGCCGTAGGCTTAAAGCCGAGCACCAGAGACCGCATGGTAAGTTGCAGCCCTTGGAGATTCCTCAGTGGAAGTGGGAGCAGATTACTATGGATTTCATCACCAAATTGCCAAGAACTGCTAGGGGAGTCGATGCAATTTGGGTGATTGTGGATAGATTGACGAAGAGTGCACACTTCCTTGCCATTAGCGAGAGTTCATCAGCGGAGAAGTTGGCGGAGTTGTACGTGAGAGAGGTAGTATCTCGACATGGAGTGCCGATCTCGATTGTTTCAGACCGTGATGTACGTTTCACTTCCAGGTTCTGGAAGAAATTTCATGAGGAGCTGGGTACTAAACTGCATTTTAGTACCGCATACCATCCCCAGATCGACGGGCAGAGCGAGCGGACGATTCAGACATTGGAGGACATGCTTCGAGCGTGTGTGTTAGACTTCGGGGGTAGCTGGGATGCGTATTTACCCTTGGCAGAGTTTCCCTACAACAACAGCCATCATTCGAGCATTGGTATGCCACCTTTTGAGTTGTTGTATGGTAGGAGGTGTCGGACCCCCATTTGCTGGGGAGAGGTGGGTCAGAGAGTGATGGGCAGTACAGAGATCGTACTCCAGACGACAGAGCAGATTCAGCAGGTTAGGCAGAGATTATTGACCGCCCAAAGGCGACAGAAGAGTTATGCGGACAGACGCCGGTTCGAGCTGGAATTCCAGGTCGGCGACTTCGTTCTCCTGAAGGTTTCTCCTTGGAAGGGAGTGATCCGGTTCAGAAAGAGGGGCAAGTTGGGGCCCCGGTTCATAGGTCCATTTCGGGTAATTGCAAGGGTAGGTCGGGTAGCATATCGGTTGGAGTTGCCAGCAGAGTTGGGACAGATTCACAATACCTTTCACGTATCACAGTTGAGGAAGTGTATAGCCGATGAATCGGCGGTGGTTCCGTTAGAGGATATTCAGGTGGATGCGAGCCTGAATTACGCCGAGAGACCAGTAGCTATTAGGGATCGGAAGATCAAGGTTCTGCGGAACAAGGAAGTACCTCTGGTGTTGGTTCAGTGGCAACACCGGAAGGGATCGGAGATGACTTGGGAGCCGGAGCGTGAAATGCGGGAGCAACATCCGGAGTTATTCGCAGAGTGACACTTCGAGGGCGAAGTCTAGTTCTAGTGGGGGAGAGTTGTAACAGCCCGGAATTTCAGGTATTGTTTTAAAACTATTTTGGGGACATTTTAGGAAGGGACTCGGCGAGTTGGTGCCTGACTCGCCGAGTAGGACCACAGACTTGGTCGCAGATTCGCGACTGGACTCGACGAGTCCATTAGGGACTCGGCGAGTCGACGCTGTTCAGCAGAAACCCTAGCCGTTTGGTTTTGGATCGTTTATAACGCCTCTTAGGCCGTCATTGTTTGTTTTTTCTTACTGAGAAGAACCCTAGAACGATTGTGTGCATCTGGAACAAGGATTGAAGACCATTGTTGGGTTTGGAAGAGTTGTGTGCAAGGAAGAGGAAGGTTTAGCTAAAGGAACAGCAAGAGAATCACGTTCTGAGGATTGGGGACACAGAAAGTGTATCAATCAGGTAATATCTCGGATTTCGTTCTTCTGTGATTGATGTGTATATGAAGTTAGGGTTTATAGAACCCATTTGATGATTAGAGGGATTATTATGTTGTTACCTAAGTGTTTATACCCCAGTAATAGGATGTTTGGAGGTCCAGATAGTCCCATGAGTGTGTATTTCGGGATCATATGTGTTTCAGGAAGCAGTTGATCGATTGCATGGCATGGACTCGCCGAGTCGGATGAGCAGACTCGGCGAGTAGCTTGAAGATTCACTGGGACTCGCCGAGTTGTTCTTCAGACTCGGCGAGTGGAGTCGGGGTGGCCCCACGATTCTTCCACGAGGACCTCGTCGAGTCAAGAGGGATACTCGACGAGTAGAAAGGAGAACAACAGGGAAAATTGGGGAGGACGTCTAGACTCGCCGAGTCGCCTTTGCACTCGACGAGTCCGGTCAAGTTGACCGTTGACCAGAGTTGACCTGCATGTAATTCTTAGGGTCAGTTGTCTTGAATGATAAGAGTATTAATAAGGGTATATGGTATTATAGGGAGTCTGCAGATCGGCGGATCGAGCGCGAGTAGTTTCAAGAGTTGATAGCTTACATTACCACGAGGTGAGTCTTCTCACTATACTGTACCCGGAAGGGTTTAACTGTGTGACCGGAAGGTCGGATATGTTATGTGTTATATATATATGCTATAATTGAAAGGAATAGTTGCTATGCATGCTATGTATGTTTCTACGGGCCGGAAGGCAATGTATTATGTGACAGGAAGGTCAGGTATGATATATGATATATGTGATATATGTGTTAGAGTAAATGTATTATGTGTTATATATGTTTATGGGCCGGAAGGCAATCATGTTATGGGCCGGAAGGCAATTATCTTATGGGCCGGAAGACAATTATCTTATGGGCCGGAAGGCAATTATCTTATGGGCCGGAAGGCGTTTATCATATGGGCCGGAAGGCATTGTACTGTGGACCGGAAGGTTCGGGCCTGGAAAGGCGTATATGTGTAAGTGGTATACTGGGGAACTCACTAAGCATTTATGCTTACAAGTTGTTATGTATGTGTTTCAGGTACTAGCGAGGACCGTGGGAAGGCGCCGGCATGATGTATACACACTGCTGATATTTGAGATCTTGGGAATTTTACATATGTATTTGGTTTGAAACACAAATAATTATTATTGGTTGAATGAACTCACTTTATTTAAAATGAAAAATTTATTTGAAAATTTGCGTTGTTACACCTCCAAATAACTACAAATCTTCTACTAATAGAGACAAACCTTATTGTACTCATTGTAAATTTTAAGGACACACACCAGGTAAATATTACAAGTATTCATCTCAATCAATGGCTTTCATGGCTAAAGCTAACAATCAAAACAGTCAACACAAACCTCCAAATAACTACAAATCTTCTGTTAATAGAGACAGACCTTATTGTAGTCATTGTAAATTTCAAGGACACCTAGATATAAGCCAAAGAACAAGATCAATCATGTTGCTGCTTTGGATAATAATGACATAAGTTAATTGAACAATGTTTTTCAAAGTCTTTCTCAAGCTTAATGTCAAGATCTCATGTATGCACTCTCTAATCACATGATTTCAATCAATCGCAGTGAAGAAACCACTTCCGGTAAGTTTCTATCATTGGATGTTCTTAATAGAAAGAATTCTCAAGTTTGGATTATTGATTCAGGAGCTACACAACATGTGTCATGATATTAGTTTGTTACTAACAAACAAATTGTTCATCACTATACAGTCACTTTACCAAATAAAATGGTATTACATGTTAGACAAATTGGTGATATCAAGATTGATCTTATTTTTACACTAAAAAATGTTCTATATGTTCCAAAATTTGATCTCAATATCGTCTCAGTTAGTTCTCTTACTAAGGCACAAAAGCGTATGATCAAATTTACATGTGATCATGCATTTATTCAGGATGCTCAACTCAAGAAGATGATTGGCAAGGCTAAAAAGATTGAGGATATGCATGTGTTGAAGAGCAACATTATGCATAAAGACACAATAATTTATATTTTTACTATCGTTTCCTTATATGTTTGGCATAAAAGGTTGGGCCATCCATCTAATGAAAGACTTATATCAATTGGAAATCATCTTAATGTTAGGATTTCTAAGAGTGATGTTAAAATTCCATGTTTAGTATGTCCTCTTGCTAAACAGAGGAAATTACCTTTTCATTCTATGAATAATATCCATAATGAACCATTTGGTATAATACACTGTGATATTTGGGGTCCTTTTCATGTTCCTAGCTATCAAGATCATTGATATTTTGTTACTATTGTCGATGACCATTATAGATATACATTGGTTTTTCTTATAAAGAACAAGTCTGATGTGCAACAAGTTATTCCAAGATTCTACAGTCTCATACTTAATCAGTTTAATAAGAGCATTAAAGTTTTTCATTCAGAAAATTCCAAAGATCATGAGTTTACAACATTTTTTTCATGAAAAAGGAATATTACATCAGAAATCATGACAAGATGTTGTTGTTAATTCATGACAAGATCTGGATTCATACAATCAAAATCCGATTATTCTCTTTTTTCACAAAGGGCATGGTGACAAGTTTGTTGCATACTTGTTTATGTGGATGATATAATTATCACAGGAGCTGATTCTATTGTAATTACAATCTTGTAGTGATTTTTAGAGTATTGTACCCATATTATTTGTTGACTTTGACACCCTAACACTCCTCATAAAGTCTCATCCTACATTATCATAATGGCTATCCCGATTGATGAGGCCCTACATCTTACAACCTTTGACCATTAATCCTGAACATCTACCTCAACAAACTATCAAAGCACTTGATTTCCCGAAAGAAATTATTGAATTTATTACGTATAAAACACTCACAAACTATTTTATTATTAACTATAAAATATATATCAAGAGAATCATGACATTTTATGAAACTGCGGTGAAACATCCCAAAAACACAGTCTGAAAAGTTCGTTTAATTTAATGATAAAACCATAGTCAGTAAACCTCATATAGAAATCATAAGCAATGTATCTCAAAATATTATAACAACTGTCAAACATATCAGAGTATAAACATCCCAGGCTGAACAGATGGTGTGTGCACTGCAATCTCCCCGAGCTCCTCTTTTGAAAACTGAGTACCTGAAACCAAAACTGAAAACCGTAAGCACAAAGCTTAGTGAGCTCCCCCAAACTACCACATACCATACAATAACATATAAACACATATTGGGCCTTGCCCACTGTATCGGGACGAAGCCCGGAAACTGCATCGGACCGGAGTCCGGAACTAACTGCATCGGACCGAAGTCCGGAACTGACTGGGACCCTGTCCCCTGCATCGGACCAAGTCCGGAACTAACTGCATCGGACCGAAGTCCGAAACTGACTGGGACCCTATCCCCTGCATCGGACCAAGTCCGGAACTAACTGCATCGGACCGAAGTCCGGAACTAACTGCATCGGACCGAAGTCCAGAACTAACTGCATCGGACCGAAGTCCGGAACCGACTGGGACCTTGTCCCCTGCATCGGACCGAAGTCCGGAACTAACTGACTGAGCATAGCATAGCATAACATAGCAACTAGCATGAACACATATACTGCATACTACATCGGGCCGTAGCCCGGAACACATAACACATAACACATAAAACCTAGCGCACAAATCCTGTCTGAGCCACGAAGGCATCAAACATACTAGCTACTGAATCGGACCGAAGTACGGAAACTACTGCTAACTGAACAGGCCGGCATTGTGGCCTTAGACCCGTCCCTACTGGAAGGAAACTCACCTCACACTGCTGAAGTCCCGTTGACACAATCCCACACTGCTGAAATCCTGCAGACTCCACCCCAGCTGCTGGCTGACAGATTCCCGAACTGTCAACACCAAATAACACCCAATTAATAATTGGGTTCTAACACACAACTAAAAATACATGCTTTGGGTAATTACTACATTACCCCTAGCTTGGCTTACCCAAGCCCAAGGCCCAATCCATAGGCCCAAAGTCAACTAGGGATTAAAGTCCAACATATGGCCCAATTGATTAGTCCAGTCCAACATGTATCATTCTAGGGCCCAATATCATACAACCATCTAGGCCCCAACTATGGCCCATCTATGGCCCAGTTTTCCAAATTGGGCCTAATCCTTCATATGGGCCTTACCCTAAAGCCCAACTAATTACTCTAGTCCATTTGATTATTCTCGGATGGCCCAATACAAAGCCCAAGTGAAATTAGGGTTTCACATCAAATGATAACTATGGTTAAGTGTTTCTTACTTAACCCACTAGGGACTTAATCCGTTAAGGACTTAATCCCTTAAATCCATTATTGCTTAGATTAATTTCTGCCAATGATTATTATTTAATATTTCACTTATTAGATAATTCTCGTGTGCCCTGATAAATTCCCAATATTAATATTTTCTCAATTAACTCATTAAGGACTTAGTCCATTAAGTTCTTTACTCTACTTAACAAATGACATGAATTAGGTTGGGCTTAATTCGCAATCTAATCCCAATGGCCCAAAAGTAGGTCCAATAAAAGTCTAAGGCCCAATTACTCACAATTAGGGTTTTCCACTCAAACATGGCCCAATAGGCCCAAAATGAATCTTTAAGCCCATTAAGGTTTTGGCTAGGTCCATTAGGGTTTTGCTTGAGGGGCACCACCCACTACCACTTCGGGTAGTGGTGGTCTATGGCAGCTTACGGCGGCAGCCACCACCTTACGGTGGTGGTTGTTATTATTTTCATTAATAATCCAAGCTAATTACAATTACAAGTTTTACTCCAAAACTAACACACACACACTAACTAACTAACTAACTAAGCTAACCACATACACAACCACACCATGGTGGCCGGCGGCGATGCTTGGCGGCAGCCACCACCTCACAGTGGTGGCAGCGACTTTTCCGGCCAACAAGCTACACACAACACAAAGTATAGAAAGAACAAACACCCACACTCTTTTCTTGCTTGCAACCAGGTCCAACCACCCTCCTGGTGGCGAATGGCGACAGCAACACCATAGAAAGGTGGCAGCGGCGGTCTTGACGGCGTTAGGCAGCAGCACACACGAAGGGGGTGGTCTTTAGGAGCTCGCTCCCAGTGACAGCAAGCCAATAGTCACATGAATCTCGAAGCAACATCACACATCCACCCAAACTCGCAGCCACCACCCACGGCGGTTGGTGGTGACGAGATAAAACAGCGACAGCCGATAGAATAAGAAGAAGGAGGCATGGAGGGACTATGGAATATCAACGAACTGAGGGAGAGAAAAGAATGGAGTGAAGCAGGTGCGACGGAGATGAACTGCTCCTCCGTTACCGACTGACGTAACACCGGCAGCAGTCACGACTTCCACAATCCACACTCTCCCGCTCCTCCCGATTAACACGACATTGATGCATTGATCTTCTCTTCGCCGGTACATTGATTGTTGACAGCAGAGGGGAGATGGCGGCGCTAGGTCGGAGATGAAGAAGGAAGTGAATGGCGGCTGGAGGGAGGCATAAGGTTGGCGGCCGCTTCATTGCTTAGGGTTTAAGATGAAATGAGGTGGGGAAGGGATACGGGTATATCCCGTATCTCATTTCAAACATATGATATGATTTTTCAACTTCAGCCCCTCCACCCTTATTTGTTTACCTTATAAACCCTAACTTTCAAAACTCTTTACAATGAAGTCCAAAATAACCATTTAACCCTTCTCATAATCTATCCATCTCAAGTCTCGATAATTTACCACGTGGTCCTTACCTTCATAAATATTTATAAGACTAATCCGAAACTGACACTTTTAATCTCCGACTTCTAAAATTCTTCACAAATTATTCTGAGACTTATATTTATTAATTTATTTAAATAAACGGGGCGTTACATGCGGTTTATAATATGGGGTTATTTTGAAAATTGTATACATTGACTTTCCAATATAGAATATAAATAGATGGTTTGTGGTCCATTTAAATTTTTGGAAAATGGCGAATATTATAAAAACTACATCAAGGAGATGTGGAGAACAAACAAACAGTACAAAAAAAGAAAAAACAATCAAAGAACAGAGGGAAAAATGAGAAAATTACAAACATAGGAAATGACTAATATTCCAAACTCTCCAATCCATTTTTTTGAATGAACCTCTATGCTTGCACCATATGAATGTTGTTGCTTTGATTCTTTCCACCATGTTTGCCGAGACTATTGAGATTTTTTCGAAAATCTATTTGTTCCTATCCATCCATATGAACCATAAAGCTCCACACAATATTGCATTGATCATTCTTCTTTTATATTTACACTTCGACCACCGTGAGATGAAAATGTGCATATTTTCCACCGAAATAAATCTGTCACATCTGATCTCACACCACACCAGAGTCCGTTATTGCCTTCGCCGCAGGACAAGTTAACAAAATGTGATCACATGTCTCCTCCTCCGTACTGCATACACGACACGTAGTATTTTGAATTATGATACCCCTATTTTTTTAATTCCACAACAGATGGAATTCTACCAAGTTTTTCTCTCCATATGAAACATAGAATCTTAAAGGGAATCAACTTATCCCAAGCAAATGGTCCGTCGTTGACGACCCGCCAATTCCATTCGCTCCCGTAACAGACAGACCAAAAACCTGCCATCTCTCACAAAATCAGATACCCAACAACAATATGTTGAATTCCATGGCACAATTTCCTTAGGATCAACGTTATATTGTGTATAGCGATTCCGTGCTTTTATAATGTTTTTCCACACCCGAGTGTTGGATTTGTTAGGGAAAACAGACCAATACCTCCCTTCTAGATTATGAATACTTCGAATTACTTTGGACCACATTGAGGATTCATCCGCTTTCAAGCGCTACATCCATTTAGCCAACAAAGAAATATTCATAGCTTTAATATACCCAAGCATGATGCCTCCAACCTTTTTTGGTGCTATAATCTTAATCCTATTTGACCCAATAAATACTTTTTTTTGTCATACTCTCTGCACCAAATGAATTTCCTCATAATTTTTTCAAGTGTGTCAAGAACACCATTTGGGATTACAAATATGGACATAAATTATGTAGGGAGATTACCAATCACTGCCTTTGCAAGAGTTACTCTACCACCAAAGCCCAATGCTTTCGCTTTCCACGTAGAGAGCTTGGAGTGAAACTTTTCGATGATTGGCCTCCATGCATTCTTTTTATTCATATTCTCACCAACAGGGATACCCAAGTAAGCAAATTTGATCGATGATGGTTCACATCCAAGAGGGACAGACCATTTCGAAATTTCCATATGAGGAGCACCCACACCAAACACTTTTGACTTTTTGAAGTTCACTTTCAATCCAGGCGAGATGTGAAAGCATCGTAAGATCCTTGCCAAATTAGCTATGTTTCGCTTAGACCATTCTCCAATGAACAATGCATCATCTGCATAAAATAAGCGTGACACATACAAGTTAGAATTTTGGAATTTTATCCCGTCGAACACGCCTTTCTCCACTGCCGTCTTCATAGCCAAATTTAATCCTTCCATTGCAATAATAAAAAGGAAGGGGGATAATGAGTCACTCTGCCTCACACCCTTAGACATTGAGAATTCTTTTGTAGGATTTCCATTGATGATCACCGAAGCTCTTCTGGATTCTAAACAGTTATGAATCCAAAGCCACCATCTCACCCCGAAATTCATTTGTTCCATGATAGAATCAAAAAAAGTCCAATTAACCGAATCGAAGGCTTTGTTAAAATCCGCCTTGAACAATCATTCACTCTAAAAGTTATTTCTAATTGTATTTGCAATTATTTTGTTTAAGACATTTTAAAAGTTTTCTCAAATTTTTATTTTTTTAAATGTCTAATTAATCTAGCTATAACATCGGTGAACGATGGTCCGTTTTTGTATCATCCTCCTATGCTATACTCCTATGGTAGGTTTTCATCACAAACATTATAAAAAATCATATATTATTAAGTTGGTTTTAAAATTATACAAGTCAAGAACGATCGAAATTATGAATAACTTTAGACAACTTGTTTATTTATACAACACAAATTATATAGATGTTATGACATAAATAATGGATTACCTTTAATATTTTAAAATGGTGGAAACAACATCAAGAAAATGGACCATTCTACGTTTTTGCCATCGTGTCATGCGAATACAATAAATTGGTATTGTAGCTTTGTAAAAAAAAAAAAGTAATCTTTGATGAGAAATTAAATATCTTTTTACTATTTCTTCCTACAAATCTTCCTATCCAATTAAATTGTGACATGTGTATTATTTAATGTTTATTTAATGATATTTTAATATATTAATATGACATATGTCATCATTTAATTGGGTAGGAGAATTTATAGAAATAAAAGTATATCCAATTAAATTGTGACATGTGTATTATTTAATGTTTATTTAATGATATTTTAATATATTAATATGATATATGTCATCATTTAATTGGGTAGGAGAATTTATAGAAATAAAAGTAAGATGATATTTCATCTTTGAGTTATACGTTAGAAAATTCAAGGAGAGCTTTATTGACAATGGATTCCCTTCATGTCAGTAAATTCAAATCTATTGTCATATCATCCGGACGAGATGCAAAGTATTTCCGAAACTCAAGAACCATTCACAAACCCTACAAATCAAGTGCCCAACCATATGCATAATATGACTAAAACTTATAATTTTATTTCGTTTACCAAGCAAGTATTTGTAGTTTATAAGCTACCTGTATATTTCTCATTTTGTAAGTTTTTTATATTAATAAATTAAATCCATGGATTTTTATGCATTTTTTTTGTAATACAAATTATTTTATTATAAATAAACAACTAAGAAGACTACGCTTTTTAGGCCCACAACAGGCCAGACTTGGCCCATGGAATTGGGTTGGGTTTTTATACTCTAAGACCGGGCCGGATCAAGCTATGTGCAATTTATGAAAAGAGAGTGTCTACTCTCACTCTAAAAAGCCTCTTTTTGTCACCAATAGGAGTCCAATCCCCATCTCTGCATACAAAATTACAAATAGAGGCCGACAACAATAATATCAATAGAGACATAGGCCAACAATATCATATGTGTCCCTTCACAACACCTTTCTTAACATATTTATCTACATACGTCTCTTAATAATCAACCACAAAACCCACGTGTTGATGGTATTATTTCAACTAAATTGATTTCAAAGTAGTTATATTTGTCTTTGCCTAACAGCTTAAGTATCAGTATTTCTGAATTAATTAATATATACCTTAACATATATACATACATAACTGAAACACATACGCATATATAATGTATTTGTACACATTAATCCTCGACTCCCGTTGGTTCAAGTCTTCAAGTCCCAGAATGCATTAGCTCAAATATATATTGCCCCAAGTGAAAAACAAATGAAAGAGTTACGGGTTAATTAACATATACGATATGTTATAGTTTCTATATATACATGAAAATATTGAGAATAAATAATAAATATTGACTTTGTAAGTTGTGCTGCCTTATAAGGTGGTATTTTTCTAAGTACTACAAAATGTCGGACCACAAGGGATCGTGTTCGATTGACAGTAAAAAACGACCATTCAACAACAGTTTTAGGCATTTAATGTTGTCTTTTCAGCATTCAATGGGATTCCGTCAACATGGCCAACAGACACATATGTTCACATGGGAGTCGATACTAGTCCACTCATAAACATTTTTAAGAAAAGACGAAAACCAAGCATCCGATTAAGATACTGCTTTAAGTCATATAAAAACTCTAGCAACATATTAAATCATCACCTTAATTTTCCCGAATCTCGCATAACTAAGGCTTTTATCGCTCACCATTAATAGAAATTTGTGTCATATACACGTATAAGAAATTTATAACTGCACCAATATTCTTCACACTCTTTATTTTACTGATCATGCATGCATGGAAGACTAATA